>NC_071501.1:77890948-79140948 GCF_028408465.1 Anastrepha ludens | reverse complement strand
CAAACAATAGTGTTTTAAATAGGTGTCAGACCTTGGCAATTAAAATTGTTAGTGCCAACATAATATTTGGACCCTTGTCAAATATAAACGGTAATAAAATTTTTTTTTCTTTGTTCTAAAAGCATGCACTGCAAAAACAGGTTTCTTGCCGAAAATCACTTGTTCACTTGAGCGAAAACAACTCAGATAAATAACGAGGCACTCAAATTTGTCCTCTAGGTCATCCATGCTAGGGTTCGTTTCTTCGAGTCCCTATTGCACTTATCGTATAAGCTAACATTAAAAAATGGCAAGCACGATCAAAAGAAGCGAAAAAAATATTGCAGGAAACCAAAGAAAAAATTCAAAAGCTTTTCAGAGAAGAAATGGGTCTCCTTGTTGACATTCCCAAAGCCGGTTATGGTAACACGAACGATGGCAATACGTCAAGAAGATTTTTTGAAGACCCAGAAACCTCTTCTCGGATCACTGGATTAATCAAGAGCTTATAGAGTGATTAAGAGTTATTTTAGAAGTTATTTCAAGCGGCTACGGTGTAGATCCTGTTAAGTTTGATAGATATGCACTTTACACAGACTTGTATGACTGGCACTCCATGTCTCCTACACTCCATAAGTTATCAATATACGGTGCCATGGTGATCCGTCATGCCATTTTACCAATTGGACAGCTATCAGAAGAGGCAGCCGAGGCCAGAAATAAACACTTCCGAAAATACCGCCTGGATTTTTGCCGAAAAATTTCTAGAGTAGAATGCAACAGAGATATTCTGAACAGGTTGCTACTGACCCATCCTTGAGCTGCACTAGCAAAAAGAAAAATAAAGTGAAAGAAAAGTAGTTTTCTGAAGAGGCAAAAAAACTGGTGATTCCGGGAACCTCGACAATGGACGAAAATTAAGTCACAGCTTATTCAAGTATTCAAAAAAAACATCATAAACCATTGAGTGTATGACGTTTATCAATAACTTACAAAGAAAGTTTGAAATAGATATACATTAGGGCGGGTTGATTTAAAAATCGCTCATTGCTCTGTGAAAATCGTATTCTAGGGATCAAAATAAGAAACTTTGCCGAAGGAACCATACCTCTAAAACGAATTCTGAGGTCTCCCAATTTGGGTCGAACTTTTTAGTTTCTTTTCTCATGTAAAGGCCAAAAATGGTGATATTTTGAAATGATTGTATGGGGAACCCCCCAGGGGAGTTCCAGGGGGTGTTCCACTGACATGGGTGGATCGGCCGTCCAAAGATAGTGGGGGTTAGTCATACATTTGGACTCGATTGGAGCACTCTAAATGGGTCAAAGTGGGATTTTTCGTTCGACCCAAATTGGGGGACATCAGAATTCGTTTTAGAGGTATGGTTCCTTCGGCAAAGTTTCTTATTTTGATCCCTAGAATACGATTTTCACAGAACAATGAGCTATTTTTAAATCGTCCCGCCCTAATATACATATTGTTTACTTAACTGATCATTTTTGTTTAATTTTTTTTTATTATTGTGAAATATATTGCCATTATGTATCATAAACGTGTTTTATTTATAAATGTATTTGCAAAAAGCACTTAATAATTTTGACCAGTTTTTGGACGGAAATACTTCTATGTGCGCCGGCAATTGTATCATTATTGGGAAAGTAACGGAAGCGAGTTAATGGTAGTTGGTAGTTTCAGTTTCGAGAACACTCCTTTTTTTCGGCGAAACGTTCCCATGGCAGTCGGCTCTACGCTCCGAAACGAGCCGGATTTATATTCGGTCAATGACTGTTGCTCCAACAGCATTCTCTGTATATGTATGGGGAATGTTTATTTTACTACAACAACAACAAAATCAACAATAACCATAACAATAAGAGTGAACATATTCCAGGCACTGATTCAAGTCGTATTTTAACAAACGGCCAGCTCTCGAACATTCGTATGATCAAATCGGTTTTTCGTTCACTATACCTATATCGAGTCAGCGTCGAAAACAAGTGTCCACGTCATATTGACACGTTTTGTCTACTTATTTTTAATGCAATTTTTTTTATAAAAATTAGTTCATAATACAATAACAACCGCAAATTTTCAGATTTTGTACAAAAATTATAAAAAAAATCCGGCAAATTTTCATTAAATTCTGATTTCATTAGAGTTTGTTGCAGTATAAATTGCAGTATATTTTTATGAGAAAATATTAAAATAAAAAAATAAAGAAATAAATAGTCAAATGCATGTAAGAACACATCAGCCACCAAATCTGCCATGGCCTCATAACATTCGTAGTGCTCTGCTGGAGCATTGTTGTATGGCGAAATGTTCTTTCGACCTTCGCGAGTACGAACGCTTGTATGTATGCAAGTATTTCCACTCAAAAAATAAGAAAAAAAAAAATCGATCATATGTTACCCAGAGGTAAGACATAAAATTTTTCATAATAGGAAACGTGACTGCAGTTTTATATTTCGTCGTAAATCCATATAAATGCACGTACTGATATATGTGTGCGAGTATATGTATTTATGTATGCATTTATGTATATGTATGCATTTGCAAATATATAAGCATACGTAAGCGCTTACAGATATGTATGTATATATATTTTTATGCATATATTTAAGAAATTGTGCCATATACCTTAACTACAATCAGCTTTATGATCCACGTATCAAACAAGTTTTCATTGGCTTTGCTCTACGTTTCCTTCATTTTCAGGAGCCCATATTTTCATGCTATTCTAGAAGCCTGGTTCTCTGCAGTCTCGATGGTCTATTTTGTATATATCTGTCGTGTTTGTCTTTGTATTTCAAGGCGTTCTGTTTTACCCTTCTTTTCGGTAGTAGTAAATCTATTTTAGTAACCCATCTGGAGCACAAAGTAGTCAGATATTTTTCATATTGGCTTAATAATAACTCTGCAGGCAGGAAATTCGCCCCTCAGGTGAGCTCCGATAGAATTAAACGTTATTTAGAAACCTAGTGGTATTGACTGTGCTTCTTCTAAACACTCTTTCATTTAATTTCATAATTATACTTATATTTACATAATTTATTTATAATGTTTTGTTGCATTTTCCTCTTACTTGTTAATATTATTAATATAATTTTTTTTTATTAAAACATTAGAATGTAAGACAATAAACATACAAAAAAACTGATGATGATTGTTTTTGCTTTTATGGGGGATGGGGGCATAGAACCCTGCGACCTTTGATGTGGTCTATTCTGCTACTATAACTGAAGCACTTCTTTGGCCGAGGGCTGCACATTCACATTTAAAACACCATTCGATATTCTTATCGAAAAGTAACCTTTTCCCTTACAGGCTGTTTTTTTTTTTTTTTGTGTGAAAACTTGCGTGGCATGATTTGGGGCATGACGTGGATTATCGAGATAGGAGTGCATTAATCCTAACTGTGCTTAATTCGACTTTTGGCGTAGAAGTACCACACTTAACTATTGTGAAAGTGAAACGCTAGTACAATGAGTTCCAACGTAGTCGTCGATCCTTGTAAAACGAATTTCGTGAAGGCCCTCCAAAAACCGTTGTTGTGTCAGAAACATTCGATGCTATGCGTCATTGGACATATCGTAGAGGCTTCCTTGGGTAATATAGGACTAGCATACTGGTGCATTCAATAGTGCGTGAACATTTGATCTGAAGATGATTTTTGCTCATCAGATATCTCATAATTTGACGATTGCCTAAAAACGGATTCACGTCGATTGGTGTAAAGAAATTTTGAAGAAATTTAGCCGTGGTGGTCCAAAGCAAGTCTACGCCACCATAGTAGGCTATTGGATTTATAGGAAACAAAACAGCAATCAGCAATGCGGGTGTCCTCAGGCGAGCTAAATACAACAAAATTTGTTCACCGAAGAAGTACCTCAAAGAAAATGGTCGCTTGTTTTTTTCGGATCATTTGGTCATGTCGCCACTGTAATGCTGGAGAAACTTAAAACGGCCAGTTCTGAGTTGTATACAACCAACACAATTTGTTTGCCAGAAGTTCTCGGAGAATTAAGGAAAACTAACCATTGAAGGTGAATTATCCTGCACCAAGACAATGCGAGCTCTCACGCATCGACTCACACAAGAGAGTTTTTGAGCACTTAAAAAGACAAATTAAGCGGTCATCCACTTGACAACCTCATAAAGTGTCTAAGAATAATTCTCTAACATCAAAAATAAAATGCGACATCAACGCTCTTCAATGCCTGAGGAAGCTGTTGTCGCCTTAAAAAAGCACAATTTGAAGGTACTCAATTCTGGGTGGCAAAAGTGCTTTGAAAATTAATTCAAGCGAATGTCGAGATGTATTACTTTCCAAGGAGAATATTTTGAAAAACAACGAAACTATTTTAATTATAATTTTGCTGTGCATATCATTATTGAAAGACAAATACAAAAGCTAACCCTTGCATCCACAAGCGTCGTATGAACTTCGTGTCTTCCCAGGCTTTGGTAACTTCCTTCCTTTAAGAGCGTTCTGGCCCATGGAATTTTAATAAGCATAGAACTTAATTTTCAAGCGGAAGTGTATGCCGTTCATGGAGCAATGAACTTTGTTGTGAAAAACAGATGGAGCGGCAGATCTGTGTGTGTCTGTATCTGCAGCGAAAGCAAAGCTGCGCTCCTGACCTTAGACAGCCCTCCAACCACTTCAATGGTAGTTGAGTCCTGTAAATCCGTCTGGAACTGTGTAGGTAGATTTATATCTATGATGTAAACATAGGTCCCGGGACACGTGGGTATCGCGGGTAACGAAATCTCTGATCCTTTAGCTATGCATCTCAGACAGTGCATTCTATCCAGCATGTGGAGAGGAGGATCAGGCTTGAGGTCTATGATGATGTGTTAAGAAGCGACCACTTTGGCTTCTTGGTACCACAAAATCTACTCAGATTTCTTCGGAGGTCGGGTAGATTTAAAAAAAATTTGAAAGGAGTCCGAATGCAGTATAAGGAACTGAATGTGTACTTGCTAGTCTGCCCAGAAAAAAACCTCATTTTCTACTTCCTTATCGTCACGATTCTGGGTTATCTCTTATTTATCTCTTAAATTTATATAGAAACTGCATAGAAAACACTTGGTTTTACTATATTTTAAACCATTATTCAACTCTTTTCTGCGTTATTTTCTATTTTTTCTCAAAGAGCTAAACATACCTATACGTGATGGGGATATATCGTTAATAAGTTCTAATGAATTAGGCACTTTTAGTTTTCGAAATAAAGTTTTTGTGGGTATTTTATGTCTCGAATGCAAAGGTCTTGCGATTTCGTATGCAAGTTGATGCAAATGTCAAATAGTGCTAAAGTCTTTCCATGATTTGATGTTTCATGTTAAAGTGAACTTCAAACCAAAGAAATATTAAATGACAGTCATAGGTATGCAAATCGACTTGGCAGCCTCCGTTAGTCTCAAAGGTATGTAAATCTCACCAGTGAGGCTTTCACGGCCAAATATCGTTGGATCGACTCATCTTAAAAAATTGTGGAGATGAGGACAGAGTCACGATTCTAGCGGTTCCGCTCAAAGCCTTTTCAAACTTAATGAAGTGTAAGTATGCTCTCATGTCGTAACTATGATAGTTTGTAAAATATTTTCTAAAATGTATAGAACACTAGCTGTACCCGGCGTACGTTGCTACGCCAACAACTAAAATAAATTTAAGAAAAATAACTTTAAAGAAAAATCAGTACACAAATATGCAATTCATTCTAAACCATTTTCGAAAAAATTGTGATGTAACAAAGTTTAGTTTCAACTCGATGTTTATTGAAGTGCTGTGGGATACACAATATTTCTTGTTTTTCCAGGTTTTCCGACACGTGCGCAAGCCACATAGAGCTGTCCATGTGAGAAACATGGATTCTCTAAATTTAATCCACACACTTTTAACGATTGTCCTTGTGCTTTGTTAATAGTCATTGAGAAAGCGAGTCGCACCGGGAATTGAAAACGTTTGAATTCGAATGGCATATCTGCCGGGTTCTTTGGGATACGTGGCAACAGTACGTCTTCATCTTTGAATTTTCCAATCAAAATTGTTGCCTCGATAACATTGTTCATCATTTTCTTGACTGAGAGTCTGGTTCCGTTGCAAATTCGTGGTGGATTTATGTTACGAAGAAGAATGTATGTACGCCAATTTTCAGTGTAAGAACGTGCGGTGGCATGCCTGGCAAATCAAGCGAATTCAAGAATTCAGTTGTATAGTTGACAACCTCGTCTTGATTCTCCACAGTATCGATGGACTTATATGTTGTCGTTTCACTGGGTACTTCATGCTGCATGGTGAAGTTGCTGGCATTGGCATCGATGTTATTGGCTGCTAATATAGCACGCGTACTGAGCCACTAATGGTTTTTTGTAGTTTTGTGCAACATTTGGGAAAACTTTTTGCACCAATTCGTCGGTGCTTTCTGTGATCTTACAGAAGTTTGCTGGCAGGGTGATACACTGTGTAGATTCATCACTTTCCATTCGCCCATTTCCAATATCCAATAATTTTTTTGCAAAATTTCCAGGCGATGCATCCCGTTGTAGTTGTACAAGTTAGTTGTATGTTAGTTTTCAAAGTCAGTTTCTGTAAATGACGCCATAGAACTGATGATTTAAGACATGCACTAAGTTCATCAGCGGGTGTTGAACGTGGTATAATGGGCAGTGTTTGTCGAAAATCACCAGACACTAAAATGAGTACGCCACCGAAGATACGTCTGTTTCCTCTAAAATCTACGGTCAAGCTCTTCCATTTATGAATATGTCATACTCGTTTCCTCTGTGTCAAAATGGTTAATTAATGGTTAATGGTAGTAAAGGGTTAAGTTATGGGCCTTTATTGATCTATTGTGCACCCTATGCTGTCTATTGACTGTTAAGTATGGTTATAAATTGTACCAGCTCCTTCTGAGGGAGTGATTGTAGGTCTTCATCTATAAGCATGAACTTGTTTAAAAACTTTTTCCTTCTATGCGTCAACTCCGGACATTCGATGATGAGATGTTCTATAGACTCCTCATCTTCGTAGCAAAATCTGCAGGTGCTGGTGTTAGTTATGCCTAATTTATGTAAGTGTTTGCAGGTGAAGTGACCCGTGAGGGCGCCTGTGAGAGTGCGAATGCTCTTTTTGTTTAACGTGAGGGCCATGTTAGCTCTTTTAGCATTTAAACTTAGGAACTTTTTGGAGTGTCTAAGATCCTCTACGTTGTTCCAATGCTGATTTATTAGAGTTTTGGCCCAGTATTTTACTTTTTGCTATAGGCTGTTTTTGTTAAATCCAAACATGGGACTAGGTCCGATGAAATTTACATCTGCCCCTTTTTTGGCTTAAAAGTCGGCCTTTTCGTTGCCGTCATATCCCTCATGTCCTGGCACCCAAATTAATGAGACATTGTTTTTGGATGCCAGATTATTGAGTGCCTTGTGGCATTCTAAAAGAGTTTTCGAGTTGTAGGTATAGCTATCTAAAGCTTTTAGAACAGATTGGCTGTCCGAGAGAATTCTAATCTTTACTCTCTTGTGGTTTCTACGTTGCATGATGTTTGCTGCTTCCATTATTGCGTATAATTCCGCTTGGTAGATGGTGGTGTCCCTAGTGAGAGTGAATGATTTGTGAAGTCTTGGCCCCACTAATCCTGCTCCTACACCATAAGGTGTTTTTGATCCATCAGTGTACCATTTTTGTGAATCATCATTCATCCATTTTGGGTTTGGTTTCCACTCTATCCTCTCAGGAAAGGTAACTGTGTATCCTTTTGAGAAACAGAGGGTTGGGTCAATGTGGTCTGAAACTTGAGCCATGCTTATGGTGTTTTTGACTTTATTTAGGATACTTAGGTGACCGGTGAGGTTGCCCAATTTGAAATTTTCTTTCATGTGTTGCATGAGTGCTTGCGTAGCTGCTTCCTCTTGGAGTGCTATGTGAAGTGGTGGGAGATTAAGGAGTGCTTCCACGCCTGCTGTTGGGGTAGTTCTCATAGCCCCTGTGATGCATAGGCAAGCAAGTCTTTGTACTTTTCGCAGTTTGGTTACCGCTGTTTTTTGAATAGATTTGCTCCACCCTACTAGTGCCCCATAAAGTATGATTGGTCTAACCATTTGGGTGCATATCCAGAGGGCCATACTAGGGCTGAGGCCCCAAGATCTCCCTAGTAATTGCTTGGCTGTCCACAAAGATTTCGTGGCTTTTTTGTTATTTTATTTATATGTGACTCCCAAGTGAGTTTTTTATCTAAGGTTAAACCTAGATACTTGACCTCTTCCTTTAGTTCTTTCACTGTTTCATTTATTTTCAATATGGGAAACTCCAACTTTCTTTTTCTTGTGAAGGGGATAATTGTGGTTTTGTTAGCGTTGATCGACAGCCCCTCCTTTTTACACCAATCCCATGGTGCGTTCAAGGCATTTTGTATTAAGTCTGTTAGAGTCCTTTTATGATTTTACTATAACAGATATGTCATCTGCATAACCAATGGTTATAAATCCCATATTGTTTAGGTGCTGCACCAAGTCATCAACTAGTAGGGACCATGGCAGTGGAGAAAGAACTCCTCCTTGCGGGCATCCCTTTACTATTGTTACATTAAGTTCAGCTTGGCCTAACGAGGCTTTAATAATTCTCTGATTAAACATTTGGCTTATCCAATGTGTTAGTATAGGGTTTGCACATCTTTTCTCGAGTGCTATTTCCATGGATGTGTAATTTGCGTTGTCGAAGGCTTCCTCTATGTCCATAAAGGAACAGAGGGCTATTTCTTTTTGATTTAGAACCTTTTCTATATGGACAACGAGTGTGTGCAGTGCTGTGTCCGTGGATTTACCTTTTTGGTAAGCAAACTGCAGCTTATGGAGGGGTTTTTTGAAGATTACTTCTTCTCTTAGATGGTATTCAAGTTGTCAAAATACATGGTCTTACTAATTTTTATAACAATCGGTTGAACGGGGCAGACGTTGCTACTCTGCAGCGCCACCTGGTGGCGAGTGGCATCAATGAGTATATTCTGCATACCTTTTCCGTGGAAAAATACATATACCATATATACCAATTTGTATAATAACACTGTGTAACAAAAAAAAAAAACTAAATATACTTTTATGGAGACCTAGCACAACTAGTAGGTATAGAAAAACTAAAAAAAATGGTATAGAAGAAATTTCGAAAACACCCCCAAAATCTCATTTTAAGGCCAAAAAACCGGTTTTCAGTAGGTTGATGTGAACAATCACTCCTAACTTCGCCAATCCGCCAGCCGATTTCTAATTTGTTTTTAGTTCGAAAGAACAAATACAAGCCTTTTTGACAGTGTGTCCATAATTTTTTTTATGTTTTTATGTATTGGAAATTTCTCTTATACCATTTTTCTTAGTTTTTCTATACCTACAAGTTGTGGTAGGTCTCCATAAAAGTATAATATCACTGTCGCACATTGTAATCGGCTCAGTAGTTTTTATACGAGTATATTTTCACCTGCTTGTATATGCAACAGTATATACCAAACAGTTTCTTTTTTAATTGCTGAGCTCTGTTTATTACCTATTGAATAAAAACTTTTTTACAAAAAAGTTTAACTCACTACTATTTTACATCCGCCCCTTTGTTTGTTTCTCTAATGCTATGCTTTAACGGTAACATTTTATGATTATGCAGCACGTAATATTTACCACCCAACAATTTTTTTGATATTAAATTCTATAAAAACTTGAATAAAGCATGGAATTAGTCGAGTTATTGATTAATTATGGTATGCAAACAAATTAGTTTAATTAATCAGCTTAGCAAATTTTGTTGTTTAAATCTTTGATTACATGCTTGCGTACCCAGCAGAGAAACTTTAACTGACGTTAAATAAACAGCTGCTCCAATGCTATTTCAAAGCATTTTGCAACTACTGCTCCAGAGTTGTTCAGTTAAATTTTTGTAATAACAAAAAAAAAAAAACGGGTCAGCAATAAATCAGTCCCTAGTGACTCAAAAAGTAGTGAAATGCAGGCATTGCATTTAATTTCACGCTTGCGTTATGGGTCCAGATAGGGCATGCGGTTACAAAAGCAGTAATGGTCACGGGAGTGCTAAGCAGGCTAATGGAAAACATCGATGAACTAACGCAGAGCAAAAGAAGGCTGATCATGGCGGCCACAAACTCAACACTCTCGTACGGCAGCGAAATAAAGGAAGATGCACTAATCTACAAAACCAAGCGAAAAGTTCTGGAGGCTGTACAGCGAACAGCGGCAGTTAGAGTTGAGTTCAGTTTTTATAATCAGTAGGGATATATCTGTCGACCTTATTGCCTGGAAACGAATGGATGTGAATGCAGCGGTGATAAAGCCAATGCGACACTGAATCGAGTGGCAGGTGAACGGCGAAACTCATTCCAACAATAGGTAAATGGGTTCAAAGGAACTCCGGCAAGTGAACAACTATTTCATGGCTCAGTTCCTCTCGGGCCACGGATACTTCCGGAAATACCTACATATACCGCAGGGGTGAACAACCTAGGTGCATATGCTGCGAAGCACAGAGGGATGACGTCGAACACACGCTTTTTCGTGGCGAGATATGGCTCCTGGAATGAGATGCGTTGTGAGAGCAGATTGACGATATCGCGCCAATCAATTTAATTAATAAAAAAATGTTTGAGCCCTAGGACAGCTGGAGTGCGGTTAAAAGATACATTGAAGACGTATTACGGGGAAAATAAAGCGAAACTTCACAGAGAGAGAGACATCAGAAAAAGAGCCTATAGCATGAAGCTGACGACAAATGTGGTGAACCCCGACGTGGGTGAATAGAATTGCCCATTTTATGGAGGCCATTCTGGACCCTCTCGTAGCAATGCAGAAAGTAGTCCCAAGAAGGAAGCCCTATCAGAAGAGGAGCAGGGATTGTTTTAGTGACTATTGGACATATGTAGTATGCGACGCTTATAAGGGTGAGCATATGTACATATGTGAGCGCACAAGCTTGGACCGTCACAACATCCGATGAAGCGTCGCTTGGAGTGTTTGAGAGAAAAATTCTGTCGAAGATATTTGGATCTTTGCTTATTGGCGATGGCGGGTACCACAGGCAATGGAGCAATGAGCTGTATGAGCTCTACGGCAATATTGGCATAGTGCAGCGAATAAAGATCCAGCGACTACGTTGGCAAGATCATTTCGGCCGATTGTGTGCAAACGCTCCAGTTCTGAAAGAATTCAGTGCGGTACGAGTTGGTGATAACAGAGGAAGGGAAGAGCTTCCTTGGCGTTGCAGAGAAGGAACGGCGTCAATTGGTGTATCTAACTGACACTGGTTTGCACGGGAAAGAAACGACTGGTGCACTTTTTTAAACTCTGCCAAAATTACTTAAGCGGTGCTTGCGCCAATCAAGAAGAATAAGTGTGAGCATGTAGAATCTAGTAGGCTTGAAGTATGTAGCTAATATATTTAATATATATAATATATATTCGAGTACCTATTATGAATTTGAATGTCCAACCTAGTCAAAGAGAAATAATACAGAGCTGTCGAGGTAAATCCGGAATGTTGAACTTAAAAACAAAACTATTGGATATTTACTCAAAAATAATTTTATTTGCACTTAACTTTGTATAATGTGAGTACACATATCATTATTCAATATAACCTCCATCTCGTGCAAATACCTGCTCCAACCGGGACCTGAAGCGCGCACATGCGCGAGCTACCTCCTCTTTGTTCATTGTGGTCATCACTTCTTCGTTGGTTGTCTTCAGAGCGTCCTTAGTGTTATGAGGCTTCGCGTTAACTTTTGCTTCAACTGTGCCCCACACGTAATAATCAAGAGGATTGCAGTCTGGGCTTGAAGGTGGCCAAAAATCTGGTGACCAGTGGTAGGGTACGTTGTTCTGAACCCAAGCCTGAGTTTTCTTTGCCTTGTGATTAGGTGCGGAGTCCTGCTGAAACACATATTCTCTTCCAGCAGCCACGCGGTCCATCCAGGGTTGCGTTTTTTTGTAGCCAAACCACTCATTTATCTCTTTAGTGCTTTTTCCGGCGCGAAGTTACTCTAGTATCGCAGCTCTTCTGTCCTGCTCTCGACTCATCGTTTCACTAGCACTTACTCCGGCACTCCAATGTCAATCAGGAAACAATACACTAAAAATATGTCCCTTTATCAGCGGTTTTAGACTTAACGCTACTGCTCCAGAACTTTCGAAATGTTTTCCGGATTTACCTCGACGACCCTGTAGAAACGTTAATTATAATATACTTTGCCTCCAGATATTCCCTTCGAATGCGCTGCAACGTTATCATGAATCGCTTAAAGTGTGGAAATAAATAAATCGGTTCGCGAAGTTCATAGAGCGAAGTGTTGAAGAGGATGCGGAAATCTTGATGCATTCTCATTTCTTACGTGTCTATAAAATACTACTCGTTTAAGAATTGAATGCAAATGACCATCGTTTGCGTCGCATTTTTGCTGATTGGACTCACTTACCCTATATTTAATATTCATATTTCAAAAATTAATCTGGTCGAATAGACCACTCGCAGCCGCGGAGAGCATATGCCTCAATTCAAAAAATAAATGCCATGAAAACACTCGAAACTTGACGTTATTCCGAAAAATATAAAAAAATTTGCGTTTTTAAGAACAAGAGACGTATTTTTTAATTTTTAAAAAAAATCGTATTTATAGTTGAATTTGGTTAGTACTTGGAACTTATAAGGTGAAGTATAAAGCAACCTAGAAATTAGCTTAAAAATATTTTTTGTTTTGTTTTTTTTAATTAAAGCTCCTAGATGGCGGCCGCCGTAGCCGAATGGATTGGTGCGTGACCACCATTCGGAGTTCACAGAGAGAACGTCGGTTCGAATCTCGGTGAAACACCAAAAGGAAGAAAAACAAACATTTTTCTAATAGCGGTCGCCCCTCGGCAGGCAATGGCAACCCTCCGAGTGTATTTCTGCCATGAAAAAAAAACTCCTCATAAAGTAGCTGCCGTTCGGAGTCGGCTTGAAACTGTAGGTCCCTGCATTTGTGGAACAACATCAAGACGCACGCCACAAATAGGAGGAGAAGCTCGGCCAAACACCCAAAACGGGTGTATGCGCCAATTATATATTATATAAACTATATATGTATAGATGGCGCTGAAGTCCCAATGTTCCGAAACATTATATCTATGATGCAATTACTATAGGTGACAGTGGCTTCTCAGAAACATCACTAAACATTTTGATATGATGATGAAAATTGTGAAATTCGTTATTGGAAAATAAATTCATTCTCTAAGTAACTGATCTCGCAATTTTTCCAATTTACAATCCCACGGCAAACTAAAGCTGGCATTTGTATGTTGGAGCGTAAAATTTATTTCTATAAAAATTTACAAACTACCGGCGGTCAATACTGTAATATGATCCAAATATTACTTGCCATACGAAGGAAAATTTTATTATAAAAATAATTTGTGGCCTGTATTTGAACAAATCGTGATTCAGTTTCTTTTAAATTATATTTCTAATAAGGATATATAATTAAATCCGATATGACTACACAAAATACCACCTCTCCTTTCGCATCATCTTACAGAGTAGGCTTCCTGAATCAATGTAGAGTCGGAAATTACATATTTGCGAGAGGTCTCCCATTTTATAGCCAACATTTGTGTGGCAAGATAATTTTTTATAGCAAACGACATTGCAACAAACTTGGGCATTTGGCAGCACCAAAGGGAACTCTCCAACTTCGTTCTCTCCAAACAAACACAAAACCAAAAATTATGAGTATTTGCTTACCGGCTTCCATAAAAATGCACATCTTCGCGCTCATGCTCTCACTCTCACATGGCGTATATCTCTCTCAATTAACATTTACGCTCTGTTTATCTAAAGAAACCCCAAGAGCTTTTGCCTTGTGGCAGGACTCAGTTTGAGTTGGGGTTTGTTTTGCTTAGCTTCGTGTGATTCTTATTTACGACAGCTTCGTGCTACAAAGCGATTGCAGCGTATCGTTTGTACATTTCTTTGTTCGCAATAATTGACTATTCGTTTCTTATTTTTTAGCTGTACATTCACTCATCCAACTGTGCGTTCGTTTGGTTTTGTGTGCTCGTATTTAGCACAGTTGAAATCGGTTGAGTCGGGCGCCGAAAGCTTTTTAGTTGAATACGGCATTTGACCCTAAACGGTTAAGTGACTTAATCATTGACAGTGGAAATGTTAATGAATTTGTTTTGTTTTTCGAAATTAAAGGACTCTTCAATAGTTATTCAAAAGAAATTTAATTTAAATTGGAGCAGCGTAGAGTAGCGAAGTTTTTTAGGTCTTACCGATATTTGGTTTTACTTTCGTTTGCATAAACCGACCGCAATTTGACTTTTAATTTCCACTTGCCATAATATCGGCGATAGTAGACTTTTTTCCATGAGTTTGTGTGCCAGTATATATGTGTGTGTATGTGTGATGTAGTAGCTGTGTATTTGTGTATGGCATGAATTATGAATGAAAGCAGCGAAAATAACCGTAATTGCGTTCATAATGTTAAGTGCGTGACGGCAAATAATATTTTTGTAGTTGTTGTATATCGATAGTGGCGCAAGGGCAATTCAAATGGATTGGATGAATATTTTTGTGAGAAAAAAAATCAAAAATATATTAAATAGAAAGGAAAATGAAGAGTGATTTGGAGCACAAAGAGTTATTCGCTTTGTACGATTTGTGTAAAAGAATTGCCATTTAAGCTGATGCCTTAGGGGAGGTCATTCATTTAATGAGTGCACACATATATACTTACGTATATACATATGTATGTATGTGTGGCTGTATGTATGTATGTATAAAAATATGAATATAGAAATTCTACAAATGGGCGGAAACTGACGTGCCATTATAATGAAAATGGATAGTCAATTCAACTTAATTTAAAGTATCCATCCAAAATAATTGAAATCAATTAAGTCCTAATCACGCACCAAAACTTTGAAAACTTTCTTTTTGTTACATCAATTAGGTCGTTTGTATATTGTTTTAGGGGGTCAGTCTAAACTTTTTTTTATCAAAACACATTAATTTTATAATCAAATTAACTTATGGTTTTCGAATAATGATTTGAGGGGATGTGGAACTTTAAAACTTTCAATTACTTAAATCAAATTTGGACATGATGTATTGGATATAAGAGTACACACTAGAGATGCCAATCCTGGAATTGCGGAACTATCTTGCATTTAACTCGGGACTTCGAAAAATGGTAAATATCGATTTGAAAGAGTTGATGGCTTATTACCATACATAATTCGATTACAGTAAAAGCTCTTCAATTTTCTACAAACTTGCTTTAATTGGCTTATCGTAGGGAGCTCCAGAGTGCTGAATTCATATAAGTGCGATGTAGGGTTACATTTATGGAATGCTCTAAGAAATAAAACATGGTAAATTTCCTTTAAGTAAGATCTCCATGACCCGCCATGAAAAAGCTCCTCTTAAAAAAAAAGAAATAAAAAAATATCTTCTGTTCGGAGTCGGCTTGAAACTGTAGGTCTCTCCATTTGTGAAACAACATCAAATTGCGCACCACAAATAAGAGGAGGAGCTCGGCCAATTATTTATATATAATTATATATATATAAGACCTTAAAATCGAATTCAAGAAATTAAATAGCGTTGAATAATTAGGCCATACGTTTTCTCTTTTCTAATAAAAGCTCATAACTTTCAAGTATGAGATAAAGTAAGATTTTTGTAAAATATCTTCTATGGCCACAATTAAACTGACTTCAAATTACACTTCTAAAATTAGGAATCCCGAATTTCGTGACAACGGGACTGTTTTTTAAAAATATCCAGAAATTTTAGGATTAGAATTCTCCGCTAATATTGGCATCCCTTGTAAAGGGTTTTTCAATTGGCGCTGGTCGATTTTGGGGCCCTGTGGCAGCCATTTTGTTTTAGTGATATCTGTCAAATCTTTTGTTTATTACTCAGTTGTTTATGCCAAATCATCATGGCAAGTTACACGATGGACCAGCACGTTCAAATGATTAAACTTTACTATCAAAATGAGTGTTCATTAACGTAAACGTTGCGCGCATTGCGCCCATTTTTCGGTAGACGTGGTGGCCCTTCCAATCTCTTATGGCCCATATTGAACCATATGGACATAGACGACATGTGGTTCCAGCAGGGCGGCGCTACGTGCCACGCAGCAAACGCCATTTCATTCCATTTCAGCATCTACCCGCCCTTATTGAAAAACCCTTTATATACACATAAATATTAACATAGACAGATTGCGTGACAGTAACAACCTTGGCAAGTTTGAGCTGAGTTTGTCCATCCCATATTGTTTGTTTTTTATACCTGGGTATTTGGCCAAGCTCCTCCTCCAATTAGTGGTGCGCAATTTGAAGTTGTTCCCAAAGTGGAGGGAAACTATAGTTTTATGCCACCTCCAAACGGCAGATGGTGTTTTTTCTTATGAGGAATTTTTTTATTGTAGTTTTTTTTTGTGTTGAATATTAAGATAGGTAGGTGAAATGGTAAATTTACTAGTATGGCACTCCCCAAATAGCACTAAAGAGCCTTTTTGCTATCATAATGAAACCTCCAACGGGCAGATATCTACAGCCACTCAGAGCTTTTGATGTAACGAAGAAGATTGATGGGAATTAGGTGTACGCACTGACCAGACTGTCGAAGAAAGGAGCATCTCTGACCTTTATTATCTAGCTGCCAACCCCGGTCAATTACAGAGAAAGTGCTTAACAGTCTCCTTCTCTGAAATGTCCCCACAGCTTCTGCCATGGGGGTTAAATAGTAAACCTAGCTTTTCCGCGTGTGTACCGATCGTCTAATGACACAGCTCCGAGTTTGGAATTCGAATGGCATGTACTCCGCAGGACTTTTTCCGCTCTGCGTCTATTGCACTGGGGCCAACGGTTTTCGAAATAGCACACGAAGAAATGGAGCTCTGTGTTGTTCTTTTTTGAGAAGTAAGTTCCGCAATTCCTCTTTAACAACAGTCAAGGGGACGCTGATGACCAGGGGCAGACCGCTGAGACCAATTTAGTTGACCCGTTCTTGGCAAGCTCATCACCAATTTTATTTCCCTCTATGTTTTTATGTTTGGAACCCAGATCAGATAAAGGGTACATGGATACCCAAAAGATTTGATCTCCTCCTTACAGGAGTTGATCAACTTCGATCTACATTATGGCGTCGACAGATCCTTCATGGCAGTTTGATTATCGGAAAGCATGTTAATATCTTCCTTGCTCACCCGTTCCCTAAGTATACTTAAGTATTCTGCATGCCTTTGAATAATAAACTTACTGCTAAAATTTTTAATAGCAGAATGTCTCGTTGCTAACATAATTTTTGTTTTATTCTTTTATATTTTTATTTATAATTATATTGGGTATGGGAATAAGTTTCCGCCTTTATAAAAGAGGTGTTCCTGCTGATACTATTTTTGGAACGGTAGACATAACAAACTGATTTTGCTGCATGACAACTTCAGGCCACACGTTGCTAAATCGGTCCAGAAATACTTAGAGGGACTCAGTTGGGAAATCTTGCCCCACTTACCGTATTCCTCAGACATTGCACCTTCGATTAATGCAGTCAACTCCTACTCGAGTACGCTTCAGTTTTTACAAAAGCATCGCAAATGAATGAATCAAGTCAAAAGAATTAGAATTTTTTGCCAGAGGAAGCCGTATGCTGCCTGAAAGAGGGAGTAAAGTTGTAGCTTCCAATGACACATATATACGTCATATAATATCATATAATATTTAATTGTTTGAATAATTCGTAAATACATAAAAAAATGTTTTTTTTAGAGGTTAGGTTTTCAAGTTGGCACTACTTTTTTCTTAGATGGTCTTTTTGACAGCTGTCATTTGATTTATGCTCAGTTTGGTTTGCCATTTCATAATAAATAGACTTACACCTGAACAACGTTTGCAAATTGTGCAAATTTATTACCCAAACGAGATGGCCACCGATCCCGATTTTCACAAGAAAATTTTGTTCAGCGATGAAGCTCACTTTTGGTTGAATGGGTATGTCAATAAGCAAAATTGTCGCATTTGGAGTGAACATAATCCACAAGCCATTGCTGAGACGCCGTTACATCCTCAAAAAGTCACTGTTTGGTGTGCTCTATGGGCAGAGGGAATCATTGGTCCATATTTCTTTAAAAATGAAGCCGGCCATAATGTTACAGTCAATGGAGAGCGCTATAGAGCCATGATTAATGACTTTTTCGTGCCTGAATTGGACGATGTTGATGTGGACGACCTTTGGTTCCAACAAGACGGCGCTACATGCCATTCAGCCAACGCAACAATCGATTTATTGAAGGAAACTTTTGGTGAGCGCATTATCTCGCGCCGTGGACCTGTGGCGTGGCCTCCAAGATCGTGCGATGTAACACCGCTGGACTATTTCTTGTGGGGCTATGTGAAGTCGCTTGTCTACGCAGATAAGCCCGAGACGATTGACGTCTTGGAAGAGAATATTCGGCGTGTTATTGCTGACATACGGCCCCAATTGCTGCAAAAAGAGGTCGAAAATTGGGCCTCTCGGCTGGAATTTATTCGAGCCAGCCGCGGCGGCCACTTGCCCGAAATCATTTTTAAAACATAATGGCAAACCCTTATCTTTATAATAAAGCTAAATTCTTGGCCATAACATTAAATTATATACGTTTTATTTCATCTTGAAAACCTAACCTCTAAAAAAACACCCTTTATTAATTGAAGTAACTCTTAAAGTTTCTTGACGATGAAATTAAAATGGTATAAAATTAAAATAACTACTACATGCAATAATTATCGTTATGCCAATTATATGGAGCAGTTTTCTGAGTAATCTCCAATTCCTGAACAATCGATTAAGTGCCCACATGCCACTTAACATTCGCCCTCACATGCTACTTGTTGTTGTTGTTGTTGTTGTTGTTGTAGCAGCATAAACATTCCCCATATTTACATACGGGGAATGCTGCTAGGTTGACAGTCCTTGGCCGGATATAAATCCGGGTCGTTTCGTTAACGTAGAACCGACTGTCGTGGAAACGCTCACATGCTACTGAACTCATATGCCGCTCGGCTCAACAATTTCCATAATTTTGTCAACTCTTTGATGATTGGCCTATTGCTTCTGCTTTTGCTTTCGATACTTTTCTTGATTCATAAAAAACCCAACTCTGCCTACTCTTAGGCAACTGTAGCACTAATTTATATGACTTTCACTTTTTGGAACTTGGAATGATGTAACAAACAGTTGACTTCACCAAACAAAACAAATTTTAAATTTTTTCTCTGAAGCGTAATTAAAGCTTTAACTCGCCGTATATTGACACCTAATGCTATGTATGCGTAGAGAGGCACATAGATCTCACTAAAGGCATTTAGCAGAAATCGCTCAGAATTTTTGACTTTAACTAATATTTTTTTGATTCATATTTTTATTTTGTAATTCCAAGTTTCTTCTGTTCATGGTTTTGTTATGGTCAAGATTTTTTTACTTTTAATTCTCCATACGGTTTTCTTAGGGTTAGTCTCTGATGACTGCCAATCCAATCCAAAACCATTAAAGCAAAAAGCTTAATATCGTTGCCCTGCATATACCCTCAATTTAAGGATAATCTCTCCCTCCCTATAAAAACATATAGCAGTTTTTAAAAATCTTGTCTAGTCTATAGCGCACAATTAACCTTAAAGCTAAAAATTGAACCCACATCGTATGCTAAAAAGATACCCCGAAACTTTATAGAGCCACGCCATGATGCTTGATTTATTTCTGGGGCACAAGAAGTATTGCTGGAAAATACCGGCAGATTGCTTGCAAACTCTACCTCAGAGCTTATTTCGTCGAACGGACAAACAAAAAGTGATCAAGGAATGCACTGGTAGCGGAATAATAAAACTTTGGTCAAAAATTTAATGGAAAATATTATCAATACACATGCACTTGGGGTGCCCTCTTCTGGGTATGCTAGGAAATTACACAGGTTAAAACGTTCTATTTTATATGAGACTGGTTTCCTATGCATTTCTATACTAAGAAAACGTACACTTTGAGGGTTTAGGAAAAATAGTTATAAACACCCCACAAAAGGATGTTTCTTCTTTCAAAAACCAAATTTGTTAAGGGTAGAAATCCATACTTAAAATAAGGCCTGACTTTCGCACTATAATAGACAATATAAAGGGTGGTTAAGTCTTAAGGGCCGGTATTGATTTTGAATAAAATACAATTTTTTTTATAAAATTATTGTCATTTCTCTTTATTATGATAATATTGGTATAGCTCAATTACGTATAGAATAAATTATCGGCCAAATGGCCGCCGCGGCCTCGGCGCGACCATCCGATGTTCCGAATTTTCGATGGCGCTGAGGCATAATTGAGGTTCTATGCCGCTAACGTACTGAATTATCTCATCCTTTAGCCCTTGAGTTGTTGCTGGCTTATCGACGTACACCTTTTCTTTCAAATAACTCCAAAAAAAGAAGTCCAACCTTGTCAAATCCCATCTTGGCGGCTAATTGACATCGCCGCGACGTGAGATTATTCGGCCATCAAATTTTTCGCGCAAAAGAGCCATTGTTTTGTTAGCTGTGTGACAAGTGGCACCGTCCTGTTGAAACTACATATTGTCTACATCCATATCTTCCAATTCGGGCCATAAAAAGTTCGTTATCATCTCACGATAGCGAACACTATTCACAGTAACAGCCTGACCGGCCTCATTTTGGAAAAAATAGGGCCCAATGATGCCGCCGGCCCATGTACCGCACCAAACAGTCACTCTTTGTGGGTGCATTGGTTTTTCGGCAATCACTCTTGGGTTATCATTCGCCCAAATGCGGCAATTCTACTTCTTGACGAATCCACTTCGGTGAAAATGTTCCTCATCACTGAAGATGATTTTCTTCGAAAGTGCGCGATATGCATTTTGATTTGAACGCCCGTTTTCATAATAAGCCTGAATAACTTTAACGCGTTGCTCGATTGTGTATTTTTCCATGGTTCAAATTGAGTTAGTGTGAAGTTAGTTAAGGTACTTGACCACCTTATAAGTTTCAAAAAATTAAATTTTTTTTTTTTACATTTTTTCAATCCTTATACTTTTAAAAATCATCACCTGAAACTGTTTTTTTAAATTCGAATTCTAACAAAGTGAAATCAGTGAAAATGTGCAGGCGCATCCTGCACTCATTACTTGCTGACTCAGCGGAAAGAAAATAGCAAGTTTTAACTTTAAACGCGTTTTTCCAGAAATTACTTTTTTTCGAATGGCGGACACTTTATCTCCGAAACTGCTTAGCCGATTTTAATGATTTTGGTCTTGTTTTATTTGTTAAGATGTTTTGTATGCCAATTTACCACATTTTGCAAAAAAAAAGTTAATAAAGTATTGCTTTTTAAGCATAACATTGTGAAAAACAGGGGTGTTTTCTTAACTTTTTTTCAAACATCCGCCATTTTTTTATTATTTTTTTTTTTGTCAGTTTGTGGTAAATTCTCACGCAAGGAACCTTCCTTTTGAAAATTTTGTTTCTCTCTTTTGTTTTAGAATTACCATTTCTAAGATTAACTGTCCGCCGCAAGACATGATTTTCTTCAGGCCTCGACTTTGGCGTCTCCTGGATATATGTTAAAAAAAGAAATTTTAATAAATCAATTTTTTTTGTATTATATAAGCTCTATATAAAAATTTAAAAAAAAATTTATTTTAATATATTATACAGAACATGAAAAAAAAATTATTGAATATGTTGTACTTTTTAGCTTTCCAAGGTGGTCAAGTACCTTAAGTGAGTTAGTAGTGAAATTGAAAAATTTCAAAAGAAATGCAGAAAAAGCTGAACGTTTAGGTGTGGTTTGCATTCAGCATCGGCCCTTAAAATTTAACCACCCTTTACATCGGAAGCCCGTGCCGTACCAAAAACAAAAACGTTGATTTTGTAGACTTGTTCTATGTTTGAAACAATTGCCGTGGTGATGAAGAAAATGAGAGCAGCGAATTCTCTACCTGAATACTCTGCTGACCTTAGTTCTGTGAGAATTAATGCATTTTTAACTGGTTAACTGATTTTATTTCTGAGGGCACGAATAAATGCAGAGCGAAGCTCAACAAAGGTATAAAGTTGGTCAATTCGGTCAAAGGGTCGAAGCCAGCCAGAATTATCCGAACTAATCCAGCGGCGGTCGACATAGCCCAATGGGTTGATGCGTGACTACCATTCGGAAGTGCGTAGGCCTCAAATCTCTGTGCATGAAACGCCAAAATGATAGAAAAGATTTTTCTAAAGGCTAGTGTATTTATATATTACCTTGAAAAAGCTTCTCGTAAAAGATATCGGAGTCGGCTTAAAAGTGCACGTGTCTCCATTTGTGGAAAAACGAAAAGGATGTAAGCGCCAATTATATATAATTTAACCTTGTTTAAAGTAGCTTGTGAAGCAGGTGAGCAACAAAAAGTGACCTGTTTACGTTAACCCCATCGACGGTATAAATGCTTGATTTTTCTGAAACTGAACAGCGCTGTTAACAGCTTAAGGCTTCTTGCACAATTAGGCTATGGGTCTATGAAGTTGTTGGCAAACTAAAATTTTGTTTGTTGTTTTCGAATCAACTGTGATGAGTTATCTATGACAAATCATATGAAATGAAATAACGGCGTTTAGTTTTACTAAGTTTTTTTTCTAATACATTATTTTGACATTCATCCACTACTGTTGACATAACATTTGCTGTTAGGCAAGTAATGTTGTGCTACATTCGCCTGGAATGAGATTGAACGGCTATGAGAAAGTAACAATGAGATGCTCCGTGAGTAAACGTACATACATACATACATATATGTTTGTATGCACTGCAGTTAAAATTAAGTTCGGTAGAAATACGCTACAAACTTGAAATGCAAATCACCCGCAGGGCCACATTTCGGGCCTCTGAAATTTATGCCAATAACAAAAAAATATCTACAGATGAAAGTGCTCCCCTGAGTATGCCTAAATGTTATTTATTCAATAGCAAAACTGTTTCTATTTATATGAAATTTATTTGGTAGCGAAACGATTCATTTTAAATGGAAAATTTAACGTACTTATTTCTTATATTGTTTTTATTTTAGTTGTTTTAAATAATTTTTAATGCACACTTGAGCGTACAGTACTTAATTACCCGCACTTCACACACACTTGTAAAAATAGTAGCAAAATTATTGAAGGACCCTTGAAATCGTTCATTGCACTACATTCTAGCGTTGTTCAAAATATTTACACATGTGCACACATACATATCCATACCTGTGCGAGTACTTACATCATTTCCGGGCATCAACGCATGCATTTTTGTTGCTCTCACTCTGAACATGCACTTAGGAAAACACCGAAAAACCATACACACACCTACATATAAATATAAAAATATATATATATATATGTGAAAACGCGTTTCTGCATAGAGACTCCGAAATCAAATGCACCAACACATACATATAAAATAATACGTATGCAGTGAAACGTATGTTTATTTAATAATGGCGAACTGTGAATGAGTTCAGCAGAATTTTACGATTTATGCAGCTAACTTCGAGGTATTTTTTCGAGTTTTTTTTATTAAGAGCGCTCGATTATCGAAACAAAATTTGTAAAATAAAAATGTTGAGTGATATTCCCACAATTTTTTTCTTTTTTTATTTTCACGTGCATTCGGTGATGTGGAATATAATTGTTGCAGCTTTGCTGTAAGAGGTGCTCCGAGAGGACAACTCTTCGACCACAATCTTCGTATGAATGCGGCTCATTTTCATACGGAACGAAATGTTAGTGCTTGGGGCGGGAAACGTCTGTGGCTTATTTACTTAGCTCAAAGGTTTCACGTGGTCTCAAAGTGAATAGTCGAACGCTGTTGGTCACACAATTTAAGGGGTCGGTGCTTGTTGGCATCACAAGAAATGATGAAGAGAAGACAAATTTCTAATCTAATATATTCAATACCTCCCATGCAGTATAGTAAGAGGTGCCAACTTGTTGAAGCTACATGTTTATGTGATACGAGTACATCCCATTCTTCCTGGAATATAAAAGTTTTGTTATCATCGTCTTATAAGGGCACCATTAGAGAAGAAATAAAGGCCCTTGATACGAGGGGTGCCTTGTATATATCGGGATTTGGCAACCTTGGTGTTGCAATCTGGCAACTGACAGCTGTATCGCAAAGTTTGACATTTTTTGGCTTTTACGTACTCAGAACGTTTTGAAATACCAGCGCTATTTGTGTTGTTTACAGTAACTTAAAACATTCATCTCGGTCCAAAAATGGAGTTAAATCGTGAACATTTTTTACAATCGTGCGATTATTTTTTACAACTTTCGACGTGGATTAACTCAGCAACATTGCATGGATGAACTTAATTCATTTTTTGGCGATGAAGCTCCATCAAGGACCAGTGTTTATCGATGGTATGGTGAATTCGATCGTGGTCGTAGTTCACTCCAAGACGAATTTCGTGAAGGTCGTCCCAAATCAGTTGTTGTTCCGAAAACCATTGATGTTGTGCGCGAACTGATATTGCAAGATCGTCATGTGACCTATCGTGAGATTGAGACAATCTTAGGCATTAGTGGAACCAGCATACATTCAATATTGCATAAACATTTGACTGTCAAAAAAATTTGTCCACGTTGGATCCCACACAATTTGTCAATCGCTCAAAAAAAGGCTCGTGTCGATTGGTCGAAGGAAATGCTCAAAAAATACGATCGCGGGGCTTCGAAACACGTCTATGACATCGTGACAGGTGATGAATCTTGGATTTACGCGTATGAGCCCGAAAGTAAACAGCAGTCGACTGTATGGGTGTTTCAAGATGAGCCAAATCCAACAAAAGTTGTTCACGCACGAAGCACTTCCAAGCAAATGGTCGCCTGTTTTTTCGGAAAAACTGGACATGTCGCAACCGTACCACTAGAACAACGCAGAACAGTAAATTCTGAGTGGTACACAACCATTTGTTTGCCAGTTGTCTTCAAAGAAATTAGGAAAACCAATCGCCAAAGACGGATCACTCTTCACCAGGACAATTCGAGCTCTCACACATCGGCTCAAACAACTGCATTTTTGAGCACCCAAAACATCGAATTAATGGGTCATCCGCCGTATAATCCTGACTTGGCACCGAATGACTTCTTTTTATTCCCGTACGTAAAAAACAAACTGAGAGGTCAACGTTTTTCGACACCTGAAGAAGCGGTTGCGGCATTCAGAATGCATGTTTTGGAGGTACCTCATTCAGAGTGGCGAAAGTGCTTCGACAATTGGTTCAAACGCATGCAAAAGTGTATAGATCTTAATGGAGAATATTTTGAAAAACAATAAAGTGATTTTCGATGATTAAAATTTGTTTTTGTTCTCTAATCCCGACATATAAAAGGCACTCCTGGTAGACCTGGAATAAAATTAGCTTTCTGAAATTGAAATTTACTTTTTTCAAATCCCTGATGTTTACAAAATCTCCAAACCAAAAGTGAGTCTCACAACTAAAATGGGCGTAAAGCATGAAGCGTTGGCAAAAAATGTTAAAAAAGAAATTTTGTTAAAAAAATTTTGCAAATTCAACATTTTGTTGAATCGTGTAGGGCTCCATGGTTACTAAACACCAAACTTGACAGCTACAGGTTTGCAAAAGTGGCTCTAAAAAACTGTGAAGTTCGCAAACACCTAATGAAAACACATTTATTTTTTGGCAAATATAAATTTGTTGCATATGAAAGCTGAAAGAATATTAAAATTTTTTTTTTAATTTTTTTTTATTTTTTTATTTATTTATTTAATAATATAAAAGCACAGTATTTCTTATAGGCTATGAAAATTAGATTAGTACTAAACAATTCAATTGAAAAAAGAAGAAACTTTTTTCAAGCCTCATCACCTTGCCATATCACTGGGACCAACTCAAAACGAACTAAGGGGAAGCTCCATATGGCGATTGGCTAGCCATCCATCCGCTGTACAGCGAAATTGGTGACCATCCAATCAGCATGCGAAGATCACCGTACCGTCGAAGATCCCTTGTTATTCCTAGACCCCTGTTATCCTATTATTTCCTCTCCTTGCCCACCCCCTAATCCAGGGTGTTATGCGACACAATACCCTTGGATGGTTTGCGGCCGGGGGACTACCAGATCGGCTGTATTTCAACGGCGCCTTCTTAACATCGGACTGCCTTATTGAGTACTGTGGCCTGCGATGGACCGTTCGAACTCCCCTTTATAGTTGTAGACCTCTGCGCTCGCCTCGTTGAGCAGGTGGTCGCACGAAAAATATGAATATGAATACTCACAATACTCACTTAAGCGACAAAACTTCCACTGTAACGGCAGCAGGTTACACTGGACGCAATGCTACTGCCAAACACACACATAACGCTCTTCATCGCGGAGGTGCCGTTGTCCATGAAGACTCGTACCACGAAAGCGTCGGGAGCACTAACACAGCTGCGGAAGAGGCTCTTCTGCGTTCTCCGGCTGAGCCCAATGGTGCTGCTTCGGAGACCAAGAGCAGGCCAAGAATCAAGCCCGATAAGGAAAAGCTGAAGGCCAAAGCTCGGTACAAGGCCGCGGTGAAAATTTGTGACCGATTTGGCACCGAGTCCAACCTGGCGAAGCAAGAGGAGGAACGGTTGGCTTGGGGCAGAAAGGAAATAAAAAATTGCCGTGCTTTATACGCAGCAAAACCACAGTTTGCAGCCTCCAATCCGAAGTATGCGAACAAAATTGAAGAAGAACTAGCCATCAGACGCAGACAGCGTTCAGCGGATAGCGAGGCCTCAGTGCCGTCGAAAAAGCGGAAGCGCGATAAGGCTAAACCGAAAAATGGAGACGAGGAAAGACCTACGACGACAAAAGCAGCGGCAGCGGCCAGTGAAATTGTCAAGAAACATCTGAGAATGGCACTCACTCACAGATCGCAGTGACAAGCTGGGGTGAATGTCACAGGAACGGTGTATATAGTAGAATTTCACGAAAAATATTTTTTTGTAGTATATTCGCTCATTACTATTACTGAAATAGTTTGATTTTGACCCTTTTCTTGAAAAATAGTGCATTTGTAAAACCGTTAGAGAGTTAAAATATTTTAGAAATTTATTCCTCAAAAAATTTTATTATAGGCCTTCCAGGCAAAATCGATTTTTATAAGCAGCTTTTTCATGACAGAAATACACTTTGAGGATTGCCATTGCCTGCCGAGGGGCGACCGCTATTAGAAAACACTTTTTCTATTAGTTGATGTTCATGCATTGAAATACGAGCCAACGCACTCCCGAATGGTAGTCACGAACCAACCCATTCGGGTACCGCATGCACGAGCGACCAAACATCATAGTTACAAAAAATGGATAATTCCTGGAAAAACTACTATGACGGTAACTATAAGACATTTAAGACCGGCTAAGGTAAAAGTCTTGTGCCCCATTTCCAAATTTTTTTCTCACTTAGCTGAGTTCGCGCCAAGTATACTCTTCGTCAGCATACACCCTTCGTCAGGTATCCTTCTCCAATTTATGGTGCTGTCTGACAAGTATAGAGTCCTACGGTTTGGGGCGGACTGCAAACGACAGATGATTTTTTATGTGAAGCTTTTTTATGACGAAAGTAAACTCGAAATTTTGCTATTGCCTGCAGAGAAACGAACGCTATTACATAACACTTTTCCTGTGATTTCATGTTTCATACCCACAGTGGGTTTAAAGCCCGCAGCAACCATGTGATAGTCACGCATACACCCAATCGGCCACGACGACCACCACCTACGCTGCATTTAAAAGTGAATTACTTTCTTCATTAACCCCACAAACAAATAGCAATCCGCTTTTTTAAGAGCCATTACATCAAACAACATTTCGAACTGCTACATCAACGACTGCATCGTGACTCATTGGTTAGTAGCGTCTGACATTTTTTCCAATCGCTGCCAACATTGCTGGCAAAGTATGAATGACTCATAAGAGCACCTGCCATGCTGCTGATTGCTGATAAAGCACGTTTACGTTGGGAGTAAGGCAAAATATAGTAATAGGGAAAAAATTGTAAACAACAAATATGAAAAGTAAAACGTATAACAAACAAACAGCGCAAATCTTCCGCGCTCCCGCGTGTGGGAAGATGTGCCTGAGTCAGGACAACTCTCAGAAACTTCGCTTGGTGCACCATAACGATAATATTTTGCAATATAATCTGCTACATACAAAGCAAGCAAGAAGAGTGTGGAAGAGTAGGAGAATGAGAAACCAAATGGTGCAACTCGGGATGAATACGTGAATATCGATTTGCTTAAGGACAGACATCCGGTATTTGTTCCGCAAAACATTGGCGCATATACTCGTTTATGTACATAGATATGGGAAACCAACCAACTACTCGAATCGTGGGAAGGCACAAGTACTTGCTTGCTTACTAATACATCAATACACCAATACAACTGTCTAGCGTGCTACATAGTATGTTTGCATGTAGGTTGTACTCGTATGTAGCCACTGCAGCTGCATCGTTGGCTCATTGATTGAAGTCTCTTTTCCATTTGAATTGATTCGAGCTTACTTTACGCAGCGCATGATTACAATATTTTTTTTGTAGTTGCATTTTTAATTCACATATGCACACACCTTACACAGTTAGTTGCACAAAGATTGCGAAGTAGCAACAGCACAAAGGGTGTCTATGAACACAATTCGGTTGCTGCATATCCTGCTGTTGCATGTGTACTACACTCATTATCCTTTATTTGCACTGTTGTGCCCATTTCCAGTTAATCTGGCTATGTGAAGTATATTCATACACATACACACAAACGAAAATAAGTGAATGCTGACTTTAACGATTTTGGGGCATTTCCATTCGCAGAAAAAGGAAAAAAACTTCGTGTATTTGTACTGAATCGCTTAAGAGTAACTCAAATTCGTGAGTTGTTGAATTCTCAGAAATTATTTCTTTACATTTAATTTCTTGAGTTCCTGCATGAATCATAGCACTTCAATAGGTCTACCGTCGCTTCGGTTTCGCAGAAACATAGGCGCACATATAGCAAATACTAACAGCTGGTTTGTTTCTTGGCCGATTATTCACACAGAGGGTTGACCTTAGCTGTTCACTAGTTCACGTGTGACTCACCGCTAATCAAA
Source organism: Anastrepha ludens (assembly GCF_028408465.1). Lineage (NCBI taxonomy): Eukaryota > Metazoa > Arthropoda > Insecta > Diptera > Tephritidae > Anastrepha > Anastrepha ludens. The sequence continues at coordinate 79,111,790 of NC_071501.1, read as the reverse complement.
ACACATGGGAACGCGATGTTTTTGATACATTTTTTAAAATGTAGAAAAATCGTCGGCAATGGTAGCTGCTTACTCAGGTACCTAAATCAGGTAATAAACGCGAGTAAGTCCTGCAAATAAACGACCATAATTCGATTTGGTTTAATAGCAGATGCTTTCCATTTCAATTCAACCGGGCTATTCGGGGCATGTTCTTCGATTTCGATGTAACTTAAATATGTTGCTCTCTGGTCGAAATAATGAGACACGTATTTTTTTGTTCGCCCGAAAAAAATTTTTTTCAAGAGTTATCGGCAATTTTGTTTTTCGCCTCAAACTCGATTTTTTTAATTATCTATATAAGAAAAAAGTTTTTTTAAATACCCATAACTTAGTCAAAAATGAACCGATTTTAATAATTTTGGGTTCAAAATGATCGTCATTACTTACACGAGTGATTTCATGTAGAAATAGTTGCAAAAAAGTAGTTGAAATTTTTTTACCGAATAGCCCGGTTGAATTGAAATGGAAAGCATCAGCAATTGATCGTGAGAAACCTTCATCACCATTTCCTAATCAAAACCCTGAGGATCGTTGCGATTCCCAATGAATTTTTAGCGGGGTTCTTATTAGTAAATCGAATCATTTATTAAAAAAAATTGCACTAGCAACAAACAGTCTTTGACCGCACTATGCCCGTAACCCTTCGATTGCTACGCTTCTTCCTGCTCGATCGACTAAAGCTTTAAATGTACCCTCGCTCTATATGACCAGTAGGAAATCTGAAAAAAGGTATTTTTTGTAACAAAGTTGCTTAAGTCACATTTTAGCGATGTCGTCTGGGTACTTGAAAATGGGTTTCAAAGGGACAGGGGAGTATACTCGTCAGCCGTTATTACCTTTCATAGTATCAACAAAAATGCGGTCTACTTTCTTCCAAACTCTAATTACAAAAATAAAAAAAAAACTTAAAATTTGAAAATTTAGGCGAAGAAAATACTGTTATAGGAGAATATGCAAACAAAAGGTGGCGCAAAATTAATCATCCTATCGCAAGATTTATAATTTTTGGAAACCAAAAAATGTAAAGTTTGAAAACGTAGGCAAAGAAAAGATTGTTATCTGCGAATATACAAACAAAAGGTGGCGCAAAATTAATCATCCTATCGGAAGATCTATAATTTTTGGAAACCAAAAAATTTTAAGTTTAAAAAAGTAGGCGAAGAAATATTGGTATATAAAAATATGTGAATAAAAGGTGGCGCAAAATTAATCACCCTATCGGATCGGAAATAGCGGCGCACGATAGTCATAATAAACCGCTGCAGTATACAAACAGATAAGTAATGGAGCCCGTGAAGGTCAAAATAAAGATTTCCGTCATTCAACATCTTTTTCAGTTTTGTAAAAAAAGTTTCAAAAACATAATTCGATGATTAATTTTGCGCCACCTTGTACATTAGTTTATTTTTCAAAATCGAACGGTGAAAAACGTCTCGAGAAATTGTGTGATTTTTTAGATTAACAAATATTATAAATTTTAATTGTTTGATCGATACTTTGCGTGATATCGAAGATTAGAAGAAGAAGATGAGAAGAAGAAGTAGAAGAACGAGAAGAAGAAAAAGGAAATAATGAAGGAGAAGAGGAAGAAAGCGAAGAAAAAAGAGAAAAAAGAAGAACAGGGAGAAGAAGAAAAGGATGAAGAAACAGAAGATAAAGAAGAAGAACAAGAAGGAGAAGAATAAGAAAAGGATGAAGGTGAAGAAGCAAAAAGATAAAAAAAAGAAAGAGAAGGAGAAGAAGAAAAGGATGAAGAAGAAGAAGAAAAGGAAGACAAAAAAGAAGAAAAAATGAAGTAGAAGAAAAGAAGGGAAGAAGAAAAGGAAAAACGAACTAAGTTGGTGGGTTGATGCTGATTTGGATAATTATTTTGTGGTACATAAAAATGTATCAGATGTGGCAAGCGAATTCGCGGTTCACTTGACATTCGCAATGAATTTCATGCAGAAGAATAGAAAAAAGAAGACTCTGTTCCCGAAGTTAAATTGCCCGAGACTGGCAAGGTTGTAGTTTTCATATGTCATTAGATGAAAAACTGTGTCTTAATGTTTCACTTCTTACTGTTGGACATATTCAAGAGCATAATGTACTCCTTACTAGGCATTACCGACCTCTAACTAGTACTGTTGCCAATCTCGTTCTCAAGATTTCCAGGGAGAAAGGGCTGCCACTGTCAGAATAATACATGATTAAAGACGAACCACTACATGGATCACCCAGTACATATTAAAAAGCATGCATAAAATATTAAAATTGTATATATAAGGGGTGATAAGATTGGAGGTACTTTTTCCAAAAGGCCTTTTTGACAGATCACGCGTGACTACTGCAAACTAAGTACATACCTTTTTCAGTATTCTTTGACATTTTATCATGGAAATATTTACGCCTCAATAACGTTTACAAATCGTACAATTGTATTACGTGAATCGAGGCTCTTTGAAAAGTGTTCATCGCACGCTCAGGCCAACTTCTGTTGTTCAGTGATGAGGCCCATTTTTGGCTTAATGGCTACGTCAATAAGTAAAATTGTAGTACTAAGGCTGAAGAGCAACCCGAAGCCATTCAAGAACAGCCATAATATTCATTGAAAACAACCATTTGGTGCATTGGTGCGGCCTATGGGCTGACGCCCATGAATCAATGATTGGCGAATGCTATCGCGCAGTTAGAAACGCCCTTTTCATGCCGGGAATTGAGGAACGTGATCTCCACAACATTTAGTTCCAACAAGACGGCGGACTTGCCGTATAGCTCGTGAACCGATGGATTTACTGCATCGTCGTTTCGGTGAGCAATCAATCTCTCGTCTCGGACCAGTGGATTCGCCACCAAGATCCTGTGATATCACACCTTCAGGCTTTTATTTGTCCCTCACAAAGTCTGTAAAAAAAATTCCTTTCCATCCTTACTCCCGCACAATGGTCTGCGCATTATTTGCATTGTGGCTGCTAAAACAAGCAAAAAACAAAGAAAAGCACACAGTTACACATTGCATCAGCGCCAGCAAGAGAAAGCGGGCGACCGCGGTAATAGCAGAGAATGTTAATGCAATGAGAAGGTGCAAATGTTACTGTGAGCTTTTTTTAGTACAATTGAGATTTGAAAGATTTGTAGTAAGGTCATTTAGCACACCGAGTTTATAGACACCTCACTGACTTTTGCCCACACAAAAATTAGAAACACCACACATTTTTCACCTCAACACACAACACATTTCTCACCTCGACATTAAACCAATTAAATTTTTACTATTTTCGTATTTTTGAAATAATAAGCGAATACGTAAAATTTATTACATTTTTTTTTTTTTCAATTACATTAAAAAAAAAACGATTTAAAAATAAAAATTTATAAAAAAAAGTTTGCGCCGGGAATTGAACTCGAGTCTAACATGTGGCGAGGAAAAATAGGCGGTGCGTTTATTTCTTCGACTGCTTATTTTTTGACCATTTTGTTACTTTTGAAATGATAAGCGGATTCATAAAATGTATTACAAATTTTTTTACGATTACATTAAAAAAAAAAAAAATTTAAAAACGAAAAAAAAAATTTGTGCCGAGAATTGATGGTGAGTCACGTGGGGAGGATAAATACGCAGAGCGTTTATTTCTGCGCCTGTGAACAAAAGGTTTTGTGCATGCGCGCGACGCGAATAAATTTTAATAAAGTTCTGAAAGTAATTCATGAAGTTTTTCATTACACACATATGTACATAAATGAACGTATACTTTATATGTAAATAAATGATGGTATATGAAATATACATAAGTACATAATATGTATGTACATGTCAATAGGAGGTATTTGCATTCAGAAAAAAAGAACGGTTTAAGATAAATCAACACTTATTTTATATTGTATGTCAATTTATAGTTTATGTACTCGACAGCATTTACATACATATGTATGTATGTACATTTGTATATGAAAAACAATAATGCGCAAGCGCAAGAACATCATATCACATATGCAAGTATGCCCAAATAACCTTGACTTATGTATGTACACATGTCATACCACATCACATTCTTACAAGAAATCAAATACACATGCGCACTAGTGAACGAGTTTCTTCCTAACAAGTGCAAAAACAATTCTGCTCTATGTATGCATATATACCGACTTTATGTCCTAGCATATATACATACATACATATATACCTACTTGCCTTCTAAACTTCCTACAAAATAATTGTATTCATATGTTACAACATCCATGCACGTTCATACATTCAAGCATACATATATGTACATATGCGCGAGCACAGCGCTCCCTTCTTGCTTCCGTGTACTTTTGTCTTTCACCAGTCGATATTCCTAATATTGTACTTACAAAAACACAATACTTTGATAGACGCAAAAGCAACAGCAAGCACAACGCGATGGCCGCTTTGCCACCACACATTCTAAAATGTTCTAGAACACAACAAAAACACATACATACCTCACATGCGCATGTCGCCCAAAGCTAAAGTCTAAGCCTAGCGACTACAAAAACAAAATACATTCGTAGACGCAGTCGCAGCGGCCATGTTTCTATCAGCGACGGCGCTGAACAATTTAGAACAAAAACAAAAAGTTCATTCATAAGTTCGAGCTCATATTTCAATTTCATTCATAAAACGACCCGCCATATGCCAATTTTCGCGACCATTCGAAAATAGTCAATATTGGAATATTTCGCGTGGAATTATTTGCCAATATTTGATAAATCTTAAATTTTTGTCATGTCGAGTGGCCGCGGCTCCGTATGTATGTATGCACCCTTATATGTATGTAAATATGTCTTCTAACTGTGCGACAGTCGCGAGTTAATGCGACTTCCAGCGAATCACACATTGCTGTCCGCAAAGCCGCATATATGTACCTTATGATCAGAAAGTACCGGGAATGTTTAAATTAAACAAAACAGAGTTAAATTTAAGGCAAATTTATATTATCTCCTTCAAAATTTGACCCGTCTGAAGCAACACACATGTGCCAACGTTTAACCCAGTTCTCCAAACACCCCCGGCAGGCCGATTTGTATTCTCTTTGATCAGTGCGATGGCGCGTTATCATCATGCAAAATCTGAGGATTGGTTGCTCACATTTCCGGCGGTTTGCAGCACACAGCATCTCTCTAAGGTTTCAAAACGGATAAATAATATTCTCTATTGACTGTCTGGCCCGATGGAAGGTACTCATGGTGGACTATGCCTTGGCAATCGAAGGAAACAGTCAACATCACCTTCCCGGTTCTTTTTGCTCATAGGGTATACATATCCCATCTTTTCACTGACGGACAAGAAGACGGTCGCAGTTGCTGTTTTTTATATGCATACATTTTGCGTTCGTTGAAGGTTTGTATATATTTGTATACATATGCGTGTATGCGCGTTTGGCTTTCTGGATGGATATTAGAATATTTTCTCATCAATATGTGTATGTAAGTAGTTCAGATTTGACTGAAGAGATTAAATATAGAAATGCATATTCATATGATTGCCTTTATGGCTGTTTTACATATAAATTAATTCAAATGAAGTATTAATAATGTTATATAGAAAATAAATTTATAAAAAGCAGGTATTAGAAAAGCTGAATACACTATTTTAAATCAATTCTAATTAAACCAAATATAAAAAATGAAATAAAAATATCGAACAAAAAACCGCGTACAGGATTTGAACCTGAGTCAAAATTGAGAATATGTACCGCACACACAACACGTCTTTCACGATTGAGCTAATCTACAATTATTAATGAACTTTTCTAAATCACTCATTTATTCGATTCGCAGTTTTATATGCACATATTCTGCGTTAGTTGAAAGTTTGTATGCGTAATTATATGAATATGCATGTGTGTATGCGCGTTTGGCTTTCTGGACGGATATTAGAATGATATTTTCTCATCAATATAATTTGGATTTGATGAAATAGATTATAGACATATGTACATATTTTCTGTTTTGATTGGTTTATATAAAAATCAGGTCATATCCAGTATGAACTATTTTATACCGAAAAGAAATTTCCATTTATAAAATACAAAAAAAAACAGTATTTTAAAGAAATTTTAATTAAAATAAACTCAAAAATTTTACCAAACTTTCCTGGTTTCAATTGTAAAATAAAATGTGCAAGAAAAAAAAATATGACTTCAGGACTTGAACCTGAATTAAATACGTGCCAAAAAACAAAACGAATAACTCCGCCGACTTTAGCTTCTGCACCACAAACTAACTGCCGCGCGGTCTGCTTAATCGCAAATTGATTCGCTTCGATTTCCTTAGTAGTGTGCCGAAAAATCTTATGAACTTCCTCAGTAGTATGGTAAACGCAGAAAAAATCTGAATTTCTGTCCTAGCGTGGTAAGTAAATATAGAAACCCTCCACTCGCGTCACTCGCGTGGTAAATATCTGCAATTCGCCACTCGTGAGCAAAGTTGAATTTGAAATGACCTTATTATGAATCTACAAATTAGAACTCGAAAAAAGCTCGTTTAACATTTGCTCCTTCTCATTGCATTAACATTCTCTGGTAATAGTGCAGACACACGAAATTTAGCGAAGTCTTCAATTATCTGTGCGATCCTTCTGCCAGAAAAATGTGACACGCAGATGGCGCTTCAAGCAGTAAAAAAGCGTTGTTCCTAAACAACGACAGCCGCACACTCCCACTATTTAGGACTGGTAGCGGCAGGCTAATCACCTACCCTGTTAGAAATCTTAATAGATTAACGAAACCAACGCAAGATTGAGTCTTGTCGAAGCCCTATGCTCACGAGAGGAGTGAACAACGAAAAAAAAGTGCATGTAGCGTAGCACACATAACAGAAGTGAAACTTTCAAGGCAGACAAAGAAAGAGAGGGAGACCCGAGAGAGAATGAGAGAGAGAAAGAGAGAAAGAATAAACATCTAAATAAATTCACAACATTTGCAGAGAACACAAATAGACAAAATTTACAAAAAACGGAGAAGGGTCGACCGGTGTAGTTACACGCCGGACACAAACCGTGGCAATAACGCGCACTAATCCGAGCGTTTATCATCCGTACAAACGCAGCGATTCCTGGACCGCAGCAACGGCACAAATTACCGCAAGCAATACCAATAAATCCGACGCCGGAATAGCACTTTATAGTGTGCACAAGCACTAGCCAGGAAAGGGAAATAAGCGCCCAAAAATAGCTACAAAAAAACAAAAAAACCGCCAAAAAAATTGGGACCAAAAAACGCCCCAAAGAGTAGGCACCAAGGAAATATAACGCTAAAAAGAAGGCACCAAAAATGTATTTCCTACAAGTTTGCACCAACAAATAAGCGCCAAAAAGTAGGCAGTGTTATTTCTCACTAGAGATTAGCAACCACAAGGAAAAACTCAGGAAAAGTAGCTTAAAGTGTATGTAAGATATATATAAGCTATAGCTCTCTCTCTTATCTTCCTCTTCATTATATCTTTTTTCTCTCTCGCGGAACGAAAATGCCCAAAACGTTGCATGGCCTTGAAATTTTACTCTCCATTCTCGCTCGTTCATCGACGCCTAAGAAGTTTCACTTGAAAAATCTTTAAAAAATAAACACAATAATAATAAAGATAATAATAATAAAAATCAATCTGAATTTTCGTTATTTTATTTCAATTCAAAATCCGCTACCTCTAAATTGATCACCCTTTACAATAGCAACGACACGCATTAGACATTTCGTATTTCTAGGTTACAGATTAGGTATTGCACAAGCATATACTGTGTACATATATGTAAATACATGCATACATCCATACATACATCCATACATACATACATATATATACACATGCACTACTTGCAGATTTATATGTTTTCATAACTTGGCAAGTCCACCACCTAGTTAGCTTTGACTTATTTGTCATTTACTTTTAAGTTGGTACCAACTTTTAATTTGACTTCTATAAAGAGCAACAACAACGACAATACAACACGCAGCGCCAAACTATTGCAGCGAGTACGAAATGCGAGAAAAATTTAGTTGACTATTTCTATCCAATCACGTTTCACAGACGCTTGGCGCTCAGCAACGCCAAACAACAAATTCAGGCAGTGGAACTGAAAAGCACTCGCCATTGACAATTGTCAAGAGTATTCAGCACATATTCAACAATGGCTTTCTTCTAAAAGCTGTTATTGTTGTTGCACTTGTTATTGGTACGACTAGTTGAATGCAAGAAACTTACCAAGGAGAGTTAAACTTGACTTCATTTTATTAGTCAAGTACAGTTATCGCGTTCTACTTTCAGTTTTAACCGCATTACTTGCACTTCCACTTGCGCTTCCACGTCGGATTGCTGCCTTTTTATGTTGAGTTAGTTCGAGCAAAAAGAGAGATGTATTGCATAGTTGTTTAAGAAAGAATTAAGAATAGGAATTTAAGCTATTTTGTGTGAGATGGCGGAAATGAGATTTTAAAATATTATTATTTTTTAAATGTATTTTAAATATAATAAAATATAACGTTTGTTGAAGCAAATATGAGACCCCGACTAAAGGTGCGCTTTGCATATATGTATGTGCACTAGGGTGAGCCAATTTGTTTAGAACAATTTTTTCGAAATTGGCTCTAGCAGATTTGCATCTATTGTGTGTTCTTTTAAGAGCTTAATACAAAACAGATATATAGGGTGGGCCATGTAAAATTTGCCTTTTGAATCGGCTATCAAAAAAAACTAATCAATAACTTTTTTTTTATTATTTTGAAGATTGAACATTGTCATTTATGAATGAAAAATAATATCGTTCAAATGACTGCCACGACTGGCTTTACAGTAGGCCATTCGATCAACCCAATTTTTAAGCCTATTTTCGATTGTTTGGGTTCCAATTTCATGAATGGCAACTTCGATTTCGTGTTTTAAAGCATCAATCGTCTCTGGATGGTTCGCATAGCATTTGTCCTTAACGGCTTCTCACAAAGAATAGTCCAACGGGCTTAAATCACAGCTCCGAGGCGGCCAATTAATATCGGAATTTCGGCTGATTAGTCGGTTTTCAAAAACGGTAGCCAAAAGAACGAGTGTAACTTTGGCTGTGTGACAAGTTGCACAGTCCTGTTGAAACCAAATGTCGTCCATGTCATCCTCTTCAATTTTTGGAAACAACTCGTTGAGCATGTCACGGTAACGCTCGCCATTTACTGTAACGCGGCTCCTCGCTCATTTTCGAAAAAAAAAATGGCCCGATGATGCCGCCAGACCAAAAACCGCACCAAACAGTGACTCGTTGTGGATGCATTTGCTTCTCTACAATAACGTATGGATTTTCTGAGCCACTAGTCCGACAATTTTGCTTATTGACGTAGCCACCGATGTGAAAATCAGAAAAGAAGAGGAAGACTCACCACTTTGGAAATAGGTTTTCCATATTTCCCAATTTCGTTCATGTCCTATTTCGTAAATGTCAAACCGTTAAGTAAATTATGAACACATTTAGGTGGATCAAACGCAACGCAAGCAAACGCTATATAGCCCCCCCCCCCCCCCCCCCTATATTAATGGAATAGATTTTTTATTATAATCTGGTAGATAAGTTCATGGCATTTATTGTTCGAATATGATATCAGGTATATGCCTGACGCGGCTACGAATTACGTGGTCAAATCGATCGTTCAAACTTTTGACTACTCTTTCAAGTAAATCTGCCCAAAAATTCAATCAGCATGGCTCGATTGCGCTTGCAATTACCATAACGACAGCTTCTTTCTCATTTCGAAAGAGATAAGGATGAACTTCCCGAACAGCGTTATTTATTTTTCAAAGTGAATTTCCACAATTTGGAAATGTTGTTCTGCTCTTAAACGATTCATAATGACTTGACAAATCTTACTAAACAAACATTTTATCACATTTTGCCATTCTCAGCTGTCAAACCTTTGTTACTGATATCGATACCTCGCTGGCAGCTAAAACAAAATAGTCGATATATAAAAGTATAAGAAAACAAGTCCATTTTAGCATATCTTTAAAGTCAATTTTGAGTCCTTCAAATTCCAAGAGAAGCTACATTTGTGCTCGAGACAGTTAAATTTTTTAAATATATAAATATTTTTCATGCTTTATTTTTTTGACAATTTTTTTTTGCATACAATATTGAGAACTTTCTTCCATACAAATCAGTTTGTTAAAGCATCTACTGAGTACTTTTTGTATTTGAGTTCTTCATGCGACTACTCTGTTGAGTAACGAGCACCCCGTTTAAAGTATTTACGTGAATTTCCTTCAAGAATGCCTTGTTTTGAAGTTACAGGAGTCATGCTGCATTATTTTGGCAATACTTGCACTCACACATCAAGGCAAGAAAACAATTCGACCAAATTGAGTTCCATGGAATCATTGATACAGTAATCGGCGCTTTGAAGTCTAAATTCAAACATATTCACGTCAAGGATCCTTTTGCTTAATTTTTTTATAAGAAACTCTCGGACTTCTTTAGTTTGAATTGAATGAGGATATTTCGATGGCTTATAATTTTTTACACCACCACCGAGATCTCATCCAAGGGCAATAAAATACAAAAAAGAGACGTTGAAAGATTTTCAAGTTATTTGCCTCCCCCGGCGTATTCATAGGACTTTGCACTACAGCTTATCCGCAGTCCCAGTTGGTGGCACATAACCTGTCCTGAAGAGTTCTTCCGAAGTGGTATTCGGATGTTACCAGAAAGGTAGAAAAAATTAGAGGCTAATAATTGGCATTAGGTTAGAATTGGTTAGGTTAGCTTGGTTGCTTGTCTAAAACAAGATCTCGTTGGCCATAAGGTCCTTTGTGATACCTGCATTTGTTTTTCTTCCCCTAATTAAGTTGCTTAAACCACTTAGATCTTTTTAAGAAGGAAAACTAGTTCCTCCATTTAGACAGATTGCCAATTTCCCAAGTTTTCAAAGAAATAATCGACAAGAGATTTGACACGGCTACTGTGAAGTGGAGGACAATCACAGAGCGGGTGTTGCCTCGACTCAATTTCTTCTTCATCTCTCCTGCAGAAATCATTGTGAGGTACACTTTTCCTACTGTCAAGGATGCCTATAGTACCGTGACCCATTATAACAGTTGTGAGGATGCTGGTAGTTGATCTGTTGGGTCTATTTAGATATTTTGTCTTTTTAAGATTCAGTTTTGGTCAGAGAGCTTTGGAGATCCTGCAATTAGTTGTTAGCGACCCCCTTTTATTGGTTACGATTACTCTCTTCCAATATAATTGGCATTATTTTGAATAAAATTTGCGTAATTATTTCATAATACCATTTTTTGTTTGAAAAAGCTCTTCCCAATGCTTCTAGCTTCCCTTTCGACTATTCACCTCCAAGTATCCCTTGGACTATCAAGTGGTTTTTCCTACAGGGTATATGCGCCTACAGCCAGCGCATAAATATTCAGTTTTAGTCTAATCAACGATAAATTCGCATAAATGTATCACGCATATCAGTGCTTCAAATTATTACCCAAAATGTCCCAATGCGTCCTTTCTAATATGGAAAATTAATTTCTGTCGGATGTGTCATACGCATTTGACATTTGCTAAATAGGAAATTGAAATTGTGAAATATTGTTGATTATGATTTATGGAGTTGGTGTAATAAAAATATATCCATTGGCATATAATTATCACGCATATAATTTGGGTTAGTTAACTTGCAAAATTGGCGTGAGTTAACAAAATACCGTAACCTTCATATTCAAAAATAAAATTTTAGCTGCTTATTCTAAGAATGAAAAAAGCTGAATGATAATAATTAATTTATGAAGAAGTAGAAGGCATATCAGTAATCAAATAACACTGTGGAACACAACCTAATTTTATCGAAAGGAATAATAGCTGCCATTCTGGTATGAGTTGAAATTTGCTGAATATTTAAAGAAGGTCAAGTCCAAAATAAACAAGACTGGCGTCATAAAAATGTTTCTGATGGCGCCATCCATTTAATGAGTTAGTGCGTTAGAAGTTACATCACTAGCTGACTTCCAATAAAAGCTTGTTGACATTCGGTTCAGTGGAAGGGAAGTTATTGCGCCTGAATTGTCAGTATGTTCGTGTCATCGGTACAAAAGTGAGTTTCGAACAAAGAGCTAATATGAAATTCTGTTTTAAAATCGGTAAAACGTTTACCGAAACATTTGAATTGGTGAAACATGAACATTTATGGCGATGATTGTCTATCTCGTGCCAGAGTTCATGAGTGGTTTACACGTTTCACAAATGGTTGTGAGAAAATAAATGGCAATTAACATACAGGCCACCCAGAATCAGTAATCACCGAAAACTCCATCGAAATTGTTCGTAAATTTATCAAAAATGAATCGAAATCATCGTTTAAATTCATGGAATCGGAGTTGAATATCTCCGAAACATCGATTTAGCGCATATTAACTCATCATTTGGGCTTACGAAAGGTCTGTGCACGTTTCATTCCGCACAAGTTAACTGAGGATCAAAAATTGCTCAGAATCTAACATTCGAAAGACCTCATTGAAGGGGTGAGAAAAGTCGAGAACCTCCTTTACAACATTGTAACTGGTGATGAAACGTGGAGTTTCCAACATGAACCTGAAACTAAGTGACAAAGTGCCGAATGGAAGGCCTTAAACGAGCCACCACACAAAAAAATCGCGTTTGAAGAAGTCAAAAATCAAGTCGATGCTCATTTGGTTCTACGAGCCAAAGGAATTGTCTACAAGGAGTTCGTGCCAACGGCCCACATCTTCAATGCAATTTTCTATATTGGCGTCTCGAAGCCTTTGTTGCATCACATTCGTCGAATTCGCCTTAAATACCGCGAAGGAGGAAGCTGGCGCGTATTGCATGATAATTCACCATCTCATCGATCCACTCTTGTGACTGGTTTTTTGACTAGAAATCGCATTTTAACCATTAACCACGCACCTTATTCACCTGATATGGCTCTCTGTGACTTCTACCTATTCAGAAAATTGCATTTGGCAATAAAAAGAAAATATTTTACATCCGTAGAGGCCATCCAAAAGGCGTCGGTACAAGAACATTCCGGTCAATGACCTGAAACACTCTTTCGAAAAGTTTTTAGATCGGGCAAAATAGAGTATCGACGCCAGATAGGATTATTTTGAATAAATAAACTGGAAGTTATCAGAACGAAGCTCCTATCGTTTCTATTTTAGCTCAGTCTTGTTTATTTTGGACTTCACCTTGTGTATCTACATGTGGTATGTGCCAAAACTTAGCGACTAACTAAAATTTATTTTATTTTTATTTTATTTTATTTTAATAAACTACAGCACAAGTTGCATTACATACTAGGCAAAAATGTTAAGAAACGTAAGCCAAATTTAGCAACTTAAATTAAAATTTTTACAAAATTAGATCTAGATAAAGCGAAATCAAGCAAGCTGGAATAGGATACGAAATGCGCGAGAAGTGGGTGCATTACTCTCAAATTTGGTCTTAAAGTTTTCACTATAAAAAAGTTAAAAATTGCGAAGACTTCTTTGGGGAACATTAAAGCTCATCCGCTCAAGTCAAACTGTACAGTTGACAATGCCACTAACAACACAGAAAATACACGAAAGTGAAAAAACTGGCCTTCTCTTTTCTAGAGATACAAAACTCATTACATTTGGCCGAGAATTGGGATGAAACAGAAGTCTTAAATCATAGAAAACGTACTGCCTGCTTAAGAACTATTTTTTGAACGCGCTCAATTCCATTTATCATCTATTGGTCCTAAGGTCTCCAAATGACGTCTGCGCACTTTAAGTGAAAAAGAACAAAAGCTGTAAACAGTAGTTTGTTGCTATACGGATTAGAAAATTCAGATGTATTGCGGCGAAGCTGAGTACGCTTTTGAAGGAATAAAATTAATGTTACCACTTAAGAAAAATTTCATATCGAATAAAAGTCCAAGATCCTCAAACTCTGTTACACTTTGTCGTACATTATTTGATATGGCGTATGATGAGTTAAGAATGTATGACAGCTCGAAAATGTTAATTGAAATCGATTTTGGTATTAATTTTGGGTAAAAAAGAACACTGTTTTTTGACCAAAAGCTCAACAAATATCATCGAACAACCACCATATACACCGGACTTATCCTTCTGTCAGTTTTTCCTTTTCCCAAAACTTATATTGTCACTGTGCGGACGCCGCTTGGAGCCGATAGAGGCAATTACGGAGAATTCGCTGAAATAGCTGAAGAAGATCTCTTCAAATGCGTTTAAAAGGTGCTTTGATGACTGCACTAATCTTTGGCATATGTGTATTGCTTCGAATGGAATCTATTTTGAAGGCAATAAAATAAACTTTGATGATTAAGCAATTATTTCGATTAAACAATTTATTTGGCAAAAAAAAAAAAAAAAATTCACCATTTACAGTCACAAATAGATTGTGGGTGTTGGAATTGGTATGGGATAAAAATAGAAATTACTAAACGAATATTTGAAAATATTTTACTGAAAATAAATGCATTTGAGCACAAGTAGTACCCGATTTTTACATTCAATCCTTTGACTCTCTTCACACTTCTTCTTCCGAAATTTTATTGCATTCTTGTACAACTTTATAGCTGGTCATGGACACTGTTGCAAAGTGCGCTAGATCTTTTAGGCGCATACTTGCCCGTATTAAATAAATGTTACACAGACAATAAAAATACCATCCGAGCCGATGAAGTCTGTAGTATGCATTGCCATGGTCACACAGCCACATCACGACATTGTCACCGTTGGAAATCCTTAATGTGTTGGTAAGCAACCTTCATATGAGTATGTGTATGTGCATGCATACGAAAGGCATATAAACTTATCTTGTATACGAGTACACTTTACTTGCATATTTTCCAATGGCTACGTGATGCGGTGCAACTTTATTGTCTGCCATTGTCGCAACTTAATTGAAAATTTTACCAACGTACAAAATAAGTGAAATTGAAGAGCCAAAAATTATACGTTACTATGCGTCTCTAAAGAAAGCGGTTGCTTATTTTGAAAAATCTAAACAATAAGGCGCTCAAAATAAAGTTGGCGTATGCTTCTTCTTCTCGATGGGAGTCCAGAAACGAATGCATGCCCGATTTAAATGCTACTATTTTACATGAACTATAACGGTATTAATTGCAGAAAATAAGAAGCTTTTACAAGGATGCTTATTGATTTCAACACTCAACTACGTTCCATACGTGTGCTCCAGGGGATTAACCTCAGGAAAGTTAGGCGGCCATAATAAGCGATATTTTCAGGCGCATCAGCGTGTTTAAGGGGGTCTTCTGGTCTCGAGGCCCTGAAATGAAGGGTTTTTTTGGGGATTGATTGTGACAAATCCTGTGAATATTTAAAAAAATTTTTTTTTTATTTTAAAGGTACATTGGCTTTTAAAAAATGGTTTTGACTTTGAAAAAAATTAACACCCGCGACCTTGAAATGGCGCTGAAGACGTCCACCTCCAAACGAAACAGGTCTCCATTTTGATCACGGTTTTTCCACCTGGGTAATCAGAAAGCAAAAATTAGATATGCGTTGTCTTCAGAGTTGCCCTGGTTAAGTTTTCCCGTGACAGATTTTTTTTTTTAATTTTTTTCAAAAGTTATGCAACAATTTGCAAAAAAAATTTTTTTTTGCTCATTTTTTGAACTTTAAAAGGTTATAAAAATGGAATGAAAAAAAATTTCAAAAATCGTACACGGGGAAACTTAGCGGTAAGTTTTCCGAACCTTTTAAGGCCAAAACCATTGAAATCGGAGTATAACTACTATGAAAAGTGTGACCAAAATGCTTAAAAAACACGATTTTCGGGGAAACGCGTTTAAAGATAAAGTTTATGATGAAAACGGCCGGAGGAGGGTACACTTCGGTGCCCAGAAAAATGTGAAAAAATGCGATTTTCAAAAAATCCTTTCTGTGGCGTATTCTCGCATACACATACAACAAAATTATGCAAAAAAAAAAAAATCGATTTTTTTTTCGCTGGAGACCAGAAGACCCCCTTAATTTTGTTTAGAGGCTTGATCGGATAACTCGCTGTTCTCGCGTTTACTGCCACATAAACTATCTTCTGTGCATAAAGCAGGATTTATGCCAGGGATCTGCATGGATGACTCGACGGTAAATACCCTCAGAATCATCATTATTCGTATTCGTATTAGTACTCGTGTTAATCTTCGTATACGTATTCGTAATCGTATTCGCATTCGTATCCGTATTCGTATTCGTATTCGTATTCGTATTCGTATTCGTATTCGTATTCCTATTCGTATGCGTATTCGTATTTGTATTTGTATTCGTATTCGTATTCGTATTCGTATTCGTATTCGTATTCGTATTCGTATTCGTATTCGTATTCGTATTCGTATTCGTTCGTATTCGTATTCGTATTCGTATTCGTATTCGTATTCGTATTCGTATTCGTATTCGTATTCGTATTCGTATTCGTATTCGTATTCGTATTCGTATTCGTATTCGTATTCGTATTCGTATTCGTATTCGTATTCGTATTCGTATTCGTATTCGTATTCGTATTCGTATTCGTATTCGTATTCGTATTCGTATTCGTATTCGTATTCGTATTCGTATTCGTATTCGTATTCGTATTCGTATTCGTATTCGTATTCGTATTCGTATTCGTATTCGTATTCGTATTCGTATTCGTATTCGTATTTGTATTCGTATTCGTATTCGTATTCGTATTCGTATTCGTATTCGTATTGGTATTCGTATTGATATTTTACGCATTTCATTGTATTTATGTGGCAATTAGTCCTTTTCTGACCTTCTTGATGTTGTTACACAAATGGAGGGCCTACTCGTTTTGTTTTGCACCCGGAGGTCTCGTCTACAAGTTAAAACTGCTTCATTTGCACAATATAAGTAGAGAACTGAAGTTTTCTTGGATCCCATATACATATGTATTATATTTTGGTATAACAACAATGGCGCCATGGCGTATGAGTAACTCAATTTCTCGGTGCTCAATACATCTCGTCCCCTTAGTATTAAAATAGCCTATACATTTTTTGATGTTTTGAGAAAATGAATTTCAAACTTTTTGTCGAAAGTAGCTCTTACTCAAATCTCGTTATGTCTGTAAATATTTATTATGTTTTGACTGACGTTTTGACCCACTTTGTGGAACTAGAATTTGACAAAATTTGTACCACATATAAAATCGACGATGGAGAATCCAAAAATTCAATAAAGAAATAATAGCCTATGAGCACATAGGCTATTGTTATACTAAGGGGACGATCTGATCCACGTATACAAGTGGAGTAATTCAGGTTTCGGTATACCACATAAGTCAAAAAACGACAATATTTTGCCCCAAAATTTGAAAATTCCCTTAAACTTTGCACTAGGCGGCATACACTTACATAATTTTAAATGTAAATTTAAGCATTTTAAATGTTTGCGACTTATTGACTCACTCCTCTAATCTAATTAATTATAACTTTGGGAAAATATTGAAATTATCGTTCTAATTAAAAATTAAGCGCAAAGTTTGGTAAACAATTCTCAAGCAAATTCTTCCATTTTTCCCCACACAAAAGCTTGCCACCAAAACTGACCAAAAAAATATTACTTGTCACTCACTTTCAAAGACAGTTATCAGATGTGAGAAACTTATTGCCACGGGGTGGATGGTGTTAGAGCGTTGATGTTGGCCATGGCCATGGAGGTGCAAGTTGGTGAACTGTAGTGAATTAATTAATTTACCGCCTTCCTCATTCACGCTCACAATATTCGCCTCCTCCTCTTTTATGTGCTGATTGTCTCAACGACAGAATGACATAGTGTGGCTGGGTGTTGTGAGGCGTTCATCATTTTACATTCGCATCGCAAAGGAAGCAGTAACAACCAATAGTAATGTCAACTCCTCAGCCATCTGTCGCACCGGATAGTTCGTGCGCGCATTAGTCTCTTTCGATGAGTAGTTGCCGTACGTTCTGCCTGTTGCCATTCTCGACATTATTTTAATCGCTGTTGCTGTTGTTGTTGCTCTCATTCTCATTCTGTGTAAGCAAGCGGGATGCTTGCCTGCCCTGTTATCGCCTCGTCTTCGCTTGCTTTGCGTAATTTTCTAATCTCGTTTGCACAGCAATCAGCATGAATTAGTCGACTGGAGTCGTCCTTGTCGTCGACGGCGTCGCCGACGTCGTCATAGTCATCGTCATCAACTGAAGTCGCCATAAAGTGTGCATTTGCGCGCGAGTGTGTGTGGCTCCGTTGTTTTTGCTCCTAATGCTGGTGTCTTTACTGCGAGGACATTGGATATATTGCTTTCGAGCTTAAGTTTAATTGCGTCCGGCCAATGGATTACAGGGTGTCGTGTCGTACAATGAGCGTTAATTAAATTTAATTCGTTTGTGACTTTGTGTTTGTGTAGTATGTGGAAGTGTGTGAATGTGCGTGTATCTACGTGAGCATGAAAGAATAAATACTTAAAAAATATTGAGGTTTTTATGAAAATAAAAATGTTAAAAAAACTGAGATAATTCAATGAAATTCGGTGCTCATTAGCTAGCCAGGTATGGAAGGAATTGTTTTAAAGACTTGATGAATCACAATTACCTACCAAATTAAGGCACTCCTATAAAAATAATCAAATTTTAAACAAAAAATATTTGTAATAACTAAAGGCGGTTTGGCATCGCAGTATTTATGAGAAACTGTGGTACATTTGACTTTAGAACACATTCATTTGGGCCTCTTTTAAATTTGTATCTGCATAAACAATGAAATTTATGAATTAGGTACTAGAAAATACTTGATTTCGTGAAGCGGCATAAAGTTTAACAGGAATTGCGAAACTTTCACCCAACGTAGACAAAACATTGTGGACGTACTTTTCATTTTGTATAGGTGATTCTCTTTTTGGTACTGATTTTTACAGCAGCGGGCATAACGGGGTCTATTATGGTTTTTTTATATTTACAATGTTTTTCGGGTGAACATTTTTATTATTTTTACTTAATTTATTATTTTCATAAATATTTAATCAAAGACATATAAATTCCACTTTCGAACCTTATACAAAATTTAGAAAAACAAAAAACAAAATGCATCTAAATTAAAAATTGTTTAATTTGAATTTCCAGAAAATTTTTTGGTATGAAAATTTTTTATTGGTATGGATATGAGAAAGTTTTTTCCCACTTGGGAAAAAAATTAAATGCGACCATTACAATGCAATATAGAGACCAACAGTGGCTAGTTATGTGTGCGTTAAGTGCTTCAAGCTGCTGATGAAATTTACCAGGTGTGTGATATTTAAGCCTGCTATATCTGCAGGTGTAGCAAAAAAATGAAGGCTCAGATTTCTACATCTTAGCCGGATGTCAGCTGGGCAGCTGAGGAGAAGGTACTCAGATGATTCCTCCGAGGTAAGGACAGCCACCAAATGCAAGAGCTGTGGCTTTGTTAGCCTTAAAGATTCCTTCCAGCTCCCCCGATCTAACCGTGGGCAGAAGGATCTCAGGAATTTCACTGTGGGCACTAACCCAGTACTGGCTGAGTTGACGCGAGGTTAATCTTTCCAGGAGTATACAAAGTTTCTCAAGGGATCTTCGCCCAATTGAAAAAGGAAAAAGGGGACACCCGAGGAAAAGGTGGCTAGAAGATACGAAAGCTGATCTTAGGAAAATGCGCGTGCAATGCTGGAGAGAAGTGGCTGTAAAGCGAGATCGATAGCAAGAAGCTGTCAAGGAAGCAATTGTTCACCAAGGACTATGACACAGTAGAAGAAGAAGAAGCAGAAGAAGGAGGAGAAGAAGAAGAAGAAGAAAAAGAAGAAGAAATATAGGAACTAAAAACTAACGAAATTTAGCAAAAAAAAAACGAATTATCAAATGTATTACTAATTTGCAACTAGTTATGGAAGCAGTGATCTGTATACCCATCTCATCAGCCCGGCTTTGTATGAAATAACATGACACACGAAACTTAAGTAAACCAGTTACCAATTTAAGTGACGAAAAAGTCGCTTGATATTTAAATATTTTTCTTTTTACGGATTTTTGCACATTATTCTATGGTAGATATTTTTCTTAAAAAAAATTTTTTTTTTTTTCATAAAAATATAATTAATTTTATAATAAAACCCACACAAATCTTAACTTGATTGACTATTGATGAATTTTTAAATATACTTCGAATTTACTGCATTGGGTTTTCGTCCATAACTCTGAGGGTCTACAATAAGGACAAGGCACCTAACTTAAACTACCCGGTTGGAGCTGAGATAGGCCCCATGGCGGAATCTGGCTCCGGTCCTAACACTGCTACAGCGCTACGGAAGGCATCTGCTGACGGCAGTATCTCTTCCTTGTTAGATAGAGTACTTGATACTACTCTCACTGATGAGGAAGAGCTACTGGCGTCAGATTCAGATGAGCCCAACAAAACGGTGGTGGAGAGGAAGCCCAGTAACCATGATGTTACGGGTTCTTCAGATTAACCTTCACCACTCAAAGGTTGCGTCCGCCAACCTCATAATCCACCTGGCCAAAGGTGGACATCATATTGTCCTGATTCAAGAACCATGGGTATCACATGGACTTGTGTGCGGACTAAGGACTCAAAAATATAAACTGATGTATGCTCGCAACAAAGGTAACCCTAGAGCGTGCGTACTAATAAGAAAAGGGATAAATGCTTTCATGCTCTCTAATTACAGCGACACCGATCAATTGACCATTAGCCTGGAGTCGGGAAATGAACGGATGTGGCTATCTTCCTGTTACCTCGCACATGACCACGAGGAGCTACCGAGATCAATATTCAAAGATCTGGTAGCGCAGGCGCAGAAACTTGGCACAAAGCTAATCATTGGTGCGGATGTAAATGCGCATCACGAGATATGGGGCAGCACTGATACTAACGCTAGAGGTGAGTGTCTCTTTGACTATCTGATAGGTACTAAACTACAGATTTGCAATAAAGGTAATAAACCTACTTTTGTCATTAGTAATAGACAGGAAGTGTTAGACGCTACTTTTGCTTTTGACTCCGTTATTAACAGAATTAGGAACTGGAAAGTTTTGGAAGAACATTCCTTTTCTGATCATAGATATATCTCGTTTGAGGTTAGCAAAAATCTACCGAAACCTAAGCCTGGTAGAAATATCAGGAAAACAGACTGGGAAAGGTATATAGATTGTATCGGGGCTACCCTAGGAACATGTTCATCAGCGGTGCCACAAAGCATAGAAGGACTAGAAAATTTGGTTGACAAGATTACCTACAACATGAATGCTGCCTTGGCGGTAGCCTGTCCCATAAGAAGACTGAGTGGTAAACCCAAGCCTAAGTGGTGGACGGTTGAGCTAAGCGAGCTTCAAAAAACAAGCAGAAGCGCTTTTAATGAGGCAAAGAAAACACGTCTCGATGAAGATTGGAAAGGCTATAAAGATGCTCTGAGAATCTACAAGAAGGAAATCAGAATTGCCCAAAGGCAATCTTGGAAATCCTTTTGTGAAGAGGTTGAGGGGGCAACTGAGGCCTCCAGACTTCGTAAGATTTTAGCGGGAAGCCCTCAAAATTGGGAACTGCTACAGAAAAGTGATGGTACTTTCACTACAACCAGTAAAGCCGGATATCTAGCACACGGACTACTAGCAATCTTCAAAGGTTGCTTTCTCTACGGTTATATACCTCTTAAGTGGAGACAAGTCAAAATTGTCTTCATCCCAAAAGCGGGTAAAAACTCACGTACCCATCCAAAAGACTTAAGACCGATATCTCTTTCTTCCTTCCTATTGAAAACTTTGGAGAGGTTGATAGAATTTCATTTAAGCCTAACTATAGATAGAAATCTTATCTCTACGTCACAACATGCCTACACGAAAGGGAAATCGGTAGAGACGGCTCTACATAACCTTATTTACACGGCAGAGAGTTCACTGCACAAACAGGAGTTTACTTTAGCCACTTTCCTTGATATTGAAGGGGCCTTTAACAATGTCGAAGGGGGGGCAATTACTGCAGCACTCACTGATCTTGGGGTAGAACCGGGCTTGGTAGGCTTCATTGGCAAAATGCTAAATAGCAGAATCATTGAAGCGGAACTAGGAGAATCGGTGCTCAGGAGATCGGTAAGTAGAGGTACACCGCAAGGTGGAGTCCTCTCACCGTTTTTATGGAACGCAGTTGTAAATAAACTTCTGTTAATACTGGAATCGGTGGGCTGTAAGGTAATAGCTTACGCCGATGATGTTGTTATTGCTGTCTCTGGTAAATTTGTATCTACATTAAGAGACCTAATACAAAATGCTCTAGAAATACTTTCAAGGTGGGCAGGAAAGTGTGGTCTAGGAGTCAACCCAGACAAAACACAACTCATATTGTTCACTAGGAAACACAGAATCCCTCAGCTAAGTCCAATTACGCTCAAAGGGGAAGCTCTTGTGATTTCGGAAGGAACCAAGTACTTGGGACTAAACATAGATAGGAAACTGACTTGGAAGTCAAACACCTTAGAAAGGGTCAGGAAAGCGAACCTAGCTTTTTATGCCTGTAAGAGAGCTTTAGGGAAGACCTGGGGAATTAAACCTAAGGTTGCTCATTGGCTCTACACTGCTGTCGTCAGACCCATTCTTCTATATGGAAATGTTGTCTGGTGGTGTGCTATGCAGAAAAAAACCTATTCTAATTTATTGAATAAGGTGCAGAGATAAGCGGAACTAGCAATATGTGGCGCCATGAAAACCACGCCATCTATGGCTTTGGATATCATGCTACATCTGCCACCCCTAGATCTCTTCTGTAAATACTCAGCGGCCTGCTCCGCTTTAAGGCTTACAGCGAGCTCACAATGGAGGACTGTCACACATGGACATTCAACCATCTTAGACTCCTACACGGATATACCCAGTGACTGTGATTATCACTCTCCCATTCTTTGCTTCGAAAGGAATTTCGTAATGAAAGTCCCTTCTAGACTGGAATGGCTTGAAGAAGATCCAACACCCAACACACCCGTTAAGATCTACACGGACGGATCCAAAATGGACATCGGTGTAGGATCAGGGTTATTTTGCGAAGAGCTTCCTATTAGTGAATCCTTTAAATTACCGGATCACTGTAGTGTTTTTCAAGCGGAAATAAACGCAATTCATGAAGCCTTAAAATGGTTAAAGATAAACAGAATATCATCAACGGATATCTGCATTCTATCAGACAGCCAAGCTGCCCTACGAGCCCTGGATGCATTCCAAACAACATCAAGGAGTGTCTTACGTTGTCACCAATCTCTAAATGAGATGGCCAAACAATATCGTATAATATTATGCTGGGTCCCAGGCCACAGAGATATACCAGGGAACTGTAGGGCAGATCAACTTGCAAGAGAAGGTACCTGTTTGCCAGACATAAGTAATTTTATGGAGATACCTCTCGCAACTTATAAGCTTCTCATTAAGGACGCACTAATCAACTCTGCAAATCAGAGATGGATTAGCGCTAACACCTGCGAAATTGCTAGGCAAACATGGCCAAGGCTTAATCTACGTCTGTCCAAGTGTATTATAAGACTGAGTAGACTTCAAATCAGGACCTTAGTAGGGGCCCTCACAGGACATTGTCTCATAGGAAATCATGCAAGGAGATTAGGCGTATACACGCATGATTTCTGTCGTAGCTGCAGAAATGAGGAGGAATTGGAAACAATTCAACACCTTTTTTGCACATGCCCGGCTCTATCCAGAAGCAGAAACCGATTTTTAAAATCCTACTTCTTAACGAACATAGATAATCTATACATTTTAGGTATCAACAACCTTTTACGCTTTGTCAAAAGCTCAGGATGGTTCAATATGGAAGGGGAAATGTAGCCCAGCCCCCGCGGTCACAACGGACCCATTCCGTGGTCTAAGTGGCATCGTTGTCTCTATGTGCGATGCGGCTGCCAAACCTACCTAAACCTACCTACTGCAGAAGTTTCAGACGTATGTTCAGAAATTTTAGAATTTTTTTTTAAAATGCAGCCTCTTTAATTCTTTTATAACAAAATGCAGCTTTTATGAAGTTCAAAGCTCTCCTTTATTTTTAATAATTTTTTTCGCATTTTCTACACCTAACGAATGCACGAATTTTTTTAAAAGTGTCCAGTAATGCGCACCACACTGAAGGAAAAAACTTATCATAAACCAACTTGAATTTTAAGCAGCTTTAAACTATCACCAGAGAGTGAGTGAATCCCGCACTCAGTTTGTCTATGACTGCCTACCTTGGGAGCGATACAAAGTTGTTGGCAACTGGCACTCTAACCTTCTTCCTTCTTTATTCGTAGTTGAGATATATTTAAAACATATTAGAAAAAAAAGAATGAGAACAGAGTACAATAGACGTTAGGAAGCATAATTTCCTTGTTTGGCACGTGTTGCTGAAAAGTATCGCCAAACAAAGGCAACCTTGAAAATTGCTATTAAATAAATTTATTTGAGGAACAATCGTTCATGACTGGCAGCAATGGCACCATGCTTTCGCTAAATTGAATTTTGCAGCAGAAATGATTCTCTATTAATACATTGCCCCTCCTGCAAGTAAATCTGCACAAAGTATGAACAAATTTCGGTAGCTCAGCCTTATGGAGCAGGTAGGCGCCCAACATGCGATTGCCCCAGAAATTTTTTCTTTATATAAAATGCTGCAGTATTTTCAGCAAATAGTAAAGTAAAACACGACACATATATGCTTGCCTGTTATTGGTAACACCCAATAAAAAACTTTAGTTATTCAGTAAATTAAAAATGTGTTTACTAATACAAATAATAAAATTTTTCGGGCACAAAGGGCTTAAGTATTTCGACAAAGTGGCAATGAATGTCAATTTATCCCCGGTGTTCAGCTTCAACGCATCAGGTGCTAAGTATTTGAACAACAATCAATTGAGATTGCCTTGGTGTTGATAGTTTTACTCAGTCTTGCTATCGGAAAGAAATATGGAGTACCGAACAAACATTGAAAATAGCTACCGAGTAGGTACAAGCAACGAGAAAATTAAAAAAAAAATATTTTCTTTCAATTTCCATCCGTTACCGGGCTAAGGCCGACTGCAACAAGTCCCAATACGCGTCTCTGATTGGGCGCGCCTCCTCCAATTTATTACACCAAGCGATGATAGGGTTCTGTCGACTTGGTTCTTTCATCGAATGCATTACAGGGTTTGGTTGAAAAGTAATGAGCCTTATTTTTTTTAAGCAGTTTTATTAAACCTTTTGACTTATACAACTAATGTTCTTCAAAGTAGGAACCTTGAGCGTCAATACACCGCTGGTAGCGGTCCTTCCACTGCAGGAAACATTTTTTAAACTCATCCGCCGGAATCGCGTTCAATTCGGTTGTCACAGTTTTTTGGATCGCCTCGATGGAGTCGAAACGCCTCCCCTTCAGCTTTCTTTTCGACGTCTTCGTCTTCGACGTCCTCCCCGCCTTCCTTGAACGACTTGTGCCACCGTTTTTCCTGGGCACTGGACAGATATTGGTTCCCGTAAGCCTCCTTGAGTAGCCCAATGGTTTCGGTACTCGTTTTGTTTAGCTTTACGTAAAATTTGATCGAGTGACGTTGTTCCAACGATCGCTGCATTTTCGCCACTGCAAAATTCTAGCACACTTTTAAAACAGCTTTCATGCGCGGAGCGATGTTGACTGCACCGCTGTTGCCAGCGAACTGGGAGCGATTTCTGGTGGAAGGGGAAGGTCAAACGATCATTTTTCTCCACCAGCCGATTCGGTTGACCGCTAGGCAGACGCTCCCTGCGGGAAGGCTCATTACTTTTCAATCAAACCCTGTATTTTCCCCTACATCGTTGTCCCTAACTTGCCCTCCGAACACCTTCTATGTTGAAGCTTCTGCATCCACACGCTAGACGTGGCCCAGCCAGCGCAAGAGCTGAATATAAACACTGGTTTACAGTCCAAAAAAATTAAAAACCAGAACTTCTATGTAAAATCGGTCGCTGCGTTCGAAAATCCACAACATTTTGTTTCTGTTATGTGTTTTCCGAGATATCGCAAAATAACGGTTTTGAATTAAAGGAAAAAAATTAGAACATAAAAATTTCTAATATCTTAAGATAACAAATTCTTTGCTTTTAAGTTGATTAATCATTTATTTGAACCGGTTAAACGTTAAATCAACTTAAAAACAACGAATTTCTTATCTTTTGATTTTACTGGGTTTTTCATTAAAATTAAAGATTTAAATATTAAATCTTTTTTTTTCCAAATATACGGAAATTTTCCATTTATACTCGCATTGTAAGACTAGCATTATTGGAAAAAAGTAAGATTCAAATGAAAAAGAAAGTTTTCCGATACAGTAGCCAACCGAACAGTACCACCTCCGAGTCACTGGATGTTGACGGGCAGCAGTTCGAGTGCGCGCAGAAGTTTTGCTACCTTGGGAGTATTATCGGCGCTAGTGTAGGCTCTGATATGGATGTTGAACAAAGAGTATACAAAGTGAAGTCTGCAATCCGTATTCTTGCGCCTCTATGGCCAAACAACAACATAAGCGTGAGTACTAAACTAAGAATATTTAATTCATGCATTAAGTCTGCGTTGCTATGTGTTGCTACATACCGCTTGGAAAGTTACAGTGGCAATCACAAAACGCCCCAAACTTTCACCACCCGCTCTCTCTGACATATACTACGAAAACTTCTAGTTGCTGTGGGTTACCAATTAGATTGATATTGCCTGTGAAGTGCGAAGAAGATAATAGCAATGGATTGGTCACACATTTCGAAAGAATGACGACAACGTGGCGAAACATACGTTAGGTTGGAATGCGTTCCAACAAGTAGCGCGTGCAGTGAGAGAACGTCGTATAACCACGCGAAGGTCAACCGATTTAGAAATGGAAACTCTTAGCTTACCATGGAGTGAATGGAGAATGAGAACGGGAAACTGAAGTATTTTACGCTCCATGCTTCACTAGGTCCTAAAAAATTAACGATTCTTATGTAAAGTTTAGCAGATGGTTAACATAGAGTGAATTTTTTTGATATCATACATTATTTGGTTGTCGTAGAGACAAATTATTTAGGGAAATAAATTTTAATTATAAAACTATATTTTAATAGTATTTTGCATCATACCTCTTTCTTCCTTTTCTTCTTCTTGGCTGGCGCGGTAATCACTTACGCGGTTTTGGCCGAGTTTAACAAATCATGCCAGTCGTTTCTTTCTTGTGCTAACTGGCACCAGTTGGATACACCAAATGAAGCCTAGTCCTTCCCCACCTGATCTTTCCAACGCAGAGGAGGTCTTCCTCTCCCTCTGCTACCATCAGCTGGTACCGCAACAAATACTTTCAGAGCCGGAACGTTTGTATCCATTCCGACGACATGACCCAGCCAGGGCAGCCGCTGGATCTTTATTCGCTGTGCCATGTCTATGTCGTCGTAAAGCTCATACAGCTCATTGTTCCATCGCCTGCGATATTCGCCGTCGCCAACATGTAATGGTCCAAAAATCTTACGCAGAATCTTTCTCTCAAATACTCCAAGCGACGCATCATCGGATGTTGTTATCGTCCACGCTTCTGTGCCATACAATAGCACATGACTGATGAGAGCCTTATGAAGCATTAGTTTTGTTCGTCGAGAGAGGACTTTACTACTCAGTTGCCTACTTAGTCCAAAGTAGCACTTTTTGGCAAGAGAGATTCTGCCTTAGATCACAAGGCTAACATTATTATAGAGGTTAATACTGGTTACTAAATAAACGCAGTCGTTTACAACCTCGAAATCATAACTGTTAATAGTGATGTGGGTGCCAATGAGCGAGTGCGCCGACTCTTTATTTGATGACAGGAGTACTTCGTTTTGTCTGCGTTCACCACCAAACCTCATTCGCTTTGCCTATTTATCTAGTTTGTAGGAGGCAGAACTAGCAGCGAGGTTGTTAAGGCCGATGATGTCAATATCATCGGCATACGTCAACAATTGTAGCGTCTTATAAAAAATTGTGCCGGTGCGATTAAGTTCTGCGGCTCCCACGACCTTTTCCAAAATCCAGTTAAAGAAGTTAAATGACAACGAGTCACCCTGTCTGAAACCTTGTTTTGTAACAAACGGCTCGGAGAGGTCCTTCCCTATTCTGGCTGCGCTGCTGGTATTGCGCAACGTTATCTGCTTCCTTACTTGTTGAATATCTGGCTATATTTTCTTAGCGACTGCTTCGTTATCAACGCTGCTGATTTCTCCAGAGACGTCCAAGCCTTGGCTAGTTCATTCGCTCTTTTTTTCTAATGTTTATGCTCTCGGTTTTAAGTGCAGATAATCATATCAGATATCTTCCATTCATTTTCCGCAAACTGTAGCTTTTCTGCTATCTACCACAATTTAATTCTTCGATCGCCCAAAACGAGAACTATTTTTTCATTTTTTTTTTGACATTTTCTGCGGTCATTATCCTCTCTGGCTGATGTGGGTGGGGGTCGATTTTGCAGATATTTTTTCCTAGCGAAGTTCTTTCTTTTACTGTTGTATTTCGTTTTTAGAAAGGAATTTAGTCACAGTGCGTTGCTCCAAATTGCGCGCATTTAAAATTTTTAATGGTCATGGCGCTGTTGTTTGTTCCAAGAATATCTGTTGCTGAATTAAATAGAGAGGAAGAAGTGCTATTTATATTAACAGTAAATCATGCAATTAATGTTGTCAGCAAAGAGATGATGAATCAACCCCTAAAACTTAAATGAATCAAACACTAAAAACTAAAAAAAAAAATTTTAGGTAAGATGCTTTGGCAAAAATTGCGACAACAAATCATAAAGAGGTACTCACCCTTCAATCGTAGTATCTTTCTGTTGTGATTATTGCAACAATATCTTGGATGTGCGGCTGTCTTTGCCGAATGGCTTGGTGCGTGACCACCATTCGGAAGTGGGTAGGTTCGAATATCCGTGCATGAGACACCAAAATGATAGGAAGTATTTTCTAATAGCAATTGCACCTCGGCAAGCAATGGCAAACGTATGTGTGCTTTTCTGCTATGCAAAAGCTTCTCCTCAATTATATATATATATATGTTCTGGACGAGAATTTACAAGTAAACAATTAAGAAACTCATTCAGTTTCTCCACACTTATAGACCCTGAACATAATTGTATCATTCAAGTAGTAAATGTAGTAATACTTTCCAACAATAATATTCAGAAAAAAGACAAAAAAAAAACAACCTTTGCTTTTAAGTCCGCTAAATATTGTAAATATTTCAAAAACAAAAATGTGAGAAAAACATTTAGAACCGCCTGCAACTCCAAAACTTTTCCTATTAAAACGCTTATAAAGTTAGCCTCCCAAAAAATATTTCTCCAAATGCACTTCAAAGTTTGCCGTTTTTAATGTTTTCACTCAAACTGCATTACATTCCATGCCATTTTATATCATCACCAGCCCATACCCCCTCTCGCAGACTCACCCCGATCGCTCCCACGGTTGCTTTCTAGCCAGCAATGGCATTCGGTAAACGTAATTGAACTTCAACTATGACTACAATTAAAACTAAAAACAACAACAGTTCAACAGCGGCAGTGATTACAACAAAAACAACGAATTTTGTGGGACGTTTCACAAAATGAAAGTTTATAATTGAAAAATTTTAATTGTTTTAATAACGACCAAAAATAAAACAAACAAAAAAAAAAAAACCAGTAAAACAAAACTGATGAAATCAAAGTAAAAGAACAAATACGAGCTGGCATTTACTTAAGAGACCGAAATCTATTGCCGGCAATCATAAAGAGAGCGATTGTGGTGTTGAGGATAAAAGTATTTGCAAATTTGCACATTTTCACCCACTTAATTTGTGCATTCAATGGATTTTGTGTGCAATCAATACCCGATTATGAGCTATCAGTTGGTGCAGGCTGAGGTTGGTTGCAGCGATGGCGTGGCAGAAGTTGCGCACACTTGCTTGCGTGCCAATGGTACACTGACGTTTACTGGCTGCTCGAAATGCCTGCTAGCCCAATGTACATTTTATTCTTTCCACAGAGAGTTTGCCCACTCGACACCACTGCAACGCTACGCGCCAAAAACTTTATGCATTTGCACTGTTGATGCGCTTTTCCAGCGCTTACATTGGCTTAAAGATAAAGTTTTTCCAATGTCTTTTCGTATTGCTTCCTCGAGAGTTCTATGTACAGCCAGCTGGAAGGAGAGTATAAGTGTTTTTGGGTGAGGTGCAAACTTGCTCATTTTTCTTACCCCTCGGGCAGCAAAGATTTCTGATCAAGATTTCAATAATTGGTAGATTATGATCGAAAGTTCAGTAGAAGCGCAAAGTGGTGATAATTCTTAAAGTTTGCACTTTTCGAGTTCACGGATTTTTTGGTGAGCGTAAAAAAAGTGAATTGGTGCGGAAACGGGAAAATTGCTACCGAAAATTTGAAATATTATATTTATTATGGTAAGTAAATTTCAAAAGCAAAAATGAGGCTTAAATAGAGTTTCTATTGTTAAATTAATGAAGGAGTGAAGTGAGTTGAATTCAAACTTAAATCTATATGGTATTTATATCAAATTTGAGTAATCCATATAGCCGAAAATCTATTATACTTTAATAATAATATATAATAATAATGACAATAATACTTTAGGACCGACATGGCTGTACATTGAAAAAATTTGTTTCAAAAAAATTATATTACTTGTTGATAGGTTAGGTTTAAGTGGTTGTCTACCGTGGGACACACTCAGGCTCATAGCCAATTGAGAATTCGCGTAGGGCACTTGTCCGTAGCTCTCCTAAAACCAGTGTGCAAGTAGGCATTTCATGGCTGATTTGGACGTTCTTGACCGTTTTGTGAAGGATTTTATGAAAATGTGGATATCATCTGCAGGTATCGTACCACACTGCATCAGTCTCATCGCTTTCATTTTTCAAAAAAATTATAGTAGATGCTACAATGAATGCAACAAAATATTACAAGCTCATTTTTAGAAACATCTGGCGGATTCACATGGATATCTCAAGTGTCGTATTGCTCTATATCGTAAACTTTAAACGGCTAAAGGTATAATCAAGCTGATCGCCAGAGTACCGAACAAGGCATGAATTTTCACATAGCTAAGAAGTAGTTGACACTCACGGCATCTTCTAAGCCACCTAATGTATGCGCTGCAGAGCAGATTAACCAAATTTGAAGAGGCTCCCATTGAAAGGGGCATGAAGTGTTTAGGCTGGATATATGCCACTGTTCATTTCGAAGTAAGTGCATTCAAGGCGGTGCCGTTATTGATATATTTCCAAAAATCTTATCTATGATCCGATTCTGCTTTTATCCAAAATAGATAGAATAGAATTAGATAAAGAAAAATATGGTATATGCCTGAACGGCACTATAATAGGAAAATCATCGCAAATTCTAGCTTCTACGGATGACATTGAATATTAATTCAGGTGTACAGAAGCTGTGTAAAAGGATGTTCTAAGACTTGAGAACACAGCCAAAAGTGAGGACCTCCACATAGGCGAATCAAAAACTAAATTGTTGTGCACCATGCAAGTTCTAAATGAATGTAAGTCTGCCACATCGATTGGCATTTGCACTTTTGCGCAGGTGGCGTCTTTCAAATATCTTAGAGCTATTATATCTGCGGACGCAACATTCAAACAAGCAGTGAGTGCGCGATTAAATACAGAGAACGTGAATTTCTTTTAGCTAGACAAGCTTCTAGGTTTCTCATCTTTCTTTAAGCGAACCAAGCAGAAATTCTATAAAACAATAATTAGGCCTTGCGTTACTTATGTTTCTGAAACATGGGAGATGCGTAAGGAGAATAAAAAACAGCTTAACAGATTTCAGCGAAAAACCCTACGCCGCATCCTTGGACCGGTATGAATAGATCGTGGTAGATCGTCTGCGCTACAACGATGAATGCCTAACTTGGCTAAATAATTTTCAAACCCGGCGTTTCCGCGGTAGTCGGCTCTCCGTTACCTGAATGAACCGGATTTATATTCGACTGTGATGACAGTCGTTCGACGTTCCCCGCACATGTATGGGGAAGGTGCAGCTGCTAGAACAACAACAAGACCTCCAAATCGCCAACTGTATAAAGTTTCAGCATCTTAAGTGGGCTGGACATATTCTGAGGATGGACCTCGACGAAATAGCAAAAAAAATATCTGCAATAGTAAGCTGTATGTATGTATGACTTATAAAAGGACTCATCAGGAAAATGTAGATATCCGCAATTGATGATGACGCCAAGACATTTGGACTTGAAAACTGTAGGACGACTGCAAGGGATCGAGAGATAGGCTAAGGTTCAACGCGGACCATAACGATGAGATAAAAAATATACCAAAAAAAGAAATTTTCCGGTCATGGAGAGGTTCAAACGAAATATTTTTTAACAACCGTATTTGTAGTTAACTTAGGCTCAAACTCAGCAACGCATACGAGTATTCTATGAAAAATCATCTGCTTGAAATTGAGCTGATGGAAGTCAATCGGAATATTTCAGAAATTGTGTTTATGGTCCATGGGCGTTGAAACAAATTTTACTGAGTAACTTGATAATGATAAGCACTGATATGACGCCCTGGCATTAGTGACCGTCAACAACGCATGATGACTATTCAAAATTGCATGTCTATTGGAAGAGAATTTAATTTTGTTCATGGGAGCAAAACCTTATACCCCAAAACAGAGTGCGTAGAGCGCTCAAAATTCGCTCCTACTCTTTCAAGCTATCACCAAAAGCAATACAACTCATACAAAATATTCTCTGAGTAAATCATTGAGAGGATCTATTTTGCGTAAACTCCTCAAACACTTTTATTACTCATTTGTTTGTATACAAAGAGTGCTCGTCGTTCTGTGAGCATTCGCTTTGTTTTCATCCCCCGAGTTTTGTAAATGATGCGCTCTTTATTTGAGCTCAAGTTTATATGAATTTATCAATGATAAGTAATTTGATATTCAATATTGTCCCTTTTTGCATTGCTCAATTATAAATATGCATTTCGAGCATACCCTAACCAATTTCTGCTTTATTTAATGAAAGTAATACTTTGCGAGAATAGTGAAGTTTATTTCATTTACAATATTTTTTTTAAATATAAATAATAAATAAAACTTATATGAAAATAAACATTTCAAAGAATTGCAAAGAAAGAAAGTAAAAAAAAAATTCATTAAAGTTGAGGTTCATTGAATTTAATGAAAGTCGATTAAATATATTGTATTATTTAAGACTGATCCACGTTCGGTTCGTCAAAATCTGTACTTTTGAATAAACTTTCATTCAATTTGATAAACAGCTAGAAAATCTACCCATTTTTTATACTTTTTACACACGCGAAACACGTGCAAACGCAAACTAGCCACAAAAATGCTTTAATAAAAACTAACGGCGATAGAAATTCAAGTAGGAAAATGTGTCAATATAAAAGAGTGATAAAAAATGATGCTTTCAAAGAAAACTCACTGAGCATACAAAATGATTCCTATTGTTGAAGAGAGTTTATCATTTTTAAATAATCTGAGAGGAGAGAATAAGCTAGCGAACACTCAATTCGGTTGATGCTTTCAAAGAGCGTATGTTAAAAGAATGTCGAAAGAGGAATGTTAATAAATGATTTTTTCGCTCTTTCAAAAAATAACTGATGCTCTCTTGTTTGGTTTTAAGCAGAAATGAAAAACTCAAAACAAAATGCATTGAATTGAGTTTTTATCAGCTGAATGAGGGATATTTTACGCATCATTGATAAGTATTTACGAACTCTGCCCCAAAACGACTTGACAATGCCATGAGTAGAAGGTAAGCGCATCTCTAGAGATATACAGAGAAGCAAGTGATAATTGTTAACCTAACTCGGATATTACTATGATATACTAGGGTATACTCAGGATGTGAGAGAAAAATAGATTATAACTTTATTAACAGAGATATGAAGCAAGATAACTATTTTAGTTACCCAGTCAAGTCTTCAAACATCTTTAGATTATATCTTTGATACAAAATTCATATAAAATAACATTGAAAAAAGTTCTCTCGATTTTTTTAGAAATTAGTCGAAATTTTGCTTTTATACAGGGTGCCACCCTGATTAATTCAACTATAAATAAAGGATGCATTAATATTTTTTCATGAATTATTTTTATTAGAGAGAGTAAAAATTTTCCACAAAACATGAGATACAATTGAGCGGCGAAGCGCTAGTAGAATTACTTGTTTATTACGTCCACTTGCAAATCGCTTGAAGCATTCAAATTATAACAATATAAAAAAAATATGAAGATATTTCATTTTAAAAACTATGCACCAACTTTTCATCATTGAATAAATTTGAGATGTATTACTATTTTTTAAGCTTTTCAGTTTACTTCTTATCATACTCAGACCTATGAATCAATAATTAATGTTCACTCTGTACCCTCCTGAAAAGCTACTTTTCTTATATTTAATTATTTATAAAAGGATAGAAATTAAAACCTTTTCTGGAAAAGTTAGCAAGTAAAACTGCAAAAGAGGGCTTTAAGTGCGACATTTTATTGAAACTCGCGAAAAAAGCTTGCGTTTAACACTTTCCGGCAGCTGATTGCGTGATCGGGTCAGATCGGAAGAGGGCGAAGTTGCTATAGTGATGCTTTCCGATGTCTCTCAATATTTTGCATTGCTGGAATGAGACCTAGAAAGCAATCAAAGAGGCTCGAACAGAGGCTTGGAGAGATTTTTGTAGTTCCATAGAATCGACCAAAGATACGGCCAGACTAGGCAAGCTTTTATCCAAGGAACACTCCTGCCCTTCCTTCCTGAAGAAAGATAACGGAGAGTGGACAAAATCATCGGCCGACACCCTAGAACATCTTGTAAATACACACTTCCCAGGCAACACAGAATATATTGAGAACAATACTGACAGTGTTCAAACATCCAAACTATCACCCATTATAATCAACCACATCGTATCCCAAGATAGAATATTATGGGCGATAAAAAACTTTGAACCATATAAGGAGGCCGGTCCAGATGGGATATTCCCAGCCATGCTTTGGAACACTCGAGAAACGTCGATTCCTTGGCTGGAGGTCTTTTTCAGGAAAAGCCTTATGCTAGGGCACATACCAAAAAGCTGGAGGAGGGTTAAGGTGATATTTATCCCTAAAGCTGGTAGACGCTGTCATGATACAGCGAAAGATTTCAGACCCATCAGCCTATCCTCCTTCATCCTCAAAACTCTCGAGCGATTGGTGGATGTATATCTCAGGGAAAAGATTACAGACTCAACGATTTCACCATCTCAACATGCCTATCTCAAAGGAAAATCCACAGAGACAGCTCTTCATGAGGTTGTAAGTGCGATTGAGAGGAGCATAGAATACAAGCAATACTCACTAGTCGCTTTTCTCGACATAGAGGGGGCCTTCAACAATGTTACCACAAGATCTATAATTGAGGCTCTTAACATGTTAGGCATAGACATAGGTCTCAACGAATGGATAGAGAACATGCTCAAAACTAGAATAATCATCGGTGAGGTAGGTAGCAGCACCATAAAACGCTCTGTCAACAGAGGAACCCCTCAGGGAGGAGTCTTATCCCCCCTGCTGTGGTTACTAGTCGCCAACAACATCCTCACCAAATTTAACCGAAAGGGAATTAAAGTGTTAGCGTACGCGGACGACATAGTGCGTATGGTTTCAGGAATGTTTCCAACCACAATCAGTGAGATTATGGAAGGAGCTCTGGTATTACTCTGCCATTAGGCCACGGACTGTGGTTTAAGTGTAAATCCGAGAAAAACTGAACTGATGCTATTCACCAAGAAAACCAAGGTGCCAAACTTTAAACTAAAAACCCGACTAAAACTAAACGGCGTCAGCCTCACGCTAACCAAACAGGCAAAATACCTAGGGGCTACCTGGACCCCAAACTCAGCTGGAAGTCCAACGTAGAGTACAGGATAAAGAAAGCGAATATAGCACTTTACATGTGTAAGAGAATGTTGGGCAAAAAATAGGGTCTCCAACCAAAATTATCCAACTGGTCCTATACATTCATTGTAAGGCCAATACTAACATATGCTGCACTAGTTTGGTGGCCTGCAACAGAAAGGAAATACAACAAAACTAAGCTGAACAAGATACGAAGAACAGCGTGTATCTTAACTACAGGAGCGCTTAGCACCAGTCCTGAAGCGCTCAATGTACTAACACATCTATTGCCATTAGATTTACACATTAAAACAATATCTACTTGCAGCGCGGTGAGACTCAGAGACATAGCAAGCTGGACAACAAGGTCGTACGGTCACAGTAAGATCCTCCTACAGGGACCCCCGCTGCTCAAAAACGGATCAGACTACACAGTCCCCGACCTCAACTTCAAGAAAGGATTTACGGTACGTTTTCCACCGAGAGCCGAGTGGAGCAAAGGAGAGGTGATTGGAAGACGCGATATCGAAATTTATACCGATGGTTCTAAGATGAACTGTGGTGTGGGAGCTGGCTTCCATTCGGAGCAACTCAACCTATCTCAATCAATTCGCCTTCCTGATTATACCACCGTGTTCCAGGCAGAACTTTTAGCGATCAGAGAAGCATGCAAATCCCTAGAACTCTACAAGGTAGTTGGTGCAAGAGTAGCTATCTTCTCAGACAGTTAAGCAGCTATTAAGGCCTTAGACTCCAACTACATTTCATCCAAACTGGTCCTACAGTGTAGAGACGAGCTGAAACTGCTCATCCATTGGCTTGAAATTACCTTCATATGGGTTCCCGGTCATAGGAACATACGGGGCTTTTTAAGCTTTTTTGAAACGTACCGAAAGCTGCAGAGATTGTTAAAATAGTTATATATATCATGTGTGGAATCCACTGGAACGGTTAAGTTAAAAATATAAATTATTAAGTACCATTTATGAAATAACATAAAATTATTCTACGGTTTATATTGACCCTTTTTTTTAATTTATAACTAAAAGGGATAAACTTCTGGCCGTTTCTCACTTATTTCCAAATTGTATCAATGGATTAAGTAGCATCTGAAATTAGTTGTCAAACTTTACACAACCATTTACGGAATCATGGCTCAGATCTACATACAAACCAGTCATCAGAAAAGTTACGACTATGTTCAAAATGTTGGATATGGGAATAAGTTTCCGCCCTATTAAAAGCGATCTTGCTGCTGATACTATTTTTCTGTTCTCTCTAGTAATATTCTGGTGGAGGATACCTGAGGTCGGGATCACAGTCGTTGACATTCGTTTGAAGCGTAAATATCCCTTTTATCTTTCCTTTTAAAGAAAAGTGTAGCTGAAACGTGTCGTATATTGATCAATATTTACGGTAATCACGATCCATCAAAAACAATTTGTAAAGAGTGGTTTAGACGCTTCCAAAGTGGCAATTTCGAGGTGAGTGAAGGGGCACCGAAAAAACTCGAAGATACTCAACTACAACAATTATGGGACGAAGACGCAAGTCGAACCCTGATGATATGTCTAAAGAGTTGGATATTGACAGATTAACCGTCGGTAGACGTTTGCACGCGATGGGAATGGTCCAAAAAACAGGTAACTGGGTGCCACATCAATTGAATGAGAGAGATATCGAGAGACGTTTGGTGACGTGTGATATGCTTCTTGAATGGCAGAAAAGAAAAGATTTTCTGCATCACATCGTCCTCGCCGATGAAAAGTGAATACATTACAATAATCCTAAGGGTCGAAAGTGTTGGAGCCGGCCAGGTGAACCAGATTCATAGACAGCGAAAAAAAATATTCATGCTTCAAAGGTTATGTTGTGCATCTGGTGGAATCAGAAGGGTGTTGACTATTATGAATATCTTAAACCATCTGAAAACATCACTAGCGATCGTTACCGACGGCAGCTAATGCGTTTGAATCGAGCTCTCATAACAGGCGACTGGAATGGGACGGTAGATATGACAAACTGATTATGCTGCACGATAGCGCCAGGCCACAAGTTGCTAAATCGGTCCAAAAATATTTAGAGGGACTCAATTGGGAAGTTTTGTCCGACCTGCCGTTTTCCCCGGGTATTGCACCTTCGGATTACCATCTGTTCCGATCAATGCAGTCAGCCCTTATAGGAAAGCGCTTCATTTCTTACGAAAGCGTCGCAAACTGGTTCAATGAATGGATCAAGTCAAAAGAATTAGAATTTTTCATCAGCGGAATCCGTATGCTGCTTGAAAGATGGAGTAAAATTGTAGCTTCCAATGGCACATTTTTGTTTTCCTTGGTCGCTCCTCTCGGAAGCATAGGTCCTCGACGAGACTCAGTCTTGTATTGGTTTCGTTAATCTGATTTTGATTTCTGACAGGGTAGGTGATTACCCTGCCGCGACCAGTCCTAAGTAGTGGGGATGCCCGACTGTCGTTGCTTAGGAACGCCTTCGTACTGCTTGAAGCGCCATCTGTGTGTCACATTTTTCTGGCAGAAGGATCATACAGATGGTTGAGGACTTCGCTAAATTTTGTGTGTCTGCGCTATTACCGCAATTGCAATGTGTAACTGTGGGTTTTTCTTTGTTTTTGCTTGTTTTAGCAGCCAAAGTGCAAATTATGCGCTGACTATTGTGCGGGAGTAAGTATGGAAAGGTTATGGTTTTGGAGTTGAGCAATGATATTCTTTTTTTTTTTTAGAAACAGAGAAAGTAGGTAAGTGCAAGGACCACGCTTTACGTGGGATTCGAACCTTGGGATGGCAGGTTAGTGCACTACGCTAAACTAACAAGGCCGCCAATGGCTTATACTGGTTTTTAATTGTTTAAATAATTCGTAACTTTGGCTAAGAACGAAACAGAAGACGGCAACTTATCGCATACCCAATATTTTATAAAATAAATCTTCAAAATATGTTTGTGGGTTAATAACTGTACACAAAATGCTCCAATTTGTACACATTTTGTCTGTGTTTAGAGGCTAATCTCTGCCGAAAGGTTTTTTCTGACATAAATTGCATAAAATTACAAAAGAGAGGTGCTCATTATTATTTCAAGCTACAACAAATAAGAAATAACTCAACCGATTGGAGCGCTGCTTTTGCTATAAAACTTTAAAATATTTACTATCGCACTGCAAATTTAGCAATTATTTTCTATTGATCTTAAAGTTAGAAAGCAACAGCGAAAATAAGTAAATAAAATTAATAAAAAATTACTGTTTCTGGGTATGTGCGCAATGTTCGAAACTCTACTAAGCGGGAATAAACAGGCAAAGCAAAGATGAAAAATTTACGCTCTCTAATCTCTATAACAGCTGGATTGTTATCGTATTGCTCACTACTCTTTCGCCAAGTCAGTGCTCTATATATTTGTACCACCTCGCAATAATTATATTGCTTCTACATGCCTACATAGAACAAATATGCAGCTAGCAACCAATTCAATTTGTGTGATTGTTTAGAAAAGTGTACATCTACAAACCTAATTATTCCACATTTAGAATCCACGAAGCTTTGCTGGAAACTTCCATTAAAGGTATTTAGTCCTTAGCTGACCCTCTCTTTCTTATTTCGATGAACTACGACATATCTATCGAATTTAATATCAAAGTGTTTGCCATAATTAATTTACCTTCTCTGCTATGAGGAACACTCGCGAACATTGAATATGGAAAGAGGGAGAATGCAAAAGAAATGTAATTATGTTGCACATACATACACTGACACATACATATACAGTAATAGTGACAGGTGTGAATGCAAATTCAATTCATTTAAAATCCATTAGAAAGGTAGTGACTTTTAATTACATATTCTGGTTAGCTTCAGGGCCATTGAGCAAGTAAATATGAGTAGATACATAATATACATACCCATGTATACCCAGATATGTCTGTGGACGTAATGCATCTGCACAAAGCAATCTGAGAGCATACATAAAAATATATTGGAGTGGAATTTTTATGCAATAAGTAAGAGAGATTAAATTAAATAAGGTTGAATAGAGGAAGGAAAATAAAGTGCGAAAAAGGTTGGATGATATGGAATGGAGATGAGTGTTTTGTTCTACAAAAGCCAAATTGCAACTGTTATGCCCTTCTCCTGTAAAGTAAAAATATGGCGAATACATCCTCGTTGATAGGTTAAGGGGACCCGGTGGTCTAGAAATTTCAAATAATCGATTTCCTTGTTTTTCGACATTTCAAAAGTATAGTATCGTAAGAATATACTGTGAAATTTTCATGCGGAAGTTCCCAATATTATAGCTTCTACAACCCATTAACTAGGTAGAGAGTGGTCCGCGCGACTTAAGTTGTCGTTTCCTTATTTTGCGATAAAAAAACAAAATTTGAGATTTTTCTTTTATTTATTTATTAAATTCGATTTGACCGGAGAAACAAGACTGGCTTAAAACTATTTACATTTTGTGCTTTTATAGGGTAATTCAACATTGCATTTTCGTAATGGAAACGGAAATGAAATAAATGCGAATTTTACAATTTCTTATTTTCTTCTTTTCTTGTTAAGTTAATTTTTGAAACGGTTGCAATTCTTGGAATTGCGACCGATAAATAGCTTTCCAAAATATTATCTTTACTCTATTTTTGCTATAAATTCGTTAATTGGATCATTCTTAATGTATGTGTGTGTGTTTGTATATGTAACTCGCGCTCCTGTACCTCAAACTTTAAAATCAATTATCTCAAAATTACTTTTTTCGGTCTGGTATTGTCAGAAAAAGCTATTCAACCGAATCGTCTGAAATTTTAATCTGTTGTTCACAACATCAATGGCTATCACTCGTACTAGAATCATATTATTATTTCTATATTTGATTTTTTTTTTATTAAAACTGAAAAAAACCCAATTTCTAGAGTGTCAAATTCAAAACTGCGCCATTTTGTAAATTTTTTTTTTTATTTTAGTAGTGGAACGTAGCTACAGTCATACTGATTAATAATTTTTTTGGTTTTTGTGTTTCAGAAAAATAGAAGTACCAAAATGGACAACACCGGCCACTTCCTATTTTTCTGGAGGATCAACTTCAGCGCCATTGTTAAAATTATTAAAATTAAAAAATTTTTTTTAAATATTTTTTTTTTAGTTTTTGTATGTAAAAGAAGCCTAAAAAATTCTAATATTGTTTTCCATTTTTTATTGTAACAAAAATTGCTGAAAATACCCTACATTTTCCAGCTCTAGACCATCGAGACCCATTAAATTATGGTTGGATAAATGGTTGCTGAAACTGAAGCAGGGGGTCGAAAAAAAAAATCAAATTCCTCCTTTGTTTGGGTGAGGGATGTATAGATGATTGGATAAGGGATTTAAATGAAGTGATAGCATTGGGATGGAAGGTAATAGCGTTAGTACATTTATCCTAACCTAACCTAACCGGGACGACATAAACTCCTTTCGACCAATAGTGAGCTAAGGGCTATTTTGTATCCCATTAGAGCTATTTTGTACCCTCCTAACATTGGTTGCACAAGAAAATTACAGCCTCGCTATTGAATTCTGAAAGGTATCTAGTTGAGGAATTATTGAAGTTTAGTGAATCCGCTATATAGCAGAATAGAAGGTCTTCAATCCCTGCCTGCTAAAAGTTGAAAATTTGCACAATATTTGCATCCCTAATCATCCCAAAGACTATGCTGGCAATTTGCTTGAGTAGACACTCCTAACCAATGCATGAATAACCGCAGTCGATGCTGATCGGTTTGGTAAACAGTGAGCAACCTAATGCCATGCATCTATATACATCCACACATATATATGCATACACACAAACATTACTCTACGTGCCACGTATCTGGCTTTCATATTCATATTTACACAAAAATGCAATGCATTTTGCGTGCACCACAGGGACACCACGTCATGTGGTTGGTTACCTAGCCGGCAATCGCCTTAAACTCGCGTTTTCGTTGTGCACACCTTTTTTATACTTCATTTATATTTTGTAGCATTTTTTGCGTGAAACCGCACATACACACACCCAACGCTACCCATGAAATCCAATGGTTCGAAATATCTACAAAGTATTCAAATGAATTGTATTTTTATTTGCAATCTTCACATCGTAAGCGATATATGCATCTGCTATGGACGCGTAAAAATAACTGGAAAAGCGTTGAAATCC
Source organism: Anastrepha ludens (assembly GCF_028408465.1). Classification (NCBI taxonomy): domain Eukaryota; kingdom Metazoa; phylum Arthropoda; class Insecta; order Diptera; family Tephritidae; genus Anastrepha; species Anastrepha ludens. The sequence goes on along the minus strand of NC_071501.1, from coordinate 79,069,687 downwards.
GGGTATTTCTCAGTTGGGATTTTATATTCAGATTTGGCGGCATTGAGTGCTGGTGGATTTAAAAAAAAAATGGGAAAGATTTATAGACAAATTTTCATCGTTGAGAGGCGTCTTTTCTATACTGTACGTTAGTTTTGAAATATATTTGTTACTTCAATGGACGGCATGTCCACTACTTAGTGAGTCCGTTTAATAAAACTTCTAGTGGGTGGTGAAGTTTATGCACTAACCCAATATGAATCCGAGTGTCTAATACTTGGCCGTGTGAATAAAAATGTAGTTCAAGTAAATAATTATTTATATTATATAAAAGATGTATAGTCCAAACTTGATTTTAAGTGAATATAAATTTTAGTCAAAGTTAGTGCTTTTTGCTGATTAGTAGAAGCTTCAGTTTTCCAGTGTTGGCTTAAAAAAAGTATGAATAAAAACTAGTGAATGCTTAAACTTACTAGATTATATTTGGAATTTTTCAGGCATATGACAGTAGTACTCAAGTTTTTGATTTGCTGCTTTATTCGTAAAAAAGTGAGTTATTCTTTCTTTTTATTACAGCCCGCGAAAAAATTATACCACAATACATATTTTGACCGAGTTTGACCACTTTTTTTATTAATTTTTTTTCTTTTTGTCAATTTTCGTTCATTTATGAATTACCGTATGAATCAATGAATCATTCCAATTAAAGTACTTTATAAATAGAGGTCTCGAACTCTGTAAAATATTATAAAAAATCAACAAATTTTCATAAAACTTACTGTACTTTAAAACTGTAAGCAATAAATAATCTATCTATTATAGTTAAAAAAAAAAAATACTTTTTTTTTTGGAAGAGTTTTTCTTTTTTGTTTAATAATTTTGACGAATTTTTTTTATTTGACAAAAAGAGCCGCAAAATTTGTTTCTTTTTTTCATTAAGACTATCCTTCTATGCTTAGTGATCTGCGAAAGTGTTTCATAGTGTGATTTTGTTAACTTTTCAAGTTATATCCTAATATTTGCAGGACTGTTGGTACAACTGTCCTTTATAGTGTCGCAGAGTTTGAGCGGGATCTGTCAATTAGCATGTTTTTGGCATTTAATTATATCAGTCAACCGCAGGTGTGCTCTGCGATTTTCACTATGGATAAAAATATCGAACTAAGAATTTGTCTTAAATTTTGTGTTTTAAACGGGATTTCGTATGCCAAATCGTTGAAAATGTTGCAGAAAGCCTATGGCGAGTGTGCTGTATCAAAATCACGAATCTGCGAGTGGTATAAAGGTTTTGCAGAGGGTCGAAAAGTCGTGGAAGATTTGCCCCACTCATCAACGTCTTCAACGGGTGAAAACGTCGACAAAGTCAAGGAAATGGCGCTGGAAAACCATTATTTAAGTTTGAGGGAGGTAGCTCATGACCTTACCGTATCTCACGAAACAGTTCACAACATTTTACACCATCAGTTGGGCATGAGACGTGTGGCTGCTTGACTCGTTCAAGAGAGTTGAGTTTCTTTCAAAAAATTTATCGGAAGAAGGTGGCTGAAGACATGCTTGAGCAAGTGAATTCGGACCCAACGTTTATCCATCATAACAGGTGATGGGACGTGGACATATAAGTTGGACATGCAAACCAGTCAACAGGCGGCCTAACGGCGCTATCCATATAAGCCAAAACCCAAAAAAACACGACAACGTCAGTAAGACGTGAATGTAATGCTACTCGTTTTCTTTGATTATCATGGGGTTGTGCACTCAGAATTCATTCCAAATGGTTTTACGGTAAAAAAGGAAAATTATTTATAAGTTATGGGACGTTTGAGAGAGAATGTGCGCAGGAAACGGCCCAATTTGTGGAAAGAAAACTCATGGATCTTGCACCATGATAACGCACCGTCTCACAAGGCTCACATTGTCAACACTTTTTTGACCAAAAACTCGACAAATATCATCGAACAGCCACCGGATTTAGCCCACTGTGACTTTTTTCTTTTCCGAAAACTTAAATTCCTACTGCGCGGAAGTCGATTGGAGTCGATAGAGACCACGAAGGAGAATTCGCTGAAGGAGCTGGAGAGTTGAAGATCTCTCGCGTTTAAATGTGCTCTAATGACTGGACTAATCGTCGGCATATGTCTATTGCTTCGAATGGAACCTATTTTGAAGGCGACAAAATAAATTTTGATGATTATAAAATTATTTTGCGTTTTATTGAACAATTTCCGGTACTTTTTTAATAGAATGTATATCTGCGAGTATGAACCAATTTGACATTTGCACAAAAAACAAAAAAAAATCGAAAATTTTGATAAAAATATGAGTTTTTTGCAAACAAAAAATTTTCATAAGAAGTATACTTTATATAAAAAGTAAGAAAAAACATTTGCGAATATTATAAACTTATTATTAAATTAAATACTCTACCAAATTTTCAACATTTAATAAATTTCAAAATAATAAAAATTATTTCAAAATAAATAAATATATAAAGTCAACCGTAAGTTTGATAGCAGGAGATATTTGCAGCATTCGTATTAAAACCAGGTTCCTTAATATAATTAAAATGGTAGAACTAATAGAGCTTCCCTAACACATAATCATTATCTTCCTCGTTGGGTACTAGAGTTCCTAGTGAACTTTGACCTGCAAAACGACTTTAAGCCTTTCCTTTTGTGTACATAAATTGGCCGTTTTCGGCAGATCCTCTGCTACATCGCCCTTCTCCTGTAGTCTAAGTCTTCTTTGACTTTGTGGGTCTACCATTCTAGTCTTTATTAGTCTTTGCCTCGTTTTTTCTATATCCAAGCGGGTTCCGGAATCCATATTTGCGCGTCATAGTACTTGTAAAACCGGCTGCCGCCGTAGACGAATGGGCCGCCGTAGCCGAATGGGTTTGTGCGTGATCACCATTCGGAATTCACAGAGAGGTCGTTGGTTCGAATCTCGGTGAAAGCAAAATTAATAAAAAACATTTTTCTAATAGCAGTCGCCCCTCGGCAGGCAATGGCAAACCTCCGAGTGTATTTCTGCCATGAAAAAGCTCCTCATAAAAATATTATATCTGCCGTTCGGAGTCGGCTTGAAACTGTAGGTCCCTCCATTTGTAGAACAATATCAAGACGCACACCACAAATAGGAGGAGGAGCTCGGCCAAACACCTAACAGAAGTGTACGCGCCAATTATTTATTTATTTTTTTTTAGTACTTATAAAACCATGGATACCCTAAATTATATGCTTGATTTGCTGCCCTTGGATCTAAACATACAACAGAGAGCAATACAGGAAATGAGTAGGCTCCATAAATATACAAATACGCAAAGCAAATCTCAAAGGGTGTTCAAGGATGTAAAAAGAAGCTTCAGAATTGCAAGACAGAATAAGCTTGTACTTATATGGTTTCCGGGACACTTCGTTGTTCAAGGGAATGAAATTGCCGACGAATTGGCCAACTGTGGATCTGCGGTTACCCCACAGGGACCGGAAGCAATAATCGAAATCAGTCCTGCAAGAATCATGAGATGGCTTAGCGATTATATATGCAATGTATATAAAGACCGATGGTCCGGTCGAGAACGCTGCAGAACTGCAAAGTTTTTCGTGACAGGCCCGAACAGAAAACTGTCAAACTTTCTACTAAAACTTGGAAGAAACGACGTTGGGTTGTGGTCGGTATTATTATAGGATACAAGCCGTGGGATCAACATATGACCACCATTGGAGTCATTGAGGCACCGATTTCCCTGTCTTGCTAAGAGGAGACGGATATCACTGAGCATTTTCTCTGTGAGTGTCCTACACTTGCTCTAGCAATGCTGCGAATCTTGAGTTCCAATGTCATGAGATTGAGTACAATTCGTTCTCTAAAACTGGAGGATATTTACAGATTAGCCAAAGAATCTGGAAAAATTCTCCCAGGGCTAACTAGCTCTATTTTCCTATTCTAATCTATATTTTAACTTCTGTTACTTCTCTCCTTTCCTCCTCGTTTGAATGGAATCTTTTTCTCGCCTGCCATTTCTTCAAATTGGGGAACAAATAATGCTCCGATAAATCCCATAAAGCGAGGACTAGAGAATAGGGGGATGTGAAACGAGTTGGTCCCCTATTTTCATTTTTTCCCAATAATATTGTGACCACAACAGCTGTCATAATGGAAAAGGAGAACCACTCGACTACCTCGTTTCAAAAGAATTCCAAACACAAAGAAATAGACGGATCTGGCTGAAACTGGGTGTGTATTCTTCCACCTGACCGCCGCTGACTTACTTTTTTTGTATTTATTTGACATTTTTTGATAATTAAGTTTTGATTGGAATATTTTTAATAAGCCGTAGAATGCTTTGCTGCCTGTAGTATAACTCTGATGCTCTACTGTCCACATTGTCCTTAAAAATATACGAAAGTCTTCGTACCCCCGAAATCGTAGCTATTCATTGCAGATACCCTTGGACCTTTCCTGTTCTGGGTTCTGCAAAGTGAAATATAGGAGTATTTCGTTTTCGATTAGCTGATACTTAGCCCAGTTTTCGTTGTAGCTGCGTCAATAATACTTACTTTTATTTGCCCAATAATATCTATGGCAAGCAACGGCAATCTCATCCGTATAGACAAAGAACTGGGCCGTCGTGCCCGTCATATGACCTTCGAGTTTAGAATCGAGGTCTCCCTAACTACATTTGTATGTAACCTTCACTAAACTTCTATGTAGATCTTAAAACTGACATGACTTAAATGCTTTTGAGCATTTCGCTCAAATAAGTGTCTTCCGAAAGAGATTAAAAATACATAAATAATATATCTACAATTATTATTCCCGTAAAATCTCAACATCCTTTAGATTCACAAATATATGTGTGTCCATAAATAAATAGCAAAGTCATGAATTTAAAGCAACACTGTTTGACTGTCAAAAGGGTGCGCTGTCAAGGCAAAGGGATCACCAGCAATAGGAACAAAAAAAAAAAAACACAAAACCAAATGCAGTTTGCCGGCAGCAGCAAAAGTAGCAGCAGGAGCAACTCCGTTAAAAAGGCACGCTTTGCTCTATTTCAGCTTTATTTGGCTAATTTCAAAGCGCAAAGAGGACATGCAAACGAAAATAAAAAAGCGGCAAAAAATATAAAAAATACGTAAAGAAAAAACATTAAAACGCCAAAATAAAAATAAGCGCCAAGAATGTCAACGAAAAGGCAGCCTCTGCCTGCACGCTGATGCTGTATTAGTTATTTTCGTCGTGTTGCAAGCTCCACACATTCATGGGCGCACTAACACATTTGCTCTTAATAGGTGGCACAAATGCATGCCACAAAGAGGCGTAACATTTCACTGAGGCCACCATAATGTAATGATGAAGTGGATGGAGTGTGCTATTGAATAGAGTGCCTGAGCGTTCCGTGTGCAAGGATATGCATTTATAGTACCTACATATACTCGTATACCTACATATACATGCACATGTACGAGTATGAGTAGGTGCACATATATATAAGCTTGAGTGTGGTAGCGGTGTGAGTTTCATAAGGCAGCTGAACTTTGCAGCTTGAGTGCCACTGCGAAGTAATTGTGGCAAAAACAAATCAGATTGCTGCCACTCAAGTTTTTGACAAATTTTTCCAAACTCGCTCTCCTGTTGATGGGACGTGCAAGCGATGTGCGAGAGTTTGCAGTTCATGAAAATTGAAAAAAATGGTACCATCAAATTTTCGTCATCTTTCGAGCTGCTCTTGTTAATCAATTAACATTGTAATTCAATATAATTCATAATTCGAGAACTTTTAAATTTTTTATTTACTTTTTTAAACTATAAATGAAAAACAATTCGTTGATTATAACTGACATCAACTCAATATTACTTGAGACCAAATATTTTGCTCGAAAAATACGTTGACTTTTATTGTTTGATTTTTATTGCAATCTAAATTTATAAAAATTGTAATTAAATCTGTGTTACTATGAACCTTTAAGTTGGAATTTATAGCAAAACCAATATTTTGACACTCACCGGAAGATCAGCTATGGAGTTGAAAGATTTATTACATTTATGTAAAGGGACCTATTTTATGCCATAAAAAATTTTTTCTATCATTCGATATTTCACGCCCGCAGTGAGTTTCGTACCCTTTTCAAAGATTGCGTTATATTCAAGAATTGCAAAACTTCCGCAACTTATCGCTCCGCTGACTTATAATAGGTCTCTTCTTTTCGCCAAGCGCTAGCAAGTAGCGAATAGATGAAGCGACTGGTGTAAATGAACATAACTCGACAGCGATGGAATAGAGCCGCCTTATTTTACATGTGTTTGTAAGATACTCAGTTATACCAGTTTAATGAAGTACAACCAGACTCGATAATTTTATTGTTGCTTTTACGTGCAAATTTTGCGTCAACTTGGTCGAGCAGAGAGATAGCGAGTAGAAAAGTGACGAATAGAAGAGGCCTAATATATTATTGCTGCTTATTTACACTTTGCTGATGCCTTTACTTTCTAATTATGGTGCTCCCAACTCTTCTTCTAAGGTTTTCCTCTTACTCATTAATATAAAATAAAATTAATGAAATGGAGATTGCACTCGGAATGTAAGATCGTTTGTGCCCTCTACTCATTACACTACCTCATCCAATCTATATTCACTTAATAAATTTGAAATGAAGCTGTGGCATTGCCTTCGGGAAGCAGATATATTGGACCTTCAAGGGCTTGATCACAGAAGCGACAAGAGTAGGTGCATCCTAGCCGAGACCGTGCAGATGGCTGTGCAATTTTTAGTGATCTCTGAGAATGAGTTGTAAGCATTCATAGTATTGTCCATAGAGAGGTTTAAAAAAATAAAAATAAATAATTGGCGCGTACACTTCTGTTAGGTGTTTGGCCGAGCTCCTCCTCCTATTTGTGGTGTGCGTCTTGATGTTGTTCCACAAATGGAGGGACCTACAGTTTCAAGCCGACTCAGAAATACACTCGGAGGTTTGCCATTGCCTGCCGAGGGGCGACCGCTATTAGAAAAATGCTTAATTAATTTTGCTTTCACCGAGATTCGAACCAACGACCTCTCTGTGAATTCCGAATGATAATCACGCACCAACCCATTCGGCTACGGCGGCCGCCATGAGATGTTTAATTCTCTGTTGATTTGTCCTCTTACAAAGGACTTAGGCTGACGTAGTCCTTTAGTTTAGATCAACGTAAATCGCGTGGCCTTAGCGCTTCGTTAATGCCAACAGAACCGTCCCAATACTGCAATCGGAGATAGGAGGCTAAAATCCCAGGAATTCTAGGACCACGCTTCTCCGACATTAGAGCTCAAACGCTCAAACTTTGCCAAGCCAGATGGAACTTTGAACAGTATGGTAGCTGGACAGCGAGACTAATACCGGATTTAAAAAAGTGGGTACAAAGAAACCTCGGCGAAGTTAACTATAGTACCTCACACAGTTTTTGTCCAGTAAGTCAAATACTTATGGGAAAGGTGAACCTACCAAATTGCATTTATGGATATGCTGATCACGATGATGTGGGATGCACCTTCTTCATCTACGAGAGGTAGAATACAGAGTGAAAAGCTATGCCACGAGCCATTGGTGTATGTACATCTGAAGAAATAATCGGTTAAATGATGATAGGCGAAGGAAAATTCAATGCCGGCGCAAATTTCGTTGAGGATATTATTCGAAAAAGAGGCGTAAAATGGAAAATTTATCATGAACAGCATTAAGCATATGTTTTTCAAAATAGAAGATACTGAAGATTGGGTGAGTAAGAGCATGTGGCCTTCTTAGGACGCCGTCTTTGACCTCTACCTCGAAGCAATGCGGAGGAAAACCTGGGGTTGAAAGAAAAATCTAAGAGAAGAGAAGGGATGTTTTTAGTGGAGTCCCACACACGTAGTAATGACGGTTACTATGTGCTGCAAAAGGATTATAAAGCAACCTCACCGCCAAAACAAAGTAACCTTTTCACTGCCCTCCGACTTTCTCCTGTTCGATTCTAAAATGAGTGTAATATGAAGACAAACGCTTCAAATTTTCTTCGTTTACAAGTTTGATCAGGGTAGCTGATCTTTAATATTAAGAAATACATGTGCCCGTAGAAAATAGATACGTACTTGCAGTGTTGTCTGCTCTCTTCTGAGTAGACAAACAACATGTCTTTTTATGAATACAACATTGAATAGTTTGTGCAACGTGGAAAGGCAATATTTTTTCGTGGAAACACCAATAATTTCTTTATGCAAGGCAAATATGATACGGCTCTGACTGCCGCTCAGATTAATTATTCACTCATTCCGGAGCCTTCTTCCTAAATTAATTTCTGGATATAGACAGATGGCACACACTTCCGCTTAGAAAATGCTGAGAAACGTATGCAAGGGCCAAGATGGCTCAGATTCATTAATATACACAATGAATTTAAACCAAGGCTGATAAGAAACACTAAATTTCCTACGCACTTTTGAATGGTAGTCACTCCTAAAGAGTGATTAATTTTGCGCCACCTTGTGCAGTATTTAAAGGGTTTTAATATAGCTATATTAGGCCGGGTCGATTTGTGGGGAGGCAAAAAAATCGCCCATTGCTCTGTGAAAATCATGTTCTAGGGATCAAAATAAGAAACTTTTTAGTTTCTTTTCTCATGTAAAGGCCAAAAATGGTGTTATTTTGAAATGATTGTATGGGGAACCCCCCAGGGGAGTTCCAGGAGGTGTGCCACTGGCATGGGTGGATCGGCCGTCCAAAGTTAGTGGGGGTCGGTAATACATTTGGACTCGATTGGAGCACTCTAAATGGGACAAAGTGGGGTTTTTCGTTCGACCCTAATTGGGGGACATCAGAATTCGTTTTAGAGGCATGGTTTCTTCGGCAAAGTTTCTTATTTTGATCCCTAGAATACGATTTTCACAGAGCAATGAGCGATTTTTAAATCGACCCGCCCTAAGCTATATACATAAAAGGTGACCAGTTTGGAGGTACTTTCTCCAATAGGGGTTTCTTGACCGATCACGCGTGACTGCTGTCAAACTAAATAGATGATTTTTTAAGTACTCATTGATATTTCATCGCGGATAGGCTTACTCCTCAACAACGTTTACAAATCGTACAATTGTGTTATGAGAATCGTCGCTATATGTAAAGTGTTCATCGCGCGCTCAGGCCACCTTATGGTGTTCAGCGATGACGCCAATTTTTGTCTTAATGGCTACATCAATAAGCCAAATTGCCTTATTTCGGCTGAAGAGCAACTCGAAGGCATTCAAGAACAGCCAGCGGCTAATGTTTCCATATTTCTTCCAAGATGGGGCTGGTGTCAATGTAACAGTGAATGGCGAACGCAGTTACGCCATGATAAACGACTTTTTGATGCTTGTGGTCTCCACAATATTTGGTTCCAACAAGACAGCGGACGGGGCTACTTGCCGGACAGCCCGTGAAATAATGGATTTACTGTCCCGTTGTTTCGGTGAGCAATTTATCTCTCATCTCAGACCAGTAGATTAGCCACCAAGCTGGTGTGTTGGCTTTTGAATTTGGCACCTTTGGACTTTTGTTTGTGGGGGTATGTAAAGTTTATATGCTTTGTGGATAAACCAGCTTGAAATGAGGAAGCCTACAGGGTCTGATTGAAAAGTAATGAGCCTTCCCGCTCCGAGCGTCTGCCAAGCGATTAACCGAATAGGCTGGTGGGGGAAAATGATCGTTGGACCTTCCCGTTCCACTAGAAACCGGTCCCAGTTCGCTGGCAAAAGCGGTGCAGTCAACATCGCTCCGCGCGTGAAAGCTGTTTTAAAAGTGTGTTAGGATTTTGCAGTGGCGAAAATGCAGCGATCGTTGGAGCAACGTTACACGATCAAATTTAGCGTTAAGCTAAACAGTTTGTACCTCCAAGAAGCACTGTAACGCGGAATTTTACAATGAAGTGCTCCTTCGGCTGAAAAACAGCGTCGCCCGGGTTCGGCCCGACCTCGTCAACAATTGAACCCTTTATCACGACAATGCGCCGGCGCAAACCGCCTTGCTCTGCACCTCTGCATTGGCCAAGATGGGGGTTCCGGTGCTTCCCCACCCTCCCTACAGCCCAGACCTGTCTCCTCTGAACTTCTTCTTGTTCCCGCAAAAGAAAGCTGAGGGGGAGGCGTTTCGACTCCATCGAGGCGATCCAAAAAACTGTGACAGCCGAATTGAACGCGATTCCGGCGGATGAGTTTAAAAAATGTTACCTGCAGTGGAAGGACCGCTACCAGCGGTGTATTGACACTCAAGGGTCTTATTTTGAAGAATATTAGTTTTATAAGCCAAAAGGTTTAATAAAACTGCTTAAAAAAAATAAGGCTCACTACTTTTCCATCAAATCCTGTACATTATTAAAGTTATTCACAAGTTACCGACAGAAGTCCGCCAGCGAGACATTCAAAATTGGTGTTTACGGATGACCGAATTAAGGTCCAGTCGCGGCCAATATTTCGATGGGATTATCTTAACACTAAACCTACCATGGACGGGTCAAATGATCCATTTTAAACTTTTTGCCACAAGTTCTTAGGAATAACATTATTAAATCGTCGTTTACCTTCACGACTTTTATTAAAAAATTCATCGAATGTATTTTTCAAGATTTACTCTTCTCTTGCTAATTGTTTTACCGAGAAATATATGTGATCTTAATAATATATAATATATAATATTTTAAAGACGGGTCATTTTACCCACTTTGGTAGGAATAGGAATACATAAAATGTCGGTAGGTTTAGTGTTAAAAAAAGCACGTAACGAATGGTTCTACACAAAAATAATAAATTTAGTTCAATTTTAAGTCCGTTACCTCTGAATTGATTACCCTTTATATGTAGTCCGTGTATGACCCTTGTTATGACGTTTCATCAAAAATATGGACTTCTAAAAATTTGACAAGACCGTACTTGTACTCTTCTGCTTTTATTGTAGAGTTCGAAGACATATGTTAACATTTTCCAAGGTTTTTAGAATAACTAAAAATCTTAAGAGAAATATTCGAACATTCAATGAAAGATGAATTATTTTTAGTTTATTACCAAGCCATTCTAGGCAGTACATTAATTAGTTTCGAAAAATATCTTCCCAATATCTGTTTTTCACATTGATCAGTAGATTTGATTTATTTTTTAAAATATATTATATCTTTCACTTAAAGACAAACGATATTCCTGTTGGCAATATTTGGTGTAGACAAATATTTTTACTTCGTTTTTTTTTTCTTTGTGAAAACCCAAATTTTATTTGACTGAGAATTTATGTCTATGTCTGCATTATTGTAATTAATTTGTATATAACTGTTGTGTGATGTTTCTAATTTTTCTAAATACATATTGGGTTGGGGAAAAAGAAATGTCGTATTTGTATTCGAAATTTGACGCTTTATTTAACGTACTTAGAATTATCCGATTCAAGTCAAATATGCCCCGTTTTGTTCGCAAACTTGTTGCCGTTTAGAAGGCAACTTCATTATCCCCCCTTTATAAAATCCCCCTTCCTTATTTGCAAAAAACTCAGACAACCAGTTTTCGCAAGCCTCTTTTGAGGCCAACTTGGTATCACCAAGGGCGATTTGCATGGACCGGAAGAGATGATAGTCACTTGGTGCCTGGTCCGGACTATATGGTGGGTGCGGTAGGACATCCCATCCGAGATCTCGTCGAGCGTTGTCCTGGTGGAACACAACACCATTCCTATTGACCAATTCTGGCCGCTTTTGGTCAATCGCCTGCTTCAAACGGTCAAGTTGCTCACAGTAGAGGACCGAAGTAAGGGTCTGGCCATAGTTGAGTAGCTCATAGTGGATAATTCCCTTCCAATTCCACCAAACACACAGCAAAACCTTCCGTTTTAGCAGAGAATCGCAAGCGTTGATTCGGCCTAAGAGATTTTTTTGCGTTAACACGTGTGGCACCCAAACATTCACCTTTTTTTGGAATCCAATCTTCTGCAAATGGTTCCAAACGGTTTTGTGGTCTACACCTAGTTCCTGACTAATGGAGCGAATGCTCACATGCCGGTCTCTTTGGATAATTTCAACGATTTTATCAGTGTCTACGACGATTGGCCTACCAGTACGGGTTGCATCTTCGACATCGACTACACTAGAACGAAATCGATCGAACCAACGCTGTGCTGTGCGAATCGTTACAGTATCAGGCCCATAAACTTCACAAATTTTTGCCGCCGCCTTCGTTGAATTTTCACCTCTAAGGTAGTAAAAACGAATTTCTTGCTTGGTGGACTCCATCTTTGACGCGCTATAACTTAAGACTGAAACGTACCATCACAACACTGTCAAAGAGACACTTGTAGTACAGATTGTCGTCTTCAAATCGCCGTTTAGTGCGACCCGATGCAATAAGTAAGATATGTTTAAATGTCGCGCTCAGTTGACAAAATACGACATTACTTTTTCCCCAAGCCAATATTTAGGGATAATAACTGCATATCAATACCATTAAAGGAGTTTCTTAGTGCTCATGAACACTGATGATTAAACCATTTGCATACACATGACGATTACTACGGAAATAAGTTTTCTTTTGCCTATGGACGTACTAACTAAAGGTCTAGAAATGGTTCTCCTTGCAAGCGGCGTTGCCATTAAAAACGAAAAAGTGCCACATGTGCGCAAAAAAGAAATGCCCACTAATAGCAACAAAATATACAGGTGTGCATACATACTCGTGTGTATTTGTGCATTCCTGACACAGGATCTCATCAGTAAATTGAACGACTGAATGAAGCCTGCTATTTAACGAAACGAAAGGTAAAGAGAGCCAATTAAGGGGAAAATTTTGATAGACACAAAGGAAAATGCAAAGCTGTGAAAAAAAGTAAAGTAATCTAACGAAGGCTAATGAATTCGCCGCATTAAAGCGTTTCTTCTTTCAATAAATGGGTTGGGATTTGTTTATGAGCGCCTGTGATTTAATTTCCTTTTCGAAAGTACCTTAACATAAATACAAAAAAAAAAAAAATCAGCATCTTCATTTCATTTTCACAGCACTCTCTCTTCTACGAAATCCTTATGGAATTTAATTTCCATTTTGCTTATAATTTATGACTTTAATGGCTTTGTCTACGCACATTTCTGTGGCATTGTCTGCGTATGGGATTTTTCAATACACACATGCTCCTACACGCATACATACATATGTACATTCTTATTAAGGGTGTACCGAAATTCAGGCTGAATTTGAATTTCCTCCAACTTCTGAGGGAAATTATTGGAATGAAGAGGGAAAAAATGCAAGAAACAGAAGAGGAACAAGCAGCATAAAACGAAAAAAAAAATCGAGTTGAAAGCTGACAATTCATGTACAGCTACCGAAATAGGGCACTTCACCGAAGAGATGGGCGTTTTCAGCAATTCGCAATAGGACAATTCGCAGTTAACGTAGATGGTCTGGCAGCAAGGTTTTTAAATGAGAAATATATATCAGCTGTTTGGGCTACATGAGAACTATCGATTCGATAACTATGATTAGACAGGAGAGAATGGCAAAGTGTGTTAACATTTCGGTACAGTTTGGTTTAACAAGACGTAGCTGCGTCATATTGAAAAAAAATAAAAACCATGAAGTTATCTACATCATAATAAAAACAGTTCATTACAAGAATATTTCTGTTTTTTATTATCTTTTTAAGTTCTCAAGCTCTTAAGAAACAGCCTTTATATTCTGTTATTGTGTAGCTATGCAATGCAAATCACATTTTCAAAATTCATACTAACTGAAAAATACTACTGCAAGTTTGGCTGGCGGTGCTAATAAAATTTTGTACAAAGTTGTTTGGTATATTGATTTAACTTCATTAATTCCGAACAGAGCAGATAACTGAAAAATTTAAAAATACTGAATTTCACATCAACACGAAAACAATGCTCGAGGTGTGGATGAACGTCCAGAAACAATTCATTTGACGTCATGAAGAAGAATTAGGAAGTCAAGGAGCTCTTTAGTCAAGTACTCAGTAGAGATATACTTCTCATACAGAGATATTTCGAGTAAGAAAGGATACGGTATAGTAATTAGAGAATACGTGAGCGGTTCAATAAGTATCCGTGCTTTATGACAGAGGACATTCCTGAGGGAAGTTGGTGTTAGCGTCGTGTGCTGCCATCTATCAAACGGCAAAACAAATTTGAGACTGATTGATAGGTTGGTTTGAATTTGGCAGCTATTCGAGTAAGACGTGTTTCGCTAAGATGGAAAAAGAGCTATCGTTCGGTAACTCGTTTTTTGTTTTTGGATGGGAGAAATGCGAGAAGATAAAAGCAAAGTTGAACGCTGTCTATGGGGACGCTTCGTCATCTATGCCCTCAGTTAGATATTGGTTAAATGAATATAAACGTGGGCAAACATCCGTTTTTGATGATTAGCGACCAGGGCACCCGGCAGACGTGGTTAATGAGGAAATCATTCAAAAAGTCCACAACATGATTCTCGCTGATCGACGAACAAAAGTGCGCGAAGTAACAGAGACCATGGGTGTGTCGCTGAGAATGGCAATTAACATTTTACATGATAAGTTGGCGATGAAAAATTTATCCACCCGATGGGTGTCGCGATTGCTCACGGAGGACAACAAGCGGATGCGGCTGTGAACTTCAAAGCAGTGTTTGGAGAAATTTAAGCGAGACCCGAAGGAATTTTTCCGCCGAGTAGTCACCGTTGATGAAACCTGGATTCATCAATACATACCAGAAGCTAAGCAACCATCAAAACAATGGATTTCTCCCGGTGAATCTGCTCCAAAGACGGCAAAAACAGTCCCATCAGCGGGAAAGGTGAGTTTTTGGGATGCGAATGGCGTCATCCTCATAGATTGTTTAGAAAAGGGAAGAAAGGTCACTGATTATTGGACCGCTTTCACAAAAATGGAAGGAGACACGACCGCATTAGGCGAAAAAGAAGGCGCGATTTCACCGCAATAGCGTACCAGCACATTTATCCGGAGTGGTCGCCGCCAGACGGAATGAATTGCGCAATGAATCGCTGCCGCACCCCCCGTACTCTCCCCATCTGGCTCATTGCTTCCCTTCATCTTTTCTTTGTTCTCTAACACGAAGATTGGCGCCGCGGAAAAAAAATTTAGTTCAAACGAGGAAGTAATTTGGCGTCAGAGACGTATTTTGAAGATCTCGACAAAACCTATTTGTTGGAGGAGTTAAAAAAAATGACCGGAGCGTTGGGAGAAGTGTATATTTCTAAGAGAGGATTACGTTGAATTTTTTTTTTTAAATGGTGTCTTCATTTCTAACGCGGGTACTTCGTATAATAAAAATAATTTAAGTTCAATCCGAGCAAAATAGGGGGAGTTTTAATGAGGCGTCAATAAAATTGCACATCTATGAAACTGCACATTAGGAGCCTCAACAAATATAGCGTACGAGGTTGAAAAGCGGCGTATTGAGGAGCGTATCTTCACGAATATTACCTTGATTTTATGCGCACCGCTGGCTGAGCACCTTTCCTGTTTCCAAAACTAAAAGGACCCATGAAAGAATGGAAAGAGTTAAAGACTGCATAGTTGAAAAGCTCGAAGACATATCGCAACGCGTTTCACGGATTGGAAAAACCGTCGACAGAAGTTTGTGGATGCCTAGATGGGGGATAACTACCATGGCATCAAAATTGATATTGACACAAATGTATTTTACTGGGTTGGAGAATAAGAAATAAAAATAAATTTTCGGAGAAAAATAAGAAGTCAGTTTTTTTTTTGTACCAGTAGCGTTGAATATTCCGTGAGAGCAGTTCATTTAAACGCTGTGTTCTTACGTACTCGTATGTTATATGACACTTTATCCCATATATCAGGTCAGTCCATAAGTTCCTGCCTATTTTACCCATAATTTCACTTTTGTACGATTTTTGCATACAAAAAATTATTCGCGGAATATAACGGAACTACTTATATTTTCTTTGATAAATTGTGCATTCAACATGTGATTTTAATCGCGGATAGGAGCACGTGTTGTTAAAAAATAAAATGAAATCTTCGAACGCGTATAAGAGGCATATTTTGTACTTTTTTATAAAAGTGGTAAAAATGCAACAACTGCTGCTGCAGAAATAAACACTGTTCACGGAGAGGATACTGTGAGTGTAAAGACCGCGCAAAAGTGGTTTTCAAAATTCTCAAGGTTGCCCCGCGCGCTGGTCGTCCTGAAGTCTTTAACTCCGACGGCTTGCTCGAACTCGTGGAAGCTGAACCAAATTTAACGGTCGATATGATAGCTCAGAGGTTAAATTCATCGCATGGAGCAGTTCACAGGCACCTGCTTCAGATGGGAAAGGTTTAAAAACTGGTAAAATGGGTTCCACATAGAATTCCCGTCGCCAACCTTCAGCAGAGAGTGAATGTGTGTTCTCAGCCGCTGGAACGACTTGAGAATGAAAGTTTTTTGAACCGTATCGCTACTGGTGATGAAAAGTGGGTCCTTTACAATAATTCTGTTCGCAAAACGCCAACGATAAATAAATTAGATAAAGATGAAACACCAGAATCGACCCCTAGAGATGGCATTCACCCCAAGAAGATTGTCCTGTCTATTTAGTGGGATATAGCCGGTATTGTTTATTATGAACTTCTGGAACCAAACCAGACGTCAACTGCTGATTATTATTCCCATCAGCTATCAAACCTGAATGAGGCACTTAACAAAAATCGACCGTCTTTAGTGAATAGACGCAAAGTTTTGTTTCACCACGACATCGCAAGACCTCATACCGCAAGGCAAACATTAGGCAAGTTGAACGAGCTCGGATGGGAGTTAATGCCGTATCCACCATACTCTCCGGGTATTGCACCTTGTGATTATTACCTTTTGTGTGGACTTCAATCCCATATGAATAACAGGAACTATTCCTCAAAAGAAGCTATAAAAAGGGATATCGAAGCGTATTTTGGCTCCAAGGACAAACAATTTTTGAGCCGGGAATTAAAATTTTGCCTAAACATTGGGAAAACATTGTAAATAATGAAGGAAAATATATTATTCATTAATAAATACTTTGAATATCTTTTTTATTAATTTTAAAACCACATTTAAAAAACGCACAAACTTATGGGCTGAGATGATGTAATACATTATTAATTCCTTAAGGGAGAGTATGGGATTTAGGATAGACGCAGGGGTGTTATATGAATTTTGAATTGAGCTCGTTGCCTATTTTATTTGGATTTTATTGGATGCTCCAATAATTCGAACTTTAATTCATGGATTTGAGCTTGACCTCGTGACACGGTGCATTGTTCTGATGAATTTTTTTTTCTTTAGCAAACTGAGTCCTTTTTTCACGAATTTTTTTCTTCAGCTGGTCGAAAAGATTACAATAATGTTCAGAATTTATTGCATTACCAGTTGGAAATAATCCACAAACAAAATTCCTTTCAGGAACTAAAAAAGTGATGATAACACTTTCTTGCCCGATTTATGGACACGGACTCGTTTCGTAGGCGAGGAACCAAGTTTGCACCAGTATCTAACTTTTCATTTTGATTTAAAATCATGGTGGTGCACCCAAGTCGCATCTGCAGTGACGAATTGATGCACAGAACCCAATTTATCCTTTGGAAAATGCTCTAAATGTCGCTGATAAAATCGCATTCAAATGTGTTTTTGTGCCATTGTTAGCAAATGCCGCGCCCATTGTGCACACAGCTTTCAAAAAGCCAACACTTCAGTCACTCGATAAATTTCCAAACCGATATCCTGTATTTTTTCTGCGATTACTCGTGTTGTTGCTGTTTTTAAATGTCCTTGACGTGGATCGACTCGACCACTCTTAAATGCAGCAACCCATCTTTCTACTGTAGTATTTGATGGAGAAAAGCTCTCATGCACTTTCAACCTTCGCTCGGAAATTCCCCTTGCTTTTAAACCTCATTTGACCATCAACACTGCTAGCAACATTTCACGGTAAGCCAAATGCTTGCTGCAGGCACAATTTCACGACTGCGAAGTTGGTACTAGCCTTTAGGTTATTCAATGAGAATATCTGTATATACGCAAGATGCATGCAAACCCAATTAATTTTGTTTTCTTAATTTTCCTAAACTTTTTATAAAAATACATGGGGTTGGGAAATCAGTTCATAGCGTTTTTATATTATATTTTATTTTACAACGATTTGTGTGCTATTTGACAAAGGGTAAATTTTCAATTGATAGAACTCTTTCTGCTCTACAAAACTATATTGATTGTATTTTTGAGTTATTTCATTTTTTATTAGTTTTAAGGCTTATAAATGGAATACACAGGGAGCAAAAATCAACATTTTCAAAAGCTGTCGAAGCAACCCGACCCATGTGTCACGTGTACAGAGAAAGTCTGATAGACGAGTCTAAAGCACGGAAATGTTGCGGAAACGAAGCGGAAGGCCTTGCGAATTCGATGAAGAACGTCTCAAATCACTTTTGAAAGAGAATGGTCACGAAACCAGTCATGAAGTGGTGCAAAAAATTAACTGCGATCATAAAACGATTCCCAATTACCTTCATTCAATGGAAAAATCGGGAGCCTGGGAGCCTGGGTACCTCACGAGCTCAACATAAAAAGCAAAGAAAGTCGCCTTCAAATTGCTTCGCAGCATGTCGCCCGCCATCAAGCAACATTCAGCCATTAACAGCGCTTTTTGCACCGAATCGTAACGAGAGCGGACGGTACCTATACATCAATATGAAGTAAAGAAATGAGTGGATGGCTCCAGCCGAGAGTCAACCCGGATCTTCATCCAAAGAAGATCATGATATATGTCTGGTGGGACTGGGAGGGCACGGTGCACTGGGAAATGCTCGAAAAGAATGCCACGGTTAACAGGGACCTCTACATTGCTCAGCTGTACTACGTAATGAGGCTATTCGAGACTGAGACTGAAAAGACCTGATCGACATAGTCAAACCATACCCGTTCACGACAACGCCAAGCCAAGTTTATAAATGGGAGGTCTTTCAGCATCTACCGCATTCTTCGGACCAACCGATTACCATCTTTTCCGCTCCCTGTCAAACCATATGAAAGGAGTTACCTGCGATGACAAAGAGGTGCTTAAAAACTGGCTCAACAACTGTTTTGACAGCAGACCAGGTGATTTTGGCGGAACGGTCCCAAGGTGGGAGAGGTGGGAAGACAAATATACAGCAACGACAAATATACAATTGATTAACTTATTGATATAATTATTGTTTTGTGTTTAAAAAAACTCTTCTGTAAAAACGCTACGAATTTATTCCCCGACTTTATAGTTACTTGCACCGCAAAAATCATATAAATCGAATTTTTAAACTTTGCACAAGAATTTACAGCGCATTGAGTGAATATGAAAAAAAAAAAATGTTAGGGAAGAAAAGAAAAAGAAAATAATACAAAAAAAAAAACGATAGCTGGCTCGAAATTCTGTTTAATTATATGAAATACAATGACAGTCTAGCCGAAGCATGGGTGTACCGCATACGGGGTGAAAGCTCATTTCACCTGAAATGAAACTATTATCTTTTTTTTCTAATTTCGAATGTTTAATTTTTATAGAAATAGTCACGCGAGGATATTATAAAAAATCAAGTCAAACCGAATCATTTACTGAACAAAAATTTGTTTTAAACATTTAAATGGTCTGGCCAGAACCGAGGTGCTTGTGAACTTGGGGTGCACCACATTCTGGGGGATCACACAAAAGTGAAAAAAATATGTTAAAATGACTCTTGTGGTGAGCAAACATTTTTGATGCGCTGATATCCTCAGAAATGCTTAAATGCTACACGGCGTCTCTTAAATGGGCAGCCTCGTATTATGATTAGTCTTTTCATTCTTTAATTAATTAAATCCGAAGTTGGCAACGTGAAAACCACTGAAACAAGAATAACACAAGCGACACTCACATTAGTGTAATCTACTTACTTATGTATTAACTAGTTGCCACTTTTAATTTACTTAAGAGGCCAATACAAATGCATTTCATTTACCCAAACAACCAAAGGCAAAATTAAAAATGCAGCACCAAGGTCGAAAATAATGGCAGAAAAGCACAGCAATAACAGCGCGACTCATAGCTGGCTACAAGAGGCGCGAGTTCGTTCCACAAACTTTTAACGCTTCATTTGGTTGCATGCAACACGCGCGCACAGATAAAAATCTGCAACTGTGCAAGGAAAGAAAGCGCTGAACAAAATAGAAGTAGGGTAGGAGAGGGTGCTGGATGGGGGTTTGTATGCGCGGCAGCGAAGGTGTGTGGAACAAGCATTAGTGTCACCTAGTGGCGTGTTGAATAACTAAACAACAATAGAGACGAGCGCGAAAGTGTCGTTTGGTAGAACGCGGCGCCGGCGACGGAGGTGACAACAACGACGCGACAGGCGCCACAGACAAAATCGACGCTAACACCCGAGGCATAATTGAAAAAAGGCAAGCTGAGTGCATTTGCGCTGGCGAACGAAAAATGTCTTGCTAGAAAAGAGAAAACCTAAATAAAATAGTAATATAAATAGTAGTAAAAAAAGGAGTGTAGGAAAAAATTGAAAACAAACAATGGTAAAGTGACAATAACAAAGTGCAAGCAATGGCAATGAAGGCGAGAACGGCGACAAGCGAGCCGCAGCGTGGCAGTACTTTGTGAAATCTGTAAAGTGGTTTTATTGGCAACAAAGTAGAGTATCCGCCATTGACAAAACTAAAAAAAAGAAGAAAAAAATAAAACAAAAAAAAAATAAATAAAAAACAACATAAATAAAGGTGTTTGTCGTGCACACCTGGCATCGCCCGAATCGAAGTGGGTGTGTGATTTGCACTTGATGCTGTCGAAAATGCCAAGGCGTAGCACAGCGAAGCGCGCCGTGTTCAGTGAAATTAAACAAAATGAAACTAAACAATGTTTCGCTTTTAAATTCGTGCGAAACGTGCCGAGCATTCAAATTAAACATTGACCGAGCACTGACAGTGGAAGGTGTGCAATTGCCAACGGTGCTGATGGCACTAACAATGACAGCTTACATTTGCAATAACGCGATGTAATTGTTAAGCACTGGAATGTCTAAGGCAAACAAGAACCTCATCAGACAGGTGTAGGAATGATATTCCTGTAATATTTGAAATTTGTCTAAGTAGTGTAAACAAACGGGTGAAGCATGAAGAACCAAGGTCTGGGACTTGGATGAGAAGAGGATGACAATAGGTATAGATGCTCCTCTCTAAATGGATGGACTGGTGGCTTTAAATTTAAACTTCATTCGATAAAATACATTCTTGTTGGTCGATAGTACTGCCCTTCTATGGCCGGGGTATTATCTATCATTTATTAATTTATTAGATTGCAACATGGGGAGAATCTACAGCGATGCTGGTATATACCTCTGCCTTCGCTGACTGCTCCAAGATGGAATCGGGAGTAAAAACACTCGTGATTTTCACTAAATCAGCTAATAGATCTATTTACTTAAGGAGTACCGGTGGTCTAGAATTAAAAATAAATCGATCTTTTTTTGATATTTCGAAAGTATAGGCCTTTAAGAACATAATGCCAAATTTTCAGAAGGATATTGCCAGTATATTCAATTCTACAGCCGTTTTAGCAGGTGGAGACAGATTCGTAAGGCGGCCACTCTCAAAACTTTAAACTCAATTACCTCAAAACTATGTACATTTCTCGGCCTGGTGTTGTAAAAAAAAAACACAAAACTATTCAACTGAATCGTTTGAAATTTTAATATGTTGTTCAGAACATCAATGGCTATCGCCTGCACTAAAATCATATCATTATTTCAATTATTTCGTACTTTTTTTGGTTAATAAATTGAAAAAACCTCAATTTTTTGAGTGCCAAATTCAAAACAGCGCCATTTTGTCAAATTTTTGTTTTTTTATTCTAGTAGCTGGACATAGCTATAGTCATACTGATTACTATTTTTTTGGATTTTGTGTTTCAGATAAATAGAAGAGCCAAAATGGACAACACCGTCCAGGTCCAATTTTTCGGGAGGGTCAACTTCAGCGCCATTTTTACTCCGATAGTCAGGCGGCGATCAAAACTCTGGCGACGACGCCATGGTGCAAATCCCAATTAGTAAAGCTCCTATAAGAAGGGCATCAAGTCTCTTGAGCGCGCAGGTAACATTTATTTGAGCTGGGTTCCGGGACATAGCAACTTAGAGGGAAATGAAATTGCTGATGAGCTTGCCGAGAAGGAGACTGAATTGACGTCAGAGACTACTACCCGGTCATCGGTATCCTCTGACAGTTGTTAAAGGGAAATTGCACAACTTATTTCACAGGAAAGTGCAGAAAAAATGAAGCTCCATTTCTTCATGCGCTATTTCCAAAAGCCTTTGACCCCACTACAATAGTCAAACTACTCCACACCATGCAATTTTCAAACTGGTAGCTGTATAATTGTCATTGGACGATCGTCACACGCGCGGAAAAGTTAGGTTTACCATTTGACCCCCATAGCAGAAGCTGTGAGGACCGTTCAGAGGAGGATACTGTAGGGCACTTTCTCTGTACTTGTCGGGGTTGGGCAGCTAGACAGTTAAGGTCACTGAATAATCCTCTCTTCGAAAGTGCACCAAACTAAGTCCCATCAATCTTCTTCATTACATCAACAGATCTGGCAAGCTGTAGATGGTCTTCCTATTGGAGGTCTCACAATGGTAGCAAAACAGCGCTTTAGGACAACTTGGGGAACGCCAGAGTGTTACCTCAATCATATTTCTACTTATAAAAGAAATTACAGAGAACCGAGGATGCAGGTCAAGTAAGAAATTTATTGAATAATAATTTAAATTTAGGCCTATCAATAGAAAAATCTACATCTAAAGAGTTTGAGTACTGATTGAATTCTCTCAAAGCTCTAATAATTGGGACATAATATGCATAATTGGTCTTGGTGCATTCTACAAGGTGGCGCAAAATTAATCATTGTATAGGAAGATATATAATTTTTGCAAATGGCTCGTTCGTCAACCATACGTATAAGACACTTATGACCAATCACATGTGACAGGTGCAGTACACAAGCAGACGAGCAATAAAGAGCGTAGAGGTCAAAAAAAGATTCCCATCACACAAAATCAGTTTTTTATTTGATAGAAAAGTAATTCATAAACAAAATTGGATAATTAATTTTTGTATTGTATAATTAGATCATAATTCAGTTTGAAATGAAAATTTATGCTTTACAAACTTTAATTTTTTTTTTAATTTTCTTATAAAGAATAATACTATATGTATAGGGTGGGCTTTTTGAATCGGCTATAAAAAAAAAAACTAATCAATATTTTTTCAAACTTTTTTTTATTTTGAAGATTGAACATTCTTATTTATGAATAAAAAATAATATCGTTCAAATGACTGCCACGACTGGCTTTACAGTAGGCCATTCGATCAACCCAATTTTTAAGCACATTTTCGATTGTTTGGGCTCCAACTTCGATTTCGTGTTTTAAAGCATCAATCGTCTCTGGATGGTTCGCATAGGACTTGCCCTTAACGGCTCCCCAGAAAAAATAGTCCAACAGGCTTAAATCACAGCTCCGAGGCGGCCAATTGATATCGGAATTTCGGCTGATTATTCGGAACTAATTATATGCATTTCGTGGTCTTTGGAGGTATACCGCCGAAGCCGGGGCGGCTATTTGGCCGATATTTTGTTCCATGCGTAATTGAGCCATAGCATTATTATCATAATAAAAAGAAATGACAATAATTTCCTAAAAAAATTGTATTTTATTCAAAATCAACACCGGCCCTTCAAACTTCATCACTCTTTACAATAATTTAAAAAATTTTGTTTACTTGTAATCTTATAACTTTCAACCCGGACTTGAAATAAACCAATCGTTGGAATATTATAAAAATTGGGCACAAATATAAGAAGAAAGGTGGGAATGTTTGAAAACTTGCGTAAGAAAAGGATTAAGGTGGGACATACGTCAGTCGCACTCAAAATTTGAACAAATCTTGATCGATTGTTTAGTTTTATTAAAGGTTTTCTTGACTACTTTCGCCATTGAAGTGCATCACATATGTTTTTTTTCTAATATTTAAAAGAAATTGTATTATTTTTTTGATAAATTTTCGAATTTTTTTTTAAAGCCGCAGAAGTTTAGAAGCAAAATTCTACCGTATGTACATATGTATATACATATATTTTTATATAAAAAACCATTTTCGGAGTATTTTTTTTTGATTTTACTCTTCTCTAAACGCGTCATTCTTTTAGAAAATCAAAAAAAAAAAAATCAATTTTTGTTTTGCACTTCTATAGCCATTTATGTACACTAGGGTGGCCGTTATTATTAAAATTATTTTTATCTTTCGGGACACCCTGATATTGTTTGGCTCTACTAGGTTTTCCATTTATAATTTTTTTTGCAAAGTTCACGTACGCACTCACAAAAGAATCTTATTGTTGTAATTGTTCTTAAAAAATGAATTTCAAAACAAAATGGTTTTTTTGCAACTCTCTTAGCATTTGGTGTTGTACTTTCTTTCTATTGCTGTACGCTGGTTACACTGATATCACTAAGCTGCATAGCTGGATGCTTGTGAAACTCGATCATTGGTCGGCTATTTGATCGTTTCATTTTATTTTAAGTTAATTTCTTAATGAATGTTCGATTGTGATTACACTGTCGGGATTTTTGTGGTTGTAGTTTTCGGATATCATCTGCAAACATAACATTTGTAAACATGGAGTTCCGTGTTTTCTCGTTCGCGGGATCGTTCACTGCTTTTTTGCACTGTTCTTGTGTCTCGAAATCTTTACTCGACCTTTTCTACTGACTGATTGGATTTAGTACGCGTATGTGACCGTCAAACTATGTGTTTCTTGTGTTTCACTAATGCTTCTTGTGTTCCACTTAAAGCGGAAAATATATTTATTAAATGGCGAAGTTACATTCTACTTCGGAAATTTATTTATTGGGACCCGAGACTCCACAAATACTTGGCTCCAAATTACCATAAAAAAACACATTGTCCGTTGTGTTCTTCAATCATCGTACTGTAAAATTACCTATTCATGCAAGTGCAAAGTTAGCTATAAAAAAGCGTGCCGATGGAAAAGCCGATTGAAAATATCTACATATGGTAAAAGTGATTTCAAGGTATGGAAAAATTGAATTTTGAAATGGTTTTTATTTTGTATTGTACAATACAATATATATAAATATTTAATTTTTTTATAGGTTGCAGCTGGAGTAGTTCACTGGGATGGAAAAATGCTTCCTGAATTAACAGGACTAGAGAAAGTACATAGATCGTTTACCAGTAATTTTCTCTCATGCAAATGGTGAAGAACTATTGAGAGTTCCAAAATTAACTACTTCAACTGGCCTACAACTTGCTGAGGCTATTCACGAACTGTTGGTCGATTGGAATGCTGAAAAAACAATTGTCGCGGCCTGCTTTGATACCACCTCTGCAAATACTCGAAAAGTGCAAGGAGCTGCTACTTTATTAGAGAATATGCTAGATCGGAATGTATTATACCTTTCCCGCCGACACCACATCTATGAATTATCTCTGGGAGCTGCATTTGACTCAAAAATGAGTGGTACATCAGGTGTGAACGTTTCAATATTTGACAGATTTAAGGCCAAGTGGAATGAAATGGATAAAATTAATTACAAGGCTGGTATAGAGAAAGATTATGTGGAAAAACAGCTAAATTATGTGAAATCCGAAAGTAGGAGTTATTACAGCTCACTTTAATCTTTTTTGGAACTTTATCGAAACTTTATCCGTCTGCCTGGACCTGTGCATCACGCACGTTGGATGTCCAAAGCTATTTATTCTTTGAAAATGTATATTTTCAGAAACGAATTTAAGTTAGCAGTACGTGAAGAACAGAGTTTACGTGATGTATGTGTATTTATATAACGTTTCTACGTTAAAGTATGGTTTTGTTCCAATGCTGCTGCTGAAGCAACCAATCAAGATTTAACATTTCTGCTAGAGATTTATCATTATCAAAAGATTGGCAAAAATTATCAGCTGCAGTTATTGGCAAGATACGTAATCATTTATGGTATTTATCAGATTAAAGCATTGCGTTTTTTGACAAAAATATCGCCAAAACGGAGAAAAGAAGAATGGTGAAAAATCTTAATGCTTCTGTGATTGCGATGTCGAACCATGCAAACGTATACAATTGAAAGTGACTGATGTTGGGACATTTGTGAAAAAACAATTGTCAGATTTTATAACGCCACATAAATGTAGTTTGTTGTTTTTGAACGTTTCAGTAATTCCAAAGAGTCTGTAAAGAATGATCCTAATTTTCGAGACCGGGACGAGAATTTCAAAAAAGGATTGGAAATTGTTAGCAAAATTAAATTTGTTAACGACACTGCTGAGCGTGGTGTTAAACTTATTCAAACGAACAATAAAAAACTTACGAAGAAGATCTACAAAACTTACTGCAAGGCGTGAAGGACTATACTTCAAAATTTCCACTGCATTCAAATACGATTTAAGTGCGTAAACGTGAGTCGTTAATGTTAAATGTGAAAAAACGAAAAAAAAAATGTTATGGAGAAATAATATTTGTTTACTTTTTCTAATATTTAGATCACTATAAAATTACAATATTATTTCTTATTGTAGAAACTAGCATAGTTTAAAGAACAGAATATTCTAACTATACAACTGAAATATTTTGAATAGTAAACATACATAAACTATTTTTATTTTACTTAACTTGAGATTAATTTAAAAAAATACCCATTTTTCTTTATTTTTCAACTTTAGGCTCTAGTCGAAACTTCCCATTGGCTTAAGATTTCATAATTTGCAGTTTTTTAGGTAACTTTACTTTTCTAGAGGGTGTCCCGCAAAGTATTAAGATGTTTAATTTTTTCCACGTGAATAAGGGCTACCTTAATGTACACCTATAGTCGAATTAATTATTTTCGTCGGATTATTTATTTTTTATAGTCGGAAATGTTTCTTTCGTTTGCTATTAAATAAAAACTGCAGATGCAGTTAGTCCGGACGCGCTCATTTCACAAAAAAAAAACTTCGTACATTCGTTTTTTTATTGCTTTGAAGA
Organism: Anastrepha ludens; assembly: GCF_028408465.1. Classification (NCBI taxonomy): domain Eukaryota; kingdom Metazoa; phylum Arthropoda; class Insecta; order Diptera; family Tephritidae; genus Anastrepha; species Anastrepha ludens. Next base: position 79,042,647 of record NC_071501.1, on the reverse strand, counting down.
TAATAATTTGAACTGTTCTTTACTGAATTTTTTATAAAATTGATCTAAAAATATCTTTTTTAGCGCCACCCCAGTGGCTTAACCTTTTACCTAAGTTTCCTTTTGATACAGTCAGTTTTTAGATGAGATGCTTCTCGCGCATCCTCTGCAATGTAAAACGAAAGTTTCATTCATTCGTTTCGGAAGGGAGAAAATATTCAATAACACAGTAAAAAAAGTTTCAAAACTGAACGCTAATTTTAATAACTCGATACTTGCTTTCTGTCCTACTGAAATTCAGTTTGCTATAAAATTTCCTTAAAACTCCTACTAAAAAGTTATACACTTTAAAGAAAATTGCAGATTTTATATGTTCTTCTTCTTAATTGATGCGATACACGCTTACGCGATTTTGACCGAGTCTAACAAAGCGCGCCAGTCGTTTCTTTCTCGTGCTAACCGGCGCCAGTTGAGAACACCAAGTGAAGAGAAGTCCGTCTCGATTGGATTTTCCAACGCAGAGGAGGCTTTTCTCTTCCTCTGCTACTACCACCTATGATACCCGCCGCCACCAACATGCAAAGGTGCAAAAACCTTCCGCAGAATCTTACTCTCAAACACTCCAAGGAACGCCTCGTCGGGTATTGTTATTGCTGATTTTATATACATTTTGTTAAATGTTTGAAACTTTGCGTTTTATGGTTTTTCTTTAAGGGGACAGATGCCCGCAAACGGCCATATTTTCCCTGATTTTCATTAAAATGAGGAAATCAATATATTTTTTTTCAAAATTAGCATACAGTTTATTTATACATTAGAATAATATAAACAATTTTTTTTTACTTTAATCATTTAAAATGGCGGATGCACACTCAATTCTTCCAGGAAGGTCGCAGCGGGGTTTCTCAATTGGCGGGCATTGTAGCATCGGCGTCAGTGACCTGAATACAAAAAACCAAAAATTTTTTTGTTTATTAATGTCATTATTTCTATATGAATTAAACAAAAATGGCGAAAAAATCACAGAATAAAATGCTTCAAAAAAATGAATTTTGGGGCTAGTTTTTCTACTATTTTTGCTTCGAAAAAATAATTGTTTAAAAAAAAATTTGGAAAACTTCACATAGAAAGTAATATCATAAAAAAGATGTGCGCAAAATTTCAGGGAAATCGGTCTATAACTTTTTTAATTATCGTGTACGACAAATCGAAAAATATAGTTTTGAAAAAAACGCGTCTAAAGTTTGAATACAACGTCACTATACCACTCCCAGCGCTCGAACGCAAAGAATAAAGTCGTGACGGTTGACGATCTATAATATATGAAATACTTAAATTTACGTTATAAACATTTTTTGACAGATTCTTAAGGGGGGAGCCTGCTTTAGAAGCTTCATAAAATCGATTTTTCGTGGATTTTTTTGGGAAGGAAAGAAATATTCGATTAAAACGAAACTTTCAGGTGTTATTGTTATATATTTCAGCAGTCTTCCCAAATTTTTTCATTAAAATATATGTCATATTATGCCTGGTACAAGCATTTTGCCGAGTCGCCTCGAGTGTGCATGTGTCGTGCGGCGGGAAAGATGCAGGTCGCAATTTTCATCTGAAACCAAAAACCCAAAATGTTTGTTATTTTGGTATAGTATAGCTTCTAGTTAAACCAAGAAAATTAAACAAAAAGTGAGAAATTCAACAATTTTTCGCTAATTAAAAATAATTTATTTTTTTGGAAACACAAATTCACTTCAGATTGTTTAAAAAGTGGGATAATCATAACTTTCTTAAGGTTTTTTAGATTCAACTAGAAGATAATTTAATTCCGAATACAATTAATGTTATCTCGTTTCGATAGCACGTTTAACTTTTTCCCTATCTTTCCCGCCAATTAGGAAAAATCGCAAAAATATAAAACCGAGAAATCGCACTGCGAGCGATCCGGCCGCTCGTATACCTACCTGCTCACAATTTCTTCTGTAACTCCGAAAATATTTTGAATTTACTTCTGAAATTTTGAGGACACATTTTTGGATAGTTTGGGAAGACATTTATGCAAAAAAACAAAAAAATCGATCTTTTGAAGCTTCTAAAGCACGTTCCCCCCTTAAAGGATTATATTAAAATTTACGAAAAAAAATTTAATTTAAAAAAAAAATTAAAAAAAAAAATAAAAAAAAAAAAATTAATAGTCACAACTTGTCCATATGACAGTATTTCGCGCACCCCATAAATTTGAAAAAATTTATGCAGATTTCTGCAAAAATCACTATAGAAAATTCCACAATCTCAATGCAGCAAAATCTTTTCAAAAAAGTTGTTTCAAAATGTCACTGAAAATCATTGCAATTTAACATTTTCCATTTGCTTACAAAAACAAACTTTCATCTCAATTCAAGGAAATAATATTTCACATATTTTTCTGTTGCTTTTTTGTTGGCCAGATAAGTAGAAAATATTGGAATACTTTTTATTATTCGTAAACAGTTTTTGTTCGCTGCACAAAACTTTCAATTGTTGGCCGAGATATGCACTTGTATGCCAATAACGCAGCACTTTGGGGTGAACAAGTATAAAGTCCTAGATTGTCAGCTACAAGTTTTTTCATTTGCTCTTTTGAAATAGTTTTACCAAAAAAAACAAAAAAGTGGTATGTGCATGCAGAAACCATTTCAACTTCTTTCTAAGCAATTTCACATTTTCTTACACTGCTTGCCAGTTTGTTTGCAATTCTCTTTTATTTACCTTAAGGTTGTCCCATTTCATTCACATGATCATTCATCTCAATTCATGCAATATATGTAAATGCATATGTGTTGGTTGTTTCTTCTGTATTTTGTTACATTCCTCCCCTATACATATCAATCCTCACACAGCCTTATGTAGATGTGTATGTGTACATGACAGTCTCAATTTTAAATCTTGCAATGCCAATTTTTTGTCGGCAATGTTTGTGTGAGAGCGACTACATTCCATTTAAACACGCACAGCCACACTCATGTCACTGCGCTGAAAAGCTTACTTGCTCACCTGCCATTGTCAATGCATCAGACACTTATATCGCTATAAATTTTCATATACTTCTTGTGTGCTGTAATCAAATGTGTACCAACTAAGAAAGGGTAAGCAAGCACACATGTTTTTTCATTTAAGGGGTTACGCCACTGCGTTGGAGAAAAAAATAACAAACTTCTGGGAGTTTTTCATTGAATTTCTTAAAAATTTCTTTTGATTCTGTACATACTATATATCATATTTCTTCAAATTAATATAAAAATAAATTGGCAGTACCACAGCTTTTTCTCGATAAAGCCTTTTTTGTTGTGATAAAGCCCTTTTTTTGTCTTGAGCGAAGCTGAGCCAATTGCTACTGCAATTTTTAATATCTTGAAAACCTTCACGATTGTGTACATGTTAATAGTTAGGGCAGTACAAAAGAAAATGTTGGTCGATATATTACAAAAAGTGACGCCTTACAAGAAATAACAAAAAAAAAAACACAAAAAAAAAAATTTATGAATTAATTAAACAAAAAACACTTACAAAAGCGGGTTTAAAAAAAATCTATGTAATAAGTATATCGAAAAAATCATCTGCATTTGCATGCATAGTTAATTGTGAATGCACAATGAGAAAAGAATTTAAATTTTCGAAAAAGTAAAACTTTCAAAAAAATGGATTAAAAAAATCCATATAAAATGTCTTATCGACCAATTGTTGATGCCGTTTCGACAAAAATCGCCTGGTCTGGTGTCAAAAAAGTTGTTGAGTCAGTTTTTAAGAACCTCTTTATTATCGAAGGTAACGCCCTTCATATGGTTTGATAGGGAGCGGAAAAGATGGAAATCGGTCGGTGCAAGGTTGGGAGAATACGGCGGAAATGTGATTAAAAAATGTATTTAAAAAATCCACACACAAAGTCCTTTCTTTTGCCACGGTAGTGGTCTTACCCCTTAAACATTGAATTCCCTACTGGTTTTTATTTCATTGTCTTTTTTGTAGCTACTTCGGACGCGGTAGCATAGATATGCGTATTATTATTTGATAAGTTATGACCGTTTTGATTTATGCTTCTGCATGAAGAGAACCTAATAAAAAATGTGTGGTTATTTCGAATATGCGGATATATATAAGATTTATAGGCATAAATACTTTATTTCTTAAACTTTAAAGGATTGATATATGTATGTATATACTTTTGTACCTAATACTCTAAGATAAAGGTAGTTGCTCTGAACAATGGTAAAGGGTTTTCAAATAACAGGTGTTAGGTGTTAAACAGGAGAGATGATTAACGATTTTTTATGGCCGGAATTGGAGGGTATTGATCTGGGCAACGTTTATTTTCAACAAGACGGCGCTACGTGCCACACAACCAACGAAACCATTGATCTTTTATTGGAAAAGTTTCCGGACCGTGTCATCTCTCGAAGAGGTGATCGCTATTGGCCACCGAGATCTTGTGATTTAACACCTTGTGACTTTTTTCTTTGGGGTCACGTGAAAGAGAAGGTCTACGCCAACAGTCCAGGGTCGATTAAAGTCCTCAAAGATGGAATTCGTAAGGCTATCGAGGACATATGGCAGCCACTTTGCAATTCGGTTATGGAAAATTTCATGAAAAGGATATTGTCCTGTAAGCGTGGTCGTGGTGGTCATTTACCTGATGTTATTTTCCACTATTAACTGCATACCTTTCTCTTTATAATGAAATAAACATCCGATCATTTATATATATTAAAAAAATAGCATTTTTCTTTGAATATCAAAATAGCACCTCTGATTGAAAAGCCCTTAGAAACTGGCTCCTTATTTATAGTAGACAGGAAAAATGAAAGCATTTTTTGAATTGCATATTTTTAGCTCTCAACTGGCAGTTTTTTAATTATTAATAATTAACATGAGTTAATGAATAATATTAGTTGATACGCCCAATAAACCACCAAAAACATGCGCACACACTCACAACCATCTCTGAAACGTGTAAACCACTCATGAACTCTGACTCGAAATGAAATATCATCACCATAAACTTTCTTCATCAATTCAAATATTTCGGTTTATATTTTACAGAATTTAAAATAAAATTTGATATTAGCTCTTTGTTTGAAGCTCATTTTTGTACCGATCACACAAATATACTGACACTTCAGACGCAATAACTTCGCTTCCACTGAACTGAATGTCACCAAGCTTTTACTAGAAGTCAGCTAGTGATGTAACTTCCAACGCACAAACTCATTAAAAAGATGGCGCTATCAAAAACATTTTTATGACGCCAGTCTTGTATATTTTGGACTTCACCTTATATAGTTGGGTATAATTTTTTAAGAATTAGTGGTAGGTAAATTTTTATTATTATTATTATAATTGGCGCGTACACCCTTTTTGGGTGTTTGGCAGAGCTCCTCCTCACTATTTGTGATGTGCGTCTTGATGTTGTTCCACAAATGGAGGGACCTACAGTTTCAAGCCGACTCCGAGCTGCAGACATTTTTATGAGGAGCTTTTTCATGGCAGAAATACAATCGGAGGCTTGCCATTGCCTGCTGAGGTGCGACCGCTATTAGAAAAATGTTTTTCTTAATTTGGTGTTTCACCGAGATTCGAACCAACGTTCTCTCTGTGAATTCCGAATGGTAGTCACGCACCAACCCATTCGGCTACGGCGGTGGAGTAATGAATATGCTCGATGAAAAAAGTTGCTTGCCATATTTAATGGCAAGGCTTACTCTTTTTAATAAAAACAGCTTTGGGAAAATTTGCAGCCGCATTTTAATTATAGCTGAATAAAAATAAATTGTTAAAGCGTGATGTCCTATCCTATATACAAATGTATGTTCATACAAATGCGACGGAATTCGTGCGAGGTTAGGAAGTTTTAACCGTCATTCGCTTGGGAAATGCATAAAAAGTATGCTCTGTAAATTATCAGGCAATGGATTACTACGAAAGTTATTTGTTAACAAAATCAATATAATTTGTTTCCTTTTTTTTGAGCTATTGAAAACCTATCTAGCACAGTTGTGATTTAATCGCAGCTGTTTCACATGTGCAGACTTCCTTTATACAACAACACAATTGTACATATGTACATATAGCCAGAACTTTCACTCACACTTTCTGCACCTTGCAAATCCAAAATTTAATGAAGCCTAAAAGAGTCAGTAGTAACCATTTGCACCTTACCTTTTTGGTGTTTTTGGTCCTTTTTCTCCTTTTCCTTTTTTTTGAAATAAAATTGCTCTAAATAATCTTCGGTTCGTTGAATGAGAAAGTTGATTTTACCATGCAAAGACATGTGTATGTACGTGTAAGAGAATGTGTTCGAACTATTAAAAGCCCGTAAAGTTGCCATTTATGTCAAAAGGAAAACGAATGAAATTGCCATAAGTGCCGTTAACTTTTCAAAGTTCGTTGATCGTAAAATTTTGTGGCCTGTAAAATTTGTGATTATTATGCTAAATTGGCGAATTGCGTTTGAAGTGTAGAACCGCAATCTGATGATATGCCGAGTGTAGTGTGTTGGGGCATATTTGTGTGAATTGAATTGTTGTATTTGCCACTAAGAGAGACGTGTAGCCACAAATGTGTAATAAGCAAATGTAATAAGCAATTATTCTGATTGATTTTATCATTTCGATAGCTTTGATTGGCATACAAATCGGTTTCAGTTTATTGCGAATAGCAACACTTTCGAGGTCACAAAAGTGCACCTCTGTGCATGTTTTTGACAGATTTTCAAAGTATGTACTTCATATTTGTATCGAAAGTAGCAAAATAGGTTTTTGGTTTGGCTGTAGTTCGGACTATATCGCTTTATTTAAAATTTAGCTGAAACTTGATTTTGTGCATTTTTGTATAATATTATACATTTTATTTTTCCCCTACCTTTATCTCGCAAAGAGCTTGAAAATTCAACACCATCATCTACTGCTCCAAAACTACAATTTTTTTTCTTAGTTATCATTCGTTTCGCTTTCTGCCACCATATCTTTTTAACTCTTATTTACCACTATTAATATTATTATTACTTGCTAGTGCATCGGCTGAGGGCGATTCCTGGCTTTAAGTTTTATTTGCGACCATGCCAGGGAGCCATCAGGTGTCGCAAATTCATCGTACAGGCTTCGTCCCCAATATCCTCTGGGTCGACCTCTACGGCGCGAGCCTTGTGGATTCTAGTCCAAGGGCATTATGCTGATGTCAGTTGGAAATTTTAGCAAATTTTGACTAACCCATCTCCATTTACACTCGCGTATCTCAATTTTAACTGGGCTTTTCCTACTTTGGGTGAGGAGCTCATCATTTGACACCCAGTTATCAGTCCGCGATTTAAGGCAGCCACTTTTGAAGGTCTGAAGCTTTTGTGTTGTTGATCATGTTTGATAGTTATTCAATAGTACTGATTTTACTGCGAAAACCTATGCCAATTTTTAGTAATTTTACGAATTTCAGAATAGGTTTAGCTTTGCCGAAAAATTGTTTTGAAAATTTTCAAAACTCAAGGTAATTTTTTTGAGGCACATAAAATTTGCGTTTCAAATTCACCATTCATACGTACTCGCATTTTTTTTTTAATTCTTGGTAAAAAGTCCAAAATGATTAACATTTTGTTGTATTTTTTTTTAATTTGCATAAAGCTTTAAAGTTGAATTTATATGGCTTTTGTAGTAGAAGGAACTATATTCCCATCCAGAAATTATTAAAACTAAATCAGAAGCAATAAACTTTCCAATAAGTCTCTGTGCTATAGTTATGAAATTCGCTGAATAAACAATTTATTAAAATATATACAAAAAAACGTAAACACTATAGCTTACTTTAATAAACCTGGGATCTTATTTCGCGATTGTATAGCGAATATATCAATACATGATCCAATATGACCAACATTTTTTCTTTTAATTATCTATGACATATTTAGCAAACCTGCACAGTTTCAGAGCTCTAACTTCATTCATTAAGAAAGAATGCAGAGCAAAATTATATACGAGTATATTGGGGTCAAAAGGAACCCCAAGATGCTAGTTGTGCACTTTGTTTTATTTTTCAGTTCTAGCAATTCATGGTTTCTATTTTTTTACAGCCTGATGCATGAAAAGGCGTCATCTGGCATCATTGCTGACATCTTAGCTGGTGATGGTGATCCGTGTAGTGACTCTGCTTGTGCACGTGAACAAAATTTTACTGCTTGACGAGGTTATTAGTGGCCGTGAAAGCACATTGAATGAAGACTCGAATATTGATGGTCAGCTACCTGATCCTCAGAAAGAGTCTTCACCATTTGATATAACAATCGAGCTTTCTGATATATATGGGATGTTACGCATTTGGCTGCTTATGTGGTAATATAACTAAGTTTTTTTAATTATAGGTAGGTAGGTGAAATGGTTGAAGTGCACCTGACACTCCTCAAGTAGCACTAAAGCGGCACCAACAGGCAGATATCTACAGCCAGCCAGAGCTGTTGATATAATTGAGGAGATTGGTTGGCGCACTGTCCCAGGCTGTCGAAAAAAGGCGCACCCAGTGACCTTAATCGTCTAGATGCCAAACCCGGATATTTACAGAGAAAATGCTCACAGTCTCCTTCTCTGAAAGGTCCCCACAGCTTCTGCAATGAGGGTTAAATGGTACCGCTAGCTTTTCCGCGTGTGTGCCGAACGCCCAGTGACCGGTAAACACAGCTTCGAGTTTCGAAATTGAATGGCGAGGAGTCCAAAGAACTTTCTGAGACCTTCGTATATCGTATTGGGGCCAAAGGGATTTCGAAATAGCACATGAAGAAATGGAGCTCCATCTTTTCTGCGCTTTCCTGAGAAATAATTTGTGCAATTCTCCTTTAACAAATGTCAAGGGGATGCCGATGACCAGGTAGTAGTCTCTGATGCCAATTCAGTCCCGTTCCTGGCAAGCTCATCAGCAATTTCATTTCCCTCTGTGTTCATATGTCCTGAAACCCAGATCAGAGATATGTTACCTGCACGCCGAAGAGATTTGATCTCTTCTTTACATGAGTTTACTAATTTCGTTCTGCACCATGGTGTCGTCAGAGCCTTAATCGCGGCTTGACTATCGGAGAAAATGTTAATATCTCCCTCGCTTCCGCGTTCCCGTTTTGCGTGCCTGCAAGATCGCAAAGACTTCTGCTTGAAAAACACTAGCAGTGTTTGGCAGTTTAAAGGAGATAAATAAATTGGCTGATTTAGAGAAAACTCCTGCTTCGACTCCCAATTCCATCTTGGAACCGTTAGTGAAGACAGAGCTTCAAGCCTCGGTGCAGATTTTCTCCTCGATCTAATCCTGCCTATTTGGAAAGATTGCTCTGGCACGACATTCAAAGGCAAGGAACCGGGCAAGTTTTACATGCTTGAGTCCCCATTTTTTATCGAAAGTAGATTTGCAGCAGTAGAAGGCTATACTGGCCTTCTTTACCCGATTTTCAATGTGTAGCTTCCAATGGGATTTGGAGTCAAGTATCACTCAATGATACTTAACTTCCGATGAGAGCGGGAGAACGTGGTTGTTTAATTTGGCAAGTCGAAAGAGTGGAGGCTTATATTTTCTGGCAAATAGCACCAGCTCCGTTTTGTCAGATTTGACTCGGAGGTCACAAGTGGCAGCCCAGCGACTGAGTACATCCAGTGACCTAACCAAAATCTCAGCAATGACTGAAGGAAACGGTCTCGATACCATCAGGACCAAGTCATCGGCGTATGCTACTACTCCACCCTTATTTAGCATTATCAGAACTTCGTCAACTACAACTAGCCAAAGTAGGGTAAAGGAATATTTATAATATTTAAACAACTCAAAGGAAAATGGGTACTAATTCATTGGAATAAAACATTGTTGTAAATTAAAAAAAAAAAAACTTAATATGTGGCTTTGAAATGAAGTTTTTTGAACCGTATCGTTACTGGTGATGAAAAATGGGTCCTTTACAATAATCCTGTCCGTAAACGCCAATGGTTAGATAAAGATGAAGCACCAGAACCGACCCCTAGAGATGGCCTTCACCCCAAGAAGATTCTCCTGTCTATTTGGTGGCATATGGCCGGTTTTGTTTATTATGAACTTCTGGAACCAAACCAGACGATTACTGCCAATTATTAATCCCATCAGCTATCAAACCTGAATGAGGCACTTAACAAAAATCGACCGTCTGTAGTGAATAGACGCGAAGTTTTGTTTCACCACGACAACGCAAGACCTCATACCGCAAGGCAAACATTAGGCAAGTTGAACGAGCTCGGATGGGAGCTAATGCCGCATCCATCATACTCTCCGGATATTACACCTTGTGATTATCACCTTTTCCGGGATTGAAGTCCACATGACTAACAAGAACTACTCCTCAAAAGAAGCCAAAAAAAGGGGTATCGAAGCGAATTTTGGCTCCAAGGACAAAGGACAAGGACAAACATGAGCAGGGAATTAAAAATGTGCCTAAACATTGGAAAGACATTGTAAATAATAAGGGAAGATACATTATTGATTAATAAATACTTTAAACATCTTTTTTATTAATTTTAAAACCACCTTTTAAAATGCACGAACTTATGGACTGACGTGATACTTCTCCACACATATGATTGCTCATTTGACCTGAATATGTTAATCTTGCTTTCATCTGCAAATAAAACGTGCCTCCAGAACTCGAAATCCTTATCCCCATGACGGTTTGCGAATTGTATTCTCTTTCGTCGGTTAGTCTCGTTGATGAATGATTTTTTTCGTGCAACTCTTCCATTATAATTATTCTTTCGCAACACTACTCGTATACTTTCGGGGTTTCAGTTAATATTAAGATGTTGGGTGACTTCTGTTGCGAGCTTAGGGGCGCTAAAATTTGGATTTCTCTTAATTGGTTGCACTGTCCACCGTTGATCTGCATCTGGTCGTCTCGAGTTTCTTCTTTTTTCCACGGATTTTGTTTCTTTGAAACGTTTTATAAAGTCGAACGTCGTTTATAGTCGAACGGGGTTTATAGTCGAACGGGGTTTATCTAGTATACTTGCAATTTCTCGAACGGTTTCACCCTTCTCATGATGAGTAATAATTAAATTTCTGACTTCAATTGAGCTTTGTCCACGCTGTCTACCCAAGTTTAGACTTTTATTCAACAAAACGCTACCGAAATTTTATTTTAATTTATTACGTTTGGTTCTTTTTTGGCACTGTTCCACCGAAATCCCACAATTATTCCCTTTTTAAAATGCTTGATGTCCGACTTCTTTTTTGACACCAATTTTACGAATGCTGAATGATAAGTTTTTTATAACAAGAATTAAAGATTTTAAATACTAGACATTTGACGAATATTACTACGATGAACAGAAATTGCACTTTCCTTACCTTACTCCCCTTTAACCTCTCTACTTTGCATTACCACCCAATATATAATGAATTATTTAGCTCAGGCTTTCTGCTACCTCTCGACTAGACAGAATTCTTGTCATTGATTGTGTACGCATAATTGCACGTCGACATGTACTTTCAACCGGGAGCCACTCTCCGGTGCTGGTGGGTGCCACACAAGTGCCACAATAATTATTTCGAACGTGCAGTAGGTAAATTGCAGTTGTGCTATGAATTGGTAAATACCTTAGCATACAATGGGCAAAATAAACTTTAAGCACAAGCCAGTAGATACATTATAAATTTCAATTAGACGATGCCAGATGAAGTTCGATATAGGTATCATATCGCACCCTAAATACAAAAGGGTCACAACTCAAAATTTTCCACACTCGAGCTTGACTTGTTTACAGTAGCACAGAAAACAAACTATGTGACATATCACGCTGAAATTTGCCATGTAAGCTTATAACAGTCCTACCAAAAAACAAAAAATGTATTTTTGCCATATGTCATCCGCGGACCGTTTTATTGATAACGTCTCGTTCATATTTGAGCAGAAGTACATTTTGAGTTGTGACCCTTTTGTATTTAGGGTGCGATATGTGCCCATAAGTATGAAAGTGGTCTAAGTCATATATTTCTTGTTGCGAGATATTTAATGAATTGTGTTTGAACGGGTAAAAAAATATTTTTATATTATGCGATATTTTAATTTATAATTTTTTTAGCCTCGATCAATGCAAATTTATTATCAATACGAAATTTTGTATGAATTTCATACGAAAATGTAGTTTTTTAAACTCTAATTGACTGAGACCATTTTCAATATTAATTGAATATCCTTTAAATGACTTAGTGATGAGGTTTATTTGAAACAATAACTTTAACGAAGTAATTCTTGAACATTTATTCTTCTCCTTCTGTATTGCTGCAGCATTCAAATTTTAAAGCCAATTTTTGTTCATTTAATTTCATGTAAACTTAAGTTTTTGTAATTAATAAACATTTCAAAGTCATGACCAATTGATTCATTAAGTATTTTTATATTATTTTATTTTTTCTCCGTGTATTTACGAATTTCCTTAAGCCGGTACATTGAGTTAATTAGAAGTGTAATACTTGACGTGAATGCTATAGCATCTATATTTCGTAGAATTCTCAGAGAGAGCTGACTGCATCATTGCATATTTTTTTCTGAAAATTCCCCTTACTTTCAACAATGTGGATTGTAAATGCTTAGACATTTCATTATCTGCTTCAGTTGGACATTTCAGATTAAAGTGAAAATATCAGTTTTTGAATTATCGCATACCTCTTTGAAAAATGAATTCACGTAAGAAGCCTACACGAATTTTGATATTATTTGATGATTCTGATTCAGATCAAGACATAGGTAAGTGTATTACGGAAATAATTGGAAAAGAAATCTATAAATTTATGGAGACGTTTGTGATAGAATATGGACAATTCAGCGAAAACTCAAGAGAATGTACCCCTAATAATATTTTCGTCAAACAATATGGATTCAGAAGATTCTAACGGCATAAATATCTCAAATGGGATACATGAGACAACTACCTTGTGGAATGAAGATACTGCAGAAATACCAGGCTTTCATTTTGATTGGTCCGAAAGAGTAAAACTCCGAAAGAGATTTTTGGTAAAATTTGGTCTACGGAAATAATGCATTTAAATGTTAGTTGCACAAATGAATATTGCGCGAATTTGATGTCACTATCACGTCCTCATACGAGAAATTGGCGGATAAAGAGTTTCACAGAAACCAATTTTCAATAAATGGATATATTTTTTGGCCATTGTTTGTTCCAGGCTCAAATTAAGACACCTAAAATTCGTTCAAATTGGTCTAACAATCCCTAATGTTATCATCCAATTTTCTTTGGCATCTATGATCGGGCGCAGGTTTGAACAGCTTTTGCGTTGCTTCCATTGTGAATCCATACCAAATAATGGCAGGCTATCTAAGATTTCCGAACTTTTGAAATTTGTAAATAGTTTCTTTCAAACGGTATACAAACCTGGAAAAAATGTATCGACAGATGAATCTATGATGCTGCATCTAGGGAGACTAAGTTTTCGGCAATTTATAAAATCAAAAAAAATCAGTACGGAATTAAATTGTATGAGCTTTGTACACATGGTAGCTATGCTCTCAATATAGACATATATAAAGGCAAAGTATCACATGAGGTGAGATGGAAACTCACAAACGCACGTTATATACACTCCCCCAAGGCATTTTCAAGATGCACACTATCAGGAAAAAAATTCCGGGACCTTTAAATTACAAACGTAAAACATATTTCCTGAAGTGCAAATAATGTTGCCAGCAAAAACTAATAAAACTTACATCAGATCGATGTCAGAACTGTGTAAATAAACCTCCATTTTGTCCTGGAGAGCGCTTCCGACAACCACGCTTACCTCCTGAATATCACAATAGCTCCAATTCGGATATGGAATCCTAAAAACATTCAATCACAATGAAGGACCGATATATTTAGTTTTGGAATCAAATATACATACCATGACATTGTGGATTTAATTTACTAATTTTTTTATATTCACTCCATGCCATATGAGAGCACAGACCACACATAACACTTCACAAATCGAATTTTAAGATTCATATCGAAGTCATGACAGCTTAAGATCTTTCTAAATTTGCAAAATGTAGGTCTAGCCATTTCTACTCTGGTTTTTATTTCGGCTGATGTGTCCCAATTTTCATTCAACCAGCATTCAAGGTCTTTGAAATTTGAAACTTTTTTCTGTTTTTATGTTATGAACCATCAGTGTTTGATTAGTGCCTGCTGCTGCGTGACTCCTGCAGACATACATGAATTTCGTTTTATTAATGTTATTTTAATACCGTAACTTTCACTGTGATGAACAACTTTATTTAATATCGTCTGCAAATCGTTCAAATTATCTGCTAAAAGTGTGGTGTCGTCGGCGTATCTAATGTTATTTATAAGCACTCCATTTGCCTTTAATGCCTTCATGGGAAGCACAAAGAGCTTCTTGGAAGATTTTCTCAGCATAGATGTTGTCTAACGCCTGTAAGAATGGGATTTTCCTGTGATTTTTCATTGTCAACATTAATTACGGTAATCTGGTTCCAATATATGTTTCTTAAACATCGCAACACTTTTGTGGCAATAACGAGTGATGGTAGAGAGGTAAAGAACTGTATCGAATGCTTTTTCATACATTCGAACATTTATTAATTATTTTTAAAAAGTAATATATTTCATTTTTTCAAGTTTTTGAGATTTTTAAAATATTCATGGTGGGATATATGGTAGTAAACACATAATACCTCCTCATGTCGGTCTCCTTGCCGCGGGGATGAGGCTTAAGTGGCGAGTTAACCCCATGCTATGGAGATTAACTTACCACGAACTAAGAGGGCAGCTCCATATAGGAATTGGGTATCCACTCATCCGCGGAACGGCGGAGTTGGTGGTCACCCAAGTACTATGTGGAGAGTACCGTACCGACAACCTGGCAGGAGGTATAAAATGCATTTCACCTCAATGTGGAGGTTAACAAAGGATCTCTCTGCACGAGGTAACCCACTTTCGGGAAATCCTCCCGTCGAGCCCACATTCCCCTATGACCGGAACTGACACCCAGGGTTCCGGAGGAAGCGCACTACTAGTGGTGAAACATGGCACATTGGCTATGCCAATGGAGAGCCGAGTGAGTGTGAGCGATATACCGTCGTCGAAACGATCTGAAGCAACTGAACAAGTTGTGGAGGATGTAGAGATGGCGGACAACCTCTCAGTAGACTCAGACGGATCTCTGGTACCGAGTAAGCCTTTGACAACGGTTAAACCTGGTGTGAATCAGGTAAGTACCGGTAAAAAGACTGAAGTTATTGGAGAGTCGAACGCAGGTGTTGGTCTAACCGCAAGGCAGATCAAACGAAGAAGACAGAAGGCGAGGCAAGCCGAAGCACTAGCTAAGGCAAGGACTCAAGCTCCGTCAACTTCGACACCTGTAACGGAAACGGGAAAGCGTGGCAGAACAGAGGATTCCTCTGTGGCGCTGCGCTCTTCCGGAAACGAAACGGGGTCTGTGCCAACGACCGGGAAGAGGAGAAAGGCAAAGAAGAGGAAAGTCGAGAGACGGAATTCAGAAATGCCTGCATCCTCGTCCCAATCCAAGGCAGACAAACCTTTGCCTGACAAGGCAGAGGCTAAGGGACCTCAAATGTCGAATGACACTCTTCCGCCAACGTCTGGCGAATCATTCGCGAGATTGGCAGCAAAGACAAACAAGCAAAGGCAAACAGCAACCGACAAACAAGATGGTCTACTGTCCAAAGGGCAACAAGACTATCTTGACAGCTATCTTTGAAAAGCTATCGGTGAGTCGAAAGACGCGCCGACTTTCTAGGGGAAAAGCGTGGTGGACGGCAGAATGGCTAGAAAAAGCGATAGCAAAGATTCCAGCCTGCGGAAACAGCAAGTTTATTCTGGATTCCGGGTCCTTCCTGTAATTCAGCAGAACTCCTCAAACGCATCCGTGTTCAGAATAAGGATCTTGACACGACTCTCTGGAGAGTATACTCGTGCATCAGGCAGAAATCCGCTACCACTTCGGAGGCGGGTTCCCAACTGGTACTGGTGCTGGTCCACTCAGTAGAAATGTCTCTATTCTATTCTTTTCTATCTCTTTCTCTGATACTTTTCCCCTCCCTCCTTGACTATTTACCCCCTTTCCAGAGCTTTAAATACAATGGGCTCTTTAGCCTGAGTGTTTTAGGAGCCACCAAATCTCCTGGTGCTCCTTGGCTCGACCTTTTGAAATTCATTCAAACTCAAACACATAATATCTTTACCTTTTTCTTCCGTTACTGGTTTAAGGGTGGCGTACAATGGAAGTAATTTAATACTTTTGGTATTCCTATTTTAGGTGAAAGATCAAAACGTGGAATTCAAAATCATCTAAAGAAGTTATGTACAAGATTTTTTAGGGTTCGTTTCCTAAAAAACGCATCCATTGAATTTGCAGCCAAGAGGCAGATTCGCCCGCGGTATTTTGTACTTTTTCTGCTATTGATTCTTCTAGTGACTTCGTTTTAATAAAATCCCACAGCGACATTCGTTTTACCGAAAATGGCTTTTTCCTTCTACACTTTTCTATCAATTCATACTAATGCTCAGGGTTGTACGAATAATCTTCTTTTTCTTTATTTCTATCAAACCGAAATCACGGTTATTCAGAAGAAAGGAATGACCCGATATAACATCTTTATAGTCTATCGTTTCAATATTATTATTATTTGACTGGTCCATTTTCATCCATGTTAATGCTACTACTAATGTTATGGTTCGCATTTTTGGGCAGTTATAATATTCTCCATAGGCACTAAAATGCATGGTGCTATTTCCTCTGCACCTCTTGATGCTGTAGTTTCATCCCATACATACTCCTTGACACTGTCATTATGCAAAATATGGAAGCCCAAGTTAGAAACGTACATATTTCGCTTATAATAGACTAACGGAACAGCCAGTTTAGGGTATGGAAGTGCTTTTTGTAAGTCCAACGAGGATCCATAGTATTCGCAGGAATTTTCTTTGGCTTTTAGTGGTCCTCTGCAAGAGAGTTCCTAGCTCTTTCGGCATTTTGTAAATGTACATCATGGCTTTCTCTAAGATGGAATTACTCTTCCTCATTATTACATGTTTGGATTTTTCCATTCAGTTAATAAAAATTATATGTATTGTAATTTCTTCCAATCTTTGACTTAGACCATAATTAACACTAAATGAATTTCGTATAACGTTGAAATTACATTCACTATCTATAGGCTGTTTTTTGACGATATCGTGAAAATTACATTAAATACAAATAATTTAAGATAATTTGGATGTGAAATAGATGGCAAACTCATTTTTTTGAAATTTTTACTCAGACCAGTTTGATAATTATGGGCACATATGTAAGTAAAGCCTATATGAAAGAACGTGTCAAACAAAGAGAGCAACTGACATAGTTCAAAGGCGTTCAATCAAACGATGTTGATACCGAAATTGCTGTAAAATATCGTAAATAATTCCTCAATAATTTGGTCTAGTTTTAAAAGTATTCTCTGTTTTTTGTTATTAGTCGTATTAGCTTTTTTCCGCCGCCATGAAGCCTCATGATTACAAAGTTTCTGCTGCAAATACTTTTTTTCTGAGATAGCTAATATAATATGTATATTCAGCGATTTACTTCAGAAAATTACAAAATATGGTAGAATCGGGTGCTTCTCTTAGTAATGTAGATTTCTGATCTAAATCTAATTATTTTGAGGGAAGACGAATGCATGTACCACTTGCATTCACTTCAGCGTTTCACAATATTCGCAATACTTTTCATGCAAAATTATTTTGCTTAATTTTTTATAAAACTTTGGTTCATTTTATAACAAAAAAATTAAAAATGAAAATTTACACATTTTGTAAAAAATTCTCGAAATATTCAAAAAAATTTCAACAAATTTACGTAAAAATTTTCAAACTTTGAATCAGTTTGTTCAGAAAATTTCTGGATATGCAGTTCTACGGACCACTGTTTTGTTTCATACGATTGATAATTTTTGTTGGTAATTTCCTCCCATATATAGCACATATTCAGAAGGCTATTATAAGGAAGAAAATGTTCAATGTCGAATGCACAGAAAAAATGAACAACAAAAAAAACTCCGTTTTTGTTTGACTTTGGATCTAAAAAAACGGCAGTAAAAAACCAAGCAGTTTTAAGAAATTCTGATTCAAAAGTTAACAATTTTGATGATAATTTTTCAGTATTGTTAAGTTTTTGTGCATTTTTATTAAGTTTGAAAAATCATTTTTACAGCCTTTCGTATCTACACTTATTGGTATAATAACTTGGCACAAAAAATACTGCGAATGTTTTAGAAGAAGGTATTTCCTAAATTATGTGAGCACAACTGCACTTATGTTACAGGGCTAATTTGACCTCGTCGAATATAAGCTTTGTCTTGAACGGTAGTCACTAGGCCGGGTCGATTTGTGGGGGGGGGGGCAAACAAATCGCCCATTGCACTGTGAAAATCATATTCTAGGGATCAAAATAAGAAACTTTGCCGAAGGAACCATACCTCTAAAACGAATTCTGATGTCTCCCAATTTGGGTCGAACTTTTTCAGTTTCTTCTCTCATGTAAAGACCAAAAATGGTGATATTTTGAAATGATTGTATGGGGAACCGCCTAGGGAAGTTCCAGAGGGTGTGCCACTGGCATGGGTAGATCGGCCGTCCAAAGTGAGTGGGGGTCAGTCATACATTTGGACTCGATTGGAGCACTCTAAATGAGTCAAAGTGGGATTTTTCGTTCGACCCTAATTGGGGGGGCATCAGAATTTTAGAGGTATGGTTCCTTCGGCAAAGTTTCTTATTTTGATCCCTAGAATACGATTTTCACAGAGCAATGAGAGATTCTTAAATCGACCTGCCCTAGTAGTCACCGAATTGGCATCTCAATTCTAGGTTCTTCAATAAGTTTTGCGGTTCGATAACAAAAAACACAATTTTGTAATTTGAAATAAACTTTATTATTCAGTATAGTCTCCCAGAATATCAATAGAGTTGTTCCCATTTATCCGATTCCAAGATTCCAATTTATGAATTCCATCCCTGAAGTGAGAATCTGGGAGGTCTGGAAAATGCGCTCCCATAGCTGTTATGACCTCATCATTTGATAAAAAGAGCTTTGCCCGCATGATTTTTTTAGATTTTGGAACAGATGGAAGTCGCTAAGGGCCAAATCAAATAAATTCATGGATTTTAGCCATTGTCAAAATGCTCCTTGTGCATTTATCCTGATAAAAATGGACTTTTTTCTTTTGTAAACTGGGTCTTTTTCCGCGAATTTTTTCCTTCAACTAGTTGAAAAAGTTACAATAATATCCAGAGCTTATTTTTTTACCAGTTTGGAAGTAATCCACAAACAAAATACTTTTCGCAACCCGAAAAACTGAACTGAAAAACCTTCTTAGCCGCTTTCTGCACACAATATCGATGCAAGGCCGAAGAAGCAGATTCACACCACTCTCGGGCCTTTTATTTTGATTTAAGATCATGGTGGTGGACCCAAGTATTACACGGTGTGACAAAAAAAAAAAAAATTAAATATACTTTTATGGAGACCTAGCACAACTTGTAGGTATAGTAAAACTAAGAAACATGGTATAGGAGAAATTTCCAATACACCCCCAAAATCTCATTTTATGGCCATAAAACCGTTTTTCAGTAGGTTGATGTGAACAATCACTCCTAACTTCGCCAATTTTCATCCGATTTCGAATTTGTTTTTTTAGTTCGAAAGAACAAAAACAAGCCTTTTTGACAGTGTGTTGACAATTTTTCTGAAATGACAACTGACGAGACTGTAGACAGAAGTATTTGGAATTTTTTTATTTTTTCTCTATTTTTTCAACTTTGACATAATTTTTACGATATTATCCGATATTGAGGATTTTTTTTAGTACCCTACTGTTATAGTAAATTTAATTTTGCGTCAAATGAGCTATATTTAACTGTAATTGAATTAAAATTAAAAGAGTTGTGTGAGTTATAAAATTTTATTTTTTTTTTTTACTAATTTGGTATGTAGGTATAGCTTACGCTAAATGGGAATAAGGACGTGATTTGATGCGTTATTATAGATACGTAATATTTATTGGAGTGTATATGTATACATAAGAGTACACTGTACTGCATACAACAGAACTGGTTAGAACTTACGAAAATATCTGACATATTATAGCACATTTTTTTTCAATAGAAATATGAAAAAGCTCCCAAGTGTACCAAAGTTCACACTGTACATTGATTAACAAAAGAAGTTTGTTATTATAATTTAACCTTATTTAAACGTCAAAGTTTTATTGTTTGTTTCATTAAAATTCAAGAGATATAAAAATCAAAACGTTGCCAGAAAAGTCGAATTTCTCAATATTCTCCGATGATGTGGCATCATCAGCCTTATCATAAACCAGATGATTGTTATTTTTGTAAAACGGACGTAAACGGTCATCATTATGATGATGAAGAGTACTTTTCGTCTGGTTCTAAGTCTTCAGAACGACACATTGTATCAAATTCCGACTTTCAGGATCTTTCTCGTGATTTACTTCTATCGGGAAGACAATCTGAAACGCTCGCTTCTCGATTTAAACAATGGAATTTAGTTGATGACGACTTAAGATGAATGATGATGATCGAATTTCTTACAGAGAAGTATTCAAAACTGATGAAGAGAATAACAAGTGTACCGTACCATACTAAACTCCAAAGGGCCGTTTCCAATGCATTTTTAAATTTGGAACCAGTTCCGCACCGTACCGTACCGTACCATACCGTACAGTGATGCACTGCACAATACTCCAATAAATATTATGTGTTTATAATGACACTTGTTATCATTTTCATGCTTCGAAACGCATACCAAATCTCGTAGTAAAAAAAAAGAAAAAATCTTAAAACCCACACAACTCTATTAATTTTAATTCAATTACAGTTAAATATAGCTCATTTGACGCAAAATTAAATTTACTATAACAGTAGAGTACTAAAAAAAATCCTCAATATCGGATAATATCGTAAAAATTATGTCAAAGTTGAAAAAATAGAGAAAAAATAAAAAAATTCCAAATACTTCTGTCTACAGTCTCGTCAGTTGTCATTTCAGAAAAAATATCAACACACTGTCAAAAAGGCTTGTTTTTGTTCTTTCGAACTAAAAAAACAAATTCGAAATCGGATGAAAATTGGCGAAGTTAGGAGTGATTGTTCACATCAACCTACTGAAAAACGGTTTTATGGCCATAAAATGAGATTTTGGGGGTGTATTGGAAATTTCTCCTATACCATGTTTCTTAGTTTTACTATACCTACAAGTTGTACTAGGTCTCTATAAAAGTATATTTTCACTGTCGCACAGTGTTATCCATAGTGATGAATCGAAGCACAAAAACCACTTTATTCTTTCTAAAAGGCGCTAAATGTTGCGGAGAAAGTCGCATTCGAATGTACTTTTGTGTCATTGTTAGCGAATGCGGCACCCATTGTGCACTCAACTGCCCAATACTTCAGTCAAAATATTGCTAACACTGCCTAATGAGATGCTTAGGGTTTCTACTAAATTTTTTTCAGTCACTCGATAAATTTCCAAAACGATATCCTATATTTTTTCTACGATTTCTGGTGTTGTTGCCGTCTTTGAATATCCTTGGCGTGAATCGTATTCAAAGCTGACACGACCACGTTTAAATTCAGCAACCCATCTTTCTACATATTATACTAATTGACGGCAGAAAGTTCTTATATTCTTTCAACATTCGTTTATAAGTTTCCTTTGCTTTTAAGCCTTCCAAAAATAAAAATTCAATTATTGCACGATACTTGATTTTGCATTGTAAAAAATACTGTGACAAGGCAATGGCTTCTAAACAAAGAATACATTCACAGGTTGAAATTAAACTTTACATACGTTCAAATGAAAAGCCTACTAGCATAACAAAGAAATGGGCTAGTAAAAAATTTAGTTATCTCTTATCGAACGGCAAAATCGTGTTGAGCAACCTACTATGACAACGTCCAAGTGGTTACAAGTTGTTGCTAATCTAGTCGCTGATTGTTCTATATATTTTCCTTACTTAATACATTCGACTCTGAATCCTGTACATTTAAGTTGGATAAAGAAAACATCTGTTTTAGTTATGAATTATTTTATAACTGATCCCATTTAGCCAATGTTTAGTGATACTAACATTTGTAGTATTGTGTTTTTTTTGTCATCGGGCAGATGAAAATGTCTTTAAAATTAGAAAAAATTTACATTTGAGAAATTTGCTTCAAGCGAATCGAATGCCAGTGAGCCTTATCTACTCCACTACTTCTTTGATAAAGTGCTTAAATACGCGAAATTAAGGTCTTAGAAAAATTTCAGACTATTCTCTCAATTGTTCCCAGTTGATTTCATATTTTTAAATATTTTCTCGTGCACAAACAAATTTACATAGACGTATGTTTTTACTTTAATAAGTGGCAGCTAAAAATTAGAGGGGAATAATATTCAAGCGGTAGGAAAGAAGTGTGTGTGTGTGTTTGTGTGAAAAAGTAAAGAAATACTGCAAAAATGCTCAAAAACAAATCGTTGCACTTAGTCGAAAAGATGAGGGCGAAAGCGTAAAGGGATTAACGTCCAAATAACCATAAAATAATTCATGTGCATACGAGTTGAAATTTAATCCGAGTTTAGCAAGCAAGCAGCGATCAGTGGGCAACGTTCCACCCACTAGGGGTGTGGCAAGGCACCAAGCAGTGAAAAAACAGAATTTTGTACATATCAGACAACTCACGCCATGCTCCCATACATACATTCAAGCGCATAAATTGGTAAAATGCTCCCTACGTCTGAGCCACTACTGCTTCGTAAATGTTTAATTCCCTACTTTTTGTACTCCTCCAAATTTTTCTGCGCTCTGCGGGTAAGTGTTTTCACACATGCCCACATCAAGAAATTCAGGCGGAAGCAGGCAAAGTGCCGCGCTCGTTTGCTATGAGTATCAGCTACACGAGTACATGCACTCACACATGTGCATACGTACACACATATGTACATACATGCATACAAATATGTGTATGTGTGTGTGCATGGTATATTCACTGTTTGTAATTGCCAAGCAAGCGTTGGAGCGTGTGTGCGCGCCGGCGTCTGCTGCTAGGGGAGTTATGAAATTTTGGCGTGTCCAGCTTGGCAGAAAATTTATTGTTTGAAATTTAAAATCAATGAACCGCACGGCATGTAGCAGCTTTTCGTGCTGTTTTTGGGTGCTGTGTGCATAGTTTTTTTTTTAAATTTTGTTATTTTATTTTATCGAATGAACCATTTCGTTTTTCTGCATTTCAAGAGCTCGCCGAGTGACGGCAATTGTGTTAAAATATTTGCTTACGGTAACTAAGCTTTCCTTTTTTAAGGGGTTTTCTAATACCAGCATTTTATTTATTTATTTTTTTTTTTGTGGGACAGACGATGCCATAGAAAGACTGTATCAGTTTTTCATAAAAAATGTTTTCGCTTAAAGTATCCATACGAGTAGGGTAATTGATTTCTGAAACGTCGTAATATTAGGTGAAGTTAAAAGTACTGAATTTTTGGCGCTGAATATATATGTATATATTTCATGATCGATGCAGTGATTCTACTGTTAGTGATTGAAGGCTGGCATTGTAATTGCAAAAAATATTTTTAGGATTTTAATAAAATATAGGTACCTAATATTCTTCAGATCCAGTGCAGCTTAGCCGCACGAGGTGACTAAAATGCTAGCAGCTGATTGCGAAGCCGTTTCCGTACCGAATGTAGCTGCAAAATGGTAATTCCAGCGATCTTCTTTTACTAGATTATTCATTGAAAATGTTGACAAATTTCTGAAAATTATCGAGTTGAGTCTTCATGTGAGATCTAATTCATTTCCCAGAAATTGAAAGAATAGAAAAATAATTTTCTGACTCGAAGTTTAAATTTCCACGTCACTTAAAATACTTAGATTTGGTCATAGATTGTTTGAAGTATACATGGCGTATGAGTGATTTTTTTCCACATTCTTAGATTTCAACAAAAATGTTCGACTTAAGCGCCAAATAAAAATAAGGGGGAATTATGTTGGTGGTATTTCCGTCAATTTTTTTTAATCTACTTCGAAAAAGGAAATTAAGACAACCAAAAAATTATTCATAAACTCAGGCTGTATATTCCACAAATTCACTGTTGCAATTTTGAACTGTATTAAACAATTTGCTATTTTATGGCTACAAGTGCACACATATATATATAGCTGGCATGTACATCCTTTGCTAGCTATTTGGCCCAACTTCTCCTCTAATTTGTGGCGTGCGTTTGGATATTGTCCTGGAAATTTCACAGTTACTTCCGATCTAAAACGTCCAATTGCCAAAAGGAAAAAAAGAAAAAATGGGAAAGGATAGTCCATGTCGTGGCTATAGTAGCAATTAATTTATTATCAATTAGTGTAAAACTTTTGGTTACACATTGCAGGAAAAATTAATACTTTCCTAGTTTCATAGCAGATAAAAACTGGAAACGTAACGACACCAATGACCGCGGAAAGACGTGAGTTAGAATGCTCTCTAGCCATGAACGACGAGTGAGCGAGTGAACGAAGGAACGATAACCGAAAATAACCAGCTGCGTTGCAGATAAATGAAAATGGCTTTTCATGCAAAGTACCGCACAAATTTGATAGTTATACGGCTGTAGAAATGAAGCGTGTAAGTTAGCAGGCAGAGGATTAGTGCTGCAGTACACCGGATGGGTGAATGCAAGCAAACTGGCTACAGTGTAATTTGAGGATTAGTTAGAAACACGTAGTGAATTTTTGATAAAAGTTAAAGCAGCGCGCTCGGGTGTTATTCATATATACCTATATGTATGTGTGTACTTACACACACTCACACACACATACATGTGTACGCACATTTAATTTTTAGTGCTCTGCATTTCATTTGACTGCAATACGGTTGCGTCGCTTAGAGGTTAAAACGCATATTAATAATTTAGAACACAGTTAGAGCGCCAAAAACTCAGTCGGCAGCATCCAAGTTGAGCTTCCATTTCCGCCTAAAATGCCTTTGCTGTCATAGGAGTATTAAACACATGCAACAACAAAATATTCCATTTTGGTTTTAGTCAGTTAGTACGAGTACGTACGTTGCATTTACTGGCTATCAAATTTTGCATTTCGTGACTGTGAAATGATATCTTTTTTTTTTGTTTATACTGAGGCCATATGAGTTACAAGCGAAATGAAAAAAAAACATATTTATTGCTGCGCAGAGTAGCTATCTGTAATCTCTGATTTAAATTAAAGTCCACCGGGCTTATATGGGGCCAACAATTTTGTAAAAGTGCGAATTTATCCGCTCTGTGTGTATTTACAGAAAGGTTGGGCATAAAAAATATAGTTGACAAAAACCAGAAAGCTATTTTTACTGAAAAAACTATTTATCCGAATCATTTCATAGCTTGCACCATACAAACATTTTTTTTTCCTGATGAATTGGCTAGGGCGGGGTCGACAGCAGATTTTCATGGTCTTCAACCATACTATGATATCAACTGCGCAGAAGCTAAATGTAGGTTAAATAGTAGGAAAAATATTCAAAGAATTACCTTGTGGGAACTCACACAGAACTTCGTCACGCCTCAAGCCTTATAAGATGTTTTATCTGCAATAGAGAATTATATAACACGCGAAAAGTAGGCATGAGGAAAATAGTAGGTTTCCTGACAGGTTTACTTACCATCTCTCAAAAATTCACTTTGGGAATGAGCCATAGGGTGAATTCTGCCTGGAGGATGATGAAACCACAGCACAACAACATATTGTGCAACTGTATTGCCTTGGCAAAGACGGGACTGCACATTTTTCATCGAGTTCAAATGAATCTGAATGCAGTCAATAACGCTCCTGTGTATATATTCTGAACGACGAATTGGCCAACCGTGGATCAGCGGTGCCACCACAGGGGCCAGAGCCAATAATCGGAATCAGTCCCGCAGGAATTAAGAATTGGATCAACGATTATGTAGGCAATCTACATAAAGAGCGATGGTCCGGTCTAGAACGCTGCAGAACTGCAAAGTGTTTTGTGACAAGTCCGAACAGAAAACTGTCAAACTTTCTACTTAAACTTAGAAGGAAAGACATTCGGTTGATGGTCGACATCCTTACAGGACACAACCCATGGGGTCAGCATATGACCACCATTGGAATCATCGAGAACCCAGTATGCCTGTCATGCTTGGAGGAGGCGGATAGCACTGAGCACTTTCTCTGTGAGTGTCCTGCCTTTGCTAGAGCACGGCTACGCGTATTGGGTTCCGATGTCATGAGAATGAGTAATATTCGTTCTCTAAAACTGGAGGATATTTACAGATTTGCCAAGGAATCTGGAAAATTCTCACAGGACTAACTATCTCTATCTCTGTCTCTATTCTTTCCTATCTCTTTCTCTGATACTTTTCTCCCTCCCTCCTTGACTATCTACCCCCTTTCCAGAGCTTTAAATACAATGGGCTCTTTAGCCTGAGTGTTTTAGGAGCCACCAAATCTCCTGGAGCTCCTTGGCCCGACCTTTTCAAATTCAAATTCAAATATATTCTGCAATTTGTCCGCAAGACGAGAAATTTACTGAAAGAATTTGCCTCACAACCCATTCCCAACCTGAGGCAAGGCATATCTCGGTTAAATAAAAACTGATGTAATACTTTCAAAGTGTCAGCGAATAGGACTAGTATTAACTACTTCTTAAACATGTAGTAGGGCACACAAGCGTTTAGGTCTTTAGTATCTATCAGTCATTGGGCACATACGAGTATACTAAAAAAAATATTATAATAATTTTTTTTTATTTAATTAACTTAGTTTTTTTTACATATAATGCTAATGTAAATTAATCGGCTTTCGGTACTCGAAGTTCAAGTGCGCACCATTTGATAAAAAATGTAAAAAAAAAGTTCGGTTATAGCCCCACTCATGTCAATTGATGTGTTTTATGCATTTTTTTTTAATATTAAATTATTTGACCTGATAGGATTGACGCCACGATCTTCATCGGCTGATTGGTTCTGATGATGATTCAAATGCAACCCTACCCAAGACTGCGAAGTCAAGCGTAGAGGATAATGGATGGTTTTGAGGTTTAATTACAAAAAAAAGTTGATGGGCTCTTAATATTCACTAAAGCTTTTTGCGAAAAGAGCAGTTCAGCCTAAAAAAGAAACTGCTATAATTGCCGTTTTGAAAAAATTGGGAACTATAGCTGAAAAAGCAATATATGCCACATATTCTTCCATAGAAGTACGCACGCAACGCTGCTAGTATGAAGAGGAGCAAGGTTCATGGCAAAAATTTACAACAAAAACGTATTTGTTGTTTTGTTTACCACGTAGTAATGGACATCTCTCGTCGTTGATGGAAAAATTTCGAAACGAGTAATTTTTGAAGAATACGTGCTAAACACAAAGCAACATAGCATAGCACTACCTAAAATAACAAAACTTCCCATTGTGCAACATAACAAAACTTAACATAATACAACATAACACTGCATAACTTAACATAGGTTAGGTTAGGTTAGGTTAGGTTAGGTTAGGTTGAAGCGGTTGTCCTGTGGGACACACTCAGGCTCATAGCCAATTGTGATGCCGCGAGGGAAGCATCTCTCCTAAAACTAGTGTGTGCTTTTCAAAAATTTTAAAGTATCTCTGATTTCTGTAGAACTGAGATCTTCTAACTCATTAAAAAATTGTCTACCCAGAATAGTAAACCTGCGTCTGGATAGAGCAGGGTAGGGGCATTAGGTGCGAGATTTTCTCTTCCTCGTCCTCATCTAGACAATTTCTACAGAAGTCATGTGTTTGCACACCCATCTTGTGGGCGTGTCTACCTATTAGGCAGTGCAGGTGGCTTCATTACGCCATCTTTCGTTTGCTTTCTTTACAATTTCTTCAAGGATGTGTAGCTTACATGTTTGTAAGGGTATCTCTATGTCATTATCTATGTGCTCATCAGACAATTTAGTGCCGAGTATGGCTAGTTCATCGGCTCTACAGTTACCCACAATGTCGCGATGGCCAGGAACCTATGTTACCTTTAGGTGAAATGGCTCAGCCATCTCATTAAGAGAAACCTTGGAGGTTGTCGACTGTTTTGTGGGAGATTTTATCGCCGCTTGGCTATCAGTGGAAATGTAGATATCATTTCCGGATATCGCATTACACTGTATCAGTGTCGCGGCTTTTATTATTGCCATCAGTTCAGCCTGAAAGACACTACAGTAGTCGGGGAGCCGAAAACTGAAGGAGATCTCCAGATGTTCGGAGTATACCCTCCGCCCACCCTGCCCTCGAGCTTTGAGCCATCTGTGTATACATGGATGGACTCGCGATGTCTCACATCGTCCCGTTCCCACTCTTCCCTTGAGGGTAGGAGGGTCGTAAACGATGTAATGGCAAGTATAGGCGGGAGTGCATAGTCCACCAGTCCGAGAAGCCCCAAAGTGCCAGCCAGGATTTTACCGTGACCATAATCCGTGTTTGACCACTTGTTTACAGTGTTCAGCCTTATTGCCGCACTACGTGCGTTATATACTGCAGATCTACCGGAAGGAGGTTTAATGTCGCATATAATGCTTTCGATGGTGTGGTTGACATGGCGCCGGTTATCAGAACAGATGCTGGTCTTTGCACCTTGTCAAGTTTCTTAATGCCCACACCCTTCTGAAGGACATCCCGCCATATTACAACACCTTAGTAGAGAATTGGCCTAATCACTGCTGTGTAGAGCCAATGTATCATTCTGGGTTCCAATCCCCATTTCTTCCCAATAAGCCTTCCGCAGGAGTACATTGCGGTCATAGCTTTACGTGCTCTGTCTGCGACTGTAAGCTCCCAATTTAGTATGTTAAACGAGGTGAGATTCAGAGTTACTCCTGTGATTAAAAGGCTTATGAGTAATTTAAGTCTTTTATTGTGAGATGTGACAACCTTTTTATTGTATTTCTTCAGCAATTGTGAGAAATTTGAGATCTCGACGAATAAGGGGCATTTGAAACCATTGTTAGGGTTATTGACTGGAATTTTTGGATTATTTCGATTTTGGAGTTATCTACAATAGTGCCCCAGAGCTTTATGCGATATATCCATATACGATTTAAGAAAGCTGAGTAGAGTAAGCGCTTGCTTTTGACAAAAACAAAAGAATTTCGATTGATTAACCAATCTAGGTCTCGGATTTTCATTCCGAGTGCTTTGAATTTGGTGAAAACATGCGTTTTCCATCTAAGCTTGCTGTCGAGGTGCATGCCAAGATATTTTGTAACATTATTTTGGGGAATGATTACATTATTTAGTTTAACGGCCGGGTAAGTGTTTCGTTTGAGTGTAAAGGTAACTTGAGCAACTTTTTTTTGTTGGTAGCTTTTATTTTCCAGCCTTTCAGCCATTGAGTTAATTTATCAAACCCTTTCTGGAGTTTGAGAGAAGTCACTTCGATTTGAGAGCCTACTATAGCAAGTATGGCGGTGTCATCTGCAAAAAATCCAACGATAGTTTCCTCTGCGATTGGTAAATTCTGTATGTAAAGCAAGTAAAGTATTGGACCCATTATATTGCTTTGGGATACGCCAGCTAAAATGTCATAGAGTTCAGACTGTTCTTCGTTTTGCTTAACAATGACGTGTGGGGCTCTGCGGACCAAACATTTAAGCTAAGATGAGTGAGACTTTATAATTTTTGCCTTTTGAGATAATTAATTGCATATTGACGTTAACAGCCCGTACAGCTTCAGTTTCCAGCTTCCAATTTCAGCCAATATTGCTGTATGACGGATTCGTCATTCTTTGCTTCTGTTCGCTGCATTTAACAGAGTGAATGGCTGGATCTACCGTCTGCCAACATAATACCAGTAAGTTTGCCGAGTGAGACCATATCTGAGTCACTGAACTTTTCGATAATGGCCCCCTAGTAGGGTGGTATAAGGTGACGGATTGGGTGGCTTATCTTCCTCTTTACGTATACTGAAACCACTCTTTCTGGGTTCGGCCCTCCTGGGTTTTATGTTCACAGCGCCCAAGCGAAGCACATCGATTTAAAGGCGGTGCTTAGTAACCACGTCGCAGAGGTATCAACAAAAATGCTGAAATTTGTACCGCTTCCTCCTCCTCTACCGCTTCTTGTCGGGGGGTTGCTTATTTGTCAAAACTTATTCACAACTAACTTGCTAAAACAGGCCTTCCGGATATCCGCAACCTGGCAGCCTAGAGCCGACGCCCCCCACAGCTTGTAGCCCAGCTATACCATCTGATCGCAAAGGACCGTGGGCCTTCAGACCAAAAACATGTATTTCGAACCATTCGTTATGAACCAGGATTCATTGTTGTACTTCGCACTCAGTTTTGGAAACGGTAATTTTGTGAAGATTTGTGGTATGCCGCTGCACATATACACATATAACTAAGAGCAATAAAGACATCAATGCATTGCCCGGCCTTGGCCTGTTCTCGAGGCCTATTTAAATACTTGCTCGCAGATCAAGATACTACTTCCACCATGTAAAGAATATAAAAATATAGCAAAGAATTACATAATATATCATAGAAAAACATAGCATAGCATAGCATAGCATAGCATGGCATAGCATAACATAACACAGTAGACATAACATAACAAAATACAATATAATACAGGTATAGCATAACATAAAACAGCATGTATAACATGGCATAACAAAACATAGCATAACACTGCTGTGTGTAACATAACAAAACATAACAGAAAACTAAACATTTAAGTTCATCGGTTATAAAATAAAGTATAAGTATAAGTAAAATATATATAAACAGAACGCTTAAGGTGATGGGAACCCCCCGCCATTCAATTTCCAAACTCATTGCGGTGATCACGGGTCACTGGGTGATCGGCACTCATGCGGAGAAGCTTGGAATTCCGTACAACCCCCATTGCAGAAGCTGTGGGGATCCTGTAGAGAAAGAGACTGTGGAACACTTTCCCTGCAAATGTCCGGCTCTGGCGGCTAGGCGCCTGAGATTACTCAGCGTCCCCTTTGGGGATGACTTGATGAAATTCTCCAGCCTAGATCCCTTTTCTCTCCTCCGCTACATCAACAGCACTGGATGGCTGTAGACGGTTTTATCTCCTCCCTAAATCCTATCACAGGTAGTGGTCCACATTATGGTATCAAAACGGCACGTAAGTGCTACTTGTAGTGTACCTGGGGTACTCTTGCCATCTTACCTACCTACCTAAGGTATATGCGCATTCTCTAATGCTGAAATGACGAAACGTGCCATAACAATCAAACTTGATCGACTGCGTACTGCTTGAATACAAGTACGAAATTCTGAAACGTCTTACTTTCGTTCTATGCCAACGCCTCCTTTTCATTACATTCGTTGAATGCGCATTCCGATTCGAAAAACAAAAATCTTACATTAAGATCGCTCTACTTTGCTTCTGTGCCTTACTTCGCTTTATAAGAGCTTAACTTGGATGTTTGTTTATATGTATGTAAGTATGATATATAAGTGCACATACGTACATATATCGGGTGTTTCAAAGGTGGTTAAAAGGTTGAGAACTTAAATGAATTTTTTCTTATTAATATATAATCTGGTAGATAATTTTATGGCATTTATTTTTCGAATATAAAACACGGGATATGTCCACCGCGGCTAAAAGTTGCATGGTGCATGCAATCAGTCCAATTTTTGACTACTTTTTTCCAATAACTCTGGCTGTGCGGCGTCAATTGTGGCTTGAATATTGCAGTAGATCGATTGTTTTAGTGCGCTGTACCTATGACAAATTACGCCGTATTGTTGGAATTGTTGGAACCAAATGCCGTCGATGGTTAGCTGATTAATTTTTCGAAACAAAAATTCAGTCAGCGTGGCTCGATAGCACTCGCCATACACCGTAATTCATTTCGAAAGAAATAAGGACCGATGACGCCGCTAGTGCTCTATGAACTTCGCGAATAGTTCTTTTTTTTTTTTTTTTTTTTTTCAAAGTAAGTTTCCACAATTTGGCGGCGTTGTTCTGGCGTTAAATGTTTCATGATGATTTACCAAATTTTACTGAAGAGAAAAGTCAACTTTTCCCCAATCCCATTTGCCACTCTCAGCTGCCAAACCATAGTTATCGATATCCATAGTTCGCATGGAGGAAGCAGAAGCGCTGCAAGCAGGCCACTCTTAGCGGCAAGTAAAATTCCTTGTATTAAATAAATCTAGTTTTAGGATGTTTATTGAGGCCCAATGTTCCATCTAGGAATGGCGGGATTATATATATAAATGTTAAGTTCGCATGCAGCTAAAAAAACACCCGCTATATTTCCACTTACAAACGCTTTCACTCGCACAAGCAACTGAAGTGCCTTTACAGGTGGGTAGTGAATCTCTGCTGCTTTCTAATCTCTCCGGTTTGACGTTTCTTAGTTTGGTGAATTTTCTACTAGAGCTCTGCTTTTGTTTCTAAAGCCGCTCACAACAATGGATATAATAAAACTTATGCACGCATTACTAAATGATGATAAAAGTTTTCTGTGGTATTTGAGATCCTTTGATTTCATCTGTCTTGAATTAAAATGTTGTTTCTCTAAGTTTTTTGGTTTCTTTTTTTCTTTTGTGTTAGTGCGTACAAGTGTGTGCTTCGTGGAAGACTCGTAAGTCAAGAAGTTGCTTAAAAGTTGAAATAAAATGTACTGCCGCCAGCTGTCGAGATATGCACACTAACTTCGTAAGTTATTAATATGTGTGTGCAAATATGCACCTCCGCTCCCACATGCGCACCCACACCCACATGCACACCCACACATGCCTATGCAGCGTCTTGCACATCTATTTTGTTTACCTTATCGCGCTCACATAGGTGGAAAACTAAAGAATGTGCTCATCTCAGGTTTTCTTTCGCATTTACTTAGTTTATTTCACTTTTTCCACACTTTTCTACATTTCATTCGTGCGATAATAACGAAAAATACGAGTACTAAGTGCTTCAGCATAGCAACCAACTCCCGCAGAGTCTCTACACGTTTGGGAGCGTGTAAAGTTTCTGTGGAATTTCGTGCACAAAATGAGTCTAAAGTTATGATTTAAAGTTTCAATTTTTATTTCTATTATATTTTGGCGAATTATAGTGCATCTTTACGTGTGTAGTTTTGGTACACGCAGAAACTACAAATGACATTGAGGGAGTAGCGTGTGGATTTTTATGAACGCAAAGTTACCGGAAGCAGTAAATAACTTTAAATGTAAATAAAGTCCTGAAAAAATATAAAAAAATATATAATATATAAAATGTCGTATGTTTGTGAGATTAAAATTTGTTTACTTGATTTATTATATTTTTAACTAAACTTTATTTTAAAACAAAATAGTTAATTCTCTAAATAACTCCCAGATTATTTTTTTTCAGATTTACGCCCGATGACAAAGAGCGTTTCTGCTTGAGTCTGTGAGTTTTATTAAGCAGGATGTTTCATTTGGCAAGGGAAAAAATATTTAGAAAATTGTGTAGGCTTCGATCCTCTATTCGATGAAAAATTCAACATGCGCTGTTAATGATGACACAATCGCTGATAAAAGGGGCCATAAGTTTGTATTTTGAAACACAAAAAATTCAATCCTTTTATACAGGGCCCTCGAAGTGTAACCAGGGCGCTCGAAGTGTAACCAGCTTCAGACTGCTCGCGCCGCTGAGCCACGGGCATCAGCTGTCTGTTAGTTGACTAAATTACAGTCCAGAGTATTGTTTACAAGCGCATTTTACCGAGAGTAAACAGGACTTTTCAAATTTCAATTTCAACCACTGCACGATTATTGGGCGTCTTTTCTGTTTGGTGATCAATAAAGAAAATACTAATGATTAAGAAAATAATAATGAAAATTACCTGATTGTTTTTCAAAATATTCTCTTGGAAAGTCAATGCATTTATCTGCATACGGTTGAATACATTTTCAGAGCACTTTTTCCATTCAGATGGGAATATTTCCTAAGCCAGCTGTCTAAAGGTTTCAACCGTTTCTTCAGGCGTTGAAAACGTTGGCCGTGCATTTTATTTTTGATGTTTGGAAACAAAAACAAATCATAACCAACTCAAGACTTTAAGACGGATGAGCTATTAACTAGATCTCTTTTTTTTTTTTTTTTTCGAACTCCATTTATTCCATACAATCTGTCATAACAATAACAATAAGTACTATTTTTACCTACAATTTAAATAAGAATAGCTTAGAGTAAGAATTCCCAGTGGAATTCGTTACTTAATAATGAGCAACATATAACATATACATATATTATACAATTTTACAACTTTTGCATTTACGTATATTACGGTTTAAATCTTTGCATTAAATCGTTAGGCTGACATTTTTTTAATCTTGAGGAGTAGCTTATCTTGGAAAGGTTATTTGCTCGATTATTCGGATGAATGGCAAGTCGGTTGTTGTATCTCTGGCTGAGGTTGTTTATTTCTTCGAAAACTGTCGTAACTTTTAGGTCACGGTGCAGTATCTCGTTTCGTACAAACCATGGCGCATTGGCACACATGCGGAGCACCTTTGACTGAAATCTTTGCATGATTTCTAGATTTGATTTTGCTGCTGAGCCCCATAATTGAACGCCATACGTCCATATCGGTTTCAGAATAGCTTTGTAGATAAGCGCCTTATTGTCTAGTGTAAGTGCTGAATTGTAGCCGATTAACCAGTGTAGTGATCGCAATTTCAGTCCAAGTTGCTTTCGCTTTAAAAATATATGCGATCGCCAAGTAAGACGCCGGTCTAATAGAATACCTAAATATTTGGCATTATCTGTTTGTGGTATTGGAACGCTGTTAAGAGATAGGGCAGGACATGAGCCATTTCGAAGAGTGAATGTTATCTGCGTCGATTTGCTTTCGTTAGCTTTTATGCGCCATTTTTTCATCCAGCCGCTAACACTGTTAAGGTTTTCTTGTAGGTAATCAGAAGCAATTGAGGGAAGGGTACTCCTGGCCATGACGACTGTATCATCTGCATACGTGGCTGTATATGTGTTCTTTGATAGTGGAAGATCTGCCGTGAACAAAGTGTACAAGACGGGGCCTAGAACACTTCCTTGTGGTACACCTGCTCTGATTGCGTGAAGGTTAGTGGTTTCGTTGTTTACTTTAACAAGAAAATGTCTATTTTGCAAATACGATTTTATGAGCATATAACAGTTGTGCGGTAAGCCCTGCTTAAGCTTGTATAGCAGGCCTTCATGCCAGACTTTATCGAAGGCTTGCGTTAAATCTAAAAATGCCGCTGTACAGTATTGCCGCCTCTCAAGTGCTTGTCTAGCGAAATCATACACACAATTAACTTGCTCTATGGTGGAGTGATACTTAAGAAAACCAAATTGGTGGGCTGGAATGAGATTTCTTTGCGCAATTATTGGATTTATCCTTTTTAAAAGCAGCTTTTCGAAGAGCTTGGAGGCAACAGGCAATAGACTTATTGGCCTGTAATTGGATACCACGCTCGGGGTCTTCCCTGGCTTTTGTATAAGGATGATTTCAGCAACTTTCCATTGAGTTGGGAAATACTCTTGTTTTATCATCGCGTTAAATATAATGGTGAGGAATTTGTATCCACATTTGGGCAGTTCTTTTAAAACCTTACTAGTTATTAGATCGTAACCTGGCGCCTTTTTGGTTTTGAGAGTTTTGGTTGCTGCGTATCTAACTTCTTTCCAGGTAAATCGTACAGTCGGAAAATCCATTTGAAACGGAGCTGAGAGAAATTCGTTAACTTCTGAGTCTACCTCCACACTTTGACTCGGAAATGGTTGGAAAACATTTGATAGGTGTTTGGCAAACTCTATTGCTTTTTGTTTATCAGTTTTTGCCCAATCTCCACTACACGTTTTCATCGCTGCGTTGTGAGGCGTTGGTTGTGAGATCTTTTTCGTTGCCTTCCAGAGTGAGTAGTCAGTAGCTTCCGTAGGTGACAAGTTGGATAAGTATTCATGCAGTTCTGAGTTTTTTGCGTCTCTTATAGTGTTTTTTAATTGTTTTGTGAGCTTATTTAGTTTTTTTTTGTCGTTCCTGTTTCTGGTGCTTTGCCATATGCGCCGAAGCTTGCGTTTTTCTGATATTAAAATTTTGACGTGATCGTTAATGTGCGCTTCAGCGTGAGTGTGCTTAATTTCCGGCGTAGCGGTCCACGCAGCTCTTTGAATGCAGTTGTTGAAAATCTCGATCTCTTGAGTGCTCAAAAACTCTCCTGTGTGAGCCGATATGTAAGAGCTCCCATTGGCTTTGTAAAGTTAGATTCGTCCCACAGTACCATCGAACAAGTCCATAGACTCACACGGCATACACAAAGCATTTGAACAAAAAAATATTCCACAGCGACTTTTCTCGATATATCTCAAGCCTTTGATCGTGTTTGTCCTGATGGCTTACTCTATAAAATAAAAGACTCTTTACACATAAATTATTATATATTATATTTATTAAGTCCTACCCCGAAAATCTTTATTTGTTTGTGAAAAACAGTCGGAACTATGTGAAAGTTCAGCTGAACCCCAAGTCAATATTATGCTTGCTATTTACTTACTTACTTTCTAAATATCATAGTTGGAACGTTCGCGAATGACACTCCCGTACTCCCAATTGACTCCCACCCATATGGGGCCTCGCAAAAACTACAGAAAGGACTTGATAAAATAACACACTGGTTGAAAGAGTGGCGCATTAAATCATACGATACAAAATCTCCCCAATCAAAATCTTCTATCTTCTAAATCGAAACCACTCACTCAAATCAACTCACGATTCCAATCGCACACAAAATCCTCTCGTCACTGAAATAATTGCAGGTCCCATAACCTTAAACAGACTCAATAGAGAATCTACAACAGATCTTATATGATAATAAATTAGTCTAAATTATTATGTAGCTTAAAATTAGTAAATGGTTAAATAAATGTTTTTTTCTTAAATAAATTAAATAGCTTTAAGTAAAAAAATGCTTACTGTTTAAAAGATAGGTCGGAATAAAAAAAAATTGATTACAAAGAAATAATAAAAAAGTGCGTGTAGCGTAGCATACATAACAGAAGTGAAACTTTCAAAGTAGACAAAGAAAGAGGAGAGACCCGAGAGAGAATACGAAGAATACAAATAGACAAAATTTACAAAAGACGGAAAAGGGTCGACCGGTGTAGGTAAATGCCCGACACAAACCGTGGCAACAACGCGCACTACTCCAAGCCTTTATCACCCGCACAAACGCAGCGATTCCAGGACCGCAGCAAGGGCACAAATTACCGCAAGGCAATACCAATAAATCCGACGCCGGAATGGATAGCACTTTATAGTACGCACAAGCACTAGCCAGTGTACGGAAATAAGCGCCAAGAAGTAGTTACAAAAAAAAAACGCCAACAACTTGGGATCAAAAAACGCCCCAAAGGAAATAGAACGCCAAAAAGTAGACACCAAAAATATATTTCTTAAAAGCTTGCACCAACAAACAAGCGCCAAAAAGTAGGCAGTGTTATTTCTCACTAGAAATTAGCAACAACAAGGAAAACCACAGGAAAAATAGCCTAAAGCGTATCTAAGATATATATAAGGTATAGCTCTCTCTCTCCTTTTCCTCTATGTTATATCTTTTTTCTCTCTCGCGGAACGAGAATGCCTAAAACGTTGCATGGCCTTGAAATTTTTTCTCTCCATTCTCTCTAGTCCATCGACGAGTTTCACTTCAAAAATTGCTCAAATACAATACTCAAATGCAATGAAAAGTTCTAAAAACAATCTGCACCAAATTTCACATATTCAGCGCCACTAACTCGACTTAAATAGATTTGCATTGCTGAATTTTGCTCATCTTGGTACCAACTGCAGTTCAAATTATTCCCCATATAAATTTATGTAGGTAATAGGAAAACGCTTTTATTTATAGTACATTCCAGCATTCATAGTTGCTTGTGCAATCCCCACTCGTACAACTAAGCCGTGAGCCAGTTTTGAACATAATCGGCAACGGATATGCGCCAGATTTTGGTGCATGAAAATCATTAAAATTACTGCCAGTGTCATGGAGCACCATAAATCAGCAGGCCAGTCAAATGTAAACGCCTGCAGCGACGTGCCGTGCCGCAAGTCAAGTGTGGCGCGTAGCCAGGACGCGCCAAGCGCCAGCTGACACACACGACCGCATATAATTCATAAATTTATTTTCATATGCACTTTTCCGCCTGCAATTATGCAACATTACGATAAAACAATAAAAAAGTTCAGCTGCTGCGCAAGAGCGATTATATTGCGACCAACAACACAAAAAAAAAAAATAATAATAATAAAAAATAAAAAATTAAAAACCAAAAAAGAATAGAAAAAAAAATGTTAAAGAAAATGATAATAAAAGTGTGTGAAATGGAAACACAAGCAGAAGGCATGAAAAAACAGTTAAAAGCCGCAAAAATGTGGAAACTATCAACGAGTGGAGAACTTTATTCTTCTTTTTTTTAAGTACTGATTTTTATATGCACGATGATGGCGGGAAAATGTGTCACCTGCACTTTATAAATGCAATTTTACACCGTTAGCTTTGGCCTTGCTGTGTCGCACCAGTTCGGATTTGTAAGCCTTAGAAGGCTTCGCGTGGAAGTATTGTTGTAAAAATATGTCATTTCGTGCGTATGCACATACCGATGACCTCATGAACTTCTGGCGTTTTATCTGTGTGTAGTTTTAAATAAA
This sequence comes from Anastrepha ludens, assembly GCF_028408465.1. Lineage (NCBI taxonomy): Eukaryota > Metazoa > Arthropoda > Insecta > Diptera > Tephritidae > Anastrepha > Anastrepha ludens. The sequence continues at coordinate 79,003,913 of NC_071501.1, read as the reverse complement.
AATTATTGCACTTAAAAATTTCGAGCTAAAAGTTTCGCCTTTCATACATTTTTATTTTCACTGCGCGCAAAGAGGAAAGAGATATCAGAACGTACAGCATTTGAAATTTAGAGAAAAAATTATTTACACAGTACATTCATACATATTGCGAATTGGTTAATTTAAAAGCTCGTTTAAAGAGTTTGCCGAAATCGAAAAAAAAAAAAAAAAAATGCTAAATTCCGCATGTTTGCTCTTGCGAATAAACCGATAATGTAGCGAAAAAAATTATTTTTATTAATTTTTTAATTTTTAGCTATTATTTTTTAAATTAAAAATTAAAAAAAAACAACTAAACTAGCACATTTTAATAAAATTCAAATTTATGCCGCCCTATCAATTTTTGGTATCAAACAAACTCATAGGCAATGAAAGTTATAGCTGGTAAGATCATAAGAACGGACGAACAGAAATTTAGTCTTACCGTACAATAAGTGGACGTGATTTTTATCGGACCTCAATAATATTCTTGTTGGATCTAACTGGCGTGGTGAGGAATATATTATAGGTATATAATTGGCGCGTACACCCTTTTTGGGTATTTGGCCGAGCACCTCCTCCTATTTGTGGTGTGCGTCTTGATGTTGTTACACAAATGGAGGGACCTACAGTTTTAAGCCGACTCCGAACGGCAGATATTTTTATGAGGAGCTTTTTCATGGCAGAAATACACTCGGAGGTTTGCCATTGCCTGCCGAGGGGCGACCGCTATTAGAAAAATGTTTTTCTTAATTTTGGTGTTTCACCGAGATTCGAACCAACGACCTCTCTGTGAATTCCGAATGGTAGTCACGCACCAACCCATTCTGCTACGGTGACCGGAATGCTAGTGCCTAATTTGGGCCTATTTTACTAAGTCAATATCGAGTAGCACACATTCACTTAAGGGGGGAGCCTGGCTTATGAGGTCTAAAAATTGCATCTCTTTGCGAGTTTTTTTTTAAGGAAAAAATTAATTTAGCACTGCGAAGTTTTTTCTATATTTTAATGAATATTTAAAAAGTATAAAAAATTTTTGTACTGGTTAAAATAAGTTGAAAAAAATGTTTAACATAGAAATTAGTAGAGCGCTGCAACGCTGGAGTTTCCAACTGGCGTACAAGATAAAGCTCGTAATTATTATCTAAAGCAAAATACTCAAATGGATTTCCAATTATCATGATTTTTTATTCTAGATGAACTAAGAAAACTGAGGGAAATTCTAAAATCTCAACTTTTTGGAGGTTTTAAAGAAAAAAATGCCTTTCTATAAAAAAAAAATTCACTTCAACTTGGTATAAAAATCTTGAATTTTTTTTTTTATCTATTTTGTTAGTTCAAATAGAAGAGAATTTAATACTGAAGGGAACAAGCTATGACTCATTTCAAAAGGTTCATTAGTTTTCTTTCATTTATGTACGCCAATTCAAAGAAATCATAAAAATGAAAAGTCGAGAAAAGAAGATAAAGTTTGCGGTGAGGTCACAGCGTAACTACCTAACGCTCGCCTACCTTTGGCTTTGTATCTACGGAAATATTCAGAATTAGGCTCTGTAATTTTGTGTGAATATTCTGAAATATATTAGGAATCGCTTAAAATGAAAAAAAAAATTGATTTTTTTGACCTCATAAACCAGGCGCCCCCCTTAAAAGTGGGTGAGACACATTGCTTTTCTCAAAATTTTCTTGCATCGCATTTTAACCCTTGGGTTGATCTTTTTACTAAATTTTAGTGATTGTGCTTCATTTATAACGAACATATCACATTTATAACATATTTGAAAATTAACTCTATATGCGAGGCGAGCTTGGTTATTGACCGACTTCATCAGTTACCTTAGATAAAGAGTAACCTGTGAACACATTTTAATGAAAATTATACATAAATGTTTGCTCGACCTGTCATGTGCACAGATGGACAGATGGAGGGGCAGACATGACTAAATCGACACCTTTCTTCATTCTAAGTAGTTTGGGATATACGTCGTGTCGATTCTTTTGTGATGTTACGTGGAACAGTGATTGGAGCAAAATTATAAAATAATATAATACTTGGGTCCAAGTGCGTGCGGGTATAAAAAGAACAAATGAATGATAAACGAAATGAACAATCTGGGCACGTTTTCAGAGAACAAATTCTTCAAAAAAAGTTCTGACTTGTGGAAAAGGAATAATCAAGCGCATCATATCTCCAGGCTATTACGCTGAATAAATTCCTGGTCACCGCAACAAATATCATCTCCTTCCGAAACTCAAGTTACTATGCAAAATTTGTGTTCAATTCATTATGGCTTATATCATCCAATAAGTGACTATTAATGTGGAAAAGAGGTGCCTTCATCTCACGCCGAAGAATGGGCAATAAACAGGGTATACTCTCGCTCCTAAAAGCTCTCCCCTACTGTTTCTTTTATAAAGGGTTGTTAAATTTCAAGGGCCGCTGTTAATTTTAAATAAAATACAATTTTTTTAAGAAATTATTGTCATTTTTCTTTATTATGAGAATATTGATATGGCTGAATTACGTATGGGACAAAAAATGTGTGAAAATAATACAAAATTAAGAATCTATTTACTTTTGCTCGACATCCTGCTCGACGGTCCAGAAACGAATCGCAAGCTGCCCGAATATGACTTTTAGATATTTCGGCCCACTCGCGGACAATGGTTTTTTTCAGCGCCTCAAGACTGGTGAATCTTTTATTTCGTCCCTTACTCTCCAAAATGGCACAAAGAGAATAATCCATCGGATTGGCGTCTGGTGAATTTGAGAGCCATTGTATGGTCGTTGGAACGTTGATTTTTAGCCTTTCTTGGTTCACTCGCCCTTTGTGAGATGGTGCCGAGTCCTGTTGAAACGTCCATGGTCTGCCACCGAAATGTTTATCTGCCCACGGCCTCAAAGCAACATCCAGATGTACTTTCCCGATAATATTTCGCATTTACCTTGACACACTCGATGAAAGTGATTGAACAACGCCCATCTGCGGTTTCACCATTACCTGTGTCGGGTGCTGCCTCCTGGTGGCCAATCGAGGACTCAAATTCTCATATGAACGGTTGGTCAAATAAACCCTTTCGTTTTGGGAGCTTACGAATTGCTCAATTTGAAAAATTTTCTCGTCAGAAAACGCAATGCTTGGAAATTGATAACAACTTTTTTTAGAATCTAAAGAGATTGGGAAGAGGTGGAGTCCGTTCACAACTTCTTGTGTAAATATAATATCTTGAATTTTTCGAAGATCTGGTTTGTTTATTTGCAGTCTTTGTGAGATAAGGATTTATTCCTGGGTATCTGTGGCCAAATAACGAATTTCTCTCTATGACTGAAATCTGCACTACTCTGCATTTCAACTTACTAAACGGCTGCTGTTGCTTCAATGAAATATAAGCAAAAAATATGATGTTGATTACGGCACATTAGCGTATTGCAGATACTAGCAGTTTTTGGAAAAAGATTTGAAAAATTCGTACTGCTGATCAAAAATGGCTTTCGGCCATGAAGATGATTTTTTTAATCCAGATCTAAGGCCAACATATCCAGCTCCCAGCTATTGAACTCACGGCGTCGTCTATGGCCGTATAGGCTCAATTATTGCAGCTGTGCAGTCTTGTAGGGATGTAGATCCAAACCCCTGCAAATCTGGCCAGATTGGTTGTCGATGACAAATTTAGCTGACCGGTATTGATCCGACATTTCTTAGTTTTTTTCGTATCTGTACGCTGCAACGACTATATTTTCTTAACATTGCAATAGCTTCTGTCTGATTTTAGCTTTTAGCATAAGATCCAAGAAAGCGCACTCACGACCAAAGTTTTGCACGCGACGTCGAATTGTCTGCGCACTGAAGCCATGGTGGCAGCCGACCTCACGACGTATGTAAATCACGTTACGTATTTACAACTAAGCTGGAGTTTTGGTATTACTTTTTTTTAATAATTTTCACCAGAGGCCGTAATTATTATGAGCGTAATTAACGGGGGAGCCTAGTTTATGAGGTCTAAAAATTGCATCTCTTTGCGATTTTTTTTTAAGGAAAAAATTAATTTAGCACTGCAAAGTTTTTTCTATCTTCTAATGAACTTTTAAAAAGTATAAAAAATTTTTGTACTGGTCAAAATAAGTTGAAAAAAATGTTTAACATAGAAATTAGTAGAGCTGCAACGCTGGAGTTTCCAACTGGCGTACAAGATAAAGCTCGTAATTATTATCTAAAGCAAAAAACTCAAATGGATTTCCAATTATCATGATTTTTTATTCTAGATGAACTAAGAAAACTGAGAGAAATTCTAAAATCTCAACTTTTTGGAGGTTTTAAAGAAAAAAATGCCTTTCTATAAAAAAAAAATTCACTTCAACTTGGTATAAAAATCTTGAATTTTTTTTTTTATCTATTTTGTTAGTTCAAATAGAAGAGAATTTAATACTGAAGGGAACAAGCTATGATTCATTTCAAAAGGTTCATTAGTTTTCTTTCATTTATGTACGCCAATTCAAAGAAATCATAAAAATGAAAAGTCGAGAAAAGAAGATAAAGTTTGCGGTGAGGTCACAGCGTAACTACCTAACGCTCGCCTACCTTTGGCTTTGTATCTACGGAAATATTGAGAATTAGGCTCTGTAACTTTGTGTGAATATTCTGAAATATATTAGAAATCGCTTAAAACGAAAAAAAAAATTGATTTTTTTGACCTTACAAACCAGGCTCCCCCCTTAAAAAGAAATAATGCTTAGTTATAATTTTGTGATTTTTAATATTTTAAGCAACAATAAAAATTCATTTTTTAATTTAATTTTCTTCACAAAAAGCGCGGTATTTTGAGTGCTTGGCTTCCCGTAAGAAAATTTAACTCAAATATTTATTTTTAACTTTGAGCAAACAATCTAGAATCAAAGCTTTGCAAAAAAAGAGTCATAAAAGTCGTCAAATATGTTTTACTTTTGATAAAAGAATTAAAAACAAAGATGTGTTTCAATTACAAAAAGTAAGTTCAAATTTCAGATAATTATTTCTGAACAAAAAATAAAAAACTATCAAAATTGAGAAATTTTATAAAAAGGTCATGACGGGAAGGTACTTATATTTTTCTGTATACAGCCCGCGAAATATTTTGACAAGCTTTGATTATTATTTCGTTAAATAATAAAGGCAATATTAATTCGAGTTTCTAACTTTATAGAGGATTTATACACATTCGACAAATTTTAATAAAAATTAAAAAATGTTTAATCAGAATGAAAGAAAAAAATTTGGGTATACCAAATAAAATTTTAGTTCTTTAAAGTGAAATGCGCAAACTCTAGTTTGAAGGTGATGCCGGGGCAGTCTTTCCAAGTAGGCAGGATTTGATCGAAAGGGAAATCTGCATTGAAGCTGGTACCTCTATCTGCACTGATGGCTCCAAAATGGCAATGGCATCGAGGAGTGCCAGAGTGGTACTTCAACCATTTCACCTACCTACCTCCAAAAAACAAAACAAAAAGGGACTTGGTCAAAACTTGTCAAATTGTTGTTTTCTTCTATTTGTGGAATAAGTTAATTTTTTTCAACAAAAGCCCAAGAATGATAATAATTTTCACTCATTCCGCAAGCGATGCTTGATGAAATATTAAACCTCACCGAATATTTTGATGGTTGAAGTCATTGGTAACTTTGATAATTTCTTAAACATTACAATTGAAATGCCCTGAATGCCATTTAGTCACTTATCACAAAAAATCTACAGCGAGTATTTGAGCTCTATCCCATTAAACTTTTTACTAATCTTAACTTGTTACAAATTTAATTTGCTTTTCTATTGCACAACTGATTTAAACTAGATTTTCCTCTAGCATTAAAAGCTTTGACTGCTCCCATCCCCATAAGATCACTCACATAAAGAAAATTGTGACAGACTCCGTCGCCTTGTAGAGTAGAGCAGTGGCCATTGATATATAGTCCATACGTATGTATATGTGTAAAAAAAATACAAATACAAACGCGTGTATGCACCGTACAGGAAACAAATTGCAACGGAAACGAGAAGAATAACAAGAAGAAGCAATAGTGAACAGCATTTCGTTTGACAGACAGATAACGAACGCTTCCGTTCACATGTCAATTGCGGAGATGAAATAAATAACTCCAGGAAGGACTGTGGCGATTGAGAGTGGCTAGCACAGTAAGTAGTAACAGAAACCAAATCGCTAAACAAGAATGAAAGCAGAAGGAGTAATAGCAACAGTTACAGTTGCACGAGTTAAGCAAACAAAAAACGGAAGTAGCGAAAAGGGGGAATGAAATGAATGCAAGCGAAAGCAAACACACAGCGCCACATCAGCCGGCACAAATGTATCCTGGAAAGGAAGCTCAAAAACTGAAAATGTTGAACGTTATAGATACCTTATCCGACCAGAAGGAAGATGCAACAATGCGTGTTACAAGCGGAGCAGCGGTGCTTAGTGTGAGACGGGGCGTGCAAGGTGAATGAAAAGATTGATGGCGTGAGATATTGAGGTAACGGTAAGAAATACATACAAATATGCGTGGGAAGAATACCCTGCCAGTAAAATCTTAAAAAGTGGGTTCCAGGGACATATTTTTATTATAAAAGTAGAACTTAATACATTTTCGCTAGTTCACTCAAGCAAACTATTCGATGGGGTAGGATCAAAGTAAAAGGAGATCTGGATAAGTGCGTTTGCGAAACAAATTGAATGGTCTGTGTCTTGCGGAAGCGGAGCATAAGTTTCGTATAACAAGATAAGTTCTAGACAAGTAATAGTCTAATTCTTTACAATATCTAGAAACTTTTACTATCGTACCGCTCTCGATGTTTATTCAACGATGTTGATAGCAAACGATATATTCTATCGAGCTCATTTATTATTCGTTTCATTACTAGAACTATTGATTGTCCTTCCCTTCCGTGTAAATTTTAATTTAATGTTCCTAATATGAAACTTCGACACTGTGAAACATTGAAAATTGGCTTCTGGAGAACCAGTTACCCTTGATTTTTAGGGCACGTGCGTATTTATCATATATTGGTTTTTCAATTCTTCCGGTGCTGATTTTACATGATCGTATGGCATCTTAGTCAACCATCTCAAATCGTTTTTTCTTAGTAGTTATTAAACTATTGTACATTAAGAATTCGTCCATTCAAAGACCAATGAACAAATATATAATTAAAAAAAAAAAGTGTATCGGTGTAACACAGGTGATGCGAGACATCTGAAGCTATTCCTCTTAAAAATATGATAATTAGTTTGCGCTTACGGTAAAAATTTTACGATATATCCTCTTTGTGAAGGCGGTTCAACTTATCTCTACAGTTTTTGAGAGTGCTGCATAAAATGATTCGGCTGTCGTGGTAGCAATATAATTGTTTCAGTAACTATATCCTTTTTAAATCAGGCTAAATTTCCGAACAAATGCGACCTTTTATGCGACGGAAAATACCTGAGTACATTTCTACTTTTGGTCCATCTGAGAGCTATTGTTAAAATGTGCTAGAAACTGCGATGAAAGAAGTTCTCTGTTTATAAGAAACATACCGATCCTAAGGACTATGAATAAGTTCGTGCGGTTTTTTCGAAATTTGAAACTTTATTGACGTAAAATGGTTACAAATTTAATATTCAAAATATTGTCCATCGCTTACTACTACTTTTTCCCATCTTTCTGGCAATTCACGGATTCCCTTTGTGAAAAATTCGGTCGGTTTTGCCACAATCCACGAATCGATCCATTTTTTGACTTCATCGTAATTACGGAAGTGCTGGTCAGCCAGGCCATGTTGGATCGATCGGAAGAGATAGTAATCGGATGGCGCAAGGTCTGGACTATACGGCGGGTGGGGTAGGACATCCCATTTGAGCGTTTCTAAGTATGTTTTGACCACTTGTGCAACATGTGGCCGAGCATTGTCATGTTGCAAAATAACTTTGTCGTGTCTATCGGCGTATTGCGGCCGTTTTTCTCGCAGTGCTCGGCTCAAACGCATCAATTGTCGTCGGTAGACATCCCCCGTAATCGTTTCATTCGGTTTCAGTAGCTCATAATACACAACACCCAGCTGGTCCCACCAGATACACAGCATAACCTTCAGGCCATGAATATTCTGCGCTGACGTCGATGTTGAAGCATGGCCAGGGTATCCATACGTTGCCCGACGTTTTGGATTGTCGTAATGGACCCACTTTTCATCGCCAGTCACAATTCGATGCAAAAAACCCTTTCTTTTGTGCCGTTGAAGCAGTTGTTCGCATGCCATAAAACGGCGTTCAACGTCTCTTGGCTTCAATTCATACGGCACCCAATGGCCTACCTTTCGGATCATTCCCATGGCTTTTAAACGTTTGGAAATGGTTGATTGATCAACTCCCAAAGTTTTTGCAACCTCTTCTTGCGTTTGAGCCGGATCTTGATCGAGCAATTCCTCCAATTCGGTATCCATGAACTTTGGCGGCGCACCCTCGCGTTCTTCGTCTTCCAAGCCAAAATCACCACTTTTAAAGCGTGCAAACCACTTCTGGCACGTTCGCTCAGATAGAGCATGCTCACCATAAACTTCCACCAAGATACGATGACTTTCGGCTGCTTTTTTCTTCATATTAAAATAATGAAGAAGAATTCCCCGCAAAAACACATTATTTGGCACGAAATTCGACATTTTCAAGTGTGGTAAAAATATTGTTGTTTACGCTTCAAATAAAAAACTTATACTGACGTTTGTGCCTTACGACAGTAGCTCTCCAATGAATGTTTGGAAATGTGGATCGATGGAATAATAATCAAGTTACGCCATCTGTTGTAAAACCGCACGAACTTATTCATAGTCCTATTAATTGACTAAAGAATTGGAGGAATTCAGACTGTCAGTTGACCAGCTTATAGCCAACAGTTTTCAGCACGGACGCCAATATAAAAATGATTTAAAGGAGGCCGGTTGTATCCAGGTTTGCAATCCTGAGCTTGAAATACCAAATGCTAAAGTAAGGGTTTTCCTAATATAATATCGGTCGCCTCTCAACAGGCCATGACAAGTCTTCGAATATGGAAAACTAATAAAACAAGCTAAATATACTATATTAAGTGCAATTTTCAATAACTCCCTTACATAGATCCCAATGAATTTTAGCAAAGATTTTTGCTTTTCTGACTTTTTCAAAGCATGGATGGATTATCACTTATAGAACGGACCATTAGACCTCTGTATACACCTGCGACTTGACAAAACCTCACAGGAAAAAGGAACCTCAAAAAGAGGCACTCCGAATTCAGTTGGACCCCCTTGTCAATTTCTGTTCAACTTTCTGCCAGTTAAAAGATATGCACACAAATTATATGCAGCGAAGAACAATAAGCAATCTAGAGATCATTTTGCACCTTTTGTGTCACTGTCCTGGTCTATCCCGACGAAGATGCATGACCTTTAGGAGACAATCCTTTAACGAATCTGAAGATCTTAACATGTGGTAGGTAGCGATCTGCTGAAATTTTTGAAAAGTACAAACTGGATATCAGAAAAAGTTCCCAATGCGGATTCACTTCAATGGACTATGAGCCTGAGTGTGTTCTATGTGTAACCGCTACAACTTGATCTAAGTGAAGGAGTTTCGCTTAAAATATTTTTCACGAATGTTATGAGAAGCGTGAACTAATCATGGTGTATGCTGGTGCTGGCAGAGAAAGGGCTTCCTCCGCACTGAAAAGATTGAGTGGCTTCAAAATTGTCTCTAATGGCTAAGAGAAAGAAAAAAATTCCTTCCTTGAACCCTTACAAAAACTTAGGCGGCTTAATGTAACAATGGAAAATTCGAAGAAGAATATGGAGAGTGAGAGAAAAAAAAATAGAGAAAAATGGTAGTAATAATAAGAGGAAAAATGAAGCAGAAGAAAAAGATTAAAACTAAAACAACACCAATAATAATAATAATCATATTAAAAATATAAAAAAGGAAAAAATTTAAAGAGAAGAAGAAGATGAAATAATTGGAAATGAATAAATAAATAGATAAAGTGATGGCAACAGACGTTAGCGAAGACAATTATAAAAATAATAATAAGTATAAGTAGAACAATATGAAGAAAAAATAAAGAGTAAAGAGGAGAAAGAGATGACAGACATAAGAATGAAAATATAAAAACAAGGGGAATAATTGTAAAAAGAGGAAGAAGAAAGTCCGAAAGAAGAAAAAAATAATTGTAATAATAAGAGGAAAGAGAAAGATAGAATAAAAAGAAAGTGTATGGAGAAGAAGATGAAAGGGAAAAAGAGAAAGGAAGGAAATAGTAGCTCTCTTCTTTTCTTCAAGCCTTAGCAAGTGGTGAATAGATGAAGCAACTGGTATAAATAAACATAGCTGGGCAACGCTAGAATAGAGCTGCCTAAAATAAAATGTAATTGTAAAATTTTAAGATATACCAGTTTTATGAGGCAGTGGCCAATCTTGTTCGATAGCTTTGTTGTTGCTTTCGCAAGCAAATTTTTCGCTAAGATAGTCGAGCAAACAGATAGCGAGCAGAGAAGTGGCGAATAGAAGAAGCTTAGTGATATTTGTGATAATAATATTAAGAAGGGGCATAAAAAGAAGAAGAAGAGAAGTGTAAGGCGAAGAAAAAGAGGAAAAATAAGATACGAAAAACGGGAAAGAACAACGTAAGTAAATATTTTAATAAGGGGAAGAAGAATAAGAAGAAGAAAAACAAGTATAAGATCAAGAATAAAAAAAGAAGAAGAAATAGAAGAAGAAGAAATGGAAGAAGAAGAACTAAAAAATAATAAAAATACTAATAATGACATTAAGAAGAAGTTGACGAAGAATAAAGCGCAGAGAAAGAAAAACGTTAAAAGGAAATGCAATAATAAGAAAACGAAATAAGTATAAGCAAGGGAATAGAAGAACAGGAAGAAGAAGCAGAAGAAAGGGAGAATCTTTCATTGATACCGTCAACATAGACGGCATGCACTATTCATACTGATCGATAAAGGTGCACCTCATTCGGGACTACGCACAGACAGTATTACTACTAAACTGGACTTGCGAAACAGTACACCTACGTACTAAACACTTAACTTCGACCTATGTAGCTTTAGTTTGCCCTGCGGTACCGTCGTTTAAGCATAGCATCGCAGGGCCAAGCTGTCAGGTAGTAATCCGTGTCACCATGTCCTCTCTCAACTCATGCTTGCACGCCTCTGATGAGTTTATGCGTACACCTCCCTTTTGTCGCTAGGTCTCAGCGATTTTGCCACTCATTTATGGTCCTCTGTTTTTCTTCCTTATGTTCTTCCGCCAATTATTAATTTAAAATACAAAGAAATTAAATAACATTTTAATAATAGGAAGAAGAAACAAATTAGCAAGTATCCCGAAGGAGAAAAAAGGGAGAAGGATAATACAATGACATTATATATAATATTAATATATAATTATTAATAATATATAAATAATAATAGTAAGAAGAAGAAGAAGTAGGAGAGAAGATGATACAGAAGAAGAATAAGACGGATAAGAGGAGTAAGTAGGAGAAGAGGAGGAGAAGAAGAATGAAATGAAGCAAGCAGGAGAAAAAGGATAAGAATACGCAGAACTAATAACAGCTCGTAATTCATTTCAACAAAGCATATAATGCTAAGATTAGATCTCAAATATTATCGCGTGAGCAAAAATTAATGAGATTAATTAAGAATGTATAAAAGACTTATACGACCTGTGCTCACATATGGCTGTGAACTATGAACGCTGAAAGCTAACGAGACAAAACAGCGAATGTGCGTTGAAAGAATAGTGCTCCGAAAGATCTATGGTCCGCTTAGACTGTCACGTCGCCCTAATCACATTAGACACAATTCCGAACTGGAAGACATAGATAGTCAAGAAAGAAACTATAATAAGATTTATTAAGTCTCAACGACTTAGATGGCTGGGACATGTGGCTAGAATGTCAAAGGAGCGATCAACGAGAAAGACATGAGATCTTCGCCCATTTGGAGAAAGAAAAATGGGACACCCGAGGAAAAGGTGGCTAGAAGATGTGGAAGCTGGTCTTAGGAAAATGCGCGTGCAATGTTGGAGGAAGCGACTGTAAGCCGAGATCGATGGCAAGAAGCTGTGAAGGCAGCAATGGTTCACCAAGGACTGTGACGCTAAGATGAAGAGGAATTCATTTCATGTAAACTAGGTTAAAAACAGTAATTTTCCCTAAAGGGAAAATACATCACTACATGCGCTCAGTTTTTCATGTTTGTATATGCTATATATACAATATAAACATATACATACATACCTAAATATACACAGATGTGTGCGCGACGATTCTTCGATATTCTCTTGCCCAAGTAAGTATGTACATATGGTATTAACTCAATTTGTTGCCCTTTGATGTGTAATTCTTCTGTATTGTTGACACTAATTCACCATTTACATCTTTAGTACCAGTTAGTGTATATGTATTTGTGTGAGCATTTACTTTTACTCATCGTACTCTATCTATTCACTGTGTACCTATGCACCCAATGAAAGAGATATATACAATATGTGCAAATATATTTGCCACACCAGATACGCAGCCACTAATATATTTATTTAACTGCGTTCATGTCAAGATTGCTTAGCAGTGAATTTCGCAAATACCATTTACAGACAGCAGCAGTTTATCGGATCAGGGACGGGTGCATATTGACAATGTTGAATTGAATTGATTGAATTGAATTGAATTAAATGTGTTAGAAATAGGAATTTTGTTATTTCTCAACAAAATTTTCAAACTATTCGCTATAGCTATCATTACATACCACAAAAAAATCAAACATACAACATTTTTATTTATGTCCATTGATATATCTGCTCAAATTAGATTCAAGCGCATTGCAGATTCATTGAATCGTAACATTTTAGCAATATTTTTTAATGCAAAAATGTGAAATGAAATGCAGCAGTACAAGTGCGCTGTGGGGGATTAATTAACTATAGCGCATGGACAAGTTTCGACATTTTATTTGTTTCCAAATTGATTTAACAATTCTTATATTAAAATACAGAATATTCCAATACAAAAGCCATAACAGTCCACTTAAGAAGTTTTGTGCAAATCAAAAAAAAAAAAAATTCCATATATTTTTATAAAAGTTTCAAATAACAGGTGGCGCAAAAGTAACCTTTCGATGTTTTTGATTCTTCTTGTGGATTATTTTTATTTGGTATTTTAGTTTTTTTTTACATCAAGTCGAGAATATGATGTCATGTAAATGGCCGCTTTTTATGGCATTTTCCATCACTTTGGCCAAAACTTCCGGCGATATGTCCTCACATTCTTTACGTATATTGTCTTTAAGAGCTGCAGCAGAGTCTGAGGCCTGTTGACATAAACCCGCGACTTCAAAAGCCCCACAAAAAGAAGTCTGGAGCGGTCAAATCAGGCGATCTTGCTTGCCAGTGCAAATCGCCAAAACGGGAGATTAGGCGCCCGGGAAATGCATCCTTCAGTATATCGGTTGTGGCACGTGCAGCGTGTGCCGTTGCACCGTCCTGTTGGAACCACATGTTTTCCAATCCGCCCAAGTTGCGGCAAAAAGAACTCGTTGATCATTGCTCTGTAGCGCTCACCATTCACAGTAACCGTTTGGCCCACGACGTCTTCGAAGAAAAAAAGCCCGATGACTCCTCCAGCGAAAACAGCACACCACACAGTGACTTTGAGCAAGTGTAATGGCTCTTCGTGTGTTACACGCTATTTTCAGTGCCCCAGAAGCGTAAATTTTGCTTATTTACGTACCCGCTAAGATGGAAATGGGCCTCATCACTCATGATTATTTTTGATGAAAAATCATCTTCCTCTTGGTGGTTATTAAGGATGGCTTGAGCGTTTGTTAGACGCGATTGGCGGTCAGCAGCTAACAGCTGATGCACCGTCTGGACTTTGTACGGAAACATCTTCAAATCTTGTACCAAAGTTCGCTGTAAAGACTGTCGACTGATACCCATTTGCGTGGCACGTCGCTTCCATGACATCCTCGGCTACAGCAGCAATATTCTCTGCAGAACGGCTACTCCGGGGTCTGCCACGCCTGGCAGCATCTCGTGTTGTGCCAGTCTCTTCGAGGCGAGCGGCTAAACGTCGCAGTGTTTCACCAGTAGGCGTTGGACGGCGAGGAAATCTGCGACGAAATTCACGTTGCAACCGACCGATTATTGGTCAAATAGATAGTCAGCAATATTCCGCGTTCTGGAGCAGTGTAGCGTAACATTGTCTATTAACGTGTATTTCGCATGTGTTTACTACACAAATGTCAAAACAGAACTGACATTAGTGGCCAATCGCAAAATTTATAGCATTTTCTGATAAGAGGATTACTTTAGCGCCACCTGTTATATTAAAAATGAATTTAAAAAAATTTTGTGTACACAGTTTTATAGCCCATTGAATTTTAGTCTAAAAATGTGCAAGTTTGAAGTCAATCAAATATCGCGTTGATTTTTGAAAATTTTATTTTTTTTTTTTTGCAGGCGATTTTGGGTGTTTTCTTCCTTATAAAAAAATTCGCGCATTCATTATATGGCTATTTGAGTTCGATTTTACGATTTAGTACGTAAACAAGTTTAGAATGTAATTTAAATAACTATTACCATAGAGAAAACCTGTACAATTTTTTTTTTTTGTTTTTGGCAATTCAAAATAATCCCCTTCTAAATGTTCTTCAGAATGGCCATGCAAGCGTTTTAGATGACCTCTGCGTTCACGAAATGCGAATGCTTTGAATCGAGCGACATTTTGACAACCAATGTAAACTGAATGCCAGAAAGAGCAAAAGTAAATATTTGACATGTTGACAGCACAGACGCAACTCCCAGCTGATGCCAGAGCTAAGGACTCCTTCTTCGGTATAGGCACTAGTCACGTTGCAACATAAACAATAGATGCCCTAATGCAGAATGCAATTTTATTGACAACATCCTCCTGGCACAACATGCAAGCGCACACGTTTCACTTGAGGTGGCAACAACAACAACAACTATGTTGTTGCATACCTATTATATGCGCATGTGTATGTATGTGTGTACAGATGGCGCGTTAAATTGCTGACAGCTATACAAGCAGCTACATGACAGACAGCTGGATGTGTATGTGCATGAGTGTGTGTGTGGGTGTACGATATATGTATGTATGTACGAACATAACTTTAAGAAAAATTCACTACTTCCTTGCTGATTCGCCTTTAGTGAATTTCGTATAATTTAGTGGGCTTTTCGGCCCTCTCGAACTTAAAGCTTTAAGCGCTCTGAGATGTATGCTCGTATACCCCACCTGCAAAAACTATCGAAACCTGCTCAAAATTTAAAGAAACAGTTGAGCACTTCCTCTGCAATTGTCCAGTCTTAGCTAAAATCAGAGCAGGTTGTCTAGGTAAACACTTTTTCAATTCTCTTACAGAAATATCTGGCGCGTGGATTAGCACAATCCTGCGCTTTGTAAGAGCCTCAAACTGGTTTCATGAAAATAAATAAACAAAGTTCCCGTGTGGCACAGTGGCATCACAGCTGACCGGTAAGGTCTAAGAGAGTTGGTCATACGGACCGACTCCCACCATAACCTAACCTACCCTAGCATAAACTTATATCTAACATTTTTACTGACGGGGATTTAGTTGTTCGTTTTTCAATGAGTTACAGAATTCTTCTCGCACAAAAGATGGAATTACGTCATGCAAAATTTTGTGTGGTGATTTATTATGATTTTCGACGTGGATTATCGAGACAGGAGTACATTGTTCAACTTACTTCGACTTTTGGTGTTGTTCCAATGTGGTAGTCGACGCTTGCCGCTTGCCTCGTTGTTGTGCCTGAAACAATCGAAGCAGTGCGTCATGTGACATATCGCCAATTAAAGACATCTAAAGGCAAAAGTGAGTTCTGTATAAATGGAAAGTTGTTTTCCGTTAAAACTTCAAACTGACGTATCTTTTATGATATTTTCAAATCAGTTTTTCAGGTTTTTATAGTTATAAAATCACTATCAAAGCCTACTTTTTCCGATAGATAATATAAAATTTCAGGTACATGTAAAGGCCAATATGTCAAATAATATCCCTGTAAAATTTTAAGTTCATATCTTCATTAATCTTTGAGTCAGGTTTCCCTGATTTGGGTATCAGGACATAGGGGACACGAAGGATTCGAGAAGGCAGACTTTTATACAAAAAAAAAAAGGGCGGAAGTGCCATTTATTGTGCCAACCACATTTTTCGTCTTTAAGAACAACCTGAAAGAAGAAACAAAAACCAAGCAATACTGGAACGACAAAAAGTTCCACTCCAAAAAGTTCCTCAACTGTATTACAAATAGAGCAAAGTCTGCTTTAACACTCGACAAAAAGGGCCCTAGATTACTCTGGGAAGCACTTACGGGCCACTAAACATTTGAATACAATATGAATATCTAGCAATAGTTTATGCAGGTTCTATTGTGATGAAAGGGAGTCCATAGAGCACCTTATTACTAATTGTGAAGCATTAGCCACAGGAGACACAGAATCCTGGGCTCGTACCTACTAGAAGATGAAGGCTTGCAAATGCCTCCTTCTAAGGAGCTGGATCGATTACTCGCAATACTAAATAATTAAAATTAAGCACAACGGAACATTTTTATCATGTCACAAACGAGAATCGTAAAATAATCGTTTGTGGAAAGACAGACAGAAAAGTGTTCATGAAAATGGACACCGCACAATTTAACAATTACCCAAAATAGGACTCGTATCGATTCGTGTAAAGAAATGTTGAAGAAATTCAGCCGCGGTGACTCAAAACACGCCTATGGCATCACAAGAGTTGACGATTCGCGTCCAATTTTAAAATAGGAGCGCTCTAGAGGGGCTAGGAACAACCAAAACTATTTGCTCAGATGTTATCAAAGGCGTTTGACGTTGGTATTCTTGCTGATCTAACCTCTGAGCTTTCAATGCCATGGGACATGAGGCTTCCGATGTTTAATTTCGTCAAATGTCAAGTACGGTCCTTGAGCTATTCGTGAAAATGTGAAAACAGTGTTTGCCGGGCTCATTTTCAGAGTTTGACCACGACTGAGCCTCTGGCAGCAGTCAAGGGGCATGGTGAGAATCGTTGGATCGAAGTCCATACTTTCTCTGTTTTCCAATACCAGACCGGAGCCGTACCAGTTCCCATTGTGTTTTAGCCTGCAGATGACCTGTAAGACCTCTGCTTGGATGAAAACATCATCAAACAAATCAGAGCATGTAATGCTGGGCCTGAAGTAGTCGAAAAAACTCCGGTGCAACAGATGGCCACAGTGCGTTGTAGTCTCGAAAAGGTCCTCCTGACTCCCACGAGGGAGAGTCTACTCATACAGACCACTAATGCATAGGTGATAATAGGTATTATCATAGTCGTATAGATCCATAGGACCTTGCTAGGAGAAACACCCCACGTTTTCCCAAAACACCCTTGCACTGACAGCCTTCTGTCTTTGTCTCAACGTGTGGATGTCTTTGTTTCAACGTGTGACTTCCAAAGATGTTTACTATCGAGGATTACTCCAAGATATTTAATTTTCTTAGATAGCTGGATTGTGACTTATTTTAGCTTAGACAGAACGAGTCCATCAAGCTTCCTCCTTCTGGTGAAGAGGCGTGATTTGCCGATAGCTCATTCGCACAGCACCAAGTGTCAATCATATCCATTTGATATGGTGAGTCGAGGATCGATCACCACGCACCAGAGCAATGTAGACAGCACACCACCTTGGGGGCAGTCTCTATTAACCCCGAACGACACCAGCAGATCCTCCTCCGCCTGCACCGTGACGATTCTTTGGGCTAAGATTGAAGGAATCCAATTCACCAGCACCCGGTCTACACTATGTCTGCTGGCAGAGCTGCACATACTGTCGAAAGTGGCATTATCAAAAGCCCCCTCTATATCCAAAAAGACGCCCATAGCGTAGTCCCTTCTGTCGATGGCCCGCTCTCTCGTAGCAGGTTTTGCAGTGCCGACTTGCAGGATTTTTCGCTTTGATAGGCATCCTGAAATGGAGAGAGTGTGTGAACCTTCAGCGACTTATGACGCATATGCAACTCCACTAGCCGTTCGAGACTTTTCAGCATGAAAGAGGTCATGCTGATAGATCTAAAGCTTTTGGGGCTGGTGTAGTCATCTCTCTCAACCTTAGGGATGAAAGCGACCCTCACCATCCGCCACGAGCGTGGTATATAAGCCAGTGCCAAGCATGCAGTGAAGATTTTCTTCCGGGCTGCAGTCACTGACTCTATGCCTTCCTTCAGCATGGCGGGATAAATTCCACCTGGTTCGGGGGACTTGTAGTCGCCAAAAGATTCGATGGCAAATCGAATGGCGGCTTCATTCACCGCAGACCTGGCAACGTACCAGTCACGCCGAGAAGGTGTAGCAGGTCTGTCCGCAGCCTATTCCGTTGAGGGCTGTTGCCGGCCAATGCTTATCTGATTTCCTGGAAAGTGAGAGTCCATCAGCAAGCTGAATGTCTCACTTTGCTTCTCCGTGAAGGAGCCATCAGATTTCCTAAGTGACCCCAGCTTTGCGGTTGGACCACTTTTCAGAATCCTATGCTGCCCATTACAAAAGGCTATGTTCGCAAAAACACAAAACTAATAGGAACTCTATCCGTATCCCGATCATTGACCATTGGAACACAGCTACAGTCTGTGTCAGAAAAAAGGAACCACGATTATTCATGAAGTATAAAAGATATATATATTTCAAATTTTTTTACATGAAAGTATGTACAATACTACGAGTCGTGAATACTTAACAAGCCATGTAGTCTTTATCGTTGTCGAGTATAGCCTGTAATATTCTGCATGCTTTGAACCAGCTTTTCTGTGTAGTTGGTCGACAAACAGAACTAGAACTTGACGCACGAGTTGCTTTAAATCGGGGACTGACCTTCCGACTAGATGCGTTTTCATAGCCAACCAAACATTTTGAATGGAGTTGGCGTCTGGGGATTGGCAAGGCCAGTACAATATTGTGACCCTATTTTCTTGCTTTGTTGTTTCTCAATATGTTTTTCTGAGAGCAGTGGTTCTGGTGATGTGGGACAATAGGATATGTTCACCTCCTTCAGTCGTCATTCGATGGTGTTGATACCCACATCAATTCCCTTTTTAGTAAGAATTGTGCGTGATTGTCGTACAGTCAAAGAAAGGTTCCACTTAAAAACTTGGACGATCACTTTAGCCTGCTTTTTTGTCGTCGCTCGCTTCAAGCCGCGCTCGGAAAGGGTATCCACATTTTTGTGCACTTTATACCGCCAATTCCACATCACAATAAACTTTTTTGATTTTTTAATCACTTTTGCAGCTCCGGTTTAAGAATTTCGGTCCTTTCGAATAAGCGCATAAAAATACCGCCTCAAAACGCTTCGCGTACTTCTCACTCATTTTTGGTTGGTTGCGTTTACGGGAAAGTTCCGAACGACACTAACCTGAGTTAGCACTGGCGTCGTAACGCTTGAGTGGGACTATTATGCAGCAAAAAGCAGAACGAAATATATCTTGAAGTTACAAGAAAAAGAGCAAATATGATTTTGAGCCCGATCTCTTACGAGTGAAAATATGAAAAGCTGCGAAAAGAACAGGTGAGTTATTTTTTGATATTTTTAAGACTTTTTTATTCATATGTCACCATTTTTAGAAAAGTCTCCTTTGCGTAGTTTTTGGATACACCGAAGCATGCAACAAAATGTGCTCTAAAAAACTCATTTAATAAAGCTACAACAAATCACTTTTTCCCCATCATAAAAGTTTCATAAATTTTGTTTCATTTGGATACACACTGTTGCTTGCCGAAGTACGATTATGCACTTACTAACACATGGATGTAAATATTTTTTGACAGATTTAAGTTATGCATAAAATCCATGTTAAACACTAAAACTTTGTTGTAATTACACAGTAGCGTGCCTCTAGCGCTCAGCTAAGGCCATTGCAGTCGCGAGTTGATGGCTAAAGTACTGGCAATATTTTGCTTGCAACAAATAACTGAAATGCCGTTATAGCAATGACACACTGTCAACAGTCACATGGCAACAACTCACCATAACACCAACAACCGTAATCATGCCAACAATAAGAGCTGTTCATTTGGAAACAACAACACCATAATGGCATAATGAAAATTTATTGCACTTCTGCCTGCGTGCCTGCCTGCCTGCCTGCCTGTCTGGATGACTGGGTGGTCAGCGCATTGGTCGCTCTTGGCTGCGGTCGTCAATGCTGTCATTTGTGGTGGCGGCAATGGAGGTTGCTTGGCTCAAGACTTAGCTGCTGCTGCTGTTGCTGCCTGCTGTTAGAACTAAAACTTGGTGACAGTTGTAGTTTATGTCCACTAAAACGGTACTTTGCTGCATATCCGCTGAGCAGTGGCTGTGGCGGCACGCTTGCTAGTTATGTTGTCTGTCTGTGCGAAAAATGCCACAAGCAAAGTTGCAGCTTTGTCTCAGTCGTTGAATGTATAACATAACTACATACATACTATATTTCTACATACATACGTTCGTATGCATATGTATGTGTTTATGTATGTTGTCACATAACCATAAGCGGTGGTGCCGCAAATGTAGATATGTCATATGTTGCATGTTGCAAGTTGAATGCCAGTGCAAAGTTTGCTTTCAAACATATTGGATATATGTGTGTGTGTGTAGGCACGTACTTATTACACATGATTGCTGGCGATTAATGCAAATGCTCTCCTCACTGCCAACAATGTTGCTGGTACAAAAACAACAAAGATTTAGTGCACCAAGTAGATTTTGCTGAAGTTGAGAACGCCGTCGGTGATTAGAAAGCTATTTAAAAGTATGCAGTTCTTTGCTTAAATGCAGTGTATTTTAGGTTAGATTAGGTTCAAGCGGTTAACCACACTCGGACACACTCAGGCTCATAGTCTATTGTGATGCCGCATGTAGAATTTGTCCTTAATCCATCCTCAACCAGGGAGTACTAGTAAAAAGTTTTATAAGACCCTCGATTCCGACGGAGCTAAGATCACCCAATTCATTAATGGATTGTCTACCCAAAATGTCAAGTCTACGTCGGGATAGAGCAGGACGTTGATACAAAAGGTGCGTGATCGTCTCTTCCTCTTCCTCGTCTAGTCATGCGTTTGCACACCCATTCGCTGGTCATGCCTATCGATCAGGCAATACCTGAAATCAGTGTACAAAGACTATGCTTATCTCGTCTTAGTAAAAGTTTCGTGCGTTTAGCATTGAGAGTCGGCCTCAGCTGTCGGGCGATTTTGCAAGTGGCTTCATTATGCCATCTTTCATACGCTACTCTTACAATTTTTCGCGGATGCGTAGTTTACATGTTTGCAAGGGTATACCCAGGCCCGACGACTTTTTACCCCGTAACCGGAGTTCTCAGAGTGGCCCGGGCTCGAGATTATATGTATTTATATGAATAGACAATTATGTAGACATAATTGGAAAGAGCCCGCAATTTTCCCCCGGGGCCCGGATATGATCTCTACGGCTGTGGGTATACCTATATCATTGTCTATGTACTCATCGGCCAACTTGATGCCTATTTTTGCTACTTCATCGGCTCTGCAGTTCACCACAATGTCACAATGGCCAGGCACCCATGCTATCATTGGGTGAAATTACTCAGTCATCCCGTTAAGAGATGTGCGGCATTTCATGGTTATCTTGGATGTTGTCGATTGCTCTATGAGGAATTTTATTGCATCACACTGTACCAGTGTAACGGCTCTCATTATTGCCAGCAGTTCAGCCTCAAATACACTCAGTAGTCGGGAAGTCGAAAACTAAAGGAGATTCCCAGATTTTCAGAATATACACTTCTGCTCACCTTGCCCTCGCACTTTGAGCCATCTGTGTAAACAAGGATGGACTCGCCCTATCTTACCTCGTCTCGTTGCCACTCTTCCCTCGAGGGTAGGAGGGTCGTGAACGTTGTAATGGCAAGTATAGGCGGGACTGCATAGTCCACCTATCCGGGCAGCTCCAACATGCCATCTAGGAGTTTACCGTGGCCACAGTCTGTGTCTGGTCACTTAATAAAAGTGCCCAGCTTTATTGCCGCATTGCGCGCAATGTATCTTGCCTGCAGGTCTACCGGCAGGAAGTTTAATATTGCATACACTGCTTTCGATGGTGTGGTCGACATTGCGACGGTTATAAGAACAGATGCGAGTCTTTGGAACTCTGTAAACTCTTTTAATATTCACGCCCTTCACAGGGGCATTCCACCATATTGCAATACCCTTGTAGAGAATTGATCTAATTACCGCTGAAAACAACCAGTGTATCATTCGGGATTTCAAACTCCTTTTCTTCCCCATTAGCCTTTCGAAGGTGTACAACGATTTAGTAGCTTTGCCTACTCTATCTGCAATTGTGAGCCCCCAACTTAGCTTCCTTTACAGTACAAGTCCTAGATATTTATCCCTTTCTGTTACTCCTAAGGTTTTTCTTCCTAGGAATATTTTTTTAAGAGCAGGTGTTTTATGCTTCCTCCTGAACAGTATCAGTTCCGTTTTGTCTGGATTTACTTCTAGTCCTCGTCTTTTGCACCAAAGTGATAGTCGGTTGAGAGATCTTTGTAGAAGATCACGAGATTGCTATTACAATATCATCAGCATATAAAATTATCTCACCTACCATTTTTTCAAGTTCCTGAAGAAGATTGTTGACAGTGAGGTTCCACGGAATTGGAAAGATTACCCAACCCTGTGGTGTATCCCTGAACGGAAATTTCTAACTGTAGGTTTCATCCAAATCTGTGGGCATCGTCCGCCTGATTAGCATTCGTTCTTTGAACGAGACAAGCGCTCTGTTTACTCCAGTTTCCGTTAGCGATTTGTTAATTTCTTCCAGATGTTTGTTACTGAAGGCACCCTCGATGTCCAAACAGACAGCAAAGGTGTATTCCTTATAGTGAAGTGATTTCTCAATATTGTCGAGCGCATCACTCGCTGTATCTACTGATTTGCCTTTGCTGTATGCAGGTTCAGAAGGTGAGAGCTTGTTGCTAAACTTTCCTTTGATGTGCACATCTAACAGTCGGTCTAACGTGTTTAACAAGAAGGATGATAGGCTAATCGGCCTGTAGTCCTTCGATTTCGTAGGTTTGGGTTTTCCTGCTTTGTGAGTGAAGGCCACTTTTACTTCAGCCCATTTCTTGGGGATATAATTAAGTCGAATTGCTGCCTCAAAAATTAAAGCAAGTCTAAGTGCAATCATATCTATTGTATGTTGCAGATCAGCGGGCATAATTCCACCTGGCCCCGTTGATTTGTAAGGTTTGAAACTGCCAATGGCAAATTTTTAACAATGGGGTGATTCATTTTGCGCCACCTTTCATATGTATTTTTGTGTGAAACTATTCAAAACTGCCTTAAGTTTTGTTTAAGAATAATTCATTCACAAAACAAAAAGAAAAAAAAAAGAAAAAATAAAGCGCTTTAAGTGAAGTGGAAAGTAAATCGTTTGCAGACCACTTAGTGAACGCCTGAAAGCGCACTACAAACCACTAACGCGAATAGTGCGAATTTATAGAAAAACTTGCTTTCGCGTAATAACCGAAGGTATAAAGTAAATCCGCAACTATGTAAAACAACCCGAAAACGAAAAGTAGTCAACTCGATGCAAAGTTCAAAGAAAACCAAAGAATTTCAAGTAAGTGCCTGTGTTCGCTCAAGAACGCGAGCAAACGTGTGCGTGTGAGCGCTTGTGGTTTTGTAAGAGTGCATGTAAATGTAATTTTGTGCAAAAAGTTTCACGAATACATGCGCGCCTGCTCATATGCACAGAAGCTTAACATATACGAATGTTGCTTAGCACCAGAGAGTAATGGTTGCCTTAAATTTATGCTTTAGACGCGACAGACTTAGCAACATTCGCATATCCGTTACGTGTATGTACTTGGAGTCTGCGAGGCATATCGACATGCACTTACTTACATGTACATATGTACCTCTGCTTACAAGTAATAATCGCGTAAGTAGTAAATCATGTTTACGAGAAATAAAAACTGTATCAATTTGTATATTATACAGAGGCTAATATATGTCAACATCATCATTATCAGGCAGCCTCACTCGCGGTGAGCTTTAGCTTCATCAACTATCTTCTATACAAGCACTTTGCACGTGTAAGAGAATGTTCGGTAAAAAATGGGTTCTCCAACCAAAACTATCCTATTGGTCCTACACAGCTATTGTAAGGCCAATACTAACATATGCGACACTAGTCTGGTGGACCGCAATAGAAAAGAAATACAACTAAACCAAGCTGAACAAGATGCAAAGAACAGCGTGTGCCTTAACTACAGGAGTGCTTAGCACCAGTCCTACTGAAGCGCTCAATGTACTAAGGCATCTATTACCATTAAACTTATATATAAAAACAATCGCTACTTGCAGCGCGGTGAGACTAAGAGACATAGGAGGCATAACAACAAGATCGTACGGTCACAGCAAGATCCACCTACAGCGGCCCTCGCTACTCATAAACAAATCAGACTACACATTCCCCGACCTTAACTTCAAGAAAGACTTTACGGTACGTTTTCCACCGAGAGCCGAATAGGGCAAAGGGAAGGTAATTGGAAGATATGATATTGAAATCCACACTGACGGTTCTAAGATAAACTGCCGACTTTCTGACAATGCAAATGTGCTCCGGGCAGAATTATTATTAATCAGGAAAGCTTTCAAATCACTAAAACTTTACAAGGAAGTCGATGCAAGAGTAGCTATCTTTTCAGATAGTCAAACAGCTATCAAAGCCTTAGATTCCAACAACATTTCATTCAAACTAGTCTTACAGTGTAGAGAGGAACTAGAATTGCTTAGTCATTGGCTTGAAATTACTCTTTAAGCAATTAACTACATGCATTATAACAAAAAACACTTGGCCGCTGTACAAAATCCAAGACCGAATTACCTGTTAGGATGCTCTCGACCAAACATTCCACGCATCACTGCAACCCTTACAAGTCACGGGAAGGTAGGGAATCATGCAGTCAGACTCAACCTTCCTATCAATCCCATCTGCAGAAGCTGTCAAGTGAGGGAAAGCCTTTTCCACTACTTATGTGACTGTCCAGGGCGACTTCGCTTTTTCGGTAAGCGATTTTTGCAGCAAATTAATGAGCTCTCAGACATCTGCTATACTTGGATCTCACAAAATGGATCTGGTTTACAAACAAGAAAACAAAAAACAAAAAAAAAAAACAGACAACGTCTCGCGAGAACAGTGGTGGTAAAACGTTGCTGGTCGCTAATTAGGATTATTTCAATAGAAATACTTAACCACTTCAATAACTACAACCTTCTCCAAGTTACACGATTCAAGACAGCAAACCTCCAGTTATGTATTTTCAGTTTCTTGATATCTTCGAAAAACGTCATTGAACCGGTATTTCCTAGGCCTTCTTGACATCTGGTGGCTTGTGCCTTGTAATTTAAAAAGAATTTTTTGGGGCATTAATTACTCACTCGCCTGGCATGAACCAACCATTGGAGTCATTGTAATTTACAAACTTAACGACACTTTCTACTTCGCAAATCCCCAGCAGCTCCTCATTGTATCTGATTCTATAACAACCATCCACAACTTAGATTAGACCATACACTTTTCGTAAGAACTTTGTTTTTAATGTTCGGAAATTTTGTTCATCTTTGATTGATATTACCCATGACTCACAGACATATGTCAAAACTGTTCTAATTATTATTTTGTAAAGATGGTGTTTTCAGCTGCGCGAGAGTAGACTGGATTTTAGTAGTTTCAGGTTGGCATAGAAAGCTCTACTTGCTGCAACAAGTGGATTTTGTGTGTAGTCCTGAACACTATTGTCCATTTTCAGTAGTACCCCTAGGTACGTGAAACTTTCTACTCCTTCAAAAAAGAGCTGAGCAATAGTTATAATTTCAGGCTTCCGTCTTTCAATATCGCGTGACATTTTCGTGTATTTGGTCTTATCATTTGACTTGGTGTCCAACAGCCTTTGCTTTTGTTTCAATGTTAAAGGAAAGTTCATCGATTTCGAACGATTGTTATGCAGGAGCGGCTGAATACATGACCGGATTTCACATCGTCCTTGATTGCATGGAGAAAAAGAAAACTAAATACACTTGTTAAGAAAGTGCCGCCTTCTTTGTCACCATTTGTAATGGCAAAGTGTTTCGGGGTTGACTGTTGCACAAAGATTTTTCCTTTGGTTAAAGGTGGCCATAGTTAACCTTTGTGCCGAGCTTCGCGAATGCTTGAGGGATTTTGATTCTAAGAACACTATCGAAAGCCTGCTTGAAATCGATGAAGAGCATATGTACATCGTTGTTGTACTTGTAACACCTTCCCAGCTTTTGCATTAGAACACCTGGTTAGTTGTTGAATGACCGAGACGAAAACCACACTGATACTCTCCCAGCATATTCTTCGTCGCACATCTGAGGCGGTGGGCGAGCAAACTCGAGAATAAGCAGGTGCTGAGTAGTATGATACCACGGCAGTTTTCATATCACGTCTTCTCTCCTTTTTTGTGGATTGTTACTATCAATGCCCCCAGCCATGCGTTAGGTACAGTTCCTTTTTTTTCATATTCGTTGTGTGATCTTGCTCTCTCAATGTTCTCCAATAAGGGCTGACTTCATTGATCGGAACAACAGGTAATCGGAAGCTGTAATGTCTGGCGAATACGGTGGGAAGGTCAAGATTTCCCAATTCATATCTGTCCAATTGCAGCCGCTTTTCTTCGAGAGCTCATTTCAAACGCATTAGCTGCAGTCGGTAATGATGGTTTCAGATGGTTTAAGAAGTTAATAATAGGTGATACCCTTTTGATTCCACCAGATGCACAACATAACCTTTGAGGCATGAATATTTGTTTTCGCTGTCGATGGACCTAGTTCACATATTCGACGCTTAGGATTATCATAATAGATCCATTTTTCATCGCCATCGACGATGCGATGCAGAAAATCTTTTATTTTCTGCCGTTCAAGAAGCATCTCACACGTCACCAAACGTCTCTCGATATCTCTCTCCTGCAATTGATGTGGCACCCAGTTACCTGCTTTCTGGACTGTTCGCCTCGCGTGTAAACGCTTACCGACGGTTAATCTGTCAATATCCAACTCTTTAGACATAGCATCAGGGTTCGACTTGCGTCTTCATCACATAATTGTTGTAGTTGAATCTTCGAGTTTTTTCGGTGCCCCTTCGCGATCTTTATCACTCACTTCGAAATTGCCACTTTGGAAGCGTCAAAACCACTCTTTACAAGTTATATTTGATGGGGCGTGATTACAGTAAATACTGAAAAATATACGACACGTTTTATCTGTGTTTTTTTTTATAAAAGGCAATAAAGAAGCATGACTTCCCGCAAATGCGGTTTATCGAAACGAACCTAGACAATTTTAACGTCAGATAAAAAATAATCGTTACGCTTCAAACGAATGTCAACTACTGCGATCGAAACCACACATATACACCTTCAAATCACCAATATATTACTAGAGCCAATACAAAAATAGTACCAGCAGCGACACCTCTTTTACGAGGGTGAAAACTTATTCCCATACCCAATATTATATGTCCCCTTAAGTTTACTTAATATATCCGCGTACTTTCGACAAAACACTGTCGCCTTATGCCTCGCTAATACGGCCTTAATAAGTTTCTCCTTAAGGTTAATAAATGCTGATCTATTATACAAAAATTTAGTAGATATTTTATTCATCTTTAAGTAAGATTTTGAGAAAACAAAGATTTTTTTACTTTACAGAAAAAAGTACCAAGTCGACTTATGTTGTTTTATGAAAAGTGCGCCGATATACATATATGCATGTATGTAGCGATATGCCCTTACAAAGTTGACTAATATATTTTTTGAAATCTTAAAGCAGCATAGATTTTGCTTATATTTACTTTGGTGAGTACCCTTTGTGAGGCGTGACTAGCGTTTCTTTGTGGCAAAAGTATGCTTCTATTCCTCTTTGTGATAACAAACATTTCATCTTATTTGCATGTATATTAGTAACAGTTATGCATATGAGCACTTACCACTGACCTATTTTCTGGCGCAAAAGAGAAATGAAAAAAAAGAAATAAAAAATTTGTAAATGCTTAGAAAGCGAAAGAGTTATTTATACTAAAGATAGGTGGAAACTGATTTTCTCACAGGCAGTATCGCGGTCGATGCATTTTTTAGCCTTGATTGATAATATTTAAATTTTCATTTATTAAGCTTTAGAAAATTTTATTACATTTTTGTAAACAAAAAAAAAAATCATAAAGAATGTAGCTGAAAATGATTCGAATTAATTATTCTAGAGTAAGATTTTGCAATTAAAAATAGAAATCATTTCGTACGACTGTCTAATGCGACCACAGTCGATTATTTTACAAAAATTTTGAATCACTTTTTAATAATATCACGTCACAGATTTTGAGTTTTAAGGCTGTAATAGATTCGATTTGAACAGATCTCCATAAATGCAATCCAGTGGTGTGAAATTTCATGATTGGTGAAGCAAATTAATTACTGAATTTCATGAAATTATGGTAGCGAAAAATTTGGTTCCCAATAAATTCATTCCTCGGAGGTTGCGTATCGTATGGTACCGTTCAATTAAAACCACGTGGCGGTAGTATTAAAATCATCCAAAATAGGCCAAAATTCAGTTGTTAGTATCTCTTGATAGCACAAATCATTCCAGCCGAAATTTCGAAAAAGGTCCCCAGACCACATAGAGATGTATTCTCTTAGTCACAGTTTCTTCTTCTTCATCGTAATCCAATTGCACTTGTGAATTTTTACAAGCACCACTACAATTTGTACATATAACGGATCATTTTAACCCAGCTTTTCTGAATCCACAGGCCTTCTGACATCCCTTTTTCAGTTACAAGAAATAAGTTTTAACAAGGATTCTGGAGCTGGGGGCTCGAGTGTCGTAACAGGAACTAACCCATTTTTGTTTCTGTTCCATCCCCATTGTTCTGCATTTTGTTCATTTCCGTACCACTGCTGAACCTGGTGATAGGTTCGGAATGAATGCTGTCGTGCTGCTGCCTCTGTTGGTGGTAGGGACGCAATATTAAATTTATTTTCAAATGCTGATTTTGTGAAGCATGCATATCTGTACTTATTTAAAGACATGATTTTCTTACTTTTCACATCACTGTAACCGTATAGTTCAAGAAGAAAACGTTCTCCTGCTTTAGTGCTTTAATCTCTGGATCGACGTTTGGTTTTTTAAATACCTGAATAACCTGGTTTAAATTAAGATTTTTAAGGAGTACATTAATGAATTTCATTTTTCCTTGATAAAAGAGTGCACATGTTGTATCACATCCACTAAATGCATGCAGAAATAGAATATGATCTGTAGCTGTTTGATCTATAATACTTTCAGTGGAATATATTTGTTAGGTAATTTTACCATTTCCTGGTTTGAGAAAGTACACTTTTGATCGCGTGCATAGAGCTGTCAAAAGAACAAGAAGATATATATCTTCGCTATTACGGTGTCGAATGCTGGTGAAGCACGTATTGCGGTTTTGATGATTAGCGTATCCGCATCTTCCGTGGCTTGTGAGACCATGAAATTCTCAGCTTCAAATTTTGTTTTCAACATTTTAATGAAGCGGTTCCTGTTCGCATCATTTCCCAGAAATTTATCTTGTGACACAGTTGGAATCATTGTCTCATCAAAAAGTATGTGTACTGAAGCAGTTATTCGTGATCGTCCTGATCGCTTCGCAAATTTAGTACTACAGTTTGCTACATTTTCGGGATATCCGTCGAATACGATTATGGCATTGGATTTATATTTAGATCGAATGTTCCAGATGTAGTTACTGCAAATAGTTGAAAATGATTCACTACGATGCCAAATGACTCCGTTGATGACATACATTGCATCCCCAAGAGTTATGTCTCCAGAATGTACAAAGCTTTTAAGTACATTGAAGACTTAACGCATTTACGCATGCCTTCATCATTGAAATCGATAAGAGAAATGGAGCATGGAGGATCATGCTTATCTGATGGTGGGTAATGCTTTGTTTAATAGATTGTAATATAGATACACCACGTGGTGGTGTAGGTAAATATTACTTTGTGGCGCTCGTACGCCAAAAACTATCGATTTTATTAAAAAAATCGTAATAACATAAAATGTAGGAAATTGTCTCATAAAATGCGTCGGAATGGAGATATTGTAAAAAACTGTTTTTAGACGCCATTTTTTCGATATGGCGGCGCTAGCGTCGTAGATTCGAGGTGGCAAAGTTAAAATTCGGAAAGAGTATGCCAAAATCTATAAAAATTACGTTATTTTATTTTTATTACCTAAATGACTGGACTAAGAATGTAACACTTAAATTATATATGTGTGCTCGCTTGAACTCCTGGTTACAAACCGAATCTTCGCCTGTGAAGACAGTCTGTGGTTTGAGTCGCAGGGGTTTGACAAAATATTTGTTCAGCAACTTCTTTTTCTTTGAGAAGAAAAGCTCAGAAATTGGCGTGAGTAGAGTGAATAAAGTAAACTGTGTAGAGGATATCAAATGCTTTTGATTTCAATAAGAACTAAGGTGTTTGTATTACAAACAAAAGCAGATAAGTAGGCTTTCTATTAAATATATAAAAAATACTGGTTATACTGAATATTTAAATAGGGGCCGAACAATTTAATTTACACATTTTTGAAGGAGTAAGCATCTTGGCCTCGTATCGTCTGAAGAAAGGGAAGACCATACATTCCCAGCCTAACCCAGCCTCGTGTTAGGCTTATTGAGAGAACCGGGCTTGATTGAGGTACTGAGATGCGTAGAGGCCATAGAAGATCTTCAGGTTGATGTCATTTGAAAAAGGGTTAACCAGACAATAGGCTTCAAAGTTCACCACTGCACTCTCGTAAGTAATGCTGCAGATATAAAGATTGCAGTAAGGGCCTTCTTTTGAAAATGGTCTATCTGTATATATTTTATAGTAGTGCCAGAAAGTTTTATTAGCACGTTTTTTAAAGCTCATACCCTAGCAAATTTTATTCATATAAATATATATACATATACAATTTACTTGACGCTTCCATGCTTGGGCGAACTCCTTCTCCTAATTAAAAAAAATTCAAAATTTTCTGATTTCTAAAATATATTAAAATTTTTGTTTCTGATACTTCGTTTTTTACCGATATTTATTCAGTACTCGATACTTTGCTTCGATACCCTAACAAAATCTTGTTTTATGGCTAGAAAACCGTTCTTCGAAAGGTTGATGTGGACAATCACTTATAACTTCCCCAATTTCAATCTGATTTCTAATTTGGTTTAGTTCGAAAGAACAAAAACAAGTATTTTTGACAGTGTGTTCATAATTTTTTTAAATGGAAAATTGACGAGACTTTAGTTGTAAGTTTTTGGAATTTTTTGTTTTTTTCTCCATTTTTTCAACTTTGACTTCATTTTTACGATAGGTATTATCCGATATTGAGGATTTTTTTGATACATTATTATTATTGTAAATTTAATTTTGCGTCGAATAAGCTTATCTTATCGTAATTCGATGAAACTTCATAGAGTTGTGTGAATTTTAAGATTCTATTTTTTTTTCAATAATTTTTTATGTACGTGTAGCTGACCATGGAGGATGGTTCCATGTGTAGAAGGCCACGCAAGTGGGGAAAGTTATTGATCGCCATTCACTTGGGAATGGCCAGGAAGATTCTTCTGCATATGGTTCAAGCAGCCCACAACGGCCGGGATTAGCCCACGTATCCTCTATAGCTTCCGAACACCCGTTCGGGAGTGAGCTAACGTGAGAAGGCGAAACATTCCAGGATAGCTGGTTGTGCGTTGGGTTTGGGACCCGCCACTTAAAAATCCAACCCAATGAAAAGTTTAAAAAAGCCTCGGATGAGACCTCCCTATACTGATGACGACCCCTGCAAACGAACTAAAGACTATGATTTGAGGGCATGCACCAGGAATGCCCGGTCCCTTAATGGAGAAGGTGCCTCTACTCGGCTGGTTGATGTCCTCGTGAGAGTAAAGGCTGACATCACTGCCATCCAAGAGATGCGATGGACGGGGCAAGGAAAGAAAACCATAGGACCTTGCGACGTCTATTATAGCTGCCATGTAAAGGAGCGCAAATTCGGTGTCGGATTTATTGTGGGAGAGAGACTTCGTCGCCAAGTACTGTCGTTCACTCCGGTGGACGAGCGCCTCGCAACAATCCGCATCAAAGCCCGTTTTGTAACATATCGCTAATTTGCGCCCGCGCCCCGACGGAAGAGAAGGACGATGCGACCAAAGGTTCGTTCTATGAGCGCCTGAAACGTTCCTATGAGCGCTGCCCCCGCCACGACACAAAAATCGTGCTTGGCGACTTCAACGCCAGGGTGGGCAAGGAGGGAATTTTTGGTCCCACAGTCGGAAAATTCAGCCTGCACAACGAAACATCCGGTAACGGACAGAGGCTGATCGACTTCGCCGGGGCCCGAAACATGGTAGTCTGCAGCACCAGATTCCAGCATAAGAAGATTCACCAAGCCACCTGGCTGTCTCCTGATCGAAAAACACGAAACCAGATCGATCATGTTGTGATAGATGGAAGACACGCTTCTAGTGTACTAGATGTACGTACGATCCGAGGGCCCAACATCGACTCGGATCACTACCTTGTTGCAGCCAAACTGCGCACACGCCTCTGTGCAGCAAAAAACGTGCATCTACCTACGCAAAGAATGTTCGACATCGAAAAGCTGCAATCACAACAGACATCCAGAAGATTCGCCACTCGACTCTCACTCCTGCTCTCGGAGAGCACTGCCCAACAAACCGGCATGCGCGAGCAATGGAGCAACATTTCTCGTTCCTTACGTACCGCCGCCGAAGAAGAAATCGGATTCCGGCGAGCCCGAAAAAACAATTGGTACGACGAGGAATGTCATGCTGCCGCAGAAAGAAAGGATGCCGCCTATAGAGCCACGCTGTGATCGGGCGCAACGCGAGCCATGTGGGATCGCAACAGAGAGCTGAAAAAGGAAGAGAGACGTATTAGCCGACAGAAGAAACGAGAGGCCGAAATACGTGAGTGCGAGGAGCTTGAGATGCTGGCCAATAGGAACAACGCCCGAAAATTCTACCAGAAAGTTCGGCGGCTTACAGAAGGTTTTAAGACCGGGGCGTTTTCCTGTGAGAACAAAGACGGCGATCTGGTGACTAACGTACAGAACAATCTTAAATTATGGAGGCAACACTTCTCGAACCTATTAAACAGTGACAGCTGCGCATGTCATAGAGAATGTGAAGATCCCGATTGACGACGGAATTGTCGTTCCGCTACCCGATCATGACGAGGTGAGAATAGCTATAACGCGGCTAAAGAACAACAAAGCCGCGGGCGCCGACGGACTGCCGGCTGAGCTATTCAAACATGGCGGCGAGGAGCTGGTAAGGTGCATGCATCAGCTCCTATGAAAAATATGGTCGGATGAAAGCATGCCTGCCGATTGGAGTTTAAGTGTGCTCTGCCCAATCCATAAGAAGAGCGATCCTGCAATTTGTGCCAATTACCGCGCCAATTCCAAAATTCAACGAACCCTTCACTTCAATTTCACGGGTTTTAATTAGAATTTGTAGAAATATTCTTGATATTCAGTTTAAGAGCTTATTAAATATTAGTAGAATAAAGTGTGAGTTTGTAGTTATCGAAAAAGCCCGTTGATTTTTTATAATTTCTTCCCTGATGATATTGTGCATTTTCACTATATAAGGAATGAACGAAATTTAATTTTTTTTATTTCTAGAATTTCTAAAAAAATAATCAAAACTGGTAAAAATATCGATGTCTTATCATTTTGTCGCGTGGTGTACCTCCATATATATTAAGCTCATACCTAAACTCAACTCTCACTAACAAATAAGCATCAAAAGTTGGCGTAACCGGCAAATAGGCACTCGAAAAGTTAAAGTACTGCTTTGACAGCTGCTCAAGTGATTCCTCTTTTTCGCAACGACCGTCCAGCGATACGGTGCAATCAATAGCCGTTAGTAGCCGTATGTGTGTATGTATGTAACGGTGCTTACATCGTTATTGTATTTATTCGCTTTTTGATTTTTACTTCGGCCATAACTTTTATATTACTTTGCTTGCCGTTTGACCTTCAGTTAGAAGAGTAAACTGATGAAAAAGAAATACATAGAAGAAAGTAAAAATAGAAATAAAAATTTCGGAAGTCAGAAACCCACTTTCATGTGGGTAAGTGATGTGCAGAAATCGCAAAATGCACAATTGCAATATTTCTACGCATGAAAAAATCGTCAATGTATCGTAGAGTGGGTAAAATAATCGCAATGGCTGAAATCGGAATGCTGGAAAAGCGTGAAGATAACACTTTGACATATCATAGCCGTTGGTTAGCCACAAAGAGGGCGCCTAGCCTCCCACATATCGATGCTTTAGAGCGCAGTGGAGCGCCACTAAAAATCGAAAAAATAATACATCGATTGCAAAACAATTTTTGTCGCTTCACTGCATCTTTAGTTCGTTCTTTTTCATTTTCTGCACTCACTTTTGCTCACTGTCTTGCATCTACATTGTAGACTCAGTGTGTGCAGCCAGTGAGTGTGCGAGTGTTTGTGTGCACACACATATTTTTCAACATTTTTCAACATTTTCCAAACACTTTCCTATTTACAAAATTGGCAAATACTTACGCTGCTGTGGCCTTTGCCTTTGTAAACTTCTTCCACTTGCAGTGGTTTTTTTTTCCTTCGTGGGTGCCCTGATTCGTTGTCAACTGAAAATTTCCTTTGGTTTGGAATATTGGGCTTTAGCTGCCAAGCACGCCAGCAGCAGCTGACTTCTATTAGTTTTCGCCATTGTTGCAATGACATTTGCCAACAAACTCGTTGATATCAAATAATGTGGATATGAGCTTTTTATGTAAAATTGATCGATCGATATTCGAGGTTATTCAATGACTTCAAGTATATCGGTATATATGACATGTATATATAATAAATCTTTAAATATACATACATGTATTTGTATTTATTAATTCATATGCTATGTTATTTTGATAGAAATCAAAAATTACTTTAATATACAGTGGACGTTCAGAAATTTGAAGAATTTCGCTCTTAAGCTTGGCAAGACCTCCGAATTCTTGAGATTTCGCCAATTCTTAAAACAGAATGCAAGCGATCACAGAAATAAATTCGTTTCATTTCATCATTAATTTTTATATAAATACATAGGTATTGAATGATTTGTAGAACTTTTTCTGCAAATTCTGTAAAAAATTTTATTTAGTATATTAGAAACAGAACAAAATACTAAATGACCTTCTGCGTCTTTTTATCTTCGCGTAAACAAAAAGAAAAAATGTGGCGTGTTTCTATTGTGTTGGGGTATAAGATCATAACGTTTTTTTATATTTTCTTTCATTTTACAACGATTTGTTTGCTGTTTGGCAAAGGTTAAGTATTCACTCAATAGAACCCTTTCTGCTCTACAAAACTATGTTAATTGTATTTTTGAGTTATTTAATTTTTTATTAGTTTTGAATCTTAGAAATGGAATACCCAGGAGGCAAAAATCATTTTTACTTTTCATTGAGGTCAAAAAGCTGTCAAAGCAGCCCGGGACATTTGCGATGTGTATTGAGAAGATGTCATAAGTAAATAGTTTGCAAAGTTCAAAACTGGCGACTTTGTCGGCAATGACACGTCCCGCAGCGGAAGGCCTTGTGAATTCACTGAAGAACGTCTGAAATAATATTTGAAGAAGAACGGTCGCCAAGCCAGTCATGAATTGGTGAAACAAATGAACAGCGATCATAAAACGATTCTCAATCACATTCATTCAATAGAACTTACGGAAAAATTGGGAGTCTGGGGGCCTGGGTGCCTCACGAGCTCAACGAAAAAAACAAGGAAAGTCGCTTCTCAGCATCTCGACTGCCATCAAGCTACACGCGGTCATAAACGCACTTTTTGCATATATATATATAATTGGCGCGTACACCTTTTTTGGATGTTTGGCCGAGCTCCTCCTCCTATTTGTGGTATGCGTCTTGATGTTGTTCGACAAATGGAGGGACTTACAGTTTCAAGCCGACTCCGAACGGCAGATATTTTTATGAGGAGCTTTTTCATGGCAGAAATACACTCGGAGGTTTGCCATTGCCTGCCTAGCCCGACCGCTATTAGAAAAATGTGTTTCTTTAATTTTGATGTTTCACCGAGATTTGAACCTACGTTCTCTCTGTGAATTCCGAATGGTAGTCACGCACCAACCCATTCAGCTACGGCGGCCGCCCGTGGGATTAGTCTTCTAAATATCGCCTAAAAGGTTCTAGCGAGCGTATTGTGCGAAAGGCTGAAGCCCACCGTCAACCAACTGATTGGACCTCATCAGTGTGGCGTCAGACCTGGAAAGTCAACCATCGACCAAATATTTACAATGCGCCAAATCTTGGAAAAGTCCCATGAAAGGAGAATCGACACCCACTACATTTTCGTCGACTTCAAAGCTGCATTCGACAGTACAAAAAGGTATCCCCGCAAAACTAATACGGTTATGCAAGAAGACGTTGCTCAACACCAGCTGCGCCGTCAGAATTGGGAAAGACTTCTCCAAGCCCTTTGATACCAAACGAGGTTTCAGACAGAGTGACTCGCTGTCGTGTGACTTCTTTAACCTGACGTTGGAGAGGATCGTACGAGCCGCAGAATTTAATCGCTCAGGCACAATATTTTATAAGAGCGTACAGTTGTTGACGTATACCAATGATATTGACATAATCGGCCTTAACAACCGCGCTGTTAGTTCTGCCTTCTCCAAACTGGATAAAGGGACAAATCGAATGGGTTTGGTGGTGAACGAGGATAAAACGAAGTACCTCCTGTCAACAAACAAAGAGTCGGCGTACTCGCGTATCGGCACCCACGTCACTGTTGACAGTTATGATTTCGAGGTTGTAAAGGACTTCGTATACTTAGGAACCAGCATTAACACCTATAATAGTGTCAGCCTTAAAATCCAACGTAGAATATCTTTTGCCAACAAGTGCTACTTTGGACTAAGTAGGCAATTCAGTAGTAAAGCCCTCTCGCGACGAACAAAACTAACACTCTACAAGGCTCTCGTCATGCCCGTCCTAACGTATGGCGCAGAAACGTGGGCGATGACAATATCCTATGAAACGACGCTTGGAGTGCTTGAGAGAAAGTTTCTGCGCAAGATTTTTAGAGCATTGCTCGTTGGCGACGGCGAGTATCGCAGACGATGGAACGATGAGCTGTTTGAGCCTTACAATGACATAGACAGAGTTCAGCGAATAAAGATCCAGCGGCTTCGTTGGCTGGGTAATTGCGTCCGAATGGATAGAAACGCTCCGGCTCTGAGAGTATTTGTTGCGGTACCAGCTGGTGGTAGCAGAAAAAGAGGAAGATCTCCTGTGCGTTGGAAAGATCAGATGGATAAGGACCTGACGTCACTTGGTATGTCCAACTGGCGCCGGTTAGCACGAGAAAGAAACGATTGTTAAACTCGGCCAAAATCGCGAAAGCGGTTACGCGCCAATTGAGAAGAAGAAGAAGAATATTTAGTTAAGTTAAACGTAAATTTGTAGTTCAATTATGTATATAATTGCATTATTCTTCAGTTTTGATAGTAAGTTTGAAATTGTGTTTTCTTGTCTTCTTGAAGTAAATAAATAAATTGTCCTTGAAAGCTTAAGTAACAGCCGCGATGTACTCAAAATTAAGCATATGGTTCCACATTTGGTTTCAAAAAATTCAAAATTTCTATGCCCCCTTTATTTTTTGTGTTTTCCCTACATTTTTTATACTCCTTTAACATTCAAATGTTTAGTAAAATTTTGTTTAAATATTTCTGGTTAACAATATTTACTACTGCCTGATTTATTGAATTTCCTCAACTTTGCGTGATTAAACTTTAAATCACTGTTTAATGCGAGCAGCTTCTTAAAATAACTTCAATACGAAATGTTTAATCCAAACCATTTCAGGTGCGTAGATAGAGTTACAAAAGTAATTTGGCGTACAAGGTTAATCTAAATTTATAAAGCATTAATATCCAAATACAAGGCTATTACATCCACACATAGAGAAATCGAATTGGAGAAACTGTTATTACAGCTAATATACTTCACTGCCTGACCTACATCACGCCA
Source organism: Anastrepha ludens (assembly GCF_028408465.1). Taxonomy (NCBI): domain Eukaryota; kingdom Metazoa; phylum Arthropoda; class Insecta; order Diptera; family Tephritidae; genus Anastrepha; species Anastrepha ludens. The sequence goes on along the minus strand of NC_071501.1, from coordinate 78,965,660 downwards.
TAGACACGTAATTTAAGTGCTTTCGAATGCATGCACAAATACAAACACACTTATTAAGATGTACATAGATATGAAAGGACTGTGTATATGTAGTTAGCCTTATAAATATGGTGGCCGGCCATCTCTATCTAATTGTAATTACAGTGCACATTTGGTGAATTCGCATTGGAAATGCCTGGTGCGGTAAGGTGAAAAGCAAAGAGGGGTTGACGGCGGAGCACTTGGAAGGATGTGAACCATTTGATTAGCTGCCTGTTGCCACTTTGCTATTGTACTACTTGATTACCGATTGTAACTACATATGTTGCAGTTTCGTGTAGGTGTTGTGTGTGTACATGGAAATGTTGGTGTCTTCTTCGTGTAATTATTAAGGGAACCTAAATTGTCTTCATGGGGTGTGAGCTTGTGAATGGGTAATTTAGTTTATTTCGCACAATGTGACCTAAAAAGCGCAGTGAACTTTTTGTTTAGAACTAATTTGTTCAATTTCCAAGAAATTGTTGTAATTGTGGGCACTACCATGTTTTCGGATAGCAAATCTCTAAGGCCTGTTATAAAGGATCCCGATATGCTTATTTGCAATGAATTTAAAGCTTAAAAATATTTAATATTTAGTCATTCCGTGTTTAAATTAAGGTAAGTTTGTACGGGGTGCGCAAAATTAATCACTCAATTTTGTAATTTTTTACTCGATGAACAAAAAAAACGTGATTTTGGGTAACTTGCATGGTCGCACAAATTTAATCATCCAATTTTTCTTTTAAGTAAATTTTAACTAGATAAAAAGATAAAATTATATGAAGTTACTCACAAGGCGGCACAAAATTAATCATCTAATTTTGTTTTTAAATATATTTTTTACTAGATAAAGAAAACAATGATTTGGAGTGACTTACAAGGTGGCACAAAATGAATCATCTAATTTTGTTTTTAAATATATTTTTTACTAGATAAAGAAAAAAATGATTTGGAGTGTCTTACAAGGTGGCACAAAATGAATCATCTAATTTTGTTTTTAAATATATTTTTTACTAGATAAAGAAAAAAATGATTTGGAGTGACTTACAAGGTGGCGCAAAATTAATCATCCCATTTTGGTTTTGAGTAACTTTCTTATTAGGTGAAAAATAAATGACAAAAAAGGAATGATTTTGAGTGCTTTACAAGGTGGCGCAAAATTAACCATAAAATTTCGATTTTAGGTAAATATAACAAATTTTTTACTAGATACAAAAAAATTATATGGAGGGACTTACAAGGTGGCTCAAAATTAATCATCCAATTTTATTTTTCACACTGCGTTACAAAAACGAACTTTTTTTCTGTCCCATGAACCAAATATACTTTTTCGGAAAGGGGAGAAAAAATAAAAACTCACGTGTATCGGCGATTTTCATGTACACGTCAGAATTTTTTTTTTATGTATAAAATATAGAGCTCGTAGTCCGCCTGTGTGAAAAACTTTGGATCAATTTTTAACCCTTTTTCCGTGATCCAATCGCGCTGAATTTCTGCAGGCAGAGTCGTGGAAATGTTTTTATTGAGTAAAATTAAAAAAAAAAAAAATTTTATCAATTCTCAGATTTTCTTGAATTTTTTTTTTCTAAACAAGACACAATTTTCGGCATAACTTGAAGGGACTTCAAATTTTTAAACAACTTATTAACCTTTAATTTATTGTTTCATTCAACACACTCTGTGCCGTTTGTGTGTTTGTTACAGTTCCGGAAGTTCCGATCATCTGACAGTTGCGCTACTAGGAGACGTATACTTTGACAATTGTTTTAAGTTCTGTTGTGCGAAAACGTCTTTCTGTATATTTCATCTTACGAAAAATGCAGTGCCCGACTCGAAATAACTTTTGTTACGTTTGTGGCTTATTCGCACCAAGTAAAAATTTTAAAACGAAAACTGTGGTTAATTCGTTTCAGAAAATATTAAAGACTGATTATGTTCCTTACTTGTGGTATACTCCGGAAGTCGTGTGCGACTATTGCTATAGAAATTTATGCAAGTTTACTGATGGAAGGTCAACAATAAAGTACTCTGTACCAACAATTTGGCTACCACGTACGGAGCACTGCAGTGAACTGTGCTACTTTTGCGAAACTTTTACTCAAACTAAAGGGTACAAAATTCGCTACGCTAATGTTGAATCGGTTATTCCAGCGGTTCTGTACTCACCAGAGGAACGTATAGCGGCTTCAATGGAGATTTTTGATGATGTTCCCGAATTAAGGGATGGAGAACCAACAGTAGCACCAACAATGCTATCATCATTTCTTGCATCGAATGCGAGATGCGGGGAACCAGAAGTATCGGAATTTGTACCAACACCCAGTGAACTTGGGACTGCAGTGCCGCATTTAGTAACGCAAGCCGACTTCAGTGACCTTGTACGAGAAGGAAATTTGTCAAGGAGAATCGCCGAACTCTTTGCATCACGCTTTAAGCAGTGGAATATAGTGGCGGCTGATTTTAAAATAACAGCCGCTCGTGATCGACGTAGAAGTATTCCATATGACGAATTTTTTAAATTGCAAGAATATCGGGAAAAAAACCTGGCTTATTGTTGTGATATTGATTCGATGTTTGAAAAAATTGGTTACCTTCATATTTCAGAGGAGTGGCGACTTTTCATCGATGCATCGGTCAACAGCCTTAAAGTAGTGCTGCTTCATATCGGTAACAAACATCCAGCTGTCCCGATCGCATATGCCACCAACCTCAAAGAAACATGCGAAGGCATGGAATTAATATTACAGCTGATAAACTACCAAAGCATAATTGGAAAATGTGCTGCGATCTAAAAGTTTTCGGATTACTCATGGGTGTTAAGCGTGGATTTCCAACCCACCAGTGCTTTTTGTGTACATGGGAAGGTCGCAAAAGAGATCAGTATTACACTGAATTTAAGTGGAAGCCGCGAACATGCTACAAAGTAGGCGTAGAAAGTATAGAAAATCTACCTTTAGTGCAGCCATCTCAAATCATTTTGCCATCACTACACATTAAGCTCGGCGTTGTATCAAATTTTGTTAAAAAACTGGATCGTGAGGGCGAGGCGATTGCAAGTTTGCGCAATATTTTTCCGAAACTGAGCGGCGCAAAGATTCATGCAGGTATTTTTTTTTACGAAGGCTTTTAGTAACACCGGACACCGCGCGATTTCAGATTACCAAGAGAGTTTATTAGGTCTAATTATATACGAATATAGGTAGCAACTAGACTCCTCTACTGCCCGCGAAAAAAACATAGTTGGACAATATTTCAATCAGTTGTGAGTAGTTTTCTGTTTTTTTTTTAGTTTCATTAATTCTTTATAAATACATAGCTCATTCTTGCGTATCATAAAAATAAAAGTTTAAAATTTTGTGCAAAACTTGTGGAAACTATATTAATTCAATTTTTAGAAAAATTTCGGGCATTCATTATATGCAGATAAAGCGCAACAAATTTCAACCCAGTTCAATTTGCACTTTATATTCTAGAATTTAATGGGCTAATAACCTGCATCTCCAAATTTTTTTAGAAACTCTGAATAAAGAGTTTGAATATATCCCGAAAAAAATGTATAAATCTTATGCAAATTTGTAAACTTTAATTTATATGACTTTTGTTCTGGAATGAACTTTTTGTTTTAGATAATCAATGAAAATTAAAAACACAGAAGATGAGTAGTCAAAACTGCGGGCCTGACGGAGAGATAACCTAGTGACTGGTCATGAAAATCGAAAACCGATGCAAACAAAAATAAAGTGAAAGAAAAGTTGATCGATAACCGCAAATTATCCTTGAGGTAGCTGGCAGAGGGCATTGTGAGTACGTCACGCACCACATTCTAATTGATTACGCGATTAGACTAAAGTCCATCGCAGTGTATAGTTTGTTTAGAGGAATGCGTATACCCTCTACCACTCGTTGAAGGTCAAGCTCTGAGCTACTCATTCGCTCGTTCATTTCCCTCCACTCCAGAGTGTTCGGAGACCCAACATAGCGTGGTGTTGGGTTGTAGGATAAGCGACAGCGACGTGCTGTATTTTTTAACACATCTTTAATTGATGTACGCTGAGGTCAGTGTTTCGATCGCTGCTTGACTATCAACAGGAATTCATATAAATAAAAAGAGAACACTGAACACTGAAAAAATAAATACTCCATGCTTGACAGTGTTTACAAAACATGTGTCATTATGCCTATGGCTAGTATTGCTTCGTGGTTATGGAAGATTATCGGCATAATGTAAATTAAATCTGCGCTCATCTTCGCAGTATGGCATTTCTACATTTCTCATCAGTCCAATTTCGGTCAATGCGTGCTACTATGATTTGTGTTCATTACTTCCCACTACCATTTTTTGTTTGAGAATTGGTGTTTTCGCTGGACTCAAACCTTTAACCCTTTCGGTGCGGAAAGCCGCTAACGGAAATACAAATTATTTTATATGTTTAATAGTTGCAATGGGTGAAATAAAAGTGTTTTGTCCCATCAAAATTGTATTCGGTTAAAAAGGGGCGGTGGGATGGGCCGGGACATATATGTCCCGTCAGTATTTTTATGGACGCATTTATCCCGTTTAGTATTTTATGATCCAATATCTAAAATATTAATACCATTTGGTTCTATATAAAAGTTTGTTTTATTATGAATTCAACATATATTTAGTTTCAGTAAAGTGAAAAGAAGAAAACAATGAGCAAGTAATACAATATAAAAAAAATTGGTTTTTACTTATGGTAAGGAGCAAGCAGTCCTTGCATAGAGGAATCTGGCATTCTTCGCACAGTGTCTTTGTTCGCCTTTCTCTATTTTGTTGTGCACAACCTGTGCAACGCCTTCGCTTAGCAATGGGAACAGGAAAATGACCTGCAGATAGTTTCCTTTTTCTTCCAGATGCACCAGATCGACTAACAGTAGCTCTTTTTTTACCTTCGGCTATCATATTTTCCGCCATAACGATCATAAAATCTAAGAGTGTATTTTGTCTCCGTCCAAGTTGGGAACTGATTACCCAACAATTTCCCACTGACATCATCAATAATCGGTAAAAGACTTTTTTCCACCATTTGTTAGATTTCCGATCCAGCTCATATTGACCTGCTATTTGATCAGCTCTGTCCACTCCACCCATTATCTGTCTGTAAAACTTAATAATTTCGGGGCACTCCACAATGTGGAGTCCACATTCATTTTTTGACCGTTTTTCAATTTCTTTTCTATCTGCGATATTTCAGACGAATGGCAATTACTAACAACGACTACTTCCTTGGTGTCATGCCATTTGGTATACATCAAACCTGTGTTGCTTGCTCGGAAAACGCATTGACCTTTGTTCAGCTTTACGTCGATAATTGACATTTTTTTGCGGTTCCCAACGCTGCATAACTAGTAGTCTCTAGGAGATTGGTACTTGTGAAGAACCGATCGACGCACAAAGTGACATCTGTTTCTCGAATTTTTGCAGCTAATTGATTTACGACGCGCTAGCCTATGGTTCCCTCGACAGTTCCTTCTTCTCTCCCACAGTAGATGTTAAAATCGTAAATATAGCCAGTAAGAGCATCACACCTGAGCCACATTTTAATACCGCGCTTAGTAGGCTTCAATGGTAGGTATTGTTTCAGGGAAGAACGGCCCTTGAACTTCGTCATGCTTTCATCGATACTTTGGTAAGGACTTTCGTTCCTTGCACTTGCAAATCGAGACTTTAAGAACTCCACAATATCTTCCACATAATACAGCTTGGATGCTCCTTCAGGTTTTTCAGATGAAGCAAAATACATTTTTGATGACAGTAACAGAAATCTATCCCGCGATATTGCCGATTTTATAGCATCGTTTCCCATAGAACTATGTTTCGACCAATAGTGTTTCTCAGATGGCAAACGATTATATGACATAATTATCATGCAACCAATGACGACTTTTATTTCTCCAATATCTGTTAGTTTAACGTTTTTGTATGCTGGTTTTGATTTTCGCATTATCTCAATTCGTTCATTGGTACACTGGGTAATACGCATAAAGAGGCTTTCTGGGAAAATTTTCATTAATAAATTATAAGGATTGTCAGTCCTATCAAAGCGCTGGCTTATATCGGGAAGTCGATAACTGGTTAATGTTTTCCTTGGTACAAATTCTGGGTTGGGAGACGACCATATGGTGTTTTGAGCACAATCTGTGGAGTGCGTTGTTGGCAAAGCCTCTTCCGCATTCTCTTCACTACCATCCTCCGTGCTTCTTTCATCAGCAGATAAAACCTCACTATCAGAAGGCTCATAGTTATCATTACTGCCGTCCGAAAAGTCATCTTCCTCATTAGATGACAATAGCAATTGCGTCCTTATCAAGCACTTTAAGCATTATGCGTCTGTACAAAAGTAACAATAAGAGTTTATAAATAAAAAATAGTTTTGAATTATTCCAATAAATATCCAAGAAAAAGCATATTCGATCCTGACTGGGACACTTTGAGCCCGACAAGAATACTGATGGGACACATACGTCCCACCAGGATAAAAATGCCAGTAATTTTTAATGTAACACAAAAAGTTATACTTACTTACCTCAATATAATAATAGAGCACTAGCACAATAAATAAATATATTTTCAGTAAACTTTGAAGATAAGAAACCACGAAAAATCGCAAAGAAAACCTACCACTTGCAAAATTCGCGTCCACTTTTGCGTTTGTTTTTTGACTAATGAACACGTGTTTACCATTTAACTTCAAATAACGGAAGGAAATACCATTAGGAATGGCATTAACTACGAAATGGAATACATAAAGCCCATTAAATTCGCTTAATTTTCAGGCTAGGTATCTTCAAACATGTGCCGGGATATATAAGTCCCGTTTGGACCGAAAGGGTTAAGGTTAACTTTCTGGGGTCTTTTATGTGGCACTTCGATTTCTACTTCAACTTCGTGGTGCTGCTTAAAATCACTCTCAATCACCATTGGGAGTTGCTCATTGAATCACATATGCTATCAGTCCGAGGAATCGTCTTACTTCTCATGATATTTTTTACTGCGTGCAAACAAACATCTTTTTAGTCCTTCGTAATAAAAATATTTGTCCGCTATTGGAGGAATCCAAGGTATACTTGTTGCAGTTTTTAATCTGGACTCATTCTTACTCTGACAAAAAAATTGGCACTTTTTCATGACGCGTCAACGGCTTGTGCTGCGGGAAAATTTTTAATGTCGCAATATTTACTCCACTACTTTTTATTAATGTATTAATTTATACTGTTTTGTAAAGTTTTCCATTTCAGTTCCACATTACCTTATTTAGTTGATTATAAAGAAAAACTTTTACGAAATGCCCATAACAAAAATTTCATTTGCACGAAAAAGTACAGTCGAAAGTTATGCGTGACCGTCGGTGTAAACAAAAATGCTAAAGCCGTTTGTTTACTTGGCCAACTTGTTTGACAGATATCACTACGGAATATTCGATGCGCCTAAAAATATATGAACACCTTTCATGACAGTTACTTGGTTTTTTTTGTTGCACTATCGCTCAGATCTTTTAATCCTCGCAACTGGAATATCCAATTTATTTAAAAATAATTTAGTGTAAATATCGGTGAATCGAAAAAAACTTCGCCAGCAACCAGAAACAAAAACCCATTGACCTATTTGCTGTAAAAAGTGAGGCAAAAAATGATAAAAAAATAAAAAAATATATAAAAAAATACTAATGCAACAACTCAGCGTAAAACAAAAATGTTTGTGGAATACTTCAAATTGTCGCAAATATTTGTTAAACACATACACTTCTGTAAACTTGCTGACAGCTGAGCCGCAATAACAATTTTCCCACCTGTAGCTGACCCAATGAATTGGTATGTGATGAGCGTCAACAACGCCGACGACACCAGCGACAATGACTGTCTGTGCAATACGAATATGTAGGCGCACAGTTTATTTCCAATTTAAATGGCCCATTTCAATAAAAAATTCAATTAAAACCAACTGACCATTGTGATTGTTTCCATGTATTATTTTCGTTATACGCCACCTCACCCGGTAATTGTTGGTGCCGCAAGCGTGATGGCAAGACTTTTGATTGCCTGGATACAAATACCAGTATATATTGAAATCAACCGAAAAAACATGCAAGTGGAATGGGTATAAAGAAACTTTTATATTTTATGCATGGCATTGTCTTTAGTGAAATCAGAGAAATAAATAAACTGGGGGTTCTGCTAGACAGTGAGCTTACACGCAGGTTAAATATAGGCCAAAACAGTCTTATCACTGCGTTCATCATGGAAATTAACCAATACAACTTTGGGCTATGACCATGGAAAATCTGATATCAATGAATCCATGTGAACTTGAAAAAAGTACTGCCCAACACAAATGCCAAATTTTGATGTTTTGATACCAGCTGGCATGAAGTCAATAAAGAAATTTAAGTGAGGTAATAATATTTTTGATTGAAGCACGACAGCAAAATCGAAAAAATATAATCTCTTCAATGCGGGGGAAAACAATCTGAGCAGTTTTGAATCCTTTGAAAATGCAACAAAAACTTGTACAGAAAGTTCTTGGTTGCTAAAACACAAAATTTTATACAAGTTTTCATGAATTAGCTACTTTTTGCAATTACAAACAAGCTAATTGTCTTAAAAAAACGTTTTATAGAATTCAATATTAATATTGGACTATTTATTTTACCTTCTAAAGGGTGGTTAAGTTTCAAGGGCCGGTGTTAATTTTGAATAAAATACAATTTTAGGAAATTATTGCAATTTCTCTTTATTATGATAATATTGGTATGGCCACGGCCTCGGCGGCACACCTCCATCCGATGGTCCAAATTTTCAATGCCACTGAGGCATAATTGAGGTTCTATGTCGCTAATGTGCCGAATTATCTCATCCTTTAGCTTTTGAATATTTGCTGGCTTATCGGCGTACACCTTTTCTTTCAAATCACCCCAAAGAAAGAAGTCCAACCGTGTCAAATCCCATCTTGGCGGCCAATTCACATCGTCGCGACGTGAGATTATTCAGCCATCAAATTTTTCGCGCAAAAGAGCCATTGTTTCGTTAGCTGGGTGAAAAGTGGCGCCGCCCTGTTGAAACCACATATCGTCCACATCCATATCTTCCAATTCGGGCCATACAAAGTTCGTTATCATCTCACGATAGCGAACACTATTCACAGTAACAGCCTGACCGGCCTCATTTTGGAAAAAATACGGCCCAATAATGCCGCCGGCCCATAAACCGCACCAAACAGTTACTCTTTGTGGGTGCATTGGTTTTTCGGCAATCACTCTTGGATTATCGTTCGCTCAAATGAGGCAATTCTGCTTATTGACGAATCCACTGAGGTGAAAATGTGTCTCATCACTGAAGATGATTTTCTTCGAAAATTGACCATTCACTGTTGCCATTTCCTACCACCATTCTGACCATTGACGATGCTTGAAATGGTCAAGAGGCTCTAGTTTTTGGGTCAATTACACCTTGTAAGCGTGTAACTGCAAGCCTTTATGCATTATGGTCATCAACGACGAGCGTAAGAGGGTAAATTGTTGGGCACGACGACGAGTTGAGGTCGACGGCTCTTCAACCACACTATCGCGAACAGCAGCAATATTTTCTGCAGTACGAGCTGTACGAGCATGCACCGGTATTTCCACATCTCTTACAGACCCGGTTTGCTCAAACTTTTGCACAATTTTTCCGATTGTACGCACATTTAGACGATTAAATTGACCGAAAAAATCACGAAGTGCGCGATATGCATTTTGATTTGAACTCCCGTTTTCATAATAAGCCTGAATAACTTTAACGCGTTGCTCGATTGCATATCTTTCCATGGTTCAAATTGAATTGGTCTGAAAATGAAAAATGCCAAATGAAATACACAAAAGAATTTGGTGTTTAGGTGTGGTTCACATTCAACATCGGCCCTTCAAATTTAACCACCCTTTATAACGGTCTGGTTAATATTAAATTTCAAGCCAGTAGTAACGAAACAGTGCAAGATCTTTGAAGATTATTTTCACTATTAGCAATTAAAACTGCATAGTCTGATTTTCTAAAATTAATGGTGTCTGATCGACAGCGTACGAAAAAAATATAATAATACAAGGTAAAATTAGTCTCGAAGGACAAGCAGTGACCGAATTTCTAATGTAAAGTAGATATGCACCCAAAGCTGGATGACTTTTTAAATAAGCTGGTCAAATAGACAATGATATTTTTTGGCAGAGTACAAGAGACTTCAACCGTAATTGAAGTAATCCCAGGGGACTCCTTGAGCTTAATTTTATTCATTTTTTTAATAACTTCTGCTGACGTAACTGGAATAATATTGTATATTCAGCGTACTCAGGGCAGTTTCCAATTGGTTATATGTATTTCATCAGTGCCTCCATTAGACCTATGGGTTTTACTAAATGATCAGCAGATATGATAGATTCGCTTTTTGCGCGCTTGTCTTAGCCCAGTTTCTCTCGTCAATTTGAACCTGATCGCTGAGTTAAATTGATCTAAATCGATTGAATGCATCATTTTTAACCTTCATGTGCCCGCGGTATAAAACTTACGTACTCGGTCGGCTTACTACATTTGTAGTAACTACGTAATTGCATGCAAAACCAATGTAATGTTAAGAAAAAAATACTTGTATGGTGTTCTTTTTTACTTGCACGTGTGTAATAACCTTTTTATTTAAAAATATTGAGTTCAGGTGATAATTTTAATACAAAAAATGTTTTAATTTTCCGGAGTTGAACAGCATTTTCCCAAAATATATGTTTCGGCATGTGCATTACACACTGCTTTTTTGCACCAACTAGAGATTTTTCGTGTGTTGTTACGACTTCCTATTTCAGAGTATTGACAAGGTACAGGATATTTTGGTTGTTTATCGTTGGAAATATCAGGTGAAATAGATGAATCAACATTAGATGTAGCAGAAAGGGATCGATCCAGTGCCATTTTGATAGCTTTACGTGTTTGATGGAATCCCAGCACCCGGGGAACTTGAGAGTGCTGTTCAATTGCTGGCATGAAAAGCTGCCTAGACAAGCTCCGCAAGAACTTTCGTCGCGCGTCTGTGCGACGGTTATATGGATTGTTTTCCGATTAAATGATGAATGATGCAAGTGCACTTATGTCCAGCATGTTATAAAACATGGCCAAGGGCCAACGCAATGTTTTGCGTTTCGTTGAATATGCTGAAAGCATTTTATCCTCTTTGTTTGCATTGCAATCAAGGATGTATTGCGGCTTGTTTTTCTTTTCAGCTACAATTGAACTTGTCAAAAGTGTGCTGGCAAGTATTATAACTGATCTGTCTCTTTTTGGAACATAAGATACCAAAGAAAACTTTCCATCGAGAAACCCGAAAATGGAAGATTCTTCAGCACGATTGCGGTTAGCCTTCATTTCATATGGTAGAAACGTTTTATTTTGACGAACAGTACCAAGGATAGCAAGACTTTTGGACATTAAATGCTTGCCTAAGTTTAGCGATGTAAAAAAATTGTCACAAATAATAGTCCATCCGGTGTTCTCCCAATGGCATACTAACCTTTGCACAACACCTTCACCTACGTTATTTGCTCGACCAGCATTTGAGTTTTTTCCAGTATATATTTCACTTTTGAGTGGATAGAACGACTTAGCATCGCATGCAAACCAAACCTTTGTCCCATACTTGGCAGGCTTAGAGGGTATGTACTGAGTAAACCTAGTTCGACCGCGATAAGCAAATAATTGTTCATCCACAGTAATTTCTCCAGATGGTTGGTAACATTTGCGCAGATTTGCATTCCTTTGTGTCTACAATTCAGATATTGGAGCAGCCTTATCGGCACATCCACATCTTCGTCATTTGATTTATTTACACCTGCTACTAACACAAGACCTATAAATGCTCTTAGTTCAATTAAGGTTAATTTCTCCCAGATTCTTTTATCTCGTTCCAAGTCTCATAGGCTTTTCGTGCTTTTTCATTCGTATCTACTAGAATTTGTTGAAGCATTGATGTAGTGAATATCAACTCAAAGACGTCAGACTCAATTAGACCCTGGGTAGCCCGAGTTGGACCCACAACAGTGCTCCGAAATACATTATGGCTACTTACGCGAACAGCTTGGCTAGGAAAGTTCTTAAGCCATGCAGTTTGATCTTTAGCGATCAACGCATCATGTCGTTGGGTAATGGGCGGTTCGCCTGAATCAAAATCATCCTCGAAATCTGCTTCGAATATTGCACCCTCTTCTTGCTCATCATTGCGAATGTCGTCCTCTTCAATAATTAATTCACTTTCAGCGTCGGATTCTTCTCTATTGATACCAATTAAACCACCAGCGCCAATATCGTTCGGGTTGGAACTCTCATCACTAAAATACTATTTTGCATACATTTTATATGGTTACTACAAATGTAGTAAGCCGGCCGCAAGATGATGTTTTTTTCATGTAGGGTCTAGAGGTCAGGCAAATAATAGTTCGAGTGTTATTATACTCTTAATTGACTTTGATTTGATAATCAGGAAGCTACTAAAAATTCGGGTATTGTTGTTTCGGAAATTTTTTTTTATCTCACTTTTTTTCACAATTTACTACAAATGTAGTAAGCCGGGCACATGAAGGTTAAATGGCTGCACTGAGTGTAGTTCTTTTTTTTAAATTTAATGTTAGTTTTAATCTTTGGAGATCTGGTTCACTGCCAGCCTTTCGGTAGTTTTCGTTTTTCTGCTACAAAGTTTCTTATAAAGGGTAGATTCTTTTCCTCATCAGGTACCTGTTTTGATGTGGGTGTACTGCTCTACGCTGCTAACTGAAGTTATTGTGTAAAATGAAGCGATGAATCATCGAGCTGCTCGCTAGGTATATTTGTTTAATTTCTCTAGCTGAAGCTGAAAATATTTCCAGTCGGTGAAAGAGTTGACTAGCCTTGTTGCCCTTTCGTTTCGTGCGGCATCTTGCGATATTACTAGGTGTGCCAGTGAAAGATCCGAACTCAAGTTAAAACCTTCTGCAACAGACAAATGGAAAAGATCAATTAAGTTCAAAATTTTCCTTGTATCTGAAGGCCAGTATTTCTGTTTAAGAGTTGAGATTTAATTACAGCCTATACGTTACTGTAAGATTCTCGTCCTTTTGTCGTAATGAGAATTTAGACAGATGATGTGTGATTTGCAAAAAAGTCGCCGCCGATTATAAAACTACCTTGAAAATAATTTAAAAGAGCAAAATAGTTTTTAGACTTCAGCTGTATCACGGTGGACTATAAAGTGCAGTAAACGTCAGTGGCTGTGTTAAAATTTCAACGGTAACGGATTTTGTTTGGAATTCCTTTGTGTAAATTTCTTCATCTAAATTATATTTTATTCTGTATGTATTTTCTTTTCAGTGTACAGTTTTCAGGATGTATGCTGTGGTACAGGGAGTAGTTTTTTGAAATTCAAATACCTTTCGTGGACTTCACCGTATGAGTGAGTTGCAAAGTTTTAAGTCGAATTTTCAAAATGTAGTTGCACAAAATTGTTTCGCTTTACAAGGATCTTATCACAAGTAAGCAAATAACTCACAACTTGGTCCCATCTTTCTATTTAGTTTAGCTTTACATCGCATTTTTGAAGGTAAAAGACCGATAACTACAGATTAGCCCTTATTTCACGACGTAGCGCTATTCCATAGTTAGAAATTTATTTACTGTTTTTAATTTTCGTTTCACATTTCAAAATAATAAGCTAAAGCCTCTCCCTCTCTCTCATTGGCCAATTCAAGTGCTACAGTTTTGAATGTTGCCGCAAAATCACTTAGTTTTTGTAACCATGCAAATAGTGGGCATTTCGCTGAAACAAGTAATTAAATATGAATTTGACATGAACTTAACGCTTTTACGTATATACGTATACGTATGTGTGTATGTGTGTCTGTATACATGCAAATGGTCGGCGGCGCTGCGTGAATGACTGTATTTTGGCAGTTTATGCGTAAAACCGCAAATAATTGACCTATAAATGCATATAAATGCGTATGTTTGTATATTGCAGTCGCGCTTATGTAGTTTATGCGCCAGCCAGCTTGGTTTAACTGCGTTTACATTTGGTTAGATTATTTTGTTTACATTAACGAATTCGCATGCACAAAGTCAGTAATTGATGAAATTTGAGGCACATTTTTGGCAATTCAGTGAAATAATTTGTGGAACTTTCCGCTGAGGGATAGCAAGCATAATTTTCAATATTGCACATAATCATGCACAGAATTTTTTTGAGTAAGAGTTTATATTTTAAATTCTAATTATAGACAACGCGCGTTTAGTGATAGAGTGACAGAGTAGCTCTGAATTTTATTTTTTTGAGATTTTAATATATATTAAATTTAAATAATCGGCTAATGAGTTGATGCGCAGTCTCGTAGAATACTCTGCATGGGGAAAATGGATGAAATAGATGTATTTGCATCCTCTTTTTTATAAGCTCACGACGGCAAACCGATTCCAATGAAGTGGTCAAACTCAGTGTTCCACCGGCTATTCTCAATAAAAAAGGGTTGCTTTATAAAACTAAAGTCCATTAATAGACAAATAGAAGTAGCTGATTTGAGGTTTGCACTCTGACCTCATGGTTTTGAATGCCTTATACTCATCACCTCGGTACCTAATGCAAGCCCAGTTCCCTTATTAAGCTTAGTAACATAGAGCTGGGTTGGGCTGCATTAAATGCAAAGTGTAACAATGGGAAATGCGGCCGCCGTAGCCAAATGGGTTGGTGCGTGACTACCATTCGGAATTCAGAGAGAGAACGTCGGTTCGAATCTCGGTGAAAGATCAAAATTAAGAAGAAGTTTTTTCTAATAGCAAACCTCCGAGTGTATTTCTGCTATGAAAAAGCTCCTCATAAAAATATTTGCCGTTCGGAGTCGGCTTGAAACTGTAGGTCCCTCCATTTGTGGAACAACATCAAGACGCACACCACAAATAGGAGGAGGAGCTCGGCCACACACCCAGAAGGGTGTACGCGCCAATTATATTTATATATATATACATATAATATAACAATGAGAAATAAATATCAATAACTCCGCGGCGTGTTGTGATAAAGATCAGCATAACCTAAATTTTAGAAACTGTTTTCATGTATTTTTTTTTCTAATAGTCTATTTATTTTTTTTATTTAGTCTAATTATTTGATAAGTCATATTTAATTAAGAAATTGCGTCTCACTATTATGAATTATGTTTCTGCATAGGCGGTAATTATTTAATTCCAAATTTTCACCGAAAAGGTCAGCTTGCGAACAAAAATGAAATTCACTGGTCCTTCATCTTGACAACTCAGCAACTCACAAAGCTAGTATTGTCAAAAAACTCCCTGCCTATCCATTGAACAACCGCCGTATTCCGGCTGACTTCTTTCCAAAAGCTCAAAATACTACTTCAAGACATCTATTTTCAGTCGCTTGAAATCATAAAGAGAATTCATAGCGAGAACTATAAAATCCACTAATGAAAGAGTTTTAAAGGTATTTCGATGATTTAATTACTCCTTGGCATAATTACAAGGTGGCACAAAATTAATCATCCTCATCTGAAGATTTATAATTTTTGAAAATGTTGTCGCACGTTAATGACATTTGACACTTGTGGAGTGGGGTGCGTTAAGGAAGCTGAACTCAAAGATTTCCATCACTCAAATAGCATTTTAGATTTAGCCACGGGACAAAAAAGGTTGGAGTTTATTAAGTGCTATCTGCTGAATAAAAATTGAAAGTTATGCCATCGTGAGTCATCTATTCAAACAGGATTATAATTATCATTATATTGAAAAGATTTAGTTCTGCAAACTGGCCTCGGAGTACTTCTCTGAGCAGAACTTTCTTAATAAATTTTAATATATGTATTACAAATATTAACCACAGAGTGCACATCGTCACCACACCGTTTCCGCACCTGATTTGCTCAGCATATTAGCATTGAATTAATGTTCATAACTAACAAGCTGAGGTATGGATTTTAGTCAGCTCTTATGAAAAGCATTCGCTCCTGCGGGTCAACTCGAACCTTCTTACCGGCTGGGGTATCGTGAAGTAAAAAACGATTCGGATATACCCAACGTGGAGCAGTTGGAGTTCAAATTTGAGCATAAGAATCAAAATAGTTCCTTAAACTCACTTCTTTGTTAAAAATTATCTGTGAAAAACATCTGCAGTGCAATGTCTACATGATAAGCGTGTAACAAAAACAGGAATTAATGTTGGGGAAGTAAGTTAAATTAGATAGATTCTTTAATACCAGTACGGCCCAGATGAATAGTTGAAATATGTGGTACAAAAGAAGGCTGTTTATTGTAATGTACTTGGTTGTACTCGTTTAATTAAAAACGCAATATTTTGGCTCAAAATTCTACATAATTTTGATATTTTTTCCTCTTGACGGTGTGAGTAATTTTTTCAATATCACGAATGCACAACATTTTATTAAGAGCAAAGTGGTAGTTCCAACGATTTCCCTCTAATAATATGAACCATGTAGATGAAGCACGCTCTAGTAGGTCAAACGGTAAATATTTTTATAAAATCGTGAAAATCAAGATCTTCAATGAGAAACTCCATCACATTTGCCATATAGTTTAGGTCCGGTACCCACCAATTATTATCTTTTCAAGGCTTTCCAAACTATCTCAATCGAACAAACGGTCTCCAAAAATGCACTGGTCACGGAAGAGAGGTTTTTTAAGGGGGTAGTATGGTATTTTTTTTTTTCATTTTTTTTTTTTTTTTTTTAATTATTCTATAACATCTTAAGATTATTGTGTGAAAGTTTGAAGTGCATTAGAGTAAAATTGACAAAGACACAAAGGATTAAGTATCTACCTCTCCAACCGGATTTCACGCTGTAAAAATCTTCACAAATCTTTAAACGCGTTTTTCTCACACTTGCCTTTTTTACGGTCGGTGTCCACTGTAGATTCATATCTACTGCACCGATTCTTTTCAAATTTGGTTTTTTTGTTTCTTTACTTTATTCACGAGGTAATGACGTCGAGTTTTTTTTTTTTAAATTTTGTCATATTTTAAAACAACAAAGTTTTCAAGTTTTTTTTATGAAAAATCGGTGTTTTGACTTCAAAGCGCTTTAAAAAATTAAAAAAAAAAAAAAAAAAAAATTCGACGTTGTTACCTGCGAAACTTTATTAGCTGATGAAATCAATTTGGTTTTTTGATTTTAGTTGATCCAGTAATGAGTTCTGAGGGACACCGCAATAAAACTTTTTTATGAGACGTCCGCGAAGATTCGATGCCACCAACTCATTTCTTCATAAAAATCAATGAAAATTTCACACAATATTCTTTAAATATGACTTTATAATGAAGTAATTTTAAAATTTTGAATAAATCAACTGTGTCGACAAAAAAAATTTCGAAAAATATGCTTGTTTTACACCGAATTAACCATACCACCCCCTTAAGGGGACCCGGTGGTCTCAAATTTTCAAAAAATCGATTTTTTTTGTTTTTTCGATATTTCGAAAGTAGACACTATACTATAAGAATATACTGTGAAATTTACATGCGGAAATTCCCAATATTATAGCTTCTACAGCCCATTAACTACGTAGAGAGCGTTCCGCGCGCTCCTGTACCTCGACCTTTAAACTCATTCATATGGAAAAGACTTTTGTTGTCAAAAGACAAAAAAGTATTCTACAGAATCATTTGAAATTTTAATAAGTTGTTCACAACATCAATGGATACCGCCCGTACTAGAATCATTTTACAATTTCAATATTATCTGGAGAACCAACTTATTGGCCAACTGTTATACGGAAGCGACCTGATTTAATTGACTCTTACATTACGAAAGATATTAAAAGTGAGCAACTCGAAATAACTCCAAGCTTTGGCCTCTCATCTGACCCTTCTCCAATATTATGAAGCTATGAAACCAGTCCTATTCTAAACTACAAGACACATAAATTTAACAATAATTATGCGAACTGGGACTATTTTCGTGAAATTATGGAGCAAAGCCTTAACATTAAAGACCCCCTAAAGAGCGAAAAAGAAATAGACTCCGCAATCGTATACTTCAATGGCAGTATTGTGTCTGCGACAACAACTTCCACACCTATAGTCAAGGTGAGTAACAACAAATACAAATTACCCCATAAAATCTTGGAAACAATCAGAGAAAAACGAAAACTAAGGCAACAATGGCAATCTACACGTTCACCAGATATTAAAGAAAAGGCTGAATTTAGCAACAAAAGAAATTAAAGAAATATTAAAAGTGGGCAAGGACGAAAAATTTGAAAAATATATCGCATCACTGGGATCTAGTAGAGCTACAAACTATATACCATGGAAAGCCTGCAAAAAAAATGGACAACGCAGTCATACACAAACCCCCTCTAAGGACTAGGACACAGTTTTGGGCGGAAACACCAAAAGAAAAAGCAAAAATATTCGCTGATCATTTAAAAAAAACATTTACGAATCAACATAATAACCAAGACGTTGACAATTCTGAATTTCATGCTCACCTCACAAATAACATGAACATACAAATGAAGAAAATAACTTCGAAAGAAATACAAATAGCAATTGAGACAAAAATTGACGTAAATAAATACCCAGGATATGACGGAATCACAGGAAGGATTCTAAAGGAGTTACCTGACAAAGCCACTTTCTACTTAAGAAATATATTATATTTAACTCAGCATTACGAATGAAGTATTTTCCACTGCCTTGGAAGGTTGCTGAAGTCATCGCAATACCCAAACCTAATAAAGACGCCTCTGAAGCTTCTTCATACAGACCAATTAGTTTATTACCATCATTATCCAAGCTTTTTGAGACGCTTATACTTGACCGCCTTGACCCCCACACTACAGGCGCGAAACTTATTTCCTTCACACCAATTTGGATTTCGTAGAAAACATTCAACAATAGAACAGGTACATAGAGTAACAAATAAAATATTATCAGAAATTGATAAAAGAAATGTGTACCTTGATGCAGCGAAAGCTTTCGACAGCGTGTGGAACAAGAGTTTAATATTTAAACTCAAACAGTATCTTCCACTCGACTACTACTCGTATTTGTTAATGAAAAGCTATTTAGCAAAAAAATACTTTTACGTGAAATATAGAGACAAATACTCTAACATTTAACTCATGGAAGCCGATGCACCTCAGGGCAGTGTATTAGGGCCAGTACTATATATGCTGTACACAGCTGATATTCCCTTGCCTGCAAGTATCGACATGATAGAAACCTTTGCAGATGACACCGTCCTATTGGCAACTCATAAAACCTTAGAAGCGCCAATAAACAAGTTACAACAGACTTTGGACCAAATACTAACATAGTTTAATGCCTGGGGTATACAAATCAATAGTGGCAAAAAATTTAATGTAGTTTATTCTAACAAGAAAGTAGGACACAAGAATCTGACAATAAACAATTCGCAAATCTCGATAGACACCAAAGCAAGATACCTTGGAATGACTATTGACTCTAAACTTCTCTGGAAAGAACATATCACGTTGAAAAGAAATGAGGTAAAAAGCAGATTCCGACAACTATACTGACTACTTGGCAAGCGCTCGAAACTGTCATAAAACCCTTATATACAAAAACTGTGATTGTGCCAATCTGGGCATACGGAATAGATATCTGGGGAACTGCAAGTAAAAGTAACATTGACATAATTCAACGACTACAATCAAAAATACTCAGAACTATAGCCTTGATACGTCCCAAACGAAGATATTCATCGCGACCTCAACATCGATACAGTAGCAGAAATCATCCGCAAACGCAGCACAAATCGTATTGCCCGTTTAATGAACCATACAAACACTGACATGACTAACGAGTCCGGTGGTTCCGTAAGCAAAAAAAAATTACTTTTATTTATCAGTCCATTTTACAAAATGAATCCAACCTGTTCTAGAGCCCAGTTAAAACTGAAGCTAAAGTTACAAATGTAATACTTATAAGCTAAAATATTATTTAGAAGTTCAGCTGACGTCTGTTGAAATAAGTATTGCAAAAAAAATAATAATTTATTAAATTGTTATTATTGCGGAAATATTGTTAAGTGAAAAAAAACAGTTTGTCAAACTTTGCAGTTTATTGACATTTGAGAATTATTTGTGAAAAAAAAACAGTTTGTCGAACTTTGCAGTTTATTGACATTTGAGTTCATTAAATTGCTACTATTGCGAAATATTGTTAAATGTTGAAAATGCGGTTTGTTGACATTAAATTGCTACTATTGCGAAATATTGTTAAATAAAGAAAATGCAGTTTGTTGACATTTGGGTTCATTAAATTATTGTTCCCAATTAATGGGTAGGGAGTGTGTTGAGTTATTGGAATGGGTAGTTGACATAACTCCTCCCCCCTTTGACTGAAAACTCTCCTGAGTTTTTCTAGTTATCTCTATTTCGTTATGTTTTGATTTTTTATATATGTAAAATATGACTACTGTACCTAGGGCTATTAAACTGAATGTCAACGCTAGGCTATTAAAAATGTAGTTTAGTTTTTTGTGAAATCTGATTTCTTCGATCTTTTGAATGTTTTCGATCTGATTCGATACTAATTCATCAAACGTTAGCTGAGATGTAATATTATTTAAATTAAAATTATTATTTATTAAAAAGTGTTGTTCAAACTTATCTTCAGAATTATAATACAGATCTCCATTTATTTCTAATTTACAACCGTTAAATGTTATTAGTTTATTTCCACTTAAATTGAACTGTCTATTATTACAACTACTATTAGCTATAGAATTTACATGATTTTTTATGATTATTAAGCCAGGTTGTATTTCTATAGTTTCTACTTGTTTGTTCTTTTTTCTTAAGCAATTATTTCTGAAAATACAAAGATTAGACTTTTTTAAATTGCTTCTTTTTACTTCATTATTAAAATCATAAATTGAATTGTTTATTCTTAGGATCTCTCTTTTTTCAAAAACAAGTTCTTCTTTGTTTTCATTAGGTATAGGTACAAAAATTGATCTTTTTACTTTTCTTATATCTTTAGGTATTTGTATTATAAAAATTATTTTATTTTCTTTATAATGTCCTGCACTTAATCTTGTATTTTGCATTTTGTAGAGATCGATGTTGTAACGAATTATTTCTTCACTTGTTAATACATTATTATTCATAGTATTTGTCTTTGTGGCTACAAGATTATTTTGTATGTGTTCAATATTGTCTAGCAGAATTTTAATTTTTAGCAATATATCCAGATATAGGAGCTTATTTTCTAATTCTTTGTCATTCTTGGATATTTGATTTAATTTTGAGGTAATCTGCGTTCTGTCACTTTCTATTGCGTCTTTTAGTTTTGAAATTGTTTTGTTAAATACATGGTTTATCTCTATGTTTCCGTTAAGGGTTTTTATTATTGCATGATTGTTGTTGTCAATTGCTAGTAAATGTCTTTCTATTTCTGTCCTGTCAAAATCGTCCATTGTGCCATATAGCCATTTCATGCCTGTTCCCATAAAGTTTATTAGTCCTCTCGGATGTCTAGTAGGAATGATTGTCTTGAGTTTTGATTTTGCTTTTTCCAGTTCTGTATTAAGGAAGTGTCTGTCGTTGATATTTGCTATTACTTTTGTATTTTCTTCGAGTCCTTCTATGACATATTGAATTTCCTTGGGGTCAATGATGTGTAGAATAGTGTCGTAGTTGTAAGTTATGTCTGCGTCTTCTAGTGCTATTTCAGCGAAGCCATTTGTACTATTGATGTTTTCGACAACTAATGTGGTGTTGTTTACAGTGAAGAGCGTCATTATTATGGTTATTAGCAGTGTCATGTGTACCTGAAAATTTAGTAGTCCTTTTTATGTTAGTTGGGTGAATATTTGATAAATTCGTTTTTTTGTATCTAGGTTCTTGTTTATGTCGAACAGCCTTATAGTTTTTCACGTACCCTTCCTGATTTGTGTTTTGATATTCCTCCCTGTCAATATTCAACTTTGTAATTTTTCTCTCTTTTGTGGTCCGTAGTAAATTATAAATTTTGTTCTTTTCTATTTTTCCATTTGCTATATCTATTGGTCTTGTCTTGGTTACGGAATGGATGGATCTGTTGTACCATTCAGTACATTTGTATATTTTTTCCTGGACTGTTAAACTTGAATTTTCCATTTCTAACATTCGAAATCTTTCTGCTAAGGTGCTGTGAAACCTTTCGATATCCGCGTTTCCGGTATGAGAATTTGGCTTTGTAAAATGAATTTCCACTTGTTCTTGCCTAAGAAAATCTTTTACATTTGTTGAGTTGAATTCGTTGTCAGCTACTATGCGTTTCGGTTTTGAGGTGAGAGAGAAATATAAACGAAGTTTTTCTATAAGTGTTATACTGTTTCTGTCTTCTAAGTAAATAGTAGTAGCTTGTTTCGAAAATTTGTCTATGATGGTTAGAAAACTATGTTTCTTAATTACGTAAGTGTCCATGTGTATTATCTCATTCGTATCTGTGGGTGTTTCCGTTATAAAGAATTTCGGTTTATATGGTTTTCTGTCGTATTTACCTCTACAACAAATATCACAATTGTTAATATATTTTTGGATAAGTAGTTTCAAATTTTTAAAGTATATTGTATTTTTTAAACCCTGATAATTTTCATTTATCCCCGCATGTCCAGTTTCTTCTTTATGATATTTTTGAATATATCTGTAAGCTTCTTCCTCGTTTCTCATATCTTTAGCATGATATGAGCATCTGTAGAATTTTACACTACCATTAAATAATTCTATTAGCTTCTGTTGCACTATGTTGTAGTCTGAATCTGAAATTCCTGAATAAATTCCTACTTTCCCCGTTTTTATAAATCTTCTGAAAATGTCCGACATGAATCCACTCCTAATATCGTCTAGACTTACAAAAATTTTTCTTTTATTGTCAACTATTCTAATTTCTTCCGTCTTACTTTCTGTCAAGATTATTTGGGTATAAAAACGGTTAACGACTGAGTCTAATATGGGAAAATGATCGTTCAGTTCCTCTTCTTGAGAGTGAATAGTAGCGGTTGTACTTATATTGTCTAAGTCAATTTCCCTTGTGTTTTCATCTACTGCACAAATTTCACCAGTATCTGCGTTAATTCTACTGAGAAAATCGGCTAGAGTATTCTCCTTGCCTTTGATATACCCGATGTTAATATCGTATTCACCAAGTTTGAGTAACCAACGTTGAAGCCTAGGATTTATGTCTTTTCCTTTATATTTTGTTTGTAGCCATTTTAGTGGTTGGTGGTCTGTCATAAGGTCAAAGTTTCTTCCATATATGTATGGCCTGAAGTAATTTACTCCCCAAACGATAGCCAACAACTCCTTTTCTGTTGTTGAGTATCTTCTTTCGTGTTCATTTAGGGTTCTACTTGCGTAACTGATAGGATGATTATCCTGTGTTATTACTGCGCCTATTGCGAATTCGCTGGCATCTGTTGCTAATTTAAATTTCCGTTTAAAATCTGGGTATTTAAGGATGGGTGTATCGATTAGTAGTCTCTTAAGTTTGTAGAATGCATCCGTATATTGAGGGTCATTTTTATTAATCTTGGTATTCTTTTTTAAATATTTTGTCAAACCATGGGCAATTTTAGCATAGTCTTTTATGAATTTTCTATAATATCCTGTTATACCTAGGAATGATTTTATCTGTTTCTGATTTTCTGGAAGTTTTAGTTTTTGGATAGCCCCGATTTTGTTCGGATTAGGTTTGATTCCTTCAGTGGTAAGAATGTGTCCTAGATATTCGGTAGATTTTGCGAAAAAATTGCACTTATCAACTTGAATCTTAAGATTATGTTTTCTAAGAGCATTGAAAATTTTCTGTATACTATCCTTATGTTCTTGTATTGTGCTACTGAAAATTAGAATATCGTCAAGATATACAACACATATTTTGTTGATATACTCCCTTAGTACTGAATTAATCAATCTTTGAAAAGTAGCAGGAGTGTTTTTTAGTCCAAAAGGCATACGAACGAATTCATAATGACCTAATGGAGTAGAAAATGCTGTTTTCTTCCTATCTTCCTCTTTAATAAGGATTTGATGAAAGCCTTTGGCTAAGTCGAGAGTCGTGAAGTATTGTGCTCGACCAAGCTTTTCTAAAATTGTATCAATATTTGGGATGGGAAATTTATCACTGACAGTTATTTCATTTAAAGCCCTGTAGTCTATTACTATTCTCCATTTTTTTTTTCATTGAATTGTCCGACTTCTTGGGCACAATCCATAAAGGAGAATTGTA
Source organism: Anastrepha ludens (assembly GCF_028408465.1). Classification (NCBI taxonomy): domain Eukaryota; kingdom Metazoa; phylum Arthropoda; class Insecta; order Diptera; family Tephritidae; genus Anastrepha; species Anastrepha ludens. Next base: position 78,941,377 of record NC_071501.1, on the reverse strand, counting down.
TGGAGATATACTTTCCCTAATTATCCCTTGTTCTAACATTTCCCGCATTTGTTTATTGATTTCTTCCTCGTGGATCTGAGGGTACCTATATATCTTCGAATATACCGGTTTGTTAATCGTTGTCGTAATTTCGTGTCGTACTTCATGAGTGTGAGTAAGTAAGTTACCCTCTTGGAAAAATAGATCGGAATTTTTTTGAATAAGATCCGTTAAAAATGTTTCTTCTTCTTTGTTCATATCATCACGTTTTAATCTATCTAAAATGTTATCTGATTGTATTTCTAAGGTTTGAATTTCTTCTAAATTGTATGGACAAGAATCTATAAATTTAATTTTATTGCCGTTTATTTGTAAGAAGTCTTCCTCAAGGTTTATGATTGCTGAAAAAGCTTTCAATATATTCTGTCCTATTAAAGCATCGAAATTTTTACCATTAAAGTTGGTTAATTTCCAGCACATAAGATTGTCTTCTTTAAATTCCCTAGGAAGGGGTGTGATAATTTCCTCGTCAATACAAAATTTACCATTTATTGTATTAAAGAATATGGGTTTTTCTAGTTTTGTCCTTTCGAATGTTGGTAATAATTTTCCGTTAAGCAATGAGGTCGTTGATCCTGTATCAAGTAAACATTTAATGTTCGTGTTTCCTATACTTAATTCTACAATCGGTAAATGAATCTTTGGGCTTGACACTGAAAATTTACCTCTCCTGTATTATTATTCTCGATGTGGTCTACTTCCATTGGGGTAGGCCCATTATTATTATGTCCAAGAGTTCTGTTCGAGTATTGGGTTCGTCTTGATTGCTGAGAATTATTTGTGTTAAAGAAAGTTTGTCGAAATTGAGCAGGATTGTTATTTTGACGAACTTGAGAAGGACTATTATGTGAATTTTGGGGTGATTGGTGTGTAAAAGTTTGTTTCTGTTGGTATGTCTTGTTCTGTCCGTTTTCGTTATGGTTTCCCTGTTGTTGGAATCGCTGATGTGTATTATATGTGTATTTCTGAAACCTATTGTTATATTGTCTTAGTATCCCTGTTTCTTCCAAGACGTAGTAAGCTTCCCTAAGGGTGGATATATTCCTACTATAAATAATGCTAGCCAAATTTGGATGTATACCGTTCAAAAATGTTTTTAGTACAATTGATTCGTTTGTAGGAGGTGAAAACTCTATGGGTTTATTGATGTCAAATTCATATTTAGTATTTAATTTGTCTAATATATTTTTAAGATTTTTAAAATATTCGCTTACATTATTGTAGTTTTTTATATTAATCGCCTGATGGTAAAGGTTGTGATACCCTTCCTTGATGCCAAAGTTTTTTATTAGCTCTTCCTTTATTCTTTCCCATGTTGATTCTGGTCCTAGGGCCCTTACCACTTGTAGAGCCGGTCCTTGGATTTTATTTCTAATGTACCTCTCGAATACAAACTGCTGTAGGATGGCATTCTCTTGGAATAATGGCAATATCAGCTCCACTTCTCTTATAAAAGATGATAGATCATAGTCTTTCGTACCATGGAATTCTTTGATCCGGGCAGCTTCCTTCATCAAGTCAGATCCAGATAGTACGGCTGGTGCTGGTGAGTTATTGGTGCTTTGTTGTGTGGACATTTTTGTAATGATTTGTTTTTTCTTTGTAAAAATATTGTCTTTAGACACTTCACAATGTAACGTTTTTTTTTTTTTTTTTTTTTTTTTTTTTTTTTTTTTTTTTTTGTTTTTATTTTGTGGGTTTTAGCTCCCTTTTTCGTTATAGCTCTTTGGTGCTATATTGTCTTTAGACGTTGAAAAGGTTATTTAAATGAAGTCTGGAAAAATTATTTAAATGAAGTCTTTTGACTTTTAATGTCACTTTTCACTTTTTCGCAAGGATATTTTGTCCTTTTTTTTTTTTTTTGTGTTGCCGGATTTAATAGTGTCCTTCAGGATAATCACTTATTTTTCCGATATTAGGTTCTTTTACGTCGACTGCGCCACTAACGAGTCCGAGGGTTCCGTAAGCAAAAAAAAATTACGTTTATTTATCAGTCCATTTTACAAAATGAATCCAACCTGTTCTAGAGCCCAGTTAAAACTGAAGCTAAAGTTACAAATGTAATACTTATAAGCTAAAATATTATTTAGAAGTTCAGCTGACGTCTGTTGAAATAAGTATTGCAAAAAAAATAATAATTTATTAAATTGTTATTATTGCGGAAATATTGTTAAGTGAAAAAAAACAGTTTGTCAAACTTTGCAGTTTATTGACATTTGAGAATTATTTGTGAAAAAAAAACAGTTTGTCGAACTTTGCAGTTTATTGACATTTGAGTTCATTAAATTGCTACTATTGCGAAATATTGTTAAATGTTGAAAATGCGGTTTGTTGACATTAAATTGCTACTATTGCGAAATATTGTTAAATAAAGAAAATGCAGTTTGTTGACATTTGGGTTCATTAAATTATTGTTCCCAATTAATGGGTAGGGAGTGTGTTGAGTTATTGGAATGGGTAGTTGACGTAACTCATGCGATAACTCCCAACAGCAGAAAGGGCAAACTCCAGGCGGCTCAAACGACCAACCCCAACTCAGTTGATGACTAGCTATGTATGTACATACACTTGCAAACTCACAGAAAAACTTATGCAAAATTTAATATTGATCATGATTAATGTTATGAAATCCAAGTTGTAGAAAGAACTTCTTAGTGTCATACGACAGGTGTAATTAATAAAGGAAGCAAAAAAAAAAAAGTTCAATTATTTCGTATTTTTTTATTAAAAAACTGAAAAACACCCAATTTTTAGAGTGTCAAATTCAAAACCGCGCCATTTTGTCAATTTTGTTTTTCATTCTAGTACGGGACTTAGCTACAGGTGTGCTGATTAATAATGTTTTTGTTTTTGTGCTTCAGATAAATAGAAGAGCCAAAATGGATAGCACCGTCCAGGCCCAATTTTTCAAGAGGGTCAACTTCAGCGCCATTTTTAAAATTATTAAAATTAAAAAAAAAAAATTCTCGTTTTTATGTAAAAGAAGTTAAATAAAAGGCCTAAAAAATGTAAATATCGTTTGTCATTTTTTTATACAAAAAATTCCTGAAAATACCCTTAATTTTCGAGCTCTACACCACCGGGACCCCTTAAGTGCTGAACTATAAAATTATTATTATAATTATTGAAGTAAAAAAAAATAATAATAATAATCGCATCGTCGCAATAAATGTACGGACAGCATAAAACTTTTTATCTGACTTTTAAGAACTAATGTTAAGAAAAGAATTCATTAGAAATATAACATATATGTATATAACAAAATATATTCTAAGTTATCCTGTTCTGTTCAACCTGCATTGAAGAACCTTAACTACAGCACGTAGTCCAAATTCTTCTGAGCATTTTCTGAGCTAATTTATCAATTCCGAGTTGTGTTGCATGAAATTCGTAAAGGAGCACAAATTTATGCTTGTATGCGTATGCGAGTATAATTATGAATAGACATTTGACGAAGAAGAAAAAGCCAAAAAATCCAAAAAAAAAACAAGTAAATATCGACTCAGGTAAACTCAAAAGTGAAACACATACAAATATATTTTCACATCATTCCTCCGAACCCATATGTTTTTTTCTCACATTTAAAAGGAGGAAGTCACTTTCATTTATTCATCACAAATAACAAAGCGACACAACGCGTACTGCCCCGCCCTCACCCATGCCAATCTAGAGTCTGCTTTGACGAGCTTGCTCGCCCATCTACTTATATGCGTTGGAGCACACACATGCACATTCCCTTATCGCCAACCATCGAAAAAATGTATATACCTACATGCAGACATACATAGAAGCATACACACCCTGCAGGGAAAAATACAGTTGTGAATTAGAAATTGACCAGTTCACTTTTTAGCTCAACCAGTTCGCGATTCAACCTGTTTAAATACCAGTTCATATTAGCAACAACAAAAAGTCGAGTTCAATATATTCCTAAGGTTACCAGTTTCGTCCCAGTTAAAATAAAAAAATTCTCTTCGATTCCAACGCTTTGAAGTAATTTATTTCATATTAATATTGTAGTTTTTCTTGAAATTAAGTGAAACTTCTCTCGTGTGCAGTAATTGGTTAAATATTCAAAAATAGGTTCAAACTTATTCATGTATTACAAGGAGGCGTAAACTAAATCTGAAGATTTATAATTTTTGTAAATGACGTCAACTTGTGAACAAACCGACAAGCAATAGAGTAAACAATAGAGTAAACAAACCGACAAGCAATAGAGCGACTGAAGATCAAAATAAAGATTTCCATCCTTTAAAATATTTTTTTTATGTAGTAAGCAAATTAGATGTTATTGAACAGCCAAATATACGAGTATATATAAATATAATTGGCGCGTACACCCTTTTTGGGTGTTTGGCCGAGCTCCTCCTCCTATTTGTGGTGTGCGTCTTGATGTTGTTCCACAAATGGAGGGACCTACAGTTTCAAGCCGACTCCAAACGGCAGATATTTTTATGAGGAGCTTTTTTCATTGCAGAAATACACTCGGAGGTTTGTCATTTCCTGCCGAGGGGCGACCGCTATTAGAAAAATGTTTTTCTTAATTTTGGTGTTTCACCGAGATTCGAACCAATGTTCGTTCTGTGAACTCCGAATGGTAATCACGCACCAACCCACTCGGCTACGGCGGCCAACAGTCAAATAGAATGATTAATTTTGTGTGACTTTTTATTAGTAAATCCAAAAAACTAAAACAAATTCTTTAAAATAATAAAAAGTAATTAAAGAAAATTTAAGGTAGCCACATAAATAAATTTAATATGTCCGGTTGCTATTAGTATTTTTCTGCGATGGTTCTTTTTTGCAAAACCCCTCTTATTCAATTCAAGTGCATTTCTTTATTACATTTCTGGTTCATCGGCGCTGGTAAAGTTTACTATAGATTCTGAATTAAAATAAATTAATTAAAATAAATGGTTTTTCAGAAGAGACGCCTAGATATCAGTAGTTCACAATTCCTAGACGGTACCTTTTTCGTATTACCTTTGGCCTTTATCAATTAGTGAAACTTTTTATAAAAATGGTCGATCTTTAAGAACAACATATCGGAAAATTCGAGATTTTTTTGATGGAAATATTCGTTCTAATGGGTCGACACTTTAAGGTTTGGTGAACAAGTATCAAGAAGTAGCATTTGCAGAGGATGTCGATATCTCGACTTTCTCAACAATTAGGCATTCATGGATCGACTGTTGGGCAGATTTGACATACACATTAGGCCGGGTCGATTTGTGGGGAGGCAAAAAAATCGCCCATTGCTCTGTGAAAATCTTATTCTAGGGATCAAAATAAGAAACTTTTCCGAAGGAACAATACCTCTAAAACGAATTCTGATGTCCCCAAATTTGGGTCGAACGCATTCACATACGAAAAGATTAATACTCCGCTTTTTAGAGTTTTGATAGAATGCAGAAAGAGACAGGAAACCTTCAAATATAAACTTAACTTTTTTTGTTCGAAGATAATACACACCATTATAGGGCGGTTTTCCGATACCACGTTTTCATTTATCTTAACTAATCTTCCGTAGAGTTCAAATGAAAACAAAATTTAAACGACCCCTACATAGAGCCAATTTCTCTCTAGGTATATTTGCTGTGCCAGCGCCGACATTATCAAAGCTCTAAAGTCCTAAACATACTCGTCGAAAAAAGTTATAGCTCTTAACTAACTTATGCGAGTATTTTAATGTAAGCCTAATTTGCGTACCACGTCACAGAAATATAGCTAGAAACTGTAAAGCAGATGAACTTGGCAGAAAAGGTACAACCGCAACTATTCAATCGGATAAAGCGTTGATACCCATGCTAAGGGCCACTTGCAATTGCGAATAGATAGGGAAGCTATTAAAATAGTGATTATTGTGATTATTGTAGAAACCATTTTAATACAGAAGAGGAGGATTAGCTAGAATAAGATTTTACCCGCTTCTAACTGTTAGGAAGAAGTTTCAGTGCAAGGAAGGAGTGCCAGTGGTATCACAGCGGACCAACGCTATATTCGCATCCGCCAGACCTAGGTAGGTAGTTCTGATTTGTGATGCGAGGCCACATAAAAGTGAATAAATTTTAGGCAAATATTAATTAAATTATAAAGGGTGATTTTTTAGCTATTATCTCTTTAAAAAGTTGGTTTAAACAGCTGGCGTACAGCTGTCAAACATCTTCAGTTTGATCTATAATTTAACCATGAATCGTCTTACAAACGAACAACGCTTGCAAATCATTGAATTTTATTATAAAAATGCGTGTTCTGTTAAGAATGTTTAAAGTCGAAAAGTTGTGTTCAGCCACGAAGCTCATTTTACGATAAATGGGTGCGTAAATAAGTAGAATTGTCAATTTTGGAGTGAAGATCAGCCAGAAGAATTGCAAAAGCTACCAATGTATCCAGAAAAGGTCCCAGTTTGGTGCGGTTTATGGGCAGGAGGTATCATTGGACCGTACTTCTTCAAAGATGCCGCGAATCGTAACGTAACTGTGAATGGTGAGCGCTGCCGTGAAATGATATTTAACCTGCTTTTTGCCCAAAATGCAAAAGCTTGACTGGCATGACATGTGGTTTCAGCAAGACGGTGCCACATGCCATAGAGCTCTCGTAACAATGGACTTGTTGAGAGGCGAGTTCGGTGATCATTTTATTTCACATTCGGGACCTGTCAATTGGCCACCCAGATCGTGCGATATAACGCCTTTACATAATTTTTGTGGGGCTATGTTAAAGCTCATGTCTATTCAGACAAGCCTGTTTCAATTAACGCATTGGAAGACAACATTAAAGCATTTGTATGTGAGATACCGGCCGAAACATTGGAAAGAGTATGCCAAAATTGGACTAAGCGGATGGACCATTTGAAGCGCAGTCGCGGTCAACATTTGCATGAAATAATCTTCACACATTAAATTATATGGACTGTACTATCGATTTAAATAAAAATTGCATGCATTTTTCTGAATTTTACGTGTGTTTTTTGAACAACTTTCCTATAACTCTTAAAAAATCACCCTTTTCCTTTAGACTTGCATGTAGAGGTCTTCAAAAATATATATTCATCCGTCCCTGCTTATACAGAATCCTCTAATCATCGTGCTGCATTGGTGCCTCCATAGAATGGGTCTTAAATTTTCTTATCTAAAAAAAATCAACTATTTTGCCGACAAATTTATCACCTTACTACTGGCATTTTTCTAGTCAATGGTGAACTAGTACACTTTTGTCTATTAAATACCGGTATCAGACCTCGAATATTTCCATCCTATTTTGGCTTCTCCCTGCAGGGTTCGTATGCATTACGAATGTCTGTATAAACGAATTCATTTTCTACCTGTGACAGTTGTTGCCGCCCATTGGATGTTGTCGCTGACACTGTCGCTGTGTGTCACATCTAATGGCCATGTGGCTTTGTGGCTCCGTAGCTGATAGCCTCTGTTGCAGTGAATTAGCGCTGTGGGCACTGTGTGGCATTGTGGGCGCTGGGCGGTGAGGCGATGAGTCGGGCATTCATAAAAAATTTAGATGTGTATGCTCATATATGTATGTGTGTCACGTATGTGTTTTACATATATATGTATGCGTGGGGGTATGGTATGCGTGAATTAGAGCTCGTGGCGCGCTTTCATGTTTCAAAAATGTAAAAGTTTTTATTTTTTTCTGTGTATTCATTTATCTTAATGACAGGAAACTCAAATTTTTCGTTAGAATCCAAATTTGGTTAGCCTTGTAATTTGCATGTACGCGACGCGAAAGCGTATTGGATTGCTTTAAAGTTGATGAACTAACTAAATTAAATACGAAAATTCACATTCTTGTTGCGGAGAAGTGGTGAGTTTTAGCAAAGCTTTTCAGCATAACTTGGTTAGAAGTTTTCGCCGTAATAGGGTGTACCTACTTGTGTGTGTGTGTTTGTGTGGCTTTTCGCACATGAAACATCAGCATGCTGGAAAGCAGTCGCTCTTTCGCGTAGTATGGCATACCGCCTAGTGCACTTCTGTCAAAACTAATTTTTTTCATGCAGTATAATTACAATTTGGAGGTGGCATGAAATTGTAAGGTCTTCTTTTTCTAAAACCAACATAAAAATGCACTTAACAAGCTGGAGGATGTGACCGGGATAAATGCGTGCAGGATATTTTAGTACTACTGGCATTAGTACTAAGTACAGAATACATTTAAATGAGTAAATCGGAATATTAAGAATATATTTGTCTGTACTAATTACCTTTTATTACCTTTTATAGGTTTTGTGGACAGCGCCGCTTTGCACGCTGGACAGTACCGAGAAATTGCTTGAGAAACGCGTACAGCTTGCAGAGTCTGTTGAGAATGCATGAGGACTGTCAGCAAGAAAATACGGCTTCCGACGCGGAAAATCAACCCTTGGCGTAATAGAGGAGGTGGTAAGCAGCGCTCAACGCAATGCCACTACCTGAACCGCATCACCGTCCTGCCAACGCTTGATGCACGAAACACCTTTATCAGAATACGATGGATAGACATTATAAAGGCATTACGGGAAAGGTTTCGAATATCTGCACCCCTGCTAAGGATTCCCCAGAGCTACCTAAGTGAGCGTGAACTGATGTACGACACACCACTTGGTCAGAAAACAAAAGCGATAACGTCTGGCGCAGCTCAAGCATCTATTCTCGGCTCCGATCTCTGGAATCTGAGCTACGACGAGATATTAAGCATAGAAATGCCAGAAGACACATATCTAGTGGGATACGCGGACGATATAGCGGTGATCACACCAGCTCGGGACACTGAGGACGTTAGAAGGAAGCTGAACCAAGTCATGATAAGGACGCAAATATGGCTTGAGGACCACGACCTGGAACTCGCCAAACATAAAACCGAAGTCATTCTTGTGAGACGAGGTCACATACCACTCGAGGTCAGCATGCAAATAGGCGACACGTCCTTAGTGACCCAAAACGTAGGGAAATACTTAGGTATTCAACTTGACCGTTTCTTACTTACTTTCTGGGCTCAGATATGGCTTCCAGCTACCAAATCAGCAAAGGTCACGGGTATGCTAAGTAGACTAATGGCAAACATCGGTGGCCCAACACATTGCAAAAGAAAGCTAATTATGGCGGCCAAAAACTCAATTCGCCTGCACGGCAGCGAAGTATGGGGAATTTTGATTAACTGCAAAGCCAAGCGCAAAGCACGAACATCGGCACTCAGAGTTGCCTCAGCCTACTGCAATGTCTCAGGTGCAGCAATTTTTGTGATCAGCGCGCAGATACCCGTCGACCTCATGCTAGGTTCTCAGAACGGAGATGCCAAACCATGCTGCGGTGGCAAAGCCGATGGCACAGTGCACCGGGTGACAGATGGACGGCGAAACTTATTCCACCAATTGACAAATGGATTCAAAGAAACTTTGGGGAAGGGAACTACTTCTTAACTCAGTTCCTCTCGGGCCACGAATACTTCCGGAGATACCTATACCGCATGGGTAAGCTAACCGATTCCAAGTGCATATACTGCGAAGCCCTGAGTGATGACGCTGAACACACGTTTTTTAATTGTAACAGATGGCTACCGGAAAGAAATTCTCCAACGGAGTAGATTGGCGATATCGCACCGAGCAACATAATTAGCAAAATGCTCGAACGCAAGGGTAGCTGGAACGCGGTAAAGAAGTACATCGAGAACGTACTACGGAAAAAAAAGATTGACCTAGACACAGTGCAACAAAACGAAGCCGCACAGAGAGACAGAAGAAGACGAGCCTATAGCATTAAAGCTGGCTACAAATATGGTGAACCCAGACGTGGGAGAATAGAATAGATCCTTTATGGATGCCGTTCTGGGCCCTCCCGTAGTAATATAGAAGAAAGCAGTTCCGGGAAGGGTGTCTCCCCAGAAGGAGGGAGGTTTTGTGTAGGATCAGTTCGTTTTCATTTCTTTTAGGTGACTAATAGAGGGAGAAACAATTTGTCTTCGTCCAAGTTTGCTTTTCGTGAAAACAGAGCAATTCTTTGACATTTCAATAAAGTTCTCTTATTTTCATTTTAGATTTCAGCTATTTATGTATCTAGATACTGAATTTTTGTAATATAAATTTGTATACGTACAACAAAAACATTTACATATTTGCTGTCTTACGGTTTTTTTTTTTTTTTTTTGTTTTGTATTAATTGATCTAAGCGCATTCTCAATAGTTTTCGATAAATTTTTAGTTTTCAATTTAGAATTTCAAACATCATATTAATCATTTTTTCATCACTTCTCTTGCTGGGTGAATATCAGTGTGGCTTTAGATCTAATAGGTCTACAATTGACCAGGCGTTTCTTCTCAAACAAAATATTGATAAATGCCTTGAATACAATATCGATCTTCATGCGCTATTCATAGATTGTAAACAGACCGTATAAAAATACCCTACAACGAACAGACTATATGTTGTCCAACAATACGAGTGCGAGTCGACTGCTGTGAGAGCCAGTGCAGTTAACACCGAACATACTAATTTACATTCCACACTGAACAATCAGCTGACTCTGCCCCACAAATACTGGGTTAGCGATCGACTTCTAATAGGCGTATTTTGGTGTTGCCAAATATTTATAATTCAATAAATTATGAATAGTTTCCGAACTCCTCCACCAGGAGATGGCTCAACTAATTCATACCATTATGAAACATTAATTAACCAACAAGCTAAAAAACTGGAAGATATGGAAATATGTTGTATCGAATTAAAAAATCAAATAGCCCTACTCAAAGCAGAAAACCAAAATCTGAAGTCGAATAAAACAATTTCCAAAAAACACGATATAAATATAGCGTACGAAACAGATGAAGTTGAACTTGCCCCCGAAACGGACTGGTTATTGAAAAGGAGACCCAGTAAGAAAAGGAAGGCTGAATTATCACCTGCAGCTCTAGGGCCTACTGTCGCGAGGGATCAACCCGACGCGCTCGGCGATCAACCAGAAAAGAGGGCTCCACGGCCCCCACCAATAATGATATCGGAAGAATGCGAATACCAAAAAATCTATAGTATTGCCAAAAATGAGACAAACAAATCATTCTCTATTAAACTTCTCAATAATAACGTATACAAAATTTACGCATCAGACTCCGATGATTATAGAAAATTAACAAAAACGTTAACTACCATGAATCTTTCATGGTATATATATATAATTGGCGCGTATACCCTTTTTGGGTGTTTGGCCGAGCTCCTCCTTCTATTTGTGGTGTGTGTCTTGATGTTGTTCCACAAATGGAGGGACCTACAGTTTCAAGCCGACTCTGAACGGCTTGTGTTTATCAAACGACCAAGAGTGCATTTTTCGATTTTTACAATGTCTGATTTGATTGAGCAGAGAAGTGCCATCAAATTTTGTTTGCGGAATGAAATTTCGGCTGCGGAAACGTTTGGAATGTTAAAGAAGGCATTTGGTGATTGAACCATGTCGCAGAAAAATGTCTATAAGTGGTACAAAAACTTAAAAGAGGGTCGAGAACGTTTTGATGACTTGGAGCGCTCCGGACGAACATCGACGTCAACAGATGACCAACACGTCAATAAAGTGAAGGAGTTAGTGCTCAAAAATCGTCGGTTGACTGATAAAGACCTTACTGATATGATCGGAATATCAAAAGGATCTGTAAAAACCATTTTGAAAGACCATTTGGGCGTACGAAAACTCAAATCTCGTTTGGTACCGAAAACTCTCAATTTCTTGGAAAAAAGTCGTCGCGTTAATGTGTGTGAAAAAATGCTTTCAGACTATCAGGACAAGCTCAAATGCATCATTACGGGAGATGAGACTTGGATTTATGCTTACGACCCTGAAACAACCGACCAATCAAGCGAATATCGTGCTAAAGGCGAGGCCAGACCGAAAAGAGCACGTCAAAGTCGTTCAAAAATAAAGGTCATGATGACAGTTTTTTTCGATTTTTGTGGTGTGGTGCACTATGAACTCCTTCCACCTGGCCAAACTGTTAATAAGGAATATTATTTGAGCGTTATGCGTCGTTTACGTGAAGCAATTCGTCTAAAAAGACCAGAATTATGGGCCAACAACTCTTGGTTTTTGCATCACGATAATGCACCGCCTCACACTGCACTCGTTCTTCGTGACCATTTCGCCAAAAATTCCACGCATATCGTTCCGCAACCACCGTATTCACCTGATTTGGCTCCATGTGACTTCTGGCTATTCCCAAAACTCAAGAGACCACTCCGGGGAACGCGTTTCGAGTCGATTGAGGAGATAAAAGCTGAATCGAAGAAGGTGCTGATGGCTATACCGGAAATGCATTATTTGGCATGTTTCGGGGATTGGGAAAATCGTTGGCATAAGTGTATTTCATCGAGAGGGGATTATTTTGAAGGGGATGAAATTGATTTACAAGAATAAATAAAGATTTTTCATTTTACAACCAAATTCACCTTACTTTTTGCCCACAGGTAAAAAAAGAAAATATTAATCCTGGCAATCCTAATAAGGATAATGGAAAACTTTTATCAAATTATTGCATTGTCATCGGTTGTTGATAGGTGTGCAAAATTCCAAGTCGATCAGATTTTTAGAAGCCAGTGAAAATTAAGCTCAAAGATTCCGTTACATACATACATACATACATACAACCCGAGCTAATAAAAGTGTGTTAAAAAGAAAAAAATCAAATAAACAGAGAGGAGGAGAGTGTGGTCGTGGTTTTAAACTCACTAAATCGGTACTCTTTCAACTAGTGAATTTTCTTTGCAGGGTAAGCACTTAGTAAAGGCTCTGTTAAAGGCGCGCTTAGATGTTGGTTTAGAATATAATAAAAAATTTAAAAAATCAAATTCTTTTAGGTTTCACTACATATTTTTATTCGAAACACGACTGTTAACAATTATATGTGAAAAATAACATCATTTAAATGCCCACCCAGAGCACGTCTACAGGTGTAATCTGCCAAACAATTATTCGCGAATGTCTAATTGTTGAGAACGTCGAGATAGTCGAGTATCGATGTTGAAGATTGTTCAGCAACTTTTTGCGATACAGCAGCAATGTTCTCAACAGAACGTCCAGATTTTGGTCTGGCAGTCCTTTTCTACCCTCCACAGAAGTAGGTTCTTTTCACCAACCTTGGAATGGTCGACTCTTCGGACAATTATTCCCAACCAAAAAGTTCCAGCAGGTTTAACTCCCTGTTCTATTGTTTAAATTGTACATCTCTTTACTTTTCTAAAAATGTCAAAAATGGCATAAAAAACTACCGCCTAGGAGTTATTCACTACTGACATCTAGGCGTCACTTTTGAAATACCCTTTATATTTTTACCTGTGCTCGAATGTGCAGATATGTATATGTAGCTACATACATACACAAATTTGATAGCAATTGCAAGAAAGATTGCCAAACTGAAATCTCTTTCAGCTAAGCAAGCATGGTAATGGAGCAGAGCTTCTGGCAAGACATAAAACTTTACTCATTAACCCGGTATAGGACGCTCACATGCATGTATGTGCTTTGAATAGCCGCACACACACACACACATGTATATGTATACATCTAATCTACTCGTTCATACACCAATGCTAATGGAAGAATATGGAGCAACTGCCAATCGGCAAGGAAGAAGGATGCACTAGGACAGACAATGATATTCCGGATGCCGCTGGCACAACTTTTTCCATGAGGTGGTGTAAAGAAAACCAGAAAAGGGCTTAAGTGATATGCGGACAGTTTCGGCAAATTGCTAGCAAAGCGCACTTCCAACAATAAAATAAGTCAAACACTCTCACATATAAGTATAGAGTGGGGAGTGGAGAGTGTCGAAGTAGCACAAAAATGCCAGGTGAATTGCTTACAACGACAAATAACACTCACACATACTCACATGTAGCTACGCTGGCAAGTAGCAGTGGTGCATAAGAGGCGGGAGAAAAATACAACAATAAAAATATGCTCAAAAGTAAGAACAGCGAACATCATTTACGTTTGCGAAAAGTGCTGCTGCCAACGCCTGCGCTGCTGCTGGTATTTCAGAAACGACCTGCTCTGGTGAAAATTTTCAAGGAAACCACATTTATTCTGCTTAATAAAGTCACACAACTTTTGATTCTACATTCACACTTAAGAGGATGCGGACATACATACTTACATACAAATAGACATACATACATGCACGCAGCCATACATACGTGGTTGCACGGCCCGAAATAAGTGGAGCTTAGAGAATTGCATTCGTGTGTGTACCATACATATACACTCATACACATGCATATCCAACATTCTCCAGCACGTGCTGGTTTTTATCCATTCATGTATGTGTGTGTGAATCATTTAGGTGGGTGCGAGTACGAAGAGTTTCCGGAAATGGCCAACACGTACAACAGACTCATGCAAATTTGTTGCATTCATTATGAAAGGTACAATATCGTCTGTGTCATGTATAACGGTATGTGCATACATATGTATGTCGGTATGTATCCATTTGTAGACTCACATTAATTTATACTTCTGTATGTGTATCAAATATGCTTGTGTATGTATCTATTTAAGAACACCTGCATGTATGTGGATGCTTGCAGGATTTCTTAATTGTACACCATTCTTGCGCTTGATTGCTTGCCAAATGCCATATATGTATGTGTTGCAGCTTCTATGCATGTATACCATATACAAATACTCGCACTTACTAGTGTAAAATTTTATCATTTTTGTTCTTCTTCATTCGAACTGAAACTTATGCCGCCTATTACGAAAACAAAACGATGCTCGTTCTTTGTTAAATTAGGCCATCTTACATACCTGACAATAATCCAAAATTAACTTATCGCCTGCCACTTCTTTTAAATTTAAAGTTTTGCAGCAAACCACAGTAGAGAATGGAGGAATAATAGAATGCTTGTGTGCATTTAGTGCACTTTATGCACTTGACAGTTGCAGCTTTAAGTTCATCCTTATAAGAACTTTTCAAGGCAAATATAGGTATTTTTCAGTTGCCATCCAGTTTAGCTTTTGAATTTGAAAAGAAAAGGATTTTGACAAATATAATAAGAAATAAATGCGGGACAGAAATCTTAGCCCTAAACCATAGATTTTATATAGTAACTCTGCATACTCAGTTCTTGAATTTCTCATTAACTTAATTTTGTAAAGTATTTCAAAATTTCCAACCGAGAGGGGGTCTTACTCTTCCTCTGCTACCACCAGCTAGTACCGCATTGAATACTTTCAGAGTCTGAGCGTTTGTATCCATACGGACGACATGACCCAGCTCTCGAAGCAGCTGAATCTCTATTCGCTGCGCTATGTTAATGTCGTCGTAGAGCTCATACAGTTCATCGTTTCATGGCCTGCGATAATCGTCATCATTAACGAGCAAAGGTCCAAAAATCTTCAACAGAATCTTTCGCTCAAACTCTCCAAAAGACGTATAATCGGATGTTGTAATCGTATGTGTCGGTAACTAAGTTAAGTGCAAAATAGCCAACCAAGAGTAGCCA
Organism: Anastrepha ludens; assembly: GCF_028408465.1. Lineage (NCBI taxonomy): Eukaryota > Metazoa > Arthropoda > Insecta > Diptera > Tephritidae > Anastrepha > Anastrepha ludens. Next base: position 78,925,862 of record NC_071501.1, on the reverse strand, counting down.
CCGGCGAATCGTTACCTATCGAAACTGTAAGGTTCAACTTACTTATTCTCGAGGAAGGTCGCTCATTCTAATCTAGGCTGAGTTAAATCATTTGATACGAACATTTTCACACACAATTTTTTTTCACTCGTTTTCGGCAAGAAGTATAATCAGATTTTAGTGTATCATTCATATTTTTCATGCAAGGTGGCTGCAGCCATTGTTGTCAGTACTTTTTTTAAGTAAATTAAGTCAGTAAAATACTTTTTGCTAGATATATAAATTACTAGCAACCCGCCCAGCTTCGCACGGGTATAAAATATATGCCCTATGTCACTCACTGAAAAAATGATTAAAATCGATCCAGTAGTTGTGGCTTATTCATTACTGCCCGTGGCCCGCACGCGTTAAATTTGGAGTAAAACAATTCCCCTTTCTTTATAGCATGAAGATTTCCTGCTATCTTTGGGATATCTAAATTCATACCCTACATTTTTGCATATTAACTTTTTGCATTTTTACATATGCATTTATTTTATTTTTACAACAATTACTATATTACAGAATGTCTTTATATACAACGTTCATAGCCTTCTTGTCATTAGACAATACAAACATGTTTTCTCTAGAGGTTACTCTTGAAAGAGCGACATACAGTTGGCCATGTGAAAAACAGTCAACACTCAAATCTAAGCCTGCAACGTTGAAGGTTTGACCCTGAGATTTATTAATGGTCATTGCAAAAGATGTCTTTACCGGAAATTGTAAGCGTTTAAATTGGAATGGTAGATCCGATGATATCAGAGGGATTCGGGGAATCAATACATCTTCTCCGGTACCACATCCTGTGAGTATTGTGCAATCTATTATGAAAGTTTTCAGTGATTTTACCATCAAACGCGTGCCATTGCAAAGTTTAGGTGGACTTAGGTTTCTTAATAAAATAACAGGACAACCTATTTTCAGCTCCATTTTGTGAGGAGGGAGTCCAGACGGTTTCAAAGAATTTAGAAATTCTGTAGGAAATTGAACAGCTTCTTCCAAATCGAGAACAGTATCGACCGAGTAGTATATTTTCGTCGGCGCATCAATCTTTGAAATAATCAAGTTATTTACTTTATCTACTTGTTCGTTAGTTGGTGACAGAATAGCTCTTTCTTTAAACCAAGATATTGTCTTATAACTTATGTTATCAATGTCTGGATAGACATTGTTGACTAACTCTTGGATGGTGTCTATCAAAACACAAAGGTTTTCTAGGTTAATCCTTCCCTCACTTTGAGTTAATTATCCATTGCCAACTTTTAGCAGCATCTCTGGAAATAGCCTGTTCTCACGTGAAGATGACGAAATCCTCATATTAGTTTTAAGCTCTAATTTATTGACATACGACTAAAGGTGGGATCTTTTTAGCGAAGCATTTATTTCGTCAGCACGTGTTCCTCGAGTCACAACTGGTAGGATTTGACGGAAATCTCCTGAGAACAGAATTGTACATCCACCCATAGGTGCATTTTTGTTGCGCAAATCGCGCATTGCCCTATCCAGTGCTTCCACAAACGTCTTGTTTGACATGGTAGCTTCGTCCCAGACTATTAATGAGCAGTCACGCATCAATTTTCCTATATTGCTCTGTCTAGAAACACTACAGACGCTGTTATCATCATCGGTGGCGATTTTCAGCGGGTGCTTCATTGTAGAGTGTGTGGTTCGGCCTCTTTCCAAAAGACTCTTTCCAAAAGAGTAGCGGCAATGCCGGATGACGCAACAGCTAACGCAATTTTTCCGGTAGATCTCAATTACTAATTACTGTTGTAATATCTTGAAAAATATTGTTTTTAATTATATGCTGTATATATGTACATAGATCTATATGAAAACAACAATGTATTTAAGGTATTTAATTGGATAAGGATTAATGTTGTACCCATTTGTTGAAATCGTTTCGAAAATAAGCTATTAGTTGTCGTAAAAAGTAAATGACAAAAAATGTTATTGTATGGAATTGATAGCAAACTAAACGCGCTCCGAATCAATAAAAACTATTCAAAAACTGTATTTTAATTATGTGCGATTTACTAATATAGAACCTGAAAATAGCGTTTTATTTCGCTGTAAAATTGTATGTACATATATATTAATTACATGGAATTCAGTACATACATAGATACATATGTACATACGTCCGAAATGAAATAATGCGAGCGATCCGTAAATACATACATACATACGTCACCATACGATGTAATTCAACATTAATGAGGTGTGGTGAGATTATCGCTTAACGCCTATTGCTTCATTCGGTTGACAGCGAACACACACACAAACAGCTTTTTTTGGAAAAAGAGCTGATTTTGTTTAAACAATTTTGGTTAAATAACAAATAAATCAATTTTTTTTTTGTGCAGAACGAAAGCACATATTTCAAAGTTAAACTTCAAGAAAGTTTCATTTTAATTGGTTGATTCGTTTATGATTTATGGCCGTGAAAACAAAAAAATTATGTTTTTTTGCCACATTTTGACCGATTGCCACGCCCCCTTTATATATTTCTTCACATTATATAGATATAAACCTTCCTCTTCAATCAATCTATCTTTAAAAAAAAACCGCATCAAAATCCGTTGTGTAGTTTTAAAGATTTAAGCGTATAAGGGGACATAGGGACAGAAAAAGCGACTTTGTTTTATAATATGTAGTGATAAGCAAATAAATGGAATTTTGCATGAAGAAAATGAGCCTATCATAAAGGGTGGTTAAATTTCAAGGGCCGATGTTGAATGTGAATCACACCTAAACGTCAAGTTTTTTTCTCCCTTTATGAAAAAAATCCCGATTAAAAAAATATGTGTTTTTGGTTATCGCATATCTGCATTTTCAATATATTTCCCTTTTTGTATTTGTAATCTGCCGATAAAGGGGTTTCCAACAACAGGTGTTAAGTGTTAACACTAGAACTACGAAGATTTACCATATACCTATTTCAACTAACCAGTCATTTTGACCGGTTTTTTTGTTTAACTACACAAAACGGTAGAAATTTAGAAATAAAACTAAAAATTCATAAGATAATTAAATTTTCAAGCAAAAGAAACATATTTTATTCATTTATTGTAATTACATAACATAAAAAACATAAATAAGATAATTTTAAGTTATTGGCTTCATAAGCGCCACCCGCAAATAAAATGGCCAGAAAAGCGTTGAATTTTTCCTCTGATAAATCCAATTCTTCACCAGTAACTCGTAAACCTTCTTGTTTTGTGCATGTTATGATATGATGTATAATATCACGATTAATTAGTAATGAGAAAGCACTACTCACAACATTCTTTACAATTTTTTTTTTGCATATCCTGTAGGTCCTACTTTTTGTTTGAAAATGGTATGTTTTGGTTTTCTCCCTGGATAGGATCCAGCTGTGATTTCATTCCAAATAGTTCCATTAGCAATTTCAGTTTGCTGATGTTCACTCTCATCGGAATAGGACGGAAATCTTACACTTTTTCTTTTACATACCTTGAGTATGTTCTCCTCTTCACTATCACTGGATACATAGACTTTCTCTTTATCAAACTGGACCGCTGAAATATTTGTTGATTTGCAGACAACTTCGGATATATCTTCGCATATATTTGTTATATCTTCAAGAAATTTTGTTTTTTTTTGAATGTGACGCCATTTTCAGGGTAATAACTTCTAACTGAAAACTATAATTTTATTTCCCTTTCTAATAATGAAAAAAATATTCAATCAGAAACCACTTACAATGTATGCAAGAATAATGTGAGATTATAAAGAAATATAAAAAATATTGAATTTATTGTCATTTGCAACTATACACGGTAAGTAAGAATACTAAATTGAAATGTTTATATGCTACGATTTATGATAACTTATCTGTATAGGGGTTACAGAATGACTGCAGGAATCGTATTCATATTACGGATTTAGTATAACTGTATATACCATATTGCAGTTATATAAATTTTCGCATAATATATGGAAAACGCAAAATCTTTGAATTCCGGGAATTTTCCATATTCAAAATGAATATTTCAAGAAGATACAAAAAGTATTCATGATATTTTTATGACCGATCAAAATGACCGGTTCGTATATTTAGGTATAACACATAGGTAACTCTTTAAATTGGAAGCGTAAGAACAAAATAATCTATAATATTATTCTATACACAAATTTAATAAAAATCATGACATTATCGAAAAAAATGTAATTGGAATATTTAAGAGGAAATGGGAAATAAATGTTCCAACCGGTCATTTTGACCGGTTCGTAGTTCTAGTGTTAAATAGGAGAGGTGATTAACAATTTTGTATGGCCGGAACCTGATGGTATTGATCTGGACAACGTTTATTTCAACAAGATGGCGCTACCTGCCACACAAGCAACGAATCCGTTGATCTTTTACGGGAAAAGTTTCCGGACCGTGTTATCTCTAGAAGAGGTGATCACAATTGGCCACCGAAATCGTGCGACTTAACACAATGTAAATAACTTTTTTTTTTGAGGCCACGTGAAGGGAAAGTCTACGCCAACAGCCCAGAGACCTCAAAGGTGGAATTCGTAAGGCTATCGAGGACATAGGGCAGTCACTTTGCAATTCGGTTATGGAAAATTTCATAAAAAGGATATTGTCCTGTAAGCGTGGTCGTGGTGATAATTTGCGCGATGTTATTTTCCACTATTAACGGCATACCTTCCTCTTTATAATGAAATAAACATCAGATCATTTATATCACAAAATAAAATTTTTCTTTGAATATCAAAATAACTTCTTATTGGAAAACCCTCTGTTATAAAGGGTGGCTAAGTTTCAAGGGCCGGTGTTGATTTTGAATAAAACGGATTTTTTTTAGAAAATTATTGTCCTTTCTCTTTATTATGATAATATTGGTATGGTTTAATTACATATGGAATAAAATATAGGCAAAATAGCCACCGCGGCCTCGGCGGCACACCTCCAGCCGATGGTCAAAATTTTCGATGACGCTGAGGCATATTTGAGGTTCTATGCCGTTAATGTGCCGAATTATCTCATCCTTTAGCTCTTGAATTCTTGCTGGCTTATCGGCGTACACCTTTTCTTTTAAATAACCTCAAAGAAAGAAGTCCAACGGTGTCAAATCACATGATCTTGGCGGCCAATTGACCCCGTCGCGACGTGGGACAAAAATACGGCCCAATAATGCCGCTGGCCCATAAACCGCACCAAACAGTCACTCTTTGTGGGTGCATTGGTTTTTCGACAATCAGTCTTGGATTATCGTTCGCCCAAATGCGATAATTCTGCTTATTGACGAATCCACTGAGGTGAAAATGTGCCTCATCACTGAAGATGAAGTGCGCGATATGCATTTTGATTTGAACGCCCGTTCTCATAATCAGCTTTAACGCGTTGCTCGATTATGTGTCTTTCCGGCATTCGAATTGAATTGGTTTGAAATTCAAAAATTTGAAATGAAATGTAGAAAAGGCTTTGACGTTCAGGTGTGGTTCACATTCAAAATCAGCCCTTAAAATTTAACCACCCTTTATTACATAGTTTGGGAAAAAATAAATTCATTATTTTTGCGTAAAGTTTTGGTACTAATAATTTAAAACTGTTTACTGGACTACGACTACTAACATGCCGGTAAATTTCGATTATTTCTGTGATTTTATCGACATTTTCTTTAACATCGAAAATGCATGAACGGAATTGACGAAACCAAAATTGCACATAATTAGTTGTTACAGTTCGCCTTTATCAAAGAAAAAGTCTAAAATGTACCGAATTTTTTCTATGTTGACTTCCATTGTTAACACCCTGTAACTCACAATTGAATGGAATAAACAAAATACGGCAAAATAATTTTGTTAGTGTGAAATGTCACCTTGACAACGAGCATAAACTTTAACTCTTTCCGGCGTACTGAAAAAATTGCTAAAAATTAAACACAAAGATTTTTTTTTATTTCATTTCTTCGAGACATTTAATGAAGAAAATGTAAAAAAAGATTTATTCTTGTAGGATTTTGTACAAGGATGTGGTAATTTTTATACCATCGCGCATAGAATGCGAGGATTATTTATGAAACTCATTTAAACAAGTTTTTGTTTTGCTGAGGCAAAGTGGCACATTACAACTTGAGCACATCCACTGAGTCCTTCTTTGGTGGCTTGTCGTGCTACAGTACGCACATCTACGTAAGGTTGTTCTGGCTGGTTGGTGAGATGACGAGGCTCGTAGGCTTGGATCTACATACGGTTTGTTTTTCTTTATGCGGACTCTAGCTTGCTTTTTATTTTTGGTTCCAAGAGTAGGTGGTGAGGCTGAACTGCATAGTATTGAAATCAAATCAAGTTTGAAGTCCTTAAGGGGTAAGTGGTACCCTATACTTTTAGAAATAATAAAATAATTCACGACTGCAATATCAAGAAAGTGAAAAAATATTCGGTGCCACCACTTGCGGCTTTTTCTATTCAGCTCATTCTTTGACAGAACCATTGCTTTGGCGTTGTTGTACCTTTACAAATTTACTCGGATCATGAAAGTTAGATAAAGATGTAAGCTCTCTTTTGTCAATCCACTTCATAAAGAGTATACCAGAATCACTAATTTGCCAATCATAGTCACCCCGTTTTAACTGCTTACCAGGTCTAATATCGGTGGGAAGCAATTTTCGATTGGTTCGCACTGTTCCGCAGCCATTTATCAACTGCTTTTTCAGTTCAAGAATCAAGTTGAGCGAAGTGAAAAAATTATCGAAAAACCCTTTATGGTGTTTCCCCACAAAATCAGTAGTCAAGCCGAGAACGACCCATTCTCCAAGTTTTTTTTCAACTAGATCTCCTTTTTTACCCGTATATATATCGAACCGATGGACATAACCGGTGCTGTCATACAACATCCAAGTTTTTAACCCTCTTTTTATTGGCTTCTTCGGCATATACTGGATCAAAGTTGATCGTCCTATTAAAACAGTTTCTGTAGAATACAAATATCAACGTATCTTAAAAATTACCTTTGAATCTTATCATTGATTTGTCTACCGCAAGGTACTCGCGAGGATTGAACCACAGTTTGCAGCGTTCTTGCAGCATATCTAAATATGGTTGAACTTTGTAGAGTTTGTTGAATGATGGTGATCCCCTTTTGGGCATTATAGAAGAGTCATTCAAATGAAAATTGCTTAAAATCCCACCAATATTTTCACGGGCATTATTATTGGATTATTTGGGAATTGAAAAATTGTCGTGTGATGGCATGCTTTCGTTAACATCAGTAGGCCCCCGCATCTCGCCAACAAATATTACTAGCGGTTCCATAGAAATTTGCTTACTCTACTTGGGTGTCCGAAGCAGTTCACGGTTTCTTCTTAAATCAGCTAGAGGAACTTCATCATCGCTATCATAAACTTCTCGTGAATTATGAGCTCTGCTAAACTCTAGTTCTTCGTTCTCACCAATTCTCTCTCTCTTGGTGGTGATTAAGGATGGTTTGAGCGTATGTTAGACGCGATTGGCGGTCAGCAGCTAACAGATGATGCACCGTCTGGACTTTGTACACCTTCAAATCTTGTACCAAAATTCGTTGTAAAGACCGTCGACTGATACCCAGTTGCGTGGTACGTCGTCTGGTCGATGTCGACGGCGCTTCCATGACATCCTCGGCTACAGCAGCAATATTCTTTGCAGAACGGCTACTCCGGGGTCTGCCACGCCTGGCAGCATCTCCTGTTGTGCCAGTCTCTGCGAGGCGAGCGGCTAAATGTCGCAGTGTTTCACCAGTAGGCGTTGGACGGCGAGGAAATCTGCGACGAAATTCACGTTGTGCCAAAGTCACCGACCGATTACTGGTCAAATAAATAGTCAGCAATATTCCGCTTTCTGGAGCAGTGTGGCGTAACATTGTTTATTAACGTGTATTTAGCATGTGTTTACTACACAAATGTCATAACAGAACTGATTTTAGGGGTCAATCGCAAAATGTATAGCATTTTCAGATAGGAGGATTACTTTAGCGCCACCTGTTACAACTCAACGCGCTAAAGCAGCTGCCGCGTTTGTTGCATCATAATGAGCCATCTCACACAATCAAGGTCTATAACCGATTTCCTAATATTTTGGAGACATTCCAACCGGAATATTGTGTTTTATTATCACGAGAGACAAACAAATTTGGTTTTTCTTAAAAAAAATATTGCTTTGCCTATTTTCTTTAAGAAGAAAAAACAAACACAATCAGTAAAATATATACCAAAAGTAAAACCAAAAAGGCGTCATAGGCTGCTTTGCTTATACTGGCAGGCTGAACAAATTTTTTGTACATCTTCAATACAAACAACCAGATTACAAATAACGAAAGGTTTTTGATATGCTAGATCCAAAAATGGCCTTTGAAAAGGTGTAATCTACTTCTTGATTCAAAATTCGTGTCGGCCTGTGCCATTCAAACTTAACTTACCATGCAAAAGTTAGGGCACCACTGCCAACTTTTCAAAGTAACGCTGAGAGCATTCAGTATTTGTACCTTCATTCACACATTCAATGCCGCTAAATGACCTTTAATTCAATTCACGACTCGTTTGCTTTGCACAAAATACTCGCAGCTATAGTGTAATTAATTTTAATCGTCTCTTTTAATTTCTGAAAAAGAATTATATTTAATTCACTTTTACCTCTGCTTTATTGTTACAGCGCTTCAGTGCAGTACTTTTAGTTTTTGCATAGTTTTATTTACAAAAAAATACAGAAATCCTTTGTTTCTCTTTCATAAAAATAATTTCGCACTAATCTTATAAATTTCTGCTACAACTCGTTAAAATAGTCCTATGCAGGTTTGATTTGTTTTGCTTGGCTTGGCTCAGCTTGGCTTGGCTTGGCTGCTCACTCAACCATTGTTTTCCGCTCTTCACTTTATTAAGCTAATAATGTGGTGGTGCCGCAATCTCAGCTAACAATTATATACTTTACTTTGCTTTTCATTTTACTATGCGCTTTGGCCTTTTGTTCTTCTCTCATGAATTTTCATTTATACGCAACAAGAAACACCACAAAGTGGCATTTACCTCACGCCATGGACTTGGTTAGAGTTTTTATATCCATTTTATGTATTTTTCATACTTTTGAAAAAATAAAAGTTAGAACTGCCAATGGCTATTTCGCGTATATTCATATATACACATCTACAATGCCATGATTTATTGCGTGGCGCGTAGTTCTCATTCAGCAAATGCTGTGCGTTTGTATGTGGAGAGAGTGAAAGCAAGTTGATCTTTCTGCGATTATCCACTTCGGTTTCCTTCATTCGAAGGTACTTGCATATAATAAGTGGATACAATACTACTGCTGTTAAAAAGGTGAAGAAGATGAAGTGCTATTTGATATAATTGACCACCGCATCCTTTGGCTGGAGAGTGTCATGCAAATAAAGTGAAATGCTGGTTGATAGTAAAGATGCATTCTGATGAATGTGAAGTGCACTTTAGTTTGGCAAGTAAAGCATCAACAGATCACAGTGGCAGACTTTTTCCTATTCCATAGATTATTAAGTGAACTAGATTTGATATAGTGAGAAGGCATCAATGAAAAAATTAATAAATTTCTTATAGCTATTCCAGGAAAAGTTGCTCTTACTGCAATTAAAAATAAAGTATTAAAAGTAGCAGTGAATTAAGAGCTTTCGTAAATTGTTTCGATATACAGACAGTCGATAATTCGGTTTCCAGCGTAGAGCGCCCATAAAAGTCACATTCCCGTCCTATTCAAATTAAACTTTTCTGAAACCTTGAATTGAGTCTTACTATTTTTTTATATATACCGGGTTACAGATAAAACCGTCGAATATACTTAAGAATATTATTATTAAGGTAATTTCTGATTAAACTGGTTATATTTTTTCTCCTGATTACTCCTTTGAGGACAATAGGACCACTCCAACGTACGCAGTTAGATGTGTGGCGGTTCTCTCAGAGCGTAGCCTATCCAACTCCATTCTCTGCGCTTTAGCTTGCATAAGATGGGCTCCACCTTCGTTCCTCTCCAGAGTTGTTCATTAGTTATTATGTGGGCCAGAATATTCTGCATATTTTCATCAAGCATTTGTAGGTGAAGCATTAAAGTTTTCGAAACAAGCCTCGTTTCACTTCCATGCAGCAGCATCGACTTGGTTATAAGTCAATTAATAATTATTGAAGTATGACAAAGAAGGTTTGAGTCATTGTTAACTATTAATTTGAAACCTAAATTCCATAAGTCTCTTCATAATAATTATATGAAAAAAAAAATTGAGTTTTTAGAGGTTTTTATTTTGAGGCTTAAACTATGAAAGCCACTTCATAATAAATAACAGCGAAATAAATTTTTTTCAAAGCTCCGAAGAGTTTACTTTGAGACTTAAATTATAAAATTCTTTTCTCCAGTCATCAGTAAATTTTTTTCTCGAATATACAAATTTGCTGCTGATTTTTTTTCGTTACATACGCGACTGATCATGTGGCAGTTTCTAGTTTTTTTTTATTAGTCAAGTTATAAAAAGGAGTGGTATGCACTAGAGGGATTGGTATTAAGTTTTCAGCCTGTGTTTGAGCTTACTCTTTAGCTGCAGCAAAAGTAACTGTTATTAAGTAACTGCTAAAAGGATTGACTAACACTGAGAGTTATTTTGAAAGGCGGATCAGAAAAGTAAACGATAGTTTATTGGTGGATATGTAGCCCTCTACCCTAGGTGAGCAGAGGGACTATCTGTTCCTCCATTTTGTTAGATAAAGTGATGCTGATTTGGCGGTATTCTTGGATACATTCGTCCGCCGAATCTTGAACAAAGGTCAAAAGGAGCGAGCCAAGCAACATTTGAAATGGCTTGCTTCAAAAGTTATTGAACGTAAACAAGTTCATAATTCACAAAAATATATTTAATAAGAGTTCAAAATGAATCTTTACTTTTTTCACCAAGACAATCTGAATATATAAGCCACCAATATTGCCTTCCGATTCCGATGACTTTTTATTAGACGAGATCTCAAATTTGCCTGCAACATCACTACTTAATAGAATATTGAACGAGCTTGAAGTGGATTCAGCTCAGAAAAAGGCAGTGCACAAGCACCAAAATATTTCACGTGAAGTGTCCGCAGAATTCAATGAAATTGAGACGTACGAAGCACTGCAAACTGACGCTGAAGTAGATTTGTTTGAATACAGGAATCTCAAGAAATATTCGTTTCCTTATTTTGATCAACTTGTGTATGCAGCTTATGTTGGCACAACTACGCAGGTGTCAGCAGAAAGGGCTCTTTCAGCGATATGACGTATGTTGCCGGATAAACGCTATAACCTCGGAAATCGATGATGTTTGGCAAACTGAACAGGTAAGCGTCCTAGGATATTTTTGGTGTGAAAAGGCTTCCCATAAAAGATCATCTGACGTCCGAAGGCGGCTTAAAACTGTAGATCTCTCCATTTGACGAACAGCATCAACACCCCATAAAAGGAAAGAGAAGCTCGGTCAATTATATACATATACATATATAACAAAATCTGACAGTTAAACATGTCTGCTTGATAAAGTTTTGCACTTACAATTTTCCACTTTTATTTCCATTTCTACACTAAGTATTTCCTACATCACATCATTAACAAAAATTGTGTGTGCCAACTATTCTACAAATTAATAAATAAAACGCGAGTACGCGTTTTTAGCTATTCAAAAAGTTTCAATATTTTAAGCATGACACATTTGAGTAGACTCAGCTGATAGTGTAACCAAAGGGAATAGCGATTCCGAACACCAAATTACAAAAAAAAAACAGTGCTTTTAACAGTATACCTAGCTTTGAAGTGGGCAGCACAATAACCAGCAAGAGAATAACAACATCCTATCCCAGCCTAGCCGTGATTAAGAATGCAATTAAGAAGCTGAAGCTCAACAAAGCTGCGGGCAAAAATTGCACACAGCCTGAACTAATAATTGCCGACCCGCAAATATTAGTGGAAATTCTGGAGCAATGAAAAGTTGCCTCCGTCCTGTACAAAAGGCATCATAGTGCAGCTGGCCAAGAAAGGCGACCTGCGTGACTGCGGCAACTGGCGAGGAATCTTACTTAACACCGTCTACAAAATTGTAGCCGCGATCATACAAAGCAGGCTAAAAGATATCGGACGTTCCATAAGAGACAAGTAAGCTGGTTTTCGCCCTCACCGAAGCTATGTTGGTCAAGCCAACGCACTTCGGATTATAATAGCACGATGAGCTGAGTGGAACTCCCCGCTTCACATGCTGTTCGTAGGCTTTATGAAGGCGTTGGACAGTATCAAACGAGACGCAATATGGTTGGCACTGAGTAGAAAGGGAGTTCCCGCCAAGATAATCCGCCTCATCAAAGTCCTCTACGAGAGCTCCGAACTAGCAGTGCTTCACAAAAGCTATATCAGCGATCCATTCACTACCAACGCAGGCGTAAGGCAAAGTTGTCTCCTCTCCCGCCCCTTCTCTTAGCCATCGTCCTTGATGACATCATGAGCCGACTGACCCTGTGCAGAAAAGGCATCGTATGGAGTTTCATCAGATATCTTGAGTACCTGGACTTCGGCAATGACATCTGGCTCCTCCCTCACAAACTCTCTAACATGCAAGCGAAGACGAACAAACTAGTCGTACTGGCACGCACTGTCCGACGGAGGTCAAAATCGCCAAGACCAAGGCTAGGTGCACTAGACTACTATAGAGGCTACAATCCTTCATCAACAAATACCACCGCATCATATGCAGAATATTCTAGCCAAACACCATCAGTAACGACGCACTGTAGAGATTAGCGAACGAGGAACCCACTCTTGGGCAAATCAAACGCAGAAAGTGGCGATGGAGTGACTACACATTGAGAAAACCACCATCACGAGGATGGACTGGAACCCGCAAGGGAGCAGAGATTGAAGTTGACCAAAAAACACTTGGAGATGGTCGATGTTGCGCGAACTAGCAGATGTCGACATCTCATGGGACGGTGCAAAAACAACAGCACAGAACGGTGCACGATGGAAGAGTCTTGTCGAGGGCCTATACTCCCGAGAGGAGTGAACAAGGAAAAAAAACAAAAAAATCTGTATTGTAATCAAAACAACAAAAAAAAAAAATCGATGGTATTTCCTAAGGAATTACTTTGAAAAAATATGTGACTTTACTTTTTTCTTAGTGCTGTTTTGTTGTACTGAAAAAAAACTTACAAAAATGTAAGATGCAAAAAAGATACTCGAACTTTCCCCTTATGAAGTGAAGTACACACATGGATACCTCTTCTGAGCATCTACCTTTTGAAACTTTATAGTACTGAAAACAAATAAATTGACGAGCAAATGAAAAACTGAGCCAACTTATTTACGGATTTTTATTAGTTTAGATTTTTCTGCACTTGAAAGGCAACATTCAAGATTTTATTACAAAACTGCAACCCGGATCACAGCAAGAAATGTGTGACATTGTGGACCTTCCGATTGCGTCATACTTAAGTAGTACGGCGTTTCGCAATAGGTCCCGATAGGGAGGGCGAACGACGCAATATTTTTTATTTTTCGCTTGTCATTTGTAAACTTCATTAGTATACATTTCATCATGGAACGCTACACACTTGAGCAACGATTGCAAATCGTGCAAATTTTTTATGAAAATAATCGTTCTGTTGCTGCTACTTTAAGAGCATTACGGCCATTTTACGGTCTTCAGTGATGAAGCTCACTTTTGGCTCAATGGCTTTGTCAACAAGCAAAATATGCGTTACTGGGCAGAAAGCAATCCACACGTGATTCATGAGGCACCGTTGCAGCCCGAAAAAATCACTGTTTGGTGCGGTTTACATGCCGGCGGCGTAATTGGCCCATATTTTTTCGTTGACGAGAACGATCGCCACGTTACTGTGAATGGAAATCGATACCGCGACATGATAAACGATTATTTTTGGCTGCAATTGAATGGTATGGACTTAGACGACATATGGTTTCAACAGGACGGGGCCACAAGCCACACAGCACACGCTACAATTGATTTGTTGAAGAGTAAGTTCGATGAGCGCATTATTTCCAGAAATGGACCGGTCGAATGGCCCCCGCGCTCGTGTGATTTGACGCCTCTAGACTATTTTCTTTGGGGTTATGTGAAGTCATTGGTCTACAGTAACAAGCCGGCGACGATTTGTGAGCTCAGAGCCAATATTGAACGCGAAATTGCTGGAATTTCGGCCGATTTATGCAAAAGAGTGGTCGAAAATTGGGTTCAACGATTGGACTTCGTAAAACGTGCACGCGGTGGTCATGCAAAAGAAATCGAATTTCATACCTAAATGTTTATGTTCAGACTCGATAATAAAAAAAAAAATTGTTAAAAAAGTCAAACCGTTTGTGTTTTATTCAAAAAAGTTCAAAAGTTGAAGCGCTCTTACTGAGAAACGCTTTATATGTGATACCACTGCGCATAAAAGCCCATGAAATGATCCGTCAACTTAGGTTGATTTCATAGATATTAAAAGCACCATTCTCTATTTTATTTGTCTATGAAAAAACTCCCTTTACGAAAGAAGATGACTTCCATGATTTAGCTTAAAGCTTTTATGAAAGAAGTTTATATAAAATCCCCAAAACAATGACATTTAAGCGACAATATTTTATTTTTCAAAAGTAGGCACAACAGAATTGCATATCCTTCGGTAAATCTGAGCATAACACCACTGTTGGCAAAAAGTAAGGTAAATTTGGTTGTAAAATGAAACGTCTTTATTTATTCTTGTAAATCTATTTCATTCCCTTCAAAACAATCCCCTCTCGATGAAATACACTTATGCCAACGATTTTTCCAATCCCCGAAACATGCCAAAGAGTCCATTTCCGGTATAGCCATCAGCACCTTTTTCGATTCAGCTTTTATCTCCTCAATCGACTCGAAACGCGTTCCCCGAAGTGGTCTCTTGAGTTTTGGGAATAGCCAGAAGTCACACGGAGCCAAATCAGGCGAATACGGTGGTTGCGGAACGATATGCGTGGAATTTTTGGCGAAATGATCACGAGGAACGAGTGCAGTGTGAGACGGTGCATTATCGTGGTGCAAAAACCAAGAGTTGTTGGCCCATAATTCTGGTTTTTTTAGACGAATTGCTTCACGTAAACGACGCATAACGCTCAAATAATATTCCTTATTAACAGTTTGGCCAGGTGGAAGGAGTTCATAGTGCACCACACCACGAAAATCGAAAAAACTGTCATCATGACCTTTATTTTTGAACGACTTTGACGTGCTCTTTTCGGTCTGGCCTCGCCTTTAGCACGATATTCGCTTGATTGGTCGGTTGTTTCAGGATCGTAAGCATAAATCCAAGTCTCATCTCCCGTAATGATGCATTTGAGCTTGTCCTGATAGTCTGAAAGCATTGTTTCACACACATCAACGCGACGACTTTTTTCCAAGAAATTGAGAGTTTTCGGTACCGAGAGAATTTGACTTTTCGTACTCCCAAATGGTCTTTCAAAATGGTTTTCACAGATCCTTTTGATATTCCGATCATATCAGTAAGGTCTTTAACAGTCAACCGACGATTTTTGAGCACTAACTCCTTCACTTTATTGACGTGTTGGTCATCTGTTGACGTCGATGTTCGTCCGGAGCGCTCCAAGTCATCAACACGTTCTCGACCCTCTTTGAAGTCTTTGTACCACTTATAAACATTTTTCTGCGACATGGTCGAATCACCAAATGCCTTCTGCAACATGCTAAACGTTTCCGCAGCCGAAATTTCATTCCGCAAACAAAATTTGATGGCACCTCTCAGACATTGTAAAAATCGAAAAATGCACTCTTGGTCGTTTGGTAAACACAAGCGTAAATATATTACTGATAATGACATTCACATGAAAGTTGGCCCAGATGTTATAAACAGTGCTGCAAACTCACGAAAAAAATAACTAGAGCGAAATTTTAGTCCCGCGAAGTTTGACATATAAATTCACCTTACTTTTTGCCCACAGTATAACTGCAACTTTGGTGTAATATATGTGCAAATACTTAGCCAACCTACTGTGCGTATATATGTATATTAGTAGACGAGGTATATATGCACACTCATGTGTGCAATAAACGCCAAAAGCAAAATTTACGCACGGAAACAGTTAGCCATTATTTCATAAATTTATTTCTCTCACAATTTTTAGCTCTGCATTAAAATGCATAACAGAACAAAAACAGAAAGCAAAAAAATAAGCGAAGCTAGAGAGCATAACAACACAAACATATATGTATGTATAATATATAACTACGTATACCTAAATGTGCATAGGTACATTTAGACAAAAGTGTTGCACATACGCCCAGTCGCTTTGCCGTGAATTAACCTGCGCTGAACGTCAGTCACACAGATATTTTGTGAACCAGTAAAAATACTTTCATATGCACCTACATATAGATGTATATATATACGTATGTACATATGTTTATATGTACATACACGTGCTAGCTCCCACACTTCCGCCACTGCTGGCCCGTACGCCCGTTTCCGTTCACACGTCCTTGCCGGAGCAGAAGAGCGGCGCACAGCAGAGAGAAAAATTGAATATGGAGAGCACTGCATGCCCGTTTAATACAGTGGTTCCTCAGCGAAAACAATTTTGAGTAAAGGAAACCGGAAAATAATTTTTGTCATACATTTTCTAATTAGTTCTTTGTAAAAGGGTTTTGATTAACAACATGCAAAATTAGGGAAGTGGTTCTCTTGCTGTATGCAGGTATTTCTGTACGATTTTAATTTAAATTTGATTAATGTTCTTGTATAATTGAGCTGAGTGAATAATTTTGACAATCTTGATGATTTTTATATAAGGGTCCTGAAACATTTTTTATGCAAAAATGTTTATTGTGATTTCTATATTCTTGTCACTTATTTAGTTCATATCACTAGACAACTTTTAACGGTAATACCTCTTTTATCAGTTTTTTCACAAGAGAAAAATTGCTTTTTCCGCAAAATAAGTGTAGCCCTGAGAGGACCACAGCAGATAATTAGAAAAAGTGTCAAAAAAGCAATAAAAGTCAAAGAAGAACAAAAGTTATTGAATGCTCATAATTATGATTCTTATCATCTAACATCCTGCGACAATATAAGTTATCCAGAAAAATTGTGTAGGTATGTACGTGAAATCATAAATTTTATACAGCAGGTAATGTTAGGATACCCAGGCCTAAGTTGGCCTCTACATTCGCATGGAAAGTGCCAACCAGCATAACCTAATCTAACCCAACGCAGCATGCACAGTTCTTGATTTGCGTATCTATTAACATTTTCAAAGGACTTGAACGAACGGAATTTTCAAAACACCTTTTGAAGCACTTATACTTCCTCTGAGAAGTTAAAATGAATAATAAAATATTTCTACTCTATCCAATTATTAAATAAAGTGCTTGTTTAATTTCCGCCAGGCCAAATTTAGTGAAATAATGTCGTTTGCAAAATACTTATATATTCTTAAATACCCTTAAAATATCCTATTTATTATTTTAAAGAAAATTTCCTTAAATGTATCTATATGTAGCAATATATACTTCATTTTCGTTCTTTGATGTTTTAGTAAAAAAAAACTTAACTTTCCTGCTATAAAATAAAGTATACGCAATGGTTACCCCTGTTAAAGTTCCTCTTTGAAATTTCGAAGTGCTTTAAAAATTGAATTGATGAGAAAGTAAAAAACTGAGTATGCAATATTACTGCATAAAATTTATTATTTTACGTGCGTATATACAATAATTTATCCTGGTTAACAAACAAAGTTAATTTTTGTCGTCTTGTGCAATGAAACAAAAATTATATCTATACAGCAACAGAATCGCTGTGCCTATCGGAGTCTCAATATTTGCATGTGAAATAGCTTTAGTGCATATTGGCACATGTAACCCTAGGACTTATACCCAACTTTTACTACGACTTCTTATACCCGGGTACAGGTGTGGCCAGTAGCCTGTTTTACCCATTTTTTCTCATTTTTTCTGAGAAGCAAGTTATGTTTTTTAATGCAATGTTGTAGCTGACTGTCCTACGAACATTTTAAGTAGTTATAAACATATATTTGTAGCCTGCTTCTAAGAATTGCGCGCATTCTAAGTTATTTCTAAGAAGTCAATAATTTCTATTGTTGTTAGAATTTTTAGAATACAACCTTTTTCGCGCACTCTTAATTATTTAGAAGAAGACATTATATTGTACACTTGCCAGAATTTGCTGACAAACAACATTTGATATAATCCAACTACCTGGTAGGTAGACGAGCAGCTCTTTTCATATCGTGGTCGCACCCGTTTCCCGCAATACATCCCATCGAAACCGGCAAAATATGGCATCAAAGTGTGGTGGGTATCTGATGCCAAAAACGCATATCCGCTGTATGGCCAAATATATACTGGCCAAGCACCCACGGGACGGGAAACTAACCAGGGTGAACGCGTGGAGAAGGTTTTAGTAAGCCGCTTTCATGGAACCGGCCGAAATATAACGATGGACAATTTTTTTACATCGCTAAATCTACTCGAAAGCTTGTCATCCATGAATTTGACGGCAGTTGGAACTCTGCGGAAAAATAAGCCCTACATAGCAAAGGAGATGTTGGCACACAAAGATCGTGCAGAGAGGTCAAGTACATTCGGTTTTAGGCCCACCATATCCATATGCTCCTATGTGCCGAAAAAAAACAAGGCAGTTATATTACTATCATCAATGCATGACGATGATCACATTGGCGAAAGCGGCACACCAGAAATGATCGAGTTTTATAACAAGACAAAAGGAGGAGTGGACGTGATGGACCAATTGCTTGGAGAATATACTTGCCAAAGGATGACAAAGCGTTGGCCGTTGTCCCTATTCTTCAATATGATTGATTTGACGGTATTGACAGCGTACATCATATATTATGAGAATAATCCCAACATCAGATGCACCAGTGCGAAGCGTAAGAAATTTCTTCGCCAGCTCGGCAAGGAACTGTCTATGCCCCATAATTGAAGAGCGGTCGGTAAATCAGCAAGTGATGCGGAACTTCAACACAAAAATTGCAGTCGCGAGTTTCATAAGTACGGCCTTGCAAGGAAGTGCTGACAATAGGCCATCAACGTCTGCAGCTGCTGGTGCAAAAACAAAGAAACAGCAAGTTGGAAGCTGTTCTCTCTGCTACATCCATGACCAACACAGAAGACGAACGCGTAACATGTGCAGAATATGTCAGCGCCCAATATGCATACAGCATTCTTCAACTACATTTACATGTAATAATTGTGAAAAGAATGAAGACAATTGAATAATTTAAATTTGTTTGCATATTTAGTTATAAGAAATAATCAATAAAATAATATTTTATAAAGAAAATATTAAATAAAAATGTTTTTCCTTCAAAAAATGAGAAAAAAAGCTACTGGCCACACCTGTACCCGGGTATAAGAAGTCGTAGGTGTTAACTTTGAAAGCTTATATCTCATCAATGCATGGATTTAGCATGACAAATAAGACACCAATCGACGTATGTTTACTTCGCTTTCCTATATCAAAAATTTCAAGTCAATATCTTTAGCGATTTAGGAACTACATCACTCCAAAGTAGCTACTGGCCACACCTGTACTTGGGTATAAGTCCCAGGGTTAAGGTACGTATACTTCTGACACTTGGTGCATAGAGTCAACTCTTCTTCTTCTTAATTGGCGCTATAACCGCTTACGCGATTTTGGTCGAGTTTAGCAAAGCGCGCCAGTCGTTTCTTTCTCGTGCTAACCGGCGCCAGTTGGACACACCAGGTGAAGCCAAGTCCTTCTCCACCTGATCTTTCCAACGCAGAGGAGGCCGCCCCCTTCCTCTGCTACCACCAGCTGGTACCGCATCGAATACTTTCAAAGCCGAAGCGTTTGTATCCATTCGGACGACATGACCCAGCCAACGTAGCCGCTGGATCTTTATTCGCTGCGCTATGTCTATGTCGTCGTAAAGCTCATACAGCTCATCGTTCCATCGTCTGCGATATTCGCCATTGCAAACGTGCAAAGGTCCAAAAATCTTACGCAGAATCTTTCTCTCGAACACTCCAAGCGTCGCTTCATCGGATGTTGTCATCGTCCAAGCTTCTGTGCCATACGTTAGGACGGGCATGATGAGAGTCTTGTAGAGTGTTAGTTTTGTTCGTCGAGAGAGGACTTTACTGCTCAGTTGCCTACTTAGTCCAAAGTAGCACTTGTTGGCAAGAGAGATTCTACGTTGGATTTCAAGGCTGACATTGTTATCGGTGTTAATGCTGGTTCCTAAATAGACGAAGTCTTCTACAATCTCGAAATTATAACTGTCTACAGTGACGTGGCTGCCGATACGCGAGTGCGCCGACTGTTTGTTTGAAGACAGGAGGTACTTCGTTTTGTCCTCGTTCACCACCAAACCCATTCGCTTTGCCTCTTCGTCCAGTTTGGAGAAGGCAGAACTAACAGCGCGGCTGTTAAGGCCGATGATGTCAATATCATCGGCATACGCCAGCAATTGTACGCTCTTATAAAAAATTGTGCCTGAGCGACTAAGTTCTGCGGCTCGTACGATGCTCTCCAACATCAGGTTAAAGAAGTCACACGACAGCGAGTCACCCTGTCTGAAACCTCGTTTGGTATCAAACGGCTCGGAGAGGTCCTTCCTAATTCTGGTGGCGCTGCTGGTGTTGAGCAACGTCATCTTACATAGCCGTATTAGTTTTGCGGGGATACCAAATTCAGACATCGCGGCATACAGGTAACTCCTTTCCGTACTGTCGAATGCAGCTTTGAAGTCAACGAAAAGATGGTGTGTGTCGATTCTCCTTTCATGGGTCTTTTCCAAGATTTGGCGTATTGAGAATATTTAGTCGATGGTAGACCTTCCAGGTCTGAAGCCACACTGATAAGGTCCAATCAGTTGGTTGACGGTGGGCTTCAGCCTTTCACACAATACGCTCGCTAGAACCTTATAGGCGATATTTAGAAGACTAATCCCGCGGTAATTGGCACAAATTGCAGGATCGCCCTTCTTATGGATTGGGCAGAGCACACTTAAATTCCAATCGGCAGGCATGCTTTCATCCGACCATATTTTGCATAGGAGCTAATGCATGCACCTTACCAGCTCCTCGCCGCCATGTTTGAATAGCTCACCCGGCAGTCCGTCGGCGCCCGCGGCTTTGTTGTTCTTTAGCCGCGTTATCGCTATTCTCACCTCGTCATGATCGGGCAGCGGAACGACAATTCCGTCGTCAACGATTGGGGTATCGGGATCTTCACTTTCTCGGTGACATGCGCAGCTGTCACTGTTTAATAAGTTCGAGAAGTGTTCCCTCCATAATTTAAGATTGCTCTGTACGTCAGTCACCAGTTCGCCGTCTTTGTTCTTACAGGAAAACGCCCCGGTCTTAAAACCTTCTGGTAGAATTTTCGGGCGTTGTTCCTGTTGGCCAGCATCTCAAGCTCTTCGCACTCACGTATTTCGGCCTCTCGTTTCTTCTTTCGGATAATACGTCTCTCTTCCTTTTTCAGCTCTCTGTAGCGATCCCACATGGCTCGCGTTGCGCCCGATCGCAGCGTAGCTCTATAGGCGGCATCCTTTCTTTCTGCGGCAGCATGACATTCCTCGTCGTACCAATTGTTTTTTCGGGCTCGCCGGAATCCGATTTCTTCTTCGGCGGCGGTACGTAGAGAACGAGAAATGTTGCTCCATTGTTCGTGGATGCCGGTTTGTTGGGCAGTACTCTCTGAGAGCAGGAGTGAGAGTCGAGTGGCGAATCTTCTGGCTGTCTGTTGTGATTGCAGCTTTTCGATGTCGAACATTCTTTGCGTAGGTAGATGCACGTTTTTTGCTGCACAGAGGCGTGTGCGCAGTTTGGCTGCAACAAGGTAGTGATCCGAGTCAATGTTGGGTCCTCGGATCGTACGTGCATCTAATACACTAGAAGCGTGTCTTCCATCTATCACAACATGATCGATCTGGTTTCGCGTTTTTCGATCAGGAGACAGCCAGGTGGCTTGGTGAATCTTCTTATGCTGGAATCTGGTGCTGCAGACTACCATGTTTCGGGCCCCGGCGAAGTCGATCAGCCTCTGTCCGTTACCGGATGTTTCGTTGTGCAGGCTGAATTTTCCGACTGTGGGACCAAAAATTCCCTCCTTGCCCACCCTGGCGTTGAAGTCGCCAAGCACGATTTTTATGTCGTGGCGGGGGCAGCGCTCATAGGAGCGTTCCAGGCGCTCATAGAAAGAATCTTTGGTAGCATCGTCCTTCTCTTCCGTCGGGGCGTGGGCGCAAATTAGCGATATGTTAAAAAAACGGGCTTTGATGCGGATTGTTGCGAGGCGCTCGTCCACCGGAGTGAACGACAGTACTTGGCGACGAAGTCTCTCTCCCACAACAAATCCGACACCGAATTTGCGCTCCTTTACATGGCAGCTGTAGTAGACGTCGCAAGGTCCTATGATTTTCTTACCTTGCCCCGTCCATCGCATCTCTTGGATGGCAGTGATGTCAGCCTTTACTTTCACGAGGACATCAGTCAGCCGGGCAGAGGCACCTTCCCCATTAAGGGACCGGACATTCCAGGTGCATGCCCTCAAATCATATTCCTTATTTCGTTTGCAGGGGTCGTCATCAGTAAAGGCAGTTCTCATCCGAGGCTTGTTAATTCTTTTCATTGGGGGGGATTTTTAAGTGGCGGGTCCCAAACCCAGCGCACAACCAGCTATCCTGGAATGCTTCGCCTTCTCACTTTAGCTCACTCCCGAACGGGTGTTCGGAAGCTACCCAGAGGATACGTGGGCTAATCCCGGCCGTTGTGAGCTGCTTGAACCATATGCAGAAGAATCGTCCTGGCCATTCCCAAGTGAATGGCGATCAGTAACTTTCCCCACTTGCGTGGACTTCTACACATGGAACCATCCTCCATAGAGTCAACTAGTAATGGTTTAATCTGGCTGGCAATTCTGAGGAATCTTTGTGCTCCCCCGATGATGATTTTGTTCACTTCTTTTTCTAGTCGAAATTATTAAACTTATCGGTAGCTTCATCGATGGCTCTCAGCCACTTCTCGTGGGTTGTACTGGCGTTATTTTCTTTTTCTGATTTGCTTTTCTCACCGCTTCTCCTTTTCTTTTGTGAATTTCGGTAAAAAATCGGTGTTTGCAAATCTTTAAATTAATTAATAAAAATAAAAAATAAAAATTATCAAAAATTGATTTAATGCCGATTTATTATCGTAAATTAGCATTAAATATTGAAAAAAAAATTGGTGGTTCACTCAGAGCGGAAAAAGTTGATCCATTCAAAGTTTCGAAACATTTTCCGCGAAATACTTGACGTGACATTACTCTACACATAATTATTTGATAATGGTATGAGCTCGCACAAAATATATTTAAAAGCTGATAAGTGGTATGGGCTAAACGGTACACCAAAACTCAAACAAAAGAAAATAGTGGGTAGACCTACAAAAAAAGAAAAAGAAACAGCTACACCCGTTTGCAATTCTAATGTCACATAAGCATAAGCTAGGGATATCAGTCCTAGAGTTTCGGGATACCTGCCTTGATTGAATTCCGAAAATACCGGGCATAGCGAATTCAGTTTCCGAGATAGTTAAAAATAATTTGTCTACATCAGACACCATTAGTAAAATTTTCATCACTAAAATCCCTCGTTTCGATGAAAAAATAACTTTATTTGAAGCATTGGTTGAGGTTTAAGCGTTTTTAATATTTCAAATCTTGGAGTAGCGCCGATTCTACCGGATATTTGGCAAAACTCTCGATTACACCCGCAATATTCTCTTTACTTCGGGCTGTACGTAGTCTAATCGGACGAGTATCATCCAATAAGGCAAAATTATTATCAATTTTGCCCATGGTTTGTTGAATATTGCGTTCGCTTATATATAATGATGAACGCTTTTCACTTATGATCGATTTTCGTAATACCGTTGTAGGATTTGAAATCGTTCTTGAGGAGTACGTCTTTGCACGATGAAATATCAGTGAACACAAAACTTTGCTATAAAAGCTGAAGATTTAAGGTTAATAAATAAATATAAAAAATTCTAAAAATTATAATATACTTATACAACAAATAGCGCTGTGATTAAAAATATTATACCTAATAGGTTGAGTTCATATGCATTATACTTTTCTCCATAAATTTTCGCCAAATCAGAAACCATTTAATTTCGAGATAACTTCGGGATTCTAGGATTACAATAAAATCCCGAAAATTTTAGGATCAGTAGAATGCCGGAAATCTCGAGTTAAAGAGAATACCAAAAATCGGCGTTCTTAGTTTACTCCCCTTACAACCAGCCAGGTTCAAAGTCAGCTGCCACTTTGATCGTTTCAGCACCTTAAACGACCTTAACAGCTCACAAATTGTTCACAGCTTAGCATGCACTTGAACACAATTTCAGCACTTGATACCCTTTTCAGAGTGGATTATAATGATTTATAATATTAAATAAATATTCGATTTAAAACAGTTCGACTTTTAAGTATTCTCGAGCACACTGATTACAAATCCTTAGGCAGATTTAACAAATTCGAAATGGCGAATACAAAACAATGAGCAAAAACTTAAAATATTATGTAAGTATTTTTTTATTTCATTATTTATTTTATATATTAAATGATTTCACAATTAGTATACGACTTACACATCATTCATTATGATTTCGAACCACTGTGCGGCACACAGGAAATACCTTTCAGGTGATGTGTGGTGGCCGTGGTGCAGTGCATGAGAAAGTTCATGGGAACGCGCTTCTTGCAAACGTCATCAGTGGCGCCACAAGCCCCGCGTAAGTTTGGCATATGCTGCTCTGTGTTTTTGTTTATTTTTATTTTATTATTATTATTTTTTTTTTCAAATTTTATTTGCTCCTCAGCCGGGTGCCTGCATCTGTTTTAGCACGACTGTGATTACTTTGTTGTTGTTATTCCTTAGCTGAAGCTTCGGCTGCTGTTGTTGTATCATCGTGGGGGCAACCTTGTCCTATGACCGCTTATTGCGTTTTTTGTTTGCCGTTATTCATACTTTTTTTCTTCTACGGTTTAGTTGTACTTTTTTGCACTCATTTTGGTTGCACTTCCCTTGTTGCGTTTGTGTTCGGTTCCTGCACATGCAACACCAATTTCATGGAAGAAGCGTGGCATATTGTTTTGATTGTTGTTGTTGTTGCTGTGGTTGTTATTGCAATACGTGCAAAAATTGTGTGCACGTTGGCACAGCGGTACGCTTTGCTTATTTTTTTTTGTAATCTTTTTTTGGACAGTGGGAGCGTAAATTGCCTGGCGTTTAAATAAATATTAAATGTTTCAAATGGGAGAGTATTTTTTGTTCGATTGAAATTTAACTCAAACGACTTACAACTTTTTCATTCGCATGTTTTTGATTTTCTCTATTTGTATGTATACAGAAGCCTGGTATTTTTCTTGTGTTTGTAGACGGAGAAGGTTAAATGGCAATAAAACAGAGAAAATGTTTGTAATATTTATGAAATTGGCTTTATTTTAGAGAGGATTTTTTGGCATTAGTATTTAAATATACTTTCCGTTTCGTGGCCATCGCGACTGGAACTCCTTGATGTAAAATGGGGGTATACAGGCTTCGCAAGTATTCTTAATCGAGGGAAAATGATGTGTTACGCATAGCTAGTACCCGTGAGTTGATGCTTTCCAAGAGGCTATTCGATGAAACTCAGATGTCGAGACTACTACTCTGTTTTGGCAAGCATGCGATGCTCAACTACCAAAGAAATTACTGAAGACTTTGAAAGCGAGTAGTTTTTCTCTTCACGTTCTCTTTAACCTTCCTAAACCCGCGTTAATTTTTGTAACACATATACCCGCGCACGGTCTCACAGACCGAAAGTTCAAACTACATAAAATATTAGTTTTTTTCACTTATTTTATTGACTACTATTGACTTAGTACTACAAAAACAAAACAATAACATATTTTTTTATTCACCTAAATAAAAATAACTTATAATAACTTAAAAACACTTCTTGGACAATACATAAATTATATTAGTTTTTAGTCTTGAAATAAAAAATTATGGCATATCGCAATTTATGTAAAAACCTGTCTTAGAAAGAAAACTTACGCTTTTACCTTAAAAAAAAAAACAAAAAATGCCTTTTCTAGCTTAAAAAATATTTATTTGCAATAAAAACGTCAAACTATCTTATTCATTATCCTTACGGAAGCACTCAGGACACACCATAATAGCATGTTCCAAACAAAAATACTGTCGGCATGTAGCACAGTTGTGACGCGTTTTTCGGTTTTTCTTTGAGGAACAGTATCCACGGCGACCACTTTTATTAAGGGGGTAGTATGGTATTTTTTTTTTTTTTCATTTTTTTTTTTTTTTTTTTTTTTAAATTATGCTATAACATCTTAAGATTATTGTGTGAAAGTTTGAAGTGCATTAGAGTAAAATTGACAAAGACGCAAAGGATTAAGTATCTACCTCTCCAACCGGATTTCACGCTGCTGAAAATCTTTAAACGCGTTTTTCTCACACTTGCCTTTTTTACGGTCGGTGTCCACTGTAGATTCATATCTACTGCACCGATTCTTTTCAAATTTGGTTTTTTTGTTTCTTTACTTTATTCACGAGGTAATGACGTCGAGTTTTTTTTTTTTTTTAATTTTGTCATATTTTAAAACAACAAAGTTTTCAAGTTTTTTTTATGAAAAATCGGTGTTTTGACTTCAAAGCGCTTTAAAAAATTAAAAAAAAAAAAATGATGAAATCAATTTGGTTTTTTGATTTTAGTTGATCCAGTAATGAGTTCTGAGGGACACCGCAATAAAACTTTTTTATGAGACGTCCGCGAAGATTCGCTGCCACCAACTCATTTCTTCATAAAAATCAATGAAAATTTCACACAATATTCTTTAAATATGACTTTATAATGAAGTAATTTTAAAATTTTGAATAAATCAACTGTGTCGACAAAAAAAATTTCGAAAAATATGCTTGTTATGCTGTTATATGCTATTTAGAGCTCGACGTCGAAGTTGCGAGTTAATAGATCGTACTACAAAGATTCAAGAAAGGCTCTGCGGTTAATTTTCTTACTAGGATTATTTTGTACATGTATTATGTATGAATTTATACCCGCAACATTCATAAGGCTATAGAAAATAACCATGGGCCATCTTTTCGTACCTCGAGCAACATTATACGTTTCACACATTTTATCTACGGTGTCAACCCCGCCTTTCGTCATATTATAGCCCATTATCATTTCTGGTTTATTAGTAATCTCATTGATTTCAGCACCAGCATGCATGCTCGATACAAGAAGCACATTTTCCCCCTTTTTGGGAGCATACGAAACAAGACTGCAGTTGCCCTGGTGTCCGAACAAGCTGGATTTTTCCGCTCGTCCTCTTATCTCGGTGAATTGTTTGGGTAATTATTTCTTATTTTTCCGTATTGTCCCAATAATGGTCAGTTTGTGCTTAGATTCAAGTTTATCCAGCAATGGGATACTAGTGAAAAAGTTATCACATGTGATATTCCGGTCAGAATTGTGAATACTTTCGCTTAGTCGTACAACTAATTCCATGGGCGAGTTATCAACTTCATATGGGCCACTAGGTTGCTTTCCTACGTATATTTCCATTTTCGAGGTATAAAACATTTTGGCATCTGTTAAGCCGTAAATTTATATGCCATATTTATTTGGTTTTGAGAGGATGTACTGCCTGAAGCCTTTCTCTTGAAAAATTAGGTTTTATGAAATCAATATGTTCATTAGTATACTTTACAATACGATTTATAACAACTTCAGTAAAAAATAATCTCCAAACCTCGCCTATTTCCTTCAAGTTTTTTGCTTCTTTTCTAGGCCCTGGCAGTTGAGTGACTATATTCCTATCGAGACGTCTTCCACGATTTGACGGAGCATCATTCTTCCACCTAGTGTGCCCATCTTTACCAAGATAAAATTCTCTATCATCTATCTCATTTAACTCCTCGTCGATTTCTTCATCATCTTCTTGCTCGGTATCATAACTTTCTACATCTCCTGCAACAAAGTCTTCAACGTCGCTGTCATTTTCATCCTCATAATCAGAAGTCGAATTTTTTTCCTCCAAAAGTAGTCTGATTTGCTCTTCATTCATTATAATATTAAAAAGTACCTGCAAAATAGTAAAACGTAAAAAAATAAGAAGAAACAAAAAACAAAATAACTGCTTTAACTTCACAAAAAATTACACATATACCCGCATCGGTCTCACAGACCAATTTTTATAAAATTCACAAAGACGCCTGTCTAGGGCAAACGCCAAAACAACACTAATATAGAGCTTGCAAGAAAAGCGGAAGCTAGCAGTAAATTCAACTTTGTAGAGTTTCTGGAAAAACAAAAATTTACGTAAAATCATTTTCTCGGTCTCACGGACCAACGCGCGGGTATAGGAAGGTTAACTCTTTCAATGGAACTTTTTGAAATGATCCAAAAAAGTGGTATTGAAATGTTAGACCGGCGCTGGAATGATTGTGTTGTTCTTGATGAAAATTACGTTCGTGAATAACGCAAATTTTGAACAAATCAGAACGTGTTTTGCTTTTTAAACTCGGGACTTTTTGGCCCATGTGTTATTTGATCAAAAAGTAAAGAACAATTGCTTAAATCCTTTATTTAATTTTTTAAATCAATTTCACCTCCTTAAAAGTATGAATCACCTGATACAATGCATTCATGCCCACGGCTTTTCCAATGCTCAAACGGATCAAATCCATACTGCCAGCTATTCGATTTTGAACTCTTCAGTTGTATCCAAAGGTAGTCACCGGAATGCCCATGCGAGCTTGTGCAAGGTGACGCAAAAGTAATCACCCAGTTTTGTTTTGATTTACTTTCTTACTAAATAAAAATAAAGTAGTTTTTAATTATGGAAAACTTTACTCTAACCCTTAGGCGCTCCATTGTTTCTCTGTTTGCATTCAGCAGCTGTCTTATTCATAAGTACCAAATATGATTGTCGTAGGACACCATTTGAAAAATTATAAATCTTCTAATAGGGTGATTAATTTTCCACCATTTTGTAAAAGAAACTCTGAACACCTTCACTCAAAAAATTGTAATAAATCTAAGCGCTTTTTGAGTCGCTTCAATCTTACTATTTATTGTACAAAATTCAATGGGCTATAAATTATAAGTCTTTCGGTCTTAGGCTAGGCCTATTTTGTAGTCGTGGAATGATATAGGATGATTCAAGGGTGATGCAGCTATTTGGCAGCAATTACATGTCCTATGATCATTTTATTCAGGTAATTGATATTAAAGGCTTCTTAGTCACGTAGCAAACGTAATGCGAACACAACAAGAAGTTAACAAAAAAATTAAAAAAAAATCTTTTGAGCGTTCAGGTGCTCCAAGTTCGGTTGAATGTAAAAGTTTTGCTTACCGTTTTCTTCGATTGCAGGGGCGTAGTGCGTCATGAGTTCTTGCCACAGGGTAAAACGGCCAATAAGGAGTATTACCTGCAAGTTATGTGCAATTTGCGGGAAGCAATCCGTCAGAAACGCCTGGATTTGTGGAAGAACAGAAATTGGCTCTTGCATCACGATAACGCCCCTGCTCACACATCGTTTCTTGTGCGCGACTTTTTGGCCAAAAACAACACACTAATGATGCCACAGCCACCGTATTCCCCAGATCTGGCGCCCTGTGACTTTTTCCTGTTCCCGAAACTGAGGAGGCCCATGAAAGGACGACGCTACGCTACGACTGACGATATAAAGCCGGCATCGAAGGAGGAGCTGAACAAGATAAAAAAAATGATTTTTTGAAGTGCTTCGAAGATTGGAGAAAACGTTGGCACAAGTGCATAATACCTCATGGGGATTACTTTGACGGCGACAAAATAGATATTAATGAATAAATAAATAATTTTTGGAAAAATACAAAATTCGCAATACTTTTTGAACACCCCTCATACTAACAATCTCCATATGATGAGGGAGGCGTATAGTAGTGCTCTCTCTCGTTAATTTGTCTGCCTTGCTCGGTGAGAGATGCCCGGTAGTTGCGGGTAATTATGGAATTAGTGACAGTCCCATCAAGAGATTTAATTGCCGCTTAACTTTTCGAACAAATATAGACTTCTCTAAAGGTAGCCAAAATCTCATTTATGTCTAGAATTTCAGCTTGAAATACGAAATCAGAGCGAAAAAACGAAATCCTATTCCTTGTAAATGACTTAAATAATTAAGACACTACAATGCCAAAAAGTAGTGAAAAATTTTGAAATGCGTATCCTGCATTGTCAGAGTAGTTGTAGTGGGTATTTGCTGTTCCATACATAAATACTATAACAAACGTGGCGAAATACAAAAAAACTAAAAAGAAAAATGGTGTTGTACATTATTTAAAAAAGAAAATTTGGGGTTCACCTTTCATCTATTGAATTTTTGGCGAAATACTCTAGAAGAAGCAGCCCTTTGTGAGATTGTATGTTTTGTACTTTCGGCACTAAATGAGACTTAATGTTATTCTTCAGCCAAATTTCCATCAAAATTTTCTAATATGCTCCAAATAAAATACTACTAGTATTGGTGATATTTCTTCCTGACCTGTATTAAAGCCTAATCATTTGAACTTTGATTATGATTTTTTTTTTATTCCCGCTGTTCTCTTTACGACATCCCACGTTTGGTTAACTGTTTCTAGTTCACAAAGGTTAGAACGCCTCCAAGTATTTCGTAGACGACCGGGTCGTCTGTGTCCTTGTGGGTCTCATTTCAATACTGCTCTGCAAATGCTTTCCCTGCCCTTTCTGAGGGTGTTCCAACGCCATTTACGACCAGTTATCAACTTTTGGATTAGATCTTGTTCGGTGATCTACCACAAGTCCATATTTCGAATAGTGTTCGGCCAAAAAGCTTTACATATTATCCGAAGGCCTTTAATTGTGAAGCTTTGCAGTTTCTGCATAATGCTTCTAGGCCCCAGAAACTCTTCACTGCCATATTAAAGTGTGGATTTTACGCATGCGAGATTCGTACCTATATTTTTCCAAATTGGCTGTAACCGTCCAACGGCTGACCTAGCTTTACACAGACGGTTTTTTGCATCTTCTTCATCTCCACCATTCGTTGAAATTGTGCTACCGATATAACAGAAACTTTCAACATACTGCACTGCTTCTCCCTCGATTACAATATTTTTGGGATTTGTATTGTGGACTCATTATGGACTTGCTACCGTTTATTTCCAGGCCAACATTTCGAGAAGCGGTGACTAGAAAATCTTATTGGGTCTGCATGTCGGAATGCCTGTGTGACAGCAGGGAAATATCGTCAGCATAGTCGAGGTCGTGTAGTTGGCGGGATAGCGTCCAAGTTATGCCTTGGCTCCTTTCTTCAACTTACTGCATCACTTCGTCAAGTATGACCGCGAAAAGAAGTGGCGACAGTGGGCAGCTCTGTTTTACGCCGGATGGAGTGCTTGTGGCACCATTGTGGAGAACTGTTAGCTGTGCAGTACAGTAGAGTGCCTTTATAATCTTCACAATTATTGTAGAAACTCCTTTTTTTCTACGGAAGACCTTATTGCGGTGCGCTTGATGGTATTAAAACCCTTCTGGAAATCAATGAACTCCATTCCATTCTAAGGATTGTTCAATAATTATCCTCAGAGTATTCGCTTGATCTACGCAACTTCGGTGGGGACGGAAGCCTGCTTGTTCATCGCGTAATGACATTCCGACCGGTTGAAGTCTGTCCAATTAGATAGGTTAGATAGATAACACAATAAATAAATAATGGGCTCGTACACTTCTGTTAAGTGTTTGGCCAAGTTCCTCCTCCTACTGTGTCTTGATATTTTTCAACAAATGGAGGGGCCTACAGTTTTAAGCCAACTCCGAACGGCAATAGACAGATTAATAGACCCAATAATAAGAAGGGTTACTTGTACGAGAATTATAGAATAATGAGCAAATATAAATTATAAAAATGTGGTTTATTAAAAGGGGAAAAGGGGCACAGATCTACCGCTGACCAGTTATAGGCACCAATGATTATTATGTAACAAATTTCTGATTTATTTGATGTATTTTTTATCGGCTCATGTGGCTAGTTATTTAGGGCGAGCTTTCTCTTCAATATCATTCAATGAATGTTTGTAACAGCAGCACAATATTTTTGTGAGACTTTCTGGACTCTAACAATATTCCCAATCTTTCTGTTGTGCTCATTTTACCTTCAAGCCAAATTAAATACAACAGCGAAGTGCTTTAATTCTCCATAACCCAACTATTTTCAAAGAAGAAGGCTATTTGGTTTCTAATAGATGAAAAAATGAATTGAAAACACTAAACTCATTTTTTATTCTGCACAAATAACGTGCGAAAATTCGCAAGAACCTAGGTTACGTTAGGTCAAATGGCTGCCCTAACTACGGGCTCACTTGGACAAATATTAAAAATTCGTCCGTTTTGGTGCCATACATGGGAGAGGAGGAGTTAGAAGGGAAGGAAGAAGGTTCCTTGGGATTTGAGACGATGATGACCATACATATTACGTTGACGCCGACGGTGGCTGATTTGCGTTCGTAGTTAGCCGCAACAAGCTACTGATGAACTTCACCAAATTTATGATACTTACACCGGCTATATCCGTAGGCGTAGCGAAAAAGTGAGAGCCTAGATGTCTAAGTCTTTGCCAGACGAGAGCAAGGCAGCTGAGAAGAAGGTGTTGAGATGATTTCAAATCGTCCTCCACACAGTTTCTGCAGAACGGACTTGAGGCAAGCCCAAGACTCACGGCATGAACACCTCACGGACAATATCCGCTAAGGATGCCCACCAAATTCGAGAGCTGGAGCTTTGTTAGCCTTAGGAGTTCCCTTGAGCGTCTCCGATTTACCCGTGGCCAGAAGGATCTCGCGACCTTGCACGTTTGCGCACTAGCCCATCGCTCACTGAGTTGACTCGAGGCCCATTTTTCCAGGAGCAGACCACAGGTTCTCAGGGGAATCCCAATTCGTTCATTTCGCGACGACCGTCTCCAAAGTTCTCTGTCTAGGCAGCTCATCAGCCCAGCAGTTTCCCTCTATGCCGCTGTGCCTGGGAACCCAAATGGGCCTGATGACGAAGTATTCGGATGCAATCGAGAGAGAAGCCAGACATTCCCCTACCAATCTCGAGCGCACAAACAGCGAGCCCAAAGCCCTAATTGCCAATTGGCTATCGGAGTAGATATTTACTTCCTTAACGGTAATTACCGAAGTAACGAACCAGTCCGCCGCTCCCTTAATTGCGGATACCTCCGCTTGGAAAACACTACAGTGGTCCGGGAGCCTAAATTTAAGTTTGATGGGAGGCTCCTTACAGAATACTCCCCCACCAACCCTTCCGTCCAATTTCGAGCCATCCGTGAACATGTTTGCCATGCCTTGCCGCCAAATGTTGCACCCCGCCCACTCATCCCTTGAGGGAATGTGAGTAGAAAAAGATCCGCTCAGACCTAGCGTGGGTGTACAGTGGTCCAGCACCATGGGGATGAACTCAAAGTTTTTAAGAATGCTAGAGTGTCCGTAACTTAAGTCTAGCCTATGGCCCGAACATCTTAGTCTGATTGCGGCGCGTGAAGCGGTAGTTTTTCCCATAATGTCCACGGGCGCCACATTCAGCATAGCGTTAAGCGCTAGAGTAGGAGTAGTACGGAGCGCCCCACTGATTCCAATGAAGGCAGACTTTTGTACCCTCTCCAGCTTCTTAACTGATACCATGCTTTCTAGCGAGTTCCACCAGGCAAGGTGTTATAAATCCAAAAAGTGACTTTAGGCGAGAGGCACCATCTTTTGCCGATAGCGCCCCTGCAACCATACAAGGCGACTGTTGCCTTCCTGACTCTCTCCTCAATGTTTGGCTTCCAAGTAAGACCTCTGTCAA
The DNA here is from genome assembly GCF_028408465.1 of Anastrepha ludens. Lineage (NCBI taxonomy): Eukaryota > Metazoa > Arthropoda > Insecta > Diptera > Tephritidae > Anastrepha > Anastrepha ludens. The sequence continues at coordinate 78,891,903 of NC_071501.1, read as the reverse complement.
GGATGAGTCCCAGGTACTTCACCTTGTCAGAGAGCACCAACGGAGCGCCCGCTATTGAGGGGAGAAACACTCTTGGTATTTTGTATTTCCTCGTAAATAAGACGAGCTCCGTCTTCAGAGGATTTATCGATAGGCCGTAATTTGCGGTTCAATTTATAACTAGATTCAGATAACCCTGCATCAGTTCCATAAGAGTGTCTAGAAACTTGCCTCTGGCAATAAGTGCCACGTCATCCGCGTAGGCAATCACCTTAGGTCAGCTCCTCCAGCAGACCGTTAAGTACGGCAATCCAGAGTAATGGCGAGAGAACACCGCCTTGCGGAGTGCCTCTGTTCATTTGCCTTGCGGAGAGAGGTGTCACCCCATTCTGTCACGACCGTTCTATCGCTAAGCATCGTGTAGATAAGCCTTATAAGTTCGGTTCCGACTCCTAGTTTACCTAGCGACCTGGTGATTGCCTCCGGTAGGACATTATTAAAAGCCGCCTCAATGTCGAGGAAGACACCTACAGTGAACTCCTGCTGCTGGAGGGACACCTCGATGTCCTTAACAATTGTATGCAAAGCAGACTCTACCGATCTGCCTTTACAGTAAGCATGTTGAGCGTACGATAAACGCCCCCGAGGAATTTCCCTCTTTATGTGCAGATCAATTAGCCTCTCCAGGGTTTTTAGCAGGAACGAGGAGAGACTGATTGGTCTGAAATCCTTAGGGGAGATACATGTGAAATCTTACCTGCAAGAACCTAGCATTGAAAAGACATCTAACACAAATGCGATTGCAGGCATTATCCGTTCTCCGGATTTACCCGAATTTATACCCAGCCAAAGAATGTCACTTCACCTGCCCTCCTCGAAAATTTTTCGAAAATATTGTCAACATTGAAATATCAAAAACAGTATCCCGAACTGGAAACAAAAAGCATTAATGCCTACACGTATTTCATAGCTAAAATTTCTCCTTACATTCTGGCAGCACTACAACCTTCTGTGGATGCTGGCGCACAAAGGTATTATATGGAAATTATAAGCAAAGCTTTTAGGTTTAACATATCAAAGTTCTCGCCTAGTTTTGGGATATGTAGAATTATGAGGAATTAATGGAAATAATATATTTTTTGTATTGCATTTTATGTTCACACCTTCTGCCAGCAATGGAAAATATTATATTAATATACACTAGCGCATACACATATGTACACACTTGCATGTACAATACTTAAAAATTTAAATCCCAATTTCATCAATAATTCAACTCGTAATTGTAGCAATATTTTCCATTTTAAAAATTTCGATATAAAGGGCATTCGCTTTGCATGCTTTTAGGTGACTGTGCGCGTGTGCGTTATGCTTGTTTATCTGCGGCAATGGCAAAATGTATAATCCATGATGGCACACAAGATATCAGTTGTTGCTGCTGTGATGTCAAAGGTCACCTATATGTCACAGACGCAAACAAGAATAATCCCACTTTTGATGTGTCGGCAGCACCCACCTTGCTTGGCTCACTGCATACACATACAAATATATACCCATGCGTACAGTGTGCTGGAAAATTATACAAAGATATTGAAAAATTATGTAGTCTAGAGTGCATAATAATATCAGAATAATATAGAGTGCAAAAATTCTTCAAGAAATATGATTATGAAAGAAACAATTTTGCCTCCTTTTGGAATTTTTTTTTTTTGTAATTAAAATTTATTTTATATTCTGGGTATACTGATAATTCATACAATACCTTTTACAAATATTTGAACTCCGTTAAAAATTTATGTTAATATTTTTATTTCTTTCACGATTGAATTAGGTTAGGTTAGGTTAGGTGAAGTGGCTGTCCTACGACGCACCTAGGCCAGTTAGAGGCCCCTTGTGATACCACCGGAACTGTCCTATCCTACTCAACTTGGTCCTCTCTAAACCATTGTGTGGCCTTTAAAAAGCTAGCTATACTAGATAGTTTGAGATTTGCAACATCTGCAATGCTGTTCAGAAAAGCGAAACCGAGCAATCTCCACCGCCTTCTACACAGAGCCATGCACCCGCATAGAAGGTGTTCGATTGTCTCTAACTCCTCTATATCTTGACAGCTTCTACAGTAGTCATTAGATGGTGCCCCTAATCTACTGGCATGTCTTCCTATTAGACAGTGCCCAGATAGGACACCTACTACAATCCTTAGATCCCTCCTGCCTAACTTAAGTAGACTCTTAGTGCGACCCATGTTCCATTCGGGCCACGCTAGCCTACTTATAGCGCAGGTGTTTAACTGCCTCCAGTTGGAGTTAGCAGCACTAATGGTGTATCTGTCTATCAAAAGTTTACATGTTGCCAAGGGCATAGGTATGTCAAGCCTGTCCTCACTAATTTGGAGCGAGGAGCCTAATCTAGCTAACTCATCTGCCTTACAGTTACCTATAATGTTACTGTGTCCTGGCACCCAGAGTAGATTAATAGAAAAGTACTGTGCAAGTGTTGTTAATAATTTGTAACACTCCTTTACTGTCTTAGACGAGTGTTTGCTTGATAGAAGCGATTTCAGAGCTGCCTGACTATCGGAATAAATGAAGATATCTCTAACAGTGACTACGCTTTTATTTAGCATTAAAAGGCTTTCTGAGATTGCCAGGATTTCGGCCTGGAATACGCTGCAATGATCAGGTAAGCGAAAGGATAAATTGGCGAAAATAGTTTCCGAATATACACCACCTCCCACTTGATCATTGTGTTTTGAGCCGTCCGTATATATACTAACCCCGTTTTCGTTGTTTGTTAACCCATTCACCCATTCCTCTCTGGATGGGAAATGGACTGTATAAGGCCTGTCTAGGTATGTATTCACCGAGTCACAGAAGTCGGTGGTATTAGGAATACCTGGAAACATCCCAAGTATGCGCGAGTGTCCCCATTTGTTTGTCTTGAGCATCGATGATTCCCTCAATCTTAGAGCCGCTTTGGCGGCCAGTTGTCTACAATATAGGTCAATTGGTAATAGATGCAACATGATGCTTAGAGCCGAAGTTGGCGTTGTTTTGAGCGCCCCAGTAATATTGAGGCTTGCCGCCCTCTGAATACTATCTAGTTTCTTAATGGAAGATTTCTTATCAAGGGATGGCCACCAGACCAGGACTCCGTAGGTCATAATTGGTCTGACAATGGCCGTATATAGCCAGTGAACTATTTTGGGGGCTAATCCCCATTTTAAGCCTACAGTTCTCTTACAGGAATAAAGCGCCGTAGCAGCCTTCTTTATTCTTTCCTGAACATTCGGCTTCCATGAAAGTTTCCTGTCAAGGGTTAAACCTAAGTACCTGGCCTTTTCACCGACCAGCAAAAGAGTTCCGTTGAGTGTCAGAGGCCGACAGTCGGGAATTTTATATTTCCTTGTAAACAACACTAGTTCCGTTTTGGCCGCATTCAGGCTCAAACCACATGTTTTGGCCCAAGTATCCACATATTTTAAGGTTCTATGCATTAGACTGCAGAGGGTGTCTGGAAACTTCCCCCTTATTAATATAGCTACATCGTCCGCGTAGGCCACAACCTTAATTCTCCTCTCCTCCAGATCCAACAACAACTTGTTCATTGCTAGATTCCACAGAAGAGGAGAAAGTACCCCGCCTTGAGGAGTACCTCTACAGACAGATCTGCGCATCACCGAAGAGCCCAACGTCGAGTTCACGAACCTGCTCGTAAGCAACTGCTCAATGAAATTCACAAAGGTTCCGGAAATGCGCAGGTCTGACAGCGTGTTCGTTATGACCTTAGGCAGGATATTGTTAAAAGCTCCTTCGATATCTAAAAAGGCTGCCAGTGTATAATCTTTAACTTCAAATGAGCTTTCAATTGATGTGACCAGTGAGTTCAGGGCCGTCTCTGTAGATTTTCCTTTACAGTAGGCATGTTGCGATTTGGACAAACGTGAGTGGGGTATGCTGTTCCTGATAACCGAGTCAATCAGCTTTTCTAATGTTTTCAGTAGAAAAGATGATAGACTAATCGGTCTGAAGTCCTTAGGTTTGGTATGCGAGCTTCTACCTGCCTTCGGGATAAAAATGACCTTAACCTCCCTCCATGCTGAGGGAGTGTGATTTAACTGAAGAGTACTTTTGAAAATGGTTACTAACCACCTTGTGATATGAGCCAGAGGCTGCTGAAGTTGTGCCGGTATTATCCCATCAGGGCCTGGCGATTTATACGGCTTGAAACTTCCTATAGCCCAAGTAATATTAGTTCCATTGATTATGTCTGAGATATCTGAGCTAATCACAAATTCTGATGCTCTGGGGTTGCAAGTTCGGGTAGGACCCGAGTTATAGACTTCAGAGCTCCCCGGAAAGTGGGTATCTAATAGTAAACTTAGCGACTCCTTGGTAGAAGTCGTCCAGCCGTTGTCTGGCTTCTGTAAAAAGCCAATAGATGTCGTTGATTTAGCCAAGACCTTTCTTAAGCGAGAAGCTTCCGCTGTAGTTTCTATATCCTCACAGAACGACCTCCATGAAGATCTTTTTGCTCTCCTCAACTCTTTTTTATAGACTTTGAGTTGCTCATAATAGAAGTCCCAATCGTCTTCCAAATTAGAGTATTTCGCCTTATTAAATAGTGTTCTACATACACTCTTATGAAGGCTAAGTTCTGAGGACCACCATGGGGGTTTTGTCTTCCCCTTGTGCCTGATAAGAGGGCAAGACTTATTTAGCGCTTTACAACATGTTCCGGTAAACAAATTGACTAGCTTATCTAATTCTTCCTCGTTTTCTGGATAATAAGGGGGAATTTCGGGAAGATTTCTCTCCAACTCGTAATTATACACCTGCCAGTTGGTCCTCCTGTAATTCCTAAAACTAGTTGGTTGAGGGATTTCTTCTTCTAATATTAATTCAATATAGCGATGGTCTGAGAAGGAGTGCTTCTCTAATACTCTCCATTGAACCACCTTATCTATTAAACAATCTGAGACTAGGGTGATGTCAAGAACTTCCTGACGATTCCTGATTATAAAAGTAGGATCGTTCCCACGATTACATAACAGCAATTTAGTACATAAAATGTAATTGAAAAGTAACTCACCACGTTCGTTGATATCCGAACTTCCCCATACAGAATGGTGTGCATTCACGTCACCACCCAGTATTAATCTGCATTTGGAGGCTTCGCTGTCCGATATTAAATCCACCAACAGTTGTGGTGGAACGGGTTCTTCGTGGGCCAAGTACATCGATGCCATACGAAATTCGATGTCAACTGCTTCCCAGCTTACCGTCGTGAAGTCTTCATTGCTATATTTTGGGATTAAGAAAACGTTAAGTTTAGATTTAGCTAATACGCATGTCCTACTTTTACCTGCACAGCTGGCAGCGTAAAGCTTATAGTGCGGAGCCCTCAATCCGCATATGCGCCCTTGTCTCACCCATGGCTCCTGAATGAGGACAATATCAGGATTTTCTGCCGCCATTAGTTCAACAAGGGCTGCTGTAGCTGCTTTACTGTGGTGCAGATTTATTTGAAGGAGCCTCATTGGTTACATCTGCGTCTACCTCACCCAGGAGCTCTTTCTCCGATAGTAGGTTGGCAAAGTCTTCTGTCAAATCCGCCCCAGAAGAAGCGTGTCCAATACTGTCGACATCGCCTATAGACTCTTTTTCGTGCACGTCCATCTCGCTAGACAAATCTTCATCATCAGCAAGCTGGCCTAACGTGTCGCTTCTGTATGTCCTGATTTTAATCTTACAGAAGCCATAATTGACTTCGCCATCGCTCTTCGCCAATGGCTCTAGTGAGTCCTCAGTCAGCAGTAACATGACTTGCATAGTGGCTCTTTTCGACTCCACCTCGGTGGTTGACTTCTCCTCAAAAGACTTGACAAATTTCCATTTGTCAGCTGGAAGATTAGGATTGCATGCTCTTAACAGCTGCATGATATCCTCAGGCTCTGATGGAGTAGTTGGTAACCAAACTCTTGCTCTTGGACGAGACGGAATTTCCTTCTTCTCGACCACCGCCAGCTTGGCACCGGGATATACTTCGCCAACTTTAGAGATGGCAATCTTGTAAAGCTGCACTGACCTTTCGTCGTCGCAAGCAACTATCTTTATTTGACCCTGATACCACCCTGCATCTGTACAGGAAGGAGGAGGCCCAGGGTTGCTGGTCATAACCTCCATCGCTACTTTCGTCAGCGCAGCATTCACCCATTTCCACTGGTTCTTGGGGATTTTTCCTTCAGGGTCGTTTTCGTCTACAACGCCTATTATGATGCGGTTTTTTGCAACCTCCGCAAAAGACTTGTGTGGCGTGACATTGTGCAACCTTATTTTCTTTGCCTGCGAGCTGTCCCCCTCGGCTGACCTCTGACGCTTAGATATGTCCGGATGCACCGGACGCTCAATTTGGAAATTGGGTAATACCGCCTTCGCCCACTCGATCGCATCTTGCAACTCCTTAGTGAGTTCTTCCCCAGCTGGTGGCGTTGAGTGTATCCTAGTGAGTAACCTGGCCGCATTGCGCCTTTCCTGGTACCCAGCTTTTGACGGGTCGGAAATTTTTATTGTAGGCCATTTCTGGACCTGAGAACTGCTTTTAGCGCTGACTGAGGTCGCAGTCACCTCAGCTTGACGACCAACTTTCGGTTGTCGCAACAGATGCTTGTTTGGCTGGACCAAATTACCAGCCGTAGATTTGTTAGCCACCAAATTTTGACTAGGCTTGGCCTCAGTCGCAACTGGGGCTGAAGAGAGGCTCGTCAAGGACGCTGCCCTTTTTGCAGAGCTGGAAGCTCCTTCCGGTCCTTTAGCGGAGGAACCGGTCTCCATAGAGTTTTTATTTTTAATTTTGCCAATATTCATTTTGGACCCACGAGTGTTGGAGAAGGAGAAGTCCGCCTACGCATAGCTCCAGGTACGTAGGTAAGGCTAGCTATTACGGAGGGCGCCAGGTATCCGTAAGCTCCGTTTACGACTGAGTTATTTGAATTAATATTATTATATTTTAAAATAAGTTTTGAAATATTGTAAATGTTAATTAACAGAAGTCATAAATACGAGAGCAAAGCCACTAAAAGACTAAAAATTAAAAGGTGAAATTGATTTAAGTATTAAAGATATGTATGTTTCTTGTGAAATATTGGGTAGTCGAAAAAGTCTTTTCGTATTTTGTCAATAGATGTCGTTGGAGTCATCTATCTCCAGCGCTACCAATCACATTGTGTCATATCATATGGTGTTAAAAAGGTGACATTTTAAGCTTCATTTAACATAAACAGAATTAAATTCGGAGAAGTTGAAAAAAAGTTATAGCTGTTCAAAAATGAGTGAAAATAATGAAGAAATTCGCTATATTTTGAAATTTTTGTATAAAAAAGGGAAGAATGCCACGCAAGCCACCAATGAAATTTGTGAAGTTTACGGAGACTATGCTGTGTCAGCTCGCATAGCACAATGGTTCGCTCCCTTCCGTTCTGGAAATTTCGATGTGAAAGATGCACCTCGCTCCGGTCGCCCTATCGTTGAAAAAGTCGATGAAATAATGGAAAATATTGACCAGGACCGTCACATAAGCTGTCATTACATCGCCAAGGCACTAAACATTCATCATCAAACGGGTTTGAACGATTTAAAAAAGGCTGGTTACAAAAAAAGCTCGATGTTTGGGTACCACATGAATTGTCTGTGAAAAATTGGAAAATGGACCGAATTAACATCTGCGATTCTTTGCTGAGACGAAATGAAATCGAACCATTTCTGAAGCGAATGGTAACAGGAGACGAAAAGTGTTTCAAATACGGCAATAATGTGCGAAAAAGGTCATGGTGTAAGGGTGGTGAAGCTCAACAAATGGTCGCAAAGCCAGGATTGACGCCTCGAAAGGTTATGCTTTGTGTTTGGTGGGATTGGAAAGGAATCATTCACTATGAGCTGCTCCAGCCTGCTCGAACGATTGATTCTACACTTTACTGTAACAACTGATGAGATTGAAGCAAGCAATCGAAAAAAAAACGGCCAGAACTGATCAGCAGAAAGGGCGTCGTCTTCCATCAGGACAACGCTAGGCCACACACATCTTTGATCACTCGGCAAAAACTGGGAGAGCTTGGCTGGGAAGTTTTGATGCATCCACCATATAGCCCTGACCTTGCACCATCGGACTACCATTTGTTTCGGTCAATGCAGAACTCCCTTAATGGAGTAAAGTTGGCTTCAAGAGAAGCCCGTGAAAATTACTTGTTGCAGTTTTTCGCCGAGAAACCACAAAAGTTTTACACTGATGGAATAATGTATCTAAAACAAAAATGGCAAAAGTTGATCGACCAAAATGGTACATATCTGGTTTAATAAAGTTCATTATAAATATAAAAAAAAAATAAGTTGAAGTTTGATTAGAAATACGATAATACTTTTTCGACTACCCAATATGATTTCTAGTAAACACATTTTACATTTTATAGTTAGCTTTTTTATCTCTGTATTTGCGGGTTACATTTTCTATTTTCTCTTTTATGCAGAATTTCCAAACTTGCAGTTAACGCTGTGTCCCACACTTGGATTCCATAAGTCCAGACCAGTTTGAGTAGAGATTTGTAAAGAATACATTTTTTGTCTATTGAGAGTGGAGATTTGCAGTTTAATAGCCAAAACATGTTTCGAAATATTCAGCCTTAGGATATGTCATCCAAATTAAATGTCAAAGATATGCATCCAAATGTTTGCCTAGGTATTTGGCAGTATCACTTGCCGTATTGAGGTAAGGTTTATGGTGATTTGTGGAGATGAAAAATAGTTTAGTAATGGTTTTAGATTCATAGATTCAATGGTTTGTCCATAGATTCATTTTTGTGGCCATGAACTGATCAATGAAAATATAGCAGGTGAAGATTTCAGAAGCGGAAAGGTTTTCAATTTTACCAAATTGGAAAGTTTATTTCTCTTTTCTTTAGCCTAAGATTTTTGGAGTCAGAAGCGAATTCTTTTAAATGTTTGAATGGGTGCATAGCTACAATGCCAAAAAACCGAGTGTATTTCTACCATGAAAAATCTCTTCATAAAAACAAAAATATCTGCCGCTCGGAGTCGGTTTAAAAGTGCAAGTTTCTCCATTTGTGGAACAACATCAAGACGCATGTCACAAATAGGAGGAGGAGCTCGGCCAAGCATTCAACAAAAAAGTGTGTATGAATGATGATTAAAGGTGTATAAGCATTGAAGACCCAGCTCTAATTTACGTTGCAAGAGAAACAATGCGCTCTGTTCAGTGCATCACAGTTTCAGAAACTATACCCCATACATAACGGTGCTTTCGGTCTTATGGTAAAAACGACCGCTTCAATGGGAAACATTAAAGATGTGTAGAGTAATGACACTGAGCTTAAAAAGATGATCATAAATTGCCTCAGAGTATCCCAAGAAGAGTTAGGGGTAAAAATAATAGGTTCTTAACATTTCAATGAATTTAAAAGAGGTCACATTAACGAATTTCTCAGAAAGTGGGAGAAAAATGAACTCGTTGAATATTGGCGAAATTCTATCGGTCCACGACCAGCGAAACATTTCTCAACCCCGAACAGAGAAATTTCTGAAAAGCTACTTTCACCCAGCAGAGTAGACTTAAACTTTTAACTGGTTACTTTACAGGTTACTGTAGTAAAGTAAGACTTAAACAAAACTCGTCACTCTGAGACCGATTATGTGAAATGAATACTGGAAATTCAGAGCACATTCCCTGTGAATGTGTTGCATTGGACAGAAAAAGGCTACACAACCTTGGTGGTATTGCCATGCATTCGTATAAATTGTGGAAATATAAGTCTATGAATGTGCTAAAATATTTAAAAATCCTTAAAATTTAGGGTACCTCAGCAGGCTTTGCACTATAGATCGCTTTTGGACGCAGTGCGTAGTAGCCAAACTTTAATTAAAACGATTTTAATTAATAAACGATTTATTAACGATTCTTATTCATTCTTTAGAAGCGTCGTATGACTTACTTACTTATCTCGCAACTATTCTACAATCGGTGATCGGTCATGGCCGCTCCCAAAATGTTGTGCCAATCGCCTCTGCATTACGCGCGTTGATGCCAGTTGGAAACACCCAGGGCGGTGAGATCGTCGTCGACTTAGTCTGTACAACATAGATGACGACGTCATTTGCGAGTTCCACCTGTACATTTGGAAAAGAACACCTTCTTTGCTGGCGCGTTATTGTCCATTCGCTCAACGTGAGCTAGCGAACGCAGCCGCTGAATTTTAATGCGCTTCACTACGTCAATGCCGGTGTACACCTCATGCAGCTCGTGGTTCCATTTTATTCGGTGTGATTATTATTCACACAAATTGGACCATAGATCTTGCGAAGATTTTTTCTCATGAAAACTTCTAGTCACCGCTTATCAGTGAACGTCAATGTCCAGAACTCCATACGGTAGGACCGGGAGGATGAGTGATTAATATATCCTTTTTTCGTGCACTGAGAGAGGGCTCTGCTTCTCAATTGCTTACCCTAGCACCTGTTGGCAAGAGTTATGCTTTGCTGGACATTTTAGCTGTCGTTATTGTTGGTGTAAAGGCTGGATAAAAAAAATAAATAAATAATTGGCATGTACACTTCTGTTAGGTGTTTGGCCAAGCTCCTCCTCCTATTTGTGGTGTGCGTCTTGATGTTGTTCCACAAATGGAGGGACCTACAGTTTTGCGCCGACTCCGAACGGCAGATATTTTTATGAGGAGCTTTTTCATGGCAGAAATACACTCGGAAGTTTGCCATTGCCTGTCGAGGGGCGACCGCTATTAGAAAAATGTTTTTATTAATTTTGCTTTCACCGAGATTCGAACCAACGACCTCTCTGTGAATTCCGAATGGTAATCACGCACCAACCCATTCGGCTACTGCGGATACTAGGCCGAAGAAGTCCTTGACTACGTTGAACTTGTAATCGTAACCTGCTGTCCAATATGCGTAGACGTTTTCGTTGTTGACATAGGACATTTGGCCTTGTTCTCGTTTACCGAAAGACTCATTCAACGAAATTATTTGCAAGACTGGAGACTGGACATTACTATATACAAATAGATCTACTTTTTTATATTTTAAGAAAACTAGGTAAGTTTTTTACAGCAGGAAGGAAAGGTCCCAAAAGTATATGTGTGTCGGAAGCACTCACTGAGTTTATACATTCTTTGTTAGGCCTTTAACGAAGCTCTTGAATTTGTAGATAAACCTGAACCTCTGAATAGCAAATTTTTTTTATGAAAGCATATTTCTTGGCATAAGTATACTTGGAGGTTTGCCGTTGCCTGTCGGAGCACATCTCACAATCCACTTAAATGTTGCAGTGTGCATTTTAGACCATGAGCAGTATTTTTTTATAATTTTTTTTTTTTTTTTTTGAGAATTTGGCTGGCAGTGCCATCAGCATCAATTGCATTCCTTGTTGCGCGTATAGTAACAAAAATGCAAAATAAGTTTCCGGTATAGAATTTTCGAAAAACTGTGAAAAAAAGTGACAAAAACCGATCAATATTTCCAAATTTTTGCAGCCGCACTGGAATTGTTTAAGGTTTTAAGAAAGATTGCCAATATTTCTTCTCTCTGCTGAACTCTTTCCTTCTATTGCTGAGAAAAACTCTACAGTAGCTGAATTTCGTATCTCTCTCAGCCGCGCTGCAAAAAGAGAGCATGTACCCTAATAGCAATGAAAGAACGGTTAAAGCAGTGGCTCCCTTGATTTTATTCATAGCGCAAATGCTTGAAAACTAACTACGGATCTACATGCTTGATTAAATTTGGTCAATATTGTACAAATATTCAAGTGGGTGTTTGTGTTACTGAATACTCTGCCATATGTTTGCATGTATGTATGTATGTATGTATGTATTTATGTATATATGTGAATGCACACTGCTCAACGAAATGGAATACTACAGCGACGACATTGCACTCTGATCAGATTTCCAATAAATCGTAATTGCTAGCACTGTCCCCATGCATGTCCATCCATAAGGTCCTCAGAGTCATGTCTCTACTGATTTTGCTCGGCCGTTGGGCTTGTTAAAATCGTATTTACGTGGCTGTCTGTATGCATGTATATCTGTGTGTGTGTGTATGCGCGTGTGTGAAAGTAAACGTAGCAGGCTTTAGTTGCATGCCTGCCATTGACAAAGTGACATATCTGATAGCCGATGTTGGAGTCGGAGTACTCAAATACAGTGCACTGGCCGTTGGAGCTGCAGTGCTTTAATCAAGCATGAAACTAGGTGTCTCAAACAGCGTACGTATGTGAGGATGTACACATACACATGTGCATGCATATAGCTATCGTTTCGTCTTACATATCAAGTTTTAGCTTTCTTCTCTAGTGAGAACATTGTAACTCCATTATCCGGTTGTTCGAATGCTTGTTCGATAAGTGTAATGGCAACATTAACGACGACAGCCGAAATTGGAAGCTGCACACACCAACACAGCGCGCATCATAATCAAAGCTTTGCAGAGGGGCATGCATGTACACGTATGTAGGCATGTATGTGTGTGTCGGGTTAGCATCTTCATTATGACCACCATAAATTTCACGACCATCAATGCAAGGACACAATGTAGCAGTGGCGTGTATTTTTTTGTTTTTTTTTTTACCTGGCTTTGCAGCGTGTCCAATTACAAACATACGAATTGCCTTTTCTGCTATATTCATCTTATCATTCCATTCCTCTTTGGTGCTGGTATTGTGGCTATTATCACTACTTTTTGTGCTTGTGAATGTAAGATAAATGTATCGAATGACAGAATGGGTAGAGGATAAATGATGTTTTGCTTATGAGGTGTAAAGAAATTTCTCGTATGGTTTTCAGATATGAAGTTTGTGGAAATAAAGTTAATTTTAAAATTAAAACTTAAACTTATGTGCAATGAATGTGGAATAAAAGTCGAAAAAGGTATTTCTATATTTTCATGTTGAGCAATATCAAAGAACAGATGTCCAACTTCGTGCCAAGGTTGAACATATTTCTAGATACGGATGGTGCGATATTGTTTGAAGAATAGAAAATTCTGCCAAGGAGATCCCTTCATAAGGTGATATTCATCACTCTACAAATGAGACCGAAGACAAACAACAACAAGTGGAACAACTTACTCTATACATAGGTGGTCATATAAGAAAATAGTGAGTTATTTGCTTATATCGGTAATTACCGTTAAGGAAGTAAATATTTACTCCGATAGCCAAGCCGCAATATGAAGGGTCTTGGGCTTGTTGTTGGTGCGTTTGAGTTTGGTCGGGGAATGTCTGGCTTCTCTCTTGATTGCATCCGAATACTTCGAAATCAGGCTCATTTGGGTTACCGGTCACAGCGGCATAAAGGAAAACTGCTAGGCTGATAAGCTGGCCAGACAGGGAACTTTGGAGACAGTTTCGTCGCAAATTGAGAGAATTGGGGTTCCGTTAGGAACCTACGGTCTGCTCCTGGAAAGATGGGCCTCGAGTCAACTCAGCGAGTGCTGGGCTAGTGCGCAAACGTGCAAGGTCGCTAGATCCTTCTGGCCATGGGTAGATCGGGAAACTCCTAAGTCTAACAAAGTCCTAGCTCTCGAGATTGGTGGGTATCCTTACCGGACATTGTCCATTAGGTGTCCATGCGGTGAGACTTGGGATTGCTTCAAGTCCGTTCTACAGAAGCTGCTTTGTGAACGAGTTGGAAACATTTCAATATCTTCTTTTCAGCTGCCCTGCTCTCGTCTGATTTCTTAGGAACCACTACCCTTTTAAGTAAATAAAAGCATGTGAAGGAAATAAGCGCTGACCGTATAGCAAGAATCACTGTGAGGACTAAACCAATCGCCAATGGGCCACATAAATGACCATCGAAACGATGGCATAAGTATTGGACGTCTGAGTTGCAAAATTACTAAATTGTCTACGTATCGAATTATTTATTGTTACATTTTTTGTACAATTGCAACCCTGGTACCTGGAAAGAAGTTTCGCTCCAAATTCCAATATCTAATATTAAATAAAGTAGAGGAAGAAGATACCCTACTTACCATTAGAAAGAAGTGAATGAGAAAGAAGGAAGAAAGTACAGGAAGGCACGTTGGATAGTTGGGAATCGCCACAAAGGCTATGTGTACTGTGCATCTTTTTTTCCTTGTTCACTCCTCTCGGCAGCATGGGGCCTCGACAAGACACGTCTTGCTTTGGTTTCGTTAATCTGTTTGATTTCTGGCAGAGTAGGTGACTAGACTGCCGCTACCAGGCCTAAATAGTGGAAATGCCCATCTGTCGTTGCTTAGTAACAACGTCTTCTTACTGCTAGGGGCGCCATCTGTGTTTGATATTTTTCCGGGTGAAGGATCGCACAGATGGTCGAGGACATTGCTAAATTTGGTGTGTCTGCTATATCACCGCTGCTGCCCGCGATTTTTTTTTGTTTTTTTTTTTTGGAAACAGGGAAAGTAGGTGAATTCGGAAGAGTGCGAAGACTATGCTTCACGTGGGATTCGAACCCACAACCACTGGGATGGCAGGCTAGTGCACTTACGCTAAACTATTGAGGTCACATAATCACAGTCATATTAATTTGGGGAAAATCAAATCCATGATTTTCTCGGTAGATGGCTGTAGGGATCAATATTGCATAAAGTATCGTCCAGATAATTTAAAGTTTATACTCATTGCCAAGCTAAAAAGTTATTTTACTGTTTTTTTTTTTTTGTTCCATTCAGTTGTGAGTTACAAGGTGTTAGCAATGGAAACAACAAAGAGTAAATTCGGTACATTTAAGAATTTTCCTCTTATAACGGCGAAAAGCAAGCCACGACGCTGAAATTGTGAATGTTGCTTATGATGCCAATATAATAACAACTAATTACGTGCAATTTTGGTTTCGTTTATTTGGTTTAAGCATTTTTGATATTAAAAAATTTTGATAATGTCGGTAAAATCACAGAAATAATCGAAGTCGACCGGCATATTAGTAGTATTAGTATCTCCCAGGAGCTGAAGATCGATCATAATATAGTTTTCAACTATTTGCGCAAAGTATTACGAAAAAATAATACATTCTTCCCCCTAAGTTAATATATCAAAAAATTTAAGTTTTTCAAAATTTTTAAATTTTTGAAGGTCGGTTTCAGTAATAATTTAGGTTTATATGGATTTTGCTAAGGCTGTGAAAGAAGTCTGCCACTCAACATTAATCTCTAAATTAATGAGTTTGAGGTTTTACTCTATTTTCCTTAAACGGATAAGGTTGTACCTCTTCAATAGGGAATCTGTAGTTATTGTCGATGATCTATCTTCTTATTCTTTATTCCCTCTTCCGGTGTCTCTCAGGGCAGCCTTTTGGGCCCTTTGATCTTTGTAATTTTTAATAATGATATATCTAAATGTGTCTATGTCTCTGTGTTGGTTTTATATGCAAACGACTTAAACATATTTAAAGTGCACAAAGGATTCATACAATCTTTAATCAGACTACAACAACGTCGTCGCATGGTATTTTACTAATATATATTAAGAAATATTCTTGGGAGAGGTACTAAATTCTGCTTTTCAAAATTCTTTTGGATGAAAATTCTGTAAAAATCAAAAAAAAAAAAATTCTGTCCAGCCTAAATTCTTTTGGTTAAATATTCTGTAATTAAAATTCTGTATGAACAAAATGATGGAGAACTGAAATTCTGTATATTAAAATTCTGGAATCAAAATTATTTTCGATCAAAATGCTGTAAAAATATAACCAAATAAGCAGATAACCTGATAAGCACGCTTACCTGAATAGCACATTTATTTTATGAATAATGGAATTCTGATTTTATAGAAACAATGGTATATATACAAACGTCAATTAAAGAAAAATTCAAAAATGCATTCAAAACAAAAATTATTACATTATAATGGCGAAGAAATTATTATATTAATATATTAACTTTTTAGCAATTCGCTTTAGAAAAAAAACATGCCTTAATATAAGCCTTTTTTTTTGTTATTCTTTTAATTCTGTTGTTTGCTTTTACAGCCTTCTTCGTTTGACTAATTTTGTGACCATTTTGAATTTTAGCTAGTTGTGCTTTCGCACAAACCAGCTCGCCTTTTAGATCATTAATTAGTTTGTACAACCCAGAGTTTCGTTTCCCAACAATAACTTTTAGCCGACGATGCCAAGCCTCAATACTGTTTTGCTTTCTGGAGAAAGCGATATTGGACTCATCGTGCTCTGACCAAAATATTGGTGGGTATTTTGACTGGGAGTTGTCTCGATCTATATAATTTCTTTCAAACCACGAGCAAAACTGTTTTGTATCTTCGTCTTCAAGAGTACTATAAAATTGATTATAGTACTCAGAGATTTCGTCGTGAGGCAAAAAAGCCAGAGCCTTTAACATTCTAATATGTAAGGAAAAATATGAATCATTTCCATATTTCTGAACCAATCTGCGAACAAAAAAAATTAAATATCCAGTACTTAATGGTAGTTGGGATGAAATTGTTCTGTATATCAATATGTTACACAATATACCTTTCTTTTTGTATTTTACGCCAAATTATTTGACTAAAAAGAAAGAAGCATCCTTGCAATCTCGTATCGGGAAAATATTTTTTGGCAGCCGATATAATACCTATCTCAAAGTCACTAAGGATTCGTTTTGGATTTAATTGTATGCCATATCCTCGAGCAAATTCAATGAGCTCAATGAAAAACGTCTTATAGCTGGTATGTGATTTTCTGCTCATAATGCAGAATACGAGAGGTTTTATTTGCCCTTCAACCCGACCATGTATGGAAAAGAGTTGTCGCATAAATGTAGGCACCACATCGAAAGTGCCATCCATGATCCAACAGTCGCTTTCATCAAGCAATTGCAATGATGATTTAGTACCACATATAATCATACATTCATTGTGGAAATATTTTTCTGACAAAATAAAAAGTTCATTTTCCAAAACATACAAACTTAATGGAATATCTATTTCTTCTATCGAATTTGGTTCACGAAGTCCTACTTTTGCTCTTTTTACCCTGTTAATTTTTTACTTTTGAACACTTTTTGTGGGTGCGCACTTTTTTTATATATCCATATGCTCTTAAAATTTTTCAATACAGAATTTTGCAATGCAGAATTTTGACAACACATAATTTTGATTTACAAAATTTAAAATTACAGTGTTACGCCATACAGAATTTTAACATTACAGATTTTTGAATACAGAATATTGAATACAGAATTGTAAATACAGAATTTTGAACCAAAATCATATTGTCCTCACCCAATATTCTCGTATGTCCTGTTCTAAGTCTATGCATTTAATTCTCATATTTTATAAGTACTCGCGTCTAATTACTCTTAATGACATTACTGATTTATCAGTAATCTTTGATTGCCCTATTCAGTTTCATGGTCGTTTGAAGTTTGTCATCGCCTAATCGTATTACACATTTGCCTTCATTTGGCGTTTTACTTCTAATTTTAGGGAATATGCTTAAGCTGGATTATGCCGTCTTTATAAGAAGGCCATATCATCAGTGCCACTGAATTTATTCGGTTTGCATTTAAATCCTTGAACTTCACTGATTCAATTCCCTCATACGATGCAAAGTGCCCATTACTAAATTCACTCTTTCACTCTGCCTTGTTTTCGATATTATAAATGGGACTTTTGACTCGCCTTTACTCTTAGAGGGCATTCGTTTTCACATAGCTCGAAAAACTCTTCATAATAATGATTTATTCTTCCTAAAGCGGGTTAGAAATGTTTATGCCTCAAAAGCAACTTTGATTAGAACGTTGAATGAGTTTAATCAGATTTCGAGTTCTTTGGCTATCTAAGTATAAGTCCAAATTATCACTCTATGATTTTTTTAAATAATTACGGAATATGTAAAATTATTGATGTTAATTCTATGTTATCTTTATGAATAAAAAAAATCGTATATACAAAAATGGGAAATGTCCCAAAATAGGGAAATGCACTAATAAATATATACAAATTTTATTGTATTTTGCCGCTAATCTCTTTTAGAAGGCTTCTCTCCTATATCTGTAAATTGTAACAGCTTACATAAGCGGCGTGTGTTCGAAGTAAAATTTATTCAAGAATGGTAATATTTTCAAACTGAAACAAATAAAAAATGGCTCACAATTGGATTACTGTTTTATTGATTTAAAATTTAGAAAAGTGTTCTACAAACTAAAAAAAAAAAAAAAGTTGGTGAAATATTACAGATTACCCCTCAGAATAAAAATATTTCCACTTCTGGTTACTCTATCCCACCCAAAAATAACACGACTTCCTGGCCATTCCGCCATTGTGGCCAACCTCAAGGCCGATAGGGTAGGTTAGGTCAGGTTAGCCAGATTGCTTTTCTAAGAAAAGACACTCGGTGGCCCTAAGGCCCATTGAGTTACTTGCATTTGATTATTTATATATTTATTTGCTTATATTAATAGTACATAGTAAGACTAAGGCCTTTTAATAGTACTTCAACAATATTATAAACAACTGGAATATTTTTAACATACAAGTTTCTTAATCTAAATTTTACACCAGTGCATTTACAAATCAATCCAATATATTTAACTTAACTATAATAATAAGAAGAAATAGGAAAAGAAAATAAGGATTTAGAAAGAAAAAACAAAAGTAGTAATTAGAGAATGTAGAGAGAAATTTAATGCCCTAATTTAATGCAATCGAACACTTTTAAAGCAATTATAGACTTGTACCCTGAAGTTAAATCTGTTAAGTCCAGCCTTCACAGTGTCGAGTAATGACACTAACTAAATTCCTTAGACCACTTAGATCTTTTTAAAAAGGTAACTTGTCCCTTCAGTGAGACATTTTGCAAATTTGCCAGGTCTTCAAAGAAATAATGATCAGCCAAGATATTTGGCATGGCTTCTTTGAAGTGCAGGACATTCACAAAAGAGGTGTTGAACCAACTCAATGTGTCCTTTTTTCCACAACTTCTGAATAAGTCATTGTGAGGTACACCCATTCTACTGGCTAAGGAGCCAATAGTGCAGTAACCCGCTAATAACACTTGAAGCCAGGCAGACATTATGTCCTTTTAAGATTCAGTTTGGGCCAGAGCGCTTTGTAGATCCTGCAGTTGGTAGTCAGAGACCACCAATACCGATGAATTAGCGAGACTGGTGAGTATACAGACAATGACATAGGCATACCCTTGCAAGCTCTTAAGTGACTTTTTTTGTGAAATTTTTACGGTCAGCGAATGAAAAATGGCCTAATGAGTCCACGTGCAGTATCGCCTGACAATTGTGTCCGAATCTCGTTGCTAAACACACGAAATCTCTGTTAAGCCGAAGCACACTGGTTTCCATTATAACGGGGCAATGCCTAATGGGCAGATATGCCCAGAGGATGTTCACAAAAACAAATGACTTATTCAGCAGCTGTCTAAATGAGGAAGAGAAAGACGCGATATTGCACTTTCCATGCCATTTTAGGTATACAATTTTTTAATGAATTGGAAAATCTCAGTTTTGCGGAAATCGGCGACTTTCTAAAATATTTAAAAAGTTCATACTGGTTTTTTGGAGGAGGGTTGGGAGTCTCACTGGACAACCGCCACAGCCTTATCTAACCTACGTTACTCTGGAGTCTTTGGAAGGAAGTATTTATTCGTTTATAGTTTTATTTATGCATGCATTTATCCACTCCTTCCTGTGTAAATAGTTTACGAGCTACACACTCGTATTTCCTGTTGCTAGCAGCACCAAAATATTTCGAGACTCTACTTGTAGAAAAACGCAAATACAAATGATTTTTGCAAGCATAACCCCAAGGGGTCGTATACGCCAGAGCAGCGATTTCCCAAAAATACATGCAAATGAACCAATATGCTTGCATTCAATATATAAGCAGGAGTATGTGTGAAAATGTGACAATAGCACTAAAAGCAGGATATCCAAAGGCAGACCATGTCTCAATCGAATAAAATGAATGAGAAGAAAGCTAAAATATTGGCTGGCTGCAGTAGAGAGCACGTAACCGCAACATTAATAATGCAAGAGCTTCGCGCGTATGGCGTTGTGAGGGAAGAAAAGGAATGAACAGAGGATAATGATGCGCACGAAAAGGATAACGCATACAACACTATTGGCAGCACTATAGAGTGGCGGCAGTCGTTTAGAAACAAATATCCATATGAATACACTCTCTATACATATGTAGAAGTAAGTATGTGTGTGAAATGGCGCTCGCAGTTGCAGCAAAAGAACAACGGGTACAAATTTTAAAATTCCTGCGGCAACAAACAGATGAAGTTGACAGCAAAGTAGCAGTGCGCGCAATCATAGAAGGTGTGTATGCTAGGGAGCTGTTGTTGTTGTTGTGAAAACAACATTGATTCCTTTATATGTTCATAGCAGGAAATGTTAAATTAGCTGCTGATGCTAATGGATAACAACGGTGACCGACACTGCGTACACGCAACATCCTTAATCGAAAATTGTAATGCCTTTGTACTGCTCATCGAATGTTTAAACTATGAAGTGAATAGTTTGCATTATTTAATACTTCGAAAGACGTAAATTTTATTGATAGATTGACACTATTTTCCTGTGACAAGGAGGAAATATTATATTACCTACCAGTTTGTGTCTCTTAGTGTCACACCAAATAACTGGACTGAAAGGCTTAACTCAGCTTTGTAGTGCTCTAAACGAATATTTGCAATAACCTAATAATATTTAATTCAAAACTCAGTATCTGTATATTTAAGACTATACGAACGTCAACTGGCAATTTAAAATTTTTAAATCATATTTTTTGTTTTTTGCTCTTATATGTAAGAGTAGTCGTCTCTATAGAAACTTTGCTATTAGCTACGCTGAAATTAATTTACCTTGCCCCATTCACTGTTGCTGCCAAATTGAAAAAGTCAATGTTTTCCCAGAGCAAAGCATTGGCGCTTCATTTCCCGAATGGTAAAAACTTTATCAATTTTCTGGTTGCATAATTTAAGCCAAATGATGAGCTATGCTGAGTTTGACGTTTACCTCATTAATATTCATGAGAATGAAAGAAAATTGATAGGTGAATGGCATTCTTTGCTTAAACTTTAATAGCTAAGAAATTCGTTTAAAACATCTAAAATGTGACTAAGGCACGTTGCAGACAAAAAGCTTCACAAGACAGCCAAGAAAAACGAATATTACTGTGAAAATCGATGGAGGGGTATTCGGAATGAAGTTTATATAAAATGAATGAGTTTTTTTATTAAAATTTTCTTTCAACTGCACATTTTCTTTGGCAAATCTGCAGAAATTCACATATCCTTAAATGCGAAATTTTAATAGGTAGACATGTATGTTATTTGATATATATATTGCTGAGTAGATACGAAGAATTTGTGGTAAATAAAAGTGAAAGTAAAAATGAAAATGAAAAGCCTTCTGACATTGCGAACAGTTTACTCCTATCAACCATAGACATCTGCATATTTAAATGTGAACAAATAAGAGCCACATATGAATATGCAGCGTCAACACAAGCCACCAGCCATCAGCTCAGCCAGTCAGTCAGTTAGTCACTTGGTTTGTCATACAGTGGGCCAGTCAATCATTTCGGCAGGCAAAGCAACGCAGTATATCTGTATATCTCTTATTTATCCGCTTACATCAAAAGCATTGCACTGCGTCTTAGACGCAAAAAAGTAAAAACAGAACACGAAAACACATTCAAATCAGTGTAATTCCTATGCGTTGCTGTCAGCAACTGTCGGAAGTAACAAAGCTATCTCGTATGCCACATCTGCGGTATTGCGGTGAGCTGACAGGCAGCCAACGCTTTCTATTCATATACTGTCGGCTAACAATCAGGCCAAAGCCAAAGCCACCACCAACGCCAACGTCAGCGGAAACCTTTCATATCTGTACGCCTTGGCGTATGAGTAATTGTTAGGTATTATTTGACACATGTGTGGCATGCCGTGTAATTCATCTGTGAATTCTCTCAACTTAATTACTGTTAAGTTAAATATTATGTCATTTTGCGCCTTGGCTTTCACCTTTACGCTGAATCTAGAATCTCATCATTGTCGCTCATTATTTGTGGGCATTGCTGGAGTTGCGGTAAATAAATTATCTATCGTACGAATATTTATTTATAGAAAATCGTTTATACGAGTATATAAAGTGAAATTTGCCATTGTACGGAATGTTAGTGCTGGCAGCCGAGAGTAAATTATTTTTGTATTAAAGTTGATTTAAGAATTTTCTTTAGAAAAGCTTGATTTCTCTTTAGTACTAAAGTGGGTGACGTAATGAAAAGATTTTACTGCACACTTTTTCTGATTTTTTTTCAATTTCAGTTTTTTGTTATACAAATATATTTTAATTTTTAATATAAATATATCTGATTTTTTTTTTTAATTTTTAAAATATATTTTTATAACAAAAAACTAAAATTAACAGAAAAAATCAGAAATCTATAACAAAAATATATTTCATTTTACAACAAAACCTCATAAACCAATGTTTCCTACTTTGTGGCAAATTTTTAAGCGTTCATTAAATTTCCATAACAATTTCTTACTTTTTATTCAGATTAAAAAAAAACTTTTATAGTCTATTTGATCCTAGGACGATAAAATCCAAGTACAAATCGTTCTAAATTTGTGCTGATTTTTGATAATTTTTTTTTTTCATTGATGGAGCTGCGCATCTTCTCCATATAAAAAATCTGTCACACAATCGTTATATGGAGAAAATGCCCAATACCCTCGGAGGAAATATTATAAAATAAAAACTTTTAGCCATTTAACACTTATCCCGTATTCAAAAAAAGTAACGTACGTGACATAAGTGGGTCAATTTTGCCCAATGGACGAATGACTAGATTTTGATTTTATTTCAAGGTTTAAAGTATTTTTTTATTTAATACATTATAGAATTCAACATTTTTTATTTAAAAAATTAAAAAAATCAGTTGAGTAAGTACAAAAAGGTGTTGCTATGGCGATTTTAAGCAACTAGTACATAAGATAGATGTTTCAGAATGAGTCTTACAAATAAAGTTTTCGCAGCTTCCGCATTTACTGCTATATTTCGTACTATTTGATCGACTTGGACAAATAAAGCAACGACCACGTTTTAGATTTGTAGGTTTCGGAGTCTTTTCAGTAGTTTCTGCTGTTTTTTGAGTGTTTATTACGATCATTTTTGCTGCACTGCTTCGAGGGAGTACAGATCTGCGGGAAATTTCCTGTAAAATAAGTTCATTTCCGAGCTCTTCTAGGAACAAACAACGCTTAATTTTTTTATTCTTGTTCCATTCAGTGTTTATTTCTCTAATTTCTGGCTTTTCAGTGTTGGCATTGATTTCAACATTATTGTGGAGAGTACTGAGTAGATTACAGCTCGAATCTTTTTAGGCACATATCCAACTATTGTGGTTTTGTTTTTGTTATCAAAAAAGAAGTGTGAATAATTTTCTGGTTTATTTTTTAACTTTGTAATTTCCACAGGCAAAAACGTTTTATTCTTTCGAACCGTACCAATAGGGTTATCTTACGTTTCAAAAGTTCAATCCCCAACTCGTGAGATGTAAAAATATTATCGTACGTGATATTACGACCTTTTATATCATTCACTAGATCGAGTATAACACGACGCGCCTGCTCTTTCTCAGGCTTACAATTTCGATCCTTACCTCTATACACCTGCAGCGACCATGCAAAACTTGTTTGGCTATCACACAAGGCTCAAATTTTAATTCCGTATTTTCCAGGCCTCGATGGGATATATTGTTTGTAAGGACAACGTCCGCGAAATGTAACCAATTATTCATCGACTATGGTGAATTCTCCAGGACTATACATCTTTTGTATGTTACATTCCCAGCGATTCCAAGCATCCAAAACATGATTGGTGCCAGTTTATCTCGCGCTCGCCTCTCATTCCGGTCAGATTTCTTGTCGAACCTCAGGACTCTAGAGATATTCTGAAATCTGCGTAAAGTAATTGTTGATCTGAAAATCGGACGGCCCTTAGAATCATCCCACAAACTTTCGAGTGCTTCTCCATGTGATCGAAATACACCTGCTAGGAGCAAAAGTCCAAAATATGCTTCCAAACTACAATAATACTATCTATTTCGACCCAATTACTTTCAAACACTGATTGACCTGAAATAAATCCCAAGGTATTACTTTACATGCAGGTACATACTTCTACTTATATAATTATGTCTTGCAATTGCAAGTGACTTACCTTCTATATTAGTCATCTCAATGATTATTTTCACCACATCGGGCGGCATAAATAACATAAATGAAGATTTTATACCATCGGTCCGAGCAATGGCATACCGTGTTGTACCGGGTGCGAGGGTAATCACATTTTCTGCAGCCCGCCTGCCAGCTCCGCTTGCAACTGATTGGTTATACCACATATATTTTCCATCCTTAGACGGAAAAGCTCCTGAAACATTATGCTGAAGGACAGAATTGTCCTCTTCGTCTGTTTCATCTGATAAATTGGGATCGTAAAGGGATTTCACTTCTGATATCTGGTCTTCTTTATCATCACTTTCGGTATTGTTTGAACTTTCACACTTCTATTCACATCCATACATACATGTCAGTCAGCCGCGAGATTCATTGATATTTTCCGTAATGTGCACGGGCATATGTACTTACAAACATATGAGTACACATACTGCTTTTACTATTGGGCAATTTTGACCCACTTATACAGGATAAGTGTTAAACTAGCATTTCGTCACACTAGAATTTAATAAGCCATCAAATTGTCTACTTAGATTTTTTCAGACTCTGTTTAAAGCTTGAAATTTCACTGAGTTTTTATAAATCCTCTAGAAAGATTGAAACATGAATTAATACATCCTTTGCTCTGGAATAAACTATACTATATTTTTGCAAAGAAGTATTAAAAACAAAAAATCAATAAATATTCAAAACTTGCCTCAATCTTTCATTGGAGTTTTGTTTACATTTTAAAGTACATGAAAATAATTTTTGTTAGCTTAAAATGCAGTAGCTTTAACATGACTTTCAAGAAAGTAAAGTTTATTGAAAATTGTTAGCAAATATTCACATACCTTAAGCTTTGATTACGTTCTTTATACGTCTTGGCGTGTTTTCGGTTGGTTTTTCAAAAGCGTAGAAAATGACGCCTTCCTCCTGACCTCTTGACTGTACTTCGTTGCTGTTCTTTGCGACCACTTCGTGAGATGCATTTCTTTAGAATAGCCCATACATTTTCGGTCTGGTTTAAATTAAGACTCTGTATTGGTCATTCTAAGAGCTGAAAATCCTGATTTTTTGTCCACTCTTCAACAATTTTTGTGCTGTATTTCGGGTCTGCCTCCCTCTGAAATATAACCTTTTCTGTTGGCTATGCGCTTGCGTCAACAAAACCTTTTTTATTATCCCGAATATTCGTACCAATGAACCAACGTGCCGCTTCATGTGGCAGCACCATATCATCGGTTGATCTACTTGACACTTTTGCGCCTGTTCATGCAGTCGTTGCCAGTAGTACTGCATCCCATCTGACTGAAAACGGTCAATACGGATCTCATTAGACTATGCCACTTTTTTTCGGTCATTATCACTCTAGTGCTTGTATTTTTTGAAGAAACCCAACCTGCGTTCACGTTTTTGTCAGATAATGCAACCCGATATTTTCGGCGCTCTGCGTGCTGTCAGTTGTTGGTATTTTCGTTATTTGATGAGTGAGTAATTGCTCCATTGCACGTGTATCTCTGTCCGAAAGTAGATGTGTCTTTTTATAAATTTTGAAGCCTTTAGGCGCTGTGCTATTTATTTTAATGAGCGACCATTTTCAGTCAATCAAAAAATTTCATCTTCAATCTTATTATCAATCTCCCTCATTTCGATTTATATATGAAAACAATCGTTTCACTTTTAACCAAACGGCAAGTTGGACGACGTAGCGAGTAAACTCAGCCACATTTTTTTAGCTTTTGTTTGCTCATCGCGCGTCAAGAAGCAGTACATTGAAAACATTTTAATAACAGAAAAGTAACTGCAAGGACGACGGTATTAGGAATAAAATGTGACCGGCGACACGTACTAAATTGGCTACATTACATTTTTTGTATATTATATTTTTTTATTTTTAAATACTTTGTAAACTTTATTTAGTACCTTTTATTTCTTTTTAAATAAGGTGTTTAACCTGAAAATTTGATCGCAGTAATTTGACTTAAAAATTACTCTACAGCCACCAAAATGGCATGAATGTCGCAAACTTTCAGCCGGTTCTGCTCTACGCTTTATTTATATATGTCATAAATCCCATGTATGAAAACTATAAAAAAGAAAAATCTTAAGATTTTCTATTTATTTCAAGTCGAGTTTCTTCAATAATAATTTCCGAAGTGAGTAAAAAGTTTCCGAAGTGAGTAACTCAACCTCGAAAATTAAGCGAGAACTTATTTCCATATTTTTTTTATAAAGGCAAGATAAAAGAGGTTGAAGGGAGAACAAACGATTTTGACTCTGCAACAACTTTTCTTACAGCTAAATATTTATTTTTTATCATAATATAAGAAGTGCAACTTACAAACGCTGGTGTTGATTTTTATTTTGATTTTTTTCCAATCGATCTTGGACATTTTCTTTCACGAGAAATAATTTTTTGTGTGGATGAAAGTGTGAAAGGCCGAAAAAAAAATTATTAAAAATTAACGCAACTTTTACATATTCTTTACGAGAATTTCGTAACTCGCGCTACCGCAAAGAAAAATTCATATCTAATAGTCTAAAATTGACGTGAAACTTTTTTGAAGTTTTCTGAGTTTTATCGGAAGTTTGAAAGTTTGGCTTGTATGGTTTTTAACAATGCTTAAAAGAAAAACAATTTTGTACTGTAATTTTTGTTATTTTGATCTCTCAATTTTTTTTTTATGTATTGTAAAAATCTACACCAGCACATTTAAAAAGAAAAAATTAAAAAAAAAAATAAATCAAATTTTTAAGCTTTCGATAAACCCCAGAAAATGTTCATAAATTTTCTTTAAATTTTGGACTTTATCGAAATTTTTTGATAATTTTGATTACACAGCAATGTGAATCATGAAATTCTAGTAAAACAAATTCAAAAAATGCAATATTTTTCGAATAGTTTAAAAACCTTTTTTGTTAATACATTTTTCTTTTTTTTTACTTTCAGTTCCTTTTAATATTTTTTTTTTTTAATTTTAGTTTTTAATTTAAATAATTTTTTATATTTTTCTTTTAAATGTTTTTTTAAACTACTCGAAAAAGATTGTAAATATATAAAAATAAAAATATCATTCACCCACTTATGCTCGCCACTGTACCAGTAATGAGAAAACTCAGCACCAGTGAAGATTTCGTACCCCAAATTAATTATGGCGGCCGCCGTAGCCGAATGGGTTGGTGCGTGACTACCATTCGGGTTTCAGAGAGAGAAAGTGGGTTAAAATCTCGGTAAAACACCAAAACTAAGGAAAACATTTTTCTAATAGCGGTCGCCCCTCGGCAGGCAATGGCAAACCTCCGAATGTATTTCTGCATTGATTTTTCTGAGCCTTTTTGCTTCAAACATTTTTGTATGCAAGTTTATGTTAATTTTGAACACATTTCCTAATCTAATTATGAAAATTATGTGACTGCCATAACAGCGGGTTGCAAATGGGAAATGAAATTTAGTTCTAATGAAGTTCATACTAATCAAACCTTTTCCTTAGCTCGCTACTGTTTTTTTTTTTTCCTTGTTCACTCCTCTCGGGAGCATAGAGCCTCGACAAGACCCGGGCTTGCGTAGGCCTCCTTAATCTGTTAATAGTGGGAATGCCCACCCGTTCTAATTGTTTAGAGCGCCATCTGAGTTTCACATTTTTCTCTGTATTCTATCTATTACATCGTGCAATAAAAATCAATTACATAATTTTGTTATCGACGAAAAATTTCCTTAAAGCATGCACGAGTGAAGCTATAGTTATTCGAGTATTGCTGCATACTAAGTTTTTCTTCCCCTAATCAATATAATGTTATAAAAAACCTTAAATTTCCAAAGGGGAAGGAAACACAGAGGCGCCCATTGCGTATACTTTATCTCATTGGAGGTGAGTTCAACAATTTTTTTTTTTAATTTTGCAACGTCAAGAAAAACGAAGTTAGATTTGTATTTCTTCATATGTTCTTAAACCTGCAACATATATTTTATCCAAAATAATTCATGGAGAACTTTCGAGGAAATTGAAGGATACAATTTTTTAAGGATATTAATGGACTATATTTGTCCTTGCGAGAGGTAAACAGTAATTTTCGTTCAATATCCGGATACATCTTTTTTCGTTCGCTATCCCTTAAATTGTAAGAGGGGTAGCATGTGTATGTGTTTAAAACAGTTTTTTGAAAACTTAGTCCTTTGAGAATTAAAAGTCCTTTAAAAAATTGAATTTAATCAAAGAGTAAAACCTGAGGAGACATCATTACTATCTACAGTATAAAGTTTCATATGCACTTGACGGTTTTGCTGGATAGCATACGCTGATATAAGCCGGACGGTGTTTTATATATATTGTATTAAGATTCGTCTCTTTGTTGCACATGTTTTTTAATTCAGATTATTATTATTTTTTTTTTTAATATATTTTCGATACTAAATTTGTGTTTTTGTTTTTAAATTTCAGTCTTTCTTAATGAATAAATTACTTTTTCTTTTCAATAACCCTCACATGGAATAATCCAGTCATAGTGGGTCACTTGACTAGGCCACATGTTTACTCTCACTAACTTTCGGTGAAAATACTAACATAACACGCGCTGTTAACGCGACAACCAATGACAAGAACCAATTTATTCTGCTTGATAAACAATCGAGTCACAGTTGCATCGTGTTTTCCAACATGACAACTCATTTCCATTTCGGAATACAGACAGTTCATATATGCAAAACATTACTACCCCGCAAATAGAATTGCACTGAAAGTCGCACCAAATTTAGTGACAAGTCACATGTAGGAGTGAGTATACATATTTTTCATTGCTGGAAAATGCAACACATGTGTGGAGTTCATTCGTTGTATTGTCACTAACAAATGCATGCAATTTTCAATGTGGATGCTTGCAATACTTGTCTTATTTACAATGTGCAACTGAGCGTATGAGTAACTTTTAAAGGTCAAGGTATGCGGAGTGTTACTTGTGGTATACGAATCGTACTTTTATTGTAGCATGATGAAGCTTGCTGGCAATCGGTGAGTTAATATTATCTATATTTTTTTGTTTTTTGTAATTTTTAAAAAATGTATAAGGTAAAAATATTATTTCACAAATAATTTATTGCCTTTAAAAAGCTTCACATGACCCCTAGTTTTGGGCTACAGAAATTTTAAACTACTTGGGGGGGGGGGGTTCGCTTCCAAACTGAAAGTGATTTTTTTTCTGAAATTTTCAACTTAAACTATTGGCAAATTAGTCACAACTAAGCAAAATGTGCTGGAAAGTATTATCCTTTGTTTTTGTTATCTTTATGCCTAGACTCTTGATCTTCCTTTACGCATAAAATAATTTAACTCTATGGAAGAGAGATTTGTAAACAAAAGCAGGAAGGTAGCAATAGCAAGAATAGAAGTGCCAACTCAAGCCCTCAACTGAAAGGTTTCATTAGAGTACACAATAAATTACTTCCAGGCTCATTCCTAAACATTTACAAATAGCCATCTACTTCATTGACCTCAGCTACTACAAAACTATTTGAACCAAGTTTTCTGAATATTTCACTATAACTCGTCGCTCTGGTGCTTTATTTCACTGCACAGAGCATTAATCCATCTCATACAAAAAGTATTATGGAAAACATTTTCTTTTCTCTTTTCAATGAACTCTGATTTTTCATGAACTCCGAGTAGAATATCTTCATATGCAGAGGGAGTCTCCGTAGCCACTTGAGCACTCAAGTGAGTCTCATTACAAACCTTCTGAAAAATATATTATATAAAAAAAAATTTAGCCAAATTTTTTTAATTTTAATGCACACTTGCTTTTATTTCAAATTTGACTTTGTTTTGGTAAAGGTACACTTTTAATATTTCTGTGTTTTCGAATTTCGCCGTTTTTGTGACGATAATATCGTTCTTTAAAATTATTATTTTTTTCTTAAAGCAAATATATTACTCGGCCTTAACAACCGCGCTGTTAGTTCTGCCTTCTCCAAACTGGATAAAGAGGCAAAGCGAATGGGTCTGGTGGTGAACGAGGACAAAACGAAGTACCTCCTGTCTTCAAACAAACAGTCGGCGCACTCGCGTATCGGCACCCACGTCACTGTTGACAGTTATAATTTTGAGGTTGTAAAAGAATTCGTCTATTTAGGAACCAGCATTAACACCGATAACAATGTCAGCCTTGAAATCCAACGTAGAATCTCTCTTGCCAACAAGTGCTACTTTGGACTAAGTAGGCAATTGAGTAGTAAAGTCCTCTCTCGACGAACAAAACTAACACTCTACAAGACTCTCATCATGCCCGTCCTAACGTATGGCGCAGAAGCTTGGACGATGACAACATCCGATGAAGCGACGCTTGGAGTGTTCGAGAGAAAGATTCTGCGTAAGATTTTTGGACCTTTGCACGTTGGCAACAGCGAATATCGCAGACGATGGAACGATGAGCTGTATGAGCTTTACGACGACATAGACATAGCGCAGCGAATAAAGATCCAGCGGCTACGTTGGCTGGGTCATGTCGTCCGAATGGATACAAACGCTCCGGCTTTGAAAGTATTCGATGCGGTACCAGCTGGTGGTAGCAGAGGAAGAGGGCGGCCTCCTCTGCGTTGGAAAGATCAGGTGGAGAAGGACTTGGCTTCACTTGGTGTGTCCAACTGGCGCCGGTTAGCACGAGAAAGAAACGACTGGCGCGCTTTGTTAAACTCGGCCAAAATCGCGTAAGCGGTTATAGCGCCAATTAAGAAGAAGAATATATTACTTAATAGGAATATTTTGATCTGGAAACTGGCGCGACAGTTGATCTTTACTTACACGGTTACTAAAGATCAAAAATTCAATTAAAGTTGTGGAGGCACGGAGTTTAGACGGTTTGCTTATTACATTTGTCTTGATGCAGTAGTGCTTCCCATCTACGCTATCGGAGTTTCTAGAGTATCTACGAAGATGAGTGTGTTGTGGCGTTCTTTCAAGCAAAACACCTTTCCATTTCTTACAATAGAAATTGTATTCAAACCATTTTTGGCTTCTTAAAAGAAAAAGTTACCTAAGAAAATATTGTACATTTTCAAAGTAATAATTCAAGCATATCGGGGTCAATGTGGTTAGTTGCTGCCTTGAGTGGTGCAAGTTGACGGCTTTGTCGGATGAAATCTGCTTAGATCGGATGATTTCCCTTGAATTCCACCAAATTATTATCAAAACCTTCTTGGGAGTTAGTCGAAATTAAAAGGTAGCTTAGGCCGCCTAAACGCTATTTTACCACAATTTTTGGTAAGAAACTTGTTTTTCACCAAAAGTGAACAACATAAATATATCGACAATGGGTCACAGTTGTACATTTGACCCAGATCCTGTACACCCATACTTCATAGCTTTATTTTTGGACCAAACTCATGCAATTTGTTCCAGAAGGCTTTGTTTGGCAAATCTTCTGTTCCCGGGGAATAGAGTAAGTGATCCTATACTGGTTCAGCTCAACGATTTCCATGCTACTCAGATTGCTAATTGCTCCGCAAAATACTGCTCTAGGGAAGCGCCAGCATAAAACTTATTCACGTAACGACGCTTGGGTTGCAAATGGGCACATATACAAGTGCTTAAGTAGAGAGGTGTTTTGCATTGATTTTTCACTGGTTCACTTTACGTATTTGAATTTATAAGTAGCTGGAAAATTTAGGAGAGTCCTACTAAGAATATCTCTGGATCACTGAACATAGTCAGCTTTAATGAAAAATATGTGAAACAAATCTAAAGGAATTTTCACAAATGACAAAAGGTTTTCTTTACAAAAAATTTCAACATACCTATAATAAAAAACTTCAAAAAATGTATGTTTTTTTGTTTTTTTGTTTAACTTAACAAGCAATAAAAAACTTAAAAAAAAGTATAATAAGAATTTTTTATAATTAATAATTTTTTTTAAATATATTATGTAAGAAATGAAAAATAAAAGACTGTGAAAATATTTAAAAGAGCCGAAGATATTTCATTTTAGAAAACTAAACAAAAATGTTCAAGGTGGAATAAATCTGAATATTATTAATCTTTTTTTCAAATATTTATCAGTTCACTTCTTGTTAAACTTAAGTTTACAAATAAACCAATTTTCCACAAAATTACTACAATATCCATTTTACTTATATTAGATCACTTGATATGGAACCGCTCACTGAGAATAGTATCAGAGTTAGTGAAAAATATAAGACAAAAAATTAAGGGTGTTGTTTTTAAACAATTTTTTAAAAATGACAAGAACAAAACTGAAGGGGGCAGGTTTTCAATAGCGACAAACGTAGAGTTTATTCGAAAATTTTTTAATAAAAAAATTTAATTTTTTTTAAATTAAAACTAAAATTACAAAAATCTTTGTAAAGGCCCAAAAAATCTGCACTAAAATTGTCAACACTAAACAAATCTCAAAGTTATGCATTTTTTCCTAACTTTTTGCAAATTTTAAACTACTTCTTATTCTTATAATTGACGACAATATAGAATATATAGTGTTTTTCAATAAGAGCTTTTAATAGCAATTGAAGTTGTTCCACAAATGGAATACATAATATTTTAAGCCGACTCCGAACGGCAGATGATTTTTTATGAGGAGCTATTGCATGCCAGAAATACACTTGGAAATTTGCTGTCTCCTGAAAAACGACCGCTTCGCCATCAATTGGCTTTTTGGACCACTGGTTTCAAATCTGAGTACTTCCAAATGGTAGTCACGCACCAAGCCATTCGACTACGGCGGCATCCAAAGTTACCTAAAAGTTACATTTTGTAAAATTCGTGATATTTTGGATCAATATAATCTTAAACACACTTCGAAATTTGGACGGAGAAATTGCAGAAAATGGAACAAAAGTGAGGCAATTGTGCCAAAAAGTGATTGAAAATTTGGTGCAAGAATCGCTATTTGTAACCGTAGTCGCGGTGGTCATATTTCATTTATTATTGCCTAGCTTTATTCTTTTTAGTGCAATACATTTTTTAATAATTTTCATGTAAAATCCTATTTTTATTTTATTTCGAAAAACAAATATCTTGTGGCAAAATTCTTTACTCGTACTTGAACCACTTGAATCGCTCATAAACAGCACACATTTTTTTCGTCCGCTTGCTTCGACTTCTTACTTCAGTCGTACAGGTACTGAAAAATGTGTTGAATTTTCTATTTTCTTACCTTTAATTTGGTATGCTGTGACACACAATACAAAGACTTTAAACAACCTATTTTGTATCGTCCTATCACCTTCAAAGCGACGTATACCTGTGGTATGACGTGATACAATATTCACATCTTGAAATATATGTAACTCACCAAACATAGCTAGCAAGAAACGGTGCGACCTCTTTACTTGATCAACATTTCTGTAATCGTTGGCTATAAAAACAAAAGAAATTAACCACCGATCAGAACTTTGCCAATAACCAAGACATTCTGTAATGATTCGCTTCATTAATACAATAGACTATTATACATTATTCGAATGGCTTCTACATTAGCACCTGCAATGAGTGAGCAGCACAACTAGGCCTGGATGCAGACAAATTTATTGGGTATAAAGGTGTCACTGTGATTGATTGTTCATATGCTACATACACACACATACATACATACATACATAAATACCTCTACCTGTGCATGCCGATACGGGCAATCGGCAAAGTGAAGTGAACCAAATTTTACTAAAATGCAAACAACAACAATAAGCGACTACATAAATGGCAACAGTGAAACTGCACCAAAATGACGGAACAGCAGAAAAGACAACAATGATGCAAAGGCAGGAAAACAGCATTTGCTATGGCGATGGCAATTGCCAAGAGTCAGTGAGCGGCAATAACAACAGCAACAACAACAATATTGAAAGTGGCGAGACTGCCAACAATTTGCTAGCACATTTGTGGGTCAATAGGAATAAGTATGGAAGGTGTAGCCTGTTTGGTGCAGACGAGTTGCTGCAGCAGCAACACCGTAAGTGAGATAAAGAGCGAAACTAAGAATGCAGTGTAGTTGCAAATAGCAAAGAGGGCGACAAGGTATGTGGGAATTTTAATTGGGAATTGTGCATTCGAATGACAATGAATTGTCACACGTAGCGATGTAATAAATCTCACAACTTGGCACAATTGCGGCATTAGTTGCCTCATTTGACATGTTGCAATGGTCGATTCAAGGCACCACATACACACAACATAAATATTTGCATTCTCATATGCACACACAAACATATACATACATAGACCCGTGTATTTATGATTACCATGAGTGTTTGTTGGTGTGTCTGTTCGATGCAATTCTCTGAATTTTCAGCTGCCACGAACTGACGAATGTCCAACACTGCTACAGTACATATCATACATGGCAGCTTGGTGGATCCAGCTAGCTATCGAAATTGATACCAACACGAACAGTAACAATAGAATTGTTTAAGTTGCAAAGTACCATCTTTGCACTTGCGGTTATCGTTGTTTTCAATTTTACTGCAGTCATTTTGAAGTGAAGGTGTCAACGAGAGCAACACGGCAACCTCTGGCAACCGACATAGCAAAACAAGCTATCTGCAACGGCGATAGTAGTTGAGGTTTTCTACAATTCCCTCCAGTATGTGGCATACTTCTCGCCTGCACACCACTTTCCTGGACCCTTAACAAGTCTGCAACACATACCATTTTAGCCTCTTCAGCATCAGTGGCGCGTGTACTTTTGCACTTCTTGTTAACTTGCAAAGTGCCAGACAACAGTTACTAAGTTGGAAGTTGCCATGTTATGTTGTTGTTTCTGTTGTTATCCACGTTGCAGCTGCCACGAATATCACACAATTGTTGGCGTTTATTTGCTAATGATGACGTTGATGCTGGCGGTGACAAAAAATAAAATTTGTATGTATGCAAATGATAGGCAGGCAATTGGTGAGTTGGTTGGGCATTAGAACCATTTCGATTTGGCATGTTTTGTAAATTGTGTATTATTTACAATAAGCTATGCAACACATATTTTTAGCACAAAATCAAGTCAAACCTAACTGAAAGTCGCAGAATATAAAATTAGGCTAACCAAGTAAAAATTTTGTACAATTTAGTGGTGACAGCTGTGACGAATTAGGTATAGCTTCCACAGCGTACTTCAAACTAAATTTCTAGTCAAAGTAGTTCTGAAAAAAGCCTAAAGTCTGTGGATGGTTATAATGCCTATTGATATTATGAATATTCGGGTTAGCGCAGAATTTTAAATTAGCTTACTTATCTCTTGAAATATAAAATTATTTTGAAGGACATTTTTTTATTCTAATTATTTTTCACTTATTCAGTCAATGGTATTGCAATCTCAGAGACTAGCATTTTCAATTTATGATATCCTGCATATGTCCGCGGCGGCTATGAGTTACTTAGTCCACCCGATCAGTCCATTAAATCGATTGTTATGCGCCTGTATGACAAATTGCGCCATCTTCTCGTAATCAAATGTCGTCGGGGCTTAGCCTATAAATTTTTGGCAAGAAAAATTCAGTTTCCATGGCTCGATAGCGCCCGCCATTTATCGCAACGGCATCTGCGCCACATTTCGAAAGAACTTGGCGAGCAAATTTATTCTGTTCAAAGTAATAATACACGTTGGAAACGTTGTTCTGGCGTCACGATGAATTGCCAAACCTTATTGAACAGAAATCTCAACACAGTTTGCTATTCTCAGTTGCCAAAAAATAATTATCGATATCGATGGTTCTCATGCTGCTGAAATCAGAACACCCAATATATGCGAAGCGTCACAAAACGTCTTCTTCCGTTAGAGTTAAGGATCCAAAGGATGCTGGTGAGCGTGAAAATGAGGTATTCTGTAGATCAAGGGTTGTGTCCGAGGCAAAATTTGCTCGACAAATTTTGCTAATATGTATATTAAGTGCATATTCTGGAGAAACATTTAACATTAAACATTTAAAAAAAATTGTAGACGGTATGTTTTAGCAAGATTTTCTGGACTTGATATAATTTTTAAATAATTTTTAATGCTAGCTTTGTAACTACTGATGTAATTTTTGTATCAAAACTTATCGAATTTTAAGAATACAAATATACCCTGAGTGTATAATGAAGCAGCGAAAAAAATTGCGAAGCTTTGACTATTTTTTTTATTTTTATTTTTTTTTTTATTTAAAGTCGTTTTAGAGGGGACCGTCCGCTTACTCAAGCATGGACGAAAATACATACCAACATTTTAATAAAACTCTGTTGGTGAGGATTAACGCGCAGTTTGCAAAGTCGCCGAAGAGAGCTTCATCTACAATGATCAATGCGGACTTGTAATAATAGATAGGACACCACCCTAAACAAGCTATTTAATTAATAACGCAGATATAAAACCGTGCGCCAAAGGGTAGGAATGCGGATTTTGCCTCTAAACATAGAATGAATTCATAAAAAAATGTAGGCTGATTGGGAACAATAAAAGCTTCCTAACGAGGTTACCTCTGCCGCAGAGAAAGGCAAATCATAGATCGGTCTTTGACGCATTGATGAGTTTCTTTATTCTCTCTATGTTGAGTTACAATGACTTGATAAATCAGATTAACTGAAACATATTAAACGTTTCTGCCAAGTTCAGACTCATACGAAGTGGGTCTGCTTTTTATTTTAAGATGTGACCGAAATGGTAGGTTGTTAGAGTCTTGCCCAAAGGGCCCCCTCACCATTCAGATAGATTGTTCCGTAATGCGACTCCTAAGTTTCCCAGTCCCACTATGCTCTATATTGCATCTCGGATATACGAACTAGTTCTGCCTCGAAATATGAAGGATATGGAGAGAATACGAGTAGGATTGGCGATAAGAAGCTGAATACGAACATGAGCTCGAATATAACTATGCAAACGGATACGAATATGGATACGACTAAAATACAAATACGAATACGAATACAAATATGATACTAATATGAATACGAATACGAATACGAATACTAATACGAATACGAATACGAATACGAATACGAATACGAATACGAATACGAATACGAATACGAATACGAATACGAGTACGAATACGAATACGAATACGAGTACGAAACGAATACGAATACGAATACGAATACGAATACGAATACGAATACGAATACGAATACGAATACGAATACGAATACGAATACGAATACGAATACGAATACGAATACGAATACGAATACGAATACGAATACGAATACGAATACGAATACGAATACGAATACGAATACGAATACGAATACGAATACGAATACGAATACGAATACGAATACGAATACGAATACGAGTACGAATATTTTGATAATGTTTTGTCCGTGGAACATGCCACCTTGGCAAAAAAAGTCCCGGAACAACCGCCAGGTGACGTTCTAGGTCAGTTGATTTGAGTTCTGATAATTTAATAGGTTGCGACATCTATGATTATTTTTCTTACCAAAATTTTGAAGCTATTGCTTGATATTAGTAAAAGTTACGCCGTCTTGAACAAGTCTACCTCTGCCCCTGTTTCCGATTTTTTTAAGGCTCACAAAATGCATTTGAATTTGCAGGAACGACTTTGTATTAAATTTTTCGATAAAAAAGCAATGCAGATTCAATGGTGCAAGAACTTAAGAAATGTGTGAAACTGTTTCTGTAATGATATTCGTAATGCTCGTAAGGCCATTTAGAATGATGATCTTAGTGGCACACCGTCGATATCGAAAACTGATGAAAACAACAATAAAGTAAAATAAAATTTATTCAATAACCTCAAATTAACCATGAGAGAGCGGGCAGCTGGCTTGAACATTGCTTATGGATTTTACATCATCAGAATCACCATCGCTATTCGTGAACTTTTGATAAGGAACGAAACAAATAACATTTAGTAGCCATTGAATTCCCCTCACATAGCTCCATGTGACTGTTTTTTGTTTGATCGAGACAAAAAACTACCACGAAGAACCTTTTTCGAACCGCCAAAAGGAAGTAAAATCCAATACGGCCCTAGTGACTATACCGGAAATGGAGTTCCAGAAATGTTTCGAAAGTTGAATCAAACGCTGGCATAAATGCTGACGATAATATTGCTTTTGAGGAATAACTGGTATTTTTATTTTCTGAATATATTCCGGGAACTTTGTTTTTAAAGTGGGATATCATATTTTATGGTAGTTGTTTTTATATTACATACAATCTGTTTTGTTCAACAATATTTGGGTTTTTCGATGCAACAAATGTAATATGTTTTATACCCAAATTTCATGTATATTTCAGTATTTTGAATTTCTTAATGCTTTTAAGGAATTAATAAACTAAGTAGGTGGAAGTGGCAGTTGGAGTCTAAATTAACCCCAAATAGACTAACAAAATGCGTACTTACACGGAACTAACTCATAACAAAAATATTACTTGAATCAATTCATATTTAATATGTTTATTTATAAAATATTATTAAGGAATTCTGATGTTCGTCGTTAGAAGGAAATAAATTGCAGACAGACATTTAAAATTTACAAACGCTTGTTTCTTCTTTAGCTTTTGTATTCACGCCTCTGCTTATCATTTTTGGTTTGCTTTACTCCTTCCATTTATGACATTTTATCGCTTTGTGTTTGTCACGCAGCAATTAGAGAATAAAAAACTGTTTTTCTGAGTGAAAGAAATAATTTATAGGTATACAAAAGGGAGAGAATAATTGAAAAGGATGGAGCAAATTATAATGTCGAGCTACTCTTAAATTAGTAGGCACATATTTATCTGTGAATAATTGAAGAATTAAT
The DNA here is from genome assembly GCF_028408465.1 of Anastrepha ludens. NCBI lineage: Eukaryota > Metazoa > Arthropoda > Insecta > Diptera > Tephritidae > Anastrepha > Anastrepha ludens. The sequence goes on along the minus strand of NC_071501.1, from coordinate 78,852,942 downwards.
GAAATTAGGTAGCGAATATGCCCGATTATCAAAAGGCTTAAAATAAATATTTAAAATATGTTTGAGTAAGTTGAGTTTTAAAGAATCATCTAAAAAGCTGTAAGTCCCACTTCGATGTAGAGATATTTGTTTAATTTCACTCCTACTTCCCTTTAAAATACCCTAATACTTTGCTGATATCCCTACTGACAGTGCGCGTTTCCAAAAATGCCGGTCATGACCCCCCGGACTTCTTTTTGTGGGGTTATCTGAAAAGTAAGGTTTACGCCCACAAACCGCATACTATTGACCGGCTTAAGGCAAACATTTGTGCCGAAATCGACGCTATAAAACCCGAAATTCTTGACAAGGTGATGACACACGGAGAAAAAAGATCCCAGTTTGTGATGGCTAATAAAGGTGACCACTTGATTAATATTGTATTAAAAAAACAGTTTTAATAAATTGTAAATAACCAAACCAAGTAAAAATACCTCATTTATTCAAATTAATTTTTGTGTCTCAGTTATTCAATGTTTTCATACCGACATAAAAGGTGCGCCTGTACATAAACTTAAAATCATCATCATCATAGCATCACCGTTAGCTATATCACACATCTTTCTGTAATTATGTACACTGAATTATATATTAGCGACACAGTTAATGTTAATTTTTTGTTGAAGTTGATATCCTGCTTTTGCGCCCAGCTTTTTAGGTGGTATGCCTGGGCGCCGTCTTCGAATTATGTCGCGCGCAATTTTAATCCGTCGGCTTTTGGAGGCTCTTGTTACGTGTTTATTCTACGCGTTCCCTCTGAGTTTTATAAATTTGGCAACATTGGCGATGTTTGGTTATCTTCTTCTGTCCTGAGTGGCGATTCGGTTTTTATCTCTTCGATCTAGGTAACAGGAAAAAATCGCAGATGACCAAATCTGGCGAATACGGTGGCTGAGGCATGATAGTGGTGTTGTTTTTAGCCAAATAATCTCTCACGAGCAAAGATGAGTGAGCAGGTGCACTATCATGATGGAAAAGCCATGAATTTTTTTCCCACAATTTGGGGCGTTTTTTTCGTACTGCTTCACGCAGATGGCGCATAACCTCAAGATAATACTCCTTATTTACCGCACGACCTTGTGGTATCAACTCCTGATGCACTACGCCATGGTAATCGAAGAGAACGGTGAATAAAACTTTGACATTTGATCGAACTTTGCGTGTTTTTTTTTTGGTCTTGGTTCTCCTGGACTCTTCCATTGGCACGATTGGGCTTTAGTTTCGTTGTCATAACCATGTACCCATGATTCGTCACCAGTAAAGACCCTTTTGTAAGCAAATCTGGATCATCGTTGCCGTCATTCAACAATTCCTGAGCGATGCTCATACGACATTGTTTTTGGTCAAAATTTAGCAATTTTGGAACAAACTTCGCTGTCACACGCTTCATGCCCAAAATTTCCGAAAAAATTGCATGGCATGAGCCCTCTGATATGCCCTCTGCAACTTCTCTAATTGTGATTCGACGATTCTTCATAACAATCTTCTTCACCTTCTCAACATTTTCATCTGTTGTTGATGTGCTGGAGAATCCAGAGCGAGCGTCTTCAATCACATCTTCTCGTCCTTCTGTGAAAAGCTTGTAAACAATTTTTGACTCAGAGTACTCTCATCGTATGCTACTATCAATATGTCAAGTAGTTTTGAGCACTTCATTCCATTTTTTGCATAAAATTCGATGCAACTTCTTTGATCCATTTTTCGAAAGCAGAAAATCACCGGATAAGCAAAATTGTATCTCTTATTTATGTCTCTCACAAACAAACTAAGCATGCTTTATTGCTAAAACCGTGAACATATCTTCGAGACGAATGTACCAACATAAAAAAATACTATTAATTCAGTAATACCGCAAAATTTTTAAATTCATCTTATTTTTTGAACACACCTCGTATATGAGCGTTTTGCTTTCAACGTTAATGAACTTATTATTCCATGCAATATCAAGCAAATTAACTTGACACTCTCGCACTGTTGGATATCCTCCTCTCTCTTCTGTGATGATCTTCCGGTCGCTCGATACTTTAAGCCCAAATAAGTGTCTGCAGATTATTTCGTAGCAGCATCGTCTGCATACCAAATAATTTCTATTTTTTATAGCTCCATTTGTAATCTTGAAGTTGGCTAATATCCGAACTAATATTATCCATGATGAGGTTGTGGGCTTGGAGTGTACCCCTGGGCTTGGAGTGTCCCCCTGTCTTAAATTTGCTTTTCACCATGACTTATGTTGTATAATATCATACAATCGGTATTGAGGTTATTTACAATTTGGACAATATGCCGGATAGCCTCTCTTTCTTTTAATATTTCTAATACATCTTCCAGCCTGACTCTATTGAAAGCTTTTGTAACGTCGAAAAAACCCATAAAAGATAGATAATCAAACTCAATAGACTTTTAAATAATTTACTGCTCTATAAGTGTGCAATCTGTTATTAATCTAATTTTCCTGAAATCCTGCTCTTCCTCTAGTCCTTTTAAATATGGTTGTAACTTCTATGATAAGATTTTTGTAAAACGTTTTTGAGTGGAAGATACAAGTTTTATTCCCCGATAGTTTTAAGGATCGTCAAGATATCTAATATTAAAAAGCTTTTCTAGCTCTTGATGCAGATGCTCTGTACTATATTTCAACATCTCATTCGGGTCAGGTGCCTTTCCATTCATTAAGGTTTTTATTACAAATTCTATTTCATTTTATAATTTTATTATCAGTTTCATATTAAAATTAAAGTTGAATTGTTCTTGTGTTGAAGATAGTTTTACATAACTCCTAGAAATACTTTCAAATCTTTGTTAGTGCATTATATAGAAAAAAATCCTCTGAATTAGGCAAACCACATTTAAGCTCCATTCGGAAGTGATGCATTCATCCGTCCTCATCCTCCACAAAAGGAGCTGCATGCATCTTCTCAGTTTCTCGTTGCCGCATTTGAACAGTTTATCCCGCGGTCAACCGTAGCAGCTTCAATGTTTCTTAGCTATGCTTTACTAATCGCATTTCATTATAGTTGAGTAGCTGATCCTGAATTTACTGTCAACGATTGGGAGAACGAGTATGTAAATAACTTTCTGATTTCCTTTGCTAAATGAAATACGTAGCTTAGGAAATATTAAAAAAAAAAAATTGCCAGCCACAATGAATTACCCATTCATAGTTTCTTGGTCAGGCACTAATTTGGGGTCACACGAGTGCATATTAAAAAATAAATTACATTTATACATGTCTTTACATATTCATATCGATTTCCCATGTCTGCTGTCAGAATAGATTTTAATTTTGCCATGGCATGAGAACTATAACAAATGGCGTGTCGATTTAAATCCAAGCATTGGGAGTAGCAGAGAAGGTAAGGTAAACTCAGAAACTGGTTAAAAAGATGAGTATACGTGCATATATCTTTATGTGTGTGCATGCAACATATACGTGGTGAAATTGTAGGGTAAGACTATTAGATTATTATTTTCCCTTGAGTTTCGTATCATATCAACAAAGTCACCGTAAAGTAATAAAATCATCAGTGGAGTTATTGCCAGCATTCGCATTGACAGAGATAGTAGTGCCATTTTTTAAAGTTTACTCCTTTTTTTAAAACCTCGCAGTAAACACACACACACATGCACTGACATCCTAACACAAGCTGTTAGTTGGGATATTTGGCTGAAGTTTATAAATGGTTTGCCATTGAATTGTTGGGTGACATTTGAGAGCAAACCGTGTGTACGAAAAATTTCATCATTTATCATTTATCATTTTTGCGCAAAAGCATCTGAACTTTGATCAACTAACCCAATTCAAAAGATGGCGGTGACATTAAATATTAGTTTTGATCTCCGAAAATAATGAAATATATTTATAGGATACTTAGTTGACTATTTGGAGAAAATTGCTACAGTTGATAAAGTCAATAAATATCATTGCGATTTCTGATATATGAGTTAAGTGACACCAGTAGAATTGGATAGCTGCCACAATATTTCATTTTACACATAAAGAGTTGTGGATTTATTTATGAAAGTTTGCAAGTTCGAAATTTAAGGCCGCAATTTTATTTGTTTTATTTGATATATATTTGCAAATATAATACAAACAGACGTCTCCACATATACATATATAAAAAAGCAGAAAATTTGTTCGAAAGACCCTCACTCAAAAACTGCTACTCCGATCTAAATATTTTGTACACCATTGGGAAGCCTACGGATCGTAAATGATAGCCGTGTGTTGCTACCAGTTTATATTAAAAAAAGGAATAGACGAAAGTGCTACGGCATTAGAATCAAGGCACGTATTTCTAAGAAAAATCTATATCAAGAACAATTTTTTTGATTGCAAATAGCAACTTGTCGGAAATTTCATTTTAATATTTAAACAAAGATATAAAATAAATCAGGCTTCACTAAATTTCATTAACTAAAATATTTTTAGCTCGTTTTTCCGCCAAATTTTTGTGGCAATTAAGGTATTAATTGCAAAAATATATTAACTTGAAAAATATAAAAATGTTTTTGAAAAGACGTTGCCATCATTTTTGAAGGAATTTGTTATAGACTTTTTAAATTTTAATATCTGCGGTCCTTTTTAACATTTAAAAATTAATTTTTATTATTTAGGCTCAAATATCCCTTTGGAAAAAAGTTAACCTGTTTGCTAAAAATTTTTTTGTAACTTTTGTTTTGCAATTTTTGAGGAACATTACTCAGATAATTTCCTTAGTTTTAACAACACATAGTTAGAGGTAAAGGTTCATGAGCGACTCCATGTCGAGTGATTTTACAGACAAATTGGTTTATTTGTCATATTGAGAAAAATAAGAAGTTAACTGGAAGAATTGCAAATAAAAATTTATAATTTTCATATTTATTAACGTTGAAAATTTTGTTATGGAGTTTTTTTAAGTGAAATATTTCCGGTATTTTTAACACCTTAGAACTCTTTATTTTAATTTTTTTCAATTAAAATATATTAGAAAAAATTTTTGTATATACATTTTTAGCTTAAAATATTAAAACATTATTTTTTTTCAAATTTTTTTTTTTTTTAAATTTTTCACTAATTTTTGAAAAAAAATTAATTTTTAATTCTTTAACTTTTTTTTATTTTAAAAAATTAATTTTTAATTTTTCATTCTTTTTAACTTTAATTTTTAATTTTTTTCTTAAACATTTTTGGAAGTTTTTTGTTTTTAAATTTTTTTCAATAACCTTTTCCGGTCGAAATGGCCATTCATGAAGATAAAAATTCTTCTTCTTCTTCATTAGAGCGATAACCGCTTAACGGAACAGATACCTGTAAAATTTCGAAAAAAAAAAATTTTTTATTCGTAAAATGTTATTATAATTCGTTAAGAATATGTCAAAAAACTTTTAGAACGTAAATTTAAGTATTTCTTATTATTATAAAACGTCAACCGTGACGGCTCTATTCCTTGCGTTCACGCGCTGGGAGAGGTATAGTTATGTATTCAAACTTTAAACGCGTTTTTCTAAAAACTATATTTTTCGAATTGGCATACATGATAACTCGAAAAGTTATTGACCGATCTCCCTGAAATTATGCACACATCTTTTATATGATATTATTTTTTATGTGAATTTAAAATTTCGAAAATTTTTCGAAAAAATATTTTTACGAAGCAAAAATAGCAAAGTTCATTTTTTTAAGCATTTTATTCCGCGAATCTTTTTCCCCATTTTTTTTAATTCATATAGAATTTATGACCTTAATAAACAAACAAAATTTTGGTTTCTTGTATTCAGGTCACTGACGCCGATGCTACAATGCCCGCCGATTGAGAAGCCCCTCTGCGACCTTGATGGAAGAATTGAGTGTGCATCCGCCATTTTAAATGAATAAACTAAAAAAATATATATATAATTTTAATGTATAAATAAACTGTATGCCAGTTTGGGAAAAAATATTGTATATTGGTTTCTTCATTTTAAATAATTTTAATGAAAATAAATGAAAATATGGCCGGTGACAGGTATCAGTCCCCTTAAGCGATTTTGGCCGACTTTAACAAGTGAGGACAAGTCCTTCTTCTGCTGGCATTTCCATCGCAGAGGAAATATTCCGCTTCCTCAACTACCACCAGCTGGTACCGCATCGAATGACCCAGGCAACGAAGCTGCTGGATGTTTATGCGCTGCGCTATGTCTATGTCGTCGTAGGGCTCATACAGCTTTTTGTTCCATCACCAATGTGCAAAGGTCCAAAAATCTTACGCAGAATCTTTCTCTCATATACTCCAAGCGTCGCTTCATCGGATGTTGTCATCGTCCACGCTTCTGCGCCATACGTTAGGACGGGCATGATGAGAGTCTTGTAGAGTGTTAGTTTTGTTCGTCGAGAGAGGACTTTACTGCTCAGTTGCCTACTTAGTCCAAAATAGCACTTGTTGGCAAGAGAGATTCTACGTTAGATTTCAAGGCTGACATTGTTATCGGTGTTAATGCTGGTTCCTAAATAAACAAAGTCCTTTATAACCTCAAAGTGGCGTGGAGTGTGCGGACTGTTTATTTTATGACCGTAGGTACTTCATTTCCTTCTCGTTCACCATCAGACCTATTCGCTTTGCTTCTTTATCCAACAGCGCGATTGTTGAGGCCGATGATGTCAATATCTTCGGCGTAGTCCAAAAATTGCTCGCTCTTATAAATTGTGCCTCAGCTATTAAGTTCTGAAGATAAATATTATTTATTTTAAGTTGAAGCTCTATTAAGGCCTACTAACGGTAAAATATATCGGCCGCCGTAGCCGAATAAGTTGGTGCGACACTACCATTTGGAAGACGTTGGTTCGAAACTCCGTGAAACATCAATACGAAGAACAATTTTTTTCTAATAGCGGTCGCCCGTTGGCAGGCACTAACAAACTTCCGAGTGTATTTGTGCCATGAAAAAGCTCCTCATAAAAATAAAAAGGTTGTCTGTAAAGTCGGTTTACTGACGATAGTTTAACGTGACAACGTCATAAGAAAATATTTGATGGAATGGTTGCAATTTTCAAAACAAAATTTTAATTTTATTTGTTTGATAGATATTTTGTATGGATATAGAGAAGGAGGTAAATGGAATCGCAATGGAATAGGTCAAGTAGCATTTACACAAACGTGAAAAATTACGAAACATTTATCAAATTCATAAAAGATATGTTCAATTTCGATTGTGCATCAGACGTTAATAAGTCAACAACACTAAGAGGCACCATCATGGATTTGCCTTTTTCAAGACACTTTACACTCGAAACACTCCCTTTCATTTCCTACTTTTCCTATCATCGTCCTATTCTCAACAGAGAAATGGTTCATTACCATGCACACAGGAAGAAGGCATATGCAAATACAAGTATGTGAATTTATATACCTACAAATGCGCATATACATACATATATATGCTCACTCAAGTAGGACAGAGCCAGATGTCGAACGTTGCCGAACGCGGGGGCCGATTGTGTTCTTTGTCGTTCGTTCCGCGCTCTCGCTTGCAGTTCAAGCAAGGTAACGCCGCATGAGCAATATAACGCCGCATGAGCAAGATAACGACGTATTTTTTGTTGCGTGCAGCTGGCTACATCGAATTATAAGACGTTATCACGTCAAAATTTGATCAGATGGCAACAATTCACAGGCTAATCAACCTTAGCAAAAATAAATAAAAAATATGAAAATTTATTGGTAAGCAACTATTTTTCATATATTCTTATTTTTCACTGTAACCAAAATCCAAATGATAGATATAAATATTTATTATGAAACGGAAGTCAACCATTTCCAAACTACTTAGTTTCAAGAGCATCAACGTCGATAACAATGGCATTTAAAAACAAAAATCTATATTATTGCCTAACACAATAGATTTTTTTATTTTGCGTTGAATAAAATATTAAAATTAAAAGAACTAAACTGTTTAAATTTCTTTATGTTTACACAAACTCTTTTTCCTATAAAAATAATTAAAAATAACTAAAGCTTCATTACAGTATTAAAATAGTTTGCCAGTCAAAGCCATGTAATAAAAATTGTGGATTATTCATTCAAATTCAACTCAATTCGCAATCTAAATTCGTTGACGCAAAAATAAAACATTTAATTAGCCCAATAATGGAAATCCAAATGCAGATTTATGGGACTAATTAAAATAACCATTTTTGTTCATCTTCCATGCGACTGCATAATTATGTGTACATGTGTGTGTCTGTGTGTCTGCGGGTGTGGGTGCACGGGTAGTTAGCTTTTGATTATTTATAATTAAAAGCAATTTTTACTAACTATTTATTTTATATTACTATTTTACAAACATTTAACAATCAAATAGGGAGTTTTTTCGAAAACTTTTAAAGCATTCAGTGCAACGGTAGGTTGGAGAATTTAATCAACAATTTATGCCATTCGTTGAACAAATTCTATTCTGGTTAATTTATCTAAATATTTACGCTAGCAATTGTGCGGGCAAATATTTACTGGCGTTTTTGTTTAAACAAATAGAGGTTTCCGAAAACTAAACCATAGCAATTGTTGTTTTTGTTGTGTTTATTTTCTATGTTTACTCAACCGATGAATGCAATTTTAATGGGCATTTAAATGCCATAATAAGCAACTCATAAGCGCAAACACATACTGTGTGTATATTTAGTGGAGAATGTTAATGATTTCATAACAAATTAATATTTTCACTATTTGCAAAACCGGAGCGCACTTACACAATTTACACACGTTTTTAAAACAAAAATAAAAAAGAGCCAACATTTTTGTAATCGAAAAAAACTTCCTAAGTCAGCTTTTGGAAAATTTTTGAATTCGACGCATATGATAGCGGTAAATGAAAAAGTTTAATATTTTTCAAACTTATTTTATGTTGAAAATTTTTTGTATATCTGTTTAAAGTGAAATGCCTTGAGTTGTTTTTAGATTTTGAATTCTTTTTTTTTACAGGACAAGTAAACTTAGAAACCAATTTTTGTTTGCAAAAAAAATTTAATTTTTTTGTGAACACTTTTTGTGGTAAAATCTTTTCTTGCCATGTTCGCAAGAATCAAAACGCCCGCCCTTCCCTCTCCCACTTTTCATTACAAAATACGGTTCTAGCGAAGCGCTGGCCTACGTACTAATATTTTAGGTCTACGTGCACTTGCAACTCGTTCGAAGCGTGGTTACATACACTAGTAAGCTGATATATACAAGGTATTTTATTTTAGACCGCATGAGAAGTTTTTTTGTTTTGTATTCTTTTTTATTGTAACTAGTTAACAAAAATAAACTAACGAACAATTTTCTTCGGTTTTTGTATAATACATGTGGGATTCGTTTTCCGTTCAAATAAAAGTTTATTTTAACGTTAAGAATTTGTATTCAATTTGATCTTATAATACGCTTGCGTCCGGCCTGTCCTGTGCTTCTATTCGGAAAGAAAGTTCGTTTTCGTAACGCTTAAGGGGGTAGTATGGTATTTTTTTTTTTTTTTGATTTTTTTTTTTTTTTTTTAAATTATTCCATAACATCTTAAGATTATTGTGTGAAAGTTTGAAGTGCATTAGAGTAAAATTGACAAAGACACAAAGGATTAAGTATCTACCTCTCCAACCGGATTTCACGCTGCCGAAAATCTTTAAACGCGTTTTTCTCACACTTGCCTTTTTTACGGTCGGTGTCCACTGTAGATTCATATCTACTGCACCGATTCTTTTCAAATTTGGTTTTTTTGTTTCTTTACTTTATTCACGAGGCAATGACGTCGAGTTTTTTTTTTTTTTAAATTTTGTCATATTTTAAAACAACAAAGTTGTCAAGTTTTTTTTATGAAAAATCGGTGTTTTGACTTCAAAGCGCTTTAAAAAATTAAAAAAAAAAAAAAAAAAAAAATCGACGTTGTTACCTGCGAAACTTTATTAGCTGATGAAATCAATTTGGTTTTTTGATTTTAGTTGATCCAGTAATGAGTTCTGAGGGACACCGCAATAAAACTTTTTTATGAGACGTCCGCGAAGATTCGCTGCCACCAACTCATTGCTTCATAAAAATCAATGAAAATTTCACACAATATTCTTTAAATATGACTTTATAATGAAGTAATTTTAAAATTTTGAATAAATCAACTGTGTCGACAAAAAAAATTTCGAAAAATATGCTTGTTTTACACCGAATTAACCATACAACCCCCTTAAGTTCCGAGCCCTTCTCGTTCAGTCAGTGATGCCCATTACAACTAAATTCGTTCAGTATGCAGAGATGCATTTACTTATATTATAATCTAAAAGTCGTTTTCACTTATGTAGTCCTTCGTTCGTCTGTCCATCCCACATACAATTAATATGATGATGCACAAAACTTGCAAAGGAGTTGCGTTTCAGCCTTACAAACCATTTATGTTGGTCGGTGAGGGCTGAGGCTTCTCTGTTGATATGATGAGATAGCCTATTTATATGAGATAGGGCATTTTTTTTAATTACGACGGCAACTGGTTCTATGTCGAGATCGCGTTCGAGATCGCTGATGCGTACATACCAGGGCGCGTTAGTAGCGCATCGCAAAATTTTATTCTGGAGCCTTTGGATTTGAAGTATGTTGCTGGAGCTTGAGCAACCCCATAGTTGTATCCCATACGTCCAAATTGGTTTTAGTATTTGCTTGCATAGAAGTACTTTATTGTACATGGATAAAGCGGATCTTTTACCCATAAGCCAATACATGTTTCTGAATTTAATATCGAGTTCTTCTCTTTTCTTCTTTACGTGAGAACTCCATCTGAGTTTGGTGTCAAGAGTCAAACCCAGGTATTTAGCCGTGTTATGAAACGGGATTTGCACTTCATTTATATATAGTGGAAGATATCTTATTTTATTGTACGTGAAATCAATATGAACGGATTTGGTTTCATGCAATTTTCAGAATAATTTACGACCAAACTACTTGGACCATTTGATATGGAGTCGCTCTGTACCATTGTGGATTTTAATTATTGGGAGGTTGAATTAGTTTTAAAGGTGACACACAGATGGCGCTATTTATCACTTTATCGCGTTGGCAATACTGAATATATATTCATGACAAAGCCTCATCCCTAGGCTTTGTTTATCAGTATCTGTCATTTCGCTGAAGTATAAACAACGCAGTGTTTTCGTGCTCCGAGTATGTCAACTTTCGTGCCGTCGAAACGCAATTTGCGGGAAGCTTTGCTTTTCTGCTTCAATTTGAAAAAAAATACAGCCCAAGCCCGTGAATTGCTGCAGGAGGCCTACCCAGACCATACTCCGTCGATTTCAACATGTGAGTACTGGTTTCGACGACTCAAAAGTGGTGATTTTCACACCGAAGACAAGGAGCGTCTTGGCCAGCCCAAAAAGTTCGAGGACGCGGAATTGGGGGAATTGGTAAACGAGGACTCGTGCCAAACCCAAGAAGAGCTTGCTGAATCATTGGGCGTTGATAAATCAACCGTTTGCAAGCGTCTAAAAGCGATGGGAATGATCCAAAAGCAAGGACATTGGGTCCCGTACGAGTTGAAGCTGCGCGACGTCGAACGGCGACTTTTTACGTGCGAATTGCTGATCGAGCGACAAAATCGGAAGGGTTTTTTGCATCGGGTGGTGACTGGCGACGAAAAATGGATCCACTACGATAACCCAAAACGCAAAAAATCATGGGGTTTGCCCGGCCACGCATCAACGTCGACGGCCAAGCAGAATATTCACGGCAAGAAAATCATGCTCTGCATTTGGTGGGATCAGGTCGGCGTCGTATATTTTGAGCTGCTCCAACCGGGCGAAACAATCACGGGGGATCGTTACCGACTGCAATTGATGCGTTTAAGCCGGGCATTGAAAGAAAAACGGCCGGAAACGGTAAAAAGGCACGACAAGGTTATTTTGCAACATGACAACGCTCGGCCGCATGTTGCTCAACCTGTCAAAAAATACCTTGGAACGCTTGGCTGGGAAGTGTTACCCCACCCGCCGTATAGTCCAGACATAGCTCCCTCCGATTTGTTCCGGCATATGAGTCTCGATTTGGCGGACCAGCGGTTCTCCTCGTACGAGGCTACCAAAATATGGGTTGAGTCATGGATAGCCAAGCAGCGGCCAGAATTTTGGAGAAACGGCACTTATTTTAGTGAACCGGCACTTATTTTAGTGAGTTGAAGACTTTCCTCAGCACTTCTATCTAAAAGAGATGGCATCGAGTTCGAGCTGATCAAAATAAAGCACTGCTAAGAAAGAAACGAGTTTTATTCAGTTTTTTTGTTGTTGTTGTTATTGATTTAACAGCATAAATATTCCCCAGACATTTGCGGTGAATGCTGCTGAAGAGACACTTATTGGCTGGATATAAGTCGGGGTATTTCCGGTTACGTAAAACCAACTGCCGTGGGAACGATTCAGTTTTTTTTTCTTATCATTTGCTAAAGACTGACTCCTAAATACCAATCACGGTGCTTATATAAATGTTACTTTTTGGGGGCGTATGCCCTTCGTTCTTTCTTTTCTTTCTCTATTCTCCTGCTTTCGTGGGTGCGACTACAAATTATAGCGAACGATTATATTTTATTTATTTTGACTAGGAGTCCACGTTGAGCATATCATGTCATATATATAGCAAAGACAGAGGATGCGCGATTATAGAGTTTTGATACTTTTCTATACCTACCGTTTCAATTTGAATTGTTACGTATGCACTGAATTCATCTGTTATATCCCCATTTTTTGGCATTAACACTTGAACGGTGAGTTGGATAGGCGAATATAACTAAATCGCTTCTGATGAGTACTTTGAACATTTTGACTTAGAAGAGTCTATAAGCTTAACGGTCCTATCAGTCTTTTATGAGCAAACTTGGAAAACGCCGGAATATTTTTGCTCACACATTTGGAAAAATAATGCTTCCATACGTACAACCCACTAAAACCCAAAAATAAAGAATGGCATGCCAGCGCCTTAGCTGAAGTCGAAGGAATATTTAATTTGTGAAAAAATGCGAAATATATAATTTTACCCAATGCATGACATTTTTTTGTTGAAGACTCTTTTTCATTCCTCTCACCAATGTATATTTGGCCTTCAAAGGAGTGACAATGAACTAACACCCAATTACCTGTATGCCGGGTGAAACAGCGATACCCTCTCGGGTGTTGTAGTCCGGTTACTATCATACAAATTACCTATACACAAACAAGCTACTGAATATTCAATATTAGAGAAGAAAGTTTTAGTGTGTGTACACATCAGGAAATGTTTATTAGTAAAGATATACGTGCAGGTGGATGTGAATGGGAATGTGTATAAGTATGTGGGCATGTTTGTAATGATTCAATTTAAATGCAAAACAAGAGTTTACATACACAAATAAGTCACTCACTAACTTGACTACTACTCAGTTGTGGGTTGAGATTACATCCAGTCAGATATACAATACGGTTATAGTGAGTGTACACACACACTTATGGGCTGGTATGTACCAACACACAAACCCTTGATGACACTTGTGCATTGAGGTGTACATTTGCACGTGTGTATGTGTAATATGAGTGCTCAATGTAGATTTGCATGTTAAAGTGGCTTTCTAAATGAAACAACCTGTCTGCCGAGCTGACTGACTGCCTGACAGGTTGACTTATTAACAAGGATTTTTGGTCATTGTGTGCATTACAAACATTTAGACATCATTCGCATACAAATTTACTACAAATGCAAATGCCTTGTTGCTTCATATAATTTTTATTGTTTAAATTTAGGCGCTGTGTTAGTAATTGAATACAAATATTTACCACAGAATATGAAAACCAAATTTCAGGAGCCAATTTTTCAAAAATGCCACTTCTTGTGTGCGGTAGTGAAATTAATTTGTATTCACACAAAAATAAATAATAATTGTATATATATAATATGTAATTTTTGGCAATTTTTTGCCCACAGGATATGATAACTAAATAATTGAACTGAGCAAGTCACAACATATTCATCGGAAATTCGAAAGTAAGAATTTTGCCTACCATATTTATGCCAAGAGATGACAAGTTTGCTTGCACATATACAGATACATACAGCTGTGGACTCATAAATAAGACTAACTTTATAGCAACATTTTGCTTCATTTTATTTCTGATAAATTTTGCTTAAATTGGAAAAGTTAATCATGAAAATGTATGAGGTTATGAGCGATAATGATACCATACCAAAATAATTTTTATTTATTTATTTAAGGGGATAGGGGTAGTCAGAATTTTCAAAAAATTGGATTTTTTTTGAATTTGGTTAAAGTATAATCTTAAAAATATTGTGTGCAAACTTGAAGTGAATCCGACTAATTCTTTTCGAGTTATTCAACAATTAACAAAAGGCGCCCGGCACTCCGTTCGCAAACCTTTTAATGCGTTTTCCTCAAAACTATGTTTTTAGAACTGGTGATCACTGTAACTTAAAAACTGCTTGGTAAATTTTAATAAAACGTATATTGCTTTTGAAAAACATAAAAAACTGGTGTCTGATCCATGGATTTTTGATTATTTTTTTTTTTCTTGTCCGATTTTAGATGAATCTCCAAGGACTTGTGATGATCACCGCGACGGAATTCTGGTGAAACGAGCTCCACCTAAACAGCGATAACTTTTACAATTATTAATGTTTTTTTTTTTGAAATTTTGCTAAAGTCAAGTCGAAATATGGTGTATTAATGCTATGTTTTTATTTTTGTAAAAATAAAGCAATTGGCTAGCACAACAAAATTATTGAAAGTCATCATTTTTTCGGACCCCTAACCCCTTAAACCTCCGCTGGATAGCTTTTTTAAATCCTCGCTTAGGCTCCCGGGCCTGGCCAGACTCCTATATAGTTATATGCATTTGTATGGGAGTATGTGACAAAAGCGCCACATTTATAATTAATTTTTAAATAGCGTAGGCATTATGCCGGGTCGATTTGTGGGGAGGCAAAAAAATCGCCCATTGCTCTGTGAAAATCATATTCTAGGGACCAAAATAAAAAAATTTGCCGAAGGAACCCTTCCTCTAAAACGAATTCTGATGTTCCCCAATTTGGGTCGAACTTTTTAGTTTCTTTTCTCATGTAAAGGCCAAAAATGGTGATATTTTGAAATGATTGTATGGGGAACCCCCCAGGGGAGTTCCAGGGGGTGTGCCACTGGCATGGGTGGATCGGCCGTCCAAAGTTAGTGGGGGTCGGTAATACATTTAGACTCGATTGGAGCACTCTAAATGGGTCAAAGTGGGATTTTTCAAAATTTGCCCCTACCCAACTGATGTCGACCCAAATTGGGGGACATCAGAATTCATTTTAGAGGTATGGTTCCTTCGGCAAAGTTTCTTATTTTGATCCCTAGAATACGATTTTCACAGAGCAATGAGCGATTTTTAAATTGACCCGCCCTAGTAGGCATATATTTTTAATCTCTTACTTTTTTCATTAGTTTTGGCATACATTGAGATACCTTCAGAAGGAAAACTAATCGCCGGAAATATTTTGGTTTATCGTATTGAAAAAAGGATTTTTTTGTTATGTTCTTTTTTTTGACTCATTCGAGGAAGATTAACGAAAAAGGTTGCTTACAATGAAATTTGATAATGATATGAATGAATATGATATGATATTTACTTATGGATTCTGGGGAAGGCAAGAAAACATGTATAAAAGATTTTTGAGTGCGGTTGACATACTTGATTGTTGAATACAATACAATAGGAACGAATTTTTCGACGAAGCTTTCCGCCTCCTTGTAGACAAAGACGAAATCTCTCCTTCCTGTGACAGTATCGGCTCCAGCTTTTAGGTAGGTATAGGCCTGCTGTAGGCCCATTGTGATACCACCGGGGCTGTCCCCTCTCCTCACTCTACATTGTCCTCATTCAACCAACCTGTGGCTTTAATATATCTAACAAGACTTGTTATTTTTATATTGGCTACTTCTGCCAAGTTATTCAGGGAACTTCTTCCTAAAATGTTGAACCTTCTTCTATCCAGAGCCATGCACCCGCATAGAAAGTGTTCTATGGTCTCTTCTTCTTCGATATCGCTACAGTTTCGGCAATAGTCGTTATATGACGCTCCCAGTCTACTGGCATGTCTTCTAATCAGACAATGCCCGGTTAGGACCCCAAGAGGATTTCTCAGATTTTTCCTGTTTAGTTTCAACAGTCGGTTTGTGCGACGCGTATTCCATCCCGGCCACGTCATTCTACTAGTTGCACAGGTCAGGGGCTGAGACCATAGCCTGTTGGCAGCACTGGTAGTGTTTTTATCTATGAACATTTTACAAGTTGCTAAAGGTATAAGTATGTTCGCTATGGTTGGATCGGTAATATGGTATCCAATTTCGCCAGTTCATCTTCTTTGCAGTTGCCTTCTGTGTCTCTATGACCAGGCACCCAGAGCAGGTTTATTACAAAATACTGTGATAGTTCTGTCAAAGCGTCGATACATTATTTTACTGTCTTCGAGTTAATATTAGGCGATTTTAAAGCTTTCAGGGCCGATTGGCTATCTGAATATATGCTTATATCTCTTGTTGTGAGGACACTTTTATTTAGGGCTAGCAGGCTTTCCCTGATAGCCAAAATTTCAGCTTGAAATACACTATAGTTATTCGGTAAGCGGAATGCGATGTTGGCATTCATTTTTTCAGAATGAAGGCCCCCGCCTAATTAATCATTTAGTTTGGAACCGTCAGTATAGATGCTGATTCCGCTTCTATTGTCCATTACTCCATTGTCCCAATCTTCTCTCGTTGGGAAAGTTCTGGAAAAGGATGTGTTTAAATGCAACTTCAGTTGATTGGTTGACTACAATATTCCCAGGGATAATAATTGGTTTGTTTAAAAAATGATTCCATAACCAAACGAGTAGGGAATTGAGGAATAACGGCTGAATTATTCACACGATTTTCGATGCTTGCATGGACCAATGTGTTCGATAAAATCGTCGAAAAATTTCGCCTCACATCACTTTTTCTGAGTCCATCAACTTCCTTGCATTAAGTGGCACCATACGATCCAACAAACACAGCATTCCACCAAAAATGAAACATTACAATTCTTGCCCACTGCTTTCGTCTTTGTTTGATTTTCATGTGAACCTTGGAACAATCAGTAGCTATGTACGAAAAAAGAATAGAATGGTTGATCTACTTTCCACCGTTCATTATACCGCAGATTGTGGAGGCGAAGAAAAATAACAGCCCTCATTATTTATTATAATGCACGCAGAGCTGGCGCAGATTACATGGATGAAATGGTCACACATATCACATCAAAATGACCAACAAGTTGACGAACCTTTGCTTTAATTGGCAACATTTTGAATGTTATTTTGTCACACTCGAGGTGTTCAACCGAAGGTGTAACTTTTTATATACTTTTTTCTCGTCCTGTTCACGGATATCCTTTTTAAAAGATTGTATGTATAAACCGGGAAACCGGGAAAAGATTTTAATTTTAGGAAGCTATCTGCAAGCTGAAGTCGTTAACTATCATAAAAATATGTTAAATTCACGTTCAAAGTCGAAAAAGTATAGCTTGAAAAAGGCCCTGGGTGTCCAACGGATGGTTAAACTTTGTTGCTAATGCAAATGAGACTTTTTAGAATCATTTAACAAGTGACTTTGTTGAAGTATCCTTTCTAGTAAACAAATTCAACATTTTGTATGTAGGCCTTAAAAGAGCTGAATCGGTGTTTTCCTTTTCAACCTTAAGATATCCCGGTGGTCTAGAGCTCGAAAATGTAGGGTATTTTCAGGAATTTTTTTTACAATAAAAAAATTGAAAAGTGATATTTAAATTTTTTAAGCTTTTAACTTAACTTCTTTTTTTCAATATTTTTGATTTTAATAATTTAATTTTTCTTTTAATTCAATTTATAAAATGGCGCTGAAGTTGATCCTCCCGAAAAATTGGACCTGGACGGTGTTGTCCATTTTAGCTCTTCTATTAATCTGAAGCACAAAAACTAAAAAAATGATTAATCAGTATGACAGTATGACAGTATGACAGTATGAGTAGTTATGTCCCGTACTAGAATAAAAAATTGACAAAATGGCGCAGTTTTAAATTTGACACTATAAAAATCGGTATTTTTCAGTTTTTTAATAAAACAAATAAGAAATAATTGAAATAATGATATGATTCTAGTACGGGCGATAGCCATTGTTGTTGGGAACAACATATAATATTAAAATTTCAGACGATTCGATTGAATAGTTTTTTTGACAACACCAAGTCGAGATAAATGAGTTTAAAGTTTAAAGTGCAGGAGCACCGCGGAGCGGACCGCTCATTACCTAGTAAATAGGCTGTCAAGGCCGTAATATTGGGAATTTCGCATGAAAGCTGACAGTATATTCTTAGGAAACTATACTTTCAAAATATTAAAAAAAAAGAAAAAAAATTGATTTTTTGAAATTTCTAGACCACCAGGTCCTCTTAAAAAGACACGCAATGGTGACATAAAAGTAGATGCCAGTTCCTTGGTTGTGATTGAAGACGATCTCGGTATTTGGTGGTTACATTTTCTATTTTCTCTGTTATAAGAGAAACTTTTAAGTCCCCATAAATTTGGGCATTCGTCAGGTACCACAGGGCTTAAAGGCTTGGACTGAAAAGTCTGCAGAATTTCCAAATTTGAATTCGATGCTGTGTCACACAGTTAGATTCCATAAGTCCTGATTAGATTTACCACAGATTTGTAAAGGATAAGCTCGTTGTCCATTAAGAGGCGCGGTTTACGGGTTAACAGCCAATACATATTTCGAATTATTAGTTTTAGAACTTTCTTGTGGTGGCAAAGATATGCGTTTTCCACGTAAGTTGTTTATCCAGTTGCATGCCCAGATATTTGGCAGTATTACATTGCGGTATGGACGTAAGATTTAAGTTGATTTGCGTGCAGGTGTTTCTCCTTGTGGCTAAAGTAACATGTGAAGATTGGAGATTTTATTTGGAACTTAGAAGAGGCTCATTTGTGAACTGCTGCTGTCCTCATAAAAGCAGTGTCACCAGCAAAACTATCCACGTACTGGATTCAAACTAACATGCTACCTTGAAGGACCTTAGCTTTAATTTGCTGAAAATTTAAGAATTAATTTTCATAAGTTACATAGGTAAGATTTAAGGAGCAAAGAGGCATTGAATGGCAATTTATTTTTGATTTTGATAATCTGGTTTGATGTAAGGAGTATACCTTGTTGCCTTACTCGGTTGAAAGTTTGTTATAAGTCCAGGAAAACTGCAGTGCAAATTTTTTTCTGGTCGAGCGCTGTTTATATTTTTTCGACGAATCTATGGGCCAGCTCCATTGGGATACTCTTTGCTCAAACCGAATGTTGTGGAATTATTTGTTTGCGTTCAATAAAAACCATAAAAGTTTAAGGCAAAGTTTTTCAAAAACTTTGGCAGAACTGGTAGAGTGCTGATAGTGACTTAATCACCATTTTTTCTGTTACTTTCCATTGAGCTAGGAGGATATTTGTGATTAAGAAGGCACTGAACGAATGAGTAATGAATTTATAGGATTCAGGAGGTTGTTGCTTGAGAATTTGGGTCAATTTCTTTATGGGCTATTTTGAAAACCCTTTGGTCCCAGTACAATAGGAAACCGCAGGAAACAGAAAGCCTTTGGACTCCTCGCCATTCTATTTCCAAACTCGTAGCTGTGTGTGCCGGTAACTGGACAATCGGCACACTTGCGGACAAGCTAGGGTTACAATTTAACCCCCATTACAGAAGCTGTGTGAACCTTTCAGAGAAGGAGACTATTGAGCACTTTTCCTATAAATGTCCGGGCTTGGCAGCTAGGCGATTAAGGTCACTGAGTGCTCCTTTCTTCGACAGCCTGGAACAGTGCGCAGACCTAAATCCCATCACTCTTCTCCATTTTATCAACAGCTCTGACTGGCTGTAGATATTTGCCTATTGGAATTGTCATAATGGTATCAAAATGGCGCTTTAGGACTACTTGAGGAGTGCCAGACTGGCACTTCAACCATTTCACCTACCTACCTACCTCCGCACCAGCTCACGCCTCAGCAGTGCTAATGGAAATAGGGTTCCAACTAGTTTCATATCCCCCCTATTCTCCAGATTTGGCCCATCGGATCCCTCGGACTACTATTTGTACCCCCAAACGAATAGCTATTTTTTAAACTTGGATAAATCCTATTAATCGGAAGGTATCAATAAACTAAAACAGCGTTGGAGGAAGGGTGTAAGCCTGAAAGGTTACTATATCGGAAAATAAAAGAGGTTTACCATTAAGTAGTTTTTATATTTTTACGGAATTTTCAAACGACCCTCGTATGATACATCTTAATATAATACTTAGTACGATAGTTGTCAAGCCTCAGATCTCTTGAAAAAGCAGCATAAATATTTTTGCCTGAAATTTGAAGCCGAAATTTGGCTGAATAGCCTCAATCCAAATTCATAAAATAGAAGCCAAGGTGACCTGGCCTACTGCAAGCCATTCATACACACACACACGAATCTGCTTTCTCTTGCCGGCGACACTTTCATATACCTACATACAAACGTAAATAGTTGTGTCCCACTTTCGGTGAAAGTTCTCATTTACCATAGCTCCATTGGGAGCCGCTTTCGTGGATTGGCAAGCGGATGGATTTCATTGTCGGTGATTTATTTCTAAGGATTATGGCCGTCGCTAAACTTTAACCTGCACAAAGTGACAACTTTCGCGGCATTTGTCCCTGCAGTGTGCCATGCCGGTCTCCAGCCGTAAGTTGGTCGTCTGACAATACAGCCAATAAATAATTTTGCAACGCAATGAACAAAAATGTGAACGCGATAAAGTTCCGAAAGTGCACCGTTTTGCACGGTTTTGAATTTCTGCTCGACTGACTCTTGCGCGTTGACTTGAACATTCAAAGTGAATTGTATGTAGTGGTTAGTTTGCTGCATGAACGGAGTTTTGCGCTATTTTAAGTTTTTATTTAATACATTTGACCGGTCAATTTTGAATCTACGCTAGTGGCGCAATTAATCGACATGCCTTTCTTGCTTGTCTCGTCTAACGAGCGGTATTTTTCGCTGTGACACACATACCTACACACGTACACATTCACTGTAAGTCTACTTATATACGAGTATAAAGAGCGTTTAATTTTGTAGCGTAGCAGCTTGGCGAGGGGGCGCAAAGCGTCAGCAAATAATATTTAATTACTCGTTTATTTATTTAACACCTGAGGTTATCACACGGATTTTCAATGAAGTTTAAATATTAATTCAATTTATTGCTCGATGGTGGTAACTATTCGATTGGCCAGAGTACTGTTGGCCTTCATTAATAAACTTATTCTCATATTTTGTATATTTGCTTGCAATTTAAATACATTTTATTGCGATTTATGTGTGAAATGGAAGCTGCAAAAGTAGGCAAAATGCTGTTGGTTTAAGAAATGTTGGTTTGCACTGCGTGTCACAATGGGACGGAAAAAAAGTAAAGATGCCAGTGCACGGAAAGCAAAGATGAGTGAGCAGGTGTAGGATGCAAAAATCATGCATTTTGTCCAACATTTCCGGGCGTTTTGTTCGTTTTGCTTCACGCAGACGGCACATAACCTCAAGATAATACTCCTTATTTACCGCACGACCTTGTGGTATGAACTCCAGATGCACTACGCCATGGTAGTCGACGAAAACAGTGAGCAAAACTTTGACATTTAATCGAACTGGCGTGCTTTTTTGGTCTTGGCTCTCCTGCACTCTTCCATTAAGCCGTTTGGAATGATTCGTCACCAGTAATGACCCGTTTGTAAGCAAATCTGGATCATCGTTGCCGTCATTCAACAATTCCTGAGCGATGCTCATGCGACGTTGTTTTTGGTCAAAATTCAGCAATTTTGAAACAAACTTTGTTGCCACACTCGTCATACCCAAAATTTCTGAAAATATTTCATAACCCTCTGATATACTGACATCCTCAGCAACTCCTCTAATTGGGATTCAACGATTCTCCATAACAATTTTCTTCATTTTCTCAACATTTCCAAAGGTTGTTCATGTGCTGGGGCGTACAGAGCAAGCCTAGTCATTTACATCTTCTTGAGCTTCTGTGAAAAGTTTGTACCACTTGTAAACATTTTTTTTTGCTCACAGTACTCTCACCATATACCACTGTCCATATTTCAAATGTCTTTGAGCACTTAATTCCATTTTTTACACACCATTTGATTCAACTTCTTTGATCCTTTTTTCCGATAGCAGAATATTGCTGAACACGCAAAACACTTGTCTTATTTATGCCTTTCACAAACGAACTAAATGTATATATTGCTAAAACCGTGAACATATCCACGAGATGAATGTACCAACATAAAAAAATGATAATAACTGAAAGTCGAATGTACGTAGCCCGCGAAATGTGAAAATTCACTTTATTTTTTGCACCCCTTTTGGGTGTTTGGCCGAGCTCTTCCTCCTATTTGTGGTGTGCGTCGGGTTGTTATTCTACATGTATAGGTTGTTCAATAAGTTTTGCGTTTTGATAAGAACAACACAAGATTCCAATTTATGAATTCCATCCCAAGTGAGAATCTGGAAGGGCTGCAAAATACCCTCCGACAGCAGTTATAACCTCATCAGTTGATGAAAGACACTTTCCACGCATGAGTTTTTTTACACTAGAAACATATGGAAGTCGCTATGGACTAAGTCTGAAGGATACGGTGGATGCTCCAACAATTCGAGCTTCAATTCATGAATTTTAGCCACCCTCAAAAATGCCCTTGTGACGCGGTGCATTGTTCTGATGAAAAATATTTTTTTTTTTTTGTCAACTGGGTCTTTTTCCACGAATTTTTTTCCTTCAGCTGATCTAAAAGTTGATAATAATATCCAGAATTTATTGTTTTACAAGTTTGCACGTAATCCGCAAAAAGAATTCTCTTCGCATCACAAAAACTGATGCTAACACCCTCTTGGCCGATTTCTGGGCACGAGTTCATTTTGGAGCCGAAAAACTAGGTTCACGCCACTGACAATACTTCCGTCAAAATATTACTCACACTGCCCAATAAGATGCCAATGGCTTTTACTAAATCGCTCTCAATCACTTGACGATTTTCCAATACGATTTCTTGCATTTTTTTACGACTCCTCCGATTATTGCTGTTTTGGACGTGCTTAACGTGAATCGTCTTCGGGGCTTGTACGACGTTTAAATTCAGCAGCCCATCTTTCTAAATTTTCTTCCCTTGTAAGCCTTCCAAGAATAGAAACTCAATCACTGCATTGTAGAAAATACTTTACCACATCCATTCTAAATAGCGTGTAAATAAAGAATAAATTGGCAGAGAGAAATGGAACTTCATATACGTTCATATGAAAAATTTAGTCTAGTAGCCACGCCCACAGCAACCACAGGTTGTAATCTCGGCGCTCATTTCAGTCATTGTTAGAAGCTGCTTAAATAGGGGCTACACTCCGCTAAATTGGAGACAGAAACTGCTTTACACTCGCTTCTCGGGTTTGTGGAGAAGAGCCTGGCAGAAAAAAGTTTGCTTTGGTACTTTTTATAGGCATTGAAGGAGCCTTTAAAAATATTAATACAAGCGCCACAATGGGTACTCTAGAAGATTTGGGGTCGAATCTGATGTTTCTATTCTGATCGAAACCATACTTGTCGGAAGAATAGTATGGTAACTGTAAGATAACGCAGCACAATAATAAGCAGGCAAGTCTGCATAGGTGCTCCTCAGGGCGGGATCCCCTCCTCTCTCCTCTGGATTTTGGCAGTGAGCTCCTTGCTGCTGGCCCTAAAGAGAGAGGATTGCTACGCCACAGCTTATCTTGACGATTTGGCAATTGAGATAAGGGCAAGTATCCCAGCTCGCTCCTGAATATTCTCCTATATAGAATAATTGTATGGTGGCCATTAACTCAAAAGCCAAGTTATACAAAACTGCTGAGAAAGGTCCAAAGAACTGCGTTTTTATGCATCACCGGTGCTTTAAATATCATCCCTAATAAAGCGCTTGCGGTGCTAGTCAACTTGCCTGCTCTAAATATGGTAGGAAATCATGTCGCCGCCGCTTCAGCACTTAGACTTAATAGTATGGCACTATGGAAGACCCGGTGATTCGGCCATGCTTCTATACTACATACTATAAGTAGTTACAACCAAGAAATCGACTACTCGTTCCCGAAACCCACCTTCGACAGGCTCTTCAAGACTAACATCCCGTCAATAAGAGAGCAGGATAAGATGCTCTCTCAATAAGAGATTATCGATTAGAATTATCGGACCGACTTCAGGTCTACTGTAGAGTCTATCAGGCAGAAATTTTAACCATAAAGGAGGTAACTGTCTACCTTAACACACACACCGTAACAAAAACCACAATAAATATCTTCTCGGAAAGCCAGGCGGCCATCAAATCAATGGATGCAGTTATGTTAAGATCAAAGGTTGCTTAGAAATATCTGGCAGCTCTCAATGATATTAGCACCATCTTCAAGGTCAGCCTTAAATGGGTTCCTGTACATAGAGATATTGAAGAAAGTTGAAAGGCCGATGAGCTAGCCTGAAACGGTACTAAGCTTCCACTGCTTGAAAACAGAGGCAATATTGGAATTCCTATGGCAACTTGAAAATTAAGTATACAAAATAATATTCTCTAGGAGGCTAATAGGTCATGCAGAGAAGAAAATGCGTGTGTTACAACCAGGCTAATTTGGCCGTAAATAGATGAGAGAAGATCAGGTAGATTCCTTAAGCTCTGAAGAGAGAACATTTTGAAAGTCGTAACTTGTGTCACCGGTCCTTGGCTGTTAAGTAGGCTTGTAGGAATATTTTCGCATGAATGCTGCAGAAGTTGTAGAGACAAGGAAGAAGAAGAAACAGTAGAACACTTCCACTGTAATTGTCCCGCCTTAGCTAGGAGTAGAGCAAGTTTGTTAAGAAAATACCATTTTGACTCTCTTATGAAACTATTCGGTTTTAAAATAAAGACGCTTCATAAGAGAGTCTAACTGGTTCCATGAAAAGTAAACAGTAAGGTTCCCGTGTTACACAGTGGTACCACTACTCTAAGTGAGTTGGCTACTCTAAGCCGACTGCCACAAGAACCTAACCTAACCTGACGCCTTTCTTATCGAACCGCAAAACTTATGAACAACCATAAAACAAGCAGAAGGTGTCGTTAATAACTAAAGTCATACCTGTATTAAAAAAAAAAAATAGTATTGCATTTCAAATGTGTAGGTACGTAAAGAGCGGTTTTCTAATCTTGGTCTGAACCAATTCGATATAGGAAATTTTTTAACTGAGAATTCGTATTGCACTGGAATCGAACAAGTCAGTTGACGGCGCTCGTTATCGACTAATTAGACAAATTTTTTTACGGAAACACCACTGACTATTTCAATCGAGATGTTGATCGGGAATAATTAGGTATAGAAATGGAACAGTGTTAGAGTTAGGTTCGTGTTACAAGAGGTAGGGACTATTTTTTGTTAAGAGTATTTGTCGAGCTCAATGAAGCAGAGAAGAAAAACAAACTGAAAAAACACTGGAATCTCGGGATCGACGCTTCTAGTGCCCTCATATATATGTGCCTGGCGGAAAGTATCTATTACATCCTACAAATATGTAGTGAAAACACAGCTACCCCAATACAAGCAAAACAAAGCCTGTGAATAAATGTTGGTCGACCAAAACGTTGTCGTTCATTTTTTCAGTTTCCGCACCCAGGTGTGTTTGGCAAACAACGAAGTGAAATAAAAAATATGCCACAAATATGGGCCATATTAACATAGTGCTTCATGACACTGAAAAGCGAAGTAAAAGGCATTCTGCGAAAGCAAAAAAGAAAAAAAATCGAACCAAATATATAAATGGATGACCGACAGAAGGGCGCGAAGAAATATGCTCGCAGAAATCAAAAACAAAAACAAGAAAACAAAACAGTGAGTGAGTAAATGGACAGATTTTTTAGGCGATAGCAGTTGGGTATGCAGACGCGCACAGACTCAGCCCAAAAAAGAGGAAAAATTTAGCAAAAGCCTTCTCATAGATACGAGCGATAAACAAACAGTGAGCAAACAATGCAAACCGGGCCGAACGATAAATAAGCTCAAGGCAAGGCGGACAATGGACAAAGCGTATAAACAGACGCGTACGCACCAACATAAATCAGCGGAAATACGACAAACAAACTGCGTTACAGCAACAAAAGCACCTTGTAAATCTTCAACATGAGCAGCGGATGCAACAACAACAGTCGAAACAGCAAATAGGGCAATATAAACGGTGCGCAGCAATCAAATGAAACATCATCAAGCAAAGCTAAGGCAGCGAAAACATCAAAAAAAAAAAACTGAAAAAACAGCAAAAAGTGGTCCAACGACACGACACAACAACAACAGTCATAACTGTGGGCAGCTAAAGGGCGGAAAGCAATAATTTTTCCTGTGTAAAACAAAATGTTTTGTGCGAAATGAAATGAGTGCAATGGGCCAAAACGTCGAAAATATATGCATGCGCTTCGAATCTTACGCTGGTGCGTGCCCAAAAATATGCTACCTAAGCCAATACGTCATATATATACCAACAAATCTACAAGAAAAAAAAATTGAGTACAGCAAAGAAACGTTGATTTCGATGTTGCCAAAGATAAAGAAAATAAGAAAATGAAGCAGCCACGTAAAATGAAACAACAAAAACATAAAAAGGCAGCGCAAGCAAATAGATTTATGTCAACGGTTTTTATATTTGCGGTATCACGTATCAAAGTGGGTCTCAACATGTTGCGCGAGCGCGTGAAATTCGTTGCAACATTTACAAATTGTCTAAATATAAATGTTAAGGCACACGTCCGCGTGCGTGTGTGTGTGTGTGTATGGGAACGCAAAACATCCTTGCTGCATCTGCTCGCATGAGGGCGTTCTCGGCAATTTAATGCCAATTCCGCAACAAAATCACATTTGCTCTGTTTTTTTTTTTTTTGGTGGCTTAACAAGGCCAACCATTTTGAAGGTTGTCAGGATAAGGTTTTGAATTAATGTTAAGATTTACTGGCAGATGTATTAAGTATTGATAGCGACCTTTGTGCGCACGAAAACGTAAATTGCTCCTTGAGTTATTCATTTTTTTTTAATTTCTATTATTTTTCTTTTTTGATGCTCGTTTCTATAAGAAACGTATAATAATTGCATACAAATTGGAAAGAAGCTACTAACAACATTGCCATCAGTACAGTTTGCATTTATGGCATGCAGAAATTTAGATTTTCAGTAAGCGTGGGTCGTCCACGTAGGCGGACTTCCATAAATAAGTAATAAATCGTCTAATTTTGCCAAAGTACGTGGGTGAAAGAGGTACAACTTCGAAGTGCGTCACCGTCTCGCTGGGAAGGGCTCCGGAATATGTACGTCATGACGGCAACGAACAAATGAACCGTCTAGCAAAATGCACTCTTTTTCGGGTCTACATAAAACAAGCTATCAAAGATTGGAAAAAGAGGGGATTTATTCGACACTCGATGGAGGTTTCAGCACCGAGAAAGAGAAAAAAACGTATAGTTGCATCTAACTAGTTATAAATTATGGATTATATTACAAGGTGGCGCAAAAGTAACCTTGCGAAGTGTTTTGGCTGTAATTTAAGCCTTTTTTATGGCATTTTCCATCACTTTGGCCAAAACTTTCGGCGATAGGTCCTCACATTCTTGACGGATATTGTATTTAAGTGCTGCAAGAGTCTGAGGCTTGTTAACATAAGCCCGCGACTTCAAAAAGCCCCACAAAAAGAAGTCTGGAGCGGTCAAATCAGGCGACCTTGCTGGCCAGTGCAAATCGCCAAAACGGGAGATTAGGCACCCGGGAAATGCATCCTTCAGCATATCGGTTGTGGCACGTGCAGTGTGTGCCGTTGCACCGTCCTGTTGGAACCACATGTTTTCCAATCCCAATTCATCAAGTTGCGGCAAAAAGAACTCGTTGATCACCATGCACAGTAACCCCGACGTCTTCGAAGAAAAACGGTCCGATGACTCCTCCAGTGAAAACAGTACACCATACAGTGACTTTGAGCGGGTGTAATGGCTCTTCGTGGGTTACAGGCGGATTTTCAGTGCCCCAGAAGTGTAAATTTTGCTTATTTACCCGCTAAGATGGAAATAGGCCTCATCACTCATGATTATTTTTGATGAAAAATCATCTTCCTCTTGGTGGTGATTAAGGATGGCTTGAGCGTATGTTAGACGCGATTGGCGGTCAGCAGCTAACAGCTGATGCACCGTCTGGACTTCGTACGGAAACATCTTCAAATCTTGTACCAAAATTCGCTGTAAAGACCGTCGACTGATACCCATTTGCGTGGCACGTCGTCTGGTCGATGTCGACGGTGCTTCCATGACATCCTCGGCTACAGCAGCAATATTCTCTGCAGAACGGCTACTCCGGGGTCTGCCACGCCTGGCAGCATCTCGTGTTGTGCCAGTCTCTTCGAGGCGAGCGGCTAAACGTCGCAGTGTTTCACCAGTGGGCGTTGGACATCGAGGAAATCTGCGACGAAATTCACGTTGTGCCAAAGTCACCGACCGATTATTGATCAAATAAATAGTCAGCAATACTCCGCGTTCTGAAGCAGTGTAGCGTAACATTTTAGTACAAACAAGAATCTGCCGTTTTTGCGAGCTGCACAATGGAATACCAGAGCCCATCAGTTGTAAATAATCAGCACTAAGATGAAGACTCACTCACCTGGGTGGTAGGACCCCTTATCCATTGACGGGTAGAATAAAAAGCCTAAGTAGTGCAGAGGCCTCCAATTACAGACTCACAGTCAAGCCTAATAGACCATATTAGAATCTAAATAAAAATAAGCAAAAAAGTTTCGAGGTGAACGACAGTCCAGGCTTAAATTCTCGCATCATTTGGAGTTATATTAGAAAGAAATTAGACGCCAGCAGAGCTCTTGAGCTTCAGCACGGTTCAATCTTCACCATCGAGACCTACATAGAAGACTTATGCCGCTTTTCTTCAACTGCATTGTTTGATTTCGTTAGTTGTTCAATGTAGACATCAGAATTGATCGTTCGGTTGGGTGGTAAGAGTTCAAAGTAGACAATCCCTTTGTAATCTTACCAAACTGATAACGAAATCTTCTTTTGATTAGTATCAGCTTTTGATGTGGTGTGAGTGGATTCACCTGGGCTGCTTCACGATCTTTTCCGTTTGATATTGTTGTAAACAACCCATTTTTTATCGCCAATTATCAGTCGTTTTAAAAATGGGTCATTTTCATTACGTTTCTTTAGCAAATCGCAGCTTTTAATGCGTTGCGTTAAATGCATTTCTTTGTGAGGAACCCATTTATCGATTTTTTGAACATAGCCAAGTTGTTTAAGTGATTTTCAATGCATGTATCCGAATCGATTATTGCTTTGATTAGGGCGTCATCAATTTCAACTCGACGACCCGAGCGTTTTTCATCTTTGTGTGAAAAATCGCCAGAGCGAAATTTGGCAAACCAATTTTGACACTGCCGTTCTTTTAAGACTTCGTCACCATAAACAGCATATAACTTTTTCTGGGCTTGCAATGCGGTTTTCCCTTAGCGGAAATAAAAAGCAAAATATGACGAAATAAATACACCAGTGGACCAAAAACTACACACCTGCTTGGAAGTGTAGATAGACATCTTATCACCAAGCTAGGGTAGGCGGGCTAGCAACCTAATTATCTAAAACGCATCTTGCTAACAAATCATCACGACGCCCTGCAATAGGAACTACATAATATATAAAGGGTTTTTCAATTGGCGCGGGTCGACGACTCTTCAACGTTTGGTGGCCAAATTTGAGACGACCGGGTCAGTAAATAATTAGCCAACACCCGTACGTTCAAGGAACGCAGGATCAGCCGAGAACATTGCCGCG
Source organism: Anastrepha ludens (assembly GCF_028408465.1). Classification (NCBI taxonomy): domain Eukaryota; kingdom Metazoa; phylum Arthropoda; class Insecta; order Diptera; family Tephritidae; genus Anastrepha; species Anastrepha ludens. Next base: position 78,823,005 of record NC_071501.1, on the reverse strand, counting down.
GTCCGTGAAAGTGTACAGCAGAACCCCAGGCAGTCTATTCCTCGCCGTGCACAAGAACTTGGCCTTTCGCAGACTTCAACTTGGCGAATTTTGCGTCGGGACTTGGGCCTACACCCGTCCAAGATCCAACTGACCCAGGAGCTAAAAGTTGATGAGCATAGACAACGCCGTTTGTTCGCTGACTGGGCTTCGAATCGTTTGGAAGAGAACCCCAGTTTTGGGCGAAAAATCATCTTTAGTGACGAGGCGCATTTTTGGATGAATGGCTGTGTTAACAAACAAAATTGCTGTATATGGGACGACACCAATCCACACGAGGTTCACCAGGTGATAATGCATCCTCAAAAAGTTACCGTTTGGTGTGGATTTTGGGCCGGCGGCGTCATTGGTCCGTACTTTTTGAAAACGACGTCGGTGAGGCGGTCACCGTCAACAGCGAGCGCTACACAACGATGATAACGAATTTCTTATGGCCCATATTGAACCATATGGACCTAGACAACATGTGGTTCCAGCAGGACGGCGCTACGTGTGGCACAACGCCACGATTGACATTCTGCACATCTACCCGCCCTTATTGAAAAACTCTTTAATTTTGGTATACACTCGCCAAAAGTAAAAACCTGCATTTTTTGACCTGTGATCGAAGTTAGACGCCATGTTTATTCAAATGGTAAATCCGCATAGAAAACTATGTGAGGTTTTTATTTTGAATATATCATAAGTTCAGCGGTGGCATGTAAAAAACAGCGCAAACATATTTGGGAACATTTTAACACTCTAACTGCTCATGAGATAAGTATTTTCTGTCTTTTTTATAGAAAAGCCAAAAAATGGTTATAAGGGAGCGATAAAGCTGGTTGAAAAGTGTTACAAAATGTTTGTCATAAAATTCTACTATAAGTATCTTAATACATCAAAGCCCTAAATTCAACTTAAAAGTCAGAATTAAATCAAATTCAGTGTAATCAGCAACTTCAAAAAACCCGAAGTGCACATTTTCCTAAAAAAGTAACTAATTAAAAAAAATTAATCACAGATTTGATTTCACTACATCAACATACTTTAATAAATATTTTTCTATTTGTTTTTATTTTTTCTAGTATTTTTTAATATTTGTGGACCCACTAGAGGGTTAAGTAAGTAGGTATTATCAATAAGTAATCCACTTCAGGTGCAGCAATGTAGGTGCATCTAAGCGAGAAGAACATTTACTAATAGGCAAGTCACTAACTACTGGATAACGGAGTACACAAAAATATGATGGAATGGTGAAAAAAAATTTGGCTGCCATGCCAGTTGGGATATGTTTAAGGTCTGGTCAAATACTCATTTTTTAAAGGTATTACTTAGGATTCTTTTTTTTTTTTACATTCTTTTTTGTAGTAGTGTGGCACCAAGGTAAGCGGCTTAAAAAAAAGGTAGGTGGCTTGTCAACATTACTCGTATTTTGACTCTTCAGGGCATCTGCAACAGAAAAGTTAATCTGATTATTATTCTGTAGCCTTGCCATTCGAGCAGGTGCTACAATGGAAAAATGTTTTTGAAAAATAATAAAATGGCGGACTTTTGAAAAAAAGGATGGTTTTTCGAGTGGAAATCAGACTATAGTGTGGAAAGTTAGGGTTGAAAAGAAACGAAAGTAGCACCTGCCAGAACTACTGATGTGTGGAATAACTGATGAACTGAAGCCAAAATCCTGTTGACAAGCCACCCATCTTTTTTGTAAGACGCTTACATTTAGCTTATACGAAACAAATTAACACAGCCAATGCTTATGTCCCGGCATTCGTATATCACTAACACAAGCTAAATGTTGTTAAATCTATCCCAAGTGACGTTTCCCCATCAGAAATTTACTCAGAGCCGAATAACGGTCTGTTACACATACCACCCATGCACAGTGTGACTTTTTTCACTTTTAGGATGCCAAAATTAATAACAGCCAAACCAATGGAGCAAATTCATTTCAAATTTTGCAGTGTGGTTGCAGATTCCTAAATCTGATTTGCGAATAAAAATGGGCGTGATACGCCCACTTTTTCTCCTTGCCCACATATAAGGTAAAATTTCACATAATCATATTTTCTACTTTAAAAGCATTTTCCAGTGCCAATTTAAATACAAATTGTTTAGATTTCTTAACTTTAGCTTAGAGGCTTATGACTAATATTTAAAAGATTTCATTCAGCCCCTGGGTACTTTTTTATACTACATTATACTGCTCAATGAAGGAGATAATCACAAATTGTTTCAATGATAAATATGTCACTAATCTTTATTTTATTAATAGTAAGCCAATAAACAGTTTCTAAAGATTAAACATAACAAAACATAAACACTTATTCGAAAGCAATTATTCATAATACTTCTTCCTGGGTCAGCAATGCAATTACATCTTGAGGCAAAGTCCAGCGCTTGGTTTTCGATGGCTTACGTAAGCTGCAAATGTAGGGATCGGATGATATTAGAAGTCTGTGCAATAAATCCTCATTAGTTTGAGTTCGTGAACTTTTCATTGTACACCATTCGCGATAATTTCTGACATCTTTATTTCTCGATTCTTGCGCTTCTTCGGAAAGCTGACCAATAGGAACCATGCATGACGATATTATATGTCTTGAATGGAACAGTATGCAGACTGACTGGCATATTGTACCACTCATATTCCCTCAAATAAAGATCGCGTGTGTCTCTCACGTATACCTCAAAGGCCTCAGCATTTATCTGAAATTCACACCCTAAGCAAGACAATATGGTGAAAAGCCTTTTTAAGAGACATAATTTAATGCCTGTAATGTCTGCAGTAACTTCTGCATTACTAAAAAAACGTCGTGCTGTGTTTCCGTCATTTGTATTGCCAGATTTCTCTTTTGGCATATCAATTAAAAGCCCAGTTTCGTTTCTAAATCTGCTTTGAATGCTTTCCTTCCTCTGTTTCAGTTTTTCCTTATTTTCGGCGCCTCTTACACACCATGTCCTTAGTTCCAACCGATATGCAATGAGCAACATACACTCCATGCACCGTATCCATGAGTGAAGTGGTGAAATGCCGAATCTTAGCATGTTTGCGTCAACTTTCCGTTCCGACAAAGCGCTAAAATTATTCATATCCTTCGCTAAAGCACCACATATATATATAACACGCTTGAGATGAGGTATATGCTGAAAGTGCATTACATACTTTACCGTCAATCATACACAAAATTAGTGTACTAGTAACTTTAAAGTTTAAATTTTCCATCTTAATTATTGTAGGAAGAAGATTAGAAATTTGGTCTTCCACAATCTTTACTTCTCTACGCCACATGTGGTCTACCTACCAACATCAAGACGGTATTTTCCAAAGTCTTCACTCTTGGAAAACCAACTATAATTACGGGCTAGAACACGGGCCTTAACTCGGCAAGACCCCTCCCACTTTGAAGAAAATTGGTAACACAGTTTTTTATACGCTCTCCTAGCTTTTTAGTATCCACGTCTCTTCCGATCACCGCAAAAATTTTCTCTAACACCGCATCACGACGCGTTTCTTTTGAGCTCGTCAGCCAAATTTCAAAAAGTTCTTTCCGAGGAATCGCCATGAAAACTTCTTTTAAAGCTGTGGTAGCAAATTGTAGCAAAATTGTATTCCAGTATCTGAAACACAGAATCCTAAAGGTCGTTTCGCTGTTAAAGAATGGACGGAACTCGATGGACCAATATAAGTTTTTCTCAGTAAAATATCAAAAATAATATTAAGCTATGGCTGTTTTAGTGATATTTTACTAAGCGGATTTGTATCGATAGTAAAAACTTTATACTCCTCTTACTTACCCCTGAAGTACAAAATTGTTGAAATTCAATCAGCAAATACTCAATTTTATGAAATTGATACTTATTCGCGTTATATCTTTTGACAAACTTCACAGCGATGTTCGGATAATAAATAAAAATTATTCAACTGACGCACCGGCTTGTGTTTGAAAACGGTTATCTTTCTTAAAACTATTGTTTTGATAAATTTTGAGTACACTGTCGTAAAATTTGGTAATTTTTACACAACATACCGAAAGAAAATCATTTTCGCAGAACTTTTTTTTTTTTAATTTTGGCATCCTAAAACGATAAAAAGTCACAGTGTGCCATGGTGTAATACAAAATTGTGAGGGTAGCAGTCGAAGTCAAATATTTGAGACTCGGCAGCAGACTTGCTTGCTCGCTCATTTCACACGTATTCACTCACCCGTTTAATCAGTCTTTATGCAGACAGCATCGAAATAACGTGAGAGGGAACTGTGTTGATTTTGTTTTCGTATATCACCTACACAATCTCTGTTTTTTCTTAGTCAAATCGCTGTTATGACCCATGTGACAATAGCCAATCAGCTGATTCTTTCAAATTCGCTGAGAGTCGGTTAATGGCCTGTAAATCGCGTTCACCATGGCGAGAGTGAATGCGCTGACATATCAATGCTAACGATGAGGAGCCGATCTCTTCAGGTAGGTTAGGGTCATACTAAACTGACGTAGGGCAGCCAAAAATCATGTTTCGCTCATGCAATAACAAGACTACCAACTATTTTCAACTCTACGAATGGTTAATTAAATTGAATATCAACCCCGGTTTTCGATCTGATAGGCATTCATGCGATTTCCAAATCTTATCAAATAATTTCCTACACATCAATCATTCACATTAACAAGGTACTTGTACGGAATGGAAACAAGAACGTTATCTGTTGGCATTGCAAACGAATAAATATTGTATGTATGTAAATATATTGCATAATTATACATAATCTATGTGTGTTTAGGAATAACTGGTCTTAATAGAACAATACAACAGGCTGAGGTGTACACATGAAGCAGCGTACAAGTGTTTGCTAATACCAATACATACTTATATAGATATATCCGTTTATATTATATGTAGGTATGCATAGGAGTCGCATGTAAATTTGCAATTTTAATAAGAGACATATTCATTAGCCTAATTAAATTCCTTGTAATACATTTTCATGCTTTCTGATGTATATAATAATAATAATAATAGTGCGTTGACTGATTTACAATGCCTTATTTAGTACATTAGTATAGTACAGGGTGCGGCTGATAAATTCGCAGCTGAAACTACTTAGTGAGTGAAAAGTAAGCTTTGCTATTTTTTTGTTTATTAATTTTTAATTTAATTATCAACTGAAATATACTTTTCACATAGTGAGTATACGAGGTTTGCTATTTATATTTCTGGCCTATCTAGGAAAAAAATGCAAATCTTACTTTGGAAAGACTTTCCTGACTTTTGTCATGCAAGAAGCGTAACAGAGATACCCGATCCGTATATAATTTGCTTATTAGCTGTCTTTATGATCGCAAAATGTATTTTTAACTGTAGGTGCGGAATCGTAATCTCAGACCACGATGAGTGGAAACTGGAAGGACCTTGGGTCGCTTCCAGAAGTCGCGAATGATTCACAGACGTGCGAAAACAAATACTGAAATCGATTAAGAGATCTTTTGTCTGAACTAATAGGTACATAACCTAGCATCTTTCAAGCTGAAATTCACGCCATTTCGATCTGTGCCAGAATAAATCATATGAGGGGCAATAAGGGCGCACACATAGCTACATACTCGGACACTCAAGCTGTATTAAAAGCACCAGCTTCATATTCAGTGGAGTCAAAACTATTGTACGAACGCCTTAGCAACTTTAACCAGCTTAGTGCAATCAATAAAATTATAATTTGCTGAGTTTCTGATGAATTCGCTAGAGCGGTGTCGGCAGCAGATTCTCACGGTCCAGAGCTTGAATATGTTATCAACTGGGCAGAAGCTAAATGCGTAGTAAATAATTGGGAGAATACTCAAAGAATAACCCACACCAAGAATAAGTCATACAAAGAATAAGTAACACAAGAACTCTGTCAAGCCAAAAGTCTTATAAAATCGTTTACCTGCAATATAGAACTGCATATCACGCGTAAAGTCAACATTAGGCAAATAGTTGGTTTTCTGACCAGTCATTATTGCTTAAGTTACCATCTCTCACAAATGCTTATTAGAAACGGGACATAGAGTAGACTCTGTCTGGATGATGATAAAACCGCGGATCATATCTTGTGCAACTGCATTGCCTTGGCAAAGTCGAGACTGCACATCTTTCATCGAGCTCAAATGGATCCGAATGAAATCAGAAATACCCCTATTGCAGATATTCCGAAATTTGTCCGCAAGACGGCTGAAAGAATTTGGCTTTCAACCAATTCTCAGCCTGAGGCAGGGAAAATCTAGATTAAATAAAATACACTCAATGATAGTAGTGCTAGGCGATGGGACGAGCATTAACTGCTAGTAAAACATGTAATGGGACATAAATGATCCACTAGAACGAAGTGTCGGTCTACGCTACCGATACTTAGTAGTTCTTTATTATCAATGAAAAAACTAATCTTAGTAGTTTTATTGTCTTTGAAAATTTTCTCTGTTATGATTACTAACTCTTATATTTGTTTGGATGAAGTTTCGAAGCCCACCCGCTTTTCTAGGCTATTTTTTAAATTGCTTGGCATTCAGCGCGAATACACCTTTTTACCACAATGTAATCATGCGAAATCTTAATTATGCTCCTCATACTAATACCCACGTGTGTTATGCCTTAGTAACACGGCATGTGACATGATGATTTTGCTCAATCAATTTGCGCACAACATCGATATTTCCTGCTTGATTTGTGAAGAACTTTCCCGAATTTGTGACAACGAAAAAGTTAATTGTGCCAGTTTTTATGATGCTAAAGGCCGTCGCCGTAGGGATAGTATGGGTTGGTATATGACTACCATACGGTAGTGCAAAGATTCGGATCCCCAGGCATGAAACATCAAGTAACACAAAAAGTTTTTTCTAATTGTGGTCACCCTCGGCAAGCAATGAGAAACCTTCGAGACCTTCGTGAATATTTCTGCTATGGAAAAGCTGAAATTGCCCAACCTTTTTTTATCACTTTATATGAAAGCGACATTTGTTCAAAAATATGACATTCAAAAATATATCTTTCGTATTTCCGCTTCAAACATGAGTTTAATGTGAGAACTTTCTGTTTTCTTTGACTTGGCGTTGTCTCGTTGTTCCAGGAATATGTATAACTACTCATGAATGAAATAAAAAAGGGGTGTTATTTATATTAAGCAGATTTTACGCAATCAGTAACGAGATGATGCATCGCCGCTAACTTATCAACCCTCCCTCGTGCATATATGTACATATATATTAATTCCATCGATTTTTGGCTTGCTACACTGCGTTGAATAACCACAGCATCCGGAACTATTGACAACTTTTGATAATTTATAAGTTTTTTTATTTAATTTAAAAAACTCTTTAATGAAAAAGAATTTAATTTTCCTGTCCATATAAATTCAAGTTCCAAAATTTGTGCGAACTGAAAAAAAATTGAAAAAATGTTCATTAAAATTTCATACTACATAACAAATTTTCATAAAAATGTCACACTTTTTAATCAGAATTTTTCTAGAAAAATTTCGGGTATGCAGTTCTAGAGCCGCTTGAATTTTATTAGTTTGGAGTTGTAAGTGGCTCGAAAACCGTATTGATTTTCGACAATTTTTTTTTCCGCTGGTCTTGTCCATATGCTAGAAATTTTTTATATGGAAGAAAACCCCCAATTGGTAGTCTGGTGAAATACTCATTTTTCAGCGTCTTAAAAAAAAAATAAATGGCTTGTCAACAGGATTTTGGCTCTTCAGTACATCTGAAACAAAAAAGTTAAACTTATTATTATTCTATAGGCTTGCCATTCTGGCAGGTGCTACTTTCATTTCTTTTCAACCCTAACTTCCCATACTACAGTCGGATTTCAAACCGAAAAACCAGCCTTTTTTTCAAAAGTCCGCGATTTTGTTATTTTTCCAAAAAATTTTCCCATTGTAGCACCTGCCAAAATGACAAGCCTACAGAATAATAATCAGTTTAACTTTTTTGTTTCAGGTGTACTGAAGAGCCAAAATCCTCTTGACAAGCCACCTATTTTTTTTTAAGAGCAAACTACTACTAAACAAAAAATGTCAACAAAAAATGTTTTTGTATACTATTTCATGCCAATAATAACAAACTATAAAATCAAAACGATCGCATTTTATTTTCTTAAAAAATAAAATCCTAAATAACATCTATGAAAAATAAGAATTTGACCAGACTACCTTAAAAAAAAGTATTGGAGGTTGAATTAGTTTTAAAGGTTTTTTTCGAAGATTTGGGGCTTTATTGTGAAAAAACGGTACAAAATATTTTATTTGAAGTATTGGCCATCGCTAGCTACAACTTTCGCCCATCTTTCGGGCAATTTCCGGATGCCGTTTCTCCAAAATTCTGGCCGCTGCTTGGCTATCCATGACTCAACCCATATTTTGGTAGCCTCGTACGAGGAGAACCGCTGGTCCGCCAAATCGAGACTCATATGCCGGAACAAATGATAATCGGAGGGAGCTATGTCTGGACTATACTGCGGGTGGGGTAACACTTCCCAGCCAAGCGTTCCAAGGTATTTTTTGACAGGTTGAGCAACATGCGGCCGAGCGTTGTCATGTTGCAAAATAACCTTGTCGTGCCTTTTTACCATTTCCGGCCGTTTTTCTTTCAATGCCCGGCTTAAACGCATCAATTGCAGTCGGTAACGATCCCCCGTGATTGCTTCGCCCGGTTGGAGCAGCTCAAAATATACGACGCCGACCTGATCCCACCAAATGCAGAGCATGATTTTCTTGCCGTGAATATTCTGCTTGGCCGTCGACGTTGATGCGTGGCCGGGCAAACCCCATGATTTTTTGCGTTTTGGGTTATCGTAGTGGATCCATTTTTCGCCGCCAGTCACCACCCGATGCAAAAAACCCTTCCGATTTTGTCGCTCGATCAGCAATTCGCACGTAAAAAATCGCCGTTCGACGTCGCGCAGCTTCAACTCGTACGGGACCCAATGTCCTTGCTTGCAAACGGTTGATTTATCAACGCCCAATGATTCAGCAAGCTCTTCTTGGGTTTGGCACGAGTCCTCGTTTACCAATTCCCCCAATTCCGCGTCCTCGAACTTTTTGGGCTGGCCAAGACGCTCCTTGTCTTCGGTGTGAAAATCACCACTTTTGAATCGTCGAAACCAGTACTCACATGTTGAAAAGCAAAGCTTCCCGCAAATTGCGTTTCGACGGCACGAAAGTTGACGTACTCGGAGCACGAAAACACTGCGTTGTTTATACTTCAGCGAAATGACAGATACTGATAAACAAAGCCTAGGGATGAGGCTTTGTCATGAATATATATTCAGTATTGCCAACGCGATAAAGTGATAAATAGCGTCATCTGTGTGTCACCTTTAAAACTAATTCAACCTCCCAATATCAAAAATTAACACGAATTCTTAGGCACATGAAGTTTACACTCTGCTTTTTAAAATTCTAAGGGCTATAAGATCGCATACCTGGGATTTTCCTAAAAAATTGTATTAAAAAAAATTTCATGAAAATTTGTTCCATTTTTTTTAATTTTCACAAAGTTTGGAATCTGAATTTATATGGTATTTGTAGTAAATGATAAAACTAAAATGTAAAAATCCCAATGTATTATTATACTATATATAATATAAAAATATAAATCATAAAAAATCTATTAAAATTAACCCAGAGACATGTTCGCATAAGTTGTCGAAATGCGTCAATTAGTTCTTGTGTTATAGTTATTTAACACAGTGTGTACTTTGTGTATATAAATAGATATAAAGTATATGTATTTACATTTGTTATGTATGAATTATGTATGTATGTATGTATATTACTAAATACAATCAAACACTCTTCAGCAGAAGCTTATACATACATACACACAAAAGCATGTATGAATATTGACATTTATTGGTTGCATTAAAAGGACAAATACAAACACTTGTTTACGCAAATCACAGCCAGACGTACGCTTGAAATCAGAAGAGCCCTTAAGCAGCACAAACAAACTGGCTTTGAGACAAATACGACTTGTATGAATTCAGGCAATTTATAAATACATAAGTATGTGTGCAGTTACATTGAAGATTACTTTTGGCTCGAACAAATGTCAGCTCTTTATAACCTTTTACATGAATAACAATTGTCTTCGGGTTATTAAAATGTATATCGAAGCCTTTTCACTTTAAATAGAAACCACAAAATGCTCACTCAGTTTTGAAATGATTGCCCATCTAGGCTGAATACAAATCTATATGTAAATACGTACATGAATAGAACACACCGAATATGGGTTTGTGTGCCTGACAATTTACTCGTATACTACACACATACTTGTATACTAGCATCTCACTTAAAACAGCTTTGGAGAATTTACACAAACGAATACGAGTATTAGAAATTCTCGTAGAGCAAACAAAGAACAACAACTTACTATTGAACGCTGGTAAGTAAACATGGAATAAATAGATATATTTAGTGGACTAGTAATATGAGCCAGTCGGTTGCCTAATAAACACTTCTCCTAGCAAGCTATGCAAAAAGCGATGTGAAAAGGTAGGTGATAATGATTAACGGGAAGCGACCAACGAAAAAGAGGATGGTCAAATTACGATTAAAGGCTATTTTAATAATTTTTCTTGATATGCCCAGCACTTTGAATATTTATAAATATTTCTACTAAGCATACCATGACTGTGCATGGTTGATTTGAACCAAATGCGGATAAGTGTTTTGAGTGTTTAGAAACAGCTGGACCTTACACCATGATGATATCCCGACTCATTCTGCCTTTTACTGTGTACAATTTTTTGGCGGAAAAAAGGGCATTACTATTTCTTCTTCTCCAAGATGAAGTCTCACTTCAAGCGAACTCATCATGGCGGCGTACAAGAGATCAAGAAAACTGCAACTTCTGCGCTGAAGTGGTTAACTTTGGAGTATTTTCAATGAGGCTTCCAGACGTTGAATATCAATAAAACGGTCCGCGGATGACATATGGCAAAAATAAATTTTTTGATGGATGGTAGGACTGTTATAAGCTTACATGGCAAATTTCAGAGTGATATGTTAGATAGTTTGTTTTCTGTGCTACTGTAAACAAGTCAAGCCCGAGTGTGTTCTTCGAATTTAACGATGGAAATTCAAGTTGAACAAAGAATTTGTTTGAAATTTTGTTATTCCAACAAAATTTCGGCTTCAGACGCCCTAAAAATGTTGCAGACAACCTATGGGGACTCTGCTCTATCGTGTGCACGTGTTTTCCAGTGGTACAAATCGTTCAACGAGGGCCGTATATCGGTTGAAAACTTGCCTCATGAACGTCGTCCAGCAACATCAGTAAACGACGAAAACATCGGAAAAGTAAAGGAAATTGTGCTTGAAAATCGCCGTGTGACCGAAAGAGAGATAGCTAGTGAGCTGAGCATATCAAATGGATCCGTTCATACTATTATTCATGATGTCTTTCGCATGAGACGAGTGTCCGCGCGTCTTGTTCCAAAATGTTTGAATTTTCTTCAAAAAGAACAACGCAAAACTGTCGCTAAGGAAATGCTCGCTATGACTGATACGGACATCCGGCACATCATAACTGGTGACGAGACTTGTGTTTATGAGTATGACGTCGAAACAGCCCAACAATCATCGGAATGGCGCTCCCCGGAGGAGCCGAAACCCAAAAAACCACGCCAAAGTCGCTCAAAAATTAAGGTTATGCTGACTGTTTTTTTTCGATTACGAAGGTGTGGTGCACTCGGAGCTCCTTCCGCAAGCCCGATCGGTTAACGCTGAATATTATTTAGACGTTTTAAAGCGTTTGCACGATAACACTCGTCTTAAAAGGAAGGAATTGTGAGACAACAAGTCATGGTTATTGCATCACGATAATGCACCAGCTCACACATCACGTCTTGTTCACGATTATTTGAACAAAAATAATGTTAATATCGTTCCGCAAGCACCGTATTCACCTTATATGGCTCCATGTGACTTTTTCCTGTTTCCCAAGCTCAAGTTGCCGCTCCGTGGAAAACATTTTGAGACAATTGAAGTCATAAAAGAGAATTCGAAGAAGGAACTGAAATCCATACCGAAATCGGCCTTCCAGAAATGCTATGATGATTGGAAAAAACGTTGGCATATGTGTATCGCCTCCAATGGTGATTACTTTGAAGGAGATAAAATAAAAATTGAACAATAATTAACCGTTTGTGTTTTATTAAATCAGTCTCGTTCATATTTGAGCAGAAGTAAATGCGGTTATTAGAAATATTATGACATCAATGCCACTTGAAGGATAGTGTTTTTGGGTTAAGGAATAAAAAAATTAATTCAATTCAAGAAATAAAAAAAAATTAATTTAATTCAGGAAATAGAAAAATTAATTAAATTCAGAAATTAAAAAAATTAATTCATAACAAAATTAAAAATATTATAAATGTACAGCCAGGAAAATATAGAATTACTAGGAAATTCGTCGTAGAATAATCAATTATTGCTTAGATTATTTCTGCTTAATTTTGTTATATGACAGGATTTCAAAAACGAAATCATTTTCAAGATATTCGATGTGAAAAAAAATTTAAAAAAAATTGTGGACGCATATGTAAAATTTTTTCGGGTCATATTTTTTTTTTTGTTAAATGTATTGTTGTTTTTCTATTCGTTTGTGTATGATTTTCTATTAGTTAAAGGATATGTTAAAATCTATAATTAATTTTTAACTTATTTTCAGCGTAGAAGTTTGTCAGTATTTCACCATTTTCATTCATGACATCTTCAATGAATCTTTGTTTAATACCACTTATTGCTGACTGGTCTATTCCTTCATTCAATTCCCCCGTTATTATAAAAGGTTCATTACTTTTTATCGAATCCTGTCCTTTTGGAGAATTGCATAGACTTCAAGACATTTATAAATTCACAAAAGCCTTAAATAAAATTTTTCCCAGGTCAGGCAATTAACCATAAGCGAACGAAGAAAAATACAACTGAATATATTCCGCAAGTATATAGTATAACACAAGAAAACAGCGATTCCAAACACTTTCTGTTTAGTATCTGGCATAATTTAAGCAATCGAAAAAAATAGGTGAATATTTTTTGCATTCAGAAGATGCACACAAGTGAAGGGACCTACAGTTTAAAGCCGACTTCGAACGGTATATATTTTTTTATGAGGAGATTTTTTCATGGCAGAAATACACTCGGAGGTTTGCCATTGCTTGCCGAGGTGCGGCCGCTATTATATTAGAAAAATCTTTTTCTTTATTTTGGTCTCTCACCGAGATTCGAACCTATATTCCCTCTCTGAATTCGGAATGATAGTCACCCCACCACAAGTTATGCAGTTTTAATCGTTTTCGTTTTTATTTAGTTTGTGAGTTTTAGTTTACCCATGTGATTTGTCTGTGGTAGAAGTGCTAGACCTGCCTGTTTCAATTTTGGAGATAATAATTTCCTTTATTATCTAGAACAACTCTCTAGGTAACCCTTTACGTAATACAAAATAGTAGTAATGTCGTGTACTAATATACAATACAATTCTCATTATTATTACCACTCATAAAGATAATTATTTGCATTTCTTTAGAGAACTTAAATCTTTAGATAGGAATTTAATTTTTTTTTTCTTAATCTCGAATCGGAAATAAAATTAAATCCTAGTTCCTTCTGGTGATATGTTAAGTCCTGGAAGTTATGCTAAAGTATTTCCTCCGTAGTCTGCTATAATGGAACTCAAACATTTTCTTCTCTAGATGTAGCTAACGCTTCGGCCACTCAAGGCACCATCAAAACCTGTTGTAGACGGGCTATCTTCGTATCTTTTAAAAAACTGCTCTACAATTGCCTATCCACTTGTATTAATGTTTAATAAAAACTTTGAACGGGAAGACTGCATAGATATCTGGAAAGTAACAACTATTAATCCAATATTCACAAATGATACTAAGAGTAATATTGCCAATTATACATCAATCTCCAAACGAATTTTGAGACTCGAACCTACGTACTCCGAAACGAGCCATTCGGCTACGGTGAACTTATAGTGAAAGATAAAAATTATTTCTCAGTTAATCGTTTAAAGGGGGCCTCTTATCAGTCGGCTTCAAAAAATCGATTTTTTGTTTTTACTGCAATCGATAGATATAGTATAGAAGAATATGCCCTAACAATTTTATAGCGGAATTCAAAGTGATTTCGGAGTTACAGGTCTGTGTACCGTCCCTCGTGTGAGTATACTGTCTACCTTCTGAAAACTTTGAAACACGTTTTCTGAAAACCATGTTTTTGAAAATGGTGTACAAGATTTAAAAAAACGACGGAAGTTGTCGTTTCAAACCGATAATCTATGTAAAGATAACTAACAAAATACAAAACAAAATTCAGTTTTTAATGTTATTTAACAACTTTTTTGAAAAAAAGCGAAAAAGCACTTTTTTTTCAATAATTAATTGTGTGTTTATTTTTTTTATATTTTTATTCAAGAGTAGTCTACTATATGCGGGAAAGCCTTCTGAATAAGACAATATTTTTCTTTTGTGTTTCAAGTGAAAACTACGACCGCAATCTTACACGCCGTTTTACTACCGCGCAGCGAGAAGCTGTGCGAGATCGCTCATATGTCCGCCATTTTGTTTTTTTATTTATGTTAAAAAATTATTTATAACTTTTCAATCATGCCTTCAAATAAATGCAAAATATTATTCCTATGTGTCGCTTTTTTCGCCTCGAAAAAACATTGAGAAAAAACACCTTCTTTTGAAGCCACTGATAAGAGGCCCCCCTTAATCTCTGTAGACCAGCACGATTTCATGAAAAGTAGATCAACTTTTACAAATCTTGCAGTTTTTTCTTAATATTGTATATCATCTTTCATAAAAAAGTTCAAGTTGACACTGTTTACAAGGAATTTTTTCCTAATTGATTGCTATAGGATTTTACCCACCCTTTCAAAATGAATTAAATCCTCTCTTGCCTCTCAGAAATATGTTGTTAATGTAAATGTAATGTTATTTTATTGGTGTATGCCAGGGAAGTATATTGAGTTCCCTACTTTTTATAGATTTTGTTAATGATATTTCCAGTTGTTTTAAAAACGTAAATTTTATTTTGTATGTTAATGATTTAAAGATATATTCGGTAATTGCAAGTACTATAAATATTCAATCTGATTTAGAAAGAGAAAAGTTATAAGCAAGTGGTTTCATGTCCCATATTCTAAATCCTGCTTTCTTATACCTACTTCCGACTGCATTGATGGTTCTAGATTATCCAACATAAGTAAAATGATTGATCTTGGTGAGGTATTTGACCGTAGCTTCTCTTTTCAAAGACATTTAAATTACACCATTTCAGGTCACATTCCGTACTTGTTTTTGTTCGACGTTTTAAATAGTTCGGACTTTGTTGATCCATATATGATACTCTGAAGCTGTTATGTACCTCTCTGGCGCATTCGAAGCTGTTTTGTGCTTGTCATATTAGTAGGCTTGAACGCGTCCAGAAAGTCTTTGTCCGTTATGCTTATACTTTATGATTTGCGTGTTTTGCATTTAATGATCCAATTCCTATAAAAGTCTGTGCTTGCTCATTAATCTAATATTCTTTCACTGTCAATTATAAGGATCGTTACAATGTCCACATTACAACCAAAGAATCAAAACAGAGGTTTAATTTTTTTTTTAACTTAATTGCTTAGTTTTAAGAGGTTACATACGTCCAGCAGAGCCAAAAATGCGTTGAAAGAATTTATTTTACTTTTTCTTAACAAAAATTTGTATATAAAAAATCACGTGACCCAAAGTACAATGAAAAAAGTTACTCCACGATCTGCTGCATTTCTCCTTAAAATGCTGATGGATCCGTGAAAAGAAAAAAAATTCTTCTAAAATAAAGTTGGATTTTTGAATTTGGAAAAATTTTGCAATTTGCGGCATTTTAAAAAAAGTATGCGTTTTACGTCATAAATACCACACTTTAATTATGTTTATAAAAATGTTTAAGAAAAATTTCAAAAATCCGGCGCTACAGACTACAAAGAAAACACTTTCGAATATTTAAAAAAAACCGCATCAAAAAATATTAAAAACTGTATGAGTTATTATGCAGACCGTTCCGGAAAAAGTATTTTCGAGGAAAACGAGTTTAGACTTTGAAGTGTATTTTGCTCGAGGTCGAGCGGGCAGTTACATTTTCTACCATAACTTTGCATCTATGGGGAGTTTTTACAATCGGCTTTCACAAAAATACGCTTAAAACTATTGTATAAAGAATAATAATCTTAAAAAAAAAGATCGATTTTTTGAAAATTCTGGACGTATGGTACCCCTTAATCTATTTTTCATAGTCTGTCAACGGAATACTGCAATTTTAGATGTATGCTATTCCAACAATTCAAAGGGCACTTATTCTGAGGCCTTGCAAGACATTTAGTTCCAATGCCTGGCCTCAAAACTTTGAAAAGAAAATTGTGTAAAATATTTGCCAATTACTTATCTATGATGTGTTTAAAAGTTTTCTAAAATATTTCTTTTATTTTATTAGAAAAAACTGTAAAAAATATATATTTTTTTTTGCCTTCGAAACCCATGTAACCTCTCATGCCAAAATCTGTATCATCTCATTGATTTGAAAAATATGCTTTATTCCTAAAAACACCCATTATTTTGCACATACAATAGGATTATATGAACTGGTAAAATTACCTATTAAAAGTTCCATATAATTGCATTATTACGTTTTTTGTTTGCCTTCGCAACAATCGGCGTTGTTAGCGAATTGCCAGTAGCTGGCTTCAAGCCATTTCTATTGGTAGGCAGACATGTAATTGAATTTTATTGTACGAGCACTGCTCACTTAATGGAGTAATTTGAATATGAAATCTGGAAAATGCATTAAGCTGTGGCATTTTTTTGAAACTTTCGCATGATTACGTGGCAAAAAAAAAAAAATCAATAAACGCCGCGGAGGAAGTTAGTGAAGCCATTCTGCCACAGCAAGTGCGCGTAATGAGTTCCAAACTAATGATGTGCCACCGCAATGCTGAAAATACCAATGGGAAATACAACTTTTGTTTTATTTTTAAAGTTTTTATTTTAAAATTTTACCAGATATTTCCTTTGATTTTAAATAAAATAGTAATAATAAAGAATTTGCGACTATTACTCTGTGGTTGTCTGTCGAAAAATATACAAAAAAAATTGCGATATACATGAACATTTTTTTCCTTTTTATCTTTAAAACTATTCGTTTACAATTGAATTTTCGATATTTCAAAGCATCACTGATATACTAAACAAGACAATCTCATCCAAATACTCAAATTCTATTTAAGGTATTACTAATTTCTTCAATAAAGCTTCCTCAGGTATATGAATCGAACTATTTTCAAAATTGGGCACCTTCTTAAAAAATCGGTTACGTTTTATAATTAATTTAAGTTACTAAATGTACACATTAAATTTTTGTGTCCTCTAAGATGTAAAAGATCACATCTGGCCTTCAAAGCCCAGACTATTTTATACTTATCAACGTTAGCACTTAAATATTTTTTACCGATATTTTGAACTAAATATTCAAAAATACCTTAAAGATTTAGACTTAGATTTTTTTTTTCATAATATCTGCTTATTTTTCTTATCTAAATTTTGAAGCCCGACCGCCGTAGCCGAATGGAGTGGTGTGAGCCAACCATTCGGAGTACGGAGGTTCTAATCTCCGTACAGGAAACACGAAAATGAAGAAAAAGTTTTTTTACCGGTCGCCCCCGGCAGACAATAGCAAGCTCCCGAATGTATTTCTACCACTAGAAAGCTCCTCATAAAAACTATCTGACATTTTGAGTCGGCTCAAACCTGTAGGTCCCTCCATTTGTGGAACAAAAACAAGACGCGAGCCACAAATTGGAGGAAGAGCTCGGCCAAACATCTAAAAAGGGTGTAAGCGCTAATTATATTATAATATATAAATCCAAGTTCGTTCCACTTTCCTCTATATCGTAATTTCAAAGCGCCGCGCTATGTTCAGCTTTGAACTGCTTTTGACCGAAAGATTTTTCTCTCTCTGATAACTTTTGAAAGTTTATGTCTCAATCTTATCGTATTCATGGCGAAGTTGGAATGTAAGGTATACAAATGATAATTCGGTGTATCACTTTCTAAGAAAATACAATTTTTTTCTTTTTATTTTTACGGCAACAATGCTATGTCCGGAGACTAAAACAGGCTCCCTCATTTGGAACCGTCGGCCACTCTGCAACCGCTTTCACATTCCTTCAGAGTGGCGTTCCATCTTCCTTATAACAAAGATCTATACCTAAGTGCCTGCGTCCAGGTTCCGCTTTTTTATACGGAGAATTCTTTCCGCGAAACCGCTGATGATCTCCAACACTTCCTCGCCTGCATTCTCCAGCGTTCGCCGTTGTTGTTCCCAACGCAAGCATTGGGAAAATGTGTATTCAGCGTCATCTTCGGCGGCGTCTCCGTATATGCATGTTGGGTGTTCGCATTTTCCTATTTTGAACAGGTTTTTCTGGAAATACTCGTGTCCCGAAAGCATTTGGGTTGTATAAAAAATGACTCACCGAAGTTCGTGCTGTTCCATGTGGCGACTTCTTTTATAAGCCTAGCTGTCCATCAGTCGCGTGTTTCGTTAGTCCAGCGGTCTTGCCATAGCCCTAGCGTTGGATTTCTTATTTCGTGTGCTACAGGTTTGTTAACTCTTTCTTCCATTCCCTCCTTCTTTAAAGCCCACAGCCCAGCCCTTTTCCTCTAAAAGTCTAGTAAGCCTATCGGCTTATTACTTGAACAGCTGGCCCTGATACTGTGCGGTAGGCGGACAATACTCTCAGGGCTGCCTATCGTTGTATCGATGCTAAGAGTATCGATGCTTACATCGATGATTTACCTTTAGCGCATTTGCTAACAGTTCAGCTCCGTTTAAGGGGTTAGGTGGGTTTCAGAGGTTGCAAAAAAGGAGGTTTTGACTATTTTTTTTTTAGTATATAAAATCATATATTTTATTTAAGCAATTCACTAGATCTAAGATACATATATAAACAGTATTTTGTGAAATTTTTATTTAAAAATTTCGAAAACTCAGCCGTTGGTACCTCATCTTCCTTAACGTCTCAAAAAAAAAATCTCTTGCTGTGGACAGCATAACTCAGTATTGGTTCATCTAAAATCAGAAAACCAAACGGATTTCGTTAGTACATGGATAAATTTCGTTGTTCTACGAAGGAAAAAAAAAAATAATCAAAATTTGAATTTTTGACAGGCTTTGAACCAAAAGCACATTTTTTAGTGAAATTTTCGACATACATTGGCTCAAAAAAAATAGTTGTAATTAAAAAATAAAATCCTTCGTTCAATAACTAGATAATGTTATTTCAAAGATTTGTACAAAATTTGAATTAAATCGCTTCATAACTTTTTGAGATATCGTGTCCACCGACTTAAAAATGGAGTTTTGAGATAAACACGTATACCTGCGAAGCGTTCAACTGACGTGGCCTAATGGGCGGAACTTCTGAAGTGTCTTTCTCTTAGAATTTTACTCGGATTGACTTAAAATTTTAGGAGAGTATTTTATGCGTACTGCACTATTTAATGAGATAAAAAAAAAAAATCGATTTTTTGAAATTTTCAAACCCACCTAACCCCTTAACGGACAGCGTGGTAGCTGTCATTAGAAAATACAGTAATATAACGTATTTATGGACAGATGAAAAAATATATTTGAATTTTGTCAACTTTTTCGAAAATCTCAAACCCCATACTTCCACCGCATAACTATGTATCGATACAGGATCAGCTAAAATTTACATTTCGCAGCTAGCTTTATTTTATTTTTGGTTAGAAAAGTCCTCCAAGTTCCATTTATGCTATTTTTTGCTAGACAATTGCTCTTCTCATCGTTCTATCATATTTTTTAATTAAGTTTTGGTAACAATTATCGCAATCGTTATTGAAATATTCTGTGCTCTAAACATCAAGTTTTTACTTTCTACTAACCGACCATGTTAAAAGAAAACAATTATATTTGACTTAGCGAGGTTCACTTGAATGTTCCAGACATTACAATGGGCATCTTAATTATTGGCTGTGGGGTTAGACTTATCCAACCACATTTTTGTCTGGCCCATGTATTTTCCTATAAGAATTGAACGTTTAATCAATATTCGAAATGCAAATTTCCCTTCTGAGTAACGGTCAGGTGGACTGGTACTTGAGTGTATCATGAAACTTTATCTACTAGGAATGCACAATTGTATCCAACTAATTTCAGTCCCTGAACACAGGGGTATAACTGGGAACGAAGTAGCGAATGCATTAGCGAGAAAGTCTGCGACCTCGCCTCTAATAGGACCCGAGCCCTTAATTGCTATAGAACAATGCGCCATCAAGGAGAAGCCCTGGAGTGAAGAGCTAGGGCTAAGGGAGGTTTTCTAGCACCAAACTATGGCGCTATGCCAGGCGAAATCCTCATAAAACTCATAACCCTCCCGAAGAATAATTTTAGAATACTCAGGGCATTCTCACAGACTCTTGCCGTTTCTGCGTCCAATCTCAGCAAACTCAAATGCACCTTCTCCTGGAATGCAGCTCTATAGCGCGGAGAAGGTTGAAACATCTTGGTCAATTGCAGCCAGAGGAAAGGCACATACGCTCAACCCAACTCAGCTCTATCCTGAGTTTAATAAGGGAACAATGCGCTTAGATTAAGTACTGGGTATAGGGCACAAAAGACCATAAGGTCGAATTGCAAACCTCATTCGATTTCTTCATTTTTTCACATATCTATAAGTAGAACTAAAACTAGGAACTAACATGTGAATATTAAGGAATAATATGAATGTAGCGGCATTTAAGGGGGGACGCCACTGTGGGGCGAGGATCGGACAGAAGGAAATTTATTATATATGTATTAAACTATACTGATGTAAATTTTTAATAAAAAATATTGAAAATTGACAAATTTATGTAAATAAACGTAACTAGTTAAAAAAAAATGACGTCATCTGGTGGCAGCGATACAGCAATAAATAATAATCTTAAATCAAAAAATCAAAAATTTTGTTAATCTACGTAATAGTGGCTAACGTTATACGTAGCCGTTTTTTTTTTTTTTTTTTTTTTTGACATGGTGGTGATTTGAATTTCAATGTGTGGTTTTCACCATTTTTTATATTTTCAACATGCCCAGAAAAATTGTTATTTTCAACATTTTGAAAATCGGCTACGTACAACCTTATTGACAAGTTTTTTTTTATCCGAAGTGAGTATCTTTCATAGATACCGTTAAATAGACGGCACAGTCAGTATTATCTTACTAAACAGGACTTGAGAAACAGTACACCTTCGTACTTAACACTTAACTCTGACCTCTGTAGCGTTAATTTTGCCCTGCGGTACCGCTGTTTACGCTCTGCTTCGCAGGGTCAAGCTGGCCAGTAAGGCACTTCATATACGCTTCTGTTTACTTTTCGTCATTTACTCTCTTCTTTTCTTTGCTGCGTTGCCATTCTTTTTTCCGAAGCTCACACATTCGCTCTACTTTCGTCTACCATTCTTATGTGCTTGCTGACAAGGTTTGAAAATTTATTTGTTTTTTATTTATTTTAATATTTTTTTTTATGAAAAAAAGCCTCACAAATCCATCTTTAAAGTTTTATATGAATTAAAAAAAATCCGAAAATATTCATGAAAACTTCTAAACATTTAATCAAAAGTTCTAGATAAATTTTTTGTATGCCAATGTTTTGTACCATTGAATTTTGATGTAAAAGAGTGCAAGCTGAAAGAGGCTCGAAAATCATCCTGTTTTTTTTCATAGTTTCTTTTTTCGTGGTGATTTTGTGCTTTCTCCAAATAACAAGTGCTCAGTTTTTTCTATTGTACATATAAAAGAAATCACCCAATATCATCAGCAAATTGTCAAAAATGTATGCAATTCTTGAGCTGCTTGAAAATTTCAATTTTTTCTATTAGAACTCAAAAGGCCAGAAAACTGCGAGCTCGAAAATTTTCTGGAAATTCTGATTAAAAAGTTAAAAATTTTGATGGAAGTTTAAACAATTTTTTTTCGGAATTCGCAGAAAGTTTATAATTTTTATTTATATGATTTTTGTAGAAAAATGAAATATTATTTTAAAAAGCAAGTTATTAAAATGAAAAATTAAAAAAACATTAACTTTCAAAACTTGTCAGTAAGCCGAAGTGCCACTATTATATAACCGAAAGCATTTAATTTTTAGATTTGTTATCCTTTCACCAATAAAATATTCTCTCCGAAACTCGTCCCTTCTCTTGGAGCTCTACACAGATTTCCCTTAACTTCGCTTACCCTTAACGGCTGAGCAGCTCTGTTAGAATCAAACACCTAAGCTACCAAATGTTAACTCAGCTAAAAGATGAGATTATGGTAGATATTACTAAGCCCACTTGTCATACTCGTATCAACACCTACACATTTTTGGATACATTGAGCTTGTGAATGCTTGTACGTTTGCAAGTAGCCACCTATAGATGCACAAAGATATTAGTAAATCAGAGCACAGCCAATTACATACATTCCTGGGCAATATTGCTAATCAGGTTTAGTCGGTATTAAGTCGATTGGACACTTACATATGCAATCATTATCATATATTATTAACATTGAGGTTAACTCAAACGATTGGGAGAATTGCCACATGCTTTAGTTAAGTGCACTTAGCAAGAATACCTGTACAGCTAATTAACCCTCGCAGCTTCGCTTAAGATAAGCAAAACGATTTTACAATTAGATACATTGAGTTGCTGAGGCCCTTGCAGCTTTGGAATGATTTTTGGAACAGTTTTTATTTGAAGTGAACGACATAGCCACCGAGGTTGAGTGGATTTTTGCGTTGAAAAATCTGAAACCTATTTGATTGATAATGTTTTAAGTTTTGGACGGGTTCAGATAAATAATATATCAATAGTCTTTCTCGAATGCTTCATTTCATTTTCACTAATGATAATATAATTTTTCTTTACTTGAGTGCCTAGAACCTGTATCTACCTATACCTATCTATCTATACCTCTAATTCTTCATAGACAATTCTATATTTTAATGACTTTATTCCTAATAATGTGACTAATGTTTTTTGTATTAGAAATTTTGATTTTAATATAATTAATTTAGTAGTTGACATTCTAGATTGGGATTCTTTAATTACTGGGGTTCAAGTTGCTAATAGTTACGATTTTAAGTTAAAGGTAAATGATATCTGTAAAACCAATATACCTGTAATAAAAAATACTACTTATAGCATAGAGTACCTTGGCATATTAAGGAACTGAGAGAACTTAAACAACTTTCGAAATAAACACATAAAGGTAAATATGTACTCGTACTTACATTTTTCTAGAGAACTTTAAACTTTGGATATAAATTTGGAGCGAAATACCATCTTATCACACATTCAATCGGATCGAAAATTAAATCCTAGTTCCTCGACGATATGTTAAATCCAGGAAAGCATGCTCAAGTATTCCTTTCATTGTCAGGTGGAGGCGTATGCATAAGACAACTTGAAGACGCACACAAAATATTGGCTTATAAAAAAAATGTTTTCTTGGCGATTGCTATCAAATTTGTTTATTCAGAGATTTGAGGCGACCACATTAAGTCTTACACCACAAATAGGAGGAGAAGCTCGATGAAATACCCAAAAAGGTACACCATTAAATATATACTCTTTACGCACCACTTTTTGGTATATTTTACAGACGCATTACAACTGCTTGGGTCTAAAGCCACCCTTGGCTAGACATGTTAGCAGTTAACTCTCTCACCAACATTTGAGTAGAGTTCCGTACCTGTTACTCTTAAATCATCACTTGGCTATTATGACCACCGCGAGGTATTGCTTAACCTTTATGTGCACGCTCGAGTTACCCGAGTAAAAAGGCGAATGCATTCCTTATGTACCCTAGAGGAGCCACTGCTTCGACATTAATGGAACAAACTTAAAATTTAGAGTATATTTGAAAAGCAACGGCAAGTATTTGAACACAATTCTGCCATTAAAAAACTCCTCTTAAAAAACTATCTATCGTTCGCAGGCAGCATAAAATTTAACACACGCACCGCAAATAGGAGCTTAACACCGATTCAGAGTGAAGTTACCAATTGTATATAAGGATAGCCCCAATATACATTATGTATATCCGCATCAGTGACATTTTTTTCATTTCAGTCGCTGCCAGGTGTTATACGAGGAAATCCTACCATGAATTCCTGGATGTATCAAAGCCGAACTACTTTCTTTTAAATATATATAGGTGGCTAGAACTGACATGCCAATTACTGTCATAAAAAAAATGCTTAACACCATTTGTGCTTTCTCCGTTTCGTATCATGGACATTTTGTCAAAGTTATCTACCTTTGTCTACGTGCTATAATTTTACTGAATCAAGGCAAGTTTTTCTTTCATAATATTATAGCTTGAATAGCTAAACTGTGGTTAATATGGTTCTAATAATTCTAATAATCAAATTGGTGGATGGGTAAAAACATTTTTTATTTTACATTATTACAATTCAATTGAATTTATTTTAAAGTAAGGATTTGTAAATATCGTGACACCTACTTTGACTCTACTCCGGCTTGTTAAGGCACCTTTCTGGTCTAGAGGCGTGAAAATTGAAGGCGTTACAAATTGAAGAAAAACAATCGGTATCAATTGAAAATCGTTTATATTTATTAGACCAGTTCTTTATTTATAAAAAAAAATATTTTTTTCAATGACAATAATAAAAAAAAATTGCTTCACCTGACGCAACACATGCCACTGCTGATTGGGCTGCTCAGGTACGTCTGAAAAAAAAAATCGGTCGATAATTCATCAGGAGATATGTCGGTATGATGGGTAGCAGATTTACATAAAAAAAATGTGAGCCGTCATGGGACGCCTGGCAGAAACATCGTGTGTGTACAAGTAATATGCTTAAAAGATAATATTATTACAGGAATTAAATATAGCCTAATGAAAAAATGAAGTATTACGAATTTCTTACAGAAAATGGTAACTTTATTTAATAAACATTTATTTACATGCGATATCAAAATTCGATATTAATATCAAGCCACAATTTAAATATTTTCATCTGTGACTTCAGTAATAGTTATATTCGATGTTTCCTCTGCCGGTATTACTGTGACGATTGGTCGATGATAACTAAAGTACGTTACAAAAGTATTGGATGAAATATTATCAAGATATCTCACAAATACAGCATCTATTGTTGTTCCATATTCGGTAGTAGATTCTCTTGGATTGTTGTTGATTTGCAATTGAAATTCTTTTTGTAGTGTGCTTTGAGTGCTGAAATTTTTTGAATTTTCAGGTGGCGCAAAATTAATCATCCAGTTTAAAAAAAATTAAATAAAAAAATGACTTTGAGTGATTAAATTTTTTGACGTTTTGTATTTGAAAATTATTAAATAAAACTAAAAACATATAAAAAAAAATTATTTTGAGTGATGGAATTTTTGAATTTTCAGGGGGCGCAAAATTAATCATCCAAATTTGGATTTGAAAATTATTAAATAATATTAAAAAAATAATAAATAAAGAAATTATATTGAGTGATGGAATTTTTGAATTTTCAGGTGGCGTAAAATTAATCATCCAGACTTGTATTTGAAAATTATTAAATAATATTAAAAAAATGATAAATAAAGAAATTATATTGAGTGATGACTTTTGACCTTTACGCCCGCCATTGCTTGTCTGCTTTTATACGGCAGCTCTACACTTCACAAATTTCAATTGTGATTGACTTACTGCACTATTTGTAAAAAATATAAATAACCCGATAGCATGATTAATTTTGTGTCACTTTGTATGATAATAAAAATGTGTCTTTAAAATATGCCTTCCTCCATAGGCTTAAACTTTTTATTCAATTTCAACTTTTGCTCATTACTAGCTGGCATATCTCGAATTTGCTATTAAATAAGTTTGCACTATTCATTTCGAATTAATAAAGCAATAAATTTGGCATTGCAAAATAGTTCCACTTGGTTTAAATAATTGAGTAATGAAACTTCTTTCTGCTGTGGCTCTGCTTTCTGTGACCTTTTGATATTTTTCAACTCAAACACTGACCTTCGTCATTTCTTCCCACAGAGAGCGCGCCTCAAAGGTGCCCACTCTAGCCAGCCTTCCAGTTTCCCATGAATTCTCTGTAATCAAATTCCTATTATCTACATAGCAAATTACCGAACACATTCAAAAATACATAACGCACCAACATTTACTAAGTACTCACGAGCATCCAACTTGCCGCTCTTTAGCAACTCTACATTTGTCTCTCTAACATGGCACACATACTAACACACTTTAACCCACATCATTTGTGAGTTGTTCCTTTGAAATTGGCTTAGCACTTCTCATGCTACTACACATAAAATATATATATGTATACCTTAGTATAGTATTCCAAGAGTAGCCACGCCAACGTTTCGGTTTACAAGTGAGCCTATAGATGTTTCACATCAAAAACTGTCTAGATATCTTATCTGTTTATTGGAAAAAAAAATTTCTCACGTTCTCGCTATTAAAAAAATAGAAAAATTGATTATAAAATTATAATTCTGCTACCCGCGAGAGCCACAAGTCTACTCAATAACACGAGAGAAAAGTACGGTTAACGCGCCTATACCTGGGCATTTCGATATACGAATTTCAATATAAAAATTTTGAAGTATACTTTTGAAAGTATAATTTATGAAACTTAAAAAAAAAACAAAATCGATTTTTTCGAAATTCTAGACCAGAAAGGAAAACTCGCGAAGGTGTGCATTAATAATAACATGAAATAATATATTCGTCCCCAAATACACAGCACTGGTACACAATGGACTTTAGAGTTCTAAGTGATATCTTTTTACACATCAGCCAGTGCTACCTAACCTAACCTGAATCGGGACATTTTTCCATTAACGCAAAAACGAACCGTCAATAATATTTGGTACCTTACTTTCGGCAGCTCGCCACTTCGACTATCAGCTCAGGGATTGGCAATGCTGCCAAATATTGAAACGAGTTCCTAGGCGCACTCTCACACGAACTGAAAGAGTGTCGTAATTTATTATCTATGGTTCTCATACCAGCGAAGCAACATAAGCAGCGGCTATGCTGGTAATTTTTTCAAGCTACTTGGATATATGAAGAAAATTATTAAAAAAAAAAATTAATAATTCCAAATACGTTTCCAGTGCAGTGCCACATCTGTGATTTTGAAATTAAGGTAGAAACAATAAACCTACGCAGCGAGATACATTTTTGTAATGGAAGTGACATAATTGTGTTCTGCAAAAATTTAGTGAAAAGTTGCATTCTCAACTCAAAGAATTTTCTTTTAAGATATTATCACTTTTCCTTCAATGTAATTTGCGAAAAAAAAATTTCTGATTTAAAATTTGTTTACTCCAACCATTTAAAAAATAGACTTCTAACGAGAGGCATTTAGTGTTTAAATTTTACTATTTTCCTTAATGTCCAGTGCGATAACTCTGTGCTCACTAATACACTCGCAAAGTCACTTTTGCCGATCTCTGGTTTAAATATTTCTTTATTTTCGATTACTCATGGCTACCTATGGCTTTAATTCAAAACAGGTGAAATAGTTTTAGCAAAGTATAGGACATGAATTATTGCCAATTACAGAAGGTGGTGTGCCCAAGCAACAAAGCACCCCCCGACGAAAAGATAATACAACAACATTTTAACCAATTTATTTTTTTATAATTATTTCATAATTTATTTTTGTAAATTTAATTATTTTAATTTTTTATAATTTTTATTTTAAAAATTATTAAAAATCAATGGGATTTTTCAAGTGTTTTCAACTTGCATTTTTGTATCAGCTCCACAACGATCCAGCAATGTATGTATGTGTATGATTCGATGCAATATAAGAAGAAGAAGAAAAGTCAAACTGCTGAACCAACCTTTGCGTAGTTTTGACGTTTCTCTTGCGGCACTAACTTCATTCCTTCACACACACACACACACATCTACTCCTCGTATTATGTATGCCTACAGGCATTAAATAAAAACAAATACAAGTACATAAATGCATATGTGAGTGTATGCATACTTCAACTTGTGTATTTCAATTTGTGCTCACAATAAAATGGCCATAAATTTCTACATGGCATAATATTAAAATAATGGCACACTTCTATAAGCACCATTGCCTCTAAAGTGGCTCATAAATCATACACCGCAGATAGCGTCGGCGAGGGGTGCCGAGTTCAATGTTGGCACATAAATACACAGCAATTTTTTTTTTTAGTTTTTTATTTATGTTATTTATACTAAATATGCTGAGATCATTTTTTATGCTAAAGTGTACTAAGGGGTGTGTTGGTGGGTGACTACCGTACGGTTGGTCTCAGATTCGTTATTCGCTGTGGAAATGAAGTATAAAATGATGATGAAAAACATGTTTCCTACCTAATAGTGGACGCGCCTAGACTGGTAACGGCAAGGCTCCGAGTGCGTTTCTGCTTTGTAAAAGTTTCCCGAGAAGAACTCTCTGCTACAAAGAGAATAGACGAACTATTTGTAGAATGTCATTAATACAAACACAACAGATTGAATGAGAGTAGAGACCAAACACCTGACTAGGAGTCAATTAGTAGTGGTGCTTGTTATTTTATTTCTTTCTTAAGACTACCCATTGCGCCGTTACACCTAATACCACATGTCGTGGCGTACTTTAAAAATGGGATAAAGGTAAGGGGTTAACCCGACTGGCATTAAGCCACGCATAGACCTTTTGGCCCATAGCGATACCAGAGAATGACTTCTATTAAGAATTAAAGTAGGTATCACATAGGATGTCAACGCTTTTAGCAAATCTAAGCAGTACTGGAGGATCTGTTTTTGAGATATCCTCCAGACCCTCAAACTGTGAGGCTCCCAAGCATTTCAAGCGCGATAATGCCTAACAAAGGCACAGAAGGTGCTCTACAGTTTCCTCTATATCCTCTCTGCACTTCCTGCATTTGTCGTTGCTAGTAATCCCAGCCAATATATTATCACCAGTTAGCACACCTATAATAGTTCTCCAGTCTTTTCGCTAGGCCGATTGAGTCAGTTTTTGTTATTAGTTATACACCTGACTTTTGTAGTTTTGCATGTGGTCAGATTATTCCACATGGCGTCTGCTTGCTTTTTCATACAGTCAGTCATTTCGTTGTACATTTTATTTAGCAGTTTTGGTATGTGGTTCTCTTGTGCAAATGGTACGTTAACAGCAATTTTAGCTATCCCATCTACTATTTCGTTTCCTATGATGCCTTTTTGGCGGGTACCCCTGGATAAGCAGCCTTCTTTTGTGGCTAGTCTTTCTGTGGCTTCCCTACTCCGTTGGACATTTTTGGACTTAATACCATATGAGGTTATTGTTTGGTTGCTGCTAGACTGTGCATGTAAATATTAATTATTGAGTTATTTTCAGTTTGTGTGTTGGCTAGTGCCATGGCTTTCTCAATGGCAAAAAAATGGGATAAAAATGTGATTAAAAATTATATCCCCTTAAAAATAACATTTGCGAATCTCCATAGCCGAGTCAGACTAAATATGTTGCTTTGTTTCGCTAAAGTCCTTTATTACATGCCTGAATGCCACAAAAGCTGATATATTCTTGAGATTAAAAAAAATATTTAAATTATGAAGGCTGCTTTTTTAGTTTAAAAATAGGCAAGTCAACAAAAAAATATTTATTAACGCAAATGGGTTCACTCAATTCAATCACTTTTCAAAATATCGTTCATTCAGTCAAATGCAATTCCGGATGTATATATTCGTATCGAACAACTGAACAACTTTTTAGGCAATTATAAAATTATATATTACTCAACTCGGATATACTTTTTCGATGGTCACATATTCATGTCTCATCAATACAATGTAACTGAAACCACCATGCAAACATACCTTGACCTCATGACGATCTTGCAATATCAATTCACGCACAACATCGACTTTTTTTAATATAAACGAAGTTTTGAACGATCTTCACAATATTCCAACTGCAGAGAAGTGCATCCACAGTTGTGTTCAGGAATCGAAAAATAGTAGCTCGAGATCTTAATTCATCACCAAAGGTAGATCGAGAACAGCGATCCAACTCAGTGCGATTTTCTATAGATCGGCATTTAAAGATTTTCACTTGCATTCTCTTCACCTTCTCTTTTATTTCCTACACATATTCTTCCTTATTCAAAGATAATGATCACATGCAGTATACGCTGCAACTATTCGCTGAATGATGCAGTAGTCAGAGTTCTTTCATTCCGACGAAAGGTTATATCATTCTGGAATCGTTTTTTTGCTATACAGAATCACATTTGTAGTGAGACGTGTCCAAAAACTGGCTGAGATAGATTAGAGGTGCTCATTTCAACTTAACCTCTAAAAAATTAAGAACTCACTTTTTATCATTACCATCTCAATTTGGCATCAATATTAAATCAGTGGCCCTGATAGGTATATATTCATCCACGTCCTTAGTGAAATAAACAAAATAAACAATTAATGGAATTTCATAACCTTTTTCATCCTCTCCTTCAGTCGTTGCTTCGAAGTTTAGTCCCTATTTACACGCCACAGTTTGGGTTTACTGTTGTACCGCGACAAGATGATGCCTGAGCCAATGTTCAATTTCAAATTTACCGGTAGTAATCCGGCATTATTTATTTATTTACTTATTTTTTAATGTATAAAATAATATCTTACGGTCTTTTAATAAGGTGAATATCTAAATTACGCTAAATTACCTATCTGGCAACCCTGTATCTTTTAACAAAGACGTCAGATCGCTTAATGACATACCGCGTTGGAAGCGTCAGTCCAAGCAAATTTTTACCACGGAACAGTACACGCCACGCGAGCGCTCCCAAATTGTTGAAATTTACATTCAACAAAAGAAGTCATGGTAAAAACTCAACGTGCGTATAAAAAATTAAATAATGTGAAAAGTGCGCCTTCTAAGAACACCATTAAACGTTTGTACGAAAGGTTCTCGACTGGTGGTGCTCTTTCTAATCCAAAGAGGCCAAATCAAAACCGACCAAGGCGATCGGATGAGAATATTGCTCTTGTACGGGCCAGTGTTGAGACGTCGTCAAGGACATCCCAAAATCGTCGTTCTCAGCAGTTGGGCATTGCTCGGACAACTTTACAACGAATTATCCGCATTGATTTGCATTTGTTCCCGTATAAGATTCAATTGACGCAAAGATTTTTGCCTGCGGACAAGCCTCGTCGATGGGAATGGGCCCAAAGAGTCATCGAAATCCATCGGGTCCGTCGAATATGGGCAACCCAGTACAGTTCAGAGTCGCCTTGAGACAGTAGGTCCTCCATTTGTCGAACAACATCAAACTCACACCCCAAATAGGAGACGGAGCTTGGCTAAGCTTAAAGTACGAATAAATAAGAATAAGTAAGATTTATAAATATATTTTTTGAATAAGAAAAATCAATTAAAATCGAATTCAAGACTAATTTACACCCACTTAGAGCACGAGCAATAGGGGCGTTTTCTGGCTTGATATTAATTAAAAGTAAACAACTACTGTGTGGCAGTAAAGGCTGCAAGAATTTTAAGATACGTAGTGCTGATCTCAGAAAAACTTTCTGAACGGTCCAATTTTACTTATTAGATTATTATGACCAAATAAATATGGCACACTCTAATGAGACAAAGTCAATAATTTAGTGAAAATAGGTATATGTGATGATTATGAGGGGTAGTTATTACTTCGCCCAGGTTGAAAATTGTGGGAATTTCCTTCAAGGAAAGCAACGTCAAAGACTTAGTTTTTCACCACTAATATCGCTTTTTCTCTTATAAAAAATAAAATAAGTAAATAACCATTCATATTCGAAATATATTCTTTAATGATAATCAATGAAATTATATATTTAATGATAATCAAATAAAATTTCGATTCGCCGACTTATCCTCAATCCCTTAACTACCTGGCATGCTTTCCTAATCTACATGACCAGTAGTGTTAAGCGGACACACTAAATAAGTCTAGGACATTTTTGAATGAAAACAAAGATAAAGGGTATTTCAGAAAACGTGTATAGATGTTGTTTTGAAATAAAAGCAATACAAATTTGGATTCTTTCATGTTTCAGTATTTTTTTTCAAAACACGACTCTTAGCAATTATATGTGAAAAATGGCAATATTTACATGTCCACCTTTTCCACAGCGTCTACAATTAAAATATGCTAAACAGTCGATTCATGAATTCCCATTGTTGAGAACGTCGAGGAATCGATGTTGAATATTCTCAACTAAACTTCCAGTTTTTGGCCACCCAGTTGTTTTTCTATCCTCGACATACCCTATTGGGAAATTTTTTCACCAACTTTTGAAGTATCACCTCATTCGGACGATTATGTCCACCAAAAAAATCGGGAAGTTGGGATACTTTTTCTTGCAGATAAACCATTTTCATAGCAAGTTTAAAGAATTTTAACGCATTGTTCTACAGCCTAAGTATCCAGTGTTAAAATTGTGCTTCCGTCTACTTGAAAAATGTCAAGGATGACATAAAAAAGGTAATTTATCACTTCTGAATAATTCATTGAATAAGTTACTTTTGAAATATCCTTTATTTTGATTTTCTTTTTTTGGTTTGTGTTTTTTTTTTTCTTGTTCACTGCGCTCGGAAGCACTGAGCCTAGACAAAACTCTTCCATCGTGCACGTTTTTGGACTTTTATTTTTGCGTCGTCCCATGCGATGTCGACATTTGCTAGCTGGCGAAACATCAACTTTCTCTAAGTATTCTTTGGCCGACTCTAGTCACTTGCTGGCTATGTTATTTACTTGTGCGGTAAAACTGAATCAGCAACTGTAAATGGTGCTTCAATGTATTTATATGCTTCTAGAATAGTAAAAAAAGTGATGCTTGTATAGCTTGAGAATAATATTATCAGTTTTCTAGATTGATTATCGTTTTTGAACTATTCATGTTAAAAATAATTCAATTGTACATTTAGACTCATAAAACCTTGGGGAGAGGTTAGGTGAAATGGTTATCGTACAAAGGTTTTATATGTCAGCAAATTCCAAAAGAGTATCGGAGGGGCACTTCTGGACTGATTTTGTACATCTGCCAAGTAATAAGACTAGTAACTCGTACACATTAGTCAAAAAACTCTGAATTTTAGTCTTTTGATTTTCTCAGCCCTCTTCAAAGTTTTTTAAATACAAGGTGGCGCAAAAGTAACCTTGCGATGTTTTTTGGATGTAATTAAAAAAACAAAAGAAAAACTTTGATTCTTCTTGTGGATTATTTTTATTTGGTCTTTTAATTTTTTTTACATCAAGTCGAGAATGTGATGTCATGTAAATGGCCGCCGCCACAGTTGATTGCCATTTGAGCCCTTTTTATGGCATTTTCCATCACTTTGGCCAAAACTTCCGCCCATAGGTCCTTACATTCTTGACGGATATTGTCTTTAAGAGCTGCAAGAGTCTGAGGCTTATTGACATAAACCCGCGACTTCAAAAAGCCCCACAAAAAGAAGTCTGGAGCGGTCAAATCAGGCGATCTTGCTGGCCAGTGCAAATCGCCAAAACGGGAGATTAGGCATCCTTCAGCATATCGGTTGTGGCACGTGCAGTGTGTGCCGTTGCACCGTCCTGTTGGAACCACATGCTTTCCAATCCCAATTCATCAAGTTGCGGCAATCATAACTCGTTGATCATTGCTATGTAGCGCCCACCATTCCCAGTAACCGTTTGGCCCGCGACGTCTTCGAAGAAAAAAGGTCCGATGACTCCTCCAGCGAAAACAGCACACCATACAGTGACTATGAGCGGGTGTAATGGCTCTTCGTGGGTTACTCGCGGATTTTCAGTGCCCCAGAAGCGTAAATTTTGCTTATTTACGTACCCGCTAAGATGGAAATGGGCCTCATCACTCATGATTATTTTTGATGAAAAATCATCTTCCTCTTGGTGGTGATTAAGGATGGCTTGAGCGTATGTTAGACGTGATTGGCGGTCAGCAGCTAACAGCTGATGCACCGTCTGGACTTTGTACGGAAACATCTTCAAATCTTGTACCAAAGTTCGCTGTAAAGACTGTCGACTGATACCCATTTGCGTGGCACCTCGTCTGGTCGATGTCGACGGCGCTTCCATGACATCCTCGGCTACAGCAGCAATATTCTCTGCAGAACGGCTACTCCGGGGTCTTCCACGCCTGGCGGCATCTCGTGTTGTGCCAGTCTCTTCGAGGCGAGCGGCTAAACACCGCAGTGTTTCGCCAGTAGGCGTTGCACGGCGAGGAAATCTGCGCCGAAATTCACGTTGTGACAAAGTCACCGACCGATTATTGGTCAAATAAATAGTCAGCAATATTCCGCGTTCTGGAGCAGTGTAGCGTAACATTGTTTATTAACGTGTATTTCGCATGTGTTTACTACACAAATGTCAAAACAGAACTTACATTAGGGGTCAATCGCAAAATTTATAGCATTTTCTGATAGGAGGATTACTTTAGCGCCACCTGTTATCTTCTCTTTTCTGAAGCACTCCTGAAATAAGGCGAACAAAGCAAAACTAAATGAATCTCTCAAATCGGCCAAGCCCCTTTCGGGTATTATGCGAAGCATTTCATGCGAATCTCGATTTTGTGGTTTCCGTGTGTATAGTTTTTCCCTAACATAATTTTTTCCCCAAATCTCCTCGGTATTAAAATGAATAAAGGAAACCAATTATTCAATTGATTTAATTATACCACACATACACAATATGGCACAAAATTAATCATTCTATCGGGAGATTTTTAATTTTCGTAGTAGTACGTAGTACGTCATCATATTTGACACTTGTGAACTAAACAGCTGCAGTCACAAATAGACAAGCATAAAGATCAAAATAAAGATTTCCACCACAGAAACTAAATTTTTGTTTTAGTAAGTAAAGAAGTTATTCAAAAACTCAAGTGGATGATTAATTTTGAGCCACTTTGCATAAATAAGAAACTTTTACACAGCTCTGTGATATGTCCGCATTCAGTAACAATATCTTGTAGGTCATTAGACTTGTATCCCTTTATTATTTCTCTACGTTTGTACCCTTATGACAGAAATACTCGCATAACATATGCATGATTTAACCATACCAGAGGCACTCAACTGCAATTCCAAAGAAATCGCATCAAATGTCCAATGTCAACCACCTTTAATGAAATAATGAGCCATAAATGCCTGAATATCTGAGGCTTTACATACTAAAAAAGCATATTTACTTGCACTTGTGGGAGTATAAAGTGACGTGTACGCAATTTTACCTTGAAGCTGCTAAATACCTGGTTTTAAATGTGTGTGTAGCTGTATACATATGACTACATACTTGTATGCAACCCGTACCCAGGTACGTGCAGGTATCCAACATATTTTTGTGTCATCAACTTGTTGTTGTTGACATTTCTTTTTTTTTTGCTCTCCTGTCAATTTTCCACACCGCTTGAACATATTACTCATTCATTGACCTTTTGTAAATGTGGGTATTTTTTAGCATACAAGCATACATATCAAATATTTTACGTGACTTAATGATAAAACATAAAATACTATGTATAACCGAAAACTCTATCTCTCTCCTTAACAGTCTGTATAATTTTCCGATTACGCAGAATAAAAAAGAAGAACAAACGACTGGCGGTTCTCTACGCCTTCATTCGCATAAAAACAACATTGTTTTGGTCTAGACGTGAAGGCCAATGTACGAGAAGGGACAAATTGGACTTGTTATTGAAACAATGCATACCGAAGCTTAATAATATATACACATACACATAAATACACATTTTTTATGAAGTGTATTTATGTATAATTCGGGTACAACTTAATTTCAAGACCAAAGAATTTAAAAACATCCGATGGTAAAATGTGATTAATATTAAAGATTAAATTAGAAAGAACTGAATACTAGGAATTATTGAAGATAACTGTTTGCTTGGTGATTTGAAGGAAGGAAAAAAGAATTAGGAAGAAATAGATACATTCAGCCAAAAAGGTACCGGAAATTGTTCAATAGAACGCAAAATAATTGTTTAACCAACAAATAATTTATTTTTTCGGCTCCATTAGGCTCCATTCAAAGCAATACACATATGCCAACGATTAGTCCAGTCATCAAAGCACCTTATAAACGCGCACCTTTAAAGATATCTTCTTCAGCTACTTCAGCGAATTCTTCTTAATGGCCTCTATCGACTCAAAGCGCCGTCCGCGGAGTGGCAATTTATGTTTTGGGAAGAGGGAAAAATCACAGAGGGCTAAATCCGGTGGATGTTCGACGATATTTGTCGAGTTTTTAGCCAAAAAAGTGTTCACAATATGAGTCTTGTGAGACAGTGCGTTAACATGGTGCCAGATCCAAGAATTTTCTTTCTACAAATTATGCCGTTTCCTACACATATTCTTGCTCAAATGCCGCATAACTTTCAAATAATATTCTTAACTTCCCATAGAGCCATTTAGAATGAATTCTGAGTGCACAGCACCAGGATAATGAAAGGAAACGAGTAACATGACTTTCACTTTTGACCGAATTCGACGTGGATTTTTGGGTTTCGGCTCATGTGGATAGCACCATTCAGCCGCTTGTTGACTGGTTTGCATGTCAAACTCAAATACTCACGTCTCATCATCTGTTATGATGCGCTGGATAAACGCTGGGTCCGAAGTCACTTGCTCAAGCATGTGTTCATCCACCTCCCTCAGACTTAAACGATGGTTTTCCAGCACCATTCCCCTTACTTTGTCGACGTTTTCATCCGTTGAAGACGTTGATGGGCGACCAGATCGGGGCAAATCTTCCACGACTTCTCGGCCCTCTGGAAAGCCTTATGCCTCTCGTGGGCCCGTGGTTTTGATAGCCTATGGGGATGCTGCAACATTTTCAACGATTTGGTACAAAACGGTACGAAGTCCCGTACAAAGTTTAAGACAAATTCTTTGTTCGATATTTTTATCCATAGTGAAAATCGAGCAGATCTGCGGTTGACTGATATAATTAAATGCCAAAAACAAGCTAATTGACAGATCACGCTCAAACTCTGCGACACTGTAGAGGACAGTTGCTCCAACATTCCAGCAAATGTAGACATATAACGCGCGCTTTTTAAATGAACAATTACCGACCGGCCATAAAAAATCATTAATCATCTCTCCTGTACAATATGGGTATCAAATGGAAGCTGTTGGTGAATGCTTTAGTTCAGAGTATTTCCATCCGCTCCGTGACTAGGGTCTCGAGATAGAGACCAAAACGTGGACCCTAGAATGTGTTTATACAATATGGATATCAAATGAAAGCTGTTGATAAGTGCTTTAATACGGGGTAATTTTCATACCTATTGATGACTAGGGTCACGAAATATATGCCAAAATGTGGACCCGCCGTGTCTTTGAACCGAATTAAACCAAACTTACACACATTGTTAAGTAGGTATTGAAGATGATTTCCGTATAGTTTAAATACCTATTGGTAGATAGGGTCTCGAGATATAGGTCAAAACGTGGACCCGGGTAACCTTCGGACGTGTATGTACAATATGGGTATCAAATGAAAGCTGTTGGTGAATGCTTTATGATATGTTATGTTATGTTATGTTATGTTATGTTATGTTATGTTATGTTATGTTATGTTATGTTATGTTATGTTATGTTATGTTATGTTATGTTATGTTATGTTATGTTATGTTATGTTATGTTATGTTATGTTATGTTATGTTATGTTATGTTATGTTATGTTATGTTATGTTATGTTATGTTATGTTATGTTATGTTATGTTATGTTATGTTATGTTATGTTATGTTATGTTATGTTATGTTATGTTATGTTATGTTATATTATGTTAATGTTAACTCATTCTCTATATCCATACAAAATATTTATCAAACAAATAAAATTAAAATTTTCTTTTGAAAAATGCAACCATTCAATCAATATTTTCTTATGACGTTATCACGTTAAACTATCGTCAGTAAACCGACTTTACAGACAACCTCTTTTTTGGAAGGAGGTTGAAATCAAAATGAGAAAAACATCTCAAAGGTGCCGTGACACCAATGGTATGTGGGGCACGCTCCCACTAATACTATAACAATCCTCCGCCTCGGCTAATTCTATCATGGAATCACAAAAGTATAACTTCTGGGTAGAGCTGCGTCCAGGTTCCTCACCTGCAGGCATATGAAGGCTACACACCGTCGATAGTCCCAATTACTCCCACTGTGTTTATAGGTGGTTCCAAAGTAAAGGAGTCATCGGGAAACTTACAGTAGTGTTATCTTAACTCACCACCATCTTGTCGTCTGTACGATACTGTATTGAGTGTTACAGCCAACCGTCTGTGCTTGTTGTCGGTTCCTCAGAAACTGTCCGCCTTCTCTAATGCTGAAACGCTTTGCGTTCCAAATCAATATGGCGAAGTCGCGTCATGATCTTACCTGCGAACGTTTGCCTCCCACTTACCGCTGGTTGCGCACATATCTCGTATGAGGGTGCTGGAGGACGGTTGATGACCCAGGGCTTGCTTCAAGATAGCTCGATTCTCTCTAAAGCAGTCGTAATAAAACAAGACGTTTGGACAGAAAAGGCTGTCTGCCAGCTCAAAACGGTGCAGGTATTCCGGAAAACAGCCATGACCGCTGAGCAACTGGAAAAGGTGAAAGTCGTTGTCTCCATGTTTTCTCATAAAGCACTCATCAACACGTGGTATGAGTTTGTAGGTCCAACGTCCGCTTTGCCCCTCATTCCACCGCTGATGCCACCGGCCTATTGTTAGCAGTCGTTCAGTTGCTTTTTCTACTGGTGTGAGCCGCGCTCCTTGCCCGTTATAGAGCCGAAACAATTCATCTGCAAAAATTGAACGAGATTTCGTAACGTTTTGTGATAAATCGTTGAAAATTGGCGTGTGTGCTTTATCAAAAACATGGCTTTAGGAGTGGTATACGGCTTTTTCAGAGGGCCGAGAAGTCGTGGAAGATTTGCCCCGATCTGGTCGCCCATCAATATCTTCAAAGAAATGGTCCTCGGAAGCCATCATTTATGTTTGAGAGATTTAGCTCGTGACCGTAGAGTGCCTCACGAATCAATTTGCATCATTTTACACCATCAGTTGAGTATGAGACGCGTGGCTGCTCGACTCGTGCCAAGAGAGTCGAATAATAAAAATTAATAATAAAAAATATTTACAATTAAAGTAATAATATAATTTAAGAATATCAAATATTCCAAAATAAGTATTCAACGAAGCCCGTTTAAAACAACTTTTATCCAGACATATTTCAGGATGGGGCTACCACCCTATCTAAAATGCATCAGTTATGGTGAATAAAAAAGATTGGATTCAATATTGCCAATAAAATATTATATAACAAGTTTTACTGCAGTTACTTTTCTTAGCAGAGCTGCCACATGTCTAAAAATTAGCTGAAGTAAATTAAAAAAAATATTTTGTATTATTATTGGGGTAAATATATCTAAGAAATATAATAGAAATAAGAAATATAATTGAAAACGCTTTGGTCCGACAATTTTTGCTAGGCAGTCGTGCTAACTAACTTTTAAATTAAAATAGTTTGAAGATTGAAGGCTCAAACATGATTCCGAATATGTAAAATACTTAATGAAAATCTTATTTACATACATCACATTCGAAATAACTATATATTTGCTAAAGTGCATTTGCCTCATATTATGTGCACAAAATTTTTCGTCAGTTCAAAACTGACTGTGCGGCAAATAAGTGTTATTGCAGTCATGATAACTCTGTCTAAAGCTAGCTGCCACATTTTCCTGAACACATGAACAGTTGTTCCATATTTTGTATATATGTATGTATATACACTATGTACCACTGCTGTACTTACATTAAACTCTCATAAGTAAGGTATTTCATCACCGATAAAGACCCTAATATCCTGGCGTTGAATTTCGTCTCGCCTAATATGCCAATTCCAATAGATTTCAAGTAAATGTGACATTATTATATTGTGCTTGTGTCCATTATATAGTTAATATACATTTGCATATTTGTACATTAAGGTAAGTCAATTTGTTCAGAGGAAAAAGTATCGGCAAATCAAATAGTACTTTCTCGCTGTATAGATAATTCTGAGAAAAAATGGGGAAGAAATCATGGTTCAGAAATAAAAATCAAGCTGCCGTATTTTTAAATAAAAACTTTGTTGCTACTGTATTCAATTTATTTATTTATTAAGGGGTTATATACAGTTAGAATTTTGAAAAAATCAAATTTTCTTATTTTTTCCCTTTAATGTACATATATTTAAGAATACATACAGAAAATTGAATATCATTCCGGTGAATATTTTCGAAGTTATACGCAAATTTAAAAAGGCTTTTCAGAGCGGAGCGGCAGCGAGTTTTTCTCAAAATGGCGTTTTCAAAGTCGGTAACCAACATTACTCAAAAACAACTAAGACGATTAGTCTCAAAATTTAACACGAACTTTTTAAATATACTTTTTAGTAATTAATAGAAGATTTTTTTCCCACCGTTAAATAATTCGTTTTTTATAAACATAAATCTGTTTCTATCAAGAGAC
This sequence comes from Anastrepha ludens, assembly GCF_028408465.1. NCBI lineage: Eukaryota > Metazoa > Arthropoda > Insecta > Diptera > Tephritidae > Anastrepha > Anastrepha ludens. Next base: position 78,782,347 of record NC_071501.1, on the reverse strand, counting down.
GTAAGATTTAAGATCATGCGACGAGCAGAATACGACAGTATGCGATCTTAAAATTTTGAAAAGAGGAATGGGAATTTAAGAAAAAAATTCTGATTACGTTCTAACCTTCATATGGTTATCTGATTAGGTAGTCTCCAAATGAACACCGTATATTCCAAATGCGACCGAAGCGCTAAGGTGAATTTATTTGTTTCACATATCTAACTCATGAGTAAATTAACTTAAGGGATTAGAGGTAGTCAAAATTTTCAAAAAATTTGATTTTCTTCAAGTAGCGGGTGATTTTTTAGCTATTATCTTTTTAAGCAGTTGGATTAAACAGCTGACGCACGTTTCGTGTTTTGTTTCACTGTCAAACATCTTCAGTTTGGTCTATGATTTAACCACGAATCGTCTTACAAACGAACAACGCTTGCAAATCATTGATTTTTATTATAAAAATGCGTGTTCTGTTAAGAAAGATTATCGCGCGCTTCTTCCATTTTATGGTCAATTTAATCGACCCACTGAAGCGGCTATTCGAGCTATTGTGACTAAATTTAGAATCAAATTTACATTATTGGACATCAAACCCCCAACACGCTTACGTAGAGTGCGAACTGAAGAAAATATCGCAGCTGTATCGGCCAGTGTTGATGATGACCATCAATTATCGATTCGTCACCATTCGCAGCAATTGGACCTCTGTTACTCAACAACGTGGAAAATTGTGCGAAAGGATTTAGATGTGAAGTCTTTCAAAATACAGCTAGTGTACGAATTGAAGCCGAACGACCTACCGCAACGCAGAATTTTTGGTGAATGGGCTCTTGGAAAGTTGGCCGAAGATCCACTTTTTTATCGAAAAATTGTGTTCAGCGACGAAGCTCATTTTTGGATCAATGGGTACGTAAATAAGCAGAATTGTCGATTTTGGAATGAAGATCAGCCAGAAGAATTGCAAGAGCTACCAATGTATCCAGAAAAGGTTACAGTTTGGTGCGGTTTTTGGGCAGGAGGTATCATTGGACCGTACTTCTTCGAAGATGCTGCCAATCGTAACGTAACTGTGAATGGTGAGCGCTACCGTGAAATGATATCCAACTTTTTTTTGCCCAAATTGCAAGAGCTTGACTTGCATGACATGTGGTTTCAGCAAGACGGTGCCACATGCCACACAGCACGCGTAAAAATGGACTTGTTGAGAGGCGAGTTCGGTGAACATTTTATTTCACTCAATTGGCCACCCAGATCGTGCGATATAACGCCCTTAGATTATTTTTTGTGGGGCTATGTTAAAGCTCATGTCTATTCAGATAAGTCTGCTCCAATTAACGCATTGGAAGACAACATTAAAGCATTTATATGTGAGATACCGGTCCAAACATTGGAAAGAGTATGCCAAAATTGGACTAAGCGGATGGACCATTTGAAGCGCAGTCGCGGTCAACATTTGCATGAAATAATCTTCAATCATTAAATTATATGGACTGTACTGTAGATTTAAATAAAAATTCCATGCATTTTTCTGAATTTTGCGTGTGCTTTTTTGAAAAATTTTCCTATAGCTCTTAAAAAATCACCCTTTATAATATCGTGAAAATATTGAGTCAACATTTGAAGAGAATTCGACAAATACTTTTTGAGTAATTCAGCAATTAACAAAGGGCGCTCGGCACAAAACTTTAAATGTGTTTTTCTCAAAACTATGTTTTTTGAATGTAACTTAAAAACCGCTTGGTAGATTTCAATAAAATGTATACTGCTTTTGAAAAACATAAAAAACTTGTGCCTGATCGAAGGATTATTTTTTTTTTCAAAAATTTCGATTTTTTTTCTCGGCAATCTGAAAAAAAAAACTATCTGAGGCCGCCATATTGTTAATTTGAAAAAAAAAACAGCTTCGATCAGGCACAAGACTATCTATTAAAAAAACTAATTTGTTTTGTCCGATTGAGATTAGATGAACTTCCAAGGGCTTGTGATGATCACCTCAAACAGCGATAACTTTTTTCTTGAAATTTTTCTAAAGTCAAGTCAGAACATGATGTATTAATGTTATGTTTTTATTTTTGTAAAACAAAAGCAATAAACTACCAAAAAAAAAATGATTTAAAATAATTATTTTTTCGGGCTTCAACTACCCCTAACCACTTAAAAACAACAGTAAAACATGTACCAAACACGTGAGACCAAAGTTAAAATTATAAGACCCTTCTAAAAATTATCTAAAATATAAATAAATAAATAATTGGCGGGTAGACTTCTGTTAAGTGTTTGGCCGAGCGCCTCCTCCTACTTGTGGTGTGCGTCTTGATGTTATTCATTTGTGAAAAATTTAATTAGTAAAAACAAAATTGTGTTCATTGGAGAATGTGAGAACAGAAACTCATATTCAAGCTATAGTTTCGTCTATACATTTTCTAAATTTTTTTTTAAAACCGAAAGTATCGTTCAATTTCACAGAAAAAATTTTTAATCACCCTAGTGTTCATGCATTCCAATATGAGTAAACAGTAAACATAAACATAAAGTAAGTAAACCTCCATATATATATACGTACAAAGCAATATTTGCTTACACATACATAAGTACATGTAAATATAAGTTTAATACAAGCTAAATATTTAATATATATAGATATTTCAGGTGGAGTAAAAGTTCTCAATATTTTTCGCTAGATGGCTGTGGCGAGCCATATTCGACGATGAATTATGTTATATATGATAATAATATTGACATCATCGGCCGCTGTTAGTTCTGCCTTTTCCAAACTGTATAAAGAGGCAAAGCGAATGGGTCTGGTGGTGAACGAGGACAAAACGAAGTCATCAAACAAACAGTCGGTCAATTCACGTCACTGTTGACAGTTATGATTTCGAGCGATAAGCGACGCTTGGAGTGTTTGAGAGAAAGATTCTGCGGAAGATTTTTGGACCTTTGCACGTTGGGGACGGCGAGTATCGCAGGCGATGGAACGATGAGCTCTATCACCTTTGAGGCGCATAGACATAGCCCAGCGAATAAAGTTCCAGCGGCTACGTTGGCTGGGTCATATCATCCGAATGGATACAAACGCTCTGGCTCGGAAAGTACTCGATGCGATACCAGCTGGTGGTAGCAGAGGAAGAGGAGGGCCTCCTTTGCTTTGGAAAGATCCAGTGGAGAAGGACTCTGCTTCTCGTGGTGTGTCCAACTGGCGCCGGTTAGCACGAGAAAGAAACGCTGAATGACGCGCTTTGTTAAACTCGTCCAAAATCGCTTAAGCGGTTATCGCGCCGATTAAGAAGAAGAAAATGTAATGTATTGTGAATGGAACTGACATTATGCGAACACTGATGCATAGGCAGCACAAACTCCTGTGTAAATTTAATTTACTTGAATTTCCAGTGCCGTTGATTACTAAGACTGCCTGTCGGGATTTTTTGTGTGCCCGTGCATCTGTCCCGTCGAAATTCCTGTGAAATTAGTACGTTTTTGACTGTAAGAACGCGAAAGTAATAATTTAAACTTAGCGGAGTTATTGCCTTTATTGTTGTTCTTGTAGTAGCATAAAACATTGTCGAACAATTTTTGGGAAATGCTGCTGAATTCACAGTCCATGCCTGGACTTAAAACCAGTTCTTTCCGCTATCTTGAAACCGACTGTCGCGGTATAGAGCAAGCCTGGCAAAGTGCCCTGTGTGATAAGTTTATTTTTATACTCCTTAGCTATGTCACGTTAGGCCTCCTATTAAGGAACTTGATTCTACTTTTGAGTTATTTAACCGTAGTTGGAAGTTGAAAATACTATTTCTTTTTTAGCAATTTTATAGAACCATTCCTTTCCCTTTCACCTTCTACCTTCTTAAATTTATAATAGTGCACACTACGAGTTTATGAATACATTCGCGAATATGTATGTACGTATTACTATATATCTAATGTTGTTGTCTTGTTTTCGTATCCCACACCTGACATCCGTTGAATTTGATATTTAATAAGAAAGCAACTTTTCATTAAAAGTTACGCTATTGAATTTTACGTGCACAGTTTCCGTTGCCTATTATATTTTTAATTTTCTTATTTTTACTTTCATTGGTGTGCGTAAGCAAACTCACATAAAATTTTAATGAGGCAACTTTATTCATAACAATGGAAATTAATTACATTTTTATTGAAGCTTTAGTTAGTCTGTAGTTTGATATCATAGCCTTCTTGACGACCTTTAATGTCAACACAGGAACTTTTTATTAAATGCACTTAAATTATGAGAAGTGTAATTATGGTAATTCAATGTAAATCAATTGAAAAAAACGTGAAGTTGCGACTGGTTATATTATATGATTATATATATTAGTAATATAAAAAAATGAAATAAACAGTTAATTGGTTATATAATATTAAGTGTCCAATACTGATCACCTCCCCTGAGGACTGTAACCACTAAAGGGTGCGCAGACCCAGGTGACGGATACGGGAATGCTTCCAAGATGGAGTGGTAGGAGGTGAATGAAATGCTTGGTCTCCAGTAGCAGCGGTTGAGTTATAAATAAAAAGGGGAACTTCAAACCCTTCAGAAGGCAATGGAAATCCACTGAAATACTCTCTTCTTGAAAACCTTGTATGGTAGTTCTAATATTATAAGGCCTTCAGTCGCCGGCACAAAGATGGTGCTAAGAAACTCGGAAGCAAAACCAACTATGAACATAAATTAAAAGGTGGAAAGTGGAACATGGAATGTAGAGGCCTACATATACGAAGCAGGAAAGCTGGCGAATACTGAACAAGAAACTAATATATTAAAAATTGATATTTTGGGCATTTTGGGTCAAATACCTCTAGTGGGCAAACTATGTTGAATTTAAAACCCATAATACAACCGAAAGCCGAATTGGATAAAAGACAGCGCATCATTTCCATGAGCGTTCGATATTGTCTTACTGACTCGTGGTTTTGTTGCGGTGTATATTCGCGGGTAAATTCGTGACGTATATCTTAGGACTCCATGAAGTTCTCTCTTCCCTTCTCTTCAAAATTATACCGAGCACTAAAGACACTCATCGTCGATAATCATGACGCAGCAAACAATTTTGAGTTTGTTTTCTCTCAATGCATACTTGGCTATTTTCAAGTCTATAGATATATTCGTTTGTATGCCTATTGCCCAAGTTCTTGCTTATTATTGACTTCAAATCATTTTCGGAAGAGCTTAAAACCGCGGCAAGAAGCCTCAAAAGCAACAAAGCTCCAAGCCCAGATGGTATCCCAGCTGAAGCTCTCAAACTTGTGGCTGAAAGCCGACCAGATGTGATGCTTGACGTTTACAATACATGAATTGCTCAAAGTATCTTCCACAAGGTGTGGAAAATACAGAAACTGACGCTGATCAGTAAGGGTAAGGGCGATCCAGCGCTACCGTCAGCCTGGCGTCCGCTTTGCATGCTAGACAGCGCCGGGAAATTGCTTGAGAAACTCATACAGCACAGGCTTGCAGAATCTGTTGCGAGTGCAGGCGGATTGTCAGCAAAACAATACGGTTTCAGACGCGGAAAATCAACACTTTGCGCAATAAAGGAGGTGGTAAGCAACGCTCAACGCAGATGCCTACCTAAGCCGTATCACCGTCCTGGCAACGCTTGATGTACGAAACACCTTTATCAGCCTACGATGGATAGACATTATAAAGACACTACGAGAAAGGTATCGAATACCTGCACACCTATACGGGAGATGACCAGAAAACAAAAGCGATAACGTCTGGCGCAATTCAAGGATCTATTTTCGGCCCGGATCTCTGGAATCTGAGCTAAGACGAGATACTGAGCATAGAAATGCCAGAAAACACATATCTAGTGGGCTACGCGGACGATATAGCGGCGATCATACCAGCTCGGGACACTGAGGACGCCTGAAAGAAGTTGAATCAAGTCATGATAAGGACGCAAATATGGCTTGAGGATCACGGCCTGGAACTCGCCGAACGTAAAACCGAAGTAATCCTTATAACACAAGGGCACATACCACTCGAGATCAGCATGCAAATAAGTGACACGTTCTTAGTGACCCGAAAAGTAGTGAAATACTTGGGTATTCAACTTGACTGCAGGCTTACTTTCTGGGCCCAGATACGGCTTGCGGCAACCAAAGCAGCAAATGTCATGGGTATGCTAAATAGATTAATGGCAAACATCGGTGGGCCAACACAGAGCAACAGAAAGCTAATTATGGCGGCCACAAACTCAATTCGCCTGCACGGCAGCGAAGTATGGGGAATTTTGATTAACTGCAAAGCCAAGCGAAAGCACGAACAGCGGCACTCAGAGTTGCCTCAGCCTACCGCAATGTCTCACGTGCAGCAATTTTCGTGATCAGCGGGCAGATACCCGACGACCTCATGGTCCGAAAACGAATAGATGCGTGGGACTCCAAAAAGAAACACGTCATCGCTAACTTTTCAGAACGAAAATGCCAAACCATGCTGCGGTGGCAAAGCCGATAGGACAGTGAACCGAGTGGCAGATGGGCGGCGAAACTTATTTCATCATTTGACAAATGGGTACAAAGAAACTTCGGGGAAGTGAACTACTTCTTAACTCAGTTCCTCTCGGGCCACGGATACTTCCGGAGATACATATACCGCATAGGCAAGCTAACCGATTCCAAGTGCATATACTGCGAAGAGCTGAGCGATGACGCTGAACACACATTTTTTAGTTGTAACAGATTTCTTACGGAAATAAATGCTCTCAGGAAGCAAATTGCAACATCGCGCCGAGCAATATCATCAGCAAAATGCTCGAACGCGAGGACAGCTTGAACGAAGTAAAGAAATACATCGAGAACGTACTACAGAAAAAAAAGATTGACATGAGCCTATAGCGTGAAAGCTGGCTACAAATATGGTGGACCCAGACGTGGGTGAATAGAATTGCTCCTTTATGGATGCCGTTCTGGGACTTCCCGTAGTAATATGGAAGAAAGCAATTCCGGGAAGGGTGTCTCCCCAGAAGGAGAGGAGGGATCGTTTTAGTAGCCACACCACTCGACGCAGTAGACGATGGTCGCTGTAAGTGCGAAAGCATTTTGAACCCTACCTCGCCCACAAAAAAAACCATTTCCGTTGAGGTGACTAATTATCATAGTTCATACCGGTCCTGTAGGAAATGTGCTTTCGGTTTTACTAAAGCAGTATATTCGGGTACGCCTTTCACATAGTAAATCCCATTTTTGTGTTGTGCAGCAAATATTTCGTAAGCGTTTTGGTTTCATAACCTATTGAAATATTTCAACAATAAGCGCGGGATAATGATTTCACAACTATAAACTTTTATTACATATGTATATATAATTGGCGCGTATACCCTTTCTGGGTGTTTACTCGAGCTTCTCCTCCTGTTTGTGGCGGACGTCTTGATGTTGTTCCACAAATGAAGGGACCTACAGTTTCAAGCCGACTCCGAACGACAGATATTTTTTATGAAGAGCTTTTTCATGGCAGAAATACACTCGGAGGCTTGCCATTGCCTGCCGAGGGGTGACCGTTATTAGAAAAAACTTTTTCTTAATTTTTTGATCTTTCACCGAGATTCGAACCGATGTTCTCTCTCTGAATTCCGAATGGTAGTCACGCAACAACCCATTCGGCAATAGCGCCCGAAATCAAAAAAGGGAAGGAAAATAATATGTAAGAATGAGGTTGTCATATTACGCGAACAAAGGTGATGACAGATTTTTTAGTTAATTTCCACAAATATTTAAGAAAAATAATTTAAAAAAAACTATTTTATTTTTTTATATTCCATTTTTGGACTTATTTTCAAGTTGGTGCAGCTCACATAAATTTTCAAGTTGTTTTGGAAATACTTTTATTAAGGTCTTAAAATATAATAAATTTTATAATTCCGTTGGAAAAACAGCATTTATTTGACTAAGTCACCCTAATACGCATTCATGAATTCCCTCTAACTACAGAGTTGAATTACAATACACCTTAATCAAAAAGTTTCTGGAAAAAACCGAGGGTGAAGCTTTAGTCAACTATGCGAGAATTTTTGATCAAGAATGAAACGAATACCGTCCAACAGCCATCAAATTCACTTGATAATCGCCGGCGATTTTTTGCTGTTTTATCGAGTCAAAAAACCACTGGGTTGTGTTTTCACAGCCAAAAGGAAGTAATAGAAAAATCGAAAACGGATATGATGGCTATATCGGAAATAGAGCTCCAGAAGTGTTTCCAGAGCAATTTATGTGGAGTGCCTTGAAGACGATAATATCACTTTTGAGGAATAAACTCGTAATTAAAATTTTCTGAATATATTCCGGGAACTTTTCGATCGGAGTGGTATGTTTAGACCTTTTCAAGAATAAAAGACTAAGTACTTAATCTTGAAAAGTAAAAGTTTCAAACTCGGCTTTCCAAGTTAGCTCAAAATTTTCTTTTAGCTACGAAAACACCGACCGAAGCTGTGTACAAGAACTTGCCATTTTAGACGTAAATAAATTTTATTTTAATAGCAATTTGCCATATCTTTTTATTTGCAATCCATAAACACTTATCGCATATGAAAACTCAATTCGATTGTACCAAAAGTTTGCATTGGCATCGCGGTCACAAAACATTGCCATTGCGGGCAGCGGACGGCGAGCGCTTCTGCATTGGCATCAGACCTCAGTAGATGGAGCGTTACAACGGCCAATGGCACTTAATGCCTTGGTCAGCACTTTGGCCAATTTCAACACACATGCAACGCGCGCAGACAACAACAACCGCAAAACTCGGTGCAATTGATTGCTGTCCATATTTTGTAATCACTTGTGTTAACTATTTTGGCTTTGTGGCTTTGCTTTATTTCCAATTTTCAGTTTTACAGTTTTCAGTTGTCTCTTTTGGCTAAATTAGGCCGCTGCGATTTTAGTAAATGTTAGATTTGTGGAAAATTAGCGGGATGTTGGCCACTAACTGTATTATAATTGTATAAAAATGCGGACAATTCATATCGTAATTTCAACCATTTCGTATTTTGCGGGATTGAAAATATTTACAATACAATAATGATTCAATTATGATGGTCTGTATGGAATGCAGTAAAAAAAAAAACCAAAAGGTTTTTGTCACTGCAAGTAAACCAAATGAGTAATTATCGTACAGTAGAGTTAAGTGCATGTGGTTAGGTGCAATGGTTGTGATGTGACGCTAGAGAGATTGTAACTGGCATTATTTTGTGTACTCGATTTAAATAATATTTATAATGAAGTTATAATCATAATTATGTATTGCTAAAATTTATTAAGAAATATTGTTGGGTTACAAATTCCATAAATAATATTCAATAACATTCATACGGTATTAGTTGCATGATGGAAAGATAATGAGATGGCGCCTATCGTGGTCCCGTCACTTTGCTCTCAGCGAACTTGACAACGAGTTACGTGATTTTAACATCAATATGGCCAGATAACCATTTTTGTTTTGTTATTTAGTCTCGGAGTTTTAGTTCTTTCTTCATGACATTTTTCTAGCCCGATCTAATGAAAATGTAATGTTTATAATTTTGTAAAATATACATTTTTTAATAAAAGTTAAATAATTCACTCAGTTTTATTTAGCTTTACTTTTTATTAACATCTGGTGGCATTGCCCGCGATTGCAGGTGTTGTTGGTATTCTTCTGCTTTCGGCAGCCAAATCTCTCTCTCGCTACTGCAGTGTTGCCTAGCTTCGGATATAAAAACGCACTAAAATACCCATATAAAGAAAATAAAACACCAAATGTTTATTGAATTACTTAAAGGACTTTGTATGCGTGACAAATTTTCTTTAGAATGTGCGTTTTTGTTTTTTAATAAATGTGTTATGCTTATGTACAATTTAATTTATGAGTTTTTTTTTGTTAAGCGAGACTCTTTCGTTAAGGGAACGACTTATTTGCTATATTTGAGGTTATGTTACTAGATAAGGTACTATTTTTGTAAAAATATCAGTATGGCTTCTTTAGTATTTTCTGGTATTTTGTGGCTCATTTTTACAATGAATACACCTCTTGATGCCCTATGTCCCACTAAGGATTGATGGCCGGAAGAAACGATTACACCTCTATGGTTTTAATCCACATTCAGTAAGTTCAAACGCTTTTTAAAATGTGTAAAAAGGTTTTCAATCTTAAGAAGAGTTGAGAGAGGCACATTTAATATTCTTGCATAACCTTAAAAGGAGTAAAAAATAAAATTCACACTTTGAAAATATCAAATTTTATAAAACCAACTAATTTTCATTAGCACTAAAATCTTCTCAGAGTTGTCTTTTTAACCTTCTTTTGTTTAATAATACAGTTTTTTTAACTTAAAGTTTCGGTAGCTTTAAGTTAAAAAAAAAGAAACAAACACGAAACTTCAAAATTCTCACATTTTGGATATAAAAAAGCACTAAATTTATTGCGAAGAGCAAATGGTTGGCAACACTGCACAACTCGGAAAAACGTGACGTCACGCACTCCTGATGGGCGCAATCTTCTTTCTATCATTCTTGTAAATATTAGTTGCAATATAAAGGGAAGAAAAATATTTGATATGAATTTTTAGAACTTTATGACATTTAAATATTTGATTTGAAGCTATTTGAAATTAATAAAATTTTAATTCATATATCACAAGGCGAAAGGTAGTGTTGGTAAATCAGCTGAGTGGTTTTTCCTTTTCGCCGTGTCCATGTGGCTTTCAACACAGACTGAAACAAGGCGAATTCATTATTTGCTTTCTAGTTTCTCAATACTTAGTTTTGAAAATCAAACGTACAGAACATTGTTGTTGGGTGCGCCTAGATATTTCATAAATTTGAAAATGTTGTATTTTATGAACCTCTATGGAAGAAATTCCTCCAAAACGCCATACGCCTTTGCACATTCTTCCAGCAAATCTGCATAGGAAACTATGGGATCCTAACATTTTTCTGTGGAATATAATAACCCGAGAGCTGGAGAGATTTCTGTTCTTCTATCGAATCTACCAGAGATTCTGCGAGACTTAGCCGTATTCTGTCCAAGGACCATTCAATGGCTTCTTGGGTCAAGAGGCCGGATGGCACTTGGACTTCTACGGCGGAAGAGTCTCTAGAACTTCTTTTAGATACACATTTTCCGGGATGTAGCATCCATGACAGTGATGCTGGGAGAATCCGGCGGAGCCGATATGACCCACAGCATCTTGTCGATGTAATAGTTACGAAAGAGAAGGTTGCATGGGCAATCAAATCATTCTCACCTTTCAAATCTCCAGGCCCTGATGGGATCTTTCCTAAGATGTTACAGGAAACTCTTGATAGTATTCTACCATGGCTAATGGAAATTTTCAAAGCGTGTCTAAATCTAGGTTATATTCCAAAAAGCTGGAAACTTGTTAGGGTCGTCTTCATACCAAAGGCAGGCAGAAGAGGACATGAATCAGCGAAGGACTTTAGGCCGATCAGTTTGTCGTCCTTCCTTGTTAAAACTTTGGAACGGCTTTTAGATATGCACATTAGAAGTTCGCTGGAGAGCTTTAGTATATCAACTGCACAACATGCTTACCTCAAAGGCAAATCGACGGAGACAGCGCTTCACGAGGTAATCCGAACAATAGAGGGGTCTCTAGTAAACAAACAGTATACGATGGCAGCTTTTCTTGACATAGAGGGCGCATTTAATAACGTTAGCACGAATGCTATCCAACGGGCGTTAATAGACTTAGGGGTGGAAAATTGTATCACCAATTGGATCATCTCTATGCTAGAAACCAGGATCATTAGAGCTAATATGGGTAATATCAACATAACTAAGAGAGTCCACAGGGGTACTCCACAGGGGGGAGTACTATCTCCACTTCTTTGGTTATGTGTGATTAGCAAAATCCTAATAAAACTTAATAGAGGAGGGGTAAAAGCGGTGGCGTACGCTGATGATGTGGTGCTAATGGCGTCAGGACTGTGTCCTAATACGATCAGTGGGATCATTCAAAGGGCGTTAGGCGAGCTTAATTCTTGGGCAACAGGCTGTGGCTTAAGTTTAAACCCGCGTAAAACAGAACTCATGCTCTTTACCACCAGATACAAGGTACCAAGCTTTACCCTACCAAATATTAATGGACAAACCCTCTCACTTTCACCCAGTGCAAAGTACTTAGGGGTAATTTTGGACTCCAAACTTAGCTGGAAATTAAACGTCGAAGAACGGGTAAGGAAAGCTGAAATTGCTCTATATGCCTGTAAACGTATGCTTGGAAGAAGATGGGGTCTTCAACCTAAGCATACATTATGGTTGTACAAGGCGGTTATACGACCAATTTTATCGTACGGTTCGGCAGTTTGGTGGAAAGCTCTAGGGAGAGATTACAACATCAAATTACTCGGCAGAATACAAAGATCAGCCTGTGCAATAACGGTCGGCGCAATCAGATCATGTCCTAGGGAGGCTCTGAACGCACTGACACACGTTATTCCAATAGACCTACATATTAAGAAGACGGCAACCATGAGTGCGTTTAGGTTAAACGAAGCGGGCCGCTGGAAAGAAAACACTTATGGTCATGCCAGTCTACTATTGCGGCAAACTCAGTTAACCTCGGTGAGGACTGACTACATCGTCCCGACGGTAACATTCAATAGGAATTTTGCCACTCTCTTTCCATCTAAGGAAGAGTGGAATAAGGGATTCTCATTAAACAACTTCGACACTACAGTCTATACAGATGGTTCTAAAATGGATTGTGGTGTTGGAGCTGGTATATATTCTCATAGACTTAAAATTGAAAAATCTGTGCGCCTCCCCAATACCTGCAGTGTCTTCCAGGCGGAAGTACTGGCAATTGGGGAAGCTTGTAGGCTACTAATCACAGACTTCTCTTTTAAGAGCAATATCGCTATTCTCTCGGATAGCCAAGCTGCAATCCAGGCACTGGATTCAGCGACTACAACCTCAATGGTGGTGGAACAAAGTAGGAATAGCCTTTCCACCTTGAGCGAAAAACATAATGTTACCTTAATCTGGGTCCCAGGACATCGGAATATTGAAGGTAACGAAAAAGCAGATGAACTGGCAAGAGGGGGATCTGCCATGAATAACGCTCTTGCAGAACCGGTATTCACACCATTAGGCGCAGTCAAGAGTACAATTTCCCTAAAATACCTCCGAATGGCGGAGTGTAGATGGAGGGGCCAGACGAAATGCAAAATCAGCAGAACGTTATGGCCCACCTACAACCTTAAACAATCATCAATATTGTTAAACATGAAACGACGGGATGCCTGGAGACTAACGGCAGTCATAACTGGCTTTTGGTCTATCGGAGAACAGGCAGCCAAAATGGGCATTACTCACAACACATACTGTCATAGTTGTAAACAACCGGAGAAAAAAGAAAGAATCTCCATTTCCTCTGTGAATGCCCTGCCCTATGGAAGGACAGAATGTTAACCCTGGGCAAACCGCTGTTCGAGGAGCTCGAACAACTGTCTGGCTTAGATGTCAACAACCTAATAAGGTTCCTGAACCGCACAGACTGGGTATAGTCATGCCGTAAATAACAAGTTGGTAAAGAGGATGTGGCAACAAAATGGTGCGGAAGCGCTAGTTGGATTCAGGATGAATCACCACTCTAACCAACCTAACCAACCATAATAACCCTCTAACTACTCCAGAGATCGACCTTTTTAGTCACTTTTGAGGAAAAGTGCAAGAAATACTCATAGCAGAGTGATATAACGGGTTAAAAAGTACCAGAAAACTATTTTTCATAAAATTCTATTATAAGTCTCTTAATACGCTAAAATTCAAAATTCAGCCTAAACGCCAGAAACAAGTCAAAAGCGAAAATTTGTTTAAGGGTTAAATTCATTAGCTCGTATTTAAAAATTTGTGTAGTAAAATTCCAATACATGAAAGTACATATGTACATATTAAAACCCTACATACCCCTAGTGTTCCTAATTTTACCCTCGCTCTCATTTTTTATTGTTCAACTCTTCAAATGTTTATTCGAAATTTTCAAGTACAGTTTCCTTCACTAGAAGTGTAACCAATTAAAAGCACAATAAATTTAGTTTAGAAAATTAATTTTATTCCATTCAAAGTATAAAACTTATGTAAATAATACAAAATTAAAAATCAATTTACTTTTCCTCGATATGACCACCTTTTGCCTTGACTATGGCCTAGGGACAGTTCAGAAACAAATCGCATGCTGCCCGAATATGACTAGCAGATATTTTGGCCCACTCGCGGACAGTGCTTTTTTCAACGCCTCGAGATGGGTAAATCTTTTAGTTCGGACCTTGATCTCCAAAACGGCTCAAAGAGAATAATCCATGGAATTCGCGTCTGATGAATTTGAGAGCTATTGTGTGGACGTTATGAAGTGCTGAGTCCTGTTGAAATGTTCAAGGTCTGTCCTTGAAATGTTTGTCTGCCCACGACGTCAAAGCAACCTCCAGAATACTTTCCCGATAATATTTGGCACTTACCTTGACGCCAGACTCGATGCAAACTATTGGAAAGCGCCTATCTGCCGTTACAGCGGCACAAATCATTACCTGTGGCGGGTGCTGTCTCCTGGTGGACAATCGATGACTTACCCTATCGTTTGAGGAATTTACGAATTGTTCAATTTGAAATGTTTTCTCGTCAGAAAGCAGAATGTTCGGAAATTGACCGCTTTCGGCCAAGCGAAGCAACTTCTTCCATCTCTCAAGTCTGACTCCTTGCTGCTTTGGTGTGAAATCATGCACCTTTTGGAAGTTGTAAGACTTGACATCAAGATCATTTTTCAGTATGCGGCGGATACTATGGTTAGATATTTTCTGTTCTTTCGCCATTTGATTGGCACTTCGACGGGTATTTCGCTCAAGTCGCTTCTTCACTTTTTTGTGATGATCACATGCTGATCACATGATGATGACCACCGAGTATTAAAATTGTATGCATATAGCGAGGCATGTTGTAGCAACTGCAGGTATATTTTCTGAGATACAAGTACCTTGTTTCGATTACCCAATTACTGAACTAATAGGTTTTTATTTCTTTTCCACGAAAGAGGACTTTTAGCAATAGAGAAAAATTGTAAATTAAATATTTATCATGGCGAGTAATTTCTGAAGATTTCTAAAAACTATTTCTTTTGACACCAATATTAAAATATTTCACATAACTTCGGTATAATTTGCTCAAATTTAACTTTCAAAATACGTGACAACCTTCACAAAAATTATATTGTATTTAAACGAAAGTCTTCTTAAATCTCTTCCGTGTGACAGCCATATTACGATACATATGTATTTGAATTAAGCTCAATTTCCATTTTTTTAACAGATGGAATACTATCAAATGTGTTCCAAATGTTAGTGAGAATTATAAGCAAATTCCATTGAAATCCGTCTAACCGTTGCGTAGGGAAGAGAAATCTCTTACGGTGTCATTTTTTCATTTCATTAAAATTCATCAAATTTCAAATCATCCTTTGCCACTGCATTGAGTTCGAACTTCCAAAAATAAAGCTGTATCGCACACAAAAGCAAATTCTAAAAGATTTTAGGAGGTTTTTTGTTTGTGTCTTTAAATTTTGGGTTTTTTGTCACCTTCGAACACTGATTCACTTAACACTCAAAAAAATTGTTATTAATTGTTTTCAGGAAAAATATATATTTGGGTTATTAATGATTATTTTTATAAAAGTACAGCAGTACATTTTATTAACCCTTCGTTAGGCACGTGGATTTTTGTAACGTGGTTAGGCACGTGGTCTACAATCGTAGACCATTTTAATATTATGACTAAAAGTGTTATTCATTTGAGTTTCTCAATAATACTTCATAAGTATATTCTGTGATTTAATGTGAGGAATATAAACTAATATTTTCACTAAAATATTTGTGTATCTTCTGTAAATTCAATAAAAACGTGAATGTATGTGTTTTTTAACATTTATTGCAATTCATAAAAGTTTTTTCTTATAACTAATGGACGATTTACAAACGAGTTTTTATTATTCGTAAAACTTAAAATAAAAATATGTAAAATTCACTTCTTTAAATAAAAAAATAAAAGTTCAGTACAAAATTTATATGTTGTGGTTTCTGAAAACTGCTTATATTTCCTCACTGAGACATTCCGTGCAACTTTCCCTCATATGATTTTTGCAAGGAAATCTGCCGCATTTAGTACACGACTTTCGGGATGATTTGTTCATATTGCGAGGGCAAATATGACAACGTCCGACATAGTTACTTGGTGATTGAGTGGGTTGTGGTGCAATGCTTAGGTTGTGGGCTCGCTGCCTCATTTCCATGGGTAGTCGAGGATTCTTTGATCTAACTTCAATTTGTGGTCGAATGAGCTCCCAAGCGCATTTTTCAAGAAAATCACTTGGTTTTTTTCATCATTTGTTTGCTCATCTATTGCGTTATCATGGTGCATAGATGATATCAGGATCACTGACCGGTTTTATTGGGCAGTACGACACTAGTATACTAGAATTTTCTTGGAAACCAAAAATACTTGACTTTTCTTTACGATTCTTCCTGGGAAAGAATTCTTTGGGAACTTCGCGTTTATTTTTTCTCACAGTTCCCAAATATGTAAGCTTTTTCTTTAGCATCCATAGCACTTTCTTCACTACTTGATAGTTCGGAGAGCGGATTTTTGCTGCTTTCCAATCGTTTTTTTTTTTGAATCAGACATAATATTATCTGAAACTAATTAAATTAGCACACTCTTGTAAAAAAATATAAGCAAAACTTAACTGAACTTAATTCAAATATTTAATATATCAAGTAATATTGCCACAAGAAAAAGTAACGTCGTTAGTCACGTGGTCTACATATGTAGACCAGCACTGTTCAGACCTTGATAAAATTTACAACTGTACGTCAAACCCGCACTGAATACACTAATTGGATAAAGAGATTAATTATAAAAATGTTCTTTGGTATTGACCGTCATCTTCATACATCATGCAATTGTTAATTTTAATTATATAGTTATTTACACCATTGAGAAGAACGGGAACACAAAAGGTGTTGACAGAGCACGAACATCGCAAGTAACGAGTTGAAGCAACAAATGCGTCCCTGTATGAACGTGGACTTACTAATACGCATTAAGTGCTTTCCGAAAAATATATACATAATAATTTCGCCACTTGCTTGGCGATTCGAAGAAGGCTTATATTTATTCTGGTGAAAAGTAAGCAAGCATTAACTGGATGTATTGGCTTTCGTTTGATATCCACATTGCCACCATAGATTAAGTATTAGTATTTAAAACAATTTTTTGAAAAATTACTTGCTTAAATCTTTAAAATTTCTTTAAATATTTATTTAGTCAGAAAATTGAAAACAGAGCATGCAGTACTGCTATACAAAATCTATAACTTTATGTGTGTATGAAATTTTTCTTGAATGAAAGAAACACAGATTTAAAATTAAAATAAGAAATTTGATACGCATTGCAACATTTTTATTCTTCAGCTCATTATGGCAATCCGTGCAGATATGGGTTGATATGTTAAGCTTCTTCATGGTATAAATGCACTTGGATATGTTCCATTATCTGCCGCCTCTCTGCAGGTGGCTGTTAGAAAAAAAACTTCAGTAATTTGATATTTCCATAGTATTTGTTAATGACAAAAACGATTTTGTTGTTTCGTATTTTAAGTCGATTATTGTACATTCACAACTGAAATGTAAAAATCATTAAAATCTGCAGATAGATTTGTGCAAACACGTACATATACTTTTAAGTAAATTACGATTAAAAAATTGAGTTCGTTTTACATGCATGCCAATGTCATTTTATTAGAATAGCCAAAGTAGAAAAGCGTTAAATTACTTATAAATGGGAAAATTGCATATTGATTTCAAAGGAAAATGTTAATCTACTGCTTGTAGAATTTTAAGTTTTTAGTTAAATAGGTAATACTAACGCATTAGATCCTTTATTAAAAGTTCAATTAAAGCTTTGGCTATGAAATAATCAATAATTTTGGAGAGTGTCGTGTTCTAAAAAAATTTGAGGACCACTCCAGACTATGGCTGTTTATAAAATTCAGCACTTTGGGATATTCTACTCTTTTGTCAGAGATAACAGTCGCTACCCTGAGTGTACGAAGTAACTTCTTTTTTTTTAATTTTAAAAGTTTATTAAGATCCATGTAAAAATGGTAAAAATTCGTTTCCTTAATAAAGCATAGGGTATCCTTTGTTGGGCTTTTATGAAGGAATATAAAAGGAGAAGATTAAATAAATATTTTATACCAAATCTTTGGAGAAGTGCATTTTTTCTATTAGAATTTTCAAAGCGTTGACTTCGTCTACTTAATAAAGTGTATTTCAAACCATAAAATTGTATTTTTCTTACCGAACTGCAAAATTATTGAACAACGTGGTAGAAATGATAATCTGTTAAAAAAAATATATGACGTCTCATATTTTTGACCATAGAATAAATTCGTATCGTGCTATTAAGAAAGAAGTTTCTGTTTGGCTCTTCCCTCTATGCCGTTCCCATATCATATTGGGGCAAACTTATAAAATATGTATGTTCTAGCGCTTCCTTAGCAGATCCATAAAACTCGTAGTCTCTTTCCTCAGTAAGTCAGTTTTTGGATCAATGTTTCAGCCAATTAAACATTGAGAGCTCTTAAGTTCTCCCCGTTAAGTTGTACCTTAAAATCGCCTATTGTATTTTCTCTTTGACTTGAAACAGCAGGTGGCAAAACGGGAATGAATGAATGAAGGCAGATATATTATATATAAATGCATCTTTCTTTATGTTGCGAAATTTAAATTAATTAATTTGTAGGCAGGGTTAATAAAAAGCAGATCGCAAACAAATTTTTAATTTAATAAATAGAAAATTTTTTTTAAATTTTTAAGCATAAATATTTCTTTATCTTTTATTTTTGCACTTTTTACGTAGAATTATTGAAAAAGGTAGATATCAAACTAAAAAAATTCAAGCTTTCGTTTTATCATAATTAAAAAAATGTAAAAATTTAAAACAATTTAAAATTCTTAAAACTTAATAAAAAAGTGTTTACCAAAACAAAAAAAAAAACCTGCGAAAATTAATTAATCCTTTATTTTTTAATTGTTTATCGGAAACTATGGAAAAGTCTCTCCTTTTACATTAAAAAGTATGTATAATTTTAAAGAAAAACTTTAAGCCTTAGAGGAGAAAGCTCATTAGAGCTTGATTAAGAAATTTAAAAGCGTCGAAATTTGAAATTAAAAATAATAATAAAAAAAAATTTACCAACAAAATTTCCTGATCTGTTTTACTTTTTATCACAATTTATTGAAGAAGCCTTAAGTGCAACATTTTCTTTCTTAAAAAGTTAGACATCATTTTAAAGAAACAGTTTTAGGCTTTCATTTGAGCATAATAACAGAAATTTAAAAAAAATTCGAAATTTGAAACAAATTAAAACAAAATAATTTAAATTATTTTCCTATCGATCTGTTTTTTACGAAAAAAGTTTTAACGAAGTGCGTTCTTCCAATCAAGAGATGGATTATATTTTAATTTCAAATATCAAGCTTTCATTTGAGAATAAAGATAAGCAATCAAAAACGTAAAAATTTTTTCAAATAAAAAAATAATTTTGGGATGAAAAATTTTTCAAAAAAAGTTTGTTCATCGTGTTTTAAACTTTTTATCGAAAATTATAGAAAAAGTTCCTAGTGGAATTTTTATATCATTTTATATGAAACGTTCGAGCTTTCCTTTCAGCATAATTAAGCGAAATAAAAAACGTTGAACTTAAAAAGGAATAAAAAAATTAATTTTTTTTTTGAAAATAAAATATTTTACATAGTCAATTTAGTTATCCTTTTGTACTTTTTATCGGAAATTAAAGAAGTATCCAATGGAATTTTTTCTTTCACTAAAAAGATGAACATGATTTTAAAAAGTTTCAGGCTTTGGGCCGAGCATAATTCCAGAAATTAAGAAATGTCGAAATTTGAAACAATTTAAAACAGGATTTATTTTCATAAAATTTGTATTTATTATTATTTTTTATTTAATTATTTTCTTATTTTAATTTAATTAAACAAAAAAAATTGTTATCAAAAATTGGTCGAACTTTTTTTGTTTTATTTTTTACGGAAAGTCCTAAGTGAGCAGTTTTCTTTCTCCAAAATTTAAATATTAATTATTTTTGCTTAGGGAAACGTTTCAGGCTTTTCGTTGCGCATCAATAAAGAAATTCAAACTAAAAGCAAAAATTAATTGCAAGAAAAATTGGAAAAGAAAATTTCAAATCAAAAAATGTATCGGTCGTTTTTTACATTTTTATAGGAAAAAGCGGAAAAAATCCTATTGAAAAAATTTATTTTAGACCGACAATTCTTTGGTTTATTGTACAATTTAACATAAAATGAAAATAAAAACTTTGAGGTCCTGTAAATCTCTGGAACCATTCAATATTTCCTCCTTTTTGTACAATTCATGCGACTTTATACTGGAGAATCTTCACTGAATTTCATCAAAATCGAAGCGATGAAGTTTTTAGGTGGACACACTTCACGTAGTTTTCTTCTTCTTTGGTAGGTAAATATTATTATTTAATTTAATTACTGATGTGATATCAGCTCTCGGATAGCTCGTAACCTTAATTAAAATATGTACCAGTTACAGCTTGTGGGCTCATTAGCATCTCAGCACTTAAGCCAGTGTAAGTCTGTAGCAAAGAAATCAATCTACGCAATGCTTTCAAAAATTCAGACTTTTTTTTGCTCGTTTTTAGTTTATTAGAAACTCTTAAATCTCCTTTTAGACTCTTTTGTAAGTTAGCGTAAGTGTTTTATAATAACAGTTGACCCATCAATTAATGATTGCGTTAGATTAAAGTGAGCAGTGACTGTACAAGTACACTTACGATTTTTTGTAAGCCATGATGCCTGCAGTTAATTTCATTATTAAATCACATTTAATTGACACTTTCGAATTGACATGATTAATGTAAATTAAAAAACTGGTACTTTTTGCAAATATTTTTCGCTGGTTTATTTTATTAATGAATCAGATTGTTGATCGTATCTGTTGGTGCAGTCCTTCTAGAATTCATACACATCTGGTAATGACTTCACATTTCGGGCGCATACTTGCAGCGAAGTTAGGGGAAAATGGAAAATATTAAAATAGCTTCTGAAATATTGATATCCAAGCTTATTAGATTATTGACGACGTCGTCACACCTTTGCCGAGTATTGCTTTTAATGACACCCACATCTTTTTGGCGCCGCAGAGTTCCGCAACGATTCTGTCGTTGTCGTCCATATCGGGGACACTTTTAATGGCTCCTTTCAGTTTTAGAAGTAGGAAAAGGTTTCGGTGAACCAAGTTCGGTGAACATAGTGGCTGAGTCATGATTCCTGTGTACCTTTTGGCCGAAAAATTAGAATATTTTTGATACATTTTTTCGATAAACTAAATTATCCAAACTATCCAAAAACCCTGTATGCACGCTGTCTAATGGAATTCTCTTTAAAGAGAGTTGGCAGCATTGAAAATAATAAGTTATGCCAGTTAATGAGGTGCAGCCATACTCTCTAGCGGCAACTCTTGCTCGATAGATTTGTTGTTGCTTCTATATGCAAATTTTTCGTCTGGTGAGGTGAGGGCCCAGATTTTTAATTAACTAGCGTACCCTCGCCCACTTCGCTAGACGATAAATTCAATGATTTGCTGAAAGAGAATAAAATTAATACGAAACAAAGCAAATTCTTTGATACAATTTCATTCGAACTTTATTGTAACACTTTTTGGTAGACAACGTTTTTGGTTTTTTCATCTTTCGCGTGAATAATGACGATGGTTTGCCAACTCGTGAGCAAGCTACATACAATTGTCCATGAGAAAAAATTGGGTATTCTAAATTAATACCGCACGTTTGTAGAGACTGCCCTTGCGCCTTATTAATTCTCATAGCGAAGGCAAGGCGAATAGGAAACTGCAAACGTTTGAAATCGAATGGTAAATCCGCCGGAATCAGTGGAATTCAGGGTATCAAAATGTCTTCTCCTTTGTACTTCCCTTTCAAAATTGTTGCTTCGATAACGTTACCCATTAGCTTCTTCACAGCGAGTCTGGTACCGTTGCAAAGTCGGGGCACATTACTATTGCGCAGCATAATAATCGGTGCTAAAATTTTTAATCCTAAATTATGAGGTGGTAAGCCTGGCAAATCGAGTGAGTTTAAGAATTCAGTTGGATAATTTACGACCTCATCTTGATCAGTAATAGTGTCCATTGACTTATACGCAACTATGTCACCAGGTATTTGATCTAAAATAGCTACATTTATATCATTGACGTCCTTATTTTTCCCAGCTAAAATTGCTCTTTCGCTGAGTCAATCATGGTTTTTGTAATGTTGAACTATGTTTGGAAATACACTCTGTATCAATGCCTCTTTAGACTGTGCAAAAGTGCAGAAATTGTTAGGCAATGTTATCATTCCTGTTGTTTTTGAAAAAAGGTTTATTTTTTTTGGTTAAAAAGTGTTTTTTGAAGTTTTGAAAAACACTTCGCTCTAACAAATTTCTTCTCAGTTAATTGCTGAAAATTAAATATTTTGAAAAAACTATTTTTTTTAATTTAACGTTTTTGAGAAAATTTTGTTCTTGAGAAAATTTCATACTTTTGTAAAAGTTTAAATTGATTTGTTAAAAAAGATTTTTTTCCGCTTTGAAAAACACCCCCTCGAAAAAATGTATTCTCTATTAATAGTGGAATATGAAATGCTTTGAAAACACCATTTTTTTTTTAAATTTTGTTTGGTTTTCAGAAAATTTTGTTTTGAAAAAATTTCATACCCTTGAAAAAGTTTTATTTTAATTTATTTGTTTAAAATTTTTGAAATTTTTTTTTTTGTAATTTTAGAAAAACACCTCTTCGAAGAAATTTCTTTTATCTTTTTGAGGAAAATTTGGTTTTGAAAAAATTTCATGCTTTCGAAATTTTTTTATTTTACTTTATATCTTCAAAATTTTTGAAAACAATTTTTTTTATAATTTTCGAAAAACATCCCTTTGAAAAAATGTTTTCTATGTGTCATAGTGGTATTCCATTAACTTTTAGGATTATAGTCAAATACTTACAAATATCTACGCTTTCACAAATAGCAACAATAAACAAATTTCCTCAAAACCAAAAAATTTACTTTTTTTCTAAAAAAATTCTAAACAAACAACGTAATAAATTTAGAAAACAGTATTGTTTTTACTGTATTAACTGAAAACCAAAATGTTGCAAAAAATCAAAACAAAACTAAATTATTTTTTTGTGTTCATTTGGTCCATATGTTCCATAAAAAGTTGATATGGTAAATAATATGCAGGGTCTGATACACGCAAATTTCCATTGACCATTACAGTGACAAAATTATCGATCACCAATTCCAACAGGATTTCAAAATCAGAGTTGGAATGAGTTATTGTGTGGTGTACTTCTGAAAAAAATGAGAAATAAACAAAATAAATCTAAAAATTCGAATTCTAACTTTATCTTGTGTATGTTCTTATTACCTTTGAATTTTTCCAATGAAGCACTATTCATTTTAAATTTTCCAAGAATTTTTTTTATCATTTCGCGTTTCTTTCCTTTTTCATTCGATTCCAACATTTGTTCATAGCCGAAAACATCGTTTGCAAACGCATTCATTTCCATATAGAATTGGTCAAAGAAAGCATTGCTCAATTGAATTGAAACATTATTTTCATAAATACTTAGGACCTTAACTAATGCACCTTGGTACATACCTAACGCAGATATTCATCGCGACCTTGACATCGATACTATTGATGAAACAATACAAAGCGCTAGCAGAAGACGCATAAATAGACTATTAACGCATACAAATCCTATGATGAGAAGACTACCAAATAAAGAAAAATCTACCCAAATCGGCTTAACCGTCAAACACCAACAGATCTTGCAAAATCCTTGTAATCAATTGTCAACTAATCGTATATGTCATTGTTTGTTAACCACTTGTTTTTAAATAATATGTATATACTTCTTCTAAAAGATCTTGGGGGCATTGGCCCTTCAATATCACTCTCATTTCATCTTGTTGTAAATCAAATTACTTATTGTCTAACGACAGGTGTAATATTTTATGGAAGAAATAAAAAAAAAAAAAAAGTTTCATTCGAATCATTTGAAATTTCTGTATACAATAACGAAAAATTCAAAAAAAGTTGTACACATAAAATGAATGTCGATTCGAAACTTACTTTAATCTAAGAATCGAGCAAGTTTTGTTTTGTACAATATTTTGATTTTTTCTTTTTTTTATATGAAGAAAATATTTAAAAGACATTTTTTTTTGCTAAAAACCTTCCCCTAGTGGATCCCTATAATATGAAAAAAGAACGAATAAAATTGACCTCGTATCGGCCCAAAAAAATGCGTACAAACGAACATCATTTCATTTTTATATATATTATATAGATTAAAAAAAATATTTATATGGTAGTAATAAAAAATACAAATAAATACATAAATGGCGCTTTTCTGGATGTCTGGTCAAACTCCGTCTCCTATTTCTGGTGTGCATCTTGATGTTGTTCCACAAATGGAGACACCTAAAGATTTAATCCGACTCCGAACGCCAGATTGTGTTTCCTAATGAGGAGTTTTTTCATAATAGAAATACACGCGGAGGTTTTGCATTGCTTTGAGTGCAGATTCAATTTTTCATAGAGAATAAAAAAAAGTTGGTTTTTATTGCACGGCGTATTTGGTGAAGTAAAAAGCTTTGACGTTCTGACAAAAAGCCCCACAGCTATGTGTTTGGGCTAGCCAGTTGTACGAGGTCTGTTCAAAAAGTACTTCCACTATTTCGATTACTATTATTTTTTATGCTGGTACACTCGTCTCGAAGATGTTTAGTTTGTTTGTGAGAGGCATAAATAAGACAAGTGTTTTGCGTGTTCGGCGATTTTCTGCTACGCAATCGGAACGGCCCGGATTTCTATTCGGTCAAGGACTGTCACTTCAGCAGCATTCCCCGTATACGTATGGGTAATGTTTATGCTGATACAGCAACATCAGTGAATTCAATACATTCTTCAACACAAATGCAACCCAGGTAAAAAGTAGGAGCAGCAGATCAAAAAATGGTTGATCTCATAGTCAAGCTTTACAAGATCCAAAAGGCGCATGATTTCACACCAAAGCAGCAACAAGTCAGACTTGAGAGAGGGAAGGAGTTGGTTCGGTTGGTCGAAAGTATTCAATTTCGATCATTGTATTTTCTGACGAGACGAGTTTTCAAATTGAGCAATTCGTAAACTCCCAAACGATAGGGTTTATTTGACCGAACGTTCATATGAGAATTTGAGTCCTGGCCGCCACAGGTAGTGGTTTGGGTCGTTTCAACCGCAGATAGGCGCTCTCTACACGTTTGCATCTGGCCTGGCATCAAGGTAAATACGAACTTATATCGGGTGTATACTTTAGAAGTTGATTTGAAGCCGTGCGAAGACAAAGATTTCACTGGCAGACCATAGACGATTCAGCAGGGCTCAGCACTTCATAACGTCCACACAATCGGTATTAAATTCACCAAACGGGAATCCGATAGATTATTCTCTTTGGGCCATTTTGAAGAGAAGGTCCGAACTAAAAGATTCACCTGTCTCGAGGTGCTGAAAAAAAAAGTCATTGCCCCCGAGTCGACCAAAATACCTGCAAGTCACATTTGGGCAGCTGGTGATTCGTTTCCGAACCTTCTCAGGGTTCTAGTAGAGGCAAACGGTGGTCATATCGAGCAAAAGTAAATTGATTCTTAATTTTGTATTATCTTCACACATTTTTTACGTTGAATTGAGTAATAGTAATTTTCCTAACTAAATTTTTGGCCCGTTTAATTGGTTACACGCGATCAACCAAATCGGCTGGTGGGGGAAATGATCGTTGGACCTTCCACTGCCACTAGAAACCGGTCCCGATTCGCGGGCAACAGCGGTGCAGTCAACATCGCTCCGCGCGTGAAAGCTGTTTTGAAAGTGTGTTAGGATTTTGCAGTGGCGAAAATGCAGCTGATTATCTTTTTCGACTCCCAAGGCATTGTCCACAAGGAGTTTGTACCTCCAGGAAGCACTGTAAAAGCGGTATTTTACAAAGAAGTGCTCCTTTGCCTGAAAATCCGCGTCGCCAGGGTTCGGCCCAACCTCGTCAAGAATTGGACTCTTCGTCACGACAATGCGCCGGCGCACACCGCCTTCCTCTACACCTCTGCATTGGACAAGATGGGGGTTCCGGTGCTTTCCCACCCTCCCTACAGCCCAGACCTGTCCCCTCCGGACTTCTCCTTGTTCCCGCGCCTGAAAAGAAAGCTGAAGGGGAGGCGTTTCGACTCCATCGAGGCGATCTAAATAACTGTGACAGCCGAATTGAACGCGATTCCGGCGGATGAGTTTAAAAAACGTTTCCTGCAGTGGAAGGACCGCTACCAGCGGTGTATTGACGCTCAAGGGTCCTATTTGGAAGAATATTAGCTGTATAAGCCAAAAGATTTAATAAAACTGCTTAAAAAATAAGGCTCATTACTTTTCAATCAAACCCTGTATTCCTATTCTTCTCAGCTGACCTGCTCTAGTCGAGCTAAGATTCAGTCATCTGGGCTCCCACTTTCTGGCCACACCAGCGTTTATTCTTTGACAGGTTTAAATATCAAACTCCTGATGAATTCATCAGTAGCTTGTGGCGCTTAATACAAAGCTAATTAGCCACCATTGGTTATCATACTCCAATCCAAAACCCCTCTTCCTTTTTCCACCTGTTTAGTTTTTTCCCCTATGTTTTTCCTCTGCATGACGTCTACTGGACGAAATTTTGAATCTTTGCCCAAGTAGGACACTCGCGTGGGCAGCGATTTATCTTGACCTATGCTATATATGTATTGTATTGCATACAATTATTATAATACTTTCATAAACTATATATCTTTTAAGAAGCAGAAGCAGTGGAGGCCACACTTAAAAAATTTTAAATTTTGCTATAGCCGATTTTAGGGAAATTATATGCCTAGCGCCCTAACCATCCGCCACACACAACTATGCACAACCATAACTTGTGCAATTATATAAATGGCCTTTACGTAGCCATGGAATCGCAACCTTTTGCACCAAGGCATTAACCTTCACAAGATTGGCAATTAAGTGCAGTCAGCAAACGCGTTGTACGCTCATTTGTGCCACTGCGCCCCTGAGCGTAATACGCATACAAACAAACACTCTACGCGGTACACACATACGTACAATACACAGACACATTCATATATATACAGCTGAGAGGGTAATGAAAGTGAAAGAAAAAACTACAGCAACACCAACTACAACAAGTAGGTATAATGCAGAAAAACAGATTATAAATGCGCAACAGTACGAAATAAGCGAATAAGGCAATTTCAAGTGGCCCAGCTGCCGGCTGAATGGCTGTAGGTATACTTTGCAATTAGTGCAGGCGTTTTATGATAAGCAAGGATGTGCGTGTGTGTGCGATATGCATGTTTGTGTATTATGTATGTACGTATGTATGTATTAGGTATAAAAGTGCAACGGAGCAACCTTTTACAAACGCATGCACATGTGGTAGTGGTCACACATACACACATACATGCATGTAACTTACATGAACTTGTTAGTATAATTTGTGCAAATGTTCACATGTATGTACATGTACTTATTTGCGGAGTCGCCTGCATATGTGTGTGTGCGTGCATAAAAAAGCGAATGGCAAAATAACGAGCTCATTTGCACGTATTTAACGCTTGGTTAAATGGCGCTTAAACCCATAATTTCTTTTTGCTTTTCCTTTGTATTTCTTGTTTTTGTATTTTTGTTTTTTTTTCTTGTTTTTTTCGTATTTTGTAACTCGCTCATTCCATTCCATTCCTTCTGACTCGTTGATAGCGTTATGTGTTTTTGTTTGTTGCTCGCTTGCTCGTGGCGCATTGCTGATGGCTATTTTCCAATTAAATACATACGCTTACACACAAATGTACAATTTACCCGTGCGGAGTATAAATAAATGCATACATACCATAAATGCTGGCGGTTGGCCCCTAGGCTGCAGTGATTCTTTCAATTATTGCTGCCTCAAATATTTATAAACCACGGGCGATTTGCGCTTTTTTGCGATTTTTACCCATTGCTGTGCATATTTATGTGTGTGTGTGAGTGAATGTATATGCTTGGGTGTGTATAGATAAGTAATATTCGCTTCTTTTAATTGAAATGGCAACAAGATAGTGTAATTAATTCCACACACACACACACATACAGCCATTATCGTGCATAATAATTCAATTACTTTTAAATTATGTTGATCAATAAATATTTTTTCCTATTAGATATCCGCAACTACGTCAATTACATCAATTAAGAAAACATAGTTCATATTAACACTTCATCACTTTTTATTAAACAACAATCACCCACACCCTGTAAAGGAGACTCCGTCTTATTATTGTTTGCATTTCTATGATTTAACAAATTTAAAGATATTTTTGGAAAAAAAATTGTATTGATATCTGTTTTAAATTTAAACATTAAGCATCCTCACAAATGCTCTTGATAGAAATAACTAACTGAATATAAAGAGCATTTTGTGGCTGATATTATATTTTTATTTTTTTTTATTGTATATTTTTTATGAATCGTTTCATCTCTTCCGTGATGAAGGTATCATCGTTTTGTTGCGTATTAGCTCGTTGCTGGAGTAAATCGAGTCACCGTGGTAGAGTCTTAGTCTAGCACCTCTCTATTAGGTTAATGCTCATTTTCGTCGTCTATTCCCATAACTGGATGCCGTACATTTTAGACATAAAT
Organism: Anastrepha ludens; assembly: GCF_028408465.1. Lineage (NCBI taxonomy): Eukaryota > Metazoa > Arthropoda > Insecta > Diptera > Tephritidae > Anastrepha > Anastrepha ludens. Next base: position 78,753,520 of record NC_071501.1, on the reverse strand, counting down.
TAGTAAAGAGTGATCAAACATGAGGGTGAGAAAGTTCGGCGGCTTACAGAAGGTTTTAAGACCGGGGCGTTTTCCTGTAAAAGCAAAGACGGCGCACTGGTGACTCACATCCAGAGCAATCTTAAATTATGGAGGGAACACTTCTCGAACCTGTTAAGCAGCGATAGCTGCGCATGTCACAGAGAATGTGAAGATGCCGATACCCCAATCGACGACGACGGAATTGACGTTCCGCTATCCGGCCATGCCGAGGTGAGAATAGCAATAACACCGCTAAAGAACAACAAAGCCGCGGGCGACGACGGACTGTCGGCTGAGCTATTTAGAGCATGCATCAGCTTCTCAGCAAAATATGGTCGAATGAAAGCATGCCTGCCAATTGGAATTTAATTGTGCTCTGCCCAATCCATAAGAAGGGCGATCCTGCAATTTGTGCCAATTACCGCGGGATTAGTCTTCTAAATATCGCCTATAAGGTTCTAACGAGCGTATTGTGTGGAAGGCTGAAGCCCACCGTCAACGAACTGATTCGACCTTATCAGTGTGGCTTTAGACCTGCAAAGTCTACCATCGACGAAATATACACAGCACGCAAATCTTGGAAAATACCCATGAAAGGAGAGTCGACACACACTATTTTTTCGGCGATTTCAAAGCTGTATTCGACAGTACGAAAAGGAGTTAGCTCTATGAGGCGATGTCTGAATTTGGTATCTTCAAAAAACTAATATGGCTTTGCACGATTACGTTGCTCAACACCAGCAGCGCCGTCAGAATTGGGAAGGACCTCTCCGAGCCGTTTGATACCAAACGAGATTTCAGACAGGGTGATTCGCTGTCGTGTGACATCTTTAACCTGATGTTGGAGAGCATCGTGTGAGCCGCAGAACTTAATCGCTCAAGCACAATATTTTATAAGAGCGTACAATTGTTGGCGTATGCCGATGATATCCACATCATCGGCCTTAACAACCCCGCTGTTAGTTCTGCCTTCTCCAAACTAGATAAAGAGGCAAAGCGAATGGGTCTGGTGGTGAACAAGGACAAAACGAAGTACCTCCTGTCATCAAACAAACAGTCGGCGCACTCGCGTATCGGCACCCACGTGACTGGTGAAAGTTATAATTTTGAGGTTGTAAAGGACTTCGAATACTTAGGAACCAGCATTAACACCGATAACAATGTCAGCCTTGAAATCCAACGTAGAGTCTCTCTTGCCAACAAGTGCTACTTTGGACTAAGTAGGCAACTGAGCAGAAAAGTCCTCTCTCGACGAACAAAACTAACACTCTACAGGGCTCTCATCATGCCCGTCCTAAAGTGTGGCGCAGAAGCTTGGACGATGACAACATACGATGAAGCGACGCTTGGAGTGTTTGAGAGAAAGATTCTGCACCAGATTTTTGGACCTTTGCACGTTGGCAGCGGCGAATATCGCAGGCGATGGAACGATAAGCTGTATGAGCTTTACGACGACATAGACTTAGCGCAGCGAATAAAGATCCAGCGGCTACGTTGACTGGGTCATGTCGTCCGAATGGATACAAACGCGCCGGCTTTAAAAGTATTCGACGCGGTACCAGCTGGTGGTAGCAGAGGAAGAGGAAAGGTCTCCTCTGCGTTGGAAAGATCAGGTGGAGAAGGACTTGGCATCACTTGGTGGGTCCAATTGGCGCCGGTCAGCACGAGAAAGAAACGACTGGCGCGCTTTGTTAAACTCGGCCAAAATCGCGTAAGCGGTTATAGCGCCAATTAAGAAGAAGAAGGAAGATTATTTCCAGCAAAAAAATAAAAAATTTTGCGATAAATTGTTGATAAAGATGCTTTTCAATGTAGTTCGTGTTGTGTATAAAATGCAATTTTCGTCGCTATTTCATACTCTTCGTAAGAAAAAACAAATATCAAAAATCGAGGGACTATGGGAAAATAGTCCCAGAATGTATGGGGGAAAACAGTACATTCGGTAACCAACTGCACATAAAGAAAAAATATATAATTATATATGGTAACATATATACATATTAGGCCGGGCCGATTTGTGGAGAGGCAAAAAGATAGCCCATTGCTCTGTGAAAATCATATTCTGGGGATCAAAATAAGAAACTTTGCCGAAGGAACCGTACCTCTAAAATTAATTCTGATGTCCCCCAATTTGGGTCGAACTTTTTAGTTTCTTTTCTATAACTCACTTAAATTAATTTTTTCATTTACTTATGTTCTGACTAAATAAATTTCTTAAGAGAAAAAATAGATATTATTATAAATAAATAATAAATATTATTATAAATAAATAAAAATAAAGAAAAAGCATAGGCATTTAGCTGATTTTTTCATGTAAAGGCCAAAAATGGTGATATTTTTAAATTGGGGACATCAGAATTCGTTTTAGAGGTATGGTTCCTTCGGCAAAGTTTCTTATTTTGATTCCTAGAATACGATTTTTACAGAGCAATGAGCGATTTTTAAATCGACCCGCCCTAATACATATATACAAATAGTAAAGAACTATATTTTTTACTATTTTTTTATAAATTACTAACTGCCTGGTTTAATTTTCTTCTATGCAAATACGCCATAAATTTCCCAGTAAACTCCACCTTTGAACACATTAAACTCCGAGCTGTAGGAAATGTGCATTACTACAATTTTGATTCAATTAATTAACCACTAGCTTTTTTCATCGTTCAATTGTATTTTGTTAGCTTCAACAGGAGTAATTTAATTTGATGCTGGTTTTTGCCATGAAACTATGGTAGCGTGTTTCTGTTGCTTCTCTGTAAATATCTGTTGATCTAATTAAAAAGAACAAATATTCACAAGCTTGTTTGATGCCTTTTAAGCTTAAATTCAACGTAAATCAATATTTCGGTAATTTTGATTAAATAGGAGACACTTGGCTGCCACTGAAATCTGTGACATCGATTAATTGAGCTGGAAGCAATAAATAGCTGCTACTTTTCGACGCCACGAAATCAATTAGCACATTGTACAAGTAAGCAAAAATGAAAGACAAATGGAGGAGTGCAAATGGAAAGTAAAATCAGCGCAACGATCTGGTAATCTGATAAAGTCACAACGAATAGTGCAGACATAAGTATAATTACCGTGAACTGCTGGAACAAGACAAAAATAAAAAAAAAACAAAATGTGATTGTATGAGTGTAATTACCTTGGTGTTGAACGATGACTAAAAAAGTCAAATAATTACTCAGCTCATTTAAGTCGTTTAAGGATAACGTAATTAGGGAGGTGTGCAGCTGTAATGGGTGATTTCACACGGTGAACAGAGGCATTGATTCATAAGTCAAATGAGGTGGCATAGAAAATTACTTAGTTGTGCACCGGTGGGTAGATTTAAATTGATATATCTATGCTTAATTGAAATTAAACTTGTCGGATTAAAATCACCAATTGAAAGTGAATTGCCTTGAACAATAAAATGGGCGATTATGCACACGCACCTACATTCGGTCCGTATGAATTATTAAAATATATTTATATGTACACCGCACGAAACAATTATAAGATCAAGATAATTATGATGATATCTACTAAAGCAAAAATTGGAAAATGTTCCATATCATTTCGTTGATTGTTTAATTTAATTTTAATGTTTAAAACGGAAATTATTCCTCATTTATTACTGGCATTTTAGTAACGCGCAAATTCTTGTTCTGTGCTAAATGAAATATTTATAAGACTAAAAGCGATTGCTTTTTATGTAAAAGTATACAATGTTAATTATTGTGTTAAAATTGGTATAAGTGTTTTTGATTGCTTTATCCTGTTCTCATACTTAGGTGATTGGTTTAGTCTAGAAACAAAAATATCCCGCGCTGTAAAGCTTTTTTCTGAACTTGAAGAGCGACAAAATTTAGCATGGAGAGAGAGGCCTTACAATACGAGAGACTACTTCGAAATAAGAAAGAAACAAAACCGTGATTTACTTCCATTCGAAAGAAAAGCACGGCTGTAGCAAGAAAAGTGGTAGAAAACCAAAACTTAGCGCTGGAGATGTTTGGGAAATCAAACGTTTAGCTATAAATAATTTAAATAAGCCTGCTGAAATTAAACCCTCTCTTCATTTAAAAGTTATTGCCCGTGGTGTGCAATATATTTTGAAAGCAGATTCTAGTCTAGAATTTGTAAAACGAGTACCTAAACACAAGTTAACCACACACCACAAAAAGGTCCAGATTAGCATTTGCAGAAAACTACCAGTTTTGGTAAAATGAAAGGGAAAGAATAATTTTTTCCGATAAAATAAAAAAATCAATCTGGAAAGGCGAGAGGTTTTTAAATGTATTGGCATGATAAACGTAAGAAAAAGGAGTAGAGCATGGCTCGTAATTTCGAAGAGGATTCTGTCATGATGTGGGCAGCCATTTGTCAGTCAAAGACAAAGCCAGTCAAAGACAAAACGCCTTTATGTTTCATATCCAAAAAATTAAAAGTTTCCAGAATGTAAAACTTGAAGACGATGACGTGTTTATTACTTTTTTCGTTAAGCAGTGTATTTTCCAACATGACTAGGCAGTCGTTCATGCTTTCTAAGCACAAAATAGTTTTTGCATGCCTGTCTGCAACTTTGACCCTAACCCAATAAAGGCAATACTTTCTGAATCGGCTTTTAAAAATGTAAAAGAATTTGACAGCGCTAAATGCCTTAAAAGTGCGATAAATGGATCGAGGGATCAAAAATTGATTAAAATACAATATAAAAAACTGAATTAAATCGATGCCTTGACGACTTACAACCAACACAAATTACTAAGTTACAAATTATGAAATATCCCCGAAATCTCTATTTGTTTATTTTAAATATTAATAACATTGGTCTTATACTTTTTTCGTTCTATAGATTTTACTTTTCTTAATAATTCATTTAAGTTTCATGAAGCTTGTGCTTAATTCTGGATATTTTAAATATACTTATCAATAAAAGTTGAAATAAGCTGATATAAGAGTATAAGAAGTTTAGTTGGTATTATAATTTTTTCATGTGGTATAGTTTAGTCTTAACACTTTGGGGACGGAGCCACTCGACGGGCGAGAGTCGCTGAAGACGAGAGGTATTGGAGTGAGCAGTAAAGAAAATAAATACGTTAAACGTTAAAAAAACTATGACTCTATTTATCACAAGAAAAATTTGTCATAAAATCGAAAAATCAAACTGGTAACACTGCTAATGTTGAAATGTCTGAGTGGATTCCTCATTGCACGGATTTCACTTCCACTTGACGAAGTACCGCCATCTTCCGTTTTATCAGATTCAAGGTAATATTCGTTAGGGCGTAGGATAAAATATAAAATATATAAAAAGCCTGCAGGTTCTTCTGGAAGTAACACTGAGAGATTGACTCGAAAAACGGAAATTCGTTCTGACTTTACCGTCGTCTCATATCGTAAGTTTAGATTATAAGGAAGATAAGACTTCATCGCTAATGGCCCCTAATGTCTTTGAATGAAAACGTGACTCTTTTACTCTACCTATGCGTATCTTATCGCACAGAATAAAAAACAGACTCGCGACAGTTTTGTAGCTATGAACTAATTTGGGCGCCTATATGCCGACACTCGTCCCCAAAAGATTAATAATTCACATTTAACTACATTCAGAAAGAAAACAAAACAATTCACACCGCTATTGTAATAATGCATGAAATAACTGAAAATTATTATGAGAGCAAAAACTTAAACTCTAGTTCACTGAAGCTACTCACTTCTAATACTCGTAGTACAGATTCTTTACCTCTTCTTTACCCTTTTTTCTGAAATTTCAACAAGTAATGGCAAGCCTCCTTAGCTGTTATGCCTTGAAACGACTCTTTATATACTATAAAACATCTGCTATTTAGAATTAACATCAAGGCGCATACCACTCAGGGCGTATGCGCTAATTATATACAGGGTATGCATGGTATTTGAGGACAACTTGAAAGTAAGCTTATTAGCTTTTGATTTGACCAAACTTAAAAGGAACTTCGCGAATTTTTTACACAACATTAACTTATTATATATCTATTAAAAATATTCAATACAATTTACATTAACTGCAATAACCCTCGAGATCCGGGTCCGTAAACGATTGTATACTCGAATCAAATGCTTCTTATTCGTATCGACCATAAGTATTTACTTGCAACCTTCAGAAGAACTGGTATTTTGAGGATGTTAGTTTCACGCTCAACTATGTCCCATACGTAGTAATTCAGAGTATTAAGGTCTGGGGAGATAGGTAGCGATAAGTTCGGTGTTATGGGATCATGGAAATTTTCAGCCATCCAATCTTGCGTCGCCATCGCTTCGTGGAAAGAAGTCTAGAAGAGTCTTGCTGAAAGATAGGTATATAGGCTATGACCGCGTAAACTCCAGAGTTTTACTGCTGTTTCTAGAATCTCGATGTATGCAGCAGAATTCACTCGAAATCCATGAGTAAAGAAGTATGGAGGCAATGGCATGCCCTTTATCGCTCACAACACCTGAAACCATAACAGTGGCTGGAAACTTGGTATGCTTGAATACAAGAAACTCTGCAAGGTTGGAACATAGCCATTTGTCATTCTGATTATTTCTGCGGTTGATCTTTTAGTCTTGGTCAAAATTTTGTTTGTCACAACAAAACCATAACGTCTCAGCCACTTCAAGCTGTTTAAGTTAGTTTAGAAGAGTTTTGATACGATAACTCGCTGTTCTCGTGTTTGCTCCGACATAAATTATCTTCTGCACACAACGTCGGATCTATACCAGAGATCTTCATGGACAATTCGAAGTATAAGATTCTCAGAAGCATTAAACTCCGTCGCAAGACACTCATTGGTTTTGAAGGGTCCTCGTCAATGATCGCTTGCCCTTATTGACTAAATTCTGCACATCGGACAGTGTCGAAACGTCTGGCGTGTGTCTTGTATTTGCAAATTACAAATTCTGCATCGCCGCAGGATGCTTCAAATTTAAGGTGAACCTTACGAATGAGCGTACACGAGCGTACTTAAGAAAATTCGCGATTTCTAAATCGGTGTAATTTGCAAATCTAGCGACGATAACTGTGTTTTTCTTCATTTCTTGAGTTAATTTTTAGTTCTTCATGTCTCATCTGAAAAAGAGCAAAAAAAAAATAATGGTTTGGGGAAGTTATAGTCACATATACTAGGTTGCTCAATAAGTTTTGCGGTTCGAGAAGAAAAAAACACAATTTTATGATTTGAAATAGTACGTTTGAATATTGAAAATAGTCTCTCTGAACATGAAAACATAGGTTCCAACAAGTGTTCAATTTATGAATTCCATCTCTGAAGTGTGAGTCTGGAAGGGTTGCAAAATACGCTTCCATAGCGGTTATAACCTTATCATTTCATGGAACACGCTTTCAGCGCATAAATTTTGTTAGGCCTGGACGCAAACGGAAGGTTGATGGGGGCCAAATCTGGTGAATACGGTGACGCTCCAACAATTTCAACTTTAATACATTGATTTAGTCATTTGTCAAAATTGTCTTGTGCTGCATTTTGCTGTTGAAAAATATTTTATTTCCTTTGCAAACTGGGGTTTACTACGATTTTTTCCATCAGTTGATCTAAAAGTTGTAGCGAAAGTCATGCATAACCAAGGCATATAAAGTTGATAGGTTTGTTGTTTTACTACCGATTTTCATGGTTTTTGCATATTAAGAAAGCCTAACGCCTATTGTTTTACCAGTTTGCAATTAATCCATAAGCGAAATTCTTTTCGCATCACAAAAAACTGATGCTAACACCTTCTTAGCCGATTTCTAGGCACGAACTCATTTCGGGGCCAAAGAACCAGTTTCACACTACTTTTTAGCCTCTTGTAATTTAATATACCCAAGTCGCAATCAAAGCTTCACAAAATCCACTTCATTCTTTCGAAAACACTAAATGTTGCTGAGAGACTCGCATTCGAATGTTTTTTTTTTGCTGAGGTGGCACAAAGCATTGAAAGCCGAAAAGTGTGGCACTTGTCTTTCGGCTTACCGGCTCCGTTTTCCTCCCACCGCGGGACAACCGTTAAGCATGTTATCGTGGGAGGCCGAGCGGCTTATTTGAAAATGTGCGCTGTGTTGTTTAGCGACGTCGACCGTCAAGTATTAATTGGCGGGAAGGGGAGGGGCCTATTGCCAATTCTTGGATATTTGCGCTATTAATCAGCGCGACGCAGTTTGGAGAAATCTTATTTAGCCATATTACATGCAGCGCACCAATGTTCTTCTGACTCAATCATAATATCCACTATGTTGACAGCCGTAATTGGCTTCCCCAACCTAGTGCTTAACTCCTCCCTTTCGAAAGCAAATCGCGGACAGACAAACAAAACATGTTCTGCGTCTTCTGCAGCTGGTGCACAATAAGAACAGTACGGATGGCCTTCGTGCTTAAAGCTATATACCATAAATAGGATTTAAGGCACCCATGTCCCGTCAGATACTACTCTAACTGTCCATGTTTACCAATCCATTAATCCATTTGGCTATTATGGGAATCAAACGGTACGTCCAGTGTTCGTTCTGAGCGAACTCCATTTTTCCTGCCATGAACACAAGCTACGCTGTTTTGCTTCCTTGCGTATTTTCTGCCTCAGCATATTCTTTTGCCATTAAATTGATTGGAAGTAGTCCTGCAATAACCATAATGGCATCTTCTGTTACCGTGCGAAACGCGCAGCACACTCTGAGGGTACTCATTCGGTATATTGTTTTCATACACTTAATATATCGGTTGTAATTTATTGCTTCCGTCCATGCTGGAGCTGCATACAGCAAAGCCGATAAGACCACAGCGTTAAGTAGTCTCGTGAAGTTTTGCCTAGGGCCTCTGGTGTTCATCATTATGCGTGTTAGCCCAGGTATTTAATAAACTGCTTCGATTCTATAACATGATCGCCCACCATTATATTGGCCGACTCCACCTTCTTCCTGCTGCTAATGATTACTGCTTCAGACTTACGATCCGCAGTAGTTAGATCGTTCTTGCACAGCCATTCTTTTACTACGAATGTGTTTTTGTTCCATTGTTAGCGAATGCGAAATACGGCACCCATTGTGCACCCAGCTTTCTGGAACCCAATACCTCTTGCTTACACTGTCCAATGAGATACCTAGGGCTTCTACTGAATCTCTTTCATTCATTCGACGATTCTCCAATATGTTATCCTGAATTCTTTCTACAAGTTCTGGTGTTGTTGCTGGACAACCTTGACTCACTTCTTCAAAGCTTGTACGACCACATTTAAATTCAGCAACCCACCTTTCTACTGTATTAATTTATGCTGAAAGGTTCTTTTACATTTTCAATATTCGTCCATAAACTTGCTTTGCCTTTAGACCTTCCAAAAATAAAAGTTCAATCACTACACGAGCCATTGTAGAAAATACTGCGACACGTCGATACGAAATGGCTGGCATACAAAGAATGAATTGACAGAGTAACTTCACATGCGTTCGTATGAAAAATTTAGGCTGGTAGCAACACCGAACTTCTTGCGGAACCACTGAACTCATGGAACAACCTAGTATGCATGCCCTCAACTTCCGTATGCCCAAAAAAAAATCCTCCTATATTTTAATTGCTTATTTGTTGTATTGTCATATTTACACGGGCTCAAATGTTATAAAAATAACCATCGGATTAGCATAGAAAAAACTGTTTCGGTAAAAAAATTTTATAATTTAATTTCACTTCAGAAACGCAGAAAAATGAAAAAAAACATTTTAACTTTTTTTTATAGTGACTCTAAAAACCACCCAAATTTGAAAAAGTGAAAAAAAAAATTCAAATGTTCAATGTTCATTTCCAAAACTCTGGCGGCACGCATTAATGAAAAAAATTAAATATAATTTATTTTGTCGTAGAAAAAATGTCGGGTGAAATATACAGAAAAAAAGTGCGTGTAGCGTAGTACACATAACAGAAGTAAAACTTTCAAGGCAGACAAAGAAAGAGGGAGAGACCCGAGAGAGAATGCAAAGAATACAAATAGACAAAATTTACAAAAGACGGAAAAATGTCGACCGCTGTAGATAAATGCCGGGCACAAACCGTGTCAACAACGCGCACTACTCCGAGCGTTTAACACCCGCACAAACGCAGCGATTCCAGCGACACACATTACCGCAAGGCAAGACCAATAAATCCGACGCCGGAATGGATAGCACTTTATAGTACGCACAAGCGCTAGCCAGGAAACGGAAATAAGCGCCAGAAAGTAGTTACACAAAAAAAAAACGCCAACAACTTGGGATCAAAAAACGCTCCAAATAGTAGGCACCAAGAAAATAGAACGCCAAAAAGTAGACACCAAAAATATATTTCTTACAAGTTTGCACCAACAAACAAGCGCCAAAAAGTAGGCAGTGTTATTTCTCACTAGAAATTATCAACAACAAGGAAAACCACAGGAAAAATAACCTAAAGCGTATCTTAGATATACATAAGGTAAAGCTCTCTCTCTCCTCTTCCTCTACGTTATATCTTTTTTCTCGCTCGCGGAACGAAAATGCCCAAAACGTTGCATGACCTTGAAATTTTGCTCTCCATTCTCGCTCGTCCATCGACGTCTAAGAAGTTTCACTTCAAAAATGTGTGTGGGCCTTCCTAATATTTGTAGGTATTACTGTAAATGTACTGAATCATACAACATTTTCTTCCTCTACTTTGTGCCGCAGCAAAGAAATTTAATGTAAATATAAATATGCCGTACTCACTAGTATTTTATGGCGTACATATTTACTCGGTTGTGTAATACTACTGCCCCTCAGCACTGGTTACTATACGCGCATAAGTAAAAAAGGTCAAGGGTTTCATTATACATGTCATATGTGAAAATGTATGTAAATAAATACGTACAACTTGTGTTTTCTGCTGGCACACAAGAAGTGCCACAAAATGCCGCAACGGAAGTAAAGCTAGCAAACGCCTACCGCGACTGCTTAATGTGTGGCATAGACTCATATGGCTTTCAACTCGCACGACTATGGCTATGCTCCTGTACAGTTGGAGCGTGTAACGATATTTAAAGAATACAGGCAATGCAGTGCCATACCCAAATGCAAATATAATTACTTATTTCTGCGAAAATTTGCTTACTTAAATACACAGTTGGTATTTGTTATTTTTAATTTTTTTTTTTACTTTTTGTTTTTGTGCCTACCGTTTATTGGGGTGAGTATTTACTCGTATATACTGCTTGCTTATTCGCCAACATTTCGTAAGATGGGCACGGAAAGCAAAAATTCCTTCCTATGTCGGCAATTCACTCACGCGGAAGTTAAATGGGATGTCAAGGTTCTTGGCTTGAAGAAGAAAACATTTTTTTTTTCGCTAATGGATGGTTTACTACACTAATTTTTATATACATATTATATTACGTAAAAATTGATTTCTATACATATTTATGTATTAAAGTTAAGATGCGGTACATTTGACAGCGAAACATATTTGACATTTGGCTTTGCCTTGTTAAGGATGAACAGCGATTTATATGTGAATTATTTAAATTTTCAACTAAAGGTAGGCTAATTTAACCCTGCAGTAGTCGCGCGGTCTACATATGTAATCCACCATTGTTAAATTTTAAATTTCTTGAAAATCTTGCATCGATTTCATCGGAGATTTTTGCTACTTGTAACTAACAAATAGAGAGTCACTCTCAGTGTTCCGCTGTTAATTGTCGAATGCAGTTTTATCGCTAGAGGTTCGTGAAATTCATGGTCTACGTATGTATGCCGCGCGACCGATTACGTAAGTATTTTAAATTAGGTTTTATGCTAATAGCTAGTTATACTTTGTAAAGAAAAGTGGACTTTTGGCATACTTTTTCATTTTACAATTTTGTGGAACTTTTCTGATAATATTTGCATATGTATGCTACTCTGCTGAAATGACTTTGGACAAACAACTCTTGTCCTTCAGAGGGCGTTGTTCTTTTCGGCAGTATATTCCAAATAAACCTGCTAAGTATGGACTGAAAGTTTTTGCACTTGTAGATGTTCATTACCCCTACACCTATAACTTAGAAATTTACGCCGGCCAACAACCCGAAGGTCCATTTCGGTTAAGCAACGAGAGATTTGATATCGTGATGACAATGGTGCAACCTATTTCGAATAGACATATCAATATTACTATGGACAATTGGTTTTCCTCTCAGAAAATAGCAAAGCAATGATTTGATAATGGAATTACAATGGTTGCTACCGTTCGAAAAGATAAAAGCGAAGTTCACCGGGAATTCATAGCTAGAGGCAATCCAATATGCTCCTCAAAATTTGGATTCCACTCTCCATATACTCTGGTTTCTTATATACTAAAAGCCAAGAAAGTGGTAATAGCCATGTCTACAATGCTCAACGATACAGCGATTGATTCTGACAACGGAGATCAACGAAAGCCGGAAATAATAACATACTATAATCGCACTAAAAATGGCGTTGATCTGGTTGACAATGTGTGTTCTCTTTATGACGTATCTAGGAATTCGAGAAGGTGGCCGCTGACTAAGTTCTATAATCTTGTAAACCTCAGTGCTTTCAACGCATTATGCATTTACACTGCCAACAGTAACTATGAATCTGTCAAAAGGCGTGATTTTCTCATAGACTTAGCCTTGTCTTGGATGAAACCACTGGCTCACCAAAGATTAACACTTACCACGCTACCTAGAACACTGACATTTAAAAGAAAAGACTTCCTGGATCTTCCACAAGTTGTAACTCATCAAGGTCCAACGCACAATAACTACGTCGGCCGTTGCCACGATTGTGGAAGGGCCCGTAATAAAAGCACCCGTAAAGTGTGTAACGCTTGCAATAAATGCATTTGTCCTGATCATTCCAAGACTGTATGTTCGTCATGTTTCGAAAACAATTAAAACATCTCAACATCTTCTGGTTATTTTATATATATTTTATACTTTTGTGAAGTATCTTAATTTTTTGTTAAAAAATGATGTTTTGGTTTTTATTTATTTTATGCAAGAACTGAAAGTTTATTTATGTTATTTTTGATTAATATTAATAAATTAAACAATAAGAAGAATATTTAAAACAAAAGCAATGGAAGAATTAAATATTGATCTTTTGTATTTTTAATTTTAAAATGGATTACATATGTAGACCGCGCGACCAATTACGTCAGTTTCAGGGGCGCGACTATTGTAGGGTTAAATGCATTTTCATGAAGTTTGACATCACTATTTTTCCGCGCCAGAAAGTAGGCAATGTCTGTCAAACACCACGTAATCTTTTTCCAAAGAAAACGCGAAATCTTTCCGGTAAGTGATTGCGAAACTCAATTAGCAAAAGTCGCATGCTTTCAGTAAGTAGAATTTTCTGCAGCGGTGAAACAATTAACCGTAAATAAATCTTCAAATAATGAGGGAACACATTTTACCTTTTCTCTCACTCACTAATACATAATTAAGCAATTTCAAATATACTTGAATATCTCTGTCTTTCATAGTATTTTGCGAAAGAAACTTTGAAAAAGAGAAGCAATAAATGAGAATAATATGATAAATTCAGAACAGCGCTATAGAAAATGGACTTATTCCATACTTCGGTCTTAATAATGACTAATATTTCTTTTACGTAACAATAGAGGCCTACTTTTCTGCTACCATCAAAGCCTGATTCCGTTGGAACCATTGAAATTTTCCGTATTTTTAAGAAAAATTTCTGAATTCTTCATATATACTCATACATATATAATTGACTTAAGTGTCCTTGCGTTCGGCCAAACTCCTCCTCTTGTTGTTGTTTTTGTAGCAGTATCTTCGCCCTGTCAGTGTAGTGTAATTACCGGTCGTCTTCATCTAGCTCATCTAACGGTAGGCCCAGGAAACTAGCTATTTCGACGCGTTGGGTCCAGAGGGAGAGAGTTGTTAGATGAGTGGGTTTGATGGGGCATGTGAAAAGGTGGTTAGTGTCGTGCGGGGTGCCTTCACATGCTGGACATGTTTAGTATGTCGGGGTCGATTCTGGATAGGTAGGAGTTTAACCTGGTACAGTATCCAGAACTTTGTTATGCCAAGGTTACGCGGGACTCTCGGGGGTTGGTGGTTGGACTCCGATAACGGCATTCGGAGGTCGGGAGCTTAAGAAGGTGAGAGGGGTCCCCCGATGAATGTCGTTAATGGCCTGTCTGTATACTGTCTGATCCTGGATTGGTCTGTCTGTCTGTCCACGTAGTTGAGGAAGTGTCTCCTGATGTGCCTGGGAGGTGGGTCAGTCTCGAGCAGGTGTCTGCATGGGTGAGGCCTACAGTGACACCCTAGCAGAAACTGCTTGCCGAGCATTTTGTTGTGCTCCTTAACAGGGAGCATGTGAGCCTCGTCATGCAGGTGTTGAATTGGGGACATCAGGAGACATCCTGTCGCGGCAGTCGTTACTTTGGAGCATAGGCCATCAATGTCATTGCCCGACGCCATTATCGTGCAGTCGTCGGCGTATGAGATCAGTGAGACTCCCTCTGGTGGCTGGAGGAGTTTCGAAATGTAGAAATTAAAAAGCAAGGGTGAAAGGGCACCACCCTGCGGTACTCCTTGCTTTATTTTTCTCTGTTTTGAAGTTTGGTCTCGAAATATCACCGACGAGTGACGACCACTCAGGGCGGTCCACCTCTTCAGCCCTGGCGGGAGTGACGACTGTAAAATGTATCGAAAGCCTTTTGTAGATCCAACGCTACTAGGACAGTCCTCTCACAGGGGCGGTTTTGGTTTAGTCCACGGTTTACCTGGGTGTTTATGACGGTGAGTGCCGTGGTGGTGCTGTGCACTCTACGGAAACCATGCTGGTGTGGGGCTGGAGTCAGGTGTTCTGTGAGGAGTGGGAGTAGAAGGGCTTCAAGCGTCTTCACTACTGGAGAAAGGAGAGTTATCGGACGATAAGACTACCCTTGGTTGGCGGGTTTCCTCCTCTTGTATGTGTGTTTGTGTTGAGCTTTTGCACAAATAGAGGGACCTACTGTTTTATGCCGCCTCTAAACGTCAGACGGTTTCTTATGAGGAACTTTTTAATGGCAGAATAGTACACGGAGATTTGCTTGCCGAGGGCCGGCCACTAAAAGGTGGTACAAAACTAATCACTCAGTCGGAAAATTTATAATTTTTGCAAATGGCATTATCTGCCAATCATATTTGACGCTTGTGAATTATACAACTGAACAATACAAATATAAAAAATTTAAGTGTATAAAAGTTAAAATAAAAATTAATTACCTTCTAAGCGTTGCCATGTTCATCCACACACACTTGCTAACGTAACAAAGGCCCTACTGTTATCCAAAATCGATTTTGGACTTTGTATTTACGAATATTGTGCTTAGGAAAGCATCAAACTATTAAATGCTCCTTGCCATGCGGCAGCTAGAAGGAGTATCCCCGCGTTGATTTGATTTTTTTTTGTATTTGCAAATAACTTCCTTAATAAGGCGTTTTTCAATATTTTTTATTTTTCGCTTGTCATTTGTAAACTTCTTTAGTATACATTTCATCATGGAACGCTACACACTTGAGCAACGATTGCAAATCGTGCAAATTTTTTATGAAAATAGTCGTTCTGTTGCTGCTACTTTAAATCCAAATAATTCCAAAAAATCATCTTCAGTGATGAAGCTCACTTTTGGCTCAATGGCTTTGTCAACAAGCAAAATATGCGTTACTGGGCAAAAAGCGGTCCACACGTGATTCATGAGGCACCGTTGCAGCCCGAAAAAATCACTGTTTGGTGCGGTTTACATGCCGGCGGCGTAATTGGCCCATATTTTTTCGTTGACGAGAACGATCGCCACGTTACTGTGAATGGAAATCGATACCGCGACATGATAAACGATTATTTTAGGCCGCAATTGAATGGTATGGACTTAGACGACATGTGGTTTCAACAGGACGGGGTCACAAGCCACACAGCACACGCTACAATTGATTTGTTGAAGAGTAAGTTCGATGAGCGCATTATTTCCAGAAATGGACCGGTCGAATGGCCGCCGCGCTCGTGTGATTTGACGCCTCTAGACTATTTTCTTTGTGGTTATGTGAAGTCATTGGTCTACAGTAACAAGCCGGCGACGATTTGTGAGCTCAGAGCCAATATTGAACGCGAAATTGCTGGAATTTCGGCCGATTTATGCAAAAGAGTGATCGAAAATTGGGTTCAACGATTGGACTTCGTAAAACGTGCACGCGGTGATCATGCAAAAGAAATCGAATTTCATACTTAAATGTATATGTTCAAACTCGATAATAAAAAAAAAATTAGTTAAAAAAGTCAAACCGTTTGTGTTTTATTCAAAAAAAAATTGAAGCGCTCTTACTGAAAAACGCTTTACATACAATAGTTTGCTTATGTTCAAAGTTTATTTTGCGCGCCTTTCCCACGATGGTCGGTTCTACGTTACCGGAACGACCCGGATTTAAATCCGGCCAAGAACAGTCACTTCAGCAGCATTCCTCATATACATGTATGTGGTGAATGTTTTTGCTGCTACAACAACAGTATCCGCGCGTTTCCAACATCACCAACAAAAGCTGTTCTTGTAGAAGCCGAATTACCGGATATATTCCACAGAGTCAAGCGCAACAGAATAATCCTCCTACCCAAGCTTCTTCTGCAGAAATAAAATACTACTTGGACTGGTAAACTCTGCGAAGCAACAATATAAAAATAGCCGCAAGCCGTGCACCATACAACGTTGGGTTGCACTAATGCACAAACTTAATGTCCTATCAGACGCTATTTTGCCACCAAATCCAGTTTTCCCACCAGGCTTGAATCCAAAAACTATTTTTATTGCGGATTTGCTAAAATTTCAGAAAGATTTCACCTCCTCTAATGAATATGTCCAACATTTCAATGAAATCGTTGCGCCTTTGAAAAACGAATGGAAGCTCGTTTATAGAGATGGATCTAAAACAGACACCAGTACATCGTTTGCAGTCACAAACCAGCTTGGTGTCACAATCTCAGTCGGTGCTTTACCTTCCTACTGCTCAGTATTCACAGCGGAAGCAGCTGTATTGCTTGAAGCGGTACTTTATGCTTCCGACAAAGGCGGCAAATTCATTATTTGCAGCGATAGTAAATCTGTAATGGATGTCCTATTGAACCATTCTAACGAAACTCCATTAATCACCGAAATCCGAAATAATATCATATTAAATAAAAATTCCATAAGGATCATGTGGGTTGCGAGACATGCGGGAATACCAAAGCCAAAGAAACCACTCAAGAACTCCGTGACTTCAGTGTACATTTTACTATCAAAGATATTCGAAAAATTATACTAAAACCTCTTGAGGAAACGTACAATAGTCAATGAATTAATTACCAACACCACTACTAAAAGTACAATCCTAATGGCATCAAGCACATATATCCTACACACATGTCTTCTCAGAACTTCAAGATATTTACACGCCTTCGAATCGGTCACACTATAGCCACCCATGTTCACATCCTAAGCGGCACAGTCAAACCAGACTGCCCTTTTTGCAACTCAAACACCTACACGACAACACACCTCTTCGATACCTCCCAGGGATTGGAATACATTAGAAATACAATTCATCCTAACCTTCAACTTTCGAATTTACTCAACAACACAGAAGCCAGCACATTAACTTAATGTGTAAATTTTTTAAACTAACTAAATTAAAACTTTATCTCTTTGCGAAAACTAAATAAAATATATAAATATACTCCACTCAAACTCACACTACCCACACATTACCTCAACTACCCTCTCCCATCCTCTTGTATAGTTACTTATCTATATTATTTCTATAGTTTAAGATACCACTAACCGAAAGCCTTGGCAGGCAGTGCTTATTTCGTAAGTGGAATAGTTATTAATAACTGTTACTCTTTTAAATAAATCAATAAATTTAAAAAAAATATTTTTTTTTGTTTCTGATTTAGTGAAAAAGTGATTGAAAAACATGATTGGGTGACTAATTTTGCACCACTTTGTATTCGAAACTTGTTTCATATTTCATATCCACATGTAGTTTTTCATGTGGTTTTTCATTTCATTGCACTTAGTTATCACAAGCCCATTGCGCTACGGTGACTGCCGTGTAATTTAGCTTTAAAGGTGCCATTCATATGACAATTTTTGGGTTTGTTTTTATTAACCCAAACTGGTAAGGGTGCCTTGGGGCAGACTTACATTTTTTTTCAATTGTAGACACACAAAAACCAAAAAGCATGAGATAATGACTTTTTTAATCTTCTTTGGTCCCTCTTGCACTAAAAAATAGTACCAGATTTTTTCTACCTAGATCTGCATTTTGCCTGTTAGAGGGTTTATGCGCTTACAATTAAACACACTCTTTTTTTTTTTTTGTTATCATTATATTGTAAATTATACTGCAAGCTGTTGATTTTTATCTAAGGCGTCCAATAGAGTTAGATGAGAAATTCCTTTGCTAATTTCCGAAAATTTAGTTGTTTTTTTTTCATTTTTATTTCATTCAATGTATATTCCTCAAGTACGGATCTATTTCGAAGTGCGTTACCCGTGAATATAAAACGCGTTTTTTTGAATACTGCATTTGAAAATAAGAAAATACAATATCAACCGAATCGCCTCAAAATTAGCCTAGATATAATTTAGGATATCATTTCCTATATGGACGTATTGTTTTAAAGTTTTTAGTAAGGGAGAACGGGGAGTTGTGAGACGGGTTTTGTTTTTGGACCCGTATTACTCAAAATCTTAATATTCTGAATATGTTGACATATGGAATCTTTAGTCAATGCATACTGGAAGCTATTGGTATGGCCTATTTAACAAAACTACAATTTTCCTTAAAATTAAAATTGTATATAATAATATAAAATATAATAGAAAATACAAACATGTGGGGAGTTGTGAGACACCATGGTTTAAATCAATAAAAATGACTTATTTTAGTTGTTAGTTCTTTATTAAGATGGAAAATAAAAAATAAAAGACAATTGTTATAAAAAAATGTGTATAAAAAATGCAATGCCATCAATCTGATGATTCGCAGTGAGAACATGTATAATAACCAGTACGTAAATTGGCACACTTTAGGTGCACAGCTCGATCGCATACATTGCAATGAATGGAGTTGTTTCTGCTTAACTTAAAATAATAAAAACTCAAATTTAACCAAAAATTTCATGATATATATACAAACAATGCATGAATATTGCGAGGTACTTATGACAGATGCGTTAAGACGTCGAAAAAAACGGTGTCTCACAACTCCCCACATTTGTTGTCTCACAACTCCCCAAATCGTTTTTTTTATAAATGGCCGCGTAGTCATAAACACATCGAACGTTCATGCCCAAGTGAATGTGTACATTCAAAGCTAATAGGACAATTAATAATTTGTATATATTAACATTTGCAATTTGCTTCAACAACTGATCGAATGAATCGCAAAACGAATGATGAAAAAAACTTACCGAGAAATTCCAAAACACAGTAACTAGAGAGACGCGTCGAATGCGTGTAAATATGACCAATGCTAGCTGAAAAGTGAGATCGCATCGAGAACACTTGTTGACACTTAAAATCGAATGTAAACAAATGAATAATGCCGAAAGGTAACAATGTCTCACAACTCCCTGTGTCTCACAACTCCCCATTTTCCCCTATTTATTAAGCAGCTCTAGATGGCAGACACAGGGTGAAAGTTAGACATCTTACATCACCTGTGGATATTGCTTCAGTACAAAACCCATGTTTTGTTAATTTTAATTATCGAAATGTCACAGCAGCGATGCTAAATAAAACTCTAATTTGGAACTCCCTCTATAATCAAAGTAGATATTCTATAGGCAATTTTTTAGAGTTCTAGTGCAAGGTGATAGGCTAAATTGTTGTTATATTCAACTAACTCTTATCTCAACTAATATGGCAACGTTGAATGTCGACGACCATCGCTGATACATATTTCGAAACATGCAGAGAGTCACTTGCAAGCCGGGAGTCGCTAAGTGGACCTGCAAACAGACAGTTCGTTTTCTTGTCTGTATTGATTTCTTAAAATTCAATAGAAATAATATAAATTAACTATAAGTACTGAATTGTAACCTTTATGATAAAATTAAATAAAATAAGTTGACACTTACCCTTAGCCTCTGTTACAACTTTAAGCGTTTGCTGTTCATGAAAAAAAACCTTATTTCAGTCTATGAGTTTTCCAACCACTTCGCCTAAACACTCGCTTATATGTTCGCAGATTACACAGGCCTGCGAAATTTAACTTTTTTCAGTTTCTAGAATGGCTGTACTTGTTTCTTGTAGTTTTTTATGCGCTGAAAACGAATCTGACCTTCAAAATGCTCCATCACGTCAGGATTTTTGGTAAATGAAGCCTAAAAGGTCAAAAAATGGCCATTTTAGCCATTTTTGATAATTTTTTTTGGGATAGAAATTTTTTTTTTCAATTTTCGATGAAAAGGTCGCATAGTACAACTCTTTAGCTTTAAAACCCATTTTTTTAAATTATTGTACGATTTTTTAAAAAAAAGTTATGACATTTTGAAATTAACAGTTTCAGTTACGTATACGGTGGGTATAACGTCTGTTGGCCTGACGTGATGGAACATTTTGAAGGTCAGATTCGTTTTCAGCGCATAAAAAACTACAAGAAACAAGTACAGCCATTCTAGAAACTCACCCTCGCAGGACTGTGTTATTAGGATGCCGTATGAACAGCCTGTGTACCTTTGCAGCTCATTTCTTCTTCTTAATTGGCGCGATAACCGCTTACGCGATTTTGGCCGAGCTTAACAAAGCGCGCCAGTCGTTTCTTTCTCGTGCTAACCGGCGCCAGTTGGACACACCAAGTGAAGCCAAGTCCTTCTCCACCTGATCTTTCCAACGCAGAGGAGGCCTTCCTCTTCCTCTGCTACCACCAGCTGGTACCGCATCGAATACTTTCAAAGCCGGAGCGTTTGTATCCATTCGGACGACATGACCCAGCCAACGAAGCCGCTGGATCTTTATTCGCTGCGCTATGTCTATGTCGCCGTAAAGCTCATACAGCTCATCGTTCCATCGCCTGCGATATTCGCCGTTGCCAACGTGCAAAGGTCCAAAAATCTTACGCAGAATCTTTCTCTCGAACACTCCAAGCGTCGCTTCATCGGATGTTGTCATCGTCCACGCTTCTGCGCCATACGTTAGGACGGGCATGATGAGAGTCTTGTAGAGTGTTAGTTTTGTTCGTCGAGAGAGGACTTTACTGCTCAGTTGCCTACTTAGTCCAAAGTAGCACTTGTTGGCAAGAGAGATTCTACGTTGGATTTCAAGGCTGACATTGTTATCGGTGTTAATGCTGGTTCCTAAATAAACGAAGTCTTTTACAACCTCGAAATTATAACTGTCTACAGTGACGTGAGTGCCGATACGCGAGTGCGCCGACTGTTTGTTTGAAGACAGGAGGTACTTCGTTTTGTCCTCGTTCACCACCAAACCCATTCGCTTTGCCTCTTTATCCAGTTTGGAGAAGGCAGAACTAACAGCGCGGTTGTTAAGGCCGATGATGTCAATATCATCGGCATACGCCAGCAATTGTACGCTCTTATAAAAAATTGTGCCTGAGCGATTAAGTTCTGCGGCTCGTACGATGCTCTCCAACATCAGGTTAAAGAAGTCACACGACAGCGAGTCACCCTGTCTGAAACCTCGGTTGGTATCAAACGGCTCGGAGAGGTCTTTCCCAATTTTGACGGCGCTGCTGGTGTTGAGCAACGTCATCTTACATAGCCGTATTAGTTTTGCGGGGATACCAAATTCAGACATAGCGGCATACAGGTAACTCCTTTCCGTACTGTCGAATGCAGCTTTGAAGTCGATGAAAAGATGGTGTGTGTCGATTCTCCTTTCATGGGTCTTTTCCAAGATTTGGCGTATTGTGAATATTTGGTCGATGGTAGACTTTCCAGGTCTGAAGCCACACTGATAAGGTCCAATCAGTTGGTTGACGGTGGGCTTCAGCCTTTCACACAATACGCTCGCTAGAACCTTATAGGCGATATTTAGAAGACTAATCCCGCGGTAATTGGCACAAATTGCATGATCGCCCTTCTTATGGATTGGGCAGAGCACACTTAAATTCCAATCGGCAGGCATGCTTTCATCCGACCATATTTTGCATAGGAGCTGATGCATGCACCTTACCAGCTCCTCGCCGCCATATTTGAATAGCTCAGCCGGCAGTCCGTCGGCGCCCGCGGCTTTGTTGTTCTTTAGCCGCTCATTTGCAATTAATTTTTCTTGAGCTCGGCTCTAATTTTAACTGAAGGTTAAGCTACTATAAAAAGGTGGTGAACGTTTAATTTTTTTTATATCCATTTAAAAATACCATTACATTTTCCGCTAAAAGCGCAAAAGATGTGAATGAAAACACTAAAAACCTGCATGAATATTGTTGTTGCCTATTAAGTTTGCTTATATGCATATAGGTGTATGTGTTTGGATGTATGTGTGTATGTATGGATATAGTTTAACTCCGTGTGCATGTGGCTGCACCAGGTGTGCGCGCAAAATGGCCTCGATGAATGGTGCAACATTTACTATATTCGCTATAATAACAACAGCAATAAGAACAACATATTGATAGAACGAGTGAGGAAGAGAGAGAGAGTGAGAGTGAAAGAACACCAGCGCATGTTTCAAGAAATTGCTTCCGCGCGAAATTGCTTTACAGCAGCACTCCCATTTGGTGTAAGTCGTAAGTGCGTCTGTTCATATATGTATACGTGTATTTATAGCATAACAGAGCATAGCATAGCATAGCAGGGTGTAGAACGCGCATAGTTCAAGGCAATTTACTCTTTTAGTAACATTTTTAAAGTACTAAAAGCTTAACGATCAACTTGGGCGTTGTAAATCGTTGCAATTAATTTAATTTATAGTTAATTTTGTTGTTGGTACATTGTAGTGTGCATGCTTGAAGCATACATCCATGTGTGCGTTTGCGACAATAGTGTTGTTACCTTCATTGATGCCCTTTTTGGCGCTTTTTTCTTGCCCTTTATTGCCAAATATGGAGGTGGATGTTATTAGTGAGTGAACTACCGAGCGCAAAGTGAATTATTGAATTGTATTAAATTCACACTTTTGTTGCCTATAAATCAGCAGAGTTGGATATAATTTTGAACTGGAAATCAGAGCTTGCACTTCCGCCAAAGGTTAAACAAGTAAACGCACTTGCTGGCATACATACAAACACGCGGTGAACTGTTGGTGAACTTGCATCTAAAAGGTTATAGTGCCTGCATGGTACAAACTTTGGAGCGTCCTGACTACTCCAGAGTAGACTTTAATTTTTTGTTTGGCGTTTTTTGTCATACAGTCCAGTTTTCACAAATATCTTCTTACTAGAAATTCATAATCCGCAATTATACAGGGTTTGATTGAAAAGTAATGAGCCTTCCCGCGCGGAGCGTCTGCCAAGCGATCAACTAAATCGGCTGGTTGGGGAAAATGATCGTTGGACCTTCCCCTTCTACTAGAAACCGGTCCCAGTTCGCTGGCAACAGCGGTCCAGTCAACATCGCTCCGTGCGTGAAAGCTGTTCTAAAAGTGTGTTAGGATTTTGCAATGGCGAAAATGCAGCGATCGTTGGAGCAACGTTACTCGATCAAATTTTGCGTAAAGCTAAACAAAACGAGTACCGAAATCATTGGGCTACTCAAGGAGGCTTACAGGGACCGATCTCTGTTCAGTACTCAGGTAAAACGGTGGCACAAGTCGTTCAAGGAAGGCCGGGAGGACGTCGAAGACGAACAGCGATCTGGAAGGCCTTCGACGACACAAACAGACAAAGATGTCAACCGGGTTCGTGAATTTTTTCCCCACCCTCCCTTTAGCCCAGACCTGTTCCCTCCGAACTTCTTCTTGTTCCCGCGCCTGAAAAGAAAGCTGAAGGTCCAAAAAACTGTGACAGCCGAATTGAACGCGATTCCGGCGGATGAGTTTAAAAAATGTTTCCTGCAGTGGAAGGACCGCAAGCAGCGGTGCATTGACGCTCAAGGGTCCTATTTTGAAGAATATTAGTTGTATAAGCCAAAATGTTTAATAAAACTGCTTAAAAAAAATAAGGCTCATTACTTTTCAACCCAACCCTGTAAGTAAATTTTTTAAATTCTATTTTTATGTGTTAGCAAATAAATGAAAAGTTGCCTTACAAGAGTTAATAAACGTCACAAAATATTACCTTCATAGGGCAACGTTTGGGAGTGTCCCCACCCTAATCAAATTTCGAAAAATAAGCGAAATTTTACACTATTGTTGACCTTATTTATCAAAGATTTTAAGCTTTTTGTAAAACAATAATAATTTGCAAAATAAATAATAAAAACCGATGAAAAATATCACCAACAATGCAAGCTCGTCACTGAAAGTCATTTGATCTCAGATAAAGTGCGTCAATAACACTAAGAGCATTAGAAGTTAGCTCAGAAAACCAAGAAAACCCTTTGAAATCAATCTAAACACTAATAACAAGCAAAAGTGAACGCAACTACGGCGTGTTTTTGCCCATTCAAACTGCACAAGTAAATTTTTTTTTTTTTACTCTAAAGTGGGTTTTCCACTATTTTCCTTGCATTCAAACTATTATTCTGCGTAGTTCAACCTTCAGTTCTCGCACTTATTGCTACATTGCGCTATTACTCCACCTCTATTCGTATTTCTGTCAAGTTTTTAAAGCGATTTTTAAGAGGTTAGGGGTAGACGGAATTTTAAAAAGTTTGATTGTTTTCACATTTTCCTAAAGTATGATATCTTGAAAATATTGTGTGAAAACTTGAAGTTAATCCGACAAATACTTTTCGAGTTATTTAACAATTAACAAAGGGCGCTCGGGCGCTCAGGAGCGTTCGAGAGCAAGTAGCTAGCAAGCAACCGATTTCTTGGGTTTTATTGCTATGAGTGCCCATTTTAATTTATATATAAGTATACTTAAATGTATATATTCGCCATATATACCCTGCTATATATATTTACAATTTCTGGGTAGTACAAGTGCTGAAAAATATTTTTTTGTTGCCAGTGTGCCTGTAGTCGTTGCACTGAGCAGTCGACAGTTGTGTGTTACGAGTAAAACAAATTATTTTCTAAGTAATTTACCAAGGGACGCGATTTAAGAAAGGTTTCAAGACAACTTCGAAGTTCTGAAAATATTAATAAGTCGTGTTCAGTAAAAAGAAGGAATGTGTTTAATCCGAAAACAGCGGAATGTGATGAAAGTACTACGAGTACATCTTCTAAAAAATTGAAACAAAACACTGAAGATGATGTACCTGAAGACAGCAGTACGAATTTCGAATAGTAAATTTTAATATGGTATTCACTGCTATTTTCGCTCTTTTAAAGTGTAAAAAATGTAATGGAAATGTACTGTTTCACTCTAATAACTGTGGTCGAAGACTTGTGATGATCACCGCAAGGGACTTCTGGAAAAACGGGCTCCACACAAACAGCGATAACTTTTACAATTATTAATTTTTTTTTTTTTTTTGAAATTTTGCTAAAGTCAAGTCCAAACATGATTTATTAATGCTATGTTTTTAGTTTCGTAAAATAAAGCAATTGACTAGAAGAAAAAAAATTATTGAAAATCATCATTTTTTCTGGCCTCTGACTACCCCTAACCTCTTAAACAAACCACCACCTGTTCGGGACTTTGCTTCCAACTGTACTATGACAGTATACAAGATTACTCTGTTCTTTTTTTTCGAATAAATTTATAACTTTTGAACGACAACGTCCAACTTTTCTCGCTATTTTGTCAACCGCCATTCATTCTTTTTCCAAGTAAAGGTACACATTTTTTTATCCTATGTTAATTGCTTATATTTAGCGTACATTTTTAAAGTCGTTTTATTTAATGCAAGATTTCTCACAAACTATTAAGGTATATTTGACAATATTTTGCACTTCAATTTCAAATAAATGCAAATGTTTAAGCATAGTATTAAGTTCATGCTTCTCGTGAAATGGCTGTCAAAAATCATACACATTCAGTTGCCATATCTCACTGCAAAGTAGTACACAATTCATGCCTTAAAAACACCGCACAACAAAATGCTAGCAATATTTTTTCACACCTATTTAAAAGACACAGGTCATTTTGAGCAAATTGAGCGAAAACTTCGCTTGAGAGTGAAGTGCCTGAGTTCAAATACTCCGAAGATATGACATTTTTAAACGAAGGTCTTCGCAAAGATTTTAAGTAAGTTTTCTATATTTATGGGTGGACAATTGCATAAGTAATTGGGTCATCTTTATGCTAGAAACCAGGATCATCAAAGCTAATATGGGTAATATCAGTATAACCAAGAAGGTCCACAGAGGCACCCCACAGGGGTGAGTATTGTCTCCACTTCTCTGGTTATGCGTTATTAGCAAAGTCTTAACAAAACTTAATAGAGGTGGGATAAAAGCGGTGGCGTACGCTGATGATGTGGTGTTAATGGCGTCAGGACTGTGTCCTAATACGATCAGTGGGATCATCCAAAGGGCATTAGGCGAGCTTAACTCTTGGGCCACAGGCTGTGGCCTAGGTTTAAACCCGCGTAAAACAGAGCTTATGCTTTTCACCACCAGATATAAGGTACCAACTTTTACCCTACCTAATATTAACGGACAAACTATCTCACTATCACCCAGCGCAAAGTACTTAGGGGTAATTCTGGACTCCAAACTAAGCTGGAAATTAAATGTTGAAGAACGGGTAAGGAAGGCAGAAATTGCTTTATATGCCTGTAAACGTATGCTTGGAAGAAGATGGGGTCTTCAACCTAAGCATACATTATGGCTGTATAAGACGGTTATACGACCTATTCTATCGTATGATTCGGTAGTTTGGTGGAAGGCTCTAGAGAGAGAGTACAATACCAAACGACTCGGCAGAATACAAAGATCCGCATGTGCAATAACGGTCGGTGCAATCAGATCATGTCCTAGAGAGGCTCTCAATGCACTGACACACGTTTTTCCAATAGACCTACATATTAAGAAGACGGCAACCATTAGTGCACTTAGGTTAAATGAAGCGGGTCGCTGGAAAGAAAAAACTTATGGTCACGCTAGTCTACTATTGCGACAAACTCAGCTAATCTCGGTGAGAACTGACTACATCGTCCCGACGGTAACTTTCAATAGGAATTTTGCCACTCTCTTTCCAACTAAGGAAGAATGGAATAAGGGATTCTCTCTAAACAACTTCGACACTACAGTCTATACGGATGGAAGTAAAATGGGCTGCGGTGTTGGAGCTGGTATATATTCTCACAGACTTAAAATCGAGAAATCTGTGCGTCTCCCTAATACCAGCAGTGTCTTCCAGGCGGAAGTACTGGCAATTGGGGAAGCCTGTAGGCTACTAATCGCAGATTTCTCTTTTAAGGGTAATATCGCTATTCTCTCGGATAGCCAAGCTGCAATCCAGGCACTGGGTTCAGCCACAACAACCTCCAAAGTGGTGGAACAAAGTTGGAATAGCCTCACCATCTTGAGTGAAAACCATAAAGTTACCTTAATCTGGGTCCCGGGACATCGGAACATTGAAGGTAACGAAAAAGCAGATGAACTGGCAAGAGGGGGATCTGCCATGAATAACGCTCTTGCAGAATCGGTACTCACACCATTAGGTGCAATCAAGAGTACAATTTCCCAAAAATACCTCCGAATCGCGAACTGTAGGTGGAAAGTCCAGACGAAATGCAAAATTAGCAGATCGTTATGGCCCACCTACAACCTTAAGCAATCGTCGGCATTAATAAGAATGAAACGACGGGACGCCTGGAGACTAACGGCAGTCATAACTGGCTTTTGGTCTGTCGGAGCACAAGCAGCCAAAATGGATACCCCTCACAATACATACTGTCACAGTTGCAAACAACCGGAGAAAAAGGAAACCATCTTCCATTTCCTCTGTGAATGCCCTGCCCTATGGAAGGACAGAATGTTAACCCTGGGCCAACCGCTGTTCGAGAATCTCGAACAACTATCTGGCTTAGACGTTAACAACCTAATAAGGTTCCTTAACCGCACAGACTGGATATAGTTATGCAGTAAATAACCGTTAAACAAGTTGGTAACGAGGATGTGGCAACAAAATGACGCGGAAGCGCTAGTTGGATTCAGGAAGAATCACCACTTTAACCAACCAACCAACCTATTTCAATATATTAAATAAATTAAATTAAATCAAATTAAATTAAATTTCGTCAATTTCTTCTGGACAATTTGGCAATCACTGTTGCTGGGAAAATTTCACTAATATTAGTGAGTTAAAGTTTGGGCTTTGGTGTATTAAGAGCCTTATAGTAGAGTTTTATGCTAAATATTTTTGTGCTCTTCTATGAAACAGACTAAAAGCTGCCTAAGGGCTCTTGAGGATTTAGAGGATTGAAATGTTTAAAAAAAATGTTGTCCTTTGAAAGAATCTGAAATGTGAGAATAACAAAGTTTCCTACGACAATTTGCCACAAGAATGCGTAAAAGTAAAAAGACCCCCCCTATTGACCCCCTATTCCAAACATACAACGTAAACTTTCACGTATATTCTTTTGCCCCCATTACCTCAATTCATTGGCAGCTTCTTACTATTGTTTTATGTTTTACAATGTAATTTTTCTGATAGCTAATCACAAATAACTTGTTTCACATACTCGTACAAAATGTGAACAAAATTCTTTGAGAAAGCGAATTTAACTCATAAATAAACATTTCTTTTTAACTCAAAAATATTTGTATATTATGTAAAAAAAATTCTATATAATCGACATGATAGTTAAATCATTATTTATTTTACTATGGTAAATTTAAATATAACGGGTGTCCCATCTATACTTTGAGCATGGAATATATGAATACATTTGAGAGTTCCCTACTTTCTTTTCATACAGCATTTTAAAAATGTCTACTCAGTAAAATTTTTCTAATGGAGCACTACATGGAGTGTAAGAATGCGGGGAGGACCTGTATATAAACAAATATATATATTAATTATATAAAATTTTTTTAAATAATTCTTACTTAGAATCCGCAGCCATCCAAAATATTTCATCGCTTATTAGAAAGACGAAGTGGTTTCACCGCAAGCCCAAACTAATGGCAGGCCTAAGTGGGACCTTCTATACCCTTATGGAAAGCGACATACACTTAAGATCGTTCTGTGAGAGCTCCGTGGACTTCTTTTAACACCGTCAGACGCCATTAAACATTCCGGAAACCAATTTGTAGAGAATTATAAAGTAGGTTTCTCATCTGTTACTCTATAAAGTGCAAAAGTTTAGCGGCAGATGATGTAATTATCATACTTACGGAAAATTTGTCTCGGCAGTTCATGTCCTAAAACAGAGATTTAAACTGGTGTGCTTACTCGCCCAATTTCACCACACTGGGCACTTTACTGTGAAGCTACTTAAAAGTAAAGATGCATCGCAAATGTCTTATTCCATGTGGACCAATATTCGCTTTCGAGAATCGGCCCGATAACCGTAGGAGTGTTCCTAAATGTTATGGATAATACAGAGTAAGGAGTTCAATACCCATTGACCTGATACATTATGTTAAATGAAATACATATTATATAATTTTGGCTGCAGAGTTTAAATGGAATTTAAACTAAGTTATTCATAGCTCAGTTGTAACAAGTATAAGAGGAACACCCTGTACTTAAATATGTAAGCATAATTCAAATGTGTCAGCGAAATGCCATATCTGGTGGCATTTTCACATCATTTAATTCATTTAAATATATTTTAAATCCATTCCAGTGACAACTGATCTACAGTGGTGGGCATGAAAATATTAACACTCGAGAAGCTCTTCTTGTAGTCGAAGACAGTGAGAATATAATTAATAATTTAACTTCGTTTCGCCTTTTTGGATAGCTAAGAAGCTGCACTAGTTTCTAAAATAATTTGCAGATAATTGCCATACAAATTTTTTTTAATGATATGAAATAAAAAACACTTAGTGAAAAATCATAAATCCAAAATTTTATCAAGCAGCTATTAAATATCAGGACTTCGAGCAAATATTATTGACGATTTGTATTAACTGACTTGCTCTTTAACTAAAAACAGAAAAACCGGATCATTGAACTGAAATTAAAAAAAGTGGACGTACTAGCAAAACCAAAAATATTTTTAAAAATAATTTTTGAAATCGTATATCTCGTTAATCCCATTAATTTATGGGTATTATGTTGTTTTCATGAGAAATTAATCAGAAATGACATATAGGTAAATTTGCATAAGGATATTAAATTTGTTGTGTCTCCTTTCATGTACTTGTATAGGGTGGGTCATGTAAAATTTGCTTTTTGAATCGGCTATAAAAAACTAATCAATATTTTTTCAAACTTTTTGTTTTATTTTGAAGATTAAACATTGTCATTTATGAATAAAAAAAATGTGAGCCGCCATGGGCCTGGCAGATGTGAAACATCGTGTGTGTGTAAATATAGCCTAATGAAAAAATGAAGTACATATTACGAATTTCTTACAGAAAATGGTAACTTTATTTAATAAACATTTATTTACATGTGATATCAAAATTCGATATTAATGTCAAGCCACAATTTAAATATTTTCATCTGTGACTTCAGTAATAGTTATATTCGATGTTTAACCCTGCAGTAGTCGCGCGGTCTACTTATGTAATCCACCATTGTTAAATTTTAATTTTTTTGAAAATCGTGCATCGATTTCATCGGAGATTTTTGCTACTTGTCACTAACAAATAGAGAGTCACTCTCAGTGTTCCGCTGTTAATTGTCGCATGCAGTTGTGTCGCTAGAGGTTCGTGAAATTCATGGTCTACGTATGTATGCCGCGCGACCGATTACGTAAGTATTTTAAATTAGGTTTTATGCTAATAGCTAGTTATACTTTGTAAAAAAAGTGGACTTTTGGCATACTTTTTCATTTTACAATTTTGTGGAACTTTTCTGATAATATTTACATATGTATGCTACTCTGCTGAAATGACTTTGGACAAACAACTCTTGTCCTTCAGAGGGCGTTGTTCTTTCCGGCAGTATATTCCAAACAAATCTGCTAAGTATGGACTGAACGTTTTTGCACTTGTAGATGTTCATTACCCATACACCTATAACTTAGAAATTTACGCCGGCCCGAAGGTCCATTTCGGTTAAGCAACGAGAGATTTGATATCGTGATGAGAATGGTGCAACCAATTTTGAATAGACATATCAATATTAATATGGACAATTGGTTTTCCTCTCTGAAAATAGCAAAACAATGATTTGATAATGGAATTACAATGATTGCTACCGTTCGAAAAGATAAAAGAGAAGTTTCCCGGGAATTTAGAATAGCTAGAGGCAATCCAATATGCTCCTCAAAATTTGGATTTCACTCTCCATATACTCTGGTTTCTTATGTACTAAAAGCCAACAAAGTGGTAATAGCCATGTCTACAATGCACAACGATACAGCGATTGATTCTGGCACCGGAGATCAACGAAAGCCGGAAATAATAACATACTATAATACTAAAAAATGGCGTTGATCTGGTTGACAAGATGAGCTCTCTTTATGACGTATCTAGGAATTCGAGAAGGTGGCCGCTGACTAAGTTCTATAATCTTGTAAACCTCAGTGCTCTCAACGCATTATGCATTTACACTGCAAACAGTAACTATGAATCTGTCAAAAGGCGTGATTTTCTCATAGACTTAGCCTTGTCTTGGATGAAACCACTGGCTCACCAAAGATTCACACTTACCACGCTACCTAGAACACTGACATTTAAAAGAAAAGACTTCCTGGATCTTCCACAAGTTGTAACTCATCAAGGTCCAACGCACAATAACTACGTCGGCCGTTGCCACGATTGTGGAAGGGCCCGTAATAAAAGCACCCGTAAAGTGTGTAACGCTTGCAACAAACGCATTTGTCCTGATCATTCCAAAACTGTATGTTCGTCATGTTTCGAAAACAATTAAAACATCTCAACATCTTCTGGTTATTTTATATATATTTTATACTTTTGTGAAGTATCTTAATTTTTTTGTTGAAAAATGAAGTTTTGGTTTTTATTTATTTTATCTAAGAACAGAAAGTTTATTTATGTTATTTCTGATTAATATTAATAAATTAAACAAGAACAAGAATATTTAAAACAAAAGCAATGGAAGAATTAAATATTTATCTTTTGTATTTTTAATTTTAAAATGGACTACATATGTAGACCGCGCGACCAATTACGCCAGTTTCAGGGGCGCGACTACTGTAGGGTTAATCTACCGGTATTACTGTGACGATTGGTCGATGATAACTAAAGTACGTTACAAAAGTATTGGATGAAATATTATCAAGATATCTCACAAATACAGCATCTATTGTTGTTCCATATTCGGTAGTAGATTCTTTTGGATTGTTGTTGATTTGCAATTGAAATTCTTTCTGAATTTTCAGGTGGTTCAAATTAAAAAAATGATAAATAAAAAAATGACTTTGAGTGATGGAATTTTTGAATATTCAGGTGGCGCAAAATTAATCATCCAGATTTGTATTTGTATTAAAAAAATAATAAATAAAGAAATTATATTGAGTGATGACTTTTGACCTTTACGGCCGCCATTGCTTGTCTGCTTTTATACAGCAGCTCTACACTTCACAAATTTCAATTATGATTGACGTACTGTACTATTTGTAAAAAATATAAATAACCCGATAGCATGATTAATTTTGTGTCACTTTCTATGATAATCAAAATGTGTCTTTAAAATATGCCTTCCTCCATAGTCTTAAACTTTTTATTCAATTTCAACTTTTGCTCATTACTAGCTGGCATTTCTCGAATTTGCTATTAAATAAGTTTGCACTTTTCATTTTGAATTAATAAAGCAATAAATTTGGCATTGCAAAATAGTTCCACTTGGTTTAAATAATTGAGTAATGAAACTTCGTTCTGCTGTGGCTCTGCTTTCTGTGACCTTTTGATATTTTTCAACTCAAACACTGACCTTCGTCATTTCTTCCCACAGAGAGCGCGCCTCAAAGGTGCCCACTCTAGCCAGCTTCCAGTTTCCCATGAATTCTCTGTAATCGAATTTCTGTTATCTACATAGTAAATTACCGAACACATTCAAAAACACACAACGTACCAACATTTACTAAGCACTCACGAACATCCAACTTGCCGCTCTTTAGCAACTCTACATTTGTCTCTCTAACATGGCACACATACTAACACACTTTAACCCACATCATTTGTGAGTTGTTCCTTTGAAATTGGCTTAGCACTTACCATACTACTACACATAAAATATATACATATATGTATACCTTAGTATAGCGTGGCGACCCGTTGCCACGGCAAGCGTCGCCACGCCAACGATTCGGTTTACAAGTGAGCCTATTGATGTTTCACATCAAAAATAATATTGTTAAAATGACTGCCACGACTGGCTTTACAGTAGGCCATTCGATCAACCCAATTTTTAAGCACATTTTCGATTGTTTGGGTTCCACTTAAATCACAGCTCCGAGCAGGAGAGTGGTCGCCAAATCCATTGCCCGTCGTGAATTGCGATCATAAATGATTCTCAATCACCCTCATTCAATAGAATTTACCGAAAAATTGGGAGTCTAGGTGCCTCACGAACTCAACAAAAAAAACGAAGAAATCGCCTTCAAATTTCACCCGGTCAAAGCACCACTTTTTGTATAGAATCGTCCGTGAGATGAGAAATTAGGCACATATATAAAGTAAATATGAAGCAAAAAAAGATGTGTGTGGTTCCAGGAGATACGCCAAAGCCGAGAGTCAAGCCGGACATTCATTCAAAGAAGATCATAATAAGTGTTTGGTGAGATTGGGAGGACATGGTGCACTGGGAAACGCTCAAAAATAATGCCACGGTCTACAAGGAGCTCTACATTGTCCAGCTACATGGCGTGAATGAGACTATGCGACTGAAAATACCTGATCGATATAGTCAAACCATACTCCTTTATGACAACACCTTCAGCATTCGCCGTATTCTTCTGACCCTACACTGACCGATTACCATCCCTTTCGCTCCCTGCCAAACCATATGAAGGGCGTTACCTTCGATAACAAAGAGGCCTTTTAAAACTGGCTCAACCACTTCTTTAACACTACACCAGGCGATTTTTGACAGAACGGCATCGACAAATTGGTCGTGAGATGGGAAGGGGTTGTAAACAGCAATGGCGAATTTATAATTGATCAAGTTATTGATATAATTTTTGTTTTTTGCTTAATTACAGACAATTCGTACAAGAAAACGACATACTGAAACCTTTAAAGACGGTATACAAAGACATAGCTGCGGACATGAAATTACGGATAGATAGGAGGTGAAATAATCTAGCCACTTGCAAAACTGCCAAAATCATGTGTACACAAAGTGCAGATAAATACGTCCAATTCGTACTAGCTCTGTCTAGAAAAGAAAGCAGAACTATCGTAGGTATGCTGACAGGCCACTCAAATATAAGATGGAAATTACAAACAACGATAGCTGCAGATTTTGCAATGAACTAGAAGAGAGGGAAATGCTTAAACACCTTCTATGTTCCTGCCCTGCATTAGCTAGAACCAGATTTAAATGCTTAGGAGCTTTACAATATGAGAAGTTAGAATACCTCTCGGGGATAGAGCTCCAAAGTTTACTTAGATTCGCAAAAGACGCAGACGTATTACAAGATGTCTACTACAAAGAAACGTAAGGGTCTAGCTCCATCTGGTAACACTAAGAATCAATAGGTCTATGTGATGGCTTTCAGCCAGCCAGGTCAATCTAACCTATCCTAACCTTAATTAAAAACGTCTGTAAAAACGCTACGAGTTTATTCCCCAACTCAATATGTTTATTTACAATTTATATTATATTTCTCATTAATTTATTTCTTATTTTATAGTAAGGTTCTATGATTTTAGGTAAAGAAAAATTTAGTTTGAATTATGAAAGGTAATAAAGGGTGTTTTTTTTAGAGGTTAGGTTTTCAAGTTGGCACTACTTTTTTCGTAGATGGTCCTTTTGACAGCTGTCACTTGATTTATGCTCAGTTTGGTTTGCCATTTCATAATGAATAGACTTACACCTGAACAACGTTTGCAAATCGTGCAAATTTGGGCCCAAAACGAGATGGCCACCGATCCCGATTTTCACAAGAAAATTTTGTTCAGCGATGAAGCTCACTTTTGGTTGAATGGGTATGTCAATAAGCAAAATTGTCGCATTTGGAGTGAACATAATCCACAAGCCATTGCTGAGACGCCGTTACATCCTCAAAAAGTCACTGTTTTGTGTGCTCTATGGGCAGAGGGAATCATTGGTCCATATTTCTTTAAAAATGAAGCCGGCCATAATGTTACAGTCAATGGAGAGCGCTATAGAGCCATGATTAATGACTTTTTCATGCCTGAATTGGACGATGTTGATGTGGACGACCTTTGGTTCCAACAAGACGGCGCTACATGCCATACAGCCAACGCAACAATCGATTTATTGAAGGAAACTTTTGGTGAGCGCATTATCTCGCGCCGTGGACCTGTGGCGTGGCCTCCAAGATCGTGCGATATAACACCGCTGGACTATTTCTTGTGGGGCTATGTGAAGTCGCTTGTCTACGCAGAAAAACCCGAGACGATTGACGTCTTGGAAGAGAATATTCGGCGTGTTATTGCTGACATACGGTCCCAATTGCTGCAAAAAGTGGTCGAAAATTGGGCCTCTCGGCTGGAATTTATTCGAGCCAGCCGCGGCGGCCACTTGCCCGAAATCATTTTTAAAACATAATGGCAAACCCTTATCTTTATAATGAAACTAAATTCTTGGCCATACCATTAAATTATATACGTTTTATTTCATCTTGAAAACCTAACCTCTAAAAAAAACACCCTATACTTACGACGCATGCCGTAAAATTTGCTGCACTATTTTTGCTAGTTTCAATAACTTTTTGGCCCTACGCCCCAAATAGGAGTTAAAAGAAATTATATATGTATATATATTACATAATAACTTTTTAAGGATTATTGGTTTTTGTTTTTGCAGTCAAAAGTGGTATTGTATTTCCAAACGCAGAAATTTACATGACAGGTATTTGAGTGTATGAAGCTGTAGTCTTCGTTATTTACTGTAGTTGTAGTTGAATCATTCAGCAGCAGATGCGGCCGCCAAACAAATCCATCTCCAACCCTGCCTTACTTTTGCAACATTTGAAAAACACGATTCGATTAGGACCGTTGCAGCATATATTCAAAGTGAGAAAGATAAGAATTGGAAAGAATTTTCATCCTGGTACAGTAAAGTTAACCCATCAGGACAAAAGCCCCACTTTCCAAATAATAACACTCGGAGCCAAACCACTACCTTTATAAGGTTACGCATTGGGCACATCCTCTTGACACACGAACACCTCCTCACAGGGAAACCCAAAAACACATGTCCTTGGTGTGGATCACTTTCCACGGTCGACCACTTACTAGATGAATGCCCCAATCTCCGAAGTCACAGGATCAAAATATTTGGCGACATTAAACCCTCCGCACTTCTGGAAAAAACTTCTGCTGAAAACATTCATAAAATATATAACTTTCTAGAACAATGTAAGTCAATAAAGATAATTTAAACTCCATAATTAGAACTAAATCAACACAGGTATTAAATACTTAAAGAAAGAGTCGTAAGCCCTGGCAGCTAGTACTCCTCTATATTTAGATATAAGCATTTTGATATATCTAATAAATAATAATAATAATAATATCCTCCATGGACTTTTTTTAAACACAAGCGGTTTTCACGAGAGGCTGCTTTTTGAACTCTTTCGGGCTCCTTTAAGCCTGATTTAGCTTATTGTCTCAGGATTTGCTTTTATGAGTTCTAATTAGTGAAACTCTGTTGATGATATTCTTAAAGTTCAAATTGTGCGTTTGTAATGAAAATTATGTAAATTAAGAAAACTTTAAATTAATTTTTTTTCTTATAATTTTTTAAATTTAATTTCCTTTAATTCAACACAACAGTAATTTTTAACTAACTCCATTATCTGAGTTTGACGGATTTAGTTCCAATTGTCACACTTTTTATACTCAACGCAAATATTAAATAGCAAATAGTTAGCGCTTTTATTTTTTTATTGTTGTTAATCGCATTTAGACCACCTTTTAATATTTTTATGCCCGCCACTGTATGTATTGTAGAGTATTGACAGTGTATGCCTTTGAGCAACAAATTCATTCGTATTCCTATAAATTTGGTATACTGCTATACAAATGAATATGTCTGATTGTGCACTGAATATAAATGCGTGTATAAAGAAAAGCTTAAATATTGCGGCCTACGCTGTTTCATTTATGAACAAAAAAAATTTTAATGGTTAATTATTGCATTTAAATCGATTTATTGTATCAATAAACATTTTATATTACATTAAAATGGACTCCAGGGCAAGCGCGCTGTATAAGAGTATAAATAGTAAGAAATTAAGAAAATTAATTGAGATTAAAAACAATTGAACTCATTCCTCAACATAATGAACCAGGTCAGAGTAAGACCATAAACGCTGGAGGCGAAGTGGGGAATATGATTTTTAGTAATTTGGTAAGAATTGTTTAATAAAGGATGTCAAGTCATGTGAGCGAAGTATATTGGATATTGTCCCCAAATCTTTGAAAAATTGGCTTCTTTGTAGGCTGGATTATACTTACATTTCTTACTACTAGAACAATTTTTAAAATTATAATAAATGTAATAATAAATTAACTGAAAAAATATTTAGTAATTTTGTGATTTATGCAACATTCAAAATTTTGTTGGAGTTTTATTGAATTTTTATGAAAAAATTTGATATACCAACACTTTTTTGGTCAAAAGATAAATATTTTTATTAAACAGGTTTTAGGATTCGTTTTGGTATTTTTCAAAAACACTTTATATTGTTTTTCTTAAGACTATGCTAGTCTGCAAGTCTCATCCTGGGATCCGGATAAATTTTTGAGTTATATTTAAATAGAGCAAAGCAATGAAAAACAGGTTTTTTTTCTAAAGAAAAAAAATCCTAAAATTAAATTTTCTAATAAAATAATAAATACAAATTTTTTTAATATATTCCAACCAAGTAGAGCTAACCTATGAATAATACAGTGCATTGCAAAAGTTAAAAAAAAAAATCCCAAAAATGTTTAACAAAATAATATATTTTTTTACTAAACAGTTTTGTTTTTAAAATATTTCTACCTTATTATTGTATAAAAATGTAAAATGAATATTTTTTTAGTTATATTCAACAGAGTACAGCGAACCAATGAAAAACACCGTGCATTTCAAGAATTCAAAAAAAAACAAATCCGAAAATATTTAATAAAATAATAAATATTTTTTAAAACACAATAACTTTTTTAGTATTATATATTTTAGCTTATTTATAAAAATGTGAAAAATATCTTCTTGCAGTTACATTCAAGTACGTACAGCGAATACAAAACAAATTTCCCAAAATTGTTTAACAAAATAATATATTTTTTTACTAAATGATTATTTTAATATATTTAATCCCATTAATAAAATGTTAAAAAGGATGCAAAACTCTACACCAAAATTTTGAACATCGAATACATCTCAAGTTTATTAACATTTTTTCAGTTTATTTCTTATGTAATTTATTATGTCTTTTCAACATTGCTTCAGTTTTCTTTTAATTGTACTTCAACTTAAAAAATAAAACTAAACACCTCCTTTACAAGAATTGCTTCCAATGTCCTAAATACTTGGTTCACTGGACACGCAATCGCGCCAATGCTACTTTTGTCTGCGAGAAACTCAAATCGCTCTGCAAACGAAACGAAATTTTGCAATTTTAATACGTGTAATGAGGTACTCGTAGTAGAAGATTTTGTTTACTTTGAACTGTTTATAATGACGTAAATAGCTTCACTCTCCCACCACACCACTTTCGACGAGGCACAGCCAAGAGTTTTTGAAGAGGTCGAAATATGGATCAACAGATAGTTGAAAAGACTTTATTTGTCTTTTTATTGAAATTCGAAAACTATCATATTTATTTGGAGGATACATAAACCGATTTTTTTTTTGGCGAAAGTAAGAAAGGCTTTCATATATGAATATGATAAGCGAACTAATTACTGATGTCCAGAGTGTGCTTAAATTATGGAAGGAATAGTGCTGTTCGCTAGAGCTGTGCGAAACATCGATGTAGTATCGATACATCGATGTTTCTCCTTTCGTAAAAAACATCGATGTTTTTTCTCCGATGTTCGATGTTTTTGCCAGTTTTTCCATCACTGAGAAAAAAACGCAGTAAAAGCTAGAGCGTTATTTTTGGAGTTATTGGTGTTGGCAGGCAGTGGTTATAATGCATAAATATCTTAGAGCTTCAAATGGGCAAGGTATGTACATATATATATTAACTGATGCCTTCTTTACAAGTTAACCTCTGTGTTTTGTCTCATTTGTATGTAGGTTGTAGTGCGGCAACCATTGAAGAAAAAGAGCAAGAGGAAGAGCCGCAAGCCAAAAAGGCGCGATATGGTCAGTCCAATGTGTGGAATTTTTTTAATAAGTCCTCGGATGGCAAGACTGCCAAATGTTTAAAATGTGGTAAAATTTATCAAACCAGCGGAAACACCACCAACATGGCGGGACATTTAAAGCGGGTACACCCAACGCTAACGGTGAGTGAGTTGCCAAAGGCTTCAGGACATATGGCGGCTTATTTGGATAAAAAATATGAAGCCTCATCGAAACGGAAGAGAGATTTGGACAGCGCATTGTTAAATTTCATTTGCTCCGATTTACGTCCATTTTACATTGTAGAAAACGAGGGATTTAAGCAATTTGTAAATGCTTTGGATCCCCGATACGAATTGCCTTCACGATCAACATTGCTTTCAACATGTTATAATAATTTATTCATGAACATGAGAATGAAACTGAAAAGCATTTTGCAAGAAGTGGAATATTGCGCTGTGACAACCGACTGTTGGACATCTCGAGCCAACGAGGCTTATTTGACCGTAACTTGCCATTTTATAGATCCAGAATTTAAACTTCGCACAGCAGTACTTTCGACTAGTAAGTTACAGAATGAGAAAAATCATTTTGCAGAAAACATTGCGAACTCTCTATGTGCAGTGCTAATTGAATGGGAAGTTATGGACAAAGTTGCAGCCATTGTTACCGATAGCGCAAGAACAATGATAAAAGCATGTGAGATATTGCAAAAAAGACATGTGCCATGCTTTGCGCATGTTATTAATTTAATAGTTCAACAATGCCTGAATCAAGAGAAAATAAAAGTTATTATGGGGAAATGCAAAAGTATTGTGGGATTTTTTAAGAAAAGCACAGTAGCTTACGCCAAGTTTAAAGAAGCTCAAAATACAGAGAAGCCATACAGTTTAAAGCAAGAATGTCCTACAAGATGGAATAGCGCATTTCATATGATTGAAGGAATTCTTAAAACAAATGATGCTATAAGCAGTGTTCTTCTTTCAACCCCAAAGGGACTTGCCCCGTTTTCGGCTGACGAAATTTTAATTTTAAAAGACATAAAAATTTTATTGCAACCTTTTGAATGTGCAACATTGCAAACTTTTTCGCGAACGTTGGTCACGGTATCATTAATAATTCCTATAACTTGCGGACTTCTGTATAATTTGCAATTGTTAAAAAATGACCTAAAAACAGTTGAAGGTCGCGAAAGCTGCAATTGCTTATTGGAGGGCATATCGTCCAGACTACTGCAATATGAAATTCGCAATGTTCCTTGAGTGGCAACTTTGCTAGATCCTCGGTTTAAAAAAGAAGCGTTTCACTCACCATTTAACATCACTGAGGCTCAAAAACTCTTGGAAAACGAGCTTTCTTTTTTCAACGCACAGAAGTCTCGCCCTTGCGACGAACCACGCCTGCCAACATCAACCTCCACATCGCAGACATCCCTTTTTCAATTTTTGGAAAAAAACAAAAGTTTGAAACATAAAACTAATACAGTGGATTCCATATTGTCAATTCGTCAATATTTTAATCTAGACAATTTGGAATCAAACTCCAACCCTTTAGATTATTGGAAGGTTGTATTTTACTTGTCAATTCCAGCGTTTAAATATGTGTATTAATTAAATTTTATTATTACAGATCTCATCAGATAAATCATTTCAGCATTGCTGCAAAAAATATTTTTGCGTTCCAGCAACTTCGACAGAAAGCGAACGTATGTTCAGTAAGGCTGGAATCGTTGTAAGCGAAAAAAGAAGTTCTCTTCAGTTTAAACATGTTGACATGCTACTTTTTATCAATCGGAACAAGTGGATCTCTGAACAGCAATGATTGTTTTATAGTTTTACGTTTGAAAAAG
Organism: Anastrepha ludens; assembly: GCF_028408465.1. Taxonomy (NCBI): domain Eukaryota; kingdom Metazoa; phylum Arthropoda; class Insecta; order Diptera; family Tephritidae; genus Anastrepha; species Anastrepha ludens. The sequence goes on along the minus strand of NC_071501.1, from coordinate 78,712,125 downwards.
ATTGAATTATGCTTTATAGTATTAAGTTTGAAAGATTTAATTTCTGTTTTATAGTATTAAGTTTAAAAGATTGAATTTCTGTTTTATAGTATTAAGTTGAATGATTGAACTTCTGTTTTATAGTTTTAAGTTTGGAAAAAGGATGTTATCCTTAATAAAGATATATATATTATATAGAGAATCAAAAAATGTACTATATTACTTCGATGTAGTATCGATACATCGATGTTTTTTTCTGAAAAACATCGAAACATCGATGTGGTCAAACATCGATGTTTCAACAGCTCTACTGTTCGCTATTTGATGGTCACGCCAGTCAAAGTCACGAATGAGATGAAGATCCCAATTACCCAATCACTCATAACGAAAATTGGCATCATTACGCAATTATGACGCAAAAGACTATTGTGGCAAGAGCGCTGAAAACGAATAAAAAAGGTTTAGGCGGAGTTCAAGGATTACCATGGACTAAACACGAGGAGGAGATGCCGGTTGATGTACATATTGACTTTGATGAAGAATGTCGATTGACCCTTACGAGCACTTTGTTCAATCTACAAGAAGAGTTACTCTGCAAGCTGAGAAAATCAGCATCGACAATTACTGAGAAATCAGCATCGAGAATTTTATATGTAAAACCGAAACCTGCAATCACCAGATATTCACAACAAACACAATTTTTGGGTAAATTCATAGAAAAAATTATCAACGCGCACCATATTTTTATAAATTTTAAGCAATTCCATACGGCTTGGTACCTTAAGGGAAGCGTAAGTTATTAAAAATTCTCTCAGGGATACTTCGGGAAACATTTCTTTTGACATATGCATTTTGATGATTATTATGTCAGTTGTGAGACAGCGTATTATACACAACTCATCTACCTAGAATTCGAAAATAGCTTAATAGCGACTTATGCCGATGAATCCTAATGGTATCCCACATTGAAGCAAAAATAGTGAAAGAAAATCTTTAAGCAAAAATGAACGAAACACTAAGCTGGTCCAAAAAATGGAACCTACAAATCAATGGTGGCAAAACGATTCAAGTTAACTATACTACCAGAAAGTTAACCATTGAACCAATAAAGGTTTGAAACATTTAATACTTACAATAATACATAACTTAAATACTTAAGCATATCAATTGACGCAAAACTGATATAGAAAGATCTTATATGAAAAAAAGTAATGAAATTAAAACTCGCTTTCGACAACTATACTGGCTTTTAGAACCTCAGTCGAACCTGTAACCGCAAAAATAGTACTCCTATATAAAACGACAAAAGCATCGATTTAGATTTAGGGAATAGATATTTGGGCCACAACATCCAAATCCAACTTAACTATGCTGCAATGAGACCTTTCCAAAATACGTGCTACAATAATAAAGGCTGCTTGATATATACCAAACAAAGATATCCAACGTGACTTAAATATCACTTCTATTGACGAGGTAATCTGAAACGCAAGTAAACGGCAGATAGAGTAGACAACTGACTCACCCAAATGTAGCGATGAAGAATTTAGCAGACGGTCGAAGGAGGCTAAAAGGTGAAACTCCAATAGAATCATACAAAATAATTTCTTAGACACCTATTAACTTAATTGAAAAATGATGTAAATATTTAGCAAAATTAACTTTTCCAAAACACTTTGATGGGCACTGGCCTTATAAACCATATATAACATACTTACCTATATAATATAATTGGCGCTTATACCCATTCCAGGTATTTGCCAGGGATCCTCCTATTTTTGGCGTACGTCTTGATGTTGTTCCACAAATGCAGGAACCTACAGCTTTCAGTCGATTCCGAACAGCAAATGGTTTTTTATGAGGAGCTTCTTGATGGTAGAAATAAACTCGGAGGATTGGCATTGCCTGCCGAGGGGGGACAGCTATTAGAAAAAACTTTTTCTACCATTTGGTATTTCATGCACGGAGATTCGAACCTGTGCACTTCCGAATGATAGTCACGCACCAACCCATTCGAGTGCAACGGTCGCCCTATACGTGTCCATAAATTTCCAATTATTGTAAATTGCGACCCTATTTTCCACTATGGAGCGGAAAGAATAAATATATAGGGTTATCTAATACGAGATGTTGTTTTGACATTCAAAGAAAAATGCTATTTTTTAATATAAATGATCGGATGTTTATTGCATTATAAAGAGGAAGGTATGCCGTTAATACTGAAAAGTAACATCAGGTAAATGACCACCACGACCACGCTCACAGTACAATATCCTTTTCATTCCCCTATGTCCTCGATATCCTCACGAATTCCATATTTGAGGCCTTAAATCGACCCTGAGCTGTTGGCGTAGACCTTCTCTTTCACGTGGCCCCAAAGAAAAAAGTTACAAGGTGTTAAATCACAAGATCTCGGTGGCCAATTGTGATTACGTCTTCGAGAGATAACACGGTCCGCAAAATTTTCCCGTAAAAGATCAATGGTTTCGTTGCTTGTGTGGCACGTAGCGCCGTCTTGTTGAAAATAAACGTTCAGGTCAATACCATCCAATTCCGGCCACAAATTGCTAATCATCTCTAATCTAATCTAAAAAACACCTATTATTGTAAAACCCTTTATATCGGTATTATTAGTCAAACTACTTATTGCCGCATCAAAAAAAAAAATGTTGCGAGCTATGACGCTCCGTAAATAACCTTATTTCGATACACATTCGGCGATTCACTATCAGTTGCTCAATTTTATATATTTCGCAACGAAATATAGTTCAAATACTATACTACTATATAAAAACTGATCTAGTAAACTAACATTAACTTTATCTGAAATCGAAAGCGATCTGTGCGCGACTTTTTAACAAACAATCACGGCAATCGTTGCTTTTACTGTTTCTAACCTGGATAAAGAGTAACTGCAGGTAAACGTGAGCGAAAAAAAGTATGCTTTGTTATCAAGGAAATAGTCAGCACACTCAAGTCACGCCATGAAGTAGTAAGACATGGGCAAGTTCAGAAATGCAGAGGCTACACTGCGCGGCTCATGCAACCTTGCTTTGCTCACTTGCGATCAGCTGATTGCACTGTTTAACAATTGCGCGAAATAAACTTTGCTCTCCTGACGGGGCTTAAGGTAAAAAGGAATGAAAGCTACGTCAAGTTTAATATTTGAAAACAACTTGGAGGACAATGTTCGCAAAAGAATTTTTAATATTTTTTATTTTGTTATAAATGGTTATTTGTGCTATGCGATCTATTGTGCAGCCAAGCAGCCTACTCAAACAGTTTCGGGCCATTAATAAGTCCTAAAACGGCTATAGACTTTATTTGGCTTGGGTAGTAAGCTCAAATAGGAGGATTGGATCTATTACCCCGCCACCCAGGTAATTTAGTCTGCACGTGACACTGCTGAGCAGTCGCATAGAACGTGTTCTGTTGTTTCTTGTGCCTCTTTGCAGAGTCTACAAGAATCGTTTTCTACCACAACCATTTTTCCCCATGTGATAATTAAGTTTATGATGTCCTATTAATAGTAATAATAAAATTCTATGCCATTTCTGCTGAAGTTCAAGGATTTCCCCACCTTTATATGTTCTGGATCAATGAGTCTTTTTGATTGCCGCATACCCGTTTGGCCTCTCCAGTACTCGATTAGGTCTCGCTGTTCCCGCTAGCGTAGACTTCTACCAGATTTCTTCTAGATTCGAAGCTGTTATTTACTATACAGAAAGGTTCAGAACCTATGAAGCGAGTGTTTGCACCCTTTTTCGCTAAAGTCATCACAACTTCATTCCCTTTGTGTCGCTCATGACCCGGTACCCACATCAGAGTATCGAGAATTTTAAAACATTCATACACCAACCTTAATTTGAATGAGAAGCTATATAGTGGCTTTAGAGCTGCTTGACTGTCAGAGAGAATGTTGATATTGGCACCAAGCGTGCATCTACAAAAACATGCTCTGGCACATAGATCTATGGCGTGGACCTGCGCCTGAAAAATGGAAGGCGAAGAAAATTAATACTTCGAAGTATTTGAAGCGGCTTCATTTTCTTCGTGTGCTCTACAACTTTTGCTCGTAGCACGAACCTTTTTTTTCTACCTGCCTCGTGTTCCAGACCCAGCCTGGGCCGTAATAACAATTTAATTGTGCAGGTATCCCTTGTATAACGCGGTCTTATACAACGCGGTTTCGATATAACGCGATTTGGAAAAATTAGGTTTCAGTACCTAGCGAAATTTAGGCTTATATAATATAACGCGAAGGGGAAACACATAATTATCAAATCTGGTAACACTAATTTGCGTACCACATATTTATAATATGTAATGTATTTTTAATGTTAACCGGGAATTACCCTTTTTTGCCTTAGATAGATAGAATAGATATTAATCTAGCACCTTACGAATTGTTACGAAATTGAAAAGGAGCTTAAAAAAACCACCCACCAAAAAGTGATAACAGATTTTGCAATTATAAAACCAGTAGAAGAACCACAAGGTCCCACAACTAGTTTCTTATCCAATAGCGAAAACTATGTTGAAGAAATATCTTCTGATGAAGCTATTGCTCCCCCAAAACGCCCACGTGCAAAGATATTTGAAGACAGTGAAACAGATTAATTACCATATGAAGTTTGAAGAATAACAATAAAGTTTTTAACAAACCTTTAATTTGTTTTAGTTTGTTTTTAAAATTTTTTTGTTTTGTGTTTTTAATTGTATAAGAAAGTCTGAACTTTAGTATTGAGTTGAAATATATGGGCATCTGTTATTTTGTATGTATTTGATTAAAAAAAAAAACCTATTGGAACATAACCCCCAAATTTATATGATAACTATGTTTTAGATAACGCGGAATTACATAACGCGCAATTCTTCTGGAACGTAACTATCGCGTTATACGAGGGATACCTGTATTAACAATCAATTTTTCACTCTTAAAATAATTGTGAAGTTAGATATCCATCAAATTTCCCTACCTTTATTATTGACACTTGCGTAGTAAATGAAAAAGGGTTGCATTAACGAACACCTACGAAAAAAAATATGTTAAAAAACAAAAAAAAAATAATAATTGGCGCGTACACTTCTGTTAGGTGTTTGGCCGAGCTCTTTCTCCTATTTGTGGTGTGCGTCTTGATGTTGTTCCACAAATGGAGGGACCTACAATTTCAAGCCGACTCCGTACGGCAGATATTTTTATGAGGAGCTTTTTCAAGGCAGAAATACACTCGGAGGTTTGCCATTGCCTGCCGAGGGGCGACCGCTATTAGAAAAATGTTTTTATTGGAGGTTGAATTAGTTGTAAAGGTTTTTTCGAAGATTTGGGGCTTTATTGTGAAAAAACGGTACAAAATATTTTATTTGAAGTATTGGCCATCGCTAGCTACAACTTTCGCCCATCTTTCGGGCAATTCCCGGATGCCGTTTTTCCAAAATTCTGGCCGCTGCTTGGCTATCCATGACTCAACCCATATTTTGGTAGCCTCGTACGAGGAGAACCGTTGGTCCGCCAAATCGAGACTCATATGCTGGAACAAATGATAATCGGAAGGAGCTATGTCTGGACTATACGGCGGGTGGGGTAACACTACCCAGCCAAGCGTTCCAAGGTATTTTTTGACAGGTTGAGCAACATGCGGCCGAGCGTTGTCATGTTGCAAAATAACCTTGTCGTGCCTTTTTACCGTTTCCGGCCGTTTTTCTTTCAATGCCCGGCTTAAACGCATCAATTGCAGTCGGTAACGATCCCCCGTGATTGTTTCGCCCGGTTGGAGCAGATCAAAATATACGACGCCGACCTGATCCCACCAAATGCAGAGCATGATTTTCTTACCGTGAATATTCTGCTTGGCCGTCGACGTTGATGCGTGGCCGGGCAAACCCCATGATTTTTTGCGTTTTGGGTTATCGTAGTGGATCCATTTTTCGTCGCCAGTCACCACCCGATGCAAAAAACCCTTCCGATTTTGTCGCTCGATCAGCAATTCGCACGTAAAAAGTCGCCGTTCGACGTCGCGCAGCTTCAACTCGTACGGGACCCAATGTCCTTGCTTTTGGATCATTCCCATCGCTTTTAGACGCTTGCAAACGGTTGATTTATCAACGCCCAATGATTCAGCAAGCTCTTCTTGGGTTTGGCACGAGTCCTCGTTTACCAATTCCCCCAATTCCGCGTCCTCGAACTTTTTGGGCTGGCCAAGACGCTCCTTGTCTTCGGTGTGAAAATCACCACTTTTGAATCGTCGAAACCAGTACTCACATGTTGAAATCGACGGAGTATGGTCTGGGTAGGCCTCCTGCAGCAATTCACGGGCTTGGGCTGTATTTTTTTTTCAAATTGAAGCAGAAAAGCAAAGCTTCCCGCAAATTGCGTTTCGACGGCACAAAAGTTGACATACTCGGAGCACGAAAACACTGCGTTGTTTATACTTCAGCGAAATGACAGATACTGATAAACAAAGCCTAGGGATGAGGCTTTGTCATGAATATATATTCAGTATTGCCAACGCGATAAAGTGATAAATAGCGCCATCTGTGTGTCACCTTTAAAACTAATTCAACCTCCCATATTAATTTTGCTTTCACCGAGTTTCGAACCAGCGACATCTCTGTGAATTCCGATTGGTAATCACGCACCAACCCATTCTGCTACGGCGACCGCCCAATAAGTGCTCTTTCCAATAAGTGTTACTTTAAGCACTGCAGGAAATTTGGATCTGAAGTTTTTTTTTCGAAATTATTCAGTCGCAAATAATCCCAAACAAAACCCATTTTCATTTCTTTAGCAGTAGTTCAGTGTACAAATTTTTTTACATTTTCGACGATTGATCTACCAGTGTTGAATCCTCAAAACTGAATCATTTGATACGCTCTTAACTATCGTATGTAAACCTATTTGGAACTATAGATATTGAGTTCAGAAATAGCTGTAGTTATTTTGGTTGCCTGCTTCGACTTTTCATCTTGATTGTGGAGGTATTGAAGAATGTGTACAATTTTCCATATTTTTAACTCGATTTTGGAACGCTGTAGCATACAAATGGCTTCACTAAACTCAACACTTCCTAACAACTTCTTTTGGAGCACCTTTACAATGCCGTTCAAAGTGGCTTAATGCAATGTATACAGCCTGCGGTACGACTCACTAAAGCCATCTAGCAGCAAATACCTAAAACTTTTTACTTCAGCTAATGCAGGTATTTAAGGTGACAGAAAATTTAAAGCACCTTTAAAGTCTACTTAAAATTTAAAATACTTGTAAGCTTCCGAGAAGTCTGTCAGACAGCTTGAACGACATCTGTTAAGAGTTAATGTTAATGTAAAAGCACATGAAAAACTTGCCGTATAAAGCCGTTTGAGCTGAAAGTTTTAAATGTTTAATCCTGTGTCCTTCATATATACATATATATGTACATATCTACATACGACCAAATTTAGTAAGTGAAAATCAAAATCAAAGGAAACGTATGCAGATTCAACATTTCACTTGGAGGTGAATGTCAACCCTTCCCTTTAATTCTCATTTATTACAAAAATAAATACATACATACGTATTCTTTTATGCTTGTGTGCTCTCATTGCCGCATTATTTAAATTGTGGATTTCAGCGGCAGTAAACAATAAAATTCCTGTGATTTATTTTAAGGGATTAACACCGCAAGACTTTGGTTTTTGCCTTTTAACATTTCACAGAAGACAAACTAAGTAAGAAAAGTGGCCCCGCACGCACAATCATTCTTACATATACTCGTACATATTCGCATACACCTACATATTAATACGAGTACAATAAATGTAACAGCAAATACTCCAACTACTTGCCACAATTCATAAGTCGCCGCTGTAATGTGGCCACCGCAACACCAACCGAATGGGCAAATCTCGTGAATAATTAGGCGTGCATGGAGCGGTGGTTGGCGTTTGGCGGTTGCTTGGTGAGCGAGGCGACATCACCAGAAGGGTTTGATAGTTAGCGTGGACTTTGCTGAGGGTGCTCAAAGTCACAGCACTTGATTTAGCGTGCGCACGTTCTCATTTATTTTTGGCGAGAAAATTTCCACCTCGTTGGCTGCGTATTTACCACGAACACATTGTACCGCATACATTCTATTCACTAACGGTGATGGCTCCCACATTCCATCTTGGTTTGTGGTTTGCGTATACTCATAGATGTGGTAGATGGGGTCGCTCACAGCCGTAGAGTGTTCAAACATATAAGGGTGTTCCTTAAATCAGAAATTTTGATAGTTTTATCTAATACTACTGGTAGGTACCTAGACTGCCTTCTTGTTCACCTCTAAAATTATGATATGTATAAAATTTAAACTAAATTAAATAATTAAATGTATATTAGGATTAATCGTGTTTGATGAATTTTAAATAATTGCATACAATACTTCCGCAAAAGAGCATAAACTGTAGTGTATTTATACTTCCATACATCCTTATGCATATTAGGTTGATCCTTATAAATACAACAAATATTAAAAAATTGTATCAAATACTGCCGAAAAAGATTTAGATCATCTTGTTTTTCAGCAATAAATCTAAACATAAAATTTCAGCTTATTTAAATAATCAAGTGAGTATTAGCGTAAGTGGTCAATTAACATAAAGTAACCAAATTATGACACATTTTGACTATATTTTTCTGAAAAATAAATTAAATTATTTTTTTTTATAAAAACATATTTCATTTTAACCCATCTTCGGCCGCTACAAGAATTCGACATAATTTTTCCATTTCCTTTTTAGTCAGTGCTTATAGGACCATAATCAAGAAAAATTAAAAAAAAAAATTATTCTGACTATCGGTGTTTTAGATGTGGACTGGTCGCAAAATCGACCGCTGGCCAAAAACCGTCAAATATATTAAAAAAAAAAGACAACATTTATGAAAAAAATTTAGTACACGAAGTCAATTTATTTCATTTTATTTCAAATCCAAATAGTGTTTTGTTGTTTTATTGATAGAAAAGTCAGCTTACAAATTTTTATGCAAAATTTACACCGCCGAAATTTGTTTTCAATGCTTCTCATGACGGCGTGTACCCTTTCATTGATCCGAGGAAGGTTCGATGGACCTTCATCTCCATGTTTGTTTCATACTCGTCCTCGTCCTTGTCGTAATTCAATAATTCTGTTGTGACTTTGGAACGAAAATCAATTTGTGTCAGTGGTTTTATCTTTTCAATGTTTGCCATCATAAAATGAAGTTTCCATGCATTGACCATTGCGTTACCAAGAGCATCTATCCATATTGGTCACCACCATTTTTTCCTCTCATACATATTCTATAATTTGCCACCGCATTATCATGGAGATCCACACCACCCATGCCATGATTATACTCTTGAACAACTTTTGGCTGCGGGATAGTGGTAGTTTGTTTTTTCTTCCGGCAATATCTTTTAGTGCTAATAATTGGATTGACTGTGGAGTTATTAGTTATAACATTGACTACAGCATTATCATTCCACCGAACAGTCAATATTTCTTGCTGATGATCAAGTAGTTTGTCAAATGTTCCTCGTATTTCTTTTTTTAAATTTCTCAAAGGAGAATCGCCCATTCTACAATATTTTCGCGTATAGTACCAGTTGCAAAAAATCGACGTTCGTTCAGAAGGCACATTAGATGGTATGAAGAGAAAAAATTATCAAAGAAAATGATGTGGCACTCAGGATCAGATACGTTGGCAAGCAAGTCTAAGACTGTTTGTGCGCCTAGACCAATAGTTTTATCGTGAGGGGTTGCTGCTCCCCCGTACAATGAACTAGAAAATAGGTACCCACTTTCAGAGCATAAGCACCATGTTTTAAGCCCAAACCGGATTGGCTTTCCCTTGATAAACATTTTGCAGGAGTGGCGTACAAAGTATGGAAACATCTGTTCGTCTATAGAGAGATTATGGCTAAAGACTCCAAACTGCATAAACTTTTTGTTGAGAGCGTCAGTAATAGGACGAACCTTCGCAAAACGGTCTGTTGCGATTAAATTCGTGTTGTCAGCGAGATGGAAAAACTGCTTAATTTTTTTAAACCGATTACGACTCATAGTCTGCTTCACAATTGGAATCCCCATGTCCGGTCGAACAGACCAGTAGTGGTCAATATGTGGCAAAGTATGGTACCCCGATAGGTACAATATTCCAATAAACCTACGTATTTCGATTGGCGTGATGTTAATTGGAGCATTGTGTTGGTTTGCATACTCATTTGTGAAAGTGGTAATATTTGTGATAATATTATTATCAAAAAACAATGCAAAGAGATCATAGGGGGATTTTGAGCCTAAAAATGGTGCAATTATATATACAGTAACTCACAGCTTATTTCGTGTGAGACAATATTTTTACTGCTCACTGAAAAAAAAAAACAAAAATGCAAAATTACAAAAAAAATTTTTTTTAAGAATATGCGAAGCGCAGGTAGAAAGCATATTCAAGCGAAAAACTCTAAAACTAAAAATTTTAGCGGAATGCCAACATTCCACCGCTGCATCCCTTTTAGGATAGTTCCGCCCTAGTTCGATATTAGACGAATGAGAACTAGTTCGATTTGTAGATATTTTCTAATAGTCCCGTACCATCCAATATAGGACAGGATCGGTTTTGGAGGTAAGGTACTAGTGCTGAACTATAATTTTGGTTCACTAGTACTGGTTTTCCCTGCAGGGGTAGTACCATTCCTATACCACAAATATACTCACTTCCATCTCTTTCAATAAGAAAAAAATATTGCTAGATTTTGTTCTATCCTACATGACAGTTCCTGGCCAGCGTTCGATTTCTCGACCACTAAAGTTTACGTCCAAGAAACAGTGAAAACTATTGCAATATAGATATGTTACTTTTTTGATTCTCTTAATTTCATCTTTTCGCTTCACAAAAAATTAGTAACAATTATTTGTTTTTTTGTTTTTCATTATTTTTTCATCTGCACAAAAAACACGTAAAAATAGTGATAATTTCATTCTTTTACAAAAATATGCCCTGAACCTTTTTTTTTTTTAAATTAAGCTCCAGAAATTAAGTAAATTCCAAATTTAAAACCTGTGAAAACTGATCAATAAATTTACATTTAGTTTCTGAGATATTGGAGTCCGAAGTTTGTGGTCGAAAAATCGACCAGGTGCCGAAAATGGGTTAAAACAAAAGTAATGCGAAGCCAAGTTTGAAAATTTGTGAGCCATGTTAAAGATTCATCCAATCTCCATTAGACACTTTTTACTCAACATTTTTAGAACGTTTTTGGGTATGTCGCTTCTTAGCCGATTTAGTTCTAGATCAATAAAATGGCCCTATAATGAGGTCCTATGCTCTAATGGGAGATCAAAAAAACGTTGATGATGATAATAAAATGCAAATTTTAACTAGTTCCAATCTCTCATCCATTTTTGATAATTTTTTTATTGATGCTGTTCGTATTTTCTCCATACAAGAAATGCACGAAATTTGCTTATATGGGGGAAATGTGTGAAACTATCAAATAAAAAATTATCAAAAAGCAATGAGAAACTTCAACGTCTTCAATAATTTAAAAAAATTGATCAAATAAATGCAGAAGTGGCTTAGACTATTTTGTTGTAAAGAAATGAATTTGTACCTACCTATTTTCAAATAATTTTAGGTGCACCACAAACTTCTAGAAAAATCAGAAAAATTTATAAAAAATTTATGTGAACAAGATTTTTATTTAAGAAAAAAATTGTACAAATTGTACATGCAAAAAAAAACAATTTTGAAAAAAAATTCATCATCATTATCAGTTGGCTGCACAAAATACTTCCATTTGCTCCAGCCCTTGGTTGATTCCTTCCAGTTGTTACCCTTGAGTTTCCCTGTCATCTTCTAGTTCATCAATCCATCTTGATCTTAGTCTGCCTCTTGCTTTCGTTGCACATGTTTTAGCGTCAATTATTTTTTGTTGGAACTCTCGTGGGGTCCATTACCATGAAGGTGTAGCCTAGCTACCTTAGTCTTTAAGCTCAACATTTTCGCCTCGTATGAGTTAGTCCAGTTCATGGTTCCATCTTATAAGCTACTCGCCATTGTATTTCACTGCACCCAAGATTAAGTCTTTTTAACAGAAGCTGTAGATAATGGAAGCCGTAGATAGTCAGCGAGAAACTTCGGCGAAAATTAAAAAATTTACGCAAATAACTTCTCTCTCTGTTGTCAATAATTACACCAAAAATTGAGAACAAATCAGAACCATTCTAAAGGGGTCCCGGTGGTCTAGAGCTCGAAAATTTAGGGTATTTCCAGGAATTTTGTTTACAAAATGAAAAACGATATTTAAATTTTTAAGCTATTTATTTAACTTCTTTTACATACAAAACTGAAAAAACAAAAAATCAAATTTCTAGACCACTGGGATCCCGCAAAATCATCTCTCACTCCACCATATAGCAAGTTAATTGTATGTATAATTTCGCTAGACAAGCACTTGAGAGGAAGCAATACTGTACAGCGGCATTTTTAGATTTAACGCAAGCCTTCGATAAAGTCTAGCATGAGGGCCTGCTATACAAGCAAAAGCAGGGTTTACCGCACAACTGTTATATGCTCATAAAATCATACTTGCAAAATAGACATTTTCTTGTTAAAGTGAACAACGAAATCACTAACCTCCACGCAATTAGAGCAGGTATACCACAAGGAAGTGTTCTAGGCCCCGTCTTGTACACTTTGTTCACGGCAGACCAGCCACTTTGTGTTTAAAGAACACATATACAACCACGTATGCAGATGATACTGTCGTCATGGCCAGGAGTACTCTTGCCTCAATTGCTTCTGATTACCTACAAGAGAAGCTTAACCCTTTCGCGATATTGTTGCCATATGGCAACAGTAAACTTTAAAAGGCCGTCAACACTCTCTTGTAAAAAATATCAACTTTTTTGTTACATATTTTCAAAAATTGAAGTTTAATGGTTAAACAGAAATAAAATAAATAATAACCGCCCATTATATATCGGTAATACAACATTTTTAAAGAAAGCCTTCTGGCATATAGCACTTCACTCTGAAATTTGTATTTTGCATTTTTAGATTTTTGAGGCATTTTGGGCAAATGTTTTCAACAATTTTTGAATAAAGTATATAGAAAAATGTTCAATCTGTTATTTGGCATATAAATATTTTTTTGCTAGCAGCTTTAAAAGCTGTACTAATTTGTAAAACTAAGCTTGTTGCCATATGGCAACAAATTTTTCGTAAGGTGTTAACTTGCATTAGATTGCAGAAGAAGATTATTTGCGATTGAAACGAATACACAACATTTGTTGCCATATGGCAACATTAAAAAAAAATCACTTAACAAAAAAAAAACAAAAAAAAAAATTATTTGTATTGTTATTGGTCCTAAAATAAATACTCAGACAAAAATTTGGATTTTTTGGATGGCGCAATAAAAAGATGTACCGAAAGGGTTAAGGGGACAGATACCTGTAAGCGGCCATATTTTCCCTGATTTTCATTAAAATTATTTAAAATGAAGAAGTCAATATATTTCTTTTAAATTGGCATACAATTTATTTACACATTAAAATAATATAAACATTTTTTTTTATTTTAATCATTTAAAACGGCGGATGTACACTCAATTCTTCCAGGAAGGGCGCAGCGGAGCTTCTCAATCGGTGGGCATTGTAGCAGCGGCGTCAGTTGTCCTGAATACAAAAAACCAATTTATTTTTTTGTCATAATTTTATACGAATTAAACAAAAATGGAAAAAAAATTTTTTCGAAAAATTTTCGAATTGTAAATTCACATAGAAAGTTATATCATAAAAAAATGTGTGCAATGTGTCCAATTCGAAAAATATACAATAGTTTTGAGAAAAACGCGTCTAAAGTCAGCAACGTAACTATACCTCTCCCAGCGCTCGAACGGAATGAGTAGAGTCGTCACGGTTGACGATCTATAATATAAGAAATACTAAAATTTACGTTCTATAAACTTTTTGCCATATTCTTAACATTTTATGAAAAAAAGAAATTTTTTTTCGAAATTTTACAGGTATCTGTCCCCTTAACAGCGTTAGCGACTGGATGCAAAAATGGCGCATCAAAACTAACGAAGCTATTAGACCGGCGTCTTACTTGACGATCGCATATATTTTTAAAGCGAAAGCAACTTGGACTGAAATTGCGATCACTACACTGGCTAATCGGCTACAATTCAGCACTAACACTAGACAATAAGTTGTTTATCTATTGTACAAATCTATTCTGATACGATAAGGACGTATGGAGTTCAATTATAGGGATCAGCTGAAAAATCAAATCTAGAAATTATGCAAAGATTTTAGTCAAAGGTGCTCCGCATGTGTGCCAATGCGCCATGGTTTGTACGAAACGAAATACTGCACCGTGGCCAAAAAGTTACGACAGTTTTCGAAGAAATAAACAACCTCAGCCAGAGACACACAACCAACTTGCCACTCATCCGAATAACCGAGCAAATAATCGTTCCAAGATAAACTAACAAGATTAAAAAAATGTCAGCCTAACGATTTAATGCAAAGATTTAAAACGTAATATACGAAAATGCAAAAGTCATAAAATTGTGTAATATATATGTTATATGATGTTCATTATTAAGTAACGAATTCCACTGGGAGTTCTTACTGTAAGTTATTCTTCTTTAAATTGTAGTTAAAAATGGTATTTATTGTTATTGTTATGACAGATTTTATGAAATAAATGGAAATCTAAAAAAAAAAAGTTTTGTAAAGTCCACACCTTCTTATTATTACTTATATATTATAATCAAAATTAGAAAAAAAAACTGAGAGCATTGACATTTACAAAATTACTTAAACTTTTCTTTTATTAAACTGCCGAAAGCCCTGGTAGCTAGTGCAGTAAACATATTACTTTATAATTTTAATTATAATTTAATAAATAAATAATAATAATAATAATAAACTGCAAAATCCCACTTTGGTTATTACTTACAATTTTCTTGTAAGCTGGCAAATTATTTGTCATTGTGCTGATTCTAGTTTCTGATAAAAAGTTTTTCAATTGGCGCGGGTTGATTTTGGCGCCCTGTGGCAGCTATTTTATTTTGGTTCAAATATTTTGTTTATTATTCAGTTGTTTATGCCAAATCATCATGGCAAGTTACACGATTGAACAGCACGTTCAAATGATAAAACTTTATTATCAAAATGAGTGCTCATTAACGCAAACGTTGCGCGCATTGCGCCCATTTTTCGGTAGACGTGGTGACCCTTCAAAGTCGACTCTTCAACGTTTGGTGGCCAAATTTGAGACGACCGGGTCAGTAAACAATCAGCCAACACCCGTACGTTCAAGGAACGCAAGATCAGCCGAGAACATTGCCCCGGTCCGTGAAAGTGTACAGCAGAACCCGAGGCAGTCTATTCCTCGCCGTGCACAAGAACTTGGCCTTTCGCAGACTTCAACTTGGCGAATTTTGCGTCGGGACTTGAGCCTACCCCCGTATAAGATCCAACTGACCCAGGAGCTCAAAGTTGATGACCATAGACAACGCCGTTTGTTCGCTGACTGGGCTTCGAATCGTTTGGAAGAGAACCCCAGTTTTGGGCGAAAAATCATCTTTAGTGACGAGGCGCATTTTTGGATGAATGGCTGTGTTAACAAGCAAAATTGCCGTATATGGGACGACACCAATCCACACGAGGTTCACCAGGTGATAATGCATCCTCAAAAAGTTACCGTTTGGTGTGGATTTTGGGCCGGCGGCGTCATTGGTCCGTACTTTGTTGAAAATGACGTTGGTGAGGCGGTCACCGTCAACAGTGAGCGCTACACAACGATGATAACCAATTTCTTATGGCCCATATTGAACCATATGGACCTAGACGACACGTGCCACGACATTCTATTTCAACATCTACCCGCCCTTATTGAAAACCCCTTTAGTAAATCTTTATTATAATTTTATTTATTTATTTTAAAAAAAATCTTACTCTGTAGGTTTTTGTGTCTAAAGAAGTGGCACATTATTATTACGATTATTTAGATAAGATGATGAGATAAAGCAGAGTGAAAGAATACTTATTCAATTTTCAAAATAATCAAATATAAAGCGAGGTTACATTATACTCGTATCTGTGGCAGACCTAATACTGAATTTTACCTAAATCTTTTAGAGGTCAGAAGAGTTAGAAGTTACTTCAAGTGTACTTTTGTTGTAGCTCAAGGAATCTACCTCCAGTAAATATGATACAATGTATTTTCCCTAAGGTCATATGATAAAACTGAAATATTCGGTATGGTTAAGGGAAGTTTTCCTTGCTGATCTTAATATTATTTCGACATTATCTTATGAGGCTGATCATTTTTTATTTTATGGTTAACAATATGTCGGTCCATCTTTTATTGTAGGGTCTGCTGCTGAAGTATCATTTCTACTTCTAGGAAATTCCGATAAACTCGACTGTCCATCATCACTAGAATCACTTGAAATGTCTTCCTTTATTTATTTAGTAATAAAAAAGTAAAGAGTATTTAAAAAAATGGGCTCGGATGTTGTTGTTTTATATTAATACATTTTTTCTTATTAATAAAATTTTATTTATTTAGCAATAAAAAAGTAAAGTGTCTTTCAAAAAATGGGTATGGATATTGTTTTAAAATAAAACATACCAAAATTTAGATTATTTCATGTTTCATTTATTTTATTCAGAACCCAGCTCTTGAAAATTATATGTATATGAAGAATTACGTCATTTAAATGCCCACCATTCCCACCGCGTCTACAGGTAAAATCGGCCAAACAGTCGATTCATGAATGCCTAATTGACGGTTATTCAGCAACACTTTGCGCACCAACAATATTCTCAACAGAACGTCCAGTTTTCGGTTTGTCAGTTCTGGTTCTATCCTAGACAAAACCAATTTCTTGAAATTGTTTCACCAACCTTTGAATTTGCGACTCATTCAGATGCATGAATTTTTGACTCATCACGAGTTTTGCGTTATGCTGTTCTTGAAGATCGACCATTTGCACACTAAGTTTCAATAATTTTAACGCGTTGTTATATCGCGTAATATTGTACATCAAAGATGACATCAAAATGGTATCGTCTAGTAATTATTTCCTACTCACTTCTAGGCATCAAGTTTGAAAAAAAACCTTTATTTCTAAAAAAACTTAAAAATGAAGAAGTAAAATTTTCAACTTCGAAGACTTGAACTTTTAAATATCGAATTCAATTTTTATATACTTTATTTATAAATAAAGAGAAATATAATAAAACTCATTCCAGAGTAAATTAAAATAAAATTTAACCTTTAAGGGACACCCTAATACATGAATACTTACGAATGCGCAAATATGAGCACGGTGTTTGTTTTTCTCTTCTTTCGTTTCGGTCGACTGTGTCTTATTTAAATTGTTCAAGCCTTGCTGTATTTGCGGTACCTTTCAAAAATCACACGATGGCGCCTAAATTTATGGCTAAGCATTGCCATTATCAAAATCACTGATATGCCACTGTGCCCAGTTTGGCGCACTCGTTTATACTGCTTAAAGGTGTGTATATTTTATTGCGTATGTGTGTATGTGTATAAATATACACTATGTTTGTATATATGTGTGCATATGCAGTGGCATTTACATATACTTATAAGTTCATATGCTTGAGCTCTTTGAAAAAAAAATTAGCACAAGCTCAAGTGTGAGTAATACAAATTAAATTTCCATATACCGGATATTAATTTTTCCTGCTGGGGGAAAATGAGATTGATCTATGAATAATTTAATTAAAAAATAAATATCCATGCGATTTGATGCTTCAATGGGCGCACATTGATTTTCGTTCTATATTTAGTTAACGAAGACTAATTAGCAAAAAATCAAGAAAAATTAAGTAATGAAACTTTAATCATGCATTTTTTTCTGAAAGAGCATTTACATAAATATAGGGCGTAATTTGTAGGATACGGCATTTGTCACATGAAACATACAAAAATCTATGAAATTATAAATTCTTTTGCTTTATTTAGGATTGAATATGTTTTTTTTTTGTATAGTTAATGGAATCCCTTTTAGCGCATACTGAGCATAGTTTCAGCTAATAATAAAAAATAAAAAAAAAATAACCTGAGGACGTGTGCGTTTCACAAATTACACAAAAAATTTTATAAAATTTCTCACAATTAAACAGTAATATTAAAAAGAAAATTTTTAGAAAAGTTTTAAAAAAACTTAAAAAAACACTTTGTTTATTTTAAAAACTAAATATAAAAAATTTTAGAAATCTTAAAAAGAATCAATTTTGTTTCTAAAACTTATCTGTTAACTTCTTATTAAATTTGCTATGCTTAATATTTAGAGAAAAATTTATTTTAGAAAAGTTTCAAAAAAACTTAAAAAATTATAAAAATCTTAAAATGAATCAAATTTTTTTCAAAAATTTTTCAGTTAACTTCTTATTACATTTGCTACGTTTTTTCAGAATTATTCCAATATACTTAACACATTGAGTGCCATGGCTACACGTTTTCGTGCGACACCGAAAACTTCCTGGGGTGCCACGTCGTACGAAAACGTGCGACAGCCATTGTCTGGCCTTAGATATTGTCGTGCGTTTCTGTTTGACTCTACGGGGTTTTTTTATTGTTGTTCTAGTAGTCTAATGTTTGCCCTAAATTTTGGTCCAAGCTTCATAGAGGTATCTTCATTCGTGCAGTTTTTGTGATAAAAACTCGGAGGTTCTTTTAAATTTTGAAAATTTATTGGAATTCATTCGAAAAAAGTATAAAAAAGATAGAAAAATATTAAAATTAAGATATGATAATTTCAATTTACATTAATTTTTTAAATGCCTATATATTTTGGAAAGCAATCAATGCACAATTGGGGAGTGTTGGGGCATTGCGGACAGTACGTAGTTGTCCTTTTTATGTTCTTTCTTGCTTCCTTTCGACTAAATTTTCTTTTTGCTTCAGCGTAGCATAAAACGCAAGCACGTCGGATGGTTTTATTATTTTCATCTACTCTTTTGGTGATGATATGCTGCGATTGCGGTTCCTTAGCAACGCGTTTACGGAATGTTCGTATACTCATGGTTTTATTATTCGACGCTGCTTTATACACAGTAAAGGCATTAACCACGGAAAGTCCGAGTAAAAGTTCAATTCTCAGCTTTCGATACCATTTTAACCCTTTGCGAAGGGTATTTGAGTAAGAAGCCATTTGGTCGGAAAGATCAATACCTGCTTTTCCCTTATTATATTCTACCACAGCCAATGGCTTTTCTGTTGCTCGTTGCTCAGCATATTTATTTGTTTCTGATACAATTACTTCAATAACGTCGTTGTCAACAAATAGGGGAAATGCATCGATACAGGAAATATCTGTTGGAATAGGCTGTTGCAAGCCTGATCGGCCAGTGAATGTAAAAGTTTTTTGACGAAAACTAAATTCAGTCCAAATGTTTGTTTCGGAAGAATCGACTACGTTTGACAATGCTGTTGGTTCGTCCTCATCCATGTCCCAGTCGTCTTCAGTATCGCAGTTATAAATGTTATCAATGTTATTAGTATCATTGTTATTATCAGAGTCAGTGTCCGAATCATCTGGTAGCCAGTTCTCATCAATCAAGTCATCGCAAGAAAAATCATAGTCATCATCACTTTCTTCCAGCTTCAAGTATTTCACGATCTCTAAGGTTTCGCTTCGCCATGTTTCTAACTCAAATCTACAAAAATAAAAGAAAATAAAAAAAAAATAAAAAAACAAAGAAAATAAAGAAAAATTAAAATATAAAGAAAACAAAAAAAAAAGACAAATAAAAATAAGAAAACAACAACAAATTGAAATAAAAACAGATATAATAAAAAATTTAAATAAATGTAAATGAAAATGCGTAAAAAAAAAATTAAGACGTACGACAGTGATTTTTACGATTACAATTCCGTCGTGCAGTGCCATGTCGTACGGAAACGTGCGATATAAAAAACCGCTATAAAATCCAAAATAAACCACAAAATCATCCGGTATTGAAGCAGAACTGAATATTTTCTACTTTTACACCAGTTTATAGCAAAAAATGTTCTTGGAACCCGGGGAAGGTTTTCGTCAAAACCTCTTGGCACTCAATGTGTTAAGCTTACAAGTAAACCAATTTTCAAAAATATTCAAGATCATGACAAAAATACTTGGTTCAATTAAATGGAAAGCGCTTAACAAGATTTTAGAGAAGTCCAGAAATTAAAAATAAAAAAAATTATTAAAATTAAAAAATTAATTAAAACGAAAATATTTGACTTTAAAAAACTCCCTTCACACTTTAATAAATCATTTGATAAATTTTCCAGTTAATTTTTTATTAAAGCTATTATGTTTTTTCATAATTGTTCCAATTTATAATACTTTTACTATACTACAGCTCACAAATAAACCAATTTTCAAAACTATTGAAGACCATGATTTTGAACTCCGATCAGACAAGGATTTTGACTACGATCAGTCGCCATGAAATCGCTCTTAACAAAATTCTAGGGAAGTCCACTGCTGTGCGTACTTTTCGCGGACATATTCCATCACATCAAGGGGCACAATAGATCTTTCTGATCGCAAGTGCTCAATCTCTTCATAATAACTAATCATATCATTCTTTTGGTCAATTCATTTGACCCCTTCGTTTCGGCTAGACTTGCCTGCCAGGTCCACGAAAAGTGGTTCTCCGAAAATCAAAAGCGCGTGGCATTCGTAAAGCAAGTGAACTTTACCCCTTTCTCATATCTACTGCCCTTATAGAAATTGATATGCAGGGTATTAAACACCATTTTACAAAAATATCAATACTGTCGCAGTGCTTTCGTGAACATTCGCGCATTCGCTTTCAAAAGAAAGTGTATGGGATATTCTGTAGATATTCAAATCTGCCCACTAGCTGTTGGTAACTGCGCTAGCCTTCCGCAGCTTGTGAAAGTAAGAGAGTGCTGAGTGCTGGCGTTTTATACTTGCACTACATTTCTGAAGTTATGTCTGAAACTTCCGAGCACACGTCTGTTTCTTTACTTCTCAAAACCCTTTTATATCTAACGATCCAGTTGAGACTGGAAAGAGCTTTTATGGATTCTCGATATTCCTGAAGACATATTGAACTTGTCTTAGGGTCCTGGATCGCAACTCGAATGTATACAAGGAACGGCTGTTATGAATTAGCTAAGCCTTTTAATTGATCAGCTTTGCTACCATGCAATTTACAAAGATTTCTTCTTGAAAAAACGCTGCAGTGGCCTCCAAGCTTGTGAGTTTCTCTCAATGAGAGTAGTTCTTATAAGACGCTAAATCCTGCCCCACTATCCATTTCTGAATCACCCTGAAATATTAGAACCATCGCTTAAAATATTATCAGATTCCCAGTCCTTTTTCTGGGAAAGTGTACATTGAAGGTTTGGTCAAAGTTGACTTCCGTGACCTGGTAACAATGAATGAGCCGAAACTAAGTACCTGCTGTTAATTTGATTTGATTTATCAGTAAGGAACAGTGACTTGATAGCACGGCGAACATATTCGTACAGCACTTCGCAGCGAACATTGAACAAACAGGTAATGCTTTACCCTCTCAATTATAAAATAAAATAAATTGTAGGCATCATACGCAATTTCATTCGATGTTCTTTTTATTGCCCTCCTTCGATCGATACCTTTTCTCTTGTGAGTTGAACCGACTTCCAATTAAATGAAACTAGGACGGATTTAGTTAATTTAGCATTAGAACTTAGATTTGCACTCAAAATAGATTCAGATGATTCAGAAGTTCAAAGATGTTGACCAAAAATAGCGCCAGTTTTTTGCTGCCTGGTTTTCTGTGAATTTGGAATATGTACCTACTCAATTTTCGTTATGGAATCATATTCAGCGAGGAAGTGCATTTTTGAAGGTATGACTATTTTAACAATCTAAAGTGCCATATATGGAATGACCTCTACACAAAAAGTTACTATTTGGTACAAAAGAATTCCTTAGAGGAGCTATGTAAAGAGAGCTGACAGGTCTTATTACGGTGCACAATTTAAGGGTACGACCTATAGTCACCATATATATTATGGACAAGCCTCAATTTACATCTTATTTATAGGATGAGGACAGTAATAAAGCATTTACTCGGCCACTGTCCGGCTTTCGTCAGACTTAGATGGAATGTTCGAGCTACATCCTTCGAACCCTTTCTAGAGGCCTTAAGTGCAATAGCCAATATTGCCTGAGTGAAAAATTCCGGCTATCCACTATTACATTCCATCATAATACCTCATATCCAGTTCTAATCCATTTCAATATTGGCCTGTCCTTAGCGGAAAATCCCTTAGTTTGCGTTGATTTTTTTTTTTTTCATACACAAAAAAGATATTGTACTTAGATTGGAAATTTCATACTTATAACATCAAATCATATTAATAATAGTTTTATAATCGCTATCAAAAATTTTCAAGTAGTATTAGTACTGATAAGCGGCACCAGGTGCCTTACATTAGAGCAGAAAGGCATCTAAGTTCTGAGTGTTTTATGAAGTTTATGCTTCAAAATTGTGGCATGCGAGGTTTTTTAAAATTATTTATGTGCGTGTGCAATTCTAAAGTGATGGTAGGTCAATAGAGATACTCAAAATATGACTCAGCAAGGGTTGAGGCCAAATGTCACAATTCTATATTATATTAAAAAAATGCATCTAATTTGTTAAGTCCAAACCTCTAAAAATCAAAAATCATTAAACCAGCAAATTGTACAGCCTGTGTATTTAAAATTCGTTTAATAATTGAATATAATTGTCTAGACAAAGACAATTATGTCATCACCAATATATTAGTAGCAGCAATTATACAGCAGCGGGAAAAATATTTACATGCTTGCATGTATGAACATCCATATGTAACCCTTTCGTTAGCGGGTCAACCGTGAAGGTCATACACACTGGCACCAGCGATATGTGAATTTGAAAATAAATTTGATTGACGAAACAGATTTTGTTTCTGTAAAAAAATTAGATTGACGTTGAAATGGGAAAAATTAGTATTTTGAAGGAATTCGAGTTTTTTTAGCTAATTGTCATAATAGATAATTACTGTAATTCTTTGTACTCGTGTTCGGTTCGCCATAGCCAAGTGGGTGGGTTTGTGATGACTGTAAAATGGGGCTCAATATATATAATTGCTACTTACACCCCTTGTGGGTATTTGACCAAGCTGCTCCTACTATTTTTGGTAGGCATCTTGTTGTTTTCCAACAAATAGAGGAATCTACAGTTTTATGGTGCCTCCGAGCGGCAGATGGTTTTTTATGAGGAGCTTTTTTTTCATGGCAGAAATACTCGCAGAGGTTTGCCTGCCGAGGAGCGCTCGCTATTTAAAAGAACTTTTTTTACTTTTTTTATCAGGTTTTGAACTCAAATACTACCAAATGGTAGTTAAGCACCAAGCCATTCGACTATAGCGGCCTCAATAGCACGAGTTATTTGACTATAAAAGCGGTAATCGTGTGAGATTTCTTTGCATTGACTAGAGATTTCACATAGCCCCATGGAAAATAGTCGAACGGCGTTAAGGAGGTTAAACATCCATTCGGCGAAAAAACTCATATTTCTAAGAATTTATTTTTAGCGTTACAGTAAGTGCTAGCTCACTAAGTAAATTTGTATATAAAGGGTGGTTAAATTTCAAAGGCCGATGTTGAACCCCACGTTCTTTTCTGGATTTCATTTGACATTTTTCAATTTCAGACTAATCCAATTTGCACCATGTAAAGACACATAATCAAGCTTAAAAGTTATTTACGTTAAAGTTATTCAGGCTTATTATGAAAACGGGCGTTCAAATCAAAATGCATATCCCGCACTTCATCTTCAGTGATGACGCACATTTTCACCTTAGTGGATTCGTCAATAAGCAGAATTGCCGCATTTGGGCGAATGATAATCCAAGAGTGATTGCCGAAAAACTAATGCACCCACAAAGAGTGACTGTTTGGTGCGGTTTATGGGCCGGCGACATCATTGGGCCGTATTTTTGTCCTAAATGAGGCCGGTCAGGTAATTACTATGAATAGTGTTCGCTATCGTGAGATGAATACGAACTTTTTATGGCCCGAATTGGGAGGTATGGACGCGGACGTATGTGGTTTCAACAGAATGGTGCCACTTGACACACAGCTGACAACACAATGGCTCTTTTGCCGAAAAATTTGATGGACGAATAATCTCACGTCGCGGCGATGTCAATTGACCGCCAAGATCATGTGATTTGACACCGTTGTACTTCTTTCTTTGGGGTTATTTGAAAGAAAATGTGTTCGTTGATAAGACAGCAACAATTCATGAGCTAAAGGATGAGATAATTTGGCACATTAACGGCATAGAACCTCAATTATGCCTCAGCGTCATCGAAAATTCGGACCATCGGATGGAGGTGTGCCGCTGAGGCCGCGGCGGCCATTTGACCAATATTTTATTCTGGGCGTAATTGAGCTAGACCAATATTATCATAATAAAGAGAAGTGACAGTAATTTCTTAAAAAAATTGTATTTTATTGAAAATCAATACCGACCCTAAAAACTTAACTACCCTTTAGCACTACAATATTTTCCAAAAATTTCCATTGCAAAATATTAAAAAATTGAGCGAGTCAGTGTGAATCTCTGGAGGCATTTCGAAAAGTTCGTTTTGCGGTGTACGTCGTAATTTGCAAAAGAGACATCTAAAATAAAAATATCAAAATGAAATTGCTAAAGGAGATGTTCCACGAAGTATTCGTAGGAGATTTTTTTGTGATTTTTCAATTCGATTTTCACAGCAACACTTGGAAGCCAAAAAGCCGATTTTTGCTAAAAAAAATTAGTTAATTTGTCATTCGTAGATTTATAATTAATAAAAAATTTCCGTGAGTAATGGCGTACACGGACTTCAAAAAAAAAAAACAAGTTGCTGCAAAACTCCTTAAAGCTTGGAGAAAAAGAAATTCTACCTGGAGCAACGGACTCTCAAACGCTCACAACTTTGCTGCGATCGACTTCAAATTTTGACACAATTATCTTGAGGTATCTCCCGTGCCATTGTTCTGCTTTATCCAGACGTCGGTTTACCATTTTAGGTAGGTAATTTTTAATGCATTGAAAGATCTCAGTACTGTAGAAATCAGGGTAATTCTAAAACTCTTGAAAAGTACACACTGGTTTTAGAAGAGACGTTTGCAGAGCTATCCAACCCAGGGCATAGAAAGTTTGTCATCATCGTCTGGTGCTGGTCGCCATTGGCTGATGTAAGATTAGCTTTATCAAGATGACCGCTGTACACTGTCAACCTCTATAGTCTAAACACCTTCTGCGTCTAAAACATTCAAATTTTAAGTGGCTAGAAGCAAATTATTATATACAATATGGCACAAAATTAATCACCCTATTGCAGTTCACTAACAAACAAGCATTGCAGTGGCCTGGAGGTCGCATTGCTCAACTCTCTGGGGTATATACTTTTGATTGCACTAGAGGGCGCTCTACAATTGGCCTATCAATTGCCACAGCAAATCGTACGAATAGGAATTTGAACGAGTCAATTTATACTCATAGTGATCACTTGGTCATTGTAAGGAACGTACGCACTGTAATACCGTGGACTGCATCTGAGGCAGCCAAAAAAGGATGGCAGCAAAAAGATATTAACGCAGTAACTTTTGAACAAGTGTGAACAGACGCATACGTCTTTCGCAAATCAGTAGCGGAGATGGCAGAAAAAATAGCGATGCAGTTAGATGGAGCTTACGATGCAACGATACCCATATAAAGGTGCTGGGGAAATCGAAAGCGAGCACATTGGTGGGCGGATGAAATATCCAAACTTCATAAGGACAGCAACTCTGCTCAAGGAAGAGCTCAAAGAGCGCGAGGCTGTACAAACTACAATGAACTACAGGCGGAATATAAAAGTCGAAAATTTTGGCTTAAAAACGCATTGCTTTGCGGAGCTGCAAGGGCAAGCCGACAACGATCCATGGGGATAAG
Source organism: Anastrepha ludens (assembly GCF_028408465.1). Lineage (NCBI taxonomy): Eukaryota > Metazoa > Arthropoda > Insecta > Diptera > Tephritidae > Anastrepha > Anastrepha ludens. The sequence continues at coordinate 78,686,139 of NC_071501.1, read as the reverse complement.
CTTACAAGCTATGAGCAAAATTAAAGGACTAAAAGCGCCACAGCCAACCAGTCTGGTTCTAATGAAACAAATAGTTTTAACGGCTTAATATCAGAATTAACAAAGGTTCCACAAGTGACTGAGGAAGAAGTTTTTAGGACCTTAACGAGAATAAAGGACAGCAAAACCCCCGAGCCTGGCGAGATTCTTACTATAGCATTAAAGGAAGCAATACCGTCAACTCCGACTATTTTTTCGGACCTATGCACAACATGCCTTACCGAAGGAAAGTTCCCAGCGAGGTGGAAAATTAAACGTCTGGTTCTCCTGCTTAAACCTGGTAAACATCCCGACCTACCTTTATCATACAGACCCCTATGTATGCTAGACTCAGTGAAAAAGGTAGTCTAATCTACGGAAAGTCACCCAGACATACAGGTAAGGCGCGCTGCGTGTAGCTTGTGTGTATAGAACGGTGTCTAATGATGCAATCTGCGTAATAGCTAGAAAGACTCCTCTGGACCTTTTGGCATGTATCGGCTCTATAACGTGCAAGAGGACGGCCCACATCAGTACAAAAAGCAGCTCAGCGACTGCTGGCAATAGGCCATTGGCAGCAGAGTCAGTCACAAAGCGTGCTTCACACTTTGAGATGTTTTTGACATCCAAACCTTTTTCTAACAAAAAAAAAAAAAACAATTTCCATCATTCAACATCACTTTTATTATTTTTTACATTGCATAGATTCTTAGATGAAGCATATACCTTCTCTTATTTATTTTGCTTCTGACAACCAAGAAGGGTTAAGATGAATGGGGCATTGACCTTCTTGGTTTAGCTTTTAGGATGCTTTTAGTGCGAAAAAATTTTCTTCTCGGCAGTCAAAAGCTTACATACCCCTTTCCGACCTGTGGCAAATCTAGCCAACCAATTGGTATGCATTTTTGGTCCCTATCACTTTGGTCAGTGTAGAAAATAGCTAAAAAGTTTATTTCGCCTAATCTTCTGTGTATCCTTTATTTCCAGGATACGCACAATTGTTGCGTTTCGGCCTGAATACAAATAAAAACCTATAAATAAATACAAATGCACGTTGCTAGAAATGTTAATTTATATTATTTTTATTAGGCTTTTTTATTATTTTTCTGTATGATATTTCGCAAAACAATTTTGTCTTTTATTTAAACACAAATAAACTTTACATTTGGTACAAAATAAACGTGTGCGGGATTTACAACCAACACGCCTGCAACATCTTGCTGATGACAAATCATGCTCCTCTGGTATATGATTGTACCTATCAAGCCTCTTATCAATGCATGGCTGTTCAGATGGTCGATATTTTTTAGATATACTTAAAGTTTCTTCTTCTTCCGTATCGGAGATATACTCTTCACGTGGCCTTTTCGCAACAGCTATAAGTTGCTCAGCTAATGCTAATCTAAAACTTAGTAAGTCATGAGAATCCGCTCGAGATTTCGAATTTATTTTGCAAGGTTCTCTGTACTGTAGCCAAGAGTTGCAGCATGCAAGATCATTAAAATGAATGAAAACTTTCAACGTCCACTTACGAGTTTTGAAAAACGAACGGTATGCCTCCATTAATTGATCACATATATCTACCCCTCCCACAGCCTTGTTGTATTCTCGCACTATCCTTGAAGCCGGTACTTCAGCATTCCTCTTTTCCTTTTTTTCCCAGCGTTTTACATTGGAAACGAGCCCGCAACCATAAGCTGATGATGCCAAGATTACCGCTTTGGAATCCTATGACAAAATTCTTCCATATCACCCCTTTTCATTTGCCTTTTATTGGTAAGGTGGATGTTTTTTATTTTGTTCCTCATTATAGTCCCTGTAGCATAAATACCACGGTTTAGTAAAGCCTGAAGGAGTGGTATTGTCGTAAAGTATCGGTCCAAAAACAGTTTTGAACCTTCTGGAAGTGTTTGAACCAAATGTAAAACGAAGGCTGGACCTACGCCTAAGTTCGTATTCGAAAGTGGTGTCGTCTTTCCTTGGTAGATTTCAAAATCGAGTACCAGCCCTTCAGATGTCGTTAATACTTCGTTCTTTAATCCCACTCCTCTAGGTTTGTTAGGAAGGCTTTGTCTCACGGGGCAACGACCAGTAAATGGGATAATTTGCTCATCTATGGAATAATTATCTCTTGGCTTTCTAGGAATGCTCCGACATGCCGATCTTACAGCTTCAATTAATGGATTAATCCTCCAAAAAACATTTGATTGTCTGTTTGTGTATTCCGCAACGCGTTTGAAAAAGTCGTCATTAAAATATTTATAAAAATAGTATTTAGGGGACTCCACATCTATGTTAACTTCCACAGAAATCGAAGCACTCTCTTCCGGATTTATTTGAAATGGTCTTTTCCTCCAAATTTCGCGGCGATTGCTGTTTTCATTTGGTGGTTCCTCAGTACCTTCGCCATTCCCTTCGTCACTGTCATCACTTTCATCATTTGCAGATTCACTGTGCGCGCCAGGTAACTCCCAAATAGCATCTCGAAGATCATCATCGCTACTAAGGTCCTCCAAATCCGAGTCTAATAGTGCACCCAATATTTCGTCTTCAGTCAATTGCTCTGATTGAAAAAAAAAACAAATATTTCGTTAAACAAGTCCTAACACGCACAATTGTGTCACTTCAAACTAAACTGGCTGTACATTAATTAACGTCACAAAAATACACTTAATTTCACTTTTTAATTAAAACTTCTTTTGTTATTATTATGATAACACATTTTTTAAATATAGATTTCTCGGTTTACACAATTTAAATAATTTTTCTAACTTACTCTTTCGATTAATTTTTGCAAATGATTGAAATGCAACATCAAAATAGCGAAATTCGCGAAAAATAACGGACACCAATAACTGTTCGTTGTGTTTTTATTAAGAAAATAGCTCACACAATTGCGTATATCAGGTTAAATTGCACTAGCGCAGATACTTTCGGAAATATTAGGATTTAAACTTACACGCACAATTATGCATACACGATCGGAAAGGGATACCAATTACATATCAATTTTTATTCAGTCGCAAGTTCCTCATTAGCAGAAAGCAGGGAGTACAAAGTGCTGGCGGACGCTGTTCGAAGGCTGCTAGTTGAAAAGAAGTGATTAAATATTACGTGTCACCTTTCCATATCCTTATTTCCATTCCTACTTATTAAGTTACCAAACAAAAACTCAAATTGCCAAGTTACAATACAACTACTTAATCAACAAGATATTTGCTGATCATGCAAACTCTTCTTAAACTCAAATACATGCATTCATTTTTGCTTACTTACATACTTACTTACCCAACAGTGAATTTTACTGGTATCATAGTGGTTCGCTTCTTGTGAATTTTCAACTATATTAGTTCGCGTGTGCTCATGGTGGAGATTTAAATCGCATTTCCTTTAACTTGTTTATGTGATATGACTATATCAGAATGTCTTTGAAAATTTAGTTATAAGGTTTTTAAACTATTAAAAATGACACGTAACCATAGCTTGAGAATCTTACAATCCCTATCTGCTAGGTCATTGGCCCATATTCTTCAGGCCAAAAGTTCGTTATATGTGCAAGGGAATCGGCTTGAACACAAATATAAATCGGTTTGGCTGATACGAGTATATGTGAATGAATGATGGAAAATTTAGCCTTTCGAAGGCTCGATCTCTGCAAATTTGCTCGATATAGAATCCGTAGTAAAGATAAATAATGTTGACGGGAAATGGCCAATGTTAAACCTACGGTCAATTTATATTGGGAAATTTTGGAAAATTGGAATTGATCGTTGTGAATGTGTTTGCGGTGTCCGCTTGAACCTTACCGAATTTTACGAAAATTTTTCGTAAATTTTATATCTATGCAATAGTTGGAATAATTTTCAGTGCGCACATTTTCTTTTTACATTAAACTATTAGCTTTTTTTTTTTAATTAGCTTTATCATTATATAGGGCTTATCACTGAGATCGTTCAGCTTTCAAATAAAATAAAATAAAGTAAAATAAGTTAATATGTGATTTTGCCTCAACTTTTTCTGAATTTCTTTCCACTTTTGGATGGTATATGCTCATAAATCAAGCTTGGTTTTATTTCTATTTCGAAATTTTGTTTGGCGGTTTGGAGATTTTTTCAAAATATAAAGGTAGTTAGTGATCTCCCGTTAATTTTCGTGGCTCAAAAATCGACAATTTTCTTTTTGTTGTTCGCGAAACCACCTAAGCCGAAATAGGGCTCATCGCTGAGGGACCCTGTATAGTGAGGAGCCCAATACAATCTCCGGAATATTGTGATACTTTAAAAGTTCTGCCCGAGCTGGTTCGAAAAGGATAGAAGGTGTGAAAGTTGGATTTCAGTTTTGAATGAGCAGCGCCATATCTAATATTATGACTGTCACAGATTTAGAGTTAAGGCCTTTTCTGCGCATGCAGATAATAGCTTCGTGAGTTGGTACGGTTTCTGAAGCTGTATGTTTCTAGTTCGAATTATGATTAAGAAATGATATGGATTTTTAAACTCACCAATTATTTTATAGGTGAACTATGCCATGCCAAGTGATCCAAGTATTTGGGGCCTCGCTGTAATTTTTTCTGAAATTGATTTATTCGTAGGTTCGAGTGTCATAAATAGTAAACAGAAAATATTAAAAAAAATTTGTGATTTTAGGATTTTTACTTTTATTCAATGTTGAAAATTTTGGTATAATATAGAATTTTTAAAGTCGAATATATTGAGTTCCTTTTTAAGATTTAATACATTTTTTTTTATTTTTTAGGATACTTAATCGTAAAAAAAAATCTATTTCTGAAAAAAAATTATATTTTTTTATTCAAACATTTTGTTTTTGTCATTTCTGAAAAATAAACCCCTTCAGCGAACTAGAGCAAATCTGGTTTCTAATCAGAAGATTTATAATTTTTCAAAATACCACTGGGTATCAATCATATTTGACACTTGTCAGCTAAACAGACCGATTTCCAAACGGACGTAATACTCGTATAAGAGTACGTATGCCAGCGTTTCAATAAAGCTGTATTTCGCAATGATCTTTCACTGGTTCGCTGTACGTTTTTGAATATAGCTCGAAAAGTTTATGGAATCTGACTATGAAACTTTCGTAGATTACTGGGCATACATAGTCTCAGCTAAAATGTTAAGTTAGGGGTTGCTCAAAAATAACACAAAATGTTTAACAAAAATTAAAATTTTTTCCAAAAAATTTTTTAAATATATTTTATCTTAGAAAAAAAATTATAAAGATGTTAAAAACAATCGAAGATATTTGATTATAAAAAATTTTCTCCCAAAACTTTCACTTTTGAATAAATCCCAAAATTATAATGTTTTTTTTAAAACTTTTCCACATTACTTATTTTTATACTCAGGCATATAAATAAACCAATTTCCAGAAAAATATATAACAATGTCCAAATATGAAAATACTTGAGTCAATTGACCTGGAATCGCTCATATATTTATTATATACATATATATAATTGGCGCGTACACCCTTTTTGGGTGTTTGACCGATCTCCTCCTTCTATTTGTGGTGTGCGTCTTGATGTTGTTCCACAAATGGAGAGACCTACAGTTTCAAGCCGACTCTGAACGGCAGATATTTTTATGAGGAGCTTTTTCATGGCAGAAATACACTCGGAGGTTTGCCATTGCCTGCCGGGGGCGACCGCTATTAGAAAAATGTTTTTCTTAATTTTGGTGTTTCACCGAGATTCGAACCAACGTTCTCTCTGTGAATTCCGAATGGTAGACACGCGCCAACCCATTCGGCTACGGCGGCCGCCTCATATATTACTTAGCGCAGTTAAACAGAAATTTGTTTCCGTAAATTTTACAATATTTGCTTATTCCATATCCATTACCTTCATTACCTCTCCGACAAAATACACTTAAGCCAATGTTTTGTTTCCTATTTTCGAATTGTTAGACTCAGTTTCTGAAATGGTCTTGTTTTTACGGGTCGACTTAAGTTGAATCTCTTCATAGAACTTGAGACTATGCACGCGGAGCAGACCCTTTATTGAACAGATATAGACCTATGGAGCTTAACAAGATGTTTACGAAGGTTTTGATGTTATTCCGCTAAATGCATTCTAAGATAGCACACAATATGAGACGAAAACCGATAGTTTTCTTCCAATTAATCTGGTCCTTTTTGTGACTATTTTCACGCTAACGTCGCATAAGATCTAGATAATGCTATGAGATCACTACTATATAGCATAAATTCTACAATAGTAGATCGAGTTTAAAATACATACTTCATGTTGAAAGAGCGAGAACCACTCTGCTCTCTTAAAGGCCTAGTTCTGCAATGGTTCTAAGATTAGTCGCATTACTGCATGGCATCCATATGCAAGGGCAGGCACCAAAATGTTCATTCCTAGAGTGCCACTTGAGAGAGCCCAAAAGTAGTAACAATTATAGAATGAAAAAAAAAGCAAAAACTTGCAAAAGAATTTCCCGTTACACACACATGCACATTCACTAATATTATATCATTTTGCTCTTACCAACTCTTACTTTTTCAATGATTACATGCATGCTACGTGCATGCGAATGATTACATGAACGAATAACGTAATAAAGAGAAGTGAATGAGCAGACAAAAGTGCCACACTAGACAAAAGAAACTTCATCCCTTTCGAACGCTTGCACAACAATTCCTCTTAAAACAAAAGAAAATTAAGTAAGTGAAGTGAAATATTTCTATGTACACTCAGAAAAGTGAAATGGCAGAAAAGCGATTGATCGGTGTGAGTTTTAATGTTGAAACATATTCATATTTATTTATTAATTTTTTTATGTTGATCAGTAGAAGTTTTGCGTTTTTTCAACCATGAAGTTGGATATTTTTTAAATCACCTTTTTAATCTGATGCTTTCGTTGAAGGATAGTTTTTAAAGAGAGCAATGCAAATTAAGTAAATAATTATAGACCAATCTCTAAACTTACCTCAACTGCAAAGTTCAACTGCAGTAGTTCATTTTTTTTTTCAAACCCTATTTGCCCATAGCTGTAATTGGCTTCCTTAAAGGCAAATCTAGCATATCAAACTTTACTTTGGGTCAGTCAATCCATTCCAAATCAGGAAGCCGACCTGGTCGTAAATTTGCTTCACAATAATATTATATTTATGGGATTTGTTTTTTGTACCATTTTGGAAGATATACAGGGTGCGGGACTATAAGTGTAATCAACTTCAGACCGCTTGCGCAGCTGATAAACGGGCATCAGCTGTCTGTTAGGGGGACAGATATCTGTAAACGTCCATATTTTCCCTGATTTTCATTAAAATTATTTAAAATGAAGAAGTCGATATATTTTTTTCAAAACTGGCATATAGTTTATTTATACATTAAAATAATATAAATATTTTTTTTATTTTGATCATTTAAAATGGCGAATGCACACTCAATTCTTCCAGGAAGGTCGGTGGGCATTGCAGCATCGGCGTCAGTGACCCAGAAACCAACAATTTTTTTGTTTATTCATTTCATAATTTCTATATGAATTAAAAAAAAAATGGGGGAAAAAAATTCGCGGAATAAAATGCTTAAAAATAAACTGAATTTTTGGGGCGAATTTTTCTACTATTTTTGCTTCAAAAAAATATTTTTTCGAAAAATTTTCGAAATTGTAAATTCACATAGAAAGTTATATCACAAAAAAGATGTTTGCAAATTTCAGGGAAATCGGTCAATAACTTTTCGAGTTATCGTGTACGCCAATTCGAAAAATATAGTTTTGAGAAAAACGCGTCTAAAGTTTGAATATATAATTTTATACTGTGGGCAAAAAGTAAGGTGAATTTGGTTGTAAAATGAAAAATCTTTATTTATTCTTGTAAATCAATTCAAAATAATCACCTCTCGAGGAAATACACTTATGCCAACGATTTTTCCAATCCCCGAAACATGCCAAATAGTCCATTTCCGGTATAGCCATCAGCACCTTCTTCGATTCAGCTTTTATCTCCTCAATCGACTCGAAACGCGTTCCCCGGAGTGGTCTCTTAAGTTTTGGGAATAGCCAGAAGTCACACGGAGCCAAATCAGGCGAATACGGTGGTTGCGGAACGATATGCGTGGAATTTATCGTGATGCAAAAACCAAGAGTTGTTGGCCCATAATTCTGGTCTTTTTAGACGAATTGCTTCACGTAAACGCCGCATAACGCTCAAATAATATTCCTTATTAGCAGTTTGGCCAGGTGGAAGGAATTCGTAGTGCACCACATCACGACAATCGAAAAAAACTGTTATCATTACCTTTATTTTTGAACGACTTTGACGTGCTCTTTTCGATCTGGCCTCGCCTTTAGCACGATATTGGCTTGATTGGTCGGTTCTTTCAGGGTTGTAAGCATAAATCCAAGTCTCATCTCCCGTAATGATGCATTTGAGCTTGTCATGATAGTCTGAAAGCATTGTTTCCCACACGTCAACGCGACGACTTTTTTCCAAGAAATTGAGAGTTTTCGGTACCAAACGAGATTTGACTTTTCGTAGGCCCAAATGGTCTTTCAAAATGGTTTTCACAGATCCTTCTGATATTCCGATCATATCAGTAAGGTCTTTAACAGTCAACCGATGATTTTTGAGCACTAACTCCTTCACTTTATTGACGTGTAGGTCATCTGTTGACGTCGATGGTCGTCCTCTTTGAAGTCTTTGTACCACTTATAAACATTTTTCTGCGACATGGTGGAATCACCAAATGCCTTCTGCAACATGCCAAACGTTTCCGCAGCCGAAATTTCATTCCGCAAACAAAATTTGATGGCACTTCTCTGCTCAATCAAATCAGACATTGTAAAAATCGAAAAATGCACTCTTGGTCGTTAGGTAAACACAAACGTAAATATATTACTGATAATGACACTCATATGAAAGTTGGCCCAGATGTTATTAACAGTGCTGCCAAGTCATGAAAAAAAAACTAGAGCGAAATTTTAATCCCGCGAAGTTTGACAAATAAATTCACCTTACTTTTTGCCCACAGTACCTTCCCAGCGCTCGAACGCAAAGAATAGAGTCGTCACGGTTGACGATCTATAATATAAGAAATACTTAGATTTAGGTTCCAAAATTTTTTGACATATTCTTAAAGGATTATATTAACATTCTTTTTAATATAAATGACAGTCCAGAGTACTGTTTACAAGCGCGCGGAAGCATTTTGCCGAGAGTAAACACGAAAAAGGAAATCAGTAATGGATTTCAATAGTAAATAAAAAAAGTTTTTGTTTATCGCAGCATTACTCGTTGCAATGATACTGGTAGCATCGCGAAACGAGGAGGAGGTCATCAAAAGGCTGCAGCGTAACTTGAAATGGTTCAAGCGACTTGAGCGAAATTCCCGACGAAGTGCCAATCAAATGGCGAAAGAACTGAAAATATCTGACGGTAGCATCCGCCGCATACAGAAAAATGATCTCAAAGTTAAGCCTTACAAGATTCAAAAGGCACATGACTTCACGTCAAGTCAGACTTGAGAGGGTGAAGGAGAGGATTCGCTTGGCCGAAAGCGGCCAATTTCCGAACATTGTGTTTTCTGGCGAGAAAATTTTTCAAATTGAGCAGTTTGCAAACTCCCATACGAGAATTTGAGTCATCGATTGGCCACCAGGAGGAAGCACCCACTCGATTTCATCGAAACTTGCGAAAATGTTATCGGGAAAGTATTCTGCAGGTCACATTCGGTTAGCTTGCGATTCGTTTCTGGACCCTTCAAGGCCATAGTCAAGGCAAAAAAAGGTGGTCATATCGAGTAATAGTAAATTAATTCTTAATTTTGTATTATTTTCACATATTTTTACTATGAATTGAGAAAAAGTAATTCTCCTAACTAAATGTATGGCATTTTGTTGGTGTTTTCGAAAAATTGAATTTTTAGTTCATGCGTACCTAAGCGGATTTTGGTTTTCTCCCAAGCAACGTTTTATTCGATCGGTAGTAACTTTTGCAAAAATGCATGGATTTGATTGATTTTTTTTCCTCTCTTTCTAGGCTACGGAGAAATGGATTAAGCTTGTAGCCAAAACCAAATCCTTGAAAATTCTCTAATCAATGATTAATAAATTAAAAATTAAAATTTTGGTTTTGAGAAATTTATTCCACATTGCATTGAGTGAAAGGTATTCACATGTATATATGTAGGGATGTATGTTAGTGTCATCATGCTAAAATTAGTTTTTGTGAGATATGAATTTTTAAATACTGTAAGGTGTTTTTCGATTTTGGTTTTCTCCGGACCGTTTTTAATCGGCATTTCACTTTCTTTTTATGGTTCGAAATTTTTGGAATTTCTTGCCTGCTATCCCGATGTTTGCGGGATTTGTATTCTCTTACGAAATGGAGCCATGCGAGATAATGGAGAGAAATGCCTTTTTAGTGCAAAAAATGGCAACATTTGCATTAACTTTTTAGCAAATATGAATATGTTTGGATGCCTTTGTTTTTATTTTATTTTTAATATAAAAATGAATAAAAAGTCTCATTGACTTGCTAGACTTTTTATTTTAACATAAATGCAAATGTATTAAAGCTTACTACTATCCACTTATTCTGCTTGAATTGTACGTGACTAAAAAGTATTTGAACTTTTTCTACCACAAAATACATTTGTTTCCTTTTTAAGTATTTTTTGTTGTTTGAAGCTTTTTTCGACATACCTTTAAGTACACAAAGATATATACAAAGCCAAAGCATTATTAAAATCGTATAAATTTAACTACTGATTTTTGTTTCGCTACTAAAAAAATTCTTTTTTGATAAAAACTTGAAAAAATGTAGAAATAAAATCCATTTATATCTTATCTAGTATATGGCAGAAGAGCTTCTTGAACAATTCGGATGAAATTTTTTCTAATTAAGTTATTGCAAAATAATCAATATCTAAATCTTGGAACGAGTCCCGACGCTTGTGAAAATTTACTTTGAAAAAATAAACCTGTTCGCGAAGTTCATAAAGCGAAGTGATGAAGAAGACGCCGAAACGTCGATTCGTCGTCGTTCTCAACATGTTGACCCTTGAAATTCGACTACGTGGAAAATTGTACGTAAGTATCTTGGCAGGTCGCGCAAGAATTGAAGAAAAATTACCATCGTTTGCGTCGTATTTTTGCTGACTAATCTCAATTGGATTTATTATTCAGATTTATTGGAAAAAGTAGTCAAAAATTTGATTGATAAAATTTACCATGTAACTCGTAAACTCGAAATCTGACTTGTAAAAGGTGCTTTGCTGACTTCCAATGATGACCAGATCCGCAGATGGAAGGAACACTCTGAAGCAACTAGCAACATTGCTCTTAGTATGATAGTATAGCTAACTTTGAACTGGGCAGAACAACGACCAGCAATAAAATAACAACATCCTGCCCCAGCCTAGAGGAGATTAAGGATGCAATTATGAAGCTGAAGTCAATAGAGCTGCGGGCGAAGATGGCATACAGTCTGCACTAATGACTGCCGATCCACAAATATCAACGGAAATTCTTTATTACCACATCACCACCGTCTGGAGCAATGAAAATCTGCCTTCGTCCTGGACAAAAGGCATCATCGTGCAGCTGCTCAAGAAAGGCGACCTGCGTCACTGCAGCAACTGGCGCGGAATAAGCCTACTTAACACCATCTACAAAACTGTAGCCGCGATCATACAAAGCAGGCTAAAAGATATCGAACGTTCCTTAAGAGATGAATAAGCTGGTTTTCGTCCTCAGCGAAGCTATGTTGACCAAGCCAACACACTTCGGATTATAGTAGAACGATTAGTTGAGTGGCCCTCCCCGCTCCACATGCTGTTCGTAGGCTTTATGAAGGCATTGGACAGTATCAAACGAGAGCAAAATGACTGCATTGAGTAGAAAGAGAGTTCCCGGCCTCATCAAAGTCCTCTATGAGAACTCCGAACTGGCAGTGCTTCACAAAAGCGATATCAGCGATCCATTCACTATCAACGCAGGCGTAAAGCAATGTTGTCCCCTGTCGCTCCTTCTCCTCGCCTTTGTCCTTGATGAAGTCATGAGTCAACTGACCTTGCACAGAAAAGACATCATATGGAGTTTCACCAAACATCTTGAGATCCTGGACTTCGTCTATAACATTTGTCTCCTCCCTCACAGGCTCTTTGAAATGCAAGCGAAGACGAACAATCTAGTCACACTGGCACGCACTGTCGAACTGGTGGTCAACATCACTAAGACCAAGGCTAGGTGCACTAGACTACTACAGAGGCTACAATCCTTCATCAACAAATACCTCCGCATCATATGCAGAATATTCTGGTCAAACACCATCAGTAACGACGCACTGTCGAGATTAACGAACGAGGAACACATCCTTAGGAAAATTAAACACAAAAAGTGCCGATGGATAGGTTACACATTGAGAAAACCACCAGATGGCATCACAAGAATGACACTGGACTGGAACCCGCAAAGGAACAGAAGTCGCGGTCGACTAAAAACACTTGGAGAAGGTCGGTGCTGCGCGAATTAGCAGATGCCGACATTGTTGTTGTAGCAGCATAAACATTCCCCGTGCATATACGAGGAATGCTGCTAAAGTGACAGTCTTTGGCCGGATATAAATCCGGGTCGTTCCGGTTACGTAGAACCGACTGTCGTGGGATGGGATGCCGACATCTTCTGGGACGGCGCAAACACAACAGCACAGAACCGTCTACGATGGAAGAGTCTTGGCGAGGCCCTATGCTCCCGAGGCCCTATGCTCCGGAATAAAAAATAAATGCCATGAATTTATGAACCAATTTATATTATAATAAAAAAAAAAGACTATCCAATAATATTTCTGCTTCGTGTCGTCGTTTTAAGTTCTCAAGCTCCTAAAAAACACCCGTTAGAACGAAGAGTGCTGAAATCTTTCTCTTAATAAAAACAGGTTCTAGTAAAACAATATTTATGATAAATTCAAACCAATTCATTTATCTTGAAAGTTACGACTATTTGGAAATCTCCCATTTCTGGCCAATTTCTTCACGCTATAAATTTTCCCAGAGCCTAATCCATCGCTTCCTTCTTTCAAACGTACTTTGGCCGAATTACTTTAAAAGTTCCAGTTCCTTCCAGTCTGACCCTATTCTCTCGGTTTTTATTGCAAAGTCAGTTCAGGATTTTCAGCTTCCTGAAGCGATCAGATCTATACTTTTCGGATAGAGACTGGTCGGCTGAATCAAGTAGTAGTCAGAAAGAGAACCTGGAGAATACAACGAGCGAAATTGAACATCCCAGTGAAGCGCTTTCAAAAGTTGTATCTTACAATATGTGGCCCGAGCATTGTCGTATAGAAAATATGGCTTTTTCATGTCGTTTTATTTGTTTGAAATGTTTGAGCTTCAATGCTTGACTCAATTGTATCCAGTATAGTTGATAACGTTTCTCAGTGATGGTTTTCTTAGGCTGTTGTAGATCAACTCCAACTCAGCGTCTTCAAATTTTACAGACCTCTCAAAAATTACTACAAATCTTTACTTCTAAAATGTTCAAATAACTAAAGTAGCCGATAATTGGTTCTATGGTACCAATACGATCCGGATTTTCAAGCGTGAGCGTGAGCTGCTAGAGGAGTACAGGGGCAGGAATGATGCTCGAAAATTCTATCAACAAGTCAAGCGTCTGACACAAGGTTTCAATACCGGAGCATCAGCCTGCAAAGATAAAAGCGGAAATCTGGTTATGGATACACAGTCCACACTGGGCAAATGGAGGGAACACTTCTGCAATTTACTTGCTGGCGATGACGCACACAATTCCGACCCAGTAGAAGATGACCCGATACCGCCAATCGACGATAATTTGGACGTTCCACCACCTAGTCATGCCGAACTCAGAGTTGCCATTCAGCGGCTCAAGAATAACAAAGCGGCTGGCGCTGACGGCTTGTCCGCTGAATTGTTCAAGACTGGTGGCGATGTGCTGATAGGGAGCATGCATCAGCTCATCTGCAAAATATGGCTAGCAGAAAGCATGCCCGACGATTGGAATCTCAGTGTCCTTTGTCCTGTACTGAAGAAGGGTGACCCGACGATCTGCACCAACTACCTGGGTATCAGTTTTCTAACCATCGCCTACAAGGTCCTGTCTAGCGTCCTATGTGGAAGACTTAAGCCGTTTGCCAACACACTGATCGGACCTTATTAGCGCGGGTTCAGCCGTGCTAAGTCCACCATCGACCAGTTTACGCCAAATCCTGGAAAAGACCCATGAAAAGCAAGTCGTTTTACAACGCGGAACACACGGCGTGTAGGAACGCACGTCCTTGCGGACAACTATACTTTCGAAGTTGTGCCAGAATTTATTTATCTTGGCACCGCCGTTAACAGCAACAACGATATCAGCCTGGAGATCAAACGGAGAATCACTCTTGCTAATAGGTGTTACTATGGGCTGAGTAAGCAATTGAGTAGTCGAGCCCTCTCTCGCATGACCAAACTGACACTTTACAAGACGCTCATCATACCCGTGTTGCTTTATGGCGCAGAGGCATGGGTAGTGTCACAAAGCGATGCAGCCGCTCTTGGGGTGTTCGAGAGAAAAGTTCTTCGTAAGATCTTCGGTCCTGTGCGCGTTGGCGAAGACTACCTTTCAAGAATGAACCACGAGCTGTATGATCTCTACGCCGACATTGACGTAGTTCAATGCATCGCCATCCAACGCCTGCGTTGGCTAGGGCATGTCGTGCGTATGGATGAAGAAGCTCCAGCAAAGAAGGTATTCGAGGGCGAAGTCCAAGGGAGCAGAAGAAGAGGAAGACCATTGCTCCGGTGGAGGAAACCCTATGCTCGCTTGGTATACATAATTGGAGAAAGCGCGCGAGCAGAGGCGCCTGGAGAGAGCTAGTGAGGTCGGCCGTAACTCGGTAACGGGTTGTTATGGCCACCTAAGTAAGTAAGTAAGGACTCTCACTTCCAAAGCATAACCCCAAAACTGTATGGATTATTTCTGTTATACTGTTACAGCAAGAAATCCAAATGGTTTACATGATAACCTTTCATTATAGGAGAAATATGTTCACTCTGAAGTGCATTTGAACAATTATTCGAAAAAATGTTATGACTACCATACGGCGCCTACAGATATAGAAATTGTATTTGGATTTTTTTTCATTTCTAAATTAATTAACATTTTATTCCGAATACTTAAGCGAAGCCTTTTATCCAAGTTCAAGTACTAAAACACCTTTCAGCATAATAAAATTCCATGTGCTCCTTTGGTAAACATTCATTTTTTTCAGTGTCCTTTTCGATTCAGTTCAATACCGAACCTTAGCAATGCAGCAAAGTAAAAGTGTCCTCCTTTGCAAATTGTTACAAAATTTAGTTAAGCTTTTATGTGTGTAAAGAAGAATGAATAATGGCTTCAGCTTCATGCTTAAACAAATAAGTGGGTGAATGGAAAAGAAGGAGAGTAGGAGGTGAGGCGCACAAGCGACTTGAATGCAGATGAAATACGATAACGAACTGTGAGATTTCTATTATATCAATTTGTATGTGTAAAACAACTTAAGTGCTAATGATGGTGGCGCCTGATTGTGATGATTTTGTCGCGGAGATGTAAATGGTGTGGAGTGATTTTAAACAGCTATAGAGTTAGTGGAATTTATATGGCTCGTAATTAACCCTCATCTCACCATCAACGGTAGAATTTACACCAGCGAAGTTAGTTGGCTGGCTGAGAAGCCAACAAAAAGCCGTAACGAAAACATGTAAATGAACTCACTGCCATTATTGACAACAAACGAAATTATGATAAGTACTAAAATATTTGTTGGGCTATTCTTTACCCATTGTAACCAGTGCTGGTGCGATTTGGTTTAGAAAATATGACGAAAATGAATGAAAAGGCGACGATGAGATGCCTACATCTTACAGAAGCACTCGATGTTTGGATGAGAGCACTTTTGAAGTAAGCAGCTACTAAGAAGAGAATCAGAAGGGAAACAGACAACCGGCTTGCCAAAATGACTTGTGAGGATGACGGTTCAGTCTTCGCTAACTTTTATGGGAATATGGAACTCTTTGAACATTTAATCGTCGAGAACGATGAAAAACCGTGCAGTATTTTGAGTTTTTGGCTTACGAAAAAAAAAAACTAAAATAAGCTTTAATCTGCGGTCTCGGTAGTCTAGCGTAAGTGCCGTCATACCAGAGGTTGTGGGTTCGAATCCCACGTAAAGCACGGTCCTCGCATTTTGCTAAATTTACCTACTTTCCCTGTTTCTGAAAACAAAAACAAAAAATCATTCCTCAAATCCAAAAACTTATCCTTTCCATTCCTACTCCCGCAAAATACTCAGCGCATTACTTGCATTGTGGCTGCTAAAACAAGCAAAAAACAAAGAAAAAGGACACAGTTACACATTGCATCAGTGGCGCCAGCAAGAGGAAGCGGCAGCCGCGGCAATAGCGCAGGCACACCAAATTTAGCAAAGTCCTCAACCATCTGTGCGATCCTTCTGCCAGAAAAATGTAAAACACAGATGGCGCATCAAGCAATAAGAAGGCTTTATCCCTAAGCAACGACAGGTGGACATTCCCACTACTTAGGATTGGTAGCGGCAGCCTAATCACTTGTCGACGCCCTATGCTCCTGGGAGGAGTGAACAAGGAAACAAAAAAAAAGCTTTAAGCAAATAAATTAAAATGAAAAAATAATTATTATTGCTGAATAATGAATTTAAATTGTAAAACATGTTTTATTTTTGACAAAAAAAAAAAGGAAGAAATAATTTATATCTTTAAACTAAAAAAATTGTTCAGTAGTAAGTATTATTTTCTGGGCAAGATAAAAAAATTTTAATAATTTTTATTTAAGATCAAATATATAAAACTCAACATATAATTATGACTTTTGATCCTAAAATAAATACAGTACGTGTCACGTAAGAAGTACTCCAAAGAACCAAAAAAATTGGTTCGTTTTAAGCGAATAAATTCAAAATAAAGCATCTTCATAAAATAATGAATTTGTTTTGTTTATCTAGTATAGATAAAATCCTATAATTTACTTTGTTTAGTGTTTATATTGATTTTATTAATACATACCTATATAAATACTTAGTAGTGCCATAAGTTCCGCTACAAGTTAAGTCCGTTATATATAGATATGAAATTATAATATTTTTTTTTAATGAAGTCAGTCTTATTTAATCACGTAAATATTAAAAAAAAACAAATTTTCATTCGAAATGGTCACCATTTGCTTTTACACTAGCCTTCAAGTGGCCATGGATTGCCATCCAGCTAATGAAGCACGTGCGGTTTCTATAGATATTGATATCGCTGCTCGAACCAAAGATTGTTTTAAGCACTCCAAATTGCTATGAGATCTTCGACAAGCCATGTTCTCCAATTCTGATCACACACTGTAGTCCTATGGATTCATATCTGGACTTCAAGAAGGATTCTTCTGCGGCTATGAACCCAGGAAAATTTGTTTTAACCACTGCTACGTGATTTCTGCCCTATGTGCTGGAGCGGAATCCTGCTGAAAGGTCCGATGCTCTCCATTGAATAGAGTACTGCTCAACTGACCCCCCGCCCCCCCATCTAAGACAACCTGGTAGACGGCAGAAATGAAGAGTTGTAACGCCTTAACCAGACACTCTCCACCACACCATTGCGGAGGTTGGATGGTTGCCACGCTGAGCCCTTGGAATAACATTTTTTGCATCTTTGGAAGTTTTAGCATAGATTTTGCCGTTTTGCTTATTAAAATCTTCTTCAGCAGTGAAACTTTTCTCATCTGTGAAAGAAATGTTTTCATGGCCGTTGACCGCGTGGCATCGAAGAAGCTTCTTGCATCTGTCAAGTCTAATTTTCTTCCAGCGCGTTGTCAAAAGAGGACCAGTTGAGCGACGGAAGGCTTTCATGTGGAGAACATCTCTAATTAGTCTTGACAAGGGGGATGAAGTGTACATTGCTTCTTGGGGCAATGCATACAAAGGCGTATGGCAGTTGTGCCAGTAGCCTAAAGACCGACCATTGTGGTAGAATGCCACTCCTGCACGAGGTGCCCCTGCTTTTAACTAAAAATGGCGGATCTAGAGAGGCAAAACTCGAAAAAGCCCGTAATCCTAGGTGTAATTCGAACCGTGCCTATAGGATGAATGACACTACGGAAGTGGACGACATGAACCTGAGGCCAGATGGCAAAGCTTCTGCAATATCGCCAGAGAAAGAGGAGAAACTACTAGCTTCTCCCACTCGTGACTCAGGAAGAAAGGATGAAAACAAGGTGCGGCTGTGTGGTGCCGCCAGAAAGCGTCTAAGGTACTTCCTGAGAAAGGGTCACAGTATTGACGAGGCAAGAGAGCTTGCTCAAAAACCAGCGACAACGCTCCAGTAGCATCAAGCCAAAGCAAAGCTCCCCTTAGCGTGCCAATTTACAGGGGAGCTCTAGCGTTGGAAGAAAGGCAGACGAGACTACCGAAACGGAAGGACCAAAGGCAGCAGTGCTTAATCCAGAAGTCAAGGTAGACTTAACAAAAATGTCTTACAAAGACGCGGCGTGTAGCACGAAGTTGGGAATAATACCTCCTGACTATCCAACTACAATATGGTCCACGGAAAAACTAACGGCCATACAACATGTTATCCTGGAGGCTATAAGGAAGAAGCAGACTGGTGCTGCAAAGCCCAAATTTAATAGCTGCACCTTTCGCCCAGGATACATAGTAATCTCATGCGGCTGCGATGATACGGCTAATTGGCTAAAGGAAGCAGTTCCTAAGCTGAAGCCGTGGAAAGATGCACAGCTGAAGATTGTACAGGAGGCAGATATACCGCGCCCACAAATCTTCGTTGGTGACTTTCCAGAATTGGACAGCATCTCAACTGAGGATATTATTAGCCTCCCTGATGGTCAAAACGAGGGCCTCAACACGAATGACTGGCGGGTGCTCAACAGAGTGCGCATGGGTACTGCGGTAGAAATCACTGTTGCCATCGACCCAATCTCCGCAGATGTTATAAAAACCTTCAATAATTGGCTGAACTACGGGTTCGGTAAAACCCAACTTCGGCCAAAATCAAAAGGGCCGATTGATCTGCCCAAGGTTACCGAAAAGCATTCTGAACCTTCAGTGAAACAAAGCTCGAAGGAAGCAGGAACTTTGACTCCAACGGCTTCAATAGTCCAGGACGAAAAGCCTACAACAACCGGCACATGGCGCTATAACGTGGCTGAGGGCATTCGCATGCGACCCCCGCTGCAGGCCGATAAAAAAGCGCACAGCCATAACCAGGCTCGAAAAGGGGATCAGATGTCCGCTGAGGAAGCAGCCTTGCTGAAAAGCAACCGAGGTAAGAAAAAGGCAGCCATTGCCAAACGAAGGATCACTAGATGACCTGGCCAACACAAAAACCTCGTAACAGCAGAAGGCAACTTGGATGCCTTCAAATAAATCTGCATCACGCAAAAGCAGCCTCGGACGTGCATACGAGGAGATTTAACCAAGAACTCTTGGATGGAGCTTTCATTCAAGAACCATGGGTACGTAAAGGAGTCATTCAGGGACTCCAGAGCGCAAACGGTAAGTTGATATATGCTGCCAACAGAGACCGCCCCAGAGCGGCGTTGATAATAAATAATCAACTAACCTTTATCCCAATTTCACAGTTTATTACAGAAGACTTAGTGGCGATTGGGGTAAAAGTGCCAACGAGCAAAGGTGAGCATGAGGTAGGACTTGCCTCCGCTTACCTTCCAGGAGATGAGGTTACTGCTCCAACAAGGGAGGTTATAGCGCTGGTGGAATACTGTCAACAAAAATGTCTCTGGTGGATCCTCTGCTGTGATCCAAATGCGCACCACACAGCGTGGGGGAGCACAAACATAAATCCAAGAGGTGAGTACCTTCTTAGGTATAATATATCTATCCTAAATCGAGGCAACGAACTGACTTTCATTAATGCAATCAGGGGAGAAGTCCTTGACATTACTCTCTCTATTCATAATGCTTTGTCCGAAGTCTCAAATTGGCATGTGTCAGAGGAAACATCTATGTCGGATCACAGACATATTAGATTTGATATAGGTGCGACCAAACCACAAATGACAATTTCCAGAAACCCCAGAAAAACTAATTGGGACTACTTTCACTTTTGTTTAGAACAAAGTGTTAACTGCTCTAGGCGTCATATTCAGCTTATATCAGAGGTTGAGGACTCAAACATAACATCTGCGTTTCACGATGATCATACCCAGTCACAAGCAAAATTCGCGTTACTAAACAAAAACATATAGCGAATATGTTAACAATGTCGTACTGTGATTTTAATAAAAGTGCCCTCTGTTTTATTATTCGATTCACCATTTTCAGTGTAAATTTTTAATACTTTGAAAAAAAAAAAAAAATTAGCCGATTACGATTAACACAACAAACACATGATTGAAGAGCTCCTCTTCAACCTATCAAAATGTTGGCACAGCTCTCGTTAGTGAAATCAATATTCGGAAGGTCTTAACCAAATAAAATAATGATTTCGCTTATAAAATTAGTTCGTTTTAACCGCAATTTCGCCTTAAGCGTCGAAAAGTACGTAATTTTTTGGAAATTGCGAATGTTGGAAAGTATGAATGTTGCATTATACGAAAGTGTTTTGGTTCGGTCCAGAGTCTGTGTTTATTTCCAAATTATAATCGGTCGTATTTAACGCTTTAAGACAGTGCTTCTATTTTGGAAAATAAATAATCCTAGCAAATGAATAAAATCTGAGTATTTAATACCATATTCAGGATGTCGCGTTGTTACGGTCAACAAGTTGATCGTAATCAATCAAAGGTGTTGTGTGCAAAGTGCAATGACCTGTTTCATTTAAAATATGTATGTTAACATGTCATCGGCTGATCTGGATTTTCTGCTCACATCTTTTTTTTTTTTTCCCCCATTTATTTTATACATCTGTCCTTTGACATTAGGTATGTTGTTTAACAATTTGGTCAGGATTTATATACATCGCTCAATGGCCAGTGTCAAAAAGAGATAAAATTAAAATAAACGAAATGATAGCAATTAAATAATATACAATAATACAATACAAGTTTCACTTTACATGATTACATTTTACAACTATTTTTAATTATTTTTTTTTTTTTTACATATTTATGGTTTTTTTAGCTCACATCTAAAAAGTAATATTATTGTTCGAGTTCCCTTGAGTGTCGATCATCTATTCGTTCTCTGTCCCCTATTGCTGTCTCTATTGCTAATATGTAGTTTTGGCGCATAGTGACAATTCAAGTGAAAAATCCAATAACGCTGCTCGATATTGCTAAGACTTCGAATGCACTGCGCTCCGAAAATACGCAAATACTTACTCTGGTAAATGCTCCGAGTAGAGTTAATTCTCAGTTATCCCAAAAGTGTGATAGCTTATTTGCTGAAGTTCGTTCTCTACATGCAAAAGATAATCATAATAATGCGGTCATCTCTTTATTAAATTCGGAAATTACAAGTTAACGCAATGTTGTTGCTAACTATGCAAACACATCCAATCACAGTGCAGCTAAGAAAGATATTAGGAAGTATTTTACTGCAAAAATTAAACATCAAATCGCTAAAAACAAAGAAACCAACAAAGGCAGTTCTGCAATAACTGAACAGCCTCTCTCGGTTGATTTGTCTCTATCTTCGCCTATCATCGTATCGCCCAATGAGAATCCCACTGTACTCACTGTATTGAACTCGAATACTCGAATGCTGATGACTGCAATAATGAAGTGCGAGCGAAGACGACGTCAACGTTGGCGTCGGAGTCAGCTGCTGCTGCGCCAGCTAATTCAGATGTTAGTAATGTTGGGTGTACATATAATATTGAACTTTGTACTCTAGGTGATTCTTCGGCTACTTCGTATGCTAACGTCGCTGCCTCTGGTGGTTTGAACTCTGCCTCAAACAACAATGAGCCAATGTAAAGTGCATATAATTGTTGTTGGAAGCAACTTAAATGCAAATCTCGATGTAACTGTCTAACTAAAATGACTGCATCTGTCATCGTTTAAGTCCACTGTTCAGACTGGTGATACTGTGGGCTATATCTCGAAAAATACAAATGTTTCTCCAACAATAGTTCATTATTTTAAGTGGAATGAAATGAAAGGCACAAATTCTAGCATTTTATATAGATGTAACTTTAAGATTGGCATCTCGCCTTCAATATATTATATAATAGTTTACTTGACTTTTGTATGGCTATCTGATGTTAAAATAAGACCTTTCCAAACCTTAGGTAAGCAGGTTAGCCCTAATGCAAAAAATGCCCTAAGTTTATATTACCAAAATATTTCTGGTCTGCGAACTAAAGCCAAAGATGAATTTTTAGCCACATCCCATTGTGAATATGTTGCATATATGATTGTTGAGCCTCGGCTAAACGATGACTTTTTTGATGCTGAATGTTTTTATCTACATTTATTTCATACCCTGATTATCCTATCCGAGAGCACATCGAATCCAAATTATCTGCAGTGCAACATACTTACCTGAAAGAGAAATCCACGGAATCAGCCTTACACGAGGTTGCAGGGGCTGTGGAAAAATCTATGAAGGGCGAGCAATTCACTTTTGCGGCCTGCATAGACCTATCTGTCTCTGGATCTCGTCCCTGCTTGGCTGCAGGGAAGTTCAAGTGGTGGCAGCAAGTTCTAAAGTCACTAGATTCGTGTTCTGGGGAACGCCGCAGGGTGCTGTCCTTTCGCCCCTACTTTGGCTAGTTGCTATTGACGAAGTTCTGAAAATTTTATGTAAGGGTGGGGTTAAGATAGTAGCATGAAGACTTGGTCCTGAGGTCCCTGGATGTACTCAATCGCAGGGCTCCGAGTCAACTCTGACAAAACGGAGCTGGTACTATTACCAGAATATATAAGCCTCCACGCTTTAGACTTCTCAAATTAAACAATCACATTATCTTGCTTTCATCGGAAATTAGGTATCTTGGAGTAATTCTTGACTTCAAACTCCATTAGAAGCTACACATTGAAAATCGGGTAAAGAAGGCCAGTATAGCCTTTTACTCCTGCAAATCTATGTTCGGTAAAAAATGGGGACTTGAGCTACAGGTCGTGCTGTGGATGTACAACGCAGTAGTTTTGCCTGGTTTGGTGGAAAGCTTTTCGGAAGGGCTATAAATTCGTGAGGGTGTAAAGGACTGCATACATGGGCATCACCGGAGCATGTAAAACTTGCCTCAGTGCTGCCCTGACTGTCGTTTTACACTTACTTTCCGTCATTTCCATCGCAGCTCAAAGCGCAATCAGCTTAAAGGAGATTGGCCTCTGCAGGGACATGGAAGCATTTTTGGGCAGTTAACACAGTATTTCTCCAGACTTCAAACAAATCTCTGGATTCACGAGATAGAGTTTGAAGGTCGTGCTTGGATAATCTTTCCAAATAGGCAGGATTGGATCGAGGGGAAAATCTACTCCGAAGCTTGCGCTTCTGTCGTCACTGACGGCTACGAGATGGAATCGGGAGTCAGAGCAGGGGTTTTCTCTAAATCAACCAATTAATCTATCTCCTTTAAACTGCCGAATTCGTCTACTGTTTTTCAGCCAGAAGTCTGCAGGCATGTAAAATGCTTAGGGAACGTGGGAGCTTGGGAGGTATTAACATTTTCTCCGATAGTCAAGCCGCAATCAAGGCTCTGACGACGCCAAGGTGCAGAACAAAACTAGCAAACTCCTATAAGTAGGAGATCAAATCTCTTGGGTGTGCAAAAAACATTACTCTGATCTGCTGATCTGGGTTCCGGGACATAGAAACATAGAGGGAAATGAAATTGCTAATGAATTTGCCAGGAAGGGGACTAAATTGGTCCCAGAGGCCTCCCACCCGGTCATCGGCAGCCCCCTGATAGTTGTTAAGTGGGAATTGCACAAATTATTTCTCAGAAAGGCGCAGAAAAATGGAGCTCCATTTCGTTATGTGCTATTTAAATAACCATTTGGCCCCAGTACAATATATGTAGGACTTAGAAAGTCTTGAGGCTCCACAACATTCAACTTCCAAACTCGTAGCTATGTTTACCGTTCATTGGACGATCGGCTAGAGGAAAACCTAGTGTTACAATTTTACCCCCATTGCAGAAGCTTTGGAGACCTGGAGACCGTTGAGCACTATTTCCGTAAATGTCCAGGTTTGGCAGCTAGCCGATTAAGGTCACTGAGTGCTCCTTTCATCGACAACCTGGGGCAGTGCTTCAACCTAAATACCATCAATATTGCCCATTACATCAGAGCTGTTGACTGGCTGTAGATATCTTCCTTTTGGAGGTCTCATAATGGTATCAAAATGACACTTCGGGAGTGCCAGAGTGGTACTTCAACTATGTCACTTATCTATATTACTTACTTCATACCTATCGTAAAAATGGAGGACCAATTAAAACAGGTAGGGGGTGCCAATAGCCGTTAGGTATTCTCTCCTTTCGTCTATCTTTTTTGTTATTTTAGACTGTAAATCTAGTCAGTAAGGCTCTTACCATTGACTTATATAAAGCAAGAAAATTAAATAAAGAAAGAAGTGTGGCCGGTACTTTTTGATTGCGTACATTTTAGGCGGCCGTTGCAATTATATTTTCTTATTGAGAAACAATGAAAAATATAATTGAAATAGAAATCATTGGAGAATTAATGATATTAGCTGCTAGAGCAAAGAGAGCTCAAATTCCTTTTTCATCTTGATTCGTTGTTGCAATAGCTGCTCCTACTTCTGTGTCTCCTGTCATTTGGTATTTCGGGCACTACTGAATGGTATGAACCAACTCATTCGGCTACGGCGGTGGCCAATTTGCCGGAAACGCTGATTTTTTTCATTCATCAAAACATCATAAAAACTATCTGTTGTGTACAACTAAGGCCTTCGAGTTGAGTAAAGCAATGCATTGAAAGAAAAAAATTGCGCTCGGCCACATATTTTTTATGTCAGTTGACGCTTTGACCTTTATTTTTATTTTTCTGCCTATTTCAAACTTTAACAGGTCAAGCATGTTTGAGTACATAGTATCCGCTTCCTCTACTAAGAAATGGTCAAATCTTGGCTCAGCTCAAAAGACAACTTGCGTTTTTCAACTCACAGTCTGAATGCCTGCAAAATACTGGAAAAATGTCAGTTATTCATATAGCGATTTAAAATATTAGTTTTGGGCAAAAGAAATCCATTGTTAAAGCTAATTACATGCAGTTTTGGTCTCGTCGATTCCGTTCAGGCAATTTTGATGTTAAAGAAAATGTCGATAATGTCGATAAAATCGCAGAAATATTCGATGTTGACCGGAATGTTGGTAGTCGTAGCATCGCCCAGGAGCTAAAGATCGACCATAACACAGTTCTAAATCATTTGTGCAAAAATGATACGCAAAATAATGGATTTATTTTTCTCTAAGCTAATATTTTTAATAATAAATGTGTAATCATATGTCAAATAAAGCTTTTAACTCTTTAAAAAATTAGTTAATTTCTATTTGCAGACCAAATATTTTAAATATTTTCAAATGCACGATTGAAATATTTGATTGAGAGAATTTCATATTGAGCCTGTTGATGCGCATACTTTATAGTACAGAAATGTTTATCTTTGAATCTCCGAGATAATTAATTTCCCAGTATTAAGAGAGTATTGTTTCTTATGCATATGTACGAGTATGTGTGGTTGCATTAAAAAGTTTTATAGCATACCATAAAACTATTTATCTTTGCTCTCTTATCTACGTATGCGCCATATAAACTGAGAACGTTGCATGCCCTCTCACTGAGAACAATTCTCTAATCATGTCCCCTAGGTTCACTGAGAACGATTCACCAATCATGTCCGTTAGGTTCACTGCATTTGAATGGCACATATTTGTAGGACAAAAGGTGCATAGTAAACTGCCATCACGATTAGAGGTTAGTAAATGGCAGCCGTGTAGCTTTGAGTAGAAGTTGAAATGAAACATAATAAAAAATCTGCAGGCAATACGAATTGCAGGACGCTCTCGCTCGTAATTTTGCCGAAGTGAGTTGAGCGTTGGTTGTGAATAATTCGGCAATTCTTTCGTATTCGTTGATATTCGTTTGGTGCATTGCCTCCAGCAGCAGGTGAAATTGGAAAAATCGAGAGCAAAGCTTTTAGTTGGTTACAGCGTTTAGTCCTGTGCGGTTACCTTTTGTGGTACGTAGTGACGGTTTAAATAAAATGCGAATGTAATAGACGGACAACGAGGACAAATACGGAAAAGGCGAGTGATGCGTAGCGATAACGACTACATTCGTCGACTGCTCGACAAAGCGTAGTAACGAGGCAAAGTAATACTTTTATTACATCCTGCTGTCGTTGGAATGGAAGTGCGGTCGCTTAATGTAAAAACATAAATCCTAATCCAGAAAGAAGTATAAAAAAGCAACAAAAAAGTAATTTTTGGAAAGTTTTAGTAAAGTGAAATTTTTCTTGTGAACGCGCACATTTGTTGAGCACTATGAATTGACTTTATTAATATGAGAAGTTTACGTATACATATAGAAAAAGATATAATAAAAAACTGTTAAATATACAGAAAGTGGAAAAGCATAATTCAAGTAATATTTCATATTTCGCTCTTGCTTACTCACCCGGTTAGTAGGTCCCGAAAGTACGGTTCCCGACAGATTAGAACGTATAAATTATGAATGAAAATAGTGAAAGAAAGAATAACAAAAATAACGTTCATAACGTTAAGTGCGTGACAACAAATAATTTGTTATTGCCTTGCAGTAATGGCGGCAGCGACGGCGACTTCGACTAAGCCGACTACGGCAGAGACAGCGTTGACGGTGACGGTCGTTACAATTGCGGTGGTTACGAGCACGTCGATCAGGTCGACATTCTTGATGGCGTCTGTGGCGGCAGCGATAGCCGTTTAAAACCAAACTGCTAACAGTCAGTCAACCAGCCAACCAACCAACTTAACCGAACAACTTAACAACAAAACAACTAAATACATAGCTGACCAACTAACTGTCGAATCGAGCAAACTGCGTATGCGGTTATCGTGCGCTCGTTTATGAATTGTTGCTTCGAAATGTTGATAGTTGGCGCTGGAAATGTGCATGTCTGTGTAGTTGGCAGCCTGTGTTTGCCATTTGAGTTGTAGTTTGGCACGATTTTCTGGTACCAGTGCGAGTAGTTGGTAGACGTTAATCATCTAAGAGCACATTTACGTGTACGTGCGTGTGTGCGTGTGAGAGCAATTAGCGCAAAGGAGCTTACATTAAATTTAAAGTAAGTATTTGAAATTTCTACAGCACGGCGATAATGTAATTATTCATAAGTTTAAAAAAAATTATTTCTGCTTTATTTATTTATTTAGTGAATCAATTCCAGCACAGCGAGATTAAACTTTTTAATTATTAGTGCTACTGACAATAAATAGGTTACAATTTTCATGATAAATTTTCATAGATATTTTAAATTACATAGAAAAATAAATCGAGTTAGTATTACAGAAAATTTATTTCTTTATTTTTTGTTTGTGTTATTAGTTCAAATCGGATACCGAAAATAATTGATTCACATTAAACAGAATTTTTCTTCTTCTGTTATTTGCCACTTCCTCATTTCTATTTGTGATATATGAGAATTTTTCTATGGGAATTTTTGTGTCTGAGTTTTAACGGTAAATGAGTATGAGAAACAGAATCGGCTAGGAAAATTAAACGCAATCGCAGTTATCATCGATTTTTTTTTTGCTTCAGGGGTTACATGGGTTTCGTCGGGCAAAAAAACGCCTATTTTCAGTATTTTTTTTTTCTATGTAAAAAATTATTTATTTAATTCAAACTTTCTTCTGCCTTATAGATACATATTTAAAGAATAATGTCTGAAATTTTCAAAAAAAAAAAACTTAAAACTCCTCCATTGTGACGTCATTTCCGGTGATCCCTCGAAAAAAAGGTGCATCCGCGTTGTCAGCATAACTCCTGACAGGATTATCGAAAATGAAAAAACAAAAATAAATGTTTTAGTTAAGGCCATAAACTCGTGCCTGAACGAAGGAAAAAAAAAAATAAAAATTGAAATTTTGGCAGACATTTTTCCAAAAAAATGACAATTTCAGTCAAATTTGCTTGAGAATTTTTTTTTAAATAGTTGTAATTGAAAAAAAAAACAAAATCCTTCGTTCAAGCACGAGTAAGTTGTATCTCGAACACCTGTGTAAAATTCCATCTAGATCGGTTAAGTAGTTTTCGAGAACATTTGACAACTGACTTTGAAAACACGGTTCCGAGAAAAACGCGCTTAAAGTTTTGAGTAACAATAAAAGTGGCTTGGAGCACACACATTCCGAAGGCTGTATCTCCGAAACTATTATTCGGATCGACTTCAAAACTTAGGATAATATTCTTGAGATATTGTAGAAATTAATAAGCAAAAAAAAAATCGATTACTTGAACCCACGAAACCCATGTAACCCCTTAAAAGGTTAGTTAGTAACTTTTATTATGGGATAGAGAAAATATTTCATGATAAGGCAGCAATTAAGTAGCAATATTAATCATATTAAATAAAACCGTTACACAATTTTCATTCAATATTATAATTATTTTTACTTTATTTTACAAATAAATTATTACTAAAATAATACTTGGAACCAGGTGACGAGAACATTTTTCCCCGATGTTAATTAGACATGGTTATGTATCTTGTGGCAGGTTGTGAGTGGATATTTTTTTGATTACTACGATGTTGCATAATTTACAAGATGAAGCCCAAAATAAAAAAGACCGAGCTAAAATAGAAACGACAGGAGCTTTATTCTGCTAGCTTTGAGCTTATTTCTTCAAAATAGTCCCCTCGGGCCTCGTTACACTGTTTTGCGCGATGTAAAAGCTTTTCGAAGGAGTGTTTCAGGTCATTCACTGGAATCCGGAATGTCCTTCAGAATGTCGGTACAAGCATTTTGGATGGCCTCTATGGACGCAAAAGGTTTTCCTTTCAAGACCAAATGCAATTTTACGAATAGTTAGAAGTCACAGGAAGCCATATCAGGTGTATATGGTGAGTGATTGATGATTAAAATCCGATTTCTATTAAAAAAAAAATTACTCACAAGAGTGGATCGATGAGCTGGTGCATTAACATGTAATAAGCGGCAGCTTGCTCCTTTGCGGCATTCAGGGCGATGCAACGAACGCTTCAAAACGCCAAGAGAGAAATTTTCATTGACGCTTTGTCCATTGGCATGAACTCCTTGTGAACAATTCCCTTAGAAACGTAAAAACAAACGAGCATCGACTTGATTTTTGACTTCTCCAAACGCGATTTTTTGGGTAGTCGCTCGTCGGCGGCTTTCCAATCGGCACTTTGACGCCTAGTTTCAGGTTCATGTTGGAAACTCCACGTTTCATCACCAGTTGAAATATTGTAAAGGAAGCTCTCGTCTTTTATTGCCTCTTTAATGAGGTATTTCGAATGTTGAATTCTTAGCAATTTTTGGTCCTCAGTTAACTTGTGCGGAATGAAAGGTTCACCGGCCTTTCGAATGCCCTTATGAAATGCAAAAATCGATGTTTTAGAGATATTCAACACCGATTCCATGAATTTCAACGATGATTTTGGTTTTTTTTTGATAAATTTATGAACAATTTTGATGGAGTTTTCGGTGATTACTGATTTTGAGCGGCCCGTATGTTCATTGTGATTTATATCCTCACGACCATCTCTGAAACGTGTAAGCCACTCATGAACTGTGGCACGAATTAGACAATCACCGCCATAATCGTGTTTTATCAATTCAAATGTTTCGGTAAACGTTTTATAGATTTTAAAACAAAATTTGATATTAGCTCTTTGTTCGAAACTCATTTTTGTACCGATGACACAAACTTTGCTTCCACTGAACCGAATGTCCCCAAGCTTTCATTGGAGGTTAGCTGGGGATGTAACTTCCTACGCACTAATTCATTAAAAAGATGGCGCCAGAAAAAACATTTTTGTGACGCCAGTCTTATTTATTTTGGACTTCAACATGTAGTATACGTTTTCGTTACTTGTTACTAGCTCTTGAAGAGAGGTCTGCACAACATAAGTCTAGCAAGGTTGCTTGTCTAAGACAAGACTCTCGGTGTCTCTGAGGTGTGTAGTCATAGTACCTGCATTTGATTTCCATACCCTAACTAAGTTGGTTAAACCACTTAGACCTTTTTCAGAAGGTCTAGTGAGAAATGAACTTTCCCAGTTCTTCATAGAAATAATCAGCAAAGTATTTTGCAGGCCATTCACAGCGGAGGTGCGATGTGTTCAACTGCCATTGTCAATATTAGTTTTTGCAATAACTACGAACTTTCAATTCTTCATTCAAAATTTCATCTCGATATATTTCAAAATATTCCAAAAAGTGATTAAAAATTTCTAAGATTACAATCAAACACCTCCTAAGCCAAAAATCGTTTTAAGAAAAAGCGGGAACATTTTATATTAATGACTCACGCCTTTACCAAAAATTGTAAATGAAGATAGTGGTCTTTCGCATTCTAAAAGTGAAAACAGGTTTAAGTTATTCGATTTCAAAGTTTGCAACATTTTTCTTATTTTGATTATTTTAACAAGAAAAAGTGTTGTCAGACACTTGAAAAGTCAGCGATATAAAAACAATATCGAAGATAATAAATAACTAATATTTTATTTTGCTGTATTTTGATTGCTCTTTTTCAGTTTTCACTGTCGATTAATATTTTATTAGTCTGTATGTCGTTTCGATGTGGCTACTTAACAAAAAAAACTCAAATCAGTTGACATAGAGCGTCAACTGAGTCTTGATGTCCGTCTTTGGATTTGGCATCGTTAGACAGTAGAAGAACACTTTTGCCTTGATTCTTTGTACTAAATGTGCTTGCAAGTGTATTTGATTCCATTGATATTTTAAGAAGATTACCTGAACAGTTGAACAAATTCATTTACACTATGAATGAGCTCCATTGAACGAGTATTAAGTCAAAGATCTTGACCTCTCATTTGCTGGAGCGGTATTGAAAAAATTAGTCCGAAGTCATATACCAACTCAGTCATCCTATTTACAGTCTGTGTCAGAAAAAAGGAACCGCGATTATTCATGATATCTATTTGTAATTTTTTACATGAAAATATGTATAAAATACTCAATAAGCCGCGTAGTCTCCATCGTTGTCGAGTATAGCCTGGCATCTTATTCATGCTTTGAACAAGCTTCTCTGCGTAGCTCGTCGACTAACAGGACTAGATTGTGCGAACTTGACGCACGAGTTGAATAATGGACTGGCCTTCCGGCTAGATGCGTTTTCATAGCCCCCACACATTTTAAATAGGGTTGGAGACTAGCAAGGCCAGTCCAATATTGTGACCCCATTTTCTTGCTTTGTTGTTTCTCAATGTGTTTTTCTGAGAGCAGTGGTTCTGATGATGTGGGACAATAGGATATGTTCACCTCTTTCAGTCGTCGTTTGAAGGTGTTGATACTCACATATATTCCCTTTTTAGTAAGAATTGTGCGTGATTGGCGTACACGCAAAGAAGGGTTCCGCTTAAAAACTTGGGCGATCACTTTATTCTGATTTTTTGTCGTCACTCGCTTCAAGCCGCGCTCGGAAAAGTCATCAACATTTTTCTACACTTTATACCGCTCATTCCACATCACCATAAACTTTTTTGATTTTTTAATCACTTTTGTAGCCGCGGCGTAAGATAATTTCGGCCCTTTCGAATGCGTGCATAAAAATACCGCCTCAAAACGCTTCGCGTACTTTTCACTCATTTTTGTTTGGTTACGTTCACGGGAAAGTTTCGTACGACACTAATTTGAGTTAACACTGACGTCGTAGCTCTTGAGTGGGACTAGTATGCAGCAAAAAGCAGAACGAAATATATTTTGAAGTTACAATAAAAAAACCGGTTATTTTCTTCTGACACAGACTGTATAAGTGCTAGTAAAAATTTAACTCAATTCCTTAGTTAAACGAATAAATTCTATTTCAAAGATCCGATTTTTCTGCTTTAATTCAATTACTAAAAAATCATTAATACAATTTTAACCAAACCCTGGTTGTTATACATGATTAACTGGTAAAGTTTAATACTGAAAAAGTATATTTCGCCAAGTGTTTCCTACCTTCATTAAAAATCGAAAACATTTTGTGAAAACCATTCTGCAAATTACTTTAAACGCTATTACGTATTTTCTTTTGTAAAAAAAGGTATACCCAAATAATATACAGGGTGACGCACGATTCGTGCTACAAAAACAAAACGTAATAACTTTTTTTCTAATCAATGTATTTAACTTTTTGTTTTTTTATTGTATAGATAATTTAATTTTATTTTATGTAACTAATTAGTTTTGAAAATAATAGAACGTAAATGACCTCCATGAAGGGTTGAAGCCGGGATCGCCTCAATTATTGTTGTGATGGACTGCTTCAATTCAGTCAAATTACTTGGTTTTGCTTTATACACCTCTTGTTTGAGATAACCCCATAAAAAAAAATCTGGTGCAGTGAGGTCAGGTGACCTTGGGGGCCAGCGGAAAGTGGAATTTCTGGATATCAATTTATTTCTAAATTTTCGTTGGAGCTCCTCCATAACCGGTCTGGCTATATGTGCAGTTGCTCCATCTTGCTGGAACCAAATGCTGTTAAAAGGGATACGTCTTCGCCGCAGTTCTGGATAAAAAAACTCCTTCAACATGTTTAAATAACGGTCCCCATTTACAGTCGCTGTTACACCGTTTTCTTCGAAGAAGTATGGCCCGACAATGCACCTTGATGAAACTGGGCACCACACTGTGACTCGTTCTGGGTGCAGTTCCATCTCATGGAGTATTTGCGGATTTGATTGACTCCATATACGGCAATTTTGCTTGTTTACATTGCCGTTTAGATCAAAATGGGCCTCATCAGACATAAACAAGCAATTTATGAAGTTGTTGTCTTCTTCGGCCATTTCAATAATTTTTTGGCAAAATTCCAGGCGAATAGGCAAATCCAGAGGGTTTAATTTGCTTGTGATTTGAACTTTGTACGGAAACAAGTTTAAGTCATCATGAACTATCCGCTGCAATGACCGTCTGCTAACTCCAATTTGCGCCGACAAGTTACGAGTCGAAACTCTTGGATTTGCCTGAATTGACGATGCTACAGCCGCGATTGTGGCTTCGACCCGAACATGGGGATCTCGATGGTACGGTCTGCGTGCGATGCTTCCAGATTCAGCAAACATGTTCACCAGCCTCATAATGGTCCATCTGCTCGGGGGAGTGCCGCCAAACTCCCGCCTAAATTCTCTTTGGACGGAAATGATGGACTGCAAAGCATGGTACCGCTGCACTATCCAAATCCTCTTTTCGGTATCCCAAGCCTCCATTTTTTGTAAATCTAAATACTAATCTGCAAAATAAAAAAAATAAAAAGCCGATTACTCACACAGAAAAAAAGTTATTACGTTTTGTTTTTGTAGCACGATTCGTGCGCCACCCTGTATATAACTCCGGGCGGATCGTAGGATCAAAGTATAATTCTTAAATTAAAGAAGTAACCCGTAGGCGGAATAGAAAAAAATTTTAAAAATAAGTGAATAAAACAAAAAAATTAATTGTTAAAATTTTTTTTATTAATTAATAGGACTATGAATAAGTTCGTGCGGTTTTACTGCAACTCTGTATGCTTTTAAAACAGTATTAAAGCTGTAAGTTTCTCCCAAGAAAAATTCTTATGAAGAGAGCGCAGATCTCGTTTCACGCAAAAAGAAGTGCTGCATCAAAATAGTGTTGCACACGAGGTCGAGAATACTGAGCCAAAGCACCATAGGTAACACTGCTGTAATAAATTTTATGAAAATTTTCTGAAGCCCAATGAGGTGTTCGTTTGGATAATCATTTCGGGCATAGTAACGTCTGAAAGATTTCAAACTCTTTCCATCAAAATTTCTTTTAATCGAAAAGGATATTTTTTAAATAAAATTAAATTATAAGTTTTAAATAAATTTCAAAATTCTATATGCTTTCCTCAAATTCAGTGCCTTCATTTCCTCAAAATAAGCGAAAACGTAAGTAAAAATTGGGAAATTTTACGCTTTTTCGAAGGAGCCCCGAATGGCCCTTATGAAGCCTAAGTGGTTGAGAGATGAATGTTTGGAAATTACAGTTCAAGCGCTATCTAAAAATGGGAGTGGGAGATGCTGTCTTTATTTCCTTCCGTCCACTAGCCCTTTGACTATCAGCTGCATTTGAAAGTTTCCCCAAAAAAGTTGCGTTTGCTGCCGTTAGTCATGTAAGAATGCCTCCCTTGGTGCGTGTGACGAGTGCCCCTTATTCTTTTATCAAAGTTACCTGAATCTACTGATGATCACCTTATCATTTTTAACCCTAATATGGATGGATCTCAATAACGTAGAATTTTAGGTATCAAAGAATTTTTGAACCACTTGTGAAAATTGGCGTCGCGTCATACTACACATCGATATAAAGATGAAGCTGCTATTTAACCCTCCGTTGAGCACCCGAGTCTGCACAGTCTAGCTTTTTTTACTTTGGTTTCGAATATAACAAATTTCTATTATAGCTATAAACTTGAGCTTAGGCAGCGTCTCTAAAAATTAGTTTTCTAACGATTTATGGATATGATCTTTTAAAAAGAATCCTCGAACAGGACTTAAAAAGCCAGGCCCGGCCTCCCAACCAGAGGTTTTAAAAAAGGTGCCCAACGGAGGGTTGAAAAGGCTTTTTAACAGATTTGTGTTTTAATGAAGTTAGTATCGAATTCAGCTTCTTTCCAAGTAAAGATAAAAAATTAAAAAAATTGGATATATTCTTCAATACTATTAGGGCCAAAATGAAAAGTCAGAGCAGGCGTTCAAAATAATTGTCTGCTATTTGTGGACCCAATATAATTTAGAAAACAATAGTAAGACGGAGGTTCCAGCTAATCTCAAATCATATTACAATTACCGCAAATGTCGATGATATTATGAAAACCGTCGTTATGGTTCAAACTGTGAGAAATTCTTCAATTAGTCATTGAAGAGATTGCAGGTTACTCATAAAACTGTTTAAAACTATTTTCAAATAGGATAATTATAAATGTTGAGAACCTATGGGGTGTCCTAACAAATATTTTACTACACATAAGGTGGCGTTGCAGAACTCGATAAAAATATGCACATACCTTTGTTAGCGATAAAGCTGCTCACTTGAGTTATATTATTAAGAGTGATTGCAATAATGAGAATGAAAATGAGAGAAAAAATTTATAACAGCTGTAGATGGCAATGCAAATTTTTGAGCGCATATCTGATATTGAAAAGTGTTCTCATTGGAACTATTCCCGTTCAAAAGCAAGCTTCAAATTGCATTGAACTTCAGAATTGAAACAGAAGCCTTTATTTCTCTTTTATACATATATTTTTTATATTATTTTATACAATAATATATTATTTGACCATTTCTTTTAAGTCTAAACTGCAATTGAGCGGTTCCATAACAAGTAGTTTTTCAGATAAACTCTAACATATTTTCTTATATTATTGTAAAAAGCACTTTATTGTGTACCCTAAGTCACAATGATTTTCTTGTCTTTGTGAATCATTATAGGGCATCAATATAGGGCGACATATTTTCCACGAAAAAATAACTAGTTTAGTTATGCCTCCTAATCGGTTTACTTAACGTCACTGGGGATTAAAGAAACCATAGATGATAAATAAGCCTACAAAGCCCTGAATGCCCGTGACAATTTCTAGTTTGTTCCTGGATAGGCTCATAAATTCTGTTTGCAGTTAGAAGACCCGAAAAGTGCCCAAATATTGTACCCACCAAACAGATTGGTTCAGAACACACTGCGTTAAATAACAACAGAACAGGGCTTTATAGACCAGTTTTGACCATTTATTTGTTTCTCTTTTAATTTTAATATTCTGTTTTAGTTCCTTCTCCTACAAAAACCAACTGCCAAAATTTGAAAAAAAAAATTAAAAATTGTCATCGAGATTTCAAACCTTTTAGTCAAAATTTCCGGAAAATTTCAAGTTCTCAGTTTTAAGATGATGACGATTAATTGCTATCGCGCCGATTACTAGGCACATAATGCTTAGATTTCGATTGATTTCGTTTTTCATTTACCCTGTGGCTTCAAGTCTAAGGCAGCTTTGCTGACTTCTTGCGCTGGTTTGCGCAAAGTATGCCCTATCCAGCGCCATTTGCTTCCAGAATCTCAATATTTAACGGCCTTCAGTATATTCGCATTAGAGAACTAGTGATCTGGTCACCAGACGTGAATAATTCGGAACAAATGTCCACAAACGTTTGAATTATGTTTGTTAATTTTTCGTATTTTTTTTATAAAATTTTTCAATAAAAGTATTAAAAATCCGGCTCGACAGACTATAGAGAAAAAATTGTAAAGACTGTATGAGTTATCATGCCGACCGTGCCGGAAAAGTAGTTTCGAGAAAAACGAGTTTAAACTTTCAAGTGCATTTCGCTCGAAGTCGTTGCTTCAAACAAAAGACTGCTACCTGTGCGCTTCAAACTCTCGTCAGGCAGTTACATTTTCCACCATAACTTTGTATCTTGGGGAGTTTTTACAATCGACTTCCACAGAAATACGTCTAAAACTATGAAGAATAATAATCTGTAAAAAAAATCGATTTTTAAAAATTGTTGACGTATGTAACTCCTTAAACTAGCGAAAGCGCCTTTTGCTTTAACGATTCGGTGTTCTATGTTGAAGTTTTATGGTTTATTAAATTTTAGTGTGACGAGGTACAACTTTAAAATGGATAAAAAGTCGCATTAACTATTTTCTTTTTACTGGCGCTGTTGTTGGTTTTCTTCCATGTAAAAAAAATCGAAAAGACTGCATGATCAAAAATTGTAAAAAATCACACCTAAAACTTGCACATTATTTTCAATTTATTGCACTTTACTAACATCCAATGGGCAATAAATCTACATACATAGTTAAAATGTTTCTAGAAAAACCAGTGTGAAATTTTAATGAATTTATTGGTTTTTTGGAAACTTAGATTTATATGGCTTTTGTTGTATAATGAGCTATATTTTTTACAAAAAAAATGTTAAAACTTATTTTTTTAATTTTATTTCATATTAACACATCTTATACAATTTACAGAGACGTTATAATATTGCAACTAGTATTTAAATAAAAATACTAATTTAATTTTTTTTCAATTTTAAAAATAAGCATTTTATATTTCTGTATGAAAGAGGTCTGCAACTGTTATGCGCTTTAGCCGTCCTTGCGTAGTATTCGACTGAAATAAGGTGGATGCAACTAAGCTGACATAGTTTTGTAGACGCTGTTTGTAGGCTATGGCAAATTGTGACCTCAGAGGCAGCTAACATGAAAGATTACGATGAGGATCTTTATTTCGTATGTTGTATGCTGCATTTATATACTACGTTTCGAAGAACCTCATTCTGCAGACGTTGACGTCATAGGTCCAGACAGGTTTTGTTTGCAAATAAGTAATTTGTTGAAAGTAAATTGAAATAAAACAACTAAAATCCAAATTTATTGGCGCCAGTCTTCATGATTGCTTTTTCCCCAGTCTATAGACCACACCAAATAGTTTCATTCAATAGATATAATGACTGGTTTTGGATGGCTTTGGGTAGCTCTTCAGCAATTATGGTTACTGATGTAGCCATTAATCCAAAATTGGGTCTCATCGCTGAACAACAGAAGTTGGCCTGAGTGCGCGATGAACATTTTTCTCAGCGCGTCCATTTTCGTAATACAATTGTCCGATTTGTAAAAGTTTTTCAGGCGTAAGTCCTCTCATGATGAAATGTTAATGAATACTAAACAAAATTATGTCTTTAGCTTGGCAGTAGTCACGCGTGATTGTAGAAAAAAAATTTCTATTAGAAAAAGTACCTCCAATCTGATCAGCCTCTATCATATTTGGCTTCATTAAAGTATGAAATTATTGAATATTTTCAGAGAAAAAAAATATGTGGGCTGATTTGCTCTGGTTTAGTTTAATTCTCCACTCTTTGGCTCAGGAAGCAAACTGGTTGACAGCATTTGAACTTTAGTAGCAGCACCTTCAAGTGTATCGTGTGCTCCAAGTAGCGCAGTATCATCCGCAAATATCGTAGTTCATAATGAATTGCCGATTGTATTATAGGTCTTTTGTATGTATAAAGGAGGTACAGCAGAGGCTCCAATAAGCTCCCTTGTGGTACGCCAGCGTTTATTTTTTATTTTTTAAGTAGAATAGGAATTTTATTTATTTAACGCAAAAGCACCTGTCACCGAGACATTGCGAAAGCACGTCGCAGAATTGTGTTGACGGCATCGAATTCCGCTTTTAGAGTAGCCCTACGTGCCATAACTTGTCAAGTTAAGGGAACCTGGTGGTACAGAAATTAAAAAAAAATCGATAGTTTG
Organism: Anastrepha ludens; assembly: GCF_028408465.1. NCBI lineage: Eukaryota > Metazoa > Arthropoda > Insecta > Diptera > Tephritidae > Anastrepha > Anastrepha ludens. The sequence goes on along the minus strand of NC_071501.1, from coordinate 78,647,701 downwards.
TTTTTTCGATATTTCGAAAGTATGGTATCTCAAGAATATACTGTGAAATTTGCAAGCGGGAATTCCCGATATTATAGATTCTACAGCCCATTAACTATATAGAGAGTGGTCCGCGTGCTCCTGTACCTCAAACTTTAAACGCATTTATCTCGAAGCGTCTTTTTTCGTTCTGGTGTTGTAAAAACAAAGAAAAACTATTTAACCGAATAGTCTAAAATTTTAATATGTTGCGCACAACATCAATAGTTATTCCCTGTACTAGAATCATATTATTAATTCTATTATTTTGTACTTGTTTGATTAAAAAACTACAAAGAAACCCCATTTTTAGAGTGTCAAATTCAAAACCGCGCCATTTTGTCAAATTATTATTATTATTTTTTTTTATTCTAATACGCGACATAGCCACACTGATTAATAATTTGTTTTTTTTTTTGTGTTTCAAATAAAATGAAGAGCCAAAACGGACAACACCGTAAATTGTATTTTCATTTTTGTATGTAAAAGAAGTTTGTTTTGTTTTTGTGTTTCAAATAAAATGAGGAGCCAAAATGAACAACACCGTAAATTATATTTTCATTTTTGTATGTAAAAGAAGTTAAATAAAAGGCCCTGAAAATAATATACCTTAAATAATTAAATAATATGAAACAAAAAAGTTGTCAAATCTAGTCAATAAAACCCTGTAAACTACACTAAAATATCCTTTTACTCGTACTTGTAGTTATGTAACTGGTGTCTACGTATTACAGGTACTTTTAATTTATTTATTTATTTATTTATTTATTTAATTCAATTAATAGTCTAAAAAATACAGTATTTCTTACAGACTATGAAAACAGATTAATGCTAATATAAATTAATTAATCAAAGTAAAATTAAACTTATAATTAACTAGCTTCAATTGTAATGAGCAAAAAAAAAAGATAAAATTTCTTATAACTTACAGAGGAGGATCATTCATTTTAGTAAGTTAAGAAATACAAAGTTTCTTAGAGACTACAAAGAACTAAGAGTATTTATATAGAAGTAATTAACAAAATTAAAGCTTAGGAAACTAAATTAACAAAATATACTTGGTAATTATTTACAATTCTTACAAAGGAAGAAATTTTTTAATTGGGTATTAAATACATGTTTCGCCCTGGGAAAGTCTAGATCCAAAAGGGAGGCGAGATAGTTAATGTCAGACAGCGTTCTAATAAGAGGCGCTTTGGCACTATATAATGTCCTCCTAACGCCAACATGAAAAATTTTGTCACGGCGAAAGTTCCTGCAAGGAACATTAAAATGTATTCTTTCTAGAAGAAACGGGTAGTAAATTAGTCCATTAACGAGATCGAAAATAAAAGAAACTGCCTGAAACGTACCTCTGTCACTTAATGGACAGAGACTAATCAAACGACAGCGTGAGTCGTATGATGGTTTGGGGTCTGAGAAATTGAGTGAATGTAGCGCGAAACGCACAAACATTTTTTGAACCCTCTCCACTCGATTTATATGAACTGCATAATAAGGTCTCCAAATAAAAGAGGCATAATCTAATTTGGACCGCACAAACGCAGGGTATAAAATCTTAAGAGTATATGGATCAGTGAAGTGCGATGAGTGACGTCTAACAAAAGCGATCATAGTAAGAGAATTGGAAATGGCATAATTTAGGTGCGTGCTAAAATTAAGCTTTGAATCAAAGAAAACCCCTAAATATTTTATCACATCAGACGAAGCAAGATATGTATAATTGATTTGATAAGAAGTGTTGAGGGGGTTTTGAAGCTTAGAAAATGTGATTTTATGACATTTTTCAATATTAAGAAATAGACGATTTATAAGGCATCAGGAAAATAAATTATTCAACTCGGACTGTAGGGCGGCTGAATCACTAGAATTTCTTATTTTAGCGTACACTTTTAGGTCATCAGCATAGAGAAGAAAATTAGCGAAGGAAAAACACGAATAAATATCATTAATAAACGAAACAAATAACAAAGGTCCTAAAATACTACCCTGAGGTACACCAGAGCACAGTGGTCCGACCAGAAGGCATTGGCGGACAAAATTCAAAAACTTATTTAATTAAGCTGAAAATATATACTTAGGGGTTTTAAGGCTCAGTGATGACGAATCTGACCTTAGTTTTAGCAAATTTTAAATTCATTGAATACTTTAAATACATTTTTGCTTCCGTAATTAGCTGGTGAGTTCGTTTTTACATTTTTCACGACCCCAGAGAGTACCACGTGGAGGTTTACGGTAAGGTTATTCTCTCCTCATTTTTTTTTTGTTTTTAGATTTTTTTTATTTTTTTTTTTTTTAATTTTTTTTTTTAATTTTTAATTTTTTTTTTATTTTTAATTTTTAATTTTTTTTTGTTTTAGTTTTTACATTTTTTTTGGATATTTATTAGTTGTTTTTTTGTTTTTCATTTTTAATTTTTTTTTATGATTCAGAATCTTCGGTTTCTGATGAGCTGTTTTCTGAGGCTGGATCATTTTTCAAATTTTTTCTGAAGAACGCAATAAAATAAATAAGTTTGAGATCATAGCTGAAATATGTGCCTACATCACTCATGTTGATTTCAAGTGGACCGGTGTGGACCACTCGAAAAATTGATCTTTGAAAAAAAAATTTCGAAAAATTTTGAAATTTCAAAAATAAAAAATTGGATTTTGTACCACAACTTAAGAGAATTATTACTGTTTCCGTTAATATATTCAATTATCTTTTTGTTTTCAATATTTGGTTAACAATCAAATGGTAATATTTAATTGCAGACATGAAAATGAAACTCTTGTATGAAGTACGATTTGCATACAATTTCATGTTTAAAGTCAAAAAACTACAATGAAAAATTTTTTAAATTAAGTAATATTTTCAGGAAATCTGCCTTGAATATTTAAGAAGACATCTGCATTATCAAATTTTTATTTTAAAAATGTTGAAAAATTGAATTTTGTCCGGCCGCCGGACCACTGTGCAGAGGTGGCAGTGTAGTGCCACCATCGATAACTACAGTGCAGCATCTCTTTATTAAATAGGACCGAATCCAATCAAGGAAAGTCGAATGAAAACCGAGACAAGCCAATTTAGTTACTAAAATCGTATGGGAGGCTTTATCAAAGGCTTTAGAGAAATCCGTGTATATCGCGTCAGTTTGGAAACCATTCTGGAAGCCTGCGTGGCAATCATCAGAAAAAACGGATAAGTTAGATAAGGTATATCTTGCAGCTACAAAACCATGCTGACGTGGACTAATTAGACGTTTAACACTAAAATATAACTTGTCTTTAACAATGCATTCAAAGAGTTTAGATACAGCAGATAATTTGGAAATTGGTCTGTAATTTACAATATTGCTTTTATTACCGCTTTTGAAAATAGGAGTGACTGAAGTCAGCTTCCAATCATCGATAAATACCTATTCCTTCGGCAAAGGGTTTGTTAAAAATTAGTTTAAGAGGTCGAACCGAAGAGCGACAATTTTTAAACAATGTTACAGAAAGCCCGTCTACATCCGAATGAGCCAAGTTTTTAATCTTTAACAATCCCTCAATGACATCATCATCTGATAGAACAAGCAAACCAAAGTCACTGAAGAAGACATCGTTTCATCGTTAAAATGCCCTTTGCGTTAGATAATTTGTCCTAAGGTATTTGTTAATATTTGCAGATACATTGCAAGAAAAGAGGAGTAGTCCAAATAAGTATACAATTACTTTCACCATTTACTAATCCGTTTACTCCAACAATACATTACACATTTCACTTCTTCCTTTATGCCATATTTTCATTCTTTTTCTAATCCACATACCACCTACTGCCTTGAGAAGAAAAAAATTACCCTTCCACCCATTCTTAGTATCCTTTCTTACAGCTGTAGGGGATTATTTATGATTACGCTTGAATTTCTCTTTCATTGATTTTTCACCGCGGCTGTTCACCTTCACTTCTATGTGTGCACTTGCATGTATGAAAGTATGTTTGCCATTCTCCTTTAGCATTGCTTTGCATACGTAAATGGCGTTGTGCTATTTTTCTTGCCTAAAAGGTGTATACTTAGCCTAGAGCAATATAAAATATTGAATTTATGATAAGCGTGTAATCAACACGTGCATCCACATTCCTCATGCCATGAGCAAGAATTTGTGCTTATAAATATTACATTTTTTGAGTTAGTCACCAATTAGGTACATTCTTGAAGGTTATGGCTTTTATTGCTCAAGGAAAGGTGCCTGCCTACTTTCACCTTTAATAGCCAGCCTTTAAAGTACCTGTGCACCATTTTGTTGGTGAAGTAAAAGCCCTAAATTATATTTTTTCTTTTATGAATTCTAATGATTTTTTATATGCGCAGGCAATTTATAAGTGTTTCCGACATTCATTTCAGTGCTTTTAATTGAGCTAATAAACTGTAATATATTCAAAGGAGTAAGCTGAAATTGTTTGGGATTTAATGTTTGTGGCGGTGCCGTTCATAATTTACGAGCCCAGAATTAGAGTAGCTTACAAACCGCCTTGGGTGTGAATAAAGCTTTTATTTAAGGCGGATAGAAAGGCAAATTTAATTTACAATTTATGGAAAATTGAAAGGTGTATGCGTTTATGTCGAAGTATGCAGATTACCGTATCGCCAATGGCAAGCAACATAGTAATGTGTGAAATGCTTTTTGGGCTTTTCGGAAGCAATATTTTGAAATTAAAAATTCTTAGCGCATGCACCTACGCCAACAGAGTTCTCATACATTAGTTTTGTGGTTGAGTGACAGCACATAAAAAATGAAAATTAATGTATTTGCAATTTAGAGTTTAAATTTTCTAATGCTCATGCAAGGTTTCACGCCACTCTCTAGTATAGATAGATATAAAATAAAATGTTATATGTATGTATTTTATGATAAATGTAAGGTGTGATCAGATCGGAGGTACTTTTTCCAAAAGGGTTTTTTGGCAGATCACGCGTGACTACTGTCAAACTAAGCACATAATTTTTTTCAATATTCATTGACATGCCATCATGAAAAAACTTACGTCTCAACAACGTTTGCAAATTAGAGAATTATATTACGCAAATCGATGCTCTAAAAAGATGGTTCATCGCCCGCTCATGCCAACTTATGGTGTTCAGTGATGAGGCCCATTTGTAGCTTAATCGAAACGTCAATAAGCAAAATTGCCATATTTATGCTGAAGAGTAACCCAACGCTATTCAATAACCGTCGTATATCCATTGAAAACAACCATTTGGCGAGGCTTATGGACTGGAGAAAAAATTAATCATGAAGGAATATGGGCCCTTCAAAGACGAGCCTAGCGCAAATGTAACAGAGACTGACGAACGCCTCGACGACTTTTTGATGACTAAAATTGCAGCCGGTGATCTCCACAATATTTCGTGTTCCAACAAGATGGCGCTACTTGCCATACAGTCCGAGAAACTATGGATTTACTGCGCCGTCGTTTCGGTGAGCAATTTATCTCTCGTCTCGGAGAAGTGTATTGGGCACCAAGCAACCAAGATTGTGTAATATCACATCTTTGGACTTTTATTTGTAAGAATGTGTAAAGAGTAAATGCTTTGTGAATTAACCAGCTTTGATTGAGGCATTGGAAGCCAACATTACTGAAGTTATTCACGAGATCTCGACCGAAATCCACCAGCGAGTCATTCAACCTTCGTGTTCACAGATGGCGGAATTACGGCGCAGTTGCGGCCAACATTTCAAGGGGATTCTCTTCTAGAAATATATATCATTAATGGTTCTACACAAAATAATAAAGATTGCCCAATCAATTTGAATTTTCGTTGCTTTATTTCAATTTAAAATCCGTTACCTCTAAATTGAGCACCCTTTACACCCTTTTTGAGTGTTTGGTCGAACTTCTCATCTATTTGTGGCGTGCGTCAAATGAGGGACTTACAGTTTTAAGACGACGCCAAATGGTAGATGTTTTTATGAGGAACTTTTTCGAGGCAGAAATACATTCGGAAATTCGTTACTGGCTGTCGAGGGCCGACCGCTACTAGAAAAAACTTTTCCTATCATTGATGTTTCATTAACGGAGATTCGAACCTACGCATTTACGAATGGTAGACATGCACCAGCCCATTGAGCTACGGCTATGGCATAGAAGAAAGAAATATACAGTCATAATAATTCCAGATTTTTATTATAAATATTTTTTTTCAAAGCAGCGCTCATACTTCGATAGCATAAACCGGCCATCTTGGCAAAGCTACAGTTGCCAAATTTGGTGCTAGTACTTTTAGGGTTGCACTTAGCCACAGTATGCTAAAAAATTCAAAAATGCACTGGAATTGTTAAAATATATCATCAAAATCAGTGCTTCGTTCGTCAGATGTTGCTTTGGTTGATTTTGCTAAGAAAATCATTTTCACTGATGAGACTCATTTCCCGTAAAGTGGCTTCATAAACAATCAAAATTATCAGAGTTGGATTGGCGAAAATGCTTAACACATTGAGTGCCACGGCACCTAATATGATACTTCCTATGCTGCCTCGTCGTACGAAAGCGCACGCTAAGGGTTGTTTCGCATTCGACTTTATCGTACTTTTTCGAGTGACACTAAATGCTTTCGTTTTGTATTTTCAGAGTAAGCTGGTTCCTGCACAAAAAGTTGGCCCAATTTTCATAGAGACGTGAAGAGTTTTGCTTCTCTTATGATAAAGACTTTGATATGTTTTTTGAATTTTATAATTTATTGAAATGCATGCGCTATTTGGATATTTGGATACTATCACTGGGGTATACTTTACAGAAAGTATTCCGACTTGAAGTTTGTCTTTCCACTTAAGCCCAACTATATCATTAGCAGTTTCCCTAGATACCACTTCGCTTTTTTTGAGATCGGAGTACTCTTTACTTCTTTTGGGAAATATTTCTTGGTTGCACGAATGGTACCGACAATATTAGTTCTTAAATTTAGCATTGAATGCGCCAATTCATAGCTGGTATAAAAGTGGGCTCGTATAATGTACAACCTTCTTCTTTTAATTTAACGCTTAGCTTTTCGATAACGATTTTGGCCTAACCAACGTCTCTCAAGCCGGTTGATGACTTCCCGGATTATATTTTTACTAACCAGGTACATAAATCCTTCGGTAGAGCAAAGTTTTAAAAGCTTCATACCATAAGAATAAGCCATGTTTGGTATATGTTGAAAAATTAGTCTACCTCGCCATGGGATAAGGATCTCATAAATTTCTATTTTTTCATCTGGATCGCATTTGCCACATGTCCACTTCTGTTAGTATTTTACTAAGCCGATTACTTGGCAAGATTAAATAGTTGTAAGAGAAGTGTATGAAACTAAGCAAACGACGATTCTCTCCATGCCCCTTGACTCAATGCCATCAAGAGTCGTACTTGAAAAGAGATACAGTGTAGTGCTACCAGAGGCTCAGTTGTGGGGAGACTCAGAAAATGAGCCCGGCAAACACTGTTTTCGCATTTTTACGGATGGCTCCAGGACCGAGCATGGCTCCGGCTCTGGGGTCTACGTGGAATCCAGCGGGACAAAACTGCCCTTTGCTCTTGGAATGCATGCATCTGTGTTTCAAGCGGAGGTGTATGCAGTTCAAGAAGCGATGAACTTTGTTGTGGAAAAACGATGGAGAGGCAGCGCTTATGGCCTTAGACAACCCCCAAACCACATCAGGGGTAGTGAAGTCCTGTAAATCCAGGCTGAACTATGTCGGTAAACATAATAGATTGATGCTAACATGGGTCCCGGGACACGTGAGTATCGCGGGTAACGAGACCTCTGACTCCTTAGCTAAGATGGGCTCTGAAACCAACCGCAGAGGGGAGTGGAAAAGCGGGCTCTGGGCCATCACGGCCACGGTTAGCAAATGGGTAACTACTACCCACAAGCGAGCTTGGCAGGCTGAGAGAGGCTGCAGATGGACAAAACTGATGTTACCTGTCATGTCCGATCGACTGTCGCAAAACCTTCTGTCATTAAGCAGAGGGGAGTGCAGACGGCGGGTTGGACTGATGACGGGCCACTTTCTGTGGGCAAAGCACATGGAAAGGTTGGGCATTTCAAACAGTGTACTCTGCCCAGCTTGTGAAGAGGAGGATGAGACGGCGGACCACTTCCTGTGTGTCTGCCCCGCCTTCGCCCGAATCAGGTTTGAGGTCTTTGGCACTGACGTGTTAAGAAGCGACCATCTTGGCTCCTTGGCACCACAAGATCTACTCAGATTTCTTCGGAGATCGGGTAGATTTAAAGAAAATTAAAAGGGAATCCAAGTGTAGTACAATTGACTCAATTAATGTCTGAGTGCTGCACTTGCTAGTTGTCCCGACAAAAAAAAACAAAAAAAAAAAAAACATTTGAAACGATTTCACAACGTTGCTTTTCCCGAAATTTAAAAGTTGTACAGCAAATCTCTGAACTACTAGTCTCAATTAGGTCCGACTCTCACCAAATCCATTCACAGAAGAAGTCTGAGGAACTTCTTCATTTCAAAACCTCTTGTTGGCATCCATCTTTTTTTTGCGATCTGGTGTAGTAAGTTGATTTAAATATTCTTTCAGATATTTATTCGTTTCTGTGACAATTAAATGAATAACTTTAATGCCAACAAATAAAAGCAATGCGTGCAAACAAGCTTAATATCCTTATGAATGTGAAGGACTTCTGGTGTGAAAAAAATTCTGTCTAAATGTTGCTCGGTTCTGAAAAGTCTACTGCGTCTAATAAGCTTTTTGCTGCGGGTTCATATTCATCAATATTTAAGTCGCCTTTAGTATCGTTAAGTCCAATTTTAACAACAATAGAGTGAGTATCCGAATTATCTGACCGCGAGTTCCCATTGAACAAAGAGCCATGGCTTGAAAAATCATCATTGCTCCTTTTCGAAACATGAAATATTTCACTTTCTTTAAGGTTTCGCTTCACAATTTTTAGCTTGAAACTGAAATTTGAAAGGTCGAGCTAAGAAGCACCGATAGATTTGGTAACCCCTAAAACACTCAGACTAAAAAGCCCATTGCAAAGTGAATGGGTAGATAGTCAAGGAGTAAAGGATAGAAGTAACAGAAGGACGTTGCGGTCGCAGAGTCAACTCTGACAAAACGGAGTTGATGCTATTCACCAGGAAATACAAACCTCCGCCTTTTAAGCTTCCAAGACTAAACAACCACTGTCTTACACTTGCATCGGAAGTCAGGTATCTTGATGTAATACTTGACCCCAAGCTCCACTGGAAGCTGCACATAAAAAATCGAGTTAAGAAGGGCAGTATTGCCTTCAACGCCTGTAAATCTATGTTCTGCAAAAAATGGGGTCTCAAGCCACGGATGTACAACTTAGTGGTTCTGCCAATGTTAACATATGGTTTCCTAGTTTGATGGGTAGCTCTTCAGAAGGGTGCTTGTAGAACATGAGCGCTATTAGGTTGAAGGAGATTGGCCTCTGGAGGCAATTTCCTGTAGGACATAGTAGCATGTTGAAGCAGATTTCCCCTTCCTTCTCTGTACTTCGCACTGATCTCTCCATCCGCAAAGTGGGACTTGAGGGTTGTGCTAGGGCTATCTTTCCGTGCAGGCAAGACTAGAAGGAGGGGAGAGTCGGCACAGTTATAGGTACCTCCGTCTTCACAGACGGGTCCAAGATGGAATCTGGACTGGCAGCGGGGGTTTTCTCTAAATCAGCCAGCATTTCGGTCTCCTTTAAACTGCCGGAAACGAACAGCGTTTTTCAAGCAGAGGTCTTCGCGATCCTGCAAGCAAGCAAAACGCTTCGGCATCGCTGTTGGGACGGAGACATTAATATTTTCTCCGATAGCCAAGCTGCGACCAAGGCCCTGCCGTCGCCGTATTGCAGCTCTGTTCTGGTGAACTCCTGTGAGGAGGAGCTCAAACATCTCGATCGAGCAGGAAACATCTCCCTTATCTGGGTTTCTGGGCACAGGAATAAAGAGGGAAATGAAACTGCCGACGAGCTTGCCAGGAAGCGTTCGACTGAACCGGGTTCAGCTGGCCCCCTCTCAGACATCAGCGTCCCTTTGTCCATTGTTAAAGGGAAACTACACAATTTCTTTCTAAGAAAAGCGCCAGACAGATGGAGGTCTGTCTCATCGTGCGCTATTTCGAAAACACTATGGCCCCAATACGATAGAAACAGCGCTTAAGGTGATGGGAATCCCCCGCCATTCAATTTCCAAACTCATTGCGGTGTTCACTGGTCACTGAGTGATCGGTAGTCATGCGAAAAAGCTTGGAATTCCGTACAACCTACAATAAGGAAGCTGTGGGGATCCTACAGAGAAAGAGACTGTTGAACATTTTCTCTGCAAATGTCCGGCTCTGGCGGCTAGGCGCTTGAGATTCCTTAGCGTGCCCTTTGGGGATAGCTTGAAGAAACTCTCCAGCCTAAATCTCTTCCACTATATCAACAGCACTGGATGGCTGTAGAAGGCTTTCTCTTCCCAACAATTTTTCTTTGCACAGGTAATGGTCCACATTATGGTATCAAAACAGCACGTAAATGCTACTTGAAGTGGGCCTGTGGCCCTCTTGCCATTTTAACTACCTACCTACCTAACAGAAGGAAAAAGATAGAATGAATAAAGGAATATATTTAGTTAGAGCTGTGCAAGTTTTCGAGGTTATTTGATAAATCTGAAATGATCCTCTAGTTTGAGAGAACGAATTTTATTTGTTCTCAAAACATCGGAACCTAAAATTCGTAGCCTAGCAAATGCAGAACACTCTCAGAGAAAATGCTCAAGGCTATCCACCTCCTCTATGCAAGGCTGTCACATCGGGTCCTCAATGATTCCAATCGTTTTCATATGTTGACCCCATGGATTGTGTCTTGTAATAATACCGACCAACCGACCGACCGAACGTCTTTTCTTCCAAGTTTTAGCGGAAAGTCCGACAGTTATCTGTTCGGGCTTGTCACAAAATACTTTGCAGTTCTGCAGTGTTCTAGACCGGGCAGCGCTCTTTATATAAATTGCATACATAATCGCTGATCTACTTCTTGATTCCTGCAGAACTGATTCCGATTATCGGCAATTTCATTCCCTTGAACCACGCAGTATCCTGGAATCCATATAAGTACGAACTTATTCCGTGTTGCAACAGAATTAAGAATCCTCTTAGCTTACTAAATATTTTTTTTTTGTTTAGGTTTTTTAATCAGAACTGCAAAAATCACTCCACACACTTTCGTACGACGGCGAGTTTTACTATTCCATTGCCGTCGTACAGTGCCATGTCGTACAAGAACATACAATATAGAAACTGTTACAAAATCCAAAACAAACCACAAAACAGTTCGGAAATCGCTCGGAAATCAATATATGGGACTTTCAAACTGCTTTACAAAGCAAACGTGCTGGGCTTCTGTGAAGGTTTTTGTCAAATCCGCTAAGAAATTCATCTAACGCCGTTACAATCGAAAAAAGCACCTGTTTGTAGCTTACCCTAATATGGCCTCTGCTAAGGTTTTCCCTAATGTTTCCTATAATTTTCTAGGTGGAATTTCACTTAGCCAGTAGCTGATGCACTCTTTGACGCCCAGCTCATCATTATAGGGATTCATAAATTACCTCTACATGTAAATTGTTGAAGGTTCCTTTATATTGAAGTAAAACCGCCACAGATGATTACTTGGTCGGTGCAAGGTTTGGAGAATACGGCGGATGCTGAAGAACCTCCTATTAGAGCTTTTAGAATGCGGCTTTGACTACATTTGTAACATATCGAACATGTCCTTGTTGACCGTGACATTCCTTTTGAGCATTTCTCAGATCACCATGCGCTCCCAGTCCCACCAAACACATATCATAATTTTGTTTGGATAAAGATCCTGTTTGACTCTCGGCTTTGGCGTATCTCCGGGCCCACTCACTCTGCTTCGTACTGATGTATAGGCACTATTTCTCATCTCCCGTGACGATTTGGTACAAAAAGTGCCTTTTATGACCGCGTATTGGTCGATGGCGGGCGAGATGTTGAGAAGAAATTTTAAGGCGACTTTCTTTGTTTTTTTCGTTGAGCTCGAGAGGTACCCAGGCATCCAATTTTTTGGTAAATTCCAGTGACTTAAGGTGACTGAGAATTGTTTTATGATCGCACTTCATTTTTTCCGCCAATTCACGACTCTTTTGGCGACTGTTCTCCTTCAGAAATGATTTGAGACGTTCTTCTTCAAATTCAGAAGACCCTCCGCTGCGGGACGTGTCATCGACGTAAATTCCGTGCGGTAGCCTCGTCTATTATACCTTCTCCATACGCGTCTCAATTGTCCCGGGCTGCTTCGATAGCTTTTTAACTTCGATAAAAAGTAAATAAGGGCAGATGTCGAAAATATTGATTTTTACCTCCTGGGTATTCCATTTCTAAGACTCAATATTAATAAAAAATTAAATAAATCAAAAATTTAATTAACGTAGTTTTGCATAGCAGAAAGAGTTTCATCGAATGAAGAATTAATTAATTAATCGTTGTAAAATAAAAGAAAATATAAAAACGCTACTAACTGATTCCCCAACCCAATAGATTTTACAAAGATTTTACTTTGTTGGTCACTTTAAGGTAATTAACCACATAAAATGCATTTGCATTTCTTCTACAGAAAGCAGCGCTATGTATCAAGATTTTTTTCAAATTTTGTCACCATTTGCCGAACTAAATCACATTTTTATTAATTTAATGCAGTCTATCTCAGATCTGATTTATTTATGATTTTAAAATTTTTCGATTTTTTTGAGATTTGATTTTTTCAAACAAATCTGATTTTTGAGATATAGAAGAAAGCATTAAATCTAAGGCGCACAGCATTAAGTACTCGACGTACGGCATTTGGGTACAAAGCTTGTTGAACATGTTCACGAATAGAGACTCGGTTTTACTTCAAGTCCTTGCCAATAGTTATTTAAATTTTAAATTTTTTGATTTTTCCAAAAATATCAACAGGCGGCGGAAGAAAAAAGATTTAAGTTATTTTAATTTGCAGGCACCTTTCGTATTTTTGAAAGGTAATGGCAGACCACGGAAGGAAAAAGATTTAAGTAACTCTGGGGATGTATTGAGCTAAACAAAGTGGTTAGGTTACAAATGCAAGTTTTTTTCCAAAATAGCCTGTTCGTAATTTAAATTTTGTGGCACCTTATTTGTCAGTCATATACTTTTGCCCATCTGCACATGACAGGTACGTGATGAAAAGCAATAGAACTCATGAATATTGACAAACGAATACAAAATTTGTCTAATATATGGGAAAAAGTTTGCTGCATATGAGATGAAAAATGGCTTAAATTCAAAGTTTCTTTACCAATCAATCTGATTCTTGCGCTTGTAATATGTCTATTTAAATATTAATATGAGGTTTACCCATCCAATTCCATATTAACTGATGCATTTTTTCTGTAGAAATGTAAACATTTTACAACTGGTATTCCATTAATAGACATTAAATTTAGTAAATTCATCAAATTTCTTACTCAAATAAATGAAATTAAATAAATAAATATTTTTTTCTTGTTTCAGAATAATCAAATTTTATGGCACTAATTATACAAAATTTCATTGTGAAAGCAAACTATTTCTAAATCTGACTAATACGAACGGCGTAATTATGTAAGTGGCCATTGTTGAATTGCAACAACCAGCAATGAAGAGAAAATATTCGGTGTAAGCCAAACTTTTGATCAAATATACAAACAAAACTGCCGGAAAATTTGAGCAATAAGCATTCTCGGAAAATGCACAAAGAAATGTTTAACTGATTTTTACACAGATATCTGCAAGCATATATGTATATGCTGTACATGTACACATCCAGTTAACAACAGCATTGGTAGATTCAGGAAAAACGCATGAAAATTGAGAGCGAACTCTGTTAAAGGGGGGCATACCCACAGCACTGCTACGCATACATACATAATTTTGTTTACCTGATTTTCAACGGGAAATACGGGTATACGAGCATACGAGGAACGTAAATTAAATGTGTAACCACAAAGAGTAACGTGCAATCGTGTGTGCGTGCGTGTACGTGAGAGCAGTCAAAGAAAAACAGTAATTGTTTTTTTTTTTTTTTTTTAATTTTTCAAGTGAATACGATATTTGCATTCGTTTAGTTCGGAGCTGTGTATTGTGAATGAAATAAAATTTAAGAAAACAAAAAACAACGTTAACGCTCATTCTGCCAATACTCATGGCAAAAATAAAAGTCTACAGTGTTGCCGACCTTTTAGACGGTCGCCGTGACAGCTGCATATCCATGGGCGCGCTGGCCGCTTTGGCATTCAAATGGATATTTCTATGTTCCTGTTTTACAATATTTGGTAAGTTGAAATATATAATTGTATGATTGTTTTGTGAATTTATATGACTTCTAATTTAATTTGATTGCTGTTGCTGGAATTATATTTGATGATTTTATTAATGTTTTCTTCTTTTGTTTTATTTATATGAAGCAAGAAATAGTAAGAACGTTTGTATTTATTGTATGTATATTAGGGTGACTCATAAGAGAGTCACGTGGGTTGTGCCGATTTGAAAATGCCTCAAAATATTTGGTTTTTCATGAATTATTTTTTTAAATAAAAATTATTTTTTCAAAAAATCCTCTGACTGATAGAAGAACTTAAAGTTAAAATTTATGCTGTACGGTTTTGACAACAATTCCAAAAATTTAGTTTTTATACCGGTTTTGACACTGACTCCAAAAATTTAATTTTTTTCCTAAAAACTATTTTCTAAAAATATTTTTTTCAAAAACTCCCTAGTTGATAGAAAATTTTAAAATTAAAGTTCATTGGAAAATTAAATTTCTTTTTTACATAATTTTTTTTTATAAAAACTAGTTTTTAAATATATATATTCTTTTAATCTCCTAGTTGATAGGATAGTTAAAGCTCATACTGTAAGCTGTACGGATTTCCATTCCATTTCTTGTGCCCATTTTTTTTTTTCCTAAAAAAAAATTCTTGTGAAATCATTTTTTTTTTTATTTTTTTATAAAAATTAGTTTTTAAAAACCTTTTTTTCAAAGAGCCAGCCTGATAGCAAACTTTAAACTCAAAATGAAAGAAAGAAATAAAAATTAAGAGGTAATTTGAAAACGGCCTAGTTTGCATCAAATATGAGCTGTAAAGACTTGAAAATGCCTCCAAAAAAATTTTATTGTAAAATTTTTTTTTTTATAAAATTTTGTTTTCAAAAATATTTTTTCCAAAAAACCATCTTAATTGATACCAAAGTTTAAACGTAAAATGTGAGCTGTACGGATTTGAAAATATCTGCAGAAATCAGTTTTGTTCAGTAAATAATTTTTCTTTTCAAAATTAGCGTTTTTTATTAATATTATCTAGTTTTTAAAAATATTTTTTTCCGAAAAATCACTTTAATTGACAGAAAGTCTAAACTGAAAATGCATCATAAAAATGTTTAAAAATTTTATCAAAGAAATAAAATAAAGAGAATTCGAATAGATAATTTCAAATCGGGCCAGTGTGCGTAAAATATGCACTGTAAGACTTGAAAATGTTTTCCAAAAAAAATTTCATAAATGCTTTTTTTTATAAATAAGTTTTTAAAAATATTTTTTCCAACAATAAAACTTAGTTTTTAGAAAAGTTTAAACTTCAAATCTGACTTGTACGGATTTGAAAATATCTTCAAAAATTCAATTGTTCTTCTGCATAAATTTTCTTAAAAAATATTTTTTTATAATATTTTTTTTTTATAAAAATTACAATAGTTTTCAAAAATATTTTCCAAACAAAACCACTTAGTTGATCGAAAAATTCTAAAGATAAAGTTAAAATGCATACATAAGAATATTTTAAAATTAAATAAAAGGCACAAAACAAATGAGGTTTTCGTAGGTATTTTCAAATCGGCCCGATTCACGGAAATCTTACTATTTCTGCAAAATATTTTAACAGTCGTCTGCAATTATAATAAACTTTGTAAAACTGATGACAAACAGTAACGACTTGTTTTTGTTTTTTTTTGGTGTGAAAATTGATTCACCTTGGTGCATATACCGGGTGTTTTTTTTTTAGCAGCATGTGTATCTAACTATGGCTCGACAGCGGAGAAAAATTCAAAGATAGACATTTCCGTTCAGTAAGGTTCGGCAAGTCATCTTAAATCGGTTAACACCAGAAAAACGCTTCCAAATAGTGGAAATTTGCTTTGAAAAAAAAAACAAAATTTGTTCGCGAAGTTCATAGAGCGAAGTGTTGCAGAAGGCGCCGACGATTCGACGTCTTTCTCAACACGTTGATCTTTGGCTTTTGAAAATCATCCGTTAGAATTTTGGCTTAGGTGTCTATAAAATACAGCTAGTGTTAGAATTGAAGCCAAATTATCATCGTTTGCGTCGCATCTTTGCTGATTGCTCTCATTTAGATTTATTGGAAAAAGTTATCAAATATTATACGAATCGAAAGAATCATGTAACTCGTAGCCACGACGGATATATTCATATTTTATATTCAAAAAATAAATGCCTTGAAATCATCTACCAGATTATATAAAAAAAAAAAAAATTCCAAGAATTATTCTGTTTTGTAGTATTTCAAGTTTTTAGGCTCTTAAGAAAACACCCGGTACATATGTATTTGTGTATATAAGTATAAGGGCAAACATTTATTTCTCAACTCAAACTAATGCATTTGAAAAAATTAAATAACTGTATTGTGTCCTGCGCATTGGTTGTTATTAAAAGCATTTGGCCGATGACAGAGCAGCGTTTTTCCGGGTATCGATACTGAATTGCATAATTACCATTGTCAGTAACAATACTGTATGCATAGGCATGCATGTAGGTGTATATACCTAAGTAATGATAAGTTCATTAACTGTTTTTTTCCCCCAATTAAGTTTACTATTCTGAAACAAAATATTTTTTCTGCTTTTAACCGGGGTATTTAATTACACAGCGCAGCTTAAAGCTTGCCACCCATTAAAGATACATGCGGATATATACGGCGGCCGCCGTAGCCGAATGCGTTGGTGCGTGATTACCATTCGGAATTCACAGAGAGGTCGTTGGTTCGAATCTCGGTGAAAGCAAAATTAATAAAAAAAAAAAACATTTTTCTAATAGCGGTCGCCCCTCGGCAGGCAATGGCAAACCTGCGAGTGTATTTCTGCCATGAAAAAGCTCCTCATAAAAATATCTGCCGTTCGGAGTCGGCTTGAAACTGTAGGTCCCTCCATTTGTGGGACAACATCAAGACGCACACCACAAATAGGAGGAGGAGCTCGGCCAAACACCTAACAGAAGTGTACGCGCCAATTATTTATTTTATATATGTATGCACTTGATTTCGTTACCTACATACACTTTGAGCGAAAAAATTACGAGCAAGCTTTAGATAAGGAGGACTAGCTATCTATATAAAACTTCAAATACCAAACATACCCTTAATAGATTAGAATAGAATAGAATAGAATAGAATAGAATAGAATAGAATAGAATAGAATAGAATAGAATAGAATAGAATAGAATAGAATAGAATAGAATAGAATAGAATAGAATAGAATAGAATAAAATAGAATAGAATAGAATAGAGTAGAATAGAATAGAATAGAATAGAATAGAATAGAGTAGAATAGAATAGAATAGAATAGAATAGAATAGAATAGAATAGAATAAAGTAGAATAGAATAGAATAGAGTAGAATAGAATAGAATAGAATAGAATAGAATAGAATAGAATAGAATAGAATAGAATAGAATAGAATAGAATAGAATAGAATAGAATAGAATAGAATAGAATAGAATAGAATAGAATAGAATAGAATAGAATAGAATAGAATAGAATAGAATAGAATAGAATAGAATAGAATAGAATAGAATAGAATAGAATAGAATAGAATAGAATAGAATAGAATAGAATAGAATAGAATAGAATAGAATAGAATAGAATAGAATAGAATAGAATAGAATAGAATAGAATAGAATAGAATAGAATAAAATAGAATAGAATAGAATAGAATAGAATAGAATAGAATAGAATAGAATAGAATAGAATAGAATAGAATAGAATAGAATAGAATAGAATAGAATAGAATAGAATAGAATAGAATAGAATAGAATAGAATAGAATAGAATAGAATAGAATAGAATAGAATAGAATAGAATAGAATAGAATAGAATAGAATAGAATAGAATAGAATAGAATAGAATAGAATAGAATAGAATAGAATAGAATAGAATAGAATAGAATAGAATAGAATAGAATAGAATAGAATAGAATAGAATAGAATAGAATAGAATAGAATAGAATAGAATAGAATAGAATAGAATAGAATAAAATAGAATAGAGTAGAATAGAATAGAATAGAATAGAATAGAATAGAATAGAATAGAATAGAATAGAATAGAATAGAATAGAATAGAATAGAATAGAATAGAATAGAATAGAATAGAATAGAATAGAATAGAATAGAATAGAATAGAATAGAATAGAATAGAATAGAATAGAATAGAATAGAATAGAATAGAATAGAATAGAATAGAATAAAATAGAATAGAATAGAATAGAGTAGAATAGAATAGAATAGAATAGAATAGAATAGAATAGAATAGAATAGAATAGAATAGAATAGAATAGAATAGAATAGAATAGAATAGAATAGAATAGAATAGAATATAATAGAATAGAATAGAATAGAATAGAATAGAATAAAATAGAATAAAATAGAATAGAATCGAATAGAATAGAATAGAATAGAATAGAATAGAATAGAATAGAATAGAATAGAATAGAATAGAATAGAATAGAATAGAATAGAATAGAATAGAATAGAATAGAATAGAATAGAATAGAATAGAATAGAATAGAATAGAATAGAATAGAATAGAATAGAATAGAATAGAATAGAATAGAATAGAATAGAATAGAATAGAATAGAATAGAATAGAATAGAATAGAATAGAATAGAATAGAATAGAATAGAATAGAATAGAATAGAATAGAATAGAATAGAATAGAATAGAATAGAATAGAATAGAATAGAATAGAATAGAATAGAATAGAATAGAATAGAATAGAATAGAATAGAATAGAATAGAATAGAATAGAATAGAATAGAATAGAATAGAATAGAATAGAATAGAATAGAATAGAATAGAATAGAATAGAATAGAATAGAATAGAATAGAATAGAATAGAATAGAATAGCCATGTGCCAGTGACAGTTGTACATATATTTCATAGTTCCGAAATAAAAGTGTAAAGATAGGAAGATCCATGCATTCTTCAGTATCTCCACAACTAATGAGAAAAATCGAAGCATGCGACCAAAAAAGTGTTTACTGTTTACTATTATATGCTAAAGCATAGCGGTGGTTCCAACAATTCAACACACATCTCCTTGTATTTCAACGGTGAGCCATACTTTGGCAGGTCAATCGTTAAAAATATCAATAAATTTATGAAAATCTTTAGTCAGGTCGCGAGTAACGCCGGCATACGATCCCCATGCGACAAGAACTGAAAATTAGCCAGTAACCAGAACCGTAAGACTGGTTTCAAAAATAAGCACGATATAAGGGCGCCACACGAATTGGCTAAGTATAACCATTTGAACCTTTTCCGCATCTGTGACTTTTTGCTGATAGGTGAAGAAGTCAACACATTTCTGAAACTGATATTAAATGACGTTGAAACATGTGTCACAGATAAGAAGAACAGTCGAAATGATCGTCGCTAAATTGCGGTGAGCCAGCACAAACAATTGCTGACCTCAGATTTATAGTCACGAATGTTTTTCGGCTTGTTTGCGGCGACTGAAAGAGTAAGACCCACTAATAGGTATTCTCATCGCGACAAATACTCAAATTGGGCATCTACTGATTATCTGATAAGAGCAGGCGATTAACTGGAAGCGTCAGAGTATGTGTGTATCAAAACAGCACCGGCCGCTTACATTTTTACAATACACTACGGTGGTATTTGGCCAAATAAATTTGGTCACGAAATATTTTTGGCTTTTAATAGTTGCTGATACTTTTCTTGGTTAAATTTGAGGACAAATTCCATACAGTTTTATGCATAAAAATTAAGACTTTATCGCATATGCCGTCGCACTATCACAGAAATAGGGACGAGAATGTTAGAAGAAAAAGAAATTTCGGAAATAACAGAATAAAATGCTATGTTTACAACCACCAGTGTGACGTCTCATATTCTGTCACCGTTGAGAGCGGTACAGTGGTACGAGATGGACGCCACATGTGTATTCTGTACATTGTGCATAATCCCATTTGCCCTTAACCAGTTGAGTTAGAGCTTTTTCTCTCTCTCTCCCTCTCTTTTGATTTTGTGTGCAAATAGGTGGCCAATAACTATGGTGAAAATCAAAATTTTAAGGGGAACTTTGGCTGCCACGTCACGGGAATATTCGCCAGCCGAAATCTGCGCGCTCATTTCACACGTATTCACGTACTCGTCCAGTCAGTCTGATCAACAGACGGCAGCGAAGTACCATGATTGAGGGCTGTGTTGGCTTTTTTCGTATATTATATAACCAATCTATTTCGTAACCAGATCGCTGTTATGACTCCGGTTACGTCAGCAAATCAGCTTATTTCTTCAAAATCGCTTAAGCTACTCCCACTTTTCAAGAATCTGAAAAATTTTCCAGATGACACAGAGTTGGTCTCCAATTTTGCATGCGAAAATGAGCTTTTTAAGTTTCTTATCAATAGGGATGATTATTTCCGGTAATCGCAGATTTACTAAGTATTCCTGAAAATCGCAAAATCTATAGAGCAAAATGGGGCATATTTGATTTAGGGAGAACGATATAAAGTGTTACCAACTTCACACTCCTTGTATCTTTAAAACAGCGCATGACATCAACGTCAAAATTGTTCTAATGACAGTTCAATATAGTGTTTATAAGCCATCAAAAGCATTTGCGTCTCAGTTTCGTTGATTTTTTTTTTCTGTGATGGAATTCAAACGTAATAGTGTGATTGCGTTATATTCGATATATGGAAAATCACAACCAGCCATTGTTCGTGAGCTCAGTCACCTCAAAGTGAATAAAATGTTTGTGTATCGCATTATAAAACGTTACAATGACACTGGCAGCATTGCAAAACGCTATGGAAGTGGACCAAAAAAAACCGCAACAATGCCAGAAATGTTTCGGAAAGTGAAGGCTCGACTTGAACGAAATCCACGTGGAAATGGAAGAAAAAAGAACTGAAAATAGCATTCGACGCATATTGAAAAATGAGCTCAAGGTCAAGGTTACAAGTTTCAAAAAGCACACGATCTTTCACCACAGCAAAAAAAAGTTCGGTGCGCAAAGAGCAAAGAGCACGAACGTGGCGAATTTCCTAACATTGTGTTTTCTGATGAAAAAAAATTCCGAATTGAGCAGTTCATACACACTCAAAACGACCGTGACCGCTGATGGACGCTCTCCAATCGTTTTTATCGAGCCTGGTGTCAAAGCGAATGGGACTTATTATCGGGAAAATGTTTTAGAAGCTGCTCATAAAGCTCGTGTGAACCATGAATGGTTAAAAAATCATGTTCCACATTTCATTTCGTCCACACAATGGCTTTCGAATTCGCCAGACGCAAATCCGATGGACTATTCCATCTGGTCCATTTTGGAGAGCAAGGTGAGGATTAAAAAATTTGCCAGTATGGATGCGCTGAAAAACGCGATTATACGAGTATGGGCCAAAATACCTCAAGATCGCATTCGTGCAGCATGCAACTCATTTTTTGACCGTTTGAAGGCTATAGCCAAGGCGAAAGGTCATATCGAGCTAAAGTGAATATATGTGAAAATTGTAATCATTTTTGAACAATTTTGCCTTTGAAATCAATAAAAACTAGTTTCACACAGAAAAGTTATGGTGTTTTGAATAGGTAACACTTCATATCGTTCACCCTGTATATCGAAAAATCACTTCACTACATTAATTCCATTGTGATAGTGGAGCAAAAAACGAACTGGATATTTTATTTAATCATTAAATCAATATATATTACATATTTGAAAAGAAGAAATTACATATTTGCCATATTTGTTAACCCTTCGTTAGGCACATGGATTTTTGGTTAGGCACGTGGTCTACAATCGTGGACCATTTTAATATTATGACTAAAAGTGTTATTCATTTGTGTTTCTTAATAATACTTCATAAGTATATTCTGTGATTTAATGTGAGGAATATAAACTAATATTTTCACTAAAATATTTGTGTATCTTCTGTAAATTCAATAAAAACATGAATGTGTGTGTTTTTAACATTTATTGCAATTCATAAAAGTTTTTTCTTATAACTAATGGACGATTTACAAAAGAGTTTTTATTATTCGTAAAACTTAAAATAAAAATATGTAAAATTCAATTCTTTAAATAAAAAAATAAAAGTTCAGTACAAAGCTTATATGTTATGGTTTCTGAAAACTGCTTATATTTCCTCACTGAGACATTCCGTGCAACTTTCCCTCATATGATTTTTGCAAGGAAATCTGCCGCATTTAGTACACGACTTTCGGGATGATTTGTTCATATTGCGAGGGCAAATATGACAACGTCCGACATAGTTACTTGGTGATTGAGTGGGTTGTGGTGCAATGCCTGGGATGCCAAGAAGGTTGTGGGCTCGCTGCCTCATTTCCCTGGGTAGTCGAGGATTCTTTGATCTAACTTCAATTTGTGGTCGAATGAGCTACCAAGCGCATTTTTCAAGAAAATCACTTGGTTTTTTTCATCATTTGTTTGCTCATCTATTGCGTTATCATGGTGCATAGATGATATCAGGATCACTGACCAGCTTTTTTTTCGGGCAGTACGACACTAGTGTACAATTTTCTTGGAAACCAAAAATACTTGACTTTCCTGTACGATTCTTCCTGGGAAGGACTTCTTTGGGAACTTCGCGTTTATTTTTTCTCACAGTTCCCAAATATGTAAGCTTTTTCTTTAGCAAATTATTAACCGACGATAAGCTGCTGAACCAATTGTCACCAGTAATATTGCGATTAGTTCCTGCGACTGGCTCCACCAATCGAAGAGTTATCCCTTCCGCACTATTGCTAAGTTTTTATGGTCCGTCCGGCTGAGTTCCCATATAAGTTTCCAAATTAAAAGTGTAATACGTTTTTGCATCCACCATCGCGAAAGTTTTAATGCCTTGACTTGCTTTTAGTTTTAATGTATTGCTTAAACGCGCAACGTCCTCTAAATGCTAATATATAGTTGTTCATCCACAGTAAGAAACTCACTACCAATAAAATTACTTTGAAAGTTGACCAGGAATACTTCAGAAAGTTCTCTTATAGGCGCCAATTTATCAATTGCTCTTCTCTGCTGTCTTGTATTGATGCCATCAAATCGCAGGCATCTTATCAGAAATCGAAACCGTTTCTCGCACATCGCTAGGTAGCACGATTCAACCCCGCTTCCTTGGGAATTGTCCCAAATTTTATGAAGATTTTTTCTCGAGCTTCTAAGAGCGCCAATCAAAAACAAAATGCCAATGAAAGCGCGAATTTCGGTGTCATCGGTTTCTCTTGCATCTGGATTCATTCTATCTTCTTCAAAGTAAACCCGTACTTTTTGAATATACAAATTTGTGGAAACGGTTATTATTCTTATAACCGAATCATTCACAAATAAATTTAGGCACTCAATTACTGTTTCAACATTGCGCGCATTACCTTTTGTACCCGGCAAAAGTTTGATTATATTGTGCGAACGAATACGAACTTGCAAATTGGGTCTGGTTTTCTTCCACTTAGTGGCATTGTCTTTTCCTAAATAGAAATTTTGGGGATGAGATGCACCAGAATCGTCTGAAAGAATTTCATCATCGCTTGATCCTTCTAGTTCCGATTCGGTCTCGTGGTCACTCTCTTCAGCAGCATTCACATTGATATCCGTATCTTCGTCAACCTCCGTCTCGTTTTCTTCATCCATAGCATTTTCTTCACTACTTGATAGCTCGGAGAGCCATCTTTCCCATACTTCAGGATTTTTGCAGCTTTCCATCGTCTTTTTTTGGAATCAGACATAATATTATCTGAAACTAATTAAATTAGCACACTTTTGAGAAAAAAAATAAGCAAAACTTACCTGAACTTAATTCAAATATTTAATATATCAAGTAATATTGCCGCAAGAAAAAGTAACGTTGTTAGTCACCTGGTCTACATATGTAGACCAGCACTGTTCAGACCTTGATAAAACTTACAACTGCACGTCAAACCCGCACTGAATGCACTAATTGGATAAAGAGATTAATTATAAACAGCTATTAAAAAGCTTAGGTAATTTAAGAGACAAATTTAAGGAGTTGCACGACTTTGAAAAAAAGTGGTCTACGATTGTAGACCACGTGCCTAATGAAGGGTTAATTATAAAAAATATTTCAATTCATGTCAAGATGATACGTGGTATCCTTTTTGTTTTTGTTTTTTTTGCACATAGTGTAAATCTGCTCACATGACAGCAACTTAATACATCATTTGGGCTTTTTATAAATTTGGTTGTTATAGTATTTTACGTATACTTATATATGTAGGTATGTTCTTATGTATTCACATAATTGCATACATTGATAAGCGGAAGAGTATATTACTCAGATATCGTATTTTTCTCACTCCGCTCTCAGCCGACAATAATAATTCACAAAAGGGTTTTTTTCGTTTTGTAACACTAATCCATTTGGGTTGAATTGTATTCAATTTAGCTGCGTTATAATTCTAATTGAGTTTTGACTGTTGATGGTTTCAAATGAATAATTACGGCAAAATTAAGCTAATGGCCTCAGAGTAGTCAAGTGAATAATTCGAATGCATTTACGAAACCAATACCCAAGTACCTAAGTGTATTGTATGTTTGTATGTATGTGCGTATGTGTATGTGCGTATGTGTATGTGCGTATGTGTATGTGCGTATGTATGTTCGTGTATATTTAAGGGGGGGGTAGGGTCACAAAATCGAAATTTTTTTTCTTCACTCATCTTATAGTAAATCATTTCAAGAATGTTGTGTCAAAATTTTAAGTGGATCGGAGCAGAACTCTCAAAGTTATAGCCTTTGTAGGCTCTCTACCTCGAATGCGGAGCATCGATAATTTCTCAGAGTCATTTTTTCAAACGCGTTTTTCCCGAAACGACTTCTTAAAAGTCGGTGCCAATCACAACTCCGAAACTATTCAACCGATTCTTTTCAAATTTGGCACACGTTTTCTAAATCAAAAATACCTCCCCCCTACACTGTTTTTTTTTTATTTTTTTTTTTTTAAGGTTGTTTTTCACTTACAAATATGGCGAAATTTTTCGCCAAAAATGCTCGTTTTACGTTTTTTTGCCACCAAAACTACAAAAATGAAAAAAAAAAAATTTTATTAATGTAGGGGGGAGCATTACGTCATACTTTAACTGAAAAATTCGACTTTTTTAGTTTCAGATGATTCTACGACGAATGCCGATTGGCACCGCAGAGCACTTCTCGAAAAACATATCTCCAAAAAAACTCTGTCATGGGCTTATTTGTCAATATTTTATTATTAATATCTTTTAAAAACTTATTGAAAAGATGTACAATAACATGCAACTGATTTTATTAAAGTATCTTAAGCCATATTTCTGTAAAAAATTCAAAAAAAAGTGTTTTTTTTTAGCCCTAAACCCTACCCCCCCTTAAGTAAATAACACTTAGATCGCTTTCAAGGAAAATACTTTAATACATACTGTGACACGTGGAACTATATATTTACACGCGATATAGGAAAATTAATTTACATACATTATAAAAAGCTCATTAATATAATTGACTGTGTTTGTGCTACCTGTTATCGAACACTGAGAATGAAAGCGGAATTGAACTTTTCAAGGATTTAATTAATTGAGGGCATTCAGATTGATTGCATTTGATGCAGTGAGTCAAAAGAATGCTTTCAAATTTAGTTATTCGATAACTAAAAATAGTTATTTTGGGTAGAAACTTTTATGAAAATATTTATCAATTTCTAAATATAGTATGTCGTGTGCACGTTTTTACTACTATGATATTACAAATGACTCTATTTTATTAAATGTTGGTTAAGAGGAATAGCGTGAGTAAATCGAAGGCTAAGATATTCCAGCTTAATTGCGGTTACTCAATTTTTTTTTTCGATTAAGGGTCTGCTCTTGAAGCCACACTTTGACTTCCTGCATAGACGAATGTCTTTGACTAATCAACCTGAAAATTTTATAAACCAGTCTACGCGTCTAGGTTAACTGGTAACTTAAGAACATAAAAAAAATGTTCAATGTTTTTTAGCTAATTCGGAAATTTCTCAATATTTTTCGGTGCTCAAAATTTTCTGTTCTTTGTTTTTCAGAAGTATTTTGAAGAAGACATTATAAAAAAAGTTTGTTTAACTTTATTTAAACTTTTGAAGAGGAAAATATGTAAGTTTTTAGTTAGTTCGGACTTCAAAATACAGAAAATTATGAGGAGGAAACTTTTTAAATTTTTCTGATTTTTCAGTGAGCTCGTGGTTCAAAATACAGGAAATGGGGATGAAGTAATACTATAATTTTTTTGTTAGTTCGGACTTCAAAACACAGGAAATGGCAAATAAAACTTTTTTTTGTTTGTTCTTAGATCTCCATTTATTTCATACAATCTGTCATAACAATAACAATAAGTACTACTATTACCTACAATTTAAAGAAGAATAACTTAGAGTAAAAACTCCCAGTGGAGTTCGTTACTTAATAATGAATATCATATAACATACCTATATATTACACAATTTTATGACTTTTGCATTTACGTTTTTTTGCGTTTTAAAGCTTTGCATTAAGTCGTTAGGCTGACATTTTTTTAATCTTGAATAGTAGCTTATCTTGGAAAGGTTATTTGCTCGGTTATTCGGATGAGTCGCAAGTCGGTTGTTGTATCTCAGGCTGAGGTTGTTTATTTCTTTATTTTTGGTCACGGTGCAGTATTTCGTTTCGTACAAATCATGGCGCATTGGCACACATACGAAGCATCTTTGACTGAAATCTTTGCATAATTTCTAGATTTGATTTTGCAGCTGAGCCCTATAATTGAACTCCGTACGTCCTTATCAGTATCAGAATAGATTTGTAAATAAGCAACTTATTGTCTAGTATTAGTGCTGAATTGTAGCCGATTAACCAGTGTATTGATCGCAATTTCAGTCCAAGTTGTTTTCGCTTTAAAAATATATGCGATCACCAAGTAGGACCCTGGTTTAATAGAATAAGTACATATTTGGCATTATCTGTTTGAGGTATTGGAACACTGTTAAGAGAAACGGCAGGACATGAGACATTTCGAAGTGTGAATGTTATCTGCGCCGATTTGCTTTCGTTAGCTTTTATGCGCCAATATTTTGATCCAATTGAGGGAAGGGTACTCCTGGCAATAACGACATTATCATCTGCATACGTGGCTGCATATGTGTTCTTTGAACACAAAGTGGCAGGTCGGTTGTGAACACGGTGTACAAGACGGGGCTTAGAAAACTTCCTTGTGCTACAACTGCTCTAATTGCGTGGGGGTTAGTGGTTTCGTTGTTTACTTTAACAAGAAAATGTCTATTTGCAAGATGATTTTATGAGTTGGTAAACCCTCCTCTAGCTTGTATAGCAGACCTTCATGCCAGACTTTATCGAAGGCTTGCGTTAAATCTAAAAATGCCGCTGTACAGAATTGCCTCCTCTCAAGGGCTTGTCTAGCGAAATAATGCACACAATTGACTTGCTCTATGGTGGAGTGATACGTACGAAAACCAAATTGGTGGGCTGGAATGAGATTCCATTGCGCAATTATTGGATTTATCCTTTTTAAAAGCAGCTTTTCGGAGAGTTTAGAGGCAACAGGCAATAGACTTATTGGCCTGTAATTGAAGACCGCGCTCGGGGTCTTCCCTGGCTTTTGTATAAGGATAATTTCAGCAACTTTCACTGAGTTGGGAAATACGCTTGTCTGATTATCGCGTCAAATATAATGGTGAGGAATTTATATCCACATATGAACAGTTCTTTTAAAACCTTACTTGTTATTAAATCGTAACCTGGCGCCTTTTTGGTTGTAAGAGTTTTGGTTGCTGCGTATTTAACTTCTTTCCGGGTAAATCGTACAGTCGGAAAATCCATTTGAAACGGAGCTGAGAGAAATTCGTTAACTTCTGAGTCTACCTCCACACTTTGACTCGAAAATGGTTGGAAAACATTTGTTAGATGTTTGGCAAACTCTACTGTTTTCGGTTTACCTGTTTTTGCCCAATCACCATTACACGTTTTTATCGCTGCGTTGTGAGGTGTTGGTTGTGACATCTTTCTCATTGGCTTCCAGAGTGAGTAGTCAGTAGCTTCCGTAGGTGACAAGTTAGATAAGTATTCATACAGTTCTGAGTTGTTCGCGTCTCTTATAGTATTTCTGAATTGTTTTGTGAGCTTATTTAGCTTTTTCGACAGATTGACAATTGTTTCTCGTGCTTTGCCATATGCGCCGGAGCTTGCGTTTTTCTGATATTAATATTTTGACGCGATCGTTAATGTGTGCTTCAGCGTGAGTGTGCTTAATTTCCGGCGTAGCGGTCCACGCAGCTGTTTGAATGAAGTTGTTGAAAATCTCAACGGTCGTGCCCAGATCAGAGTTGGATTTTAGAGGAATATTTAGCCACAGTGAAACCTCGACCAGTTCTTTAAAGTATTCCCAATTTGTCATTTTATTGTGCAGTTTTGGTGCCATTTCACTAGAGTTTATTGTTAACAGCAAAGGTGAGTGGTCTGATGAGTGATCTAGACATGTGTCTATGGATACCTGATTTTTAGGTGCACCTTTGCATATGCAAAAATCTATAAGATTTGGTGTTTTATTTGGTAAGTAAGTGGGTTGTTCTGTCGAGACGTGGAATAATTTATTGGCCTGCATTGCTTTGAGAAGTTCACGCTCTCTTGGAGTTATTAAGCTTGAGCCCCATTGCGGATGTTTCGCATTGTATTCGCCATTTGCTATAAATCTAGGTCCCAACGATTTGAAATACCTTTGGTATTCAACGCTTTTTATTGATTGATTTGGCGTGCAGTACACAGAAGCAATCAAAAGAGAGAGCTCTTTCCCTCTATGACTGTTATAGCAGTCGATGGTATATTGTAATTTTTAGTGTTTCCATGAACCATATGCGCAATATTATTTTTGATTAAGATGGCCGTGCCTCTTTTTGCTGTACCAGCAGAATGATTTGTGTGGTATAAATCATATTTTGGAATTTTGACGTAACATTTATCTGTCAAGTGTGTTTCAGATATTAACGTTAAGCCAATATTTTTATCTGCTAGAAATACTTTCACTTCGTAGCTGTGCTGGATGAGCCCATTGGTTTTCCAAATTGCAAGCAGTAGCGGCCTATTCATTATGGAACATTCGGGAGCACGGCTGTAAGCAGATTGAGTACAGTACCCGTCTTTTCAACTAAAGTTCTGACCATTCTTTTCAGTTCTTCTATTTCATTATTGTTTTCTTTCTGTACAGTACCTTTTTCAATAGTTGGTTGTGGTTTTTCTTGTGCTCGGTTATTGATTTTTAGAGCTTCCGCATAGGACAGGGTGTTTTTTGTTATTGCGGGTTGTGAGATTTTGGAGTTAGGGGCAACATTTGGCAGCTCTTTTTTTCGTAGCGTTGGATACACTTTTCGTTGTAGGTCTTTGTAAATAGTACAACCCTTGTAATTGGCGGGATGGTTACCATCAGATAGCACGTTAAATGCGGTCCTTTGAAATTCCCCCTTTTCGCAAAGTCAGCGGTTAAGTGATTACCACCGCATTTAACGCATATTGGGCTACGATTGAAAAAGTGCTTTGTACTATATATCCGTAGCGTTGACATCTTGTGCATTGTGGAATTTCGCGCCGTTTTCTTGGTGCTTCAAATTTAATTTTTGTATAAAGCAGATTATCACTCTTTATTTTTGTTGCCTGCTTTGAGGCTATTGTAGAACATTGGAAGGGTGTTTTTGTTCTCCATTGACGCATATTGCAAATATTTACCACTTGGTGGCCAAGGTTTTCTATTGCTTCCCGAATGTCGTCTGTAGGTGTCGATGAATGCATACCTTTAAGAACTATATTAAAGTTACGTTCTTGTTTTAATTTATATGTATGGAACTCAGTTTTCTTTTCCGCTAGGGCCGCAGTTATTGTAGTGTATTGTTTTGCTGACTGTGGTTGGATTTTTACTTCGTTTCCTCGAGTAACTTTTAATACGAAGCCATCTACGGCAACATTTAAGAGTAGTTCTTGAAGTGGCTGGATGTTGCTCACTCCAGATACAAATATCGGTGGGGGCCTAGGTTCCTTGCGCATTTGGGATGGGAGAGTACTACGACTGATTTCCTCTTGGTCGAGTACTGCGAATCGATTTGAGTTGCTTGCAGAAGGCGTTGATAGCCAGTAGTTGTCAAGCTTTGATTGTTTTGTTTTATTAGGTGTATATTTACCTGGACTAGATCTCCCGCGCTTTGCAGGCGTAGCATCTTTATTCATGTGTTTGATGTTTTTCGTGATGACTTTCGGAGAGGCCGATTTATCGTTGGTTGTTGGTGACACTCACTGAGAGCTCCAAGATTCTTTTTGTCTGGATATTTGATTCCTTGTTTGCGCAAACTTTTGTTTGTTCGGCGACTGAGCTGCGTACATGTCTTTAAAAGTTTAAAGTAGTATGTAAAGAAAATTTACGTTTTACAACACTGTTTTCGAATGTCAGCACCGTGAAACACCTGTAGTGTTAAATTTGTTTGGGAGTTCACTTTCACTTTCCCTTTTAGTTTTTTTGACGTTTTTGGCTATAATAAAACGAACAAAAAAAATGTTGTGATCCTTTATTATTTCGAACAAAATTTGGAAAATTTGCCTTCACAGCGCTAGGAGAAAGCTTGTTATTGCGACTCGATAGCAGCTGCGAGAGCTGCTAATTTTTATTGAGTTTTTTTGCTTTTGGCGCCCCCGCGCTGCGTGCTTCTTTTAAATTCTTCCCCAATTCTTCCGCTCGCTAAGAAACGCTATATTGTAAAAAAACTGGTATTATTTTATTAGTTCGGACCCCAAAATGTAAAAAATTTTGATGAAGAACATTTTTAACTTTTTATTTATATTAGTTTGGACTTGGAAATACAGGAAATTTCGAAGAAAATAATTTAAAACTTTTCTAATTAATTTCGACTTCAAAACACAGAAAATAGCGAAAGGAAAAAGTGTTAAATTTAATAAATTAGGCCCCACAATACAGCAAGTCTGGAAGAAAAAAATGTAGAATTTTGTAGTTAATTCAAACACTAAAATATAGGAAATGGCGAAGAAGAAACTTTCTACAATAATTTTTTTTTTTATTTCGTTCGGACTTCAATATACAAGAAATGAGTAAAAGAAAAGGAGTTTTGAAGAGGAAACTCAAATCTTTTAGTTAATTCGGACTTCAAAATACGTATAATATTCAGAGATACAAATTTTAATTTTTTAGTTAATTCTGGGCTTCAAAATACAAGAAATTAAAAAAAAAAAATTGTTTCCATTCTTTTCAAAGAACAAGAAACGATGAAGAAGAATATTTTTATTTTTTTACAATAATTAGCTCGGACTTTAACATAGAAGAAAGTTTGAAGAAGAAAATTTTTCTTTTTTATTTAGGTTGGATTCCCAAATACAGGAACTTTTGAATTTTAATTTTTAGTTAGTTTTAAATACAGAAAATTTTTGAAAAACGTTGTTAAACTTTTTTAGTTAGTTCCGACATCAAAATACAGAAAATATTTTTTGATGGTTAGTAATATTTATGTAAAGAGGGGTCCTATTTCCCTTTTTGATCGATAAAAATAGTAATCGAATTTTGGATTTATTAAAATATTATTATATTAAAATCGAT
The DNA here is from genome assembly GCF_028408465.1 of Anastrepha ludens. NCBI lineage: Eukaryota > Metazoa > Arthropoda > Insecta > Diptera > Tephritidae > Anastrepha > Anastrepha ludens. The sequence continues at coordinate 78,615,776 of NC_071501.1, read as the reverse complement.
AAAGAAAATTATCGATAATAAATGAAGCAAATTATTAGTAAAATAATGGCAGAAATGTTACATAAAAATACCACATGAAAAGATTTAGCTGTATTCGACAGCAATGGGCTGTTTTTCAGAAACTGGGTATCAAAAATTCATTTCCGTTAAAGATATCGCTAAAAATTTATGATCTTTTAAAAATGGATGAAAAAAAGAAAAGTCTAAAGGTCTCAAAAAAAAAAAAAATAATGTGTGTACGGTTAAAGACAAACTCGATAAAAAGAATTTATTTGTGTTAAAAATAATAAAGCAACGAAATGAACAATTCTTTAAAAATCGATAAATTTAACATATATTAATTCACTGTAAATTTAAGAAATATAAGAATAATTGTACAGAATAATTATATGAATGTTTATAAAAAATTATAGAAGGATAATCGTTTAAAGCAGCGATTTGAGAAATTGATTAGAAATCGATAAAAATAAAAAAAATTCATTGTAAATGACTGAATCTATATATAAGAGAGGATATGCGATTAGGGAAGCGCTATTAAAAACTTAATCAAAAACAAAAAACAATATATCAATAAAATTATGTTATCGATAAATTATTGATTATGAAATTAACAAACAAATAAAGAGTTATCGATAAAATGCTCTCAAAGCTTGATATATATTTATATGTGTATATTTGAATATATGAAATTGATATACCTACATATTAAATTCGATAATTGGTTAAAAATTCATAGCAGGAAAAAGAAAATTAAAAAAATTAGTTAATCGGTTAAAAGCAATATTTCAATAATATCTAAATTTTAATAAATTTGAAATACGTTTTTGCCGAAAAACTTCCACGGAAAGAGAGCAACTAGTTAATCGGTTAAAAGCAATATTTCAATAATATCTAAATCTTAATAAATTTGAAACACCTTTTTGCCGAAAAACTTCCACGGAAAGAGAGCAACTGCGATAGTCGTACAAAACAACTTTTCACTCATAGAATGCTGTTGTTAATGCTGGTACTTGTGTGAGCGATCGGTTTTTCAGCTTTCAACTGAAGGCAGCTATGCATTTTTCATAGATATTCTAAAGAAATTTGACTATTTGCTTTCGCGAAATAATTTGATGTTTTTTTAATCCAAAAACCCCAAAGATGACTCCAAACAAAATACCCACTTCAGCAGTTAGCACAGTTCACCATAAAAAATCACGCGTTACGACTATAAAAAGTTCCTATAATTTTCTTTATACAGAAAAGGGTTGTTTGACATAATATTTATAATAGATTGTCGCTTGCGGTGCGGTATAAGTTATGCTTGTCAACATTCATGAATGCATTATGCGTTACGTATACGCCATGCCGGTCTCGATTGAGTAGCTATTGATGCTAAGTGAATAAATTTAATTAACTCTTTTCCCTTTTGGTGGACTTCAAATCAATTTAGTTAATTCCATAGTGAAACTGCATTTGAGACCACCACGGAAAATGACCGAAATATACAAATCCGCCTTAGGTTCTGAATAAACTGACTTTTTCGCATTCATTACCATAAAAAAATGTTTCGTGCCAAAAATGACAATCAAAATCTGCATTTTTGTCTAACCGCTGCAGACAGTTAGCAAAGAAAAATAAATGTTTTGTATAAAATTATGTTTTAGGCGATGGGAAAATTCTCTGAATTTAAAATTGAGTGCTAATGACTTGAGGCGAAAGTAATATTTCAACAAAATTAGAAGCAAGAGAATACAAACATTAGCATAATGATGAAATAATTCTTGAATTTTTATTTCGCTTTGTAGAATTTTTAATTTTTTCAGTGACAGAAGTTTGTGTGTCGTTTAATGCTATTTAAATTCAAATTCATAATCAAATTCACCACGAAACTCGAAACTTTCTTGCGGTTTGTGAGCACTAAATGAAAATCGCGGAAAAAAAGAAAATCGCAAAATGTAAATCTACAAACAAACTAAGATGCCGTCAAACAATAAACAGACCGACTGGCGCATCATTAACATGGTCGAAACGGCCACTGTGGCCGGGAAAGCAGAAGCAGCAACAACATCAAAATCAACAATGCCATCAACCTCGCTATCAACCATCATTATTACTCTACGCAACCAAAAAGCGGTTTTACACATACACACACACACCCCCTAAGAGGTGCGGTGGGTACCCACTCTGGCCACTATCACACGCTGTGCAAATAAAATGCCGACCACAGCACCCAATTTTAATTAGTGAAATTATTCTCTGTGTACCTTCGACAAACGCCTCGCCACTTATGCGGTTCCCCGCCTCTAAATTACTCACAAATACAGCGCCAGTGTCATTACGTGTGACTTGAAGTAGGCGTGACTGGCTCACTTAAATGTATGCGCGTAAGTGTGTGTGGGTGTACGTTTGTACGTCATGAGGGTCAGTCGCCTTTCGCTGAGGGCATTGTTCATTGCTTGTTTAGTTTTATTTTTTTCTATTTACTTTTGCTCTTCCTTTATAAACATATTTTAGCTTTTATGCGCTTAAGTACATTTTGTTAATTGTGACGTCTGGCTTGCTTTTCACGGCTACTCATTTCCACATTTTTCTTTAGTACATGTATCTGTAGGTTTGTGTGTGATCTAAGTTAACTTGTTGACTTCTGTTTGTCGTTTATGAACACATTTGATGTTAAATTTTGTAGTGATGACTTTAAAACCTATAACGGAATATGCGCTTAAATAAAAAAGAAGCTGAAGGAAATTATAATTTGTTGAAGATAAGAAATTGTCTAGTAGAGTGGTCCATCTACACACCCAAGCCAAAAAGGAAACTCAAGTTCTTATAAATGAAAAGAACACGCATGGCGGCGTTTCTTGAAAATATTTACCTAGAATGCTAGTCTCGATTGCCATATTGGGAAATACGCCTAATGCTAAAATAACTTTAGTTATTTGACTGCGTTTTGATTTGTTATACACTGATGTCAGATAAGGAGACGCGTTAAACTTTGTTCTAAAATTTGGTAAACCTTTTACCTCAAGAAGGGCGTGAGTCTTCAAAAAGCAAGTAATTATAACTGATAATAATCCAGCTAAAACGTTGCGCGTACCAGGAGTTAATTTAAAGAGATAAAGAAACACTTAGTGACGATGAATTTTCAAGTCGCCCATGGAGTGGAGTATCCCCAGAAAACACTAAACAAGTGTGTGATTTCTTTAAAAATGAAAAAAAATAAATTAAATTATATCTGAAAATCACCGAACCAGAATTTTGGATATCTCAGGCAACTCACATTTTGACACGGTTTTTAGGTCTTCGTACTTCGCACTTTAATATTTGTGACACACAACTTGACACATCTCAAACAAATCTTTTGCATCGAGTATTGTATGAACATTCGAGCGATTGAGGGATCCAAGCATTGTCTTATTACATTTACTTGTTTTAAGAATTGTTTTTTTTTGTCCTGTAGGCTTTATTGTAATAGGAAGTAGATTGAAAGAAAAAAAAATTACAAAAAAAAATATTGTATTGTATATAATTTTGAGATTTGTTCAATGTTGAGAATTTTGGTATACATTTTGTTTTAAATGAAGTACCTCCGGTTCTTTTTAACATTTTAGTAAAACGCGAACAGCTCAAACCGTTGACTATTCTAAAACGTGAATAAGGCGAGAAAGTTTTATAACATGAACAAAAAGCATTTCAAAGTTTGCACTTATTTTGCATTGTGCTCAAATATCTCTGAACTTGGGGTAAGTAATGCTCCAGTAGTTAAGTTATGCGCTCTATTTGTGGTTGCGAGCAACGCGCCAAGCATTTCAATCGCAATTCCGCCTTGACATGATGCCTTAGATTTGCTGCATAAAAATGAATTTTACGAAACCTATTTGCTTGATGTGAAAAAGATGGGTTTCTGAATTTAAACATGGTTGTATAATCCTTGAAGATGATCCACGTCAAGGACGTTAAAATACAGCAACAACAGCAGAAATCGTAGAAAAAATGCGGGATCTGGCATTGGAAAATCGTCGCGTGATTGAAAGAGATTTAGTACAATAGAAGCTCTGAGCATCTCATTGGGCAGTTTAAGCAATATTTTGACTAAAGTATTGGGTTTGAGAAAGCTATGTGCACAAAATTGGCGGCGCATTCCGAATACGCCAGTAATGGAACAAAAACACATTCGAATGGGACTTTCTCAACAACATTTAGAGCATCTCCGAAAGGATAAAGTGGTTTTAGTGCTTCGATTCATCACCATGGATGAGACTTGGGTCTATTACCATGATCTTAAATCAAAACAGGGGTGATGGGGGATGGGTGGGAGGGGTAAAGCGTGATGTGAATCTGTTTCTTCGGCTCCGAAACGAGTTCGTTTGCAGAAGTCCAGAAATCGGCCAAGAGAGTGCTCGCATCAGTGTTTTGTGATGCGAAGAGAATTTCGTTGCGGGATTACTTGCGAACTGGCAAAAAAATAAATTTTGAATATTATTGTAACCTCTTAGATCAGCTGAAAGAAAAAAAAATCGTGAAATAAGACTCAGTTTGCAAACGAAAAAAAATATTTTTCATCAGGAAAAACGCACAAGAGCATTTTGACAATGGCTGAAATCCATCTGCATCCACTGTATTCACCAGATTTGGGCCTAGCAACTTCCATTTCTTTCCCGACCTAAAAAACTGCATGCGTGGAAAGCGTTTTTCATTATTTGATGAGGTGATAAGAGCTGTGGGAGCGCATTTTGCTATCCTTCCGGGTTCTCACTTCAAGGATGGAATCAATAAATTAGACACTCGTTGGATCAAATATATTGATATTCAGGTAGACTATACTGAATCTTTTTTCAGTAAAAGTTTATTGCTAGTTAATTTTTTTTCCACAATCACTAAATTTTCAGTGCTAATGGATTTTACATTTTAACTATCACTGAATAGACGACAGTGGTAGCGCAATTTAGTGGTAGTCCAAAAATGCCCAACCCTGAAACAGAGTACGAGTCGAAAGAACTTTTTTTTTTCATTTTTATGCGACTAAATGCCTTTATTTGTTCCACTGTAATTTGATTTAAATTTATTTTCATTAAAATGTTTTTTGTACTATTACTATTTTTAGAACATTGTGACATTGCACTGATTTTTGAGAATTTTTTCCGGATGGCCTCTGGTGTTTTCTTCCACAGAAAAAAAAGATTCTCATAAATCAACGCGAAGTTGAAGATACTTCAAACTTGCACTTTATTATATGAAAATTCACATACTCCAAATAGTTTTTAAAAACTCGAATTAAACTTTTAAAAGTTTTATGAATGAAAATATATTTTTAATCTGTATAAATAAGAACAAACCATATTTTTTATTGAAAAAAATTGAAATTAAATGGAAAACAAATTAATTGTCATAACTTTTCAATAAGTCTCTGTGTTATTCCAATAAGAGGTGTTATTTTGAATAGCCCGCTATTTCGGTCGATGCCACTTATGAAGCTGTCAGTTTTTGATATTTGAGAAGTAGGAACTACGCCACTAATAAAAATGAAACAATACACGCTTAGCAACGCACTGAATAAGGGTTTTTAAATTGGCGCGGGTCGATTTTGGGGCCCTGTGGCAGCCATTTTGTTTTGGTGACATCTGTCAAATCTTTTGTTTATTATTCAGTTGTTTATGCCAAATCATCATGGCAAGTTACACGATTGAACAGCACGTTCAAATGATAAAACCAATTCCAATTTCTTATGGCCCATATTGGACCATATGGACCTAGACGACATGTGGTTCCAGCAGGACGGCGCTACGTGCCACACAGCAAACGCCAGTTTATTCCATTTCAACATCTACCCGCCCTTATTGAAAAGCCCTTTATTAAAATTCACTATAAAAATGGTGAAAATCTGGCAAAGATGGTTCGTAAAACTCGAACATTTTTGGGTAATCGTGAAGCACATTGTCGGACCGCAATCCAAAAATTGGTGAACAAATTCGAGCTATTGGGACAAGTTAGTGATGCGAAGATTAAAACCCGTGCACGTCGCTCAAGAACAGCCGAAAATGTTGCTGTTGGAGCCGAAAGTGTTGAAGAAAACCCAGGTTTGTCCATTCCTCGTCGTTCTTTGAAATTAGGTATTCCACAAACGTCATTACACCATATTTTGCATAAAGATTTGGGTCTTAAGTCTTATAAAGTCCAGCAACATGACATTTCTAGTTTACAGGTGTACACTATACAAATTTGTTATATGGACCAATAATTAGCGCATTCCTGAGGCTTGATTTGCATTTGAGTGCATGGTAGGAAAGCCACATTGCCAAGTGTTCGCTTAAAAATGCCAGACAACTTCAGGACTACCGAATAGGACCCGGTACGATTTTCTATCTTCAGTTTCCAAGAATTCAAAAATCATAGTATCAGATTCAGTTTTTATATGAACACTAAGTCGTCACGGAAAAATTTGGACCAATCCGAAACAACGGATTGAGGTGAAATCTGTCTCCGCTTTGTATTTTCAATGCTGTATTCCATCAAATATCGCTCCAGGTTCCTAAACTTTGGCATTGTAAAGTTGTAACGCTTGACAAGTTGTTCATTGCGTAACTACATGAACATCTCTTCTTCTTCCATTGCTGGATGCTGGCTGTCACATTTACTAACTTAAATATATTACATAAACTCGGTTTACATTTAAATGAACCTGCATGCATGCCTATGTGAGTAACAAAAATACCCCTAGGGATTAAACTACAGTAGGAAGAGCTTGTAATATAATTTGAACACGTTTCTCTACTTTGTCCATTATGAATGAATTCTCCAATCGCCCTCAGTTCAGTCCAGTCCACAGCTGCTTTCGTCTCATGCCAGATTTTCCTTCGATTATTATTTGGTGCCTCGAACGATGAATCCTGGCGGCCGCCGTAGCCGAATGGGTTGGTGCGTGATTACCATTCGGAATTCACAGAGAGGTCGTTGGTTCGAATCTCGGTGAAAGCAAAATTAATACCAAAAAAAAAAAAAAAAAAAAAAAACACATTTTTCTAAGTGTATTTCTGCCATGAAAAAAAAGCTCTTCATAAAAGTATCTGCCGTTCGAAGTCGGCTTGAAACTGTAGGTCCCTCCATTTGTGGAACAACATCAAGACGCACACCACAAACACGCCAAACACCTAACAGAAGTGTACGCGCCAATTATTTTTTTTTTTTTTAACGATGAATCCTAAATATGCCCTTTTGCGTTGCTGAATAGTTAGCGGCAACCCTCGTCCTTTTTGACATCTTCTTAGAAGCTCTGCATTTGTGATATGATCAGTCCAGAGAATTGTAGTTAAGAAAGGCCAATTATCTTCATTCTATGTTTTATCACGACTCGCCTATTAAATTTCGTAATTTGTGAAAAGATATACCAAAATCAACTACAAGACAAGCTTGTCACCGTTACTTTAGCCAACGAAGACCTTCGCCACATGACACATTTGCTTTTTATCGACTTTTATGTCCGTCGCTTAAAACGCTTTTAAATCGGTTGTTGGTAAAAAGTTGGCAATCAGTCAAATGAAAGTACCCCATTTGTACTATGCTTCGATAAAGCAAGAGAAATGAGGAGAAATGGGAAACGTGCTAATTTATGATTGATAAAGATTTCAGATAGGTTGATGTTTTGTGAAAATAATTGTATGCCATCCAACGCTTACGGCATGAGGATGCTTGTATGACAAGAATACAAATTGAAATGGAGATACTCGCGGACATTAGGGTGAACGGGCTTGCGAAAAATTGTAACGAATAAATTTAGCGTGTCCTGCAAATGGTTTTACTATATGGAAGAAATATCAGCGCTTAGGGTTGACAATATACAACAATTCTAGGGGGTTAAGCGGTGCTTGTCTTCTTCTCTTATTTGAGATGCACAAAAGAGAAGTAAGAGCTGAGGCTTGAAATCTCCAGTTCATTAAGGTGCAAGAAATGCCTTAAGTTTTTTTTTTAATTTAAATTTTATAAATTTTTAAAATTTTAAAATTGGTTTTTAATTTTTTTTTTTCAATTCAATTCAACTTACTTTTGTGTATTCGATAAATTTATAAAATATATTTTATTAGTGTGGCTATGAACTACTGCATTAAGAAGCTATTATTATTATTGTGAAGCGACTTTGCGCTGCGAGCTGAAATATCGGTTGTGCCTCCTGCATGAATTCAGAGTGAACTTACCTTCCTCAAAAAATTTTAGTATTTGTGCTACTTTATGGATATTTTTTCCTCCCCTGAAAAAATGCTTTCAGAGATGCTTATGTCTCACGTAGGGATCAGTGTTGTGCACGATGCTAGCATATGTTTAGTGGGCTCATCTTCCTTCTTGTCAGTTCCAGTTTCATTACAGTATTATTCCTAGCTTGTAAGATGGTAACTCAATCAATCTCGATTTCCTGTAATGATTCTAAAATTATTCCTATTTAATTCCATACAATATTTATATCAGTTAAGTCAAAGCGACCTATCATTGATTTTGATCTCGATGAAAACGGTGGGTTGCCGCAGTATGATCTTTTTTGCCTTTTCTCTACCTCCCGAATAAGGGAGGAAATATTATCATTTCCTAGGCCACAAAGTGGGTTTGGGCCTATAAGTGGGGACTCTTCGTTCCCAGTAATTCCTATGTACCCTGGAACCCGTAGGTTTCGCACTTGGTTATTTCGGCCTAAGATATTCAATTTACCAAGAAATTCCAGCAGTAGTTTTGATGTATCGTGCAAAGAGTTGAGAGTCTTGATTGCTGTTTGGCTATGAATAAAGATAGCTATGATTCTGATGTTAAAGCGAGCGCATCTTTCTAATGCTTAGACTTCCAATTGAAATATATTTATTTTCTCGCCTAGAGCTTTTGAGTATCTTTTCTTCGGCCTCCGGACACCTACCTCGGGATCCGTCTGTGTATGATACTATCATATTTGGATTTATGTTATTGGCTTTAGATAACTTTTCGTAAGTTTTTTTATTGCTCAGTTCAGTCTTGAAGCGTTTGATAAAACTGAACATCGCTAGCATCATATCTCATGTGATTGAGATCTCAGGTGTTAGCTCAACAAGTATATCAAACTTCTTTCTATTTTTATGAACGCCTGGCTCATTGTTAGATTTGGTTGTTTTTAGAATACGCCTCCTCTCGTTTGGGGAAAAGCGATTTTTTTTGCGGTTAAGAAAGTTTAAAAATTTTTAAATCCGCAAATTTTTTTTCTGATTTCAAGCATCGTAGCTCATTTTAAAGTGACCAGCTGACATTTTATTAAAAATTTATTTATTTTTGAAATATCATGTCGGTCGTTTTTGTCTACAGCCTACCTTCAGGAAGCCATACCACCCGCATTTATCAATTAAAAAAATCGTTAAAGTATTTCTTGTCAATGCTTATATGTAAAAAGCGTTAATCAATAAAATGTATTTTACTATCAAACAAAAATAAAAAACAGACTTGAGAAAAAAGTGAAAATATTCTTACTAACACCTGAAATAACAGGTTTCCTCACACCAAAATTCAAAATTATGAATTGCCAAAAAAATCTTACTTTTATAAGCAGCTGATATCTTCTTACTTACACCTTCTCTGTGATAAAACATATATAAAACCGTGTGTCAGGGCATTACTCTGTATCATCTTTCATGTGAAAATAGGCATATTCCATGCGAGCATTAAAATGGAATTATCAGTGTCTAATTTTTATGCAGATTTTTTATGAGAAAAGAGAGAAGGCATTACAAGATATCTTTGGATAACCCATTTACTTAACTGAATATGAACTCTACTGTTTCTGATCGACCAAACCTCATCTTAGAAGACACGCCGCAGCAGACGTTTTTCCAAACGAACACCCTAGTTTACATACATACATACATGTATTTATAAGTTCATACCAACATCTTTGTTGAAAAGGCTCTCTGAGCTAAAGTAAAGTCAAATAACAACGACAGGCTGGCATTGGCAAATTGTATTTGTTATACATCGACAATACTCGTATACCCCAACTGCGGCAGCAACAGGAGCACCAGTAGCAACAGCAAAAACAGCGGTGACTGCAAGTTGCAGTGCACGTTGCAAGAAATCAATCCGTTCGTTAAGTCTATTCAATTACCCGTCAGCCACACTTCAATATCAGTCAGTCAATGTAAAATAAGCGCCGCCATGCAAAGCCATGTACGTGTAAGTAAGAGTTGCAAGTAAGTAGCTACTATTTCAAGTGCACGCAAGACACAAGCGAAAGTATATGCGCAGCAGAGTAGTGAGGGTACAGAAATACTCGACATGCAACTGGAATACGAGAAAGTGGATATATTTTAATGCTGGAGTATGCGCAAGGGACGAGTGATAAGTGCACGCCCTAAGGAATGAAATGTAGGACTTGAAGGAGAAAAAGTATGGCTTTTTATATTTTTTTATTTTTCAATGCAATATCTCTCAAGTGAACACACACTTTTGATGTCATAAATATAAAATCTTTGTGAGGCTGAAAAATAATTATTTCATGTTTTTTTTTTTTTCACTTCAAAATAATTTTCTATGAACGCCCTCGCGTCACTTTTTTGCTAAAATCTGTGTCCCCATTCCTCCTTTTTTTAAATTTCAGAAAACACCAAAAATTCAACGGCAGCCAGGTCAGGTAGCTTTATTAGGCATTTCTCGCAAGCTGATATTTACAAAGATGTTGTTGTTTTTGTAGCAGCATAAATATTTTCATACATATACGAGGAATGCTACTGGAGTGACAGTCATTGGACAGTCGTTCAGTTAGCATAGAAACGACTGCGGTGGGAACGAACGAATCTCTCATCATCGTTGTTTGTCGAACGGTGGTAATATGCGCGGTACCAAAAACCCACTAATTTTCTCCATAACTAAATAAGTATCTTTATAAAACCAGCCCAATTCATTTCTTGCTAATCTGCATTTCTTCTTCTACCTCCCACAATTTAACTGTGCGATCGGCTAGCACATATTTTTCAACGTTTTGTATATTTTCCTCGATCACAACCATCTCTGGACGAAACTAGTCCCCACCCACTCGTCATATCCACAGCTCTCAATTTTTAATTGAAGTAACCCAACTCATCTCTTTGCCATTCTCTGTGAAGTTGTAGAGTTCTCAAGAAGCAACACTTTTCTTAAAAAATTTGTTCAACATATTTCCTTTCTATCGAGATATTTAATTTTAGGTCTGTGTTCCAAATTTTGAGAATTTCCAGTTTCCATTGACATATTTGTTTTGGGTTTTTGCTTGTTCAACGTGCAACTACTAATGAATCGTATGAAAAAATTGTATATTACTTATCTTTCAAAAGTGACACCTAGATGTCAGTAGTGAATAATTCCTAGGCAGTACATTTTTTGTTCATCATCGTTGTCATCTTTTATATTTGTCAAGTAAGCAATGAGTCATTCAGTCTGTAAGAGGACGACTAGTACCTTAAATCGTGGTATTACAGTAAAAGTTATTCAAGTGAAACTTCGTAAGCACATGGAACTATAGATTCTGTATCGCAATGTATACTAAGTATGCAGTTAGTTTTTCATTTCCTCGTGAAGAAACTAAAATAAAAAAATATTTTTAATTATTTTAACTAACGCCATGATAATTATAAGGATATCAAACCCTTTAAAAAGGTTAGGTTTGGCAGCCGCTTCGCACATACAGACAACGATGCTACTTAGACCACGAAATGGGTCCGTTGTGAACCGCGGGGGCTGAGCTACATTTCCCTCTCCATATTAAACCATCCTGAGCTTTTGACAAAGCGTAAAAGGTTGTTGATACCTAAAATGTATAGATTATCTATATTCGTTAAGAAGTAGGATTTTAAAAATCGGTTCCTGCTTCTTGCTAGAGCTGGGCATGTGCAAAAAAAGGTGTTGATTTGCTTCCAACTCCTCCTCATTTCTGCAGCTACGACAGAAATCATGCGTGTAAACGCCTAATCTCTTTGCATGATTTCCTATGAGACAATGTCCTGTGAGGGCCCCTACTAAGGTCCTAATTTGAAGTCTATTCAGTTTAATAATACTCTTGGACAGACGTAAATTTAGCCTTCCCATGTTTGCCTAGCAATTTCACAGGTGGTAACGCCAATCCATCTTTGATTTGCAGAACTGATTAATGTGTCCTTAATGAAAAGCTTACAAGTTGCGAGAGGTATCTCCATAAAATTACTTATGTCTGGCAAACAGGTACCTTCTCTTGCAAGTTGGTCTGCCCTACAGTTCCCTGGTATATCTCTGTGGCCTGGAACCCAGCATAAGATTATACGATATTGTTTGGCCATCTCATTTAGAGATTGGCGACAACGTAAGACACTACTTGATGTTGTTTGGAATGCATCCAGGGCTCGTAGGGCAGCTTGGCTATCTAATAGAATGCAGATATCCGTTGATTATATTCTGTTTATCTTTAGCCATTTTAAGGCTTCATGAATAGCGTTTATTTCCGCTTGAAAAACCCTACAGTGATCCGGTAGTTTAAAGGATTCACTAATAGAAAGCTCTTCGCAAAATAACCCTGATCCTACACCGGTATCCATTTTAGACCCGTCCGTGTAGATCTTAACGGGTGTGTTGGGTGTTGGATCTTCTTCAAACCATTCCAGTCTAGAAGGAATTTTCATTAGGAAATTCGTTTCGAAGCAGAGAATGGGAGGGTGATAATCACAGTCACTGGGTATATCCGTGTAGGATTCTAAGATGGTTGAATGCCCCTGTGTGACAGTCTTCCATTGTGAGCTCGCTTTGAGCCTTACAGCGGAGCAGGCCGCTAAGTATTTGCAGAAGATATCTAGGGGTGGCAGATGTAGCATGATGTGCAAAGCCATGGATGGCGTGGTTTTCAACGCCACATATGGCTAATTGCTGAACTCTGCACCTTATTCAATAAATTAGAATAGGTTTTTTTCTGCATAGCACACCACCAGACAACATTTCCATATAGAAGAATGGGTCTGACGACAGCAGTGTAAAGCCAATGAGCAACCTTAGGATTAATTCCCCAGGTCTTACCTAAAGCTCGCTTACAGGCATAAAAAGCTAAGTTCGCTTTCCTGACTCTTTCTTAGATGTTTGACTTCTTCCGAAATCACAAGAGCTTCCCCCTTGAGCATAATTGGACTTAGATGAGGGATTTTGTGTTTCCTAGTGAACAATATAAGTTGTCTTTTGTCTGGGTTGACTCCTAGACCACACTTTCCTGCCCACCTAGAAAGTATGTCTAAAGCATTTTGTATGAGGTCTCTTAATGTAGATACAAATTTAACAGAGACAGCAATGACAACATCATCGGCGTAAGCTATTACCTTACAGCCCACCGATTCCAGTATTAACAGAAGTTTATTTACAACTGCGTTCCATAGAAACGGTGAGAGGCCTCCGCCTTGCGGTATACCTCTACTTACCAATCACCTGAGCACCGATTGTCCTAGTTCCGCTTCAATGATTCTGCTATTTAGCATTTTGCCAATGAAGCCTACCAAGCCCGGTTCTAACCATTTAAAAAACTTTAAACGAATTTTTTTTCACTTTTCGTCATAATAAATATTGTCAAATAGTATCGCTTCAAAAATGTATACTTAAACATTCCTAGATTTTCCTAATTAATTATTCTGAAAAAAAAATTAAATTAATTAACTCCATTGGTAAAGTCGATTGGTTAATAATCTCAAGCAAAATTAATGAAGTGATAAAAAAACTCTTAAAGAAAATTGCGTTTACTTTTCACCAGAATAAATATCATAAAATAATATACAATACTTTAAAAAATTTATCATCAAGTATCCTTGAAATTTTGTGATGAATTTAAAAAACACAAAAGCAAAAAATAAAACAATATTATGAAGCAATAAATTATATTACCTTCATTCACTTTGCTGTTTTATAAAAACGTAAAAAAACAGTTGAACTTTCCTCCTATTAAGTAAAGTATACGCAATGGACACCTCAGCAATGTTTGCTGCATTGAAGCTTTAAATTCCTTTAAAAATTAAATTAGGGAAAAACTAAAAAAAAAATTGGTATATAAAAGCACTAGATAAGGCCTATGGCTTTTTTATGTATTTATTTATTTATATCTTAAATTTTTTCTGAACAATAAAAAAAAACTCTCTCCTGTCACACGGCGTTATCAGCCGTCCCTCGTAGCTCGTCTTGGTTTGAGATGAATTGAGTTGCGACGTGTCGTCGAATGTTAGCAAACGCCGGATGTGGGCCCTTAAGCCATCATCGATGTAGCGGCAACATATTCATCTTGTATTACTCGCTATTATTTCGTGTCGCTGCGGGGAATATGGCAAGCTATGCAGCAGATATGTACCAGATAGAGAGCAACAGAATGTCTATACTGTCATTGTTGCAGCACCATTGTCATGTTTCAAATTACCGGTATGTTTTTCCAACTCCCTGGTGTAGGTGCCACACATACACACAACTAACTGTTTCCGTAAGACCGAATGAACGTGTTCTATCTCCAATCAAAGACGGAAGCTGCAACATTATTATTTCTTAGGAAACAAAAACAAAAAAACAAGAAGAAAATGTGTATATGAAAATGCAAGTAGCAAGTATGCAGCTGCTAGAGGCATAGTATGGAAATGTGTGGCAAAAAATCGAGTGACTAAAAGCGATCAGTACCACCTTCATTGAGAAAGTGGAGAGTATTGTTTGCTACGTTGCACAAAGTTGACAAGACTAAAACTGTGATTCAAATTTAGCACGTAGCTAAAATTCAAATAACAATTTTGCTTTCACTTGACTCCATCTGAGTGATGGATATTCTGCTATGTACCTACCTACGAACATTGGTGTCGGCATTTTATTAACCAAAATTTTGCTAAGCTTACATGCTCAAGAATTGCTCTAATTATTTATACATAAGTTCAACTTTTTGCTGCTGAAATACTGGAAATATTAAAACTTCATGCTTGGCTTCTGCCGTAAAGTAGTGCGAAAAATCATTAATAATCCACGAAAATTACTACAGTCAATTCTAGGCAGGTGAGTTTCATAGTCAAGTATGTAGTATTTCTCCTTCTGTCATAAAGTGTGTGAAATTTGATTTAGTCATACACCTTAGTCACGCTTTAATGCACTTCTGAACTTTCACCTTTACTAAAACATTTTAATCAGAATAAGAAAGTACTGTGAGAGCGCGTGAACATTTTTTAATAAATTATAAAAATTGTTGAGACTTATTAAATAAATTGTTTTGAACTAGAAATTTGGGGAAGCTCTCGACGTATAAAGTTTGCTACTTAACTCTGAAAGGTTTAATCTTTATCCATTCGACCAACATTGAAACTCTTTTTGCATTTTTCGAAAAAAAAAATTTGCTCTTCTTGCATAAATTATATAAAAAAAAACTTCAAAAATAAGCAGACTCTGTATCTTCTCTCTTTCTAGGACTTCTTTTGCTAAAAGTTGTTGTATGCTATATTTCTCATTCCAAACGAAAAACAAGAATTAAAAGGACTTTACCTGTATGACGCAGATTGCCCTCAAATTATGTAACATAACGTTTTCCTTTAATGGTTAAGCTCTGAGATAAACAGGGTGGCACAAAATTAATCATCTACACTGTTTTAGAATAATTTTTATTAAATTAAAAAATATATTTTTGAGTGTTGGTAATCTTTATTTTGGCCTTTGTTTTTCTGTTTGTATACTGCAGCTGTTTAGTTCACAAGCGTAAAATATGATTGACGTACGAAGCCATTATAAATCTTCCGATAGGGTGATTAATTTTGCGCCACATTTTGTAAAGAATAAATAAATAATTAGAATTGAAACTGGTTTTATTCAGCCCGATACTGTACATAAGACCCTCCGACGATGTTTCTCTATTCCCTTTCTTTCCATCAAAACAAAAAATCCTAGAAAATTTTTTGGTTTTTTTCTCCTACTACAACAAATGGACTTAAAAAAACGACATCGTGTTTCTTTAAGAAAATACGTATTGTGAATGAGAAGAAAAGAGAAATGTTCAGGATAATTTTTTCAAATAATTTTTTTACCAACAAAGTGTAAGAATTTGACAACTTAAACTTTACAATTAAAAAATGCTTAAAATTTCTTTTTAGGTCAAATACTATCAGCGAAAGTCAATTAGAGTAAACCATGGAATTGCGAGAGTTTAAAAAAAAAGTTAAAAAAGGTGAAGGTGGTGAAGGTTTTTTTTTTAAATAGATGCAAGTTTCTATAAGCCTCAAAAGAAAGTTAAATTTTGAGAAGAAGTGAAAAAGAAAGAGAAAAATAGAAATTTTGTTTCAGACTTACTAAATTTATAGACTTACTATTATTATTATTGTTTATTGTTTCCACCTTGTTTATTATATATATTATATAGACTTACTATAAGAACAACAAAAGCTTCCATTGTTTCTGGAGTTGATAAGAATCACAGGAAGTTTGATATTGTTGCTGAACTAATACCTTAAACATCAATGCCATGGGATATTGTGCTCCCGATGTTCAGTTTTGTTGAACGCTTCACGACTAAAATGACCATTAAGAAATTTGAGAATGGTTACTTATAATCACCGAGATACACTAAACCATTATAATATGGTATAAGGACGGGTTTCTGATAAAGGAAAGTGCAGTGGCGGGTGTCTGCGGGCCGGGAAAAAGATACTCGGAAGTGCTAGCTAAAAATGCAACTACTTTTTAATCGGAAGTCTATGCAGTAGAAGGAAGCGCTCATTTTAACCTGTAATTCAACTAAAACGACAGAAGCGTAGCTATCTTTATCCATGATAACGAAGCAGCAGTGAATGCTCTCAACCTGAGCTCTTTCCAGGTACATCAAAACTAGTGTTTGAATTGCTTAATAAGCTGAATATCTTAGGCCTTAACATACAGGTAGGTATTCTATGGGTTTTAAAGCACGTAACAATTACTGACAAATGGCAAATAAATTAGCCAGGATTGAGTCAACCTCGCTAGTAATAGGCCCAGGCCCAGGAAAGGTTAATTTTTCCTCTCTTATTCAGGGGGTAGAGTAGAAACAAAGACGATCATACTGGATAATTCACCGGGTGTAACAAAATCAAAATCAATGATAGGTAGCTTTGATCTAAACCTTAAGCGGGGCAGTCAATATAGAAGCCTCAAAATCGGTAATTTTGTAAACACATTTTTAAAGGTGATAAAATAATCACATTATTTTGAAGCTTAAACACAACTTTATTTAACCTTCGAGAGTACAAAAAAAAAATTGTTTTAAATTTTTTTTTTTTTAAATGGCGGCTCAAGATCATTTCTTGTCGGCTGCCTACGGCGCGAGGTCCCAAACTGCTCTATTTATTACTCTTAATCTATCGATCTGAAACAAAAAAATGAAATTGTTTTTTTTTATAACATATTAACGGAAAGGATGAACCTATAAAATAAAAAAAAAAACAAGTATAAAATTAATTATAAAATAAGCCTATGAAAAAAAGTCATTTCAAATTAGGGCTATTTTATTGAAATTTTTAACGCCCAAAAAGTAATTTATCAACGCGAAATATCTGAAATTTTAGGTTCAAACAAATCGGTAGATAACTTTTTGAGTTACAACACCACGATCAGTTTTCAAAAATACAGTTTCAACATAAATGAGTTTAAAGTTTGAGTTTCAGGAGCACGCGTAACGCTCTCTACATAGTTAATGAGCTATAGAAGCTATAATATTAGAAATTTCCGCATGAATGTCACAGTATATTCTTAGGATACTATACTTTCGATATATCGAAAAAAAATCGATTTTTTGAAAATTTTACATGGACTTCCCCCCTTAATGGAGTTAAATAAGAATACTTTTAGAATCATCACAGGAGTCCTAGGAGGACATTGTAGATTAAATCATCATCTTAATAACCTGGCGATATACTCCAATGGAATTTGCAGGTTCTGTAGCGATGGGGATGAAACCATCAAACATAGGTGGGCTTCGTGCGCAGCACTGAGGCACAAGCGACATGAACACCTGCGTAAACATATCGTACCAGAGGTTGAAATAAAGCACAATAAAATATGACTAATACTAAAATTTATGGAGGAAATTTGTCTCAGAAAAATACTTCGATTCCATGAAGCGGCACAATAGACCTAGATTGGTTTTGGGTGAACCAGTGCAAAGTCATAATGATTGCTGCAAAATGATACTTGTGTGCGAAAGTTTAAAAAAGCTATTATTCTGTTCAAAATGTGTTTATATTTTCTAATTAAAACTAATCAAATCATCAATAAGGTAAAATAAAAGTTGATCGGTAACGGCAAATTAACCATCAGAGAGCGGCAGACGACTTAAACATTGCTTATCAATCCGTTCAGGACATTGTAGCTAATGATTTGTGTTTTCGCCGTGTTGTTGCAAAGTTCGTAGCAAAGAAATAGAATTTCATGTAGAAAAGGGACCGAGTGGATATCTCCAAAAACATGACTTCCAAGGGTAAACCAAACCCAGCATTTATCCAGCGCATCATTATTGAAGACTAGGCGTGGTTTGGTTATTACGAGACGAAATCCAGATATCAGGCAAGTGAGTGGAGAGTTCCGAATGAACCAAGTCCACAAAAACGTCACATCGTTTTTAGTCAAAAAAGAAAGCGATGCTCACGGTTTTTATGGATTACAGTGGTATTCGTCAGGGATTCAGATAGAAACTTAGGCGTCGTGAGACGTGAAGCAATTCGCCAAACAACTCGTGTATTTTGCAACATGATAAAGTACCGTCGCAGAGTGTTATCATTATCTGTGATTTTTTTACGAAGAACTAAACGCATACCATCCAACAACCACCGAATTCACCTGGTAGGCTGGCTGCGATTTTGCCATGAAATCGAGTCAAAAAACCACTACGGGGAATATGTTTTAATAGCCGAAAGGAAATAATGGAAAAATTGAAGACGGCTCTAATGGCTGTGCCTTAAATAGAGTTTCACAAGTGTTTCGAGAGCTGGATCCAACGCTGGTATAAGTACGTTGCGGTTTATGGAAAGTACTTTGAATGCGATTATATCACTTTTGAAGAATAAATTTGTAGACTTCGTTTTCTGAATATATTTTGGGAACTTTTTGATCAAGCTGATATTTTGAAATAGCCAGAGAATGTTCATTACAAATGGGTAGCTTGCATCCAGCGCATAGCTACCCCGCCTTACATCGTTCATTCTTGGGTGAAGTGAGGCATATAGCATAACTTCCAGTGGCTGCTAACAGCCGATCGCATTCTTTGTGGGCTCTACAGGAGCTACTGCTTCGACAACAATTGGACAACCTAAATATTCAGACACTACTCCAATGGCAATGCCCGGCCTTCGAACGTATTTCTGCATTGAAAATGCTCCTTGTATATTCGCTCGGATGCGACGCAATGGGCGGTTTGAACTGTGGGCCTCCACGGTCGCTCCGATGAAATATTTTATATAAAAAAACAGAAAGCACAGCGTGTCAGTATATATTCTTTTAAAGTTTATTGGTAATATATGTATATGGATATATGCAAGATGTGCATAGAAATAGATTTGCAATACCGTAATGCTACGTATTATTGTACATATGTATATGTATTATCGTATTAGATATAATTATTAATATAGTATAATTTACAACATATTACCTGTTGGCTGACACGTCTGGTGGGTCCTGATTGTACAATCCAAGTGAAAGTTTTAGTTAAAGTTAAAGTGAAAGTAACCTCGCCGAACAACGTTTAACACTCGATCTATAAAATCCACGTCGAGAATACGCTTTCAATCTCATGATATTGAACTTTTTCAGATATTTTTAAATAAATAATTTAACTACAACACATTCCGCGTTTGTGATAATCAACGAAAAGATGCGAAATTTGAACATCCAGTTACTACAAGACTATTGGAGAAGTATTATAAAAAATTAATGCATGTTGATTGTTGCTTACTTTGTGATATGTAATGCACACGATTCGTGCATTCTTCGTACAACTATTATTAGAATAAAATTACTTTAAACGAATTTGTATTGTACGTAGTAATTAGAGCTAACTTACGCGCTTTATTAAAGAATTATAGAAATTATTCCATGTTAGTTTTTGCTTACAAGGTAAGCAAGGGGAAGAAAGTTCTGTATACATAAGATGAAATTGCTTTATGTTTTTTTTTTTTCTAAAACTCCAGCACTTATGTGTTGAAGATTTGTTATTATAAGTTATGTCATGTATATCGGCGTGGATGAGTAGTGAAAATGTAAATTTTATAAATAAAAATATATTATTTGAAACTAAAGGAACTGTAAATGAAACTAAGAATACCTATTTTTATGTGATTAACGTTGGATGGTATAGATACATATATGTATATATATATATATATATCATATATGTATATATAATATATATATGTATGCATGTAAGTACATTTGATGCAAAGTACACATAGGTATGCATATGTATAATTATGCAAGTCACCTCAAGTGTGCACCTGCCCTTTATAGGTACAATTTATGGAACTTACTTGCATCGTTCGTAGGTTGTAGATGTTGTTGTAGCTTCTTAGGTTTTTTGATGTTTCCACTTCGTGCGTTTTTGCAATTCGATGAGTAATTCCCTTTTCCATCGTTTGCAAAAAGTTTGATGGAGGGCTTTCAATTTCTGCCACCACAAAGAATTGTGAACCAGTTCCTCTTGCAGGGACGGATTTTTCGCGAGACGCGTCTCATTCCGGAGGAATTGAGAGCAGGCGCTCTTGAGTGATGGTCCCAGCTTGATGTTTGATGGATTTGATGCCGAGGCAGCTAGTTGCTTGTCCAGTGTGACTTCGCTGAAAAAGGAAACTATTTTGTTTGGTGGGCTGACTGTTTCGGCTCGACCAGTTAGAATCCACCCGAATACAGTCTCTTGGGCAAGAAGTGTACTTAGTACATTTTTCTTCAAGCCGCTTAAAATAATTTGGGGATAAATGTCTCCGCCAAGGACAAGGTCCACTGGTTCATTGGCGAAGAACCTCTTATCCGCCAAAGTGAGATCTGGAAATGCTTGCCTTGTCATTGCGCTTACTAGGCAAGTTGGCAGATTTCCAGTCAATTGCGGCAAAACTAGCGCAATTGTATTTATTTTTACAAAAGGGTCGATAGGCGACCGCAGTTGTAATGAGCACGCTTGTCTTACCTGCGCAGATATAGAATTGTTGATGCCCGAGACTTGGGCATGCAAGCGTTTAGATGGCAGGTTGATTCTACGTTTGAGGCGTTCAGTAATGAACGAACACTCAGAACCAGAATCGATCAGAGCGCGTGCTGCAAAATTTACATTGTTGTGGAATATATTCACCATGGCTGTTCCTAGTAGAACCCCCTTGTCCGTATTGGAATAGCACGATTTAAAATTATTGATTCTGCTATCCTTTGGCCTATTGGAGTCTAGTCGTTTTAGGGCCTCCTTGGATGTTGAGGGCAGGTCATCAGCGGGATCTCTGCTTTCCTTGAGAGCTGCTGCTTTGGGTTGAACTGCTGTAATGTGCAGGAGCGTGTTGTGTCTTGAGTGACATGTGCTGCAGTTATATGAGCTTGTACATCTCGACACCGTATGTCCTGACGACAGGCAGTTCAAGCAACAGTTGTTGCTCTTGACGCACGCGATGCGATCGGTGACCTTTAACTTCCGGAACTTTGGGCAACTTTGCAATTTGTGGTCGTCAGTGACACATAATTTGCACATATGTTTGGCGACACTTACCTGAAAGTTACCCATCCTTTTTGGTGTAGTTTCCGAATGGTGTTGTAAGCTTGGCGCCTTGGGCGCTTTGTAGGCTTTAATCCCTTTTAGGCCTGACACTGTTTCGAGTGTCTGAAACCTGTTGGAAAGGAATTTGTCCATGTCTGTCCACTTTGAAATTTCAGATTTGTTCTCTATCGTTTGTTCCCAAAGCGATAGAGTACTTTCTGGCAATTTCGTGGAGCATAAATAAGTAATAATTGCATCCCAGTTTGAAATATCTATCTGGTGGTTCTGTAATGAGGAAATGCAATTATTGATGTCTCTTTGGAGTTTTTTTATCGAACTGCCACATTCAGTTTCGATTGTCTGTAGGTTAAACAGGATCTTCAGCTGCGTGTTCACCAGAATCCGTTTGTTCTCGTACCTTTCGCAGAGATTTTTCCACGCTGTAGCAAACCCGTCATTAGTGAGCGGGCACTTCCTGACGATGTCTCTGGCTTCACCCTGCGTTTTTTGGTTGAGGTGGAACAGCTTTTCGACCGGGGTGAGGCGTTTGTTTAAAATGTATATGGCCGTGAACATATCGCGGAATGTTGGCCAAGATACGTAGTCGCCTTTGAAAACCTCCGTATCGCACGGTGGAAGGTGAATGTTATGTTCGCGTACTGCAAGCTCTTCGCCTTCCCGGTCTGCCTTTTCCAGCCTCGCAGAGAGGTCAGCCATCGTCGACATGCCGCGCAAATATGTATGGTAACATATTTTATTTCTTTTCTTGATCGCGGCAAGATCCTTAGGAGAAGGACTTTCTGTTGAAAGCAAGTGGTCGTACGCGGCTTTGGCTTTTTCCCACATTGCTTTCAACTCCTCCTGTTGGATCCGGAGTGAAAACTTCGAATGGTCACTTGACGGAGTGCCATTAAAATCGGATTCGAATTCCGTCACGGCGTCGACTAAACGAATATACGTATCCATATTGTAGGTATGGGATACAAAAACTTACGCGGTATTAAACAAAAAAAAGATGCTCCTTCGCGAAATGGAGACGAATTCACAGCGAGACCCAAGCCCAAAATGCACCACCGAGATTAAAATAACAGTATATATTATGTATATTATGGATGTCTGTATATATTTATTGAGCAAAAAGATAATATATTTAAATTTATATACGAAAATTTCGCCACCCACACAATAATCAGCGGTATGTATACACCTGTGCAAAAAGTGCGCTGGGATCGATTTCAATTTACTGCGGCGTTGTTTGTGTAGTTGTGTACTCAACTTCACAGCGGGAATGTACAAGTAAAAGGAACAAGAAAATTGAAAAATTCCCAACAACGCGCTGTTAGAGGGTTGATTTACTTGAAAATACCGCGCGCACTTGTATTGTCTGTTTGCGGACAGACGGAGTCGTTGACCCTTTTTGATTTTTTTTGTAATTATCTTATTTCCACCAAAAAAAAGAGTGTGCAATAAATCCACGTACCTGTTTTTTCTGGAATGGATTGTTGGTGTTGAAATTGCTGATGGCTTGCGTTTATTGCGGATGGCTTGGTGCTTTGCTAATCTCAGCTTGCTTGGTGCTTTTTTTTACTTGCTGGTGATCTGGCTTGCTTGCTGGTGATCTGTTGGCTTGCTGCTGATCTGTTTAAAGTGGATCCTTTATTTCAAGATCCGGCTCGAAGGACCATGTATATTCGCTCGGATGCGACGCAATGGGCGGTTTGAACTGTGGGCCTCCACGGTCGCTCCGATGAAATATTTTATATAAAAAAACAGAAAGCACAGCGTGTCAGTATATATTCTTTTAAAGTTTATTGGTAATATATGTATATGGATATATGCAAGATGTGCATAGAAATAGATTTGCAATACCGTAATGCTACGTATTATTGTACATATGTATATGTATTATCGTATTAGATATAATTATTAATATAGTATAATTTACAACATATTACCTGTTGGCTGACACGTCTGGTGGGTCCTGATTGTACAATCCAAGTGAAAGTTTTAGTTAAAGTTAAAGTGAAAGTAACCTCGCCGAACAACGTTTAACACGGTAAACGTTTTAACTGTTCGGCGGGGAAATGCCAGGGTTAACGGCCTTCACGTTGCAGCGACTGGAAACGGTGGTTAGCAACAGTCGGAACGCTAGGCGCAGTTCCCATTAGGGTGGCTAAAAAATTTATATTTAATATTAGGGTGCGGCCTAAACACTCCTCATAAGAAACAAGCACTACAAATAAGAGCCTAATACCCAATACTGGGTATAAGTGCCAATTATATATATTTTTAACATACATACTCGATTTTTTGTCGCGAAGTTTCGATATTCATTCTGTACATCGTTGTCTGTGATCTGTTTTTTTATTTCGATCTTTGTCAATTGCTTCCCGAGGTCCTTCAGAAAACATTACCATGAATTCGTGTGTATCGTAGAAGCAAAATTATATGCTTTGATACATAAAGGGTGTTTTTTTAGAGGTTAGGTTTTTAAGTCGGCACTACTTTTTTCGTGGATGGTCTTTTCGGCAGCTGTCACTTGATTTATTCTCAGTTTGGTTTGACATTTCATAATGAATAGATTTACACCTGAACAACGTTTGCAAATCGTGCAAATTTATTACGAAAATAATGGTTCGGTTCGCGCGACGCATCGCAAGAAAATTTTGTTCAGCGATGAAGCTCACTTTTGGTTGAATGGGTATGTCAATAAGCAAAATTGTCGCATTTGGAGTGAACATAATCCACAAGTTAACATGAACATAATCCAATGTTACAGTCCTTGGAGAGCGCTATAGAGCCATGATTAATGACTTTTTCGTGCCTGAATTGGACGATGTTGATGTGGACGACCTTTGGTTCCAACAAGACGGCGCTACATGCCATACAGCCAACGCAACAATCGATTTATTGAAGGAAACTTTTGGTGAGCGCATTATCTCGCGCCGTGGACCTGTGGCGTGGCCTCCAAGATCGTGCGATATAACACCGCTGGACTATTTCTTGTGGGGCTATGTGAAGTCGCTTGTCTACGCAGATAAGCCCGAGACGATTGACGTCTTGGAAGAGAATATTCGGCGCGTTATTGCTGACATACGGCCCCAATTGCTGCAAAACGTGGTCGAAAATTGGGCCTCTCGGCTGGAATTTATTCAAGCCAGCCGCGGCGGCCACTTGCCCGAAATCATTTTTAAAACATAATGGCAAACACTTATCTTTATAATAAAGCTAAATTTTTGGCCATAACATTAAATTATATACGTTTTATTTCATCTTGAAAACCTAACCTCTAAAAAAACACCCTTTACATACATATATACGCGGTTAGGGCTGATATGTCAATGCTTCTTCTTGATTGGCGCGATAACTGCTTAGGCGATTTGGGGGGAGTTTAGCAAAGCGCGCAAGTCGTTTCGTTCTCGTGCTAGGCGGCGCCTGTTGGAAACAACAAGTGAAGCCAAGTCTTTCCCCAGCTGACCTTTTGAACGCATAGAAGGTCTTTCTTATTCGTCCACCAGCTGATACCGCATCGAACACTTGCAGAGCCGGCGCGTTTGCATCCATTAATTTATACATGTCAATTATACTCGTATCATACAAAATTGGTACTGGCCATCTTTGCATTCTTCGCTTCGCACCAAACATTTTGTCCATAGTATCTACTTCCCCTTCTGTGCTTTTGTAATGCTCAATCACAGCAGGTTTTTTCTTTTGAGTCAGCAGATATCCTGCGTTTTGATCTGTTGATGACAAATTTGCCGCTTTAGTTTTCTTAAGCACATCAAAAATTTACCATTTTAATCAACAAACCAGTTTGAATATATTTCATTTTTTTCATTATGCAATTTGTTTATTTTTCGTCAGAGTTCCAACTCCACACAATATTGTCAAGCCTCTAAAAATCATGCTAGCGGATGGTTGGTTGGTTGGTTAGAGTGGAGATTCATCCTGAATCCAACTAGCGCTTCCGCACCATTTTGTTGCCACATCCTCTTTACCAACTTGTTATTTACGGCATGACTATACCCAGTCTGTGCGGTTCAGGAACCTTATTAGGTTGTTGACATCTAAGCCAGACAGTTGTTCGAGCTCCTCGAACAGCGGTTTGCCCAGGGTTAACATTCTGTCCTTCCATAGGGCAGGGCATTCACAGAGGAAATGGAAGATTGTTTCCTTTTTCTCCGGTTGTTTGCAACTGTGACAGTATGTGTTGTGAGGGATGCCCATTTTGGCTGCCTGTTCTCCGACAGACCAAAAGCCAGTTATGACTGCCGTTAGTCTCCAGGCATCCCGTCGTTTCATGTTTAACAATATTGATGATTGTTTAAGGTTGTAGGTGGGCCATAACGTTCTGCTGATTTTGCATTTCGTCTGGCCCCTCCATCTACACTCCGCCATTCGGAGGTATTTTAGGGAAATTGTACTCTTGACTGCGCCTAATGGTGTGAATACCGGTTCTGCAAGAGCGTTATTCATGGCAGATCCCCCTCTTGCCAGTTCATCTGCTTTTTCGTTACCTTCAATATTCCGATGTCCTGGGACCCAGATTAAGGTAACATTATGTTTTTCGCTCAAGGTGGAAAGGCTATTCCTACTTTGTTCCACCACCATTGAGGTTGTAGTCGCTGAATCCAGTGCCTGGATTGCAGCTTGGCTATCCGAGAGAATAGCGATATTGCTCTTAAAAGAGAAGTCTGTGATTAGTAGCCTACAAGCTTCCCCAATTGCCAGTACTTCCGCCTGGAAGACACTGCAGGTATTGGGGAGGCGCACAGATTTTTCAATTTTAAGTCTATGAGAATATATACCAGCTCCAACACCACAATCCATTTTAGAACCATCTGTATAGACTGTAGTGTCGAAGTTGTTTAATGAGAATCCCTTATTCCACTCTTCCTTAGATGGAAAGAGAGTGGCAAAATTCCTATTGAATGTTACCGTCGGGACGATGTATTCAGTCCTCACCGAGGTTAACTGAGTTTGCCGCAATAGTAGACTGGCATGACCATAAGTGTTTTCTTTCCAGCGGCCCGCTTCGTTTAACCTAAACGCACTCATGGTTGCCGTCTTCTTAATATGTAGGTCTATTGGAATAACGTGTGTCAGTGCGTTCAGAGCCTCCCTAGGACATGATCTGATTGCGCCGACCGTTATTGCACAGGCTGATCTTTGTATTCTGCCGAGTAATTTGATGTTGTAATCTCTCCCTAGAGCTTTCCACCAAACTACCGAACCATACGATAAAATTGGTCGTATAACCGCCTTGTACAACCATAATGTATGCTTAGGTTGAAGACCCCATCTTCTTCCAAGCATACGTTTACAGGCATATAGAGCAATTTCAGCTTTCCTTACCCGTTCTTCGACGTTTAATTTCCAGCTAAGTTTGGAGTCCAAAATTACCCCTAAGTACTTTGCACTGGGTGAAAGTGAGAGGGTTTGTCCATTAATATTTGGTAGGGTAAAGCTTGGTACCTTGTATCTGGTGGTAAAGAGCATGAGTTCTGTTTTACGCGGGTTTAAACTTAAGCCACAGCCTGTTGCCCAAGAATTAAGCTCGCCTAACGCCCTTTGAATGATCCCACTGATCGTATTAGGACACAGTCCTGACGCCATTAGCACCACATCATCAGCGTACGCCACCGCTTTTATCCCTCCTCTATTAAGTTTTATTAGGATTTTGCTAATCACACATAACCAAAGAAGTGGAGATAGTACTCCCCCCTGTGGAGTACCCCTGTGGACTCTCTTAGTTATGTTGATGTTACCCATATTAGCTCTAATGATCCTGGTTTCTAGCATAGAGATGATCCAATTGGTGATACAATTTTCCACCCCTAAGTCTATTAACGCCCGTTGGATAGCATTCGTGCTAACGTTATTAAATGCGCCCTCTATGTCAAGAAAAGCTGCCATCGTATACTGTTTGTTTACTAGAGACCCCTCTATTGTTCGGATTACCTCGTGAAGCGCTGTCTCCGTCGATTTGCCTTTGAGGTAAGCATGTTGTGCAGTTGATATGCTAAAGCTCTCCAGCGAACTTCTAATGTGCATATCTAAAAGCCGTTCCAAAGTTTTAACAAGGAAGGACGACAAACTGATCGGCCTAAAGTCCTTCGCTGATTCATGTCCTCTTCTGCCTACCTTTGGTATGAAGACGACCCTAACAAGTTTCCAGCTGTTTGGAATATAACCTAGATTTAGACACGCTTTGAAAATTTCCATTAGCCATGGTAGAATACTATCAAGAGTTTCCTGTAACATCTTAGGAAAGATCCCATCAGGGCCTGGAGATTTGAAAGGTGAGAATGATTTGATTGCCCATGCAACCTTCTCTTTCGTAACTATTACATCGACAAGATGCTGTGGGTCATATCGGCTCCGCCGGATTCTCCCAGCATCACTGTCATGGGTGCTACATCCCGGAAAATGTGTATCTAAAAGAAGTTCTAGAGACTCTTCCGCCGTAGAGGTCCAAGTGCCATCCGGCCTCTTGACCCAAGAAGCCATTGAATGGTCCTTGGACAGAATACGGCTAAGTCTCGCAGAATCTCTGGTAGATTCGATAGAAGAACAGAAATCTCTCCAGCTCTCTTTCTTGGCGGCCCTGATTGCCTTCTTGTATTGTCTCCGACTTTCTCTATACAACTGCCAATTACCTGTTGAGTAGCTGAGATTGAAATTTGATCTGGCTTCTTCCCTTAATTTTGAGAGCTCATTGCTCCACCAAGGAGGATAGGATTTTTTGCTATATTTAATTGGACATGACGTTTTGTAGGCCCTACTGAATGTCTTTTCCAATGTTGTGACCCTACTCTCAATGTTTTCTGCGAGAGTGATTTGATGGATCGGAATCCTTCCTATCCTATTCCCTACTACATTTTTGAACCGTTTCCAATTTGTTCTAAGTGGGTTTCGATATGGTAAGGGTGGATCTACCTCAAGATCCAGGTGGTAGAGGATCCAGCTGTGGTCCGAAAAGGACTTTTTGCTTGAGACTCTCCAATTTTCTACCCTCACTGAAGTATTTTCAGACAGTAATGTAACATCTATTACTTCCGCCCATCCTCTAAAGCTTTCCGTGCTTGGAAAGGTGAAAGTCGGGGTATTACCCCTGTTACATACTGTTAGGTTAGTATTGATGATAAATTCATATAGGGACTCACCTCGATCATTCGTTTCGGTACTCCCCCATAGGGAATGCCTCGCATTGGCGTCGCATCCTAGTAGCAGGATACTGTTTTTGCAGTCAAGCACAAGCCTACGAGCCTCGTCAGGTGGTGCTGGTTGGTCGTGTGCCATGTAGATGGAGGCAATTTTGATCCTGACGCCGTCAGTAGCCTCCATTTCGATGACCGTCACATCCGATGAGCTGTAGGATGGGATTAAAAATATATTTAGATGTTTTTTTGCTACAATACATGCCCTGGGGTTACCCTGGGTCCGCTTATAGTACAAGTTGTAGTTTTTGAGAGAGAATCCGCTTACCTCAGTACTCCGCACTCTGGGTTCCTGTATCAGTGCGATGTCTACGTCCTCCTCCGATAGGAGAACGGCTAGGTTGTCCGTTGCA
Source organism: Anastrepha ludens (assembly GCF_028408465.1). NCBI lineage: Eukaryota > Metazoa > Arthropoda > Insecta > Diptera > Tephritidae > Anastrepha > Anastrepha ludens. The sequence goes on along the minus strand of NC_071501.1, from coordinate 78,586,536 downwards.
GTCCTGGAGTGCTGCAGATTGATCTGGACAACCTTGAGACCCATACTTACTGGTCGTTTTTGGGGGCGTCAAGCTGCATGCCCGTATGCTGCTCATTAGCGCCATTGTTTTGGGTGGACCCGGCTTCTTCCAGTTGCATGCCCATGAGCAACTCATTAGCGTCGTCAACCTCGTCCTGCTCATCCTCCGGATTTGCAGAACGGAATAACTTCAGATGCGCTTTCCTCACGCCAAACCGAAGTTTGTTGTCCACTTTTCCCAGTGGCTCAATACTCTCCTCCGAGATTTGGAGAAGGAAGGACACACTGTTCATTTGCGGAGCCTCCGCTTTGATGATACTCCAGTCATCCATTGGAACAGTGCGGTTGTGTGCTTGCAGGTATGGTATTAACTGCTTAGCTTCGAACTCCATGTTCGGTATCCAGATACGAGCCCTTGGTCGTCTTGGGATCTCACTGGCTGGGATTAGTTTGAGCCTCAAACCTTCCCAGTCGCTCTGGATTTTGCTAATAGCGTTTTGAAGGAAATCAACAGAGAACTGATCGTCGCATTTGATCACCCTGTATCCACGGACCACCTCCATTGAATCATAACCTGGCACTTGACCCTCCGGGCTTGCCATGACGTGATCAACGACAATGCGAGACAGCCGTGCCTCGATTTCGGACCACCTTTCTAACGCAGGTTTACCGCGGTTCGTTAACTCGTCCACCAACGCCATTTGCAGGTGATCCCGTGCCACCTCGTTAAACGCGCGTTTGGCTGGTTTGGGCGTCAGAGCAGTGTGAGACGTCTTGTGCTTTTTCGCAGTTTTACAGCCCTCGTCCTGCGAACGATTGCGTTTAACGGCTTCTGCCTTCTGGGTGGCCTGGAACGCCAGGTACTCATCGACCACCTTTTGGCACCTTGCCTTATCGGCCGCATCTTTGGGATGAGTTTTACCTTCGGCCTCATTTTTGCTTATTCTGCCGAGAATAGCTAGAGACCGCTGGTAAAGCTTATATCTAGACGGGCCTTTTTTTGGGTATTGACGCTTTTGCCCCTTGGCATCAGCGGATGTGATCGGTTGATTTATAGTTGATGGCGTGCTGTGGCCCACAGCTTTGTCATCAACTGTCTCTTGACTGGAAGCCAAGAGCTCGTCCTCTGAGGGAGTTCCCAACTTCCTTAGCTCGATTGTGTCCGTTCGTTTGTCTGTCCGTTTTGTCATTGGGTCCGTCCGCTTGTCTGTCCGACTGTCGGTTCGTTTTGTCTTTGTGTCAGTCCGTTTGTCCGTCTGTTTGTCTGTCCATTTGGTAGCGTTATCCGATTTTTTGTTTTTTTGTTGTTTGTTCATTTGTCTGTTTCTTACGGTCACCTGCCCTTCCAAAGAGCTGCCCATGTCGCCATGTGCGGTGACCAATGAGGATAGAGGGGAAATAAACGGTCCGCCATGGCAGCGCCCCATACCATGGTAAGGCCACCGTTACAACCTGAGGCGGCCTGATATCAGGAGGGCTCCGTTAGGAGACAGCCTAATTTTATCCCCCGGCTGCCAAACCCACCCAACAGGCACGGGTCGCGTTACACCTTGGGTTGAGGGAGTTTTTTTAACGAAGTTTACGTCTTCGACCTGTGTGGTTCGCGGGAGACCGATTCTCCTGCCTTCCATATCTGGGAGGCGTTCCCCTATCCACCACCTGGGGACGCGCCCTATAGGGATAACAGGTTCCCCCAAGGGATGCTAGCGGAAGACTTGTAAAAAATTTCTCACAAGTAATATTACGCTTAGTGGAAGCAATGGTCTGCACAAGACTATACTGCTAATGCTGATGATGAATATTGCGACCTGTGTTTTTATATGATATCTTCCAACGCAGTCCATTGCTATTCACTCCTCTTCCTCTCCTTGGTTGACTTCACGAGTTGTGGCTTCTTTATGTGAATCACTTAAAGTGCAATAAATGTTGGGCAGAAGTGCTTGATGAAGACGGGGTTAATTCCTCTAGCTCCTCGTTTTTCCAAAGCCCCATGCGTATCCTACACCAAATTTCTTTCCTAATTTAAGTGTTTAACTTCAGTGTACTACCGGTGTGCATTAGTGGAGAATTTTTTTTTCGTAAACACATAAAATTATTTAATTACTTGCTATTTATCTCAATTTTCTCTGACTGCAAAACACTGTACAAATATTATATTTCCATTGCAGCCCTATTTCCCTCCTTCACACCTCAATCTGTGCAGCTTCTAAATATATTGAAAGTCTATGTATTCGTACATCTACAATTTTACTTTCCTACTGCTATTTGCCCTCTGACATTATTGCCATGAAAATGAACAGAAATTAATAATTTACCAGGAAACCACTTTACTGGTCAGGAAGAAAGTTTTCAGAAAGTGTGTGCGTTGACTGCGAATGCCAGAGAATAGCAGCTAGAACCAGATATGCACGCATAGAAGCGAAAGGCAAAAAGTAAGTAAAGTTCAAACGCCTACAAAAGTTCTGTTCTTGCTGCCTCTAATGGCAAGGAAAGTAACCACGCAATAAATAAGTGTAAATAAATTATTTTTCTGCTTCACGCATAGACATTCAGTTGATAACTGTGTATAAGTGCGAGCACACACATACACATATGCATTAGTAAAAATCACATTAATATTCGTAACTGATGTGTAATACACCAGGGTAAAAGCTTGATATTTGATGCTCTACCTTTTGCTGTAACGGTATCTTTCAGCTTTCACAAACAATATTTTGATTACTGTACTTCTTGTGGTTTTATTTTTTATATCTCTATGGGCGCGTTCGATATGTCCAAACGCTCTGCTACTGCAAATCTATTCAAATACCCCAGTATAAATTACATGTCTTGAATAAATTATAACACTTCATTTGCACTGTTCCCTTCTAGGGGCCTTCAGGAAATTAGTTGTGTGAAGATTTTGTGAATTTTATTCAGTGTAGGCAGGGCCTCAGCAGTAGTGGTAAATATCAATATGAGTGGCTTACTTATGTACAATACTAGTAGTTATATTTAGTTTTGGCGAATCGCACCGATATTCTAACTAACACGAAATGTCTTAAGATATTTTGTAATAAATGAATAACACAGTTTATCAAAAGAAATTTTTTTATAAGTAATAAGATTCGGTCAAGGAAATGTATGCGTAGGCAAATGTAATATCCTTTTGTGTGAATGAGTCAGTGCGAAGTGGTGCAAGTATTTTGAACAATATCGTAAATTTTTCTGAAAATTTATTTATTTTTAGGCTTGCGTATAGTAAGAAGGAAAGTGAAAAAATTAAAAAAAAAATTGTATAACTTTTAGATATATATATATATAGCTTCATATTCGTAATCAAGGACCTCCAAGATTTTATATTGGATGATTATTTTTAAAACTCGTCATTTTGACTCAACTCTGTTGCTTTGAGTTTTGAAAAATTAGCTTCGGACCTCGTAATCAGCGGCCTCAAAAATTTCTCTTTGCGAAGTTTCCCTAAAGTAGACCAGGGGGCCTTCTTGCTCTTAATGCTCTGAAAAGCTATACTGGTAATAAGTAAAAGTTCTGATCAAGCATACAATAAAGGCGAAAGGAATTAGAGCCCAAGACGGCCATTCTACGTACTGGGATGACTCGGGTTTTCTCCGACCAAGGGCTGCCGCTCCGGTAAACTAACACCGTCTAGTGCAGTGAATGTCAGAGCCCAAGCTCAAGTATTTTATTTCAGTTGTGAGGAGTTTTTTCGTATCAGAATCACGGACCCTAACTAACGGTAAGCGAAAATAAGGATATTTTATTATTTTACAAATAAAACCTTGATTTAACAAAAGTGCTTAAAAAAGATTTAAGCTCTCATTGAATAAAAAAAAGTATGTATAATATATATATATACATAATTGGCGCATGCCGAGCTCCTCCTCCTATTTGTGGCGTGCGTCTGGATGTTGTTCCACAAATGGAGGGGCCTACAGTTTCAAACCGACTCCGAACAGCAGATATTTTTATGAGGAGCTTTTTCATGGCAGAAATACATTGCCTGCCGAGTGGCGACCGCTATTACAAAATTGTTTGTGAGAATGTGAAAATACTAATATAATAAAAATATTGTATATGAGCATTTTTTTTATTATAAAAATAATATACGTTCCAAAAAAATGTATATACATTCTTATACAGGTGGCGCAAAAGTAGCCTTGCGATGTTTCTTGGCTGTAATTTAAAAAAAAAAATGAAAAACTTTGATTATTCTTGTGGATTATTTTTATTTGGTCTTTTAATTTTTTTTACATCAAGTCGAAAATGTGATGTCATGTAAATGGCCGCCGCCACAGTTGATTGCCATTTGAACCCTTTTTATGGCATTTTGCATCACTTTGGCCAAAACTTCCGGCGATAGGTCCGCACATTCTTGACGGATATTGTCTTTAAGAGCTGCAAGAGTCTGAGGCTTGTTGACATAAACCCGCGACTTCAAAAAGCCCCACAAAAAGAAGTCTGGAGCGATCAAATCAGGCGATCTTGCTGGCCAGTGCAAATCGCCAAAACGGGAGATTAGGCGCCCGGGAAATGCATCCTTGAGCATATCGGTTGTGGCAAGTGTAGTGTGTGCCGTTGCACCGTCCTGTTGGAACCACATGTTTTCCAATCCCAATTCATCAAGTTGCGGCAAAAAGAACTCGTTGATCATTGCTCTGTAGCGCTCACCATTCACAGTAACCGTTTGGCCCACGACGTCTTCGAAGAAAAAACGTCCGATGACTCCTCCAGCGAAAACAGCACACAATACAGTGACTTTGAGCGGGTGTAATGGCTCTTCGTGGGTTACACGCGGATTTTCAGTGCCCCAGAAGCGTAAATTTTGCTTATTTACGTACCCGCTAAGAAGGAAATGGGCCTCATCACTCATGATTATTTTTGATGAAGAATCATCTTCCACTTGGTGGTGATTAAGGATGGCTTGAGGGTATGTTAGACGCGATTGGCGGTCAGCAGCTAACAGCTGATGCACCGTCTCGACTTTGTACGGAAACATCTTCAAATCTTGTACAAAAATTCGCTGTAAACACCGTCGACTGATACCCATTTGCGTGGCACGTCGTCTGCTCGATGTCGACGGCGCTTCCATGACATCCTCGGCTACAGCAGCAATATTCTTTGCAGAACGGCTACTCTGGGGTCTGCCACGCCTGGCAGCATCTCGTGTTGTGCCAGTCTCTTCGAGGCGAGCGGCTAAACGTCGCAGTGTTTCACCAGTAGGCGTTGGACGGCGAGGAAATCTGCGACGAAATTCACGTTGCCACCGACCGATTATTGGTCAAATAAATAGTCAGCAATATTCCGCGTTCTGGAGCAGTGTAGCGTAACATTGTTTATTAACGTGTATTTCGCATGTGTTTACTACACAAATGTCAAAACAGAACTGACATTAGGGGCCAATCGCAAAATTTATAGCATTTTCTGATAGGAGGATTACTTTAGCGCCACCTATTACTAGCTTTAACCCTCGGCCCCGCTCGCGTAGGAGTAGTTTTGAGGAATTTAGGATATATGTATATATAAAAGAATTACAAACAATAATTTCATAGAAAATAATTTACAATACCCGGCATCCGTTGCTATGCCTCGTTGAATAAAATCAAAACAACCAATCATTTTTATTAATTTTCTATCTCAAACCGAATGAGAGTGGTGGCGCGGCCTGGGGGCTGTGAGAAGCGAGTTCCATCATAAAAACATGCCTATAACCTTCATTGGGTGAAAATATGAATGTATTGTATAAAAAGTTTTACGTCATTTAGTGTTGTCGTTTCGTAGTGATTCGCGGACAACGTACAGACATTCACCTTTATAATATAGTAGATTTTATGAGAAATATTAAAAAAATATGGTATAGAGTTTTTGAGGAGACATTTAAAATTTTCACAACTTCCTATTTCATATTTTTAACATATATTTAAGTAATTGTATTATTTTGTTAGCTTTAAATGTACTTTAAAGAAGTTATGTGGTAATAAAATTATAACTTTCTTCAACAAAATTTTTGGATAAAAAAATGATTTGTCGCAATTTTTCGAAAACATATCTCTGGGACTCTTCTTATTTTTTTTTGCTTTTTTTTAATATTCAAATACGCTCAGTGAACCAGTGAAAAATAGAACTCAACACAGAAAAATTTTATTTCCAAAATATAATTTCTTTTTCAAACTTTTTTTTAGTGCATTTTATGGGGGAAAAAATTTATCACAATTTTACAAAGAATCGAAGATATTTCAGTTCACAAAACTAAATGGCATAATATTCAATATTGAGTAACTCTAAAAACTGTGTAATGGTTTAGCGTTAAATGAACTTTTTAAAGATAAAAAATTATACTTTTTGTTTGTTCGTTTTTTGGAAAAAAATTGTTTTGATAATTTTCGAAGAACTCTTTTTCAATTTTTTTATTTATTTTTTTTTTAATAGTAGCACTAAATGAACTTTTTAAAGATAAATTTTATAACTTTTTTTTAATTTTTTGGAAAAAAATATTTTTTTGATAATATTTGAAGAACACCTCTCCTTATTTTTATTTTATTTTTTTTTAATAATATAATAGAATTAAATGAACTTTTCAAAGACAAAAAATTAGAACTTGAAAAAAAGTTTTCAAAAAAATTGTTTTTGGTCCTTTTTGAACAACACCTCTGCCATTTTTTATTTAGTTTTAATAATAGTATTAACTGAACTTTCTGAAGTTAAAAATTATAACTTTTTTTTTAATTTTTGGGGAAAATAAATTGGTTTTTATAATTTGTGAAGAACACCTCTCCCATTTTTGTTTCTATAATAACATTAAACGAACTTTTTAGCGTTAAAAAAATATTACTTTTTTAATTTTTGAAAAAAGAAATTGTTTTTGATAATTTTTGAGCCAAACCCCTCAATTTTTGTTATTTTTGTTTTTAATATTAGCAATAAATGAACTTTTTAAAGTTAAAAAATTATAATTTTGGAAAGTTAAGTTTTGGACAAATATGGTTTTTGGTAATTTTTGAGGACTTCAGTCCAATTTTTTTTGATAATAGCATTAAATGAACTATTTAAAGTTAAAAAATTATAACTTTTTTTTAAGTTTTGGAAAATAATGGTTTCTTTTTAATTTTTGAAGACTCGTCTTCCATTTTTTTTTATTTTTATTTTTAATAATAGCATTAAATGAACTTTTGAAAGATAAAAAATTATAACTTAAAAAAAAAAAATTAGAATAAAATTGTTTTTGATCATTTCTGAAGAACACCTTTCCCATTTTTTTTATAAATTTTTAAAAATAGCGTTAAATGAATTTTTTGAAGATAAAAAATTTTAACTTTCTTTTAATTTTGGAATATGGTTTTTGATAGTTTTTGAAGCACTCCTCTCCCATTTTGTTTACTTCTTTTTATTTGTTTTTTTTTTTTTTTTTGTAGGAACAGCTGAGACTCATAAATCAGCAATCTATACGCATAAATAAGCACAGCAAACCAGTGAAAAATAATTTGGTTTTAAAACCTACCAAGAAAGCTTCTTTTTCCCCCAAAAATTTGTTTAAAAAAAAGTAATTTTTCGCGAAATTATTATCGTACACTTCACGAGTATTTTATGGCCAAACGAAACAGAAGAACACAAAAACTGTTGACTGAGTAAGACATCCTTTTGAAAATTATGTTTAGAAAATTTGCTTAGAAAAACATTTTTTGTTTTAAGATTCGTGCAAGAACAAACATTTCAGGTAAAAAATTTATTAGAGAGCCGTGTAATTTCAAAATCGCGTAAAAAAGACCGTGTAAAAAGAGAATTGGCAATAAGGGAAAATCGAGTTTTGTTGTCGTAGTAGCTTAAACATTCCTCATAAATATTAGAAAAACTTTGCTGAAGTTACAGTCCTTGGCCGGACTTAAGTTCAGTGACGTCCTTTTAAAGTCGAACCGACTGCTGTGGCAATTTCATGCAATTGCTCTTCTAAGGTCGCAGTGCGCCTCTTTGACATTACCTGATCACTTTAAATTTAAATGGCGTGTGCTTTTTCATTTTTCCCTATTATTTACCTCATATTTAGCGGCTTCATTTTCTGATTTTTCCATGAATGACTCGTTATGCTTTCAGAATATCAGCAAACATTCCTCTGGTGCGTCTATGCTAATGCACATAAACTTTTATTGAATAATTTGCATGTATTACACAAATACTAAGGTAAATACCAGACACAAAAAAGTCTGAGTAAAAGCAAAATATGTAATAATAAAATTAAATTATTTCCCAACACTTTTTATTAAGTCGCATAGAAGAGAATGTGTCTATATGGGCAGGCATGGCGAGGATGAAGTACTTGAAACTAGAAAAATATGCGACCAATTTCGTTTGCCCACCCGTTAAAGGAATTTGCACCGCACTTTCAACCATCTAAACAAATAAATAAATAAAAGAAAGAAAGAAGAAAGCAATGGAAACCGTGTAGGACTGCTGGCATGGTAGCGTCATGCCTTGAAGGCGGCTGTGTTGATGGCAATTTTGGCGGCATTGTTGCTGAAAAAATTTAAGCTCCATAATCTTTTATGCATGATTGCGACAGCGTGCCTCAAATATCGAACAGCAGCACGCAAATATGCAAAACATGCGTCATATTTGTATTATTTTGTTAACCTATTTTTTTTCCTACTTGAGACAGAAGAAAAAGCTAAGATTTTAGAACTGACAGTCAAATTGAACAGAGGATGAGTTATAAGTGAAACCAACACATGTTAACATATGGGCATGAGCACACATACACATAAAAGTATGTTATGTACAATGTAGTGGGGGGGTGTGTGCGCCTGGTTAACAGTTGTAAGAATATAGTACAGTAGCCGTGCATTGAATTATGAACGAGAAGGTAGTAAAAATAGTAAAAATTTCAGCCGCTTAAAAAGTATTGTATCGGAAGTTTTTGGCATGCATATCACTCCTAAACTCAGAGTTTAGGTTAAGAAAAAAATAACTTTATTGATTTTGACACAAATGCTCATAGAAGTATGCCCCTAGAATATTTCAACAATTTTCAATGTGTAAAGTCTGAAGATTACGGCTAAGCAGTCGCGCGCACAAAAACCGCGTTTTTGCAACAAATCTTTTACATTTGACTCTTAACCTGACCACGAAAGAGCTCCTCATAATTGGCAATTTCATAAGGAACTCCTAGCTTTCACAGTTCTTTGTACAGAAACTGTATCTGTTTGCATAATTCGAAGCGTAGTCACGCGTTAGCGCACAAACAGCTGTTTGACAAGAGTCAGTGCGTGCTGATGGCGGCTGGATGGATGAATGCCTGAATGTAGGAATGGACAGAATACTTATGAATGCATGTGTGTGTGTGTGTGCTGCAAGCACTTGCCATGGTCATGGCATGGCGCGGAATTCAAATGATGCCAATATATTTTGCATATAAATTATATCACGCTTTCACACGAATGCGTTCATAGTCAAAAAGTCACATTCGTAATGCGTGAAATATTTCTACGTTTATGATTTTTATAATTTAATTTTCTCAAAGATATGAGGGTTTTAAATTTATATAAATGAAGTAATCCATTAATAATAAAGAAACATTTACATCGCGGTTAGTGCGCTTGGCTCCTTCTCACGCCTCAGCACTAGCAGGCTATGTTCAGTAAGTTGCGCTAATACAAAAAAAAAAGAAACAAATAATGGCAATAATCATATTTTTCCATCACTTGCATATGACTTTTGTGTTTCAATTTGATTTATCATATAAGCCAAAAAGAAAGTCTTAACCAACGCTCATTTGCTGTCTTGGTGAAGATAGCCTATCGGGGCGGAAATTTCTGAAAGAGCGATTCAAGAATTTTTGAAATGGTCTTCAACTTTTTCTCAAAATTAGGTTTTTTAAAGACTTGAGTTTAATAAGAAGTAAAATAAAACAAAACAAAAAAAAAAATCTAATATTAGGTGTGCAACTAAGTTCTCGTTTTTTTTTTTTTTTTGATGAAAATACAAATTTTTTCTAAAAAAATGGTTACAAGTGAATCATTGAAAGTATTGCCCATCGCTGGCTACTACTTTTTTCCATCTTTCTGGTAAATCTCGTAGAGCGTCGCGGTAAAACTGTTCATCTTTTGAGGCTATCCATGGATCAAGCCATTTTTGATGTCTTCATATGAATGGAACTGCTGGTCAGCTAAACCATGTGCCATCGATCGGAACAAGTGATAATCGGACGGCGCAATATCTGGAGAGTATGACAGGTGGGGTAGGATTTCCCATTTCAGTGTTTCCAGGTAGATTTTAACGGGTTTGGCAACGTGAGGTCGAGCGTTGTCATGCTGTAGAATCACTTGTTCATGCCTCTCCGCATATTGCGGTCGCTTCTCGCACAGTGCTCAGCTCAATCGCATTCATTGAAGTCGATACCAATGCCCAGTGATGGTTTCGCTTGGTTTTAAAAGTTCTTAAGAAATAACAGCAACTTAGTCCCACCAAATACATACCACACACAACCTTCGCAGCGTGAATATTCGGCCGAGGCGACGACGTAGAAGCAGGACCGGGCAGTCCCCATGACTTTATTTTCTTTGGATTAGCTACAACGAATCCATTTCTCATTACCCGTCACGATGCGATGAAGAAAGCCCTTCATTTTTTGCCGCTGGAGCAGTTGTTCACAGGCGAAAAAACTACGATCAACATCCCTTGGTTTTAACTCATAAGAAACCCAAGTCCCCTGTTTCTGAATCATTCCCAAACCATGCAATCGCTTGGAAATTGATTGGCGGGTAACTCCTCATACTGAGGCAAGCTCTTTTTGTGTATGACACGAATCCTCATTAAGCAATGCCTCCAATTCAGGGCCTTGGAAGGTTTCTGACCTTCCTTCACGCGGACGGTCGACAACATTAAAGTCAACGTCCTTGAAGCGACGGAACCAATCTCGGCATATTATTTCACTTAAAGCAGCATCTCCATAAACCTTTTGTAGCTCTCGATGCACTTCAGCTGCGTTTTTTTCGAATGAAAGAGGAAAATCAAGACTTCCCGCAAATGTCGATTATTCCCCACAAAGTCAGACATTTTTACAAAACCAAAAGTACCTATACTCGTACGATACCAAAACGAAATCACTAATGTGTCGAAGCAGTTTGTTTACCATATGTCTAGGCTGGGTTTATGGCGTTTAGGTTATGTTAGAATTGACTAGCACACACTGGTGGCGACATCTATTGACAAACAGCGGGAACTTAGTTGCGCACCTAAAAATTTTAGGAATTATTTCAATGTTGAGAATTTTCATATAGAGTTTTTGGATTGAAATATCTTTTGTTGGTTTGAGTATTTTCATAAAATTTCATTTTATTATTTTTTCAACATAAAATATATATTACTTTTGAAAAATGATGTACATATCAGAAATATATCAATTTTTTTGTTATACATTTTTGTGATTTTTTTGTTTTCAGCGCTTTAATTTTTTCTTATTTTTTTTATGATACGTTAGCTGTGTTGCAATCCTCTGTAATCTCTGCTAGTTTCATGAAAGGTTGGTTGGTTTGTTGAAGTGGTAATTCACCAAGAGTTAGTGAGTTAGTTAGTACATCCGCACGATTTTATACCCACTTCCGAACTACCGACAAGTTATACGGATTATTTCTTCACGACTATATCCAGTCTGTGCGATTGAGAAATCTTATAAGGCTGCTTACATCTACACCAGTCTGCTTTTCGAGATTTTTAAAAAGCATTTTGCCAAGGGTTAACATCCTCGTCTTTCATAGGGTAGGGCATTCACACATTAATTGGAAGATAGTTTACTTTTTCTCCGGTTGATTACAACTAAGGCGGTGCATATTGCAAGCGGTGCCCAATTTCGCTGCTTGCTCTCCTATGGACCAAAAGCCAGTTATCACTGCTGTGAGTCTACAAGCATTCCTTCGTTTCATATTGGTCAATGTTGACGTTTGTTTGAGGTTGTAGTTGGACCATTACGTCCAGCTAATTTTGCATGTCGTCTGGTCTTTCCATCTATAGTCGCCGAATCGGAGGTATTTTAAGGAAATTGCATTCTTGACTACACCCCGATTCTGCAAGAACGTTATTCATTACAGATCCCCTTCTTGCCTGTTCATTTCCCTTTTTTTATCTTCAATGTTCCACTGTCCCGGGACCCAGATTAAGGTATGTATTTTTATGATTTTCAGTCAATATGCTAAGGCTTTTCCTCCTTTGTTCCATCAGTTTAGAGGTGGTTACAGCCGAATCCATTGCTGAGATTGCACCTGGCACCTATCCGAATGAATTGCAATATTGCACTTAAAAGAGAAGTCTGCGATAAGTAACCTACAAGCTTCCTCAATTGCCAATACTTCCGCTTGAAAAACACTGAAGGCATTAGAAAGACGTAAAACCTATATGCCTGCTATATATTATACCTGTCGAAGTTGTTTAGTGAGAATTCTTTAATCCATTCCTTCTGAGATGGAAAGAGAGTAGCAGAGAATGTCGCCGTTGTGGAGATGTAGTCAGTCATCTCAGAGGTGTACCGAGCTTTTCGCAATATGGTAATACACTGGCATGATCATACGTTTTTTCTTTCCAGCGACCGCTTTATTTAACAGAATTGCACCCATGACTGCCATCCTCTCGATATGCAGACTTATCGGAATCACATTTGTCAGTGTATTAAAAGCCTCCCTAGGACATGCTCTGATTGCATCGACCATTATTGCACAGGCTTGTTTTTGTATTCTACCAAGTAATTTGTAAATTATTCCAAGAGCCTTGCACCAAACTAGCGATTCATATGTTAAAATTGGGCGTATAACCGCCTTATACAAACACAAAGTTTACTCACGTTGAAGACTCCATCTTCTTCCAAGCATACGTTTACAGGCATACAGAGCAGGCTCTCCACGCGGCATCACAATATGTTATGGGCCTGGGTGTGCCCAACAGTGGACAACCGCTTTAACCTAACCTAACCTATCGAAATATATATATTTTTTTAATAGACATCTACACCATCTTTGCGTGTTTGGCCAGGCTCCTCCTCCTATTTGTTATGTGTATGTTGATGTTGTGCTACAAATGAAGATACCTACAATTTTAAGTCGAATCCGCGCGGCAGATGGCGCTTCTTTATGAGGAGTTTTTCGTGGCACAAATATTTTTTTATCATTTGGTGTTTCATACCAGTAGAATCGAACCTGTGCACTAGCGCTAGGTAGAATGGTTGAGGTATCAGACTGTCACTATCCAGGTAGTGCCGCTAATCCACCGCTTTGGTACTATTATGAGAACTCCAACGGGCAGATATCCAACCAGAACTTTTGGTGTAATGATGGGACTTGCGTTGGAACATGGCCCTAGTCTGCCAAAGAAAGGACCCCCACTTAGTGACCTTTAGTCTAGCTGCCAAGCGCGGCTATTCACACAGAAAATACCCAACAGTGTCCTTCTGTGAGAGGTCCCCACAGCTTCTGCAATGATGATTAAATAGTAAACTTAGATTTTCTGCATGTGTGCGTCCAATGAACGGTAAACATGGCTACGAGTTTGGAAATTGAATGGAATGGAGTCCTCAGACCTTTCTGCGTCCAAAGGGTTTTGAACGTTCTGGAGCCAAATGGTTTTTAAAATAGTATACAAAGCAATAAAGCTTCATCACTCTGAAGCTCCGGAGCTCTAGCGCCCAAGCGAAATAATATTCACAAAATTTCATCTTCTCAAGTCAACCATTATTATGAAAAATTTTGCACTTAAAAACGCCTTGTCACACAAATACAAAGTGTTAATCGGATCTTTAGTTCCATTGACAAGACCTCGTTGTCTAGCTGTCTTGCTGAAAAATCAATAGAACTCAGAAATAATGTTATGTTTTGCAAAGCCAATAGTTTAGTAAACAAAGAATCTTTGACTTTGCCTCTTCATTTCGCGAAAATCTAATATACTAAAGTTCCGCGCAATATGTATATAAAATAATATTTTCGCAGAAAAGTAAAAAAAACAAAAGAAAGCGAAATAAAATGGCGGCATGTTGATGATGAAAGCGCTGGGTGAATAGATTCGATGGATATACAACTATTTGTATATCCAAATTTCTTGCAATTGCCATTGCGTAACGCTACGTCAGCTCTCCAGCAACCGATAGCCCCTTGGCAGTGCAGTCGCATGCCATGGCTGTTGTTTGACATTTTGGCTGCGCAATGCAATTCTATCATCAGCGCCAAGCTAAGCCAAACCAAGCCAAGCAAACTTTGTCGTCGTTGCACTTTAGGGTTTATTTATCTGAGTTCGTTCCGAGTTTGTGATGCTTCAGTTTAGTTGTTGTACGTATAGAGCGTTTTTGTTGTTGCTGCTGCTATTTCGTTGTGCATTGTTGAAGTTAGTTTGTTTTATACGAAAATTCTACAGCGAACAACTCAAGTGCATTCAACTATTCCCTACGAGCAATTCCACTTTTGCTGTTATTCAGTTATTTCATTCAATGTTTTTTTCTTACTTTGTTTTTGCTTACTTTTTTTTTGTTCTTTTATTTTTGTTCTTGTTGTTTTGAGTTGTTCAATTGTGACATTGCATTGTCATTGCAATGCGATTTCTTTTCGGTTGTGGTTTTAAGTTCGCCTTTTGGTGGTTCTTACCCTTGTGTTTGTTGTTTTTTGTTCTTTTTCTTTTGTTGATATTATTTCTTCTATTTATTTAGCTCTTTGTTGTTCATTGCCATTGCTATTATTTTATTGTTGTTGCTCATAGTTATTTGTGCCTTAAATAACTTTCGTTTTTTTCTTACAAAGTCCTTGGTGGGTTGCTTGCCTCAGCATAAAACACTTGAGTGGGCTTTTGTTTTGTTGTCATTGTTCTTTTCTTTTTCTATTCTATTTGCCCTCTACTGATTTTATTCCAAGGTTTCTTAAGTACTTATTGCACTCGTGTCATTCCATATTGAGGTCACTGCACACAGCTTAAACAATTTAGTTTTTGTTGCTTTTACTAAACTATTGTTGCTTTAAATAGATTTTTCTACTCATTTATCTTCGCTTTAAAAGCATTTGGCTAAAACGATAGAAGAAAAGAGTTATTCATTTTTGAGCTGCCACAAAAGAGTTCTAGTATGTTTTTAGGTACGAGGAAATTGCAATTTTTGGTAGCTCGTAGGTATATCAACGATGACTGGAGGCTTCTATGATATTAAATATGAAATAAAAATGCAACCTATTATTTTCTTTTAACTCATTATCTAGTGGTTAAAAAGTTTCTCATAAAATGAGTCTGTCATTAGATGGTTCCATTTATCTGTCGCGCAGCCAGGAATTAGAAAACAGGTCGAAAATCTCTGTTTGCAACCTCTTGAAATATTAATTTTTTGAGAAAAAGGTTTCACTAATTATCTGCCCCTTAAAATGGCAAAGACATTTTTTTTACTTTTTGATTTTTTGTTTTCCCAGCCCGGCTTGCATAAAAATGCTCTTTGTGATGTGTGGCTAGGGCGAAGTCAAACAAGGTGAAGCCACTGAAGCAGCAACACATTTATATGTATTTTGTTTTTGCAATCTGTTAGTATGTGTGCCAAAATTTCAATCAAAATGTAAACAAACACACGAGACAACAGCAAAGAAATACCTTGCTTTGAAGTTCGAAACAACAAATCCCAGGAAAAAAATAAACAAATCATTGGCTTTATAACAACAGGTTTGAAGGGCCTCCACCATGCACATAAAGCGTTTTTCAGTAAGAGCGCTTTAACTTTTTTTTTGAATAAAACACAAACGGTTTGACTTTTTTAACTAATTTTTTTTTATTATCGAGTTTGAACATATACATTTAAGTATGAAATTCGATTTCTTTTGCATGACCACCGCGTGCACGTTTTACGAAGTCCAATCGTTGAACCCAATTTTCGACCACTCTTTTGCATAAATCGGCCGAAATTCCAGCAATTTCGCGTTCAATATTGGCTCTGAGCTCACAAATCGTCGCCGGCTTGTTACTGTAGACCAATGACTTCACATAACCCCAAAGAAAATAGTCTAGAGGCGTCAAATCACACGAGCGCGGCGGCCATTCGACCGGTCCATTTCTGGAAATAATGCGCTCATCGAACTTAATCTTCAACAAATCAATTGTAGCGTGTGCTGTGTGACTTGTGGCCCCATCCTGTTGAAACCACATGTCGTCTAAGTCCATACCATTCAATTGCGGCCAAAAATAATCGTTTATCATGTCGCGGTATCGATTTCCATTCACAGTAACGTGGCGATCGTTCTCGTCAACGAAAAAATATGGGCCAATTACGCCGCCGGCATGTAAACCGCACCAAACAGTGATTTTTTCGGGATGCAACGGTGCCTCATGAATCACGTGTGGATTGCTTTCTGCCCAGTGATGCATAGTTTGCTTGTTGACAAAGCCATTGAGCCAAAAGTGAGCTTCATCACTGAAGATGAGTTTTCGACTTTAAACTTTCTTAACAGAACACGCATTTTTATAATAAAATTCAATGATTTGCAATCGTTGCTCAAGTGTGTAGCGTTCCATTATAAAATGTATATTAATGAAGTTTACAAATGACAAGCGAAAAATAAGAAATACTGCGTCGTTCGCCCTCCCTATCAGAAAAAAGTTGAAGCGCACCTATTGAAAAACGCCTTAGTTAAGGGGCGTGGCCTACATAAGACCGTTAACCGGCTCTCAGAGATTTCGAAGTAATCAGCTCATTAGCTGATGTAAACCTTTGGTTTGGTTTGCTTAGGAAAGAAATCAACAGAGTCTCCACTAATATTACTTCGTTGCATTCTAAACAACGACTGATTGGACGAATGTGAAAATACGTGTGAATTGAGAGAGTAGAACTCTGCTGCCGTGTTTCCGATGACGGGCCAGCCGAAGATATTCATAAAATGTTGCTTCGGCTGCCAAACCTATTAATCTCTCATCCTCGTGTATGGGCTCCCCATGCGTGTGATATTTTTCTTTTATGTTCTCCCGCTCATAATTTCTCTCTCTGATTAATGTAAATTTACAACACTAAACCTAGCAACTGTAAATTATTTGATTACACCGCGCTGTGACGGAAAAGTGCTTTCAAGATCAAAATTCATACATGAAATGTGTCCTCCTTTAAAAAAGTTAGACTTTATTTTAGAGGTAAAGTACTAAGCTATAATTTTTTCACAATTAAAAAAATTATCGAAATTAAAAAAGAAAAAAAATAATTAAAAAAACTTTTCTTTCTACATTTTTTTTTAACCCGGCATTACCGGGTAAAAAATACCACAGAGGTAATAAAACCACTTCTAACTCTTTTTCTACAAAATATCGTGAAGGCCTATCGGGGCGGTGTGCAGAAATTCCTGAAACAGCGATTCAAGAATTTTTGAAATGGTCTTCAACTTTTTCTCAAAATTAGGTTTTTCAAAGACTTGAGTTTAATAAGAAGTAGAATAAAAAAAAACAAAAAAAAAAATCTAATATTAGGTGTGCAACTAAGTTCTCGTTTTTTTCTTTTTTGATGAAAATACAAATTTTTTCTAAAAAAATGGTTAGAAGTGAATCATTGAAAGTATTGCCCATCGCTGGCTACTACTTCTTCCCATCTTCCTGGTAAATCTTGTATACCCTCGCGGTAAAACTGTTCATCTTTTGAGGCTATCCATGGATTAAACCATTTTCTGATGTTTTCATATGAATGGAACTGCTGGCCAGCTAAACCATGTGCCATCGATCGGAATAGGTGATAATCGGACGGCGCAATATCTGGGTGTGGTAGGATTTTCCATTTCAATGTTTCCAGGTAGGTTTAAACGGGTTTGTCAACGAGAGGCCCAGCGCTGTCATGCCGTAGAGTCACTTTTTCATGCCTCTCCGCGTATTGCGGCCGCCTCTCGCACAGAGCTCGGGTCAGTCGCATCAATTGAAGTCGATACCGATCCCCAGTGCTGATTTCGTTTGGTTTTAACAGTTCATAATAAATAACACCAACTAGGTTCCACCAAATACATAGCATAAACTTCGCAGCGTGAATATTCCGCGACGACGTTGAAGAAAGACCGGGCAGTCCCCACGACTTTATTTTCTTGTGATTGCTACAACGAATCCATTTCTCATCACCCGTCACGATGCGATGAAGAAAGCCCTTCATTTTTTGCCGCTACATTTCTTTCTACATTTTTTTTTAACCCGGCATTACCGGGTAAAAAATACCACAGAGGTAATAAAACCACTTCTAACTCTTTTTCTACAAAATATCGTGACCGGTCGCTTCAAGTACCTTTCTGCATAGAAACAAAAGACGCGCCCCCTACGTAAAATAAATATTTAATTAATTATATATGTACCTATATACCTATTGTATTATGTGGTAATTTTTACCCGGTTGCGACCGCATTTGTTTGTATTTGCCTAGCGACAAACCGGGGTTAATAAAAAAGTGCAGGAAAATTCCTGTTGTAAATATTTATTTTGTATTCCTTCGGAACAACAATTATTTGGACGAAAACATATTTCCGCGAATTCAAATCTTTGAAGCCTTCTATCTCGGCAGCCACTCAATATTTCAACCAATTCATGCTAGTTACTGTTTAGTAAAGCAGCTCTACCAAATTGCATCAAAATCGAAGCTACGAACTACCAAATTTTTTGGCATTGACCTGTTTTGCGGCATATAATCTATCAGTCCATTATTCTCAGCTTTCCAGAGATGGTTGACTTTGCAGAGCGAGTCTCGTATTTGATACAATATTGATCTGCTTGAAGTATAGCTATCTTTTATGTTACTAATGTAATAACTAGTGTAATAATTACCATGATAAAAAGAGTTCAGAAGGAGTGATCAACATAAGACTGCTAAGCGAATTTGAAGGAATTAGCAGATCTGCTGACGTCACTCTACACGGCTCGTATACGAAAAAAAAAGAAATTGCGGTGGTGTTATAAGAAAAAATGAACGCAACCCCACTGTTCGATGCGTCTAACTGCTTGGCCTAGCGTAAGAATGCGTGTGAAAAGAAGGTACAGAATTTTTCTGCCGATGACGTGAGAGGCAAAGTTACTCTCACAAGTGTCCATTAAGAACGCTTAAGCTACCATCCTTGATTAACTAGCTATCTATAAAACCTTTTTAACGACTCTAGATCTCTTTGCTATTAGCAGTGTGAGTGGTCAAAGCGAAACAGAAGAAGGATGTTGGAGTTCGAAAGACTGAGTAGGAATTTTTAAATATCGAAAATGTGTGTACACAATTTTACAGTAAATTACGTAAAAATAGAAGCAATAGAAAAAATGATTGGATTGAGGATGTCTAAACTTAGCATGTGTAAATTAAAAGAAGTGAAGGGAATCGCAAGCCAAACGGCTGGGTTCCATTTATTGCAGTGATTCCCAAACGAGAGTAATGAGAATAAAACGCCAGACACGGAGCCACTACTAGAACTTAGCGATTCGATAGTTCCTTCCTATAGTTTCATTATTTAGGCCAGGAATACGAAGTAAAAGTAAATACTACTCGATTACACTCACATTAAAGTGAAGATATACAGGCAGAGTTTTCTCGCTCTTATTGGACATTCAAATAGCTATGCTATTCGATGCCATAAAACTGTCTATTTATTATTTCTTTTTAAGAGGAAGTGAATTTTAAATGAAAAACGAAACACAATATGACTTATTTAATGCGGGAAATAATTTTTATTTTGAAATTCAGTGTATACTCTATTGTACTTGTATTTGGATATGATTTCGAACATTTACCACCTCCAACTTTCCTAACGAACTGCAATCTATCGGTAAAATTTTGAGGGCCATTTTCGAGAAAATCTGGTCATATTTCTACTACAACCCAGTCAATGTTGGCTTTCTGCTCAACACTTGTAGCTGGCTTGCTAGCGTACACAGGGATGACAAGTTTTTCGATTTTTATGATGACGGGATTTTCGGGATCTCGTTACTAAAATCGCGGGATTCCGGAATCAGTACGGTGACTTACATATTTTTATTTTCGACCAACTAAATTAAAAAAAAAACGTTCAAAAGTTTGATATAAAAATTAAGTCAATGCAGGTTTTTTACTATAAAATGCGTTTCTTCTAGCTAAATTTCATTTGCTTCATAATCCCAAGATGCTTAAAAATACTAAGATTTAAAAAGCCCCTAGCTTACTTCCATGTATCGAAAAATATTCAAATATGCAAATCCCAAAAATTCCGGGATTGCTGATAATTAGTTTCGGGATTTTAGGATATTTTGGTATTAACGTCCTTAGCGTACATCAATAGGTATCTCATAAGAATATAAAAAGATACAAATCCCGAAAATCCCGACATTTTTGATAGTTAATCCCGGTGTTTTTGTGGACTTAAATAATAACGGTATGTCTGGATTGACCTCCCTAGCGTACATTAAAGACTTAACATATCCCACTTAACATATCCCACAAAAAATAATCGAGTGGTGTGAAGTTATATGATTTAGCCGGCCAGTTAGAAGGACCAAATCGAGAGGTAATGCTTTCATTAAATTTCGTTTTTAACAAATCAATAATTTTCACTAACGAAGCCATTCAGTCAAAAATGAGCTTTCTCACTGAACATAATTTTTTGCCAAAAAAGCAACTGTCTCTAAATTTTCCGCAACAAAATGAAAAAAAACCTATGGCGATTGAGATGATGGGTGTGTTCGCCGCACTCAATAATTGCAGCAGTATTGCAACTCTATTACTTTTTGATGGCCTGTTGCTGACACTCAGCTGATTAGCTGCCACAATATTGCAGGTGTTCTTTCACGTCGAACGTTTTTACGAAAACTTAGACCAAGAACTTCGTTTCAGTTGAACCTAATTTTTATATAAATCCAATAAATAGACCATATTAAACTTTCAGGCAGTATTTATTATATAAAAACTAATATTTCCTCTTTCTTTCCATTTTTGCTAAGTATCTAGTAAAAGTTTTTATGCGGTGCTCGATTAGCTGATGCTGCCCATCAGATTGTCAACATTTTACTGACAGAATGCGTGGTGTTGTTATTGTTGCAGCTCTTATGAGACAGAACGTGATGCTATCTCATAAAAAGTAGCACTACTCCAATTATTACAGTTAGAACCCAACCGATCTTGAAGTTATTATCCAAAGTCTTTTGTCACAATGTTGCCAAAAATTATAGTTTAAATTTTCAATTTTATCTCTACCTGAATTTTTTTAATTTGTTGAAGAATTGGAAAGATGATGAGAAACAATTTTACAAAGAATACTCTATCTATTCCTGCTCGCGAATATTATGGAAATATTCGACACGAGTAAAATTATTTTACTCTATTGCCATTTAGTGTAAGAATATTTGGAACTTTACTTAGTTTAGCAGCTGCTCTCTAGTTTCTTTTCTTTACTAAAATTCACAAACGAATTATTCACACTGAAAAAAAAAAACAAAAAAAAAAAAAGTTCGAATTTCATTGCTCTTTAAAACCTTTCGTTCTCAGCAAAGGGAATGTCGCTCACGAGTTTTAATGCAGGAACGCCCGTTGGATTGTAGCTGCTCTGTTTTGAACTTTCTCCGCGGAGAATACTCGCAAAGCTGCTAGAGAAAAAAATTAAAGAGTTTACAGCAAAATAAAAATATTGCCTAAAAACATTTCACCTTAAATAGAAATATATTTTTTACTAATATAAATCTCAGCCTATAGTTTTATACAACTTTTTTGTTCTCCCTCACAATTCAGTGTGGACTAAATACATTTGAGCCGCTAAAAAAAACAATATTCCGCCACTATTCCTGACCACAGCGCCGGAATACTTATTTCGCTCTCAAACGTGTATGAATCAAAAATTGAATTATTCCATGAAATCAGAATCTTAACGGCGCACTACAAACCGGCAGTACAGTGGTTGCAGTCTGCAGTGGTCGCTAGGCTTGTCAGCCATGAAAACAATAGTCCTAAAAAATGCAAATATCAAAAGCCAAAAGCAAAGCGCTTAGAGCCTAACAACAAAAACAAAAAAAAAATCATAAAACGAAAATCACAACTGGCAGCCGAGTGACTTTTATTGAACTGGTAATCCATTGCGAGTGTTCCCGTTACATCCTTCAGTGTTGTTTTGAGTGTGCCGCAGTTTTTATGTCGTGCACGATTTGTGATTTTCCCTGTTGTTGTATTTCGATTTGTACTTCAGCTGACGTTTTTTGTTATTGTATTCGTTACACAACCACTTCATGTTTGCTGTGGCCAAACACCGTTATTTTTTTATATCTCTGCTTTTATGCGCCGACTATTTTTTGCTTTCTTTCTGTTTTTTGTCGCTTGCCATTCCATATTTGAATTTTATGGTGTTTTTTTAACGATTTTCTATTTGTGTTTTTGTATTTTTATAGATATCAGCTTCAGTTTATCGATGACGGAAGTGCGTATACCGAAGCATATCATGCGGCATGAGGATGCTGTGCTGGGTTGCAAATACGATTTGGATGGCGAATCACTATACTCAGTTAAGTGGTATAAAGACGGTTTTGAATTTTATCGCTACGTACCGCGGGATATGCCACCTGGACAGGTGTTTCCACTACCGGGTGTTGATGTTGATGTAAGTATGCGACTGTGTTTTTATTGAATTTTTCTTTTGCTGCACTTGACCACTAAAAAAATCGCTGAAGGGCTAGAAATTTTGCATGCTAAGATTTTTTAGTAAAGAGGCATGCAAGGTACCAGTTGTCTAAGAAAGTTCGTGCGGTATCCGAAACTTCCGATAATCTTCGTGCTTTATTAGGGGTAAAAGTCATGTTTTAAAAAAAAGTTTTCAGCGACACAGATTCTTCGGGCAATTTCCATTTAAAAAAGTAGTATTTAAATAACATTTTTCCAAATTTTCATTGCAAAATATTGAAAATTGAGTGAGTGTGAGGAATTTCAGAAAGCGCCGCCAAAAAAGTTAGAATTCAAAAGAAAGGACTGCATGTATTGGTATTACCGGAGCATAAAGAACTTTCCCCAGTGCTGTCATGAATGTCGCTTTGCACTTACGACGTTTACGTTATTTCCATCGCTGCTGAAAGTGTAATCAGGTTAAATGAGGTTGGCCTCTGGAGGCAATCTCTCAAGGGACTAGGTAGCATTTTTGGGCGGCTAATACCGCATTTCTCTGAACTTAGCACATATCCTTCTATTCGCAAACTGGAGTTTGAGGAGTTTGTACTTGCCAGTGCAATCTTTCCAAGTAGGCAGGATTGGAACGAGGGGAAAATCTGCACCGACGCTGGTACCTTGGTTGTTGTTGTTGTTGTTTTAACAGTAATGGTAGCCCTGTCAGTGTAGGGCATATCACGCGTCGTCTTCGTCTAGCTCATCTAGGGGTAGGCCCAGGAAACATACTGTTTCGACAGGTTGGGTTCAGAGGGAGAGGGTTGTTAGATGAGTCCGTTTTAGGGGGCATGTTAAGAGGTGGTGAGGGTCGTGCGGAGCACCTTCTCATGCCGCCCCAGTATACTAGCCTTGTCTAGTGAACTCCATATCACCCCACCCCTTACGTCACAGGAGCAAATCCTCGCAGCAATCCTGCTCCAAATGCTTCTCCTCAGGGCTGAAATCGAATCCAACCCTGGGCCAGAGGTATTCTATTGGTGCGTCTGCCATAAACGGCTTCACCCGAACTTCACCTCGGTTAGGTGTAACAAGTGCAACGGGTGGAGCCACCTTAAGACCTGTTCAGGCCTTAAGACACACAGGGAGTGGTCCACACGGTATGTGGCCACGTGTTGCTCCCGCCAGCAGGCGTCTGATGCCTCCACGGCTACTACTCCCCCTGATAGGCTGGCACTACCAACCGTCAAAACAACCCACACCTGGTACCTTGGTCTTCACTGACGGCTCCGACATGGAATCGACAGTCGGTGGGATTTTCTCTAAATCAGGAAATTTTTCTACATCGTTAAAATTGCAGAATACTGCTAATGCTTTTCAGGCATCAGTCTTTGTAATCCTGCGGGTATGTAAAATGCTTAGGGAACATGGAAGCGATAGAGATAGTAACATTTTTTTCCAATAGTTAAGCCGCGATAAAGGCTCTGACTACGCCATTTTGTAGATCTAATCTCCTGTAAGCAGGAGATCAAATATTTTGGGTGTGCTGATACCATTTCTCTGCACAGGAACACAATGATTATGAACTTCTTAGAAAGGGGACTGAATTGGTCTTTGAAGGACTCCCACCAGCTCCTCAGCATCCCTCGGACTTCCACCCGCTCCTCAGCATCAGACTCGGACAGAAATTGCACAACTTATTTCTCCGGAAAACGCATAAAAGACAGAGCATTTGTCAAACTACATATTTCTCCAGGTATCTGGGAGCACCTTTTTAGATTTTTAGAATTTTCGTAACAATTGAAAGCCAACACACCGACTTTCACCTTTCAATTTCAGTAACCGATTTCCAAAATCAAGCATTTATTACATACACGAACTTAAAGAACAACAAACTGCTGAAAAGCGCTTTAAAGTCGAGCGGTACGGAAATCCAACATGGAGTAGCAGACGCCCAAATACTCTTTACTTCAGCAATTTTGCTCCGATCGACTTGACAAAATATTCTTGAGATGTCAAGTATTTATTAAAAACAAAAGGGAAAATGCAAAAAAAGTTGAATTTTCTCTAAACTAGAATTAAATTAACCTCTTTGTGAAGTAGCTAAAATATTGTACAAAAATATGTTTCAAATAAATTTGTATATTGTTTTTTCTTAGGGATGTTGAATTTTTTTTTTTTTTAATTTTGTGCACTTGCTACATGGCTAAAATGCTTATGCTTAGGTTGATCAGATCAGCCGCTGTTTAATAAAGAGTCCACTCCTTAGTCGAAGAGGACGATTGTGATGTACTGGAGAAGATGCTCCAGGTATATCAGGTTTCAGGCAGGTTTCTCTGTAAATCTCTGGCTGCACAAATATTCTCACTTCTGTCTGATTAGGCAAAAGTATTTGCTATGACTTAAAACTGTTCCCATTTGAGGTCTACTCATGCACAACATTTACAAAACAAGCTGACAATAATATTCTAAGTTCTTCAAGGTCTCATTTTGACACCACCATAATTTGAAACCAATTCAAGAATTGCTAAATATTACAAAGGTCTTTTGAATAGCTTCGAATACCAACTCTTAGTATTATTCATTTCATTCTGATGAGTTAGGCAAAGTAATCCCAAACAAGAATTGCATCAAAGCGTCAGGACGGGCATGATGAGAGTCTTGTAGAGTGTTAGTTTTGTTCGTCGAGAGAGGACTTTACTGCTCAGTTGCCTACTTAGTCCAAAGTAGCACTTGTTGGCAAGAGAGATTCTACGTTGGATTTCAAGGCTGACATTGTTATCGGTGTTAATGCTGGTTCCTAAATACACGAAGTCTTTTACAACCTCGAAATTATAACTGTCCACAGTGACGTGGGTGCGCCGACTGTTTGTTTGAAGACAGGAGGTACTTCGTTTTGTCCTCGTTCACCACCAAACCCATTCGCTTTGCCTCTTTATCCAGTTTGGAGAAGGCAGAACTAACAGCGCGGTTGTTAAGGCCGATAATGTCAATATCATCGGCATACGCCAACAATTGTACGCTCTTATAAAATATTGTGCCTGAGCGATTCAGTTCTGCGGCTCGTACGATACTCTCCAACATCAGGTTAAAGAAGTCACACGACAGCGAGTCACCCTGTCTGAAACCTCGGTTGGTATCAAACGGCTCGGAGAGGTCCTTCCCAATTCTGACGGCGCTGTTGGTGTTGAGCAACGTCATCTTACATAGCCGAATTAGTTTAGCGGGGATACCAAATTCAGACAACGCGGCATACAGGTAACTCCTTTCCGTACTGTCGAATGCAGCCTTGAAGTCAACGAAGAGATGGTGTGTGTCGATTCTCCTTTCATGGGTATTTTCCAAGATTTGGCGTATTGTGAATGTTTGGTCGATGGTAGACTTTCCAGGTCTGAAACGAAACTGATAAGGTCCAATCAGTTGGTTGACGGTGGGCTTCAGCCTTTCACACAATACGCTCGCTAGAACCTTGTAGGCGATATTTAGAAGACTAATCCCGCGGTAATTGGCACAAATTGCAGGATCGCCCTTCTTATGGATCGGGCAGAGCACACTTAAATTCCAATCGGCAGGCATGCTTTCATCCGACCATATTTTGCATAGGAGCTAATGCATGCACCTTACCAGCTCCTCGCCGCCATGTTTGAATAGCTCACCCGGCAGTCCGTCGGCGCCCGCCGCATTGTTGTTCTTTAGCCGCGTTATCGCTATTCTCACCTCGTCATGATCGGGTAGCGGAACGACAATTCCGTCGTCAACGATTGGGGTATCGGGATCTTCACTTTCTCGGTGACATGCGCAGCTGTCACTGTTTAATAGGTTCGAGAAGTGTTCCCTCCATAATTTAAGATTGCCCTGTACGTCAGTCACCAGTTCGCCGTCTTTGTTCTTACAGGAAAACGCCCCGGTCTTGAAACCTTCTGTAAGCCGCCGAACTTTCTGGTAGAGTTTTCGGGCGTTGTTCCTATTGGCCAGCATCTGAAGCTCTTCGCACTCACGTATTTCGGCCTCTCGTTTCTTCTTTCGGATAATACGTCTCTCTTCCTTTTTCAGCTCTCTGTAGCGATCCCACATGGCTCGCGTTGCGCCCGATCGCTGCGTGGCTCTATAGGCGGCATCCTTTCTTTCTGCGGCAGCATGACATTCCTCGTCGTACCAATTTTTTTTTCGGGCTCGCCGGAATTCGATTTCTTCTTCGGCGGCGATACGTAGAGAATGGGAAATGTTGCTCCATTGCTCATGCATGCCGGTTTGTTGGGCAGTACTCTCTGAGAGCAGGAGTGAGAGTGCATGCCCTCAAATCATAATCCTTAGTTCATTTGCAGGGGTCTTCATCAGTATAGGGAGGTCTCATCCGAGGCTTTTTTAAACTTTTCATTGGGGGCGATTTTTAAGTGGCGGGTCAAAAACCCAACGCACAACCAGCTATCCTGGAATGTTTCGCCTTCTCACGTTATCTCACTCCCGAACGGATGTTCGGAAGCTACCCAGAGGATACGTGGGCTAATCCTGGCCGTTGTCCAGCTAAATTATATTTTTTAATTATAGAAATAGAAGTATACTACACATCCCAATTGTTTGAAAGTAGGTTTCAGGTTGTATCCACAACTTTTATAAGTATAGTATAGTGCAAAAAGTGAAGACTGCCGTAGTTTATAAACCTCTCTCAAACTTCGAACATAAAGAAACATAAACTTGTTAACATATATAAATCCGGATACATTGGTAAGAGAGCCTATTTTTTAATAGGACTCGACCCCCTCTTTGTTATGGGGCAACACACCACCAAGAAGAAGCTTAAAAGTGAAGAAGTAAGGCTAAGAGTCGTGAATGGCAACAAATTATGGGTTCACGACAGGCAAAGTCTTTATTGGAGGCGGCGTATAATCGAATAAGTTTCAGGCAACTCATAACCCTTTCTGAATACTAACTGAGAATGCTCAGTGGGTATTGCGTAGTCATCTGCACAGGAGTGAGATATGGTCCACAGACTCCTGCCTTTTCTGCGTGCACCTTCTTCCCGAATGTGACGCTATAGCGCGAATAAGGTTGAGACATCTTGGCCGAATATGGCTGGATGCGGCCTTAAGAAAGGCATATACGCTCACGCCCACCCAGCTTTATCTTCAATTTGTTAAGGAAACTGGGTTTGGATGCGGTTCTATGATGATTATAGGGCACATAGGATCATTAGGTCAAAGTACAAATTTAATTTGCATTCCTTCATTCATACATAAAATGTGATGCTACATTGCGAAAAAAGTTAGTAAGGCTTGTCTCTATTATATTTATTATTCAAAGGCATTCAAATGCATGAACAAAAGAATTTCTTGCACATATAAGTATAGAGTTTTATTCTATAAAATCCAACACTTAGAATTTAAATTAGGTTCGTTACACAAAATTAAATGCCTTTGTTAAAAACTACAAGAAAATACAAATTTTGGTACTTTAAATTTAATACATATTTTTGACTTATACTCTGGTGGTCGTAAATTTTCGCGCAATACTGTACGTAAGCATAAGCAAGACTCAGCAAAAAAAAGTTTCGGTCAATGCTATATAAACCTTTGTATTTTCTATTCTATTTCTGTTATTTTCATCAAAAATAGTTAAATACGATTGCTCCAGTTGTGTGACCTCCGCCCCAATGTATGGTATATCGGATTAAGTGGAAAGTCATGTTGATCACTTTCCATTGAAAAGGAAAAAATTACAGCAATTGAAAGAACAACATACAGAAAAATGAAAAGAACTTGCGGCTTCCGCCAACAGACAACATTTTCGTAAAAAGTTGTGGGCAAAGAAGTTTGCAAGTGTTTTTGAGGGTGAACTTCACTGCTTGTGTGTGTGCTTCCTTCTTACTTGTGTGGGAGGGTATAAAGGAAATCAACTTCTCACTACTCGAATAACGCAGATATGTACGTATTTTCAACTTGTGACAGTTTCAAAACTGACAACAACAACACCTTTTATACTAAGCGCAAAACATTTTTTTCTTTATCCTTTGCCTCTGAAAATATACACACACACAGACACACTAAAGCAATATGTGGTTGCGGCTGCGGCGGGCGACAAAGCTGCAACAGTTGATTGCTTAAGAAAATATTTACGCGTGCAAGCGAACGATGTGGTGATTGTGTATAAGAACCATGCAACAAATCGAATTTTCTCTTAGCGAGTAGCGTGGAATCAAAGAGGATGCCGCTTAACGTTCACTGCCCAGCAAATATTTGCCACTGCATTGAAATTAATATGTGGTTACATTCTTTTTTGCTCTGGTTAATATTTGTCATTGGTCACTGAACTTGCTTGAACTGGGATTTTATAAAATTAAAATTATTTTATTGTATGAAAGTCAGCTTTTGCGGTTTCGAAAATATTTCAAAATATTTTTGGTTTTGAATTTTCTATTACTTTTTCCACGAGCTTTTATTTAAGTCAGCAAAATGTGAATAAAAATTAAAAATATCCAAAGAAGTTCAAAGAAATATTCACTTATTAATATTTTCAAACGTTACGAACATTACAGCTTTTTATTTCTACTAAACGACTTCGAACAGAGTTTAACAGTGAAAAAGGGTAGGTCGAGTCAATTTTTCTCCATTCCTCTTTGATTGGTATGCTCATGAAAGCCTTTGGTGTAGCACTAATAACTGCAACAAACAAATGTTTCCTGAAAATACCAGATAGGATGTTGACAAAATTACTTTTCAGGCAGAGAAAGAGTCCGCGACGAACCCTGATAGCACTAATTTCGACGCACAATCCATGGGTACGACAAATGGTCACCAAAACCATCATTGGCCACCTTATTTTGAGGACGAAAATAGCACAGACTTAGATGGCAGATATACCCAGTGGCTGTGATTATCACCCTCCCATTCTCTGCTTCGAAAGGAACTTCCTAATGAAAATCCCTTCTAGACTGGAATTGTTTGAAGAAGATCCAACACCCAACAAACCCGTTAAGATCTACACGGACGGGTCTAAAATGGGCACCGGTGTAGGATCAAGGTTATTTTGCGAAGGGCTTTCCATTAGTGAATCCTTTAAACTACCAGATCACTGTAGGGTTTTTCAATCGGAAATAAACGCTATTCATGAAGCCTTAAAATGGCTAAAGATAAACAGAATATAATCAACGGATATCTGCATTCTATCAGACAGCCAAGCTGCCCTACGAGCCCTGTATGCATTCCAAGCAGCATAAATGAGATGGCCAAGCAATATCGTATAATCTCATACTGGGCTTCAGGCCACAGAGATATACCAGGGAACTGTACGGCAGACCAACTTGGAAGAGAAGGTACCTGTTTGCCAGATATAAGTAATTTTATGGAGATACCTCTCGCAATTTGTAAGCTTCTCATTAAGGACACATTAATTAGGTCTGCAAATCAAAGATGGATTAGCGTTAACACCTGTGAAATTGCTGGGCAAACATGGCCAAGGCTAAATTTACGTCTGAATAGACTTCAAATCAGGACCTTAGTAGGGGCCCTCAGAGGACATTGTCTCATAGGAAATCATGCAAAGAGATTAGGCGTTTACACGCATGATTTCTGTCGTAGCTGCAGAAATGAGGAGGAGTTGGAAACAATTCAACACCTTTTTTGCACATGCCCAGCTCTAGCCAGAAGCAGGAACTGATTTTTAAAATCCTACTTCTTAACGAATATAGATCATATATACATTTTAGGTATCAACAACCTTTTACGCTTTGTCAAAAGCTCAGGATGGTTTAATTATGGAGAGGGAAACGTAGCTCAGCCCCCGCGATTCACAACGGTCCCATTTCGTGGTCTAAGTGGCATCTTTGTCTCTATGTGCGATGCGGCTGCTAAACCTAACCTAACCTTGATGGCAGATTTTTCGGTCTGATGCATTGAAAATCGATGAGCTACACTCCCTTTAACTCGACAAAGTGTTCAGATTCATGAAATAAGCAAAGTTGTCACTGGAACAATGATTTACCACCCCACTTTTGTGCAATTATCCTCTATATCAAAATCACTGAACGATCGTCACACTCGCGGAAAAGCTAGGTTTGCCATTTAATCCTCATTGCAGAAGCTGTGGAGACTTTTCAGAGAAAGATACTATAGAGCATTTTCTCTGTAAATGTAAATCGAGCTTGGCAGCTAGACGACTAAGGTCACTGGGTGCTCCTTTCTTCGACAGCCTGGGTTGGTGCGCCAACCTAAATCCAATCAATCTCCTTCAACAGCTCTGGCTGGCTGTAGATATCTGCCTGTTGGAGGTCTCATAATGGCACTTTAGTGCTACTTGAGGAGTGCCGGACCGGCACTTCAACAATTTCACCTACTTATCCTCTAAATACTCTGTAGCTCTGAAATACAATAAGCAATATTACCTGAGTACTTGGGTTCCTGAACATTGACTTCTGGTCATTCACAATTCCGTTGCAAGCATTTACATTCAACCTACTAACCTCCTTAGCACCACGATTGGTGAGAAGGTGCCGGAGAACTTTGTAGCCTTTCGATTGATTATTACACCTTTTTCGATCAAAATAAGGCACTTTATGGAGCATAAGCTTCAAGAAAAAGTTATTTTGCATATTTTAATACTGTTCCGAAAGCCATTCGTAAATTCATTCACGCTTTATGACTACTTTTATGGCCTTACTTTGTAATTTCTGGTAAGATCCAGTGAACTCTATTACAAATATTCCTGACACTTCTTATTTTCCTCCATTTATACACTGCAAGAAATATTTTTAGAATTTTCTAAAATTATAAAAAAAATGTGCGATCACTAATTAGAGTGTTAAATTGGCATCAACGGAGAAACAAACCCAAGACCCTCTAATGGGCTTAAATACTGACTGAGAGTTTGCAGAATTTTTAGCCCTCCTTCATTTATGTGTCGCTGCATTGCTACTACAACCTGCTATAAAATAAACTCAAGAACACCAATTTTTTTATTCGAAGATAAATCAAACATAATTCATCAGCTGTACGTAATACAGAATATATATTTTGTAAAGAAAGCAGAACTTCATGATTTCCGTAGCTCACACTTTCTCTAAACCCTCAAAGTCACACTTTCAAGAATTCACATTTGGCGTTTTGCTTTGAGAAGGCCATTCAGAAGCCGCATACTTCGTACTTGCAAATTCATCAAGAATTTATTACTATCGGAACATAATGCCCTGTGACCTCTAATGCGATCTATTGGCCTTGATAATAAGCCTATTGATTTCATTTACAAGTTATTGACTTAAGTCTAAAACTTAAGTTCAGCAATTCAATACAATATCTGGTTGAATTTCAATATCTTCTCCGGCCTTTTCTTCCATATCACCAAGGCATTTGTATTCGCACCATCCAGGTGTGCGAGTTTTTGTCTTCCGAGAGCTGCACATTCGACGACGATGTGCCCTGGCGCTTCATCATCCAGTTCGCAAAAACGGCAGACAATTATTTCTTAAATTAAACGAAGAGAACAATCTTCAATATAATACGAAGTGAGAGTTCGTAAGCTCTATCTGCATGGCTTTCCTCTTCTAAAGGGAATGATAAAGCGTTTACCCTGCCGCTGTCCTGGACCCTCCATCCAGTGTCGTGTGGATTCCCTGTTTTCACAGTCTTTGATAACTTCATTTATATGAGTTTTAATGGGCTCACAAAGAGGATTTAGTGCATAAAATTTGATATATCAGCTAATTTTGCTAGACAGTCAGAACTTTCATGTTCTGGTACTCAGCCCAAAACAAAAGAACGGTGTTCCTTGCTCAAAAGGTTCTGAGAAGAGTGAAGTATGTTTCATCGAATTTGAATGTTACTAATGTCTGACTAATTTGATTCCTCTATCATGGATCTTCGCTTGAAAGACTGTGAGGTAACGGCGTATTTTCGTCGATCTTTTAAAGTTCAGCCAAAAGACAGCTGCACCAGTTGTACCATCTGCAGCTTGGATCAAACTGTGTACCACGTCAGCTTCAATGTCTGGGTTACCTATCTTCAAGAGTGCCTGGCCTGAAATTGTGATCCTAAATTTCCTTGAGGCCTTTAGCGCAGAGAGAAAAAAGATATAACGTAGAGGAAAAGGAGAGAGAGAGAGAGAGCTATACCTTATACATATCTTAAATGTACTTTATGCTATTTTACCAGAGTTTTTCCTTGTGGTTGCTAATTTTTAGTGAGAAACAACACTTCCTACTTTTTGGCGCTTGTTTGATGGTGCAAAGTTGTAGCAAATATATTTTTGCCGTCTACTTTTTGGCGTTATATTTCCTTGGAGCGTTTTTTGGTACCAATTTTTTTGACGTTTTTTATTTTTTGGTGTCTACTTTTTGGCGCTTATTTCCGTTTCCTTGCTGGTGCTTATGCGTACTATAAAGTGCTATCCATTCCGGAGTAGTGCGCGTTGTTGCCACGGTTTGTATCCGGCATTTACTTACACCGGTCGACCCTTTTCTCCCTTGTTTTTTTGTAAATTTTGTCTATTTGTATTCTCTGCAAATTTTGTGAATTTATTTAGATATATATTATATTCAGTCTCTCTCTCTCTCTCTCTCTCTCATTCTCTCCCGGGTCTCTGCCTCTTTCTTTGTCTGAATTGAAAGTTTCACTTCTGTTATGCATACTACACTACACGCACTTTGTTTTTAAATTTACTCACACTTTCTGTGAAACCTGTGCTTTGAAACCTCCGATCCTTTGTTCAGAAATATTATTACGTAAGACCCAGTACTGCTAACATAGTTTACGTGCTTAGGACAAGGAAGGATGATATTCTCACTAGTACACTGTGGAGGAATTGTAGGCTGGATCTCATTGCCCCAGTTATGCCGACGCACACCCTTCGCAGCAATCTACTTAGTTTAGTTCTTGTTCTTAGTAGAGTTCTTTGTCTACTATTAAAAAAATAAAACTTCTCCTCGTTGGTTGTATTTGTTTATTAGTGCAACAGTTATCCTCATAAGCAAAGATATTTATTTCGAACCTTTCACTTTCAAAAGTTTTTCCTAATGTTAAATATTTTGCAAGACTTCTACTGCATGCGAACTGAAATGATTTGTGGAAAACTAGTCCCTTTACAACACCTTCCAATTTTTACTACAGAAAAGGCCAAAGATTATATATGGATGTGTACACACATACATATATATTTACGTACATAAAAAACAAGAAGAAGCATGATAGAATGTAACGAAAAGTTAACTAATACAATAACGAAAAGTTTATCTTATTGTATCAAGTTTGCGGAGCAAGCGAGTAGTAATTCTACAGAGGCAAAAGTGTTGCTGACAGTCGCCAAGCTAACAACAGCAACAATAAAAACTAAAAAAGGAAACTACAAGAGCAGAAATAACTCTGAAATACTTTTGCCAAGCTGTCAAGTGGCACAAGTGTTGGATTCATCTAAGTGGGTGTGAATATGGATTTTCTAGAGAGTTGCTATTGCTCGATTTCTCTTCTTTCCTACAAACGCCCTTCTTATCTTAAACTATTTCCATTTTTATGTACAACTTTATTATTGCGTATCCTTCCTCGAAAAGTTACTATTTTTGTAGCATTTAATAAAATAATAAATTATGAAATGTGTAAGAATAATTTCATATAAATAATATGTAAATTACTGTATGAAATTGAAACCATTACAAAGTGTTTTTAATTGTAATGCAATATTTACTATATATTAATTTTCCTTTATGAATTATTTCCTTGCAGCTTCTCAACTCCACAGACAATGTAGTGGTGCTGCGTCGTGTAACGTTGCAATCAACTGGCCGTTATCGTTGTGAGGTATCGGGAGAAGCCCCGTCTTTTCAAACAGTGTCGGGGCATGAGGACATGATTGTTGTGGGTAAGTTAATTTTTCTGCTATATTTTATTGTACAATATATTACAAGTACATATAATACATATATCTCACGTATTTTTATAACTTTTTCGTGCCTATGAAATTCTACTCTCCTCTAGTTGATATTCTAGTTGATACTGTTTTTAAAATAATCTGCAGAGTAGTTTCCAAACAAAATTGTTTCTTCAAATGTTTGCGCTATTAAGGGGACTTAAGCAGTCCGTCACCATAGACCAGCTAGATACTTTATTTATACGTTTTAGTCTAGTAATATGGGCCTTGCACGTCACTGAGTATCTTAGAAACTCAAACTCATTATAAAAGTATTTTTTTTAATACTGCCACATATTTGCTATGATGGCCTATCTTAGAATTTTTATGGTATAGACCAGGGCCACAATTGGTTGACAGGCAAATTGTAGTGTAAAACACTTTATTCAAATATACAAAACTTACAACAAATTATGTCTAAATGAAAACACAGTTGTCCTATGGCTCATATTGCGTGTGATAATCTCTCAAACATGGATCGATGCATAGATCAATTGCTTGGCCTGCGCGCGTAAAAGAAGTTGCCGATCTTTTCTTTTTTGGGAACATACACGACATCTTAACCTTATAGTTATTTTTTTTGGAAAATGAGTATTCGCTTTAGGGACTCGCGAGCTCGTAGACGGCTGAGCGTTAATATGGTGAAGCATGGGTTAGGTTGACCTTGTGACTTGAAGTTAGCCATAGACCGTTTCGGTCCACAGTGATGCTAGATAGAATACATAAGTTCTGCGCTTTGAAATAGTTCACCCACATGGTGGCGGTTTCTAGTGCGAATTCAAGTATGTAGACATATGCAACCCACTGCTGAAATTTCTTCTACTGCATCAAAACTAGAGTCCGTCAATATGTAGAAGGTACAAGACAATATCTGCACGGAATTGCAAATAAGTTTTTTTCTTGTTGTTTACAAAGTCAAAGCCAGCATGCGTCCCAGACTGACACGCCTAGGACATAGACAAATATTTTTAGGTACCATTGAGCATCGTGGGGTTGAGTAGTAAGAAAATTATTTCGTTGCACCTGTTAATGCCTGACATATTCAAGTTATAATCAATTGTGGTAATTGGTCTCGACGTTTTATTTCCTCTTTTATCTGTTATTTCTCCTATAGTGGCCTTGTATTTTATAGAAATGCCCAAAACGTCTCTTTTGTCTTTCCATTTTTGTACAAGAACAGAACCTTTTCTCCTAAAGGCAGTTTCTTCTTTTTGTAGTTTAGTTGACAGAAGTCTCGATGGGTTCCCTTTAATATTTTTTCTAAGAGTGCCGCCAATATGTGAATTATCTTTATGTAAATACTTAGCTAAGCGGGCACTATTGCAAAAATCGTCCATAAAAATATAATGGTTCTTACCCCAGTAATACTTAGTTATATTAGTATTGGAGTTATAATTGAATTAAGCTAAACCAGCGTCAGATATTTGTGTCGGCTGTCCTACGTGAAAATACAGCTGATCCCTTTATGTGACGCTTGGTAGGAAACGTGCTAATGATGTGAAATAGGCAACACGCAATGAAAAATTGTAAACTCAATACTTTATCAAGCAGCCATTTTTAGCTGGTAGGGCTTGGTTCAAATTTTATTAATGACATTTGTTCATTAGCATATCCTTTAACTAAAAACAGAAAAAACTTCGGACTCTTGAACTGACATATAAAAAAAGTGTAAGTACTGCAAAAAAAAAAATACAGAAATACACTCGGAGTTGTGTCATTGCCTCCCGGCGGGCAATTGCTATTAGGAAAACACTTCTCCTATCATTTGGTGTTTCGTGCCTACAGCGGGTTTTAAGCAAACCATAATATTTATATGTATCAACAGCTTCTTTAGCTCTTCAGATGTTCTCACACCTTGTTTCAATTTTGGCGTGTGGGAACATGAAAGAGTCGTTAGGCGATAAACCAGTCAATAATTCTGGTTCTCCTTCAAATAATCTATATTTTGGGTTGCTGTGTGAGAGCGTTGTTGTTATGAATAATGAGTTTTTGTTGTTGTTTTTTTCTTTACAAATAAATCATAATTCAAAATCATTTTATTTTAATTTTATCAGCGCCCAAGATAGCCTCCATCACCCAATATTTGACATGCCAATACATTTCTTTATTTAGCTGCGATGTTTATAGGGAGAACAAACAATTGCTTAGTTGATGAATAACCATCATGGAATTCGTCATTGAGATTAGCACGTTTCCGTTTGAATTCCACAAACAAAGCCCGCCGATATTGTCATTTTTGAGTTATTTGAATTATCTGAAATAGGGTAAAAAGTAATGCACGCAAATGTACACGAGAAATGTCGATTTTGTTTTACAAAATTGATGATTTAATGACGCTAATAAACCAAAACAAATGAATTTCTCATCTAGCAATGAAGTTTACCATAAAATTTTAAAAACTTCACATCTTGAAATCTATTCAGCCGACAAATTTTACCTAATGAGAGATTCCAAAAACTTTTAGTGTTGTGCATAAGTTTAGTATGTATATCTGTTTATTAGGGCGGTCGATTTGTGGGGTGGCAAAAAAATCGCCCATTGCTCTGTGGCACACCCCCTGGAACTCCCCTGGGGGGTTCCCCATACAATCATTTCCAAATATCACCATTTTTGGTATTTACATGAGAAAAGAAACTAAAAAGTTCGACCCAAATTGAGGGACATCAGAATTCGTTTTAGAGGTATGGTTCCTTCGGCAAAGTTTCTTATTTTGATCCCTAGAATACGATTTTCACAGAGCAATGAGCGATTTTTAAATCGACCCGCCCTAATGTTTATATCTTATGAAATAAAGTCCAAAGTATGGTATGTACGTAAACTAATAATTATGCACAGAATTTTGCGCATTTACACAAGGTTTTTTGTATTTTAAAGCTAATCATATCCAAATGGTTTTGTTTTTTTAAATTACACAAACTTTCCAAAACGACGTGTCTACAGCTCAAAATGTGTTAAAAAATCATAAGTTTAATTTTCAAACTGCTACAAACTAGAAATGACTTAACTGATTGGGGACCAGTTTGGCGACAGGACTTGAGTACGATATTACTTAAATATAATAAAAAAAAATCTTATTATTTATCTTCTTCTTTCTTTATCTTTAGAAAAAAACAATAAAATGTTGATTATTTTCGGAAGTCACTTAGAGCCTGCTTTTTGTTTTTAGAGAAAATAATTTCTAAAACATTGAAAATTGATTTTCCGTTGCCAGTTCCTATGTAGTCGCATTTGAACATATCTCAAGTCCACTAACCCATAAATAAATATTTTTTCTTGAACTATAATTTTGAACAGCTTTAAAATTGTGATAAGTTTAGTAGTAGAAAGATAGTTGGGACTTTGCGTATTTCCGTTTTTGAAAGTAGGTTTATAGGGCCGCCGTAGTCGAATGGGTTGGTGCGTGACTACCATTCGGAATTCACAGCGAGAACGTAGGCTCGGATCTCAGTGCAACACGAAACTTAAGAAAAAGTTGTTTCTAATAGTAGTCGCCCCTCAGCAGGCATTGGCAAACCTCCGAGTGTATTTCTACCATGAAAAAGTTCCTCATAAAAATGTCTGCCATTCGGAGTCGGCTTGAAACTGTAGGTCCCTCCATTTGCGGAACAACACCAGGACGCACGCCTCAAATAGGAGGAGGAACTCGGCTAAACACCCAAAAAAGGGTGTACGCCCCAATTATGTATGTATGTGTATGTATAGGGACTACTTTCCAGACTCATATTAAGAGACTTACTGAATTTTAGTAAAACTGGGTAATCAATTCCCAATACATTATTAAGCAAAAGAAGCGCAAAATCCAGTATTCAGAGCAGTTGTGTGGTGTAAATAAATATAGAAAGTTAAACAAATATTAAAAAATAATAAAAACTTATATTAACATATTTAATTTCGCAACATGTCCATATAAGTATTTCAGCATTTCACGCTTCAAAAATAATTAGTTTCATATAAACTTTTAAAATAGGTATAAAAGTGATTTACCCACTTAAAGCCTATGGAGGTTTTCGCGCTGTTGAAAGTTGTGCCTTGCCAGTTTTGAATTGCTTTTAAGTGTTACAATATTATCTAGCAATTTTTCCGTACACGTAAATGAAATTTTCAATTAAGTTGTGGCAACAACAGGCAATGAGGTTGCAACGCAACACGTACGCAACAGCAGCGGGCAATTTGCCAGCATGCGATGAGTAGATTTGTTGGCATAAAAACCCTTTTTAAATATAAATAATTATAATAATAAAATTTAAAAATAATAAAATATATTTTTAGCAAAATAAAAATGTAAAAAAATTGTTAAAGGTAAGACACATTTTGAAGCCAATCGAAAGGTAATTAGCGAATTTCCAGAGGCGAATTTCTTCGGAATTATCGCAGGGACTAAGTGCAACTAATGCGGATTGAGAACTAGAATTTATACCCATAACTTATGTGGACTAGGGAAATTTTCGATGAATACGAAATAATACAACTTTTATATAAAAGTAGAATAAAGACGGGGTTCAATAATAGTTTGCACTAATTATTTTTGAACAGTTTGAGAAAATGCAATTTAAGATTTTTTTAAATAAATAATTATTTCTTATTAT
Organism: Anastrepha ludens; assembly: GCF_028408465.1. Classification (NCBI taxonomy): domain Eukaryota; kingdom Metazoa; phylum Arthropoda; class Insecta; order Diptera; family Tephritidae; genus Anastrepha; species Anastrepha ludens. Next base: position 78,547,516 of record NC_071501.1, on the reverse strand, counting down.
TAAATCAGCTGTTCACTAATCCGCGTAACAACTATCTGTTACATTACAATTTTAATCATAATTAACTGCACTTGTAATCCCGATTAACGCCGCCGTCTGTCTAGGCTATTATACATCAACTATAACAAATTTCCATTTATGTATATATTTTTATTCAAAAATGCAAAAGTCCTTTCTGACGTACTAGGTCAATTAATAAATCAAAAAAAAAAAAAAACTAAGGATAAAATAAAAAATCAAACGAAATGAAAATCGAGGTCTCATTAAATTCGCGAAGAGCTCGAGCAATTAGGGCATTGCATTCATTTTTCATATTTTGAAATAAAAGGGGTAAGAGCTTGGTAAAGTTGCCGCCGGGATCAGAAAGTTAATGCGTGGCAAAGGAAATGCGCAATTAATGTCACCTTGAACTAAAATAAACACAAAAGGCAACGAAAATCAAACAACTTTAAATTGATTAATGAAAAGCGAGAACTATAAGCGAAAGGAAATGGGAAAAATTCAAAAATTTTAGGGTTAGTTAAGAAACATTTTTTGAGCCGCTCCACAGTGCGGCCGATTCCCGAAAAGCTGGCCAAAACTCAAAAAATTAAGTAATTGATTCAAAATTTCTTACTCGGGGGTTGTCGGGGTCGCTGATTACGAATTTGATCTTAAAATTTTGAAAATCCACCCCCTTCCACCCCTATTGGCCACCCCTCACGTGAAATAGCGTATATTCTAGAACATAATCAAGATGCATGTAAATTTATATGTTTTCGGGGTCGCTGATTAGCAAGTGGTACCAGCTGAACCTTGTTTTATTCAGTAACCATTACTTTTTTGAGTAACCTTTAATAGGTTTCAAAGCAGCATATGACGGCGTTGTATTACTATACAGTTTGAAAACTCAAATTTTATAAAAAAATTGCAAAAAATGTATCTACGTATTGCTGCAGCTAAAAATTTTGTGTCGAGGTATTGATATGTACTAAAGATTTCTCGTATATTACTAACCTTCCGAAGATGATTCCATTTGGTTTTGTTCAATTTACTCCATTACAAAATCTTTCAAATGTGTACAACTTTCACTATTCATCGACAGTAATACGATGCTCAAACGAAGGCCACGTTGCGACTGAAAATACAGAGGATACTTAGGTTACAGGACGTTGCTATGAACGGTTTTCACTACTCAAGGCATTACTGTAGCCAACCCAAAGACAAAAAAACTCTATCTAGAAACTTAAACGAAGTATATTGGACTGGAGGAACGCGGTAAACTGGAAATTAATCGTATAAGGGTCTAAGAAGTCTAAACTATACACGCATAGAAAGCCATGGATAGGGTAGGATTTTGAAATAATAAAGTCTTTATGACTTCTGAGAGTGAAAGTTGAGTAAAGAATTATTCCAAGATACTAACGCACTAGTATCCTATGCAAAGTAATAAAGAAAGGCGGTTTAATCGTGGCTAATATTGCATGAAATAAATTTCCTGACCATTTTTGTTGGAAACATTTAGTGAGCCCAGTGGGTCATATTTTTTCAAAATTTAAAGCTATTATTATTATTCAAAGTTATTTGAGAGCTTCAAAATAAGGGGCAGAGAAGAACTATAATGCTCCATTTATTATCTCTTGCCTACCTGTTCGACAAAGTAAGCGCTAAGCCAAAGTTTACAAGAATAAGAAAAAGCTGGATACCTTAATAATGCGACGCACTAATGTCAAACAGGGAGGGACAAGGTGAATTCACGTAAGGTGGTATCGCTATAGGAGCTGTTTTTTTTTTTCTTAAGATTTGCTTATTAGTAAGTTAAAGTGTCTTGCTTCGTTCTTGTTGCCTTACTTGTTTGTTTACATTAGCATTGAAACAATCCAACTGCCAAACTGCAAGCACAAAATTTATATAAATGTTGCTGTTGCTCCAGCGAAGTCACCTTCTATGAGGAGGCGCATTTTCTCGGCAAATTTTGCACTGCCCAGTTATGACAAGCGCTTAGTACAGGTGGCCTCAGTTGCAAATTGGCTGCACTCGAACGCTATTTTCGATGTGATTTTTCAGCAGTTGATGAATTAAATGACCGATTGGTTGTAGGTTGAGAAAGGAATTTATCAGGCTCAGCGCAGCTGATTGAAAGCTCAGTTAGAAAAATGCTGCAGAGATACAATTATTTCAAGTTCAGCGTATTTTACTAGTTATATTTTGATTTATTTTTAAGCCTGCGATGTACCAAGCCATTATATAATTGGCAAATCGCCTTTTCAAAACAAAGAAATTCCCGAAAGTAAAGAAGAAGATTAAATAATCTGGATGACTGAAAGTTAGGAAGCAGTCGTCGAGAATTTTGAATATCCCGAACTTAGGGTAAATGGCTGCCCTTACGAAGGGCACAGTGGACAAATATCCAAAATTTTTCCGTTGTGATACCATACAGGGGGAGGGCAGGGAAAAAAGAAGGGTTGGAATCAGACAGATGGAACCAGACAAGAAGAAGGGGTTTGACTAGATTGGTGACGACCAAAGGCATTGATTTGCTTTCGTATTAACAGCTAGCAAACAAGTGAGAGTCTACATGTCTGAATATTAGCCCGACAGACCAGCTGAGAAGAAGGTGCAGAGATGATTCCATCTATTCCCCAAGACAGCTTCTACAGAAAGGAAATGAAACTTTCCAAAGTCTCAAAGCATGGACACCTAACGGACAATGTCCAGTAAGGATACCTACCAAATTCGAGAGCTGCGGCTTTGTGAGCCTTAGAAGTTCCTTCGCGAAGAACACGCCCTGGATCTACCCGTGGCTAGAAGTATCTCACGACTTTGAATGTTTGCGCACTAGTCCAGCGCTCGCTGAGTCTCCTGAACTTGAATCTCTACAATTTATTTATTGACTTTGCTTGTACAAGGTGGCACTAAATTAATCACCCTATCGGGAGATTTATAGTTTTATTTTTTGCAGTTGGCGCCGTACACCGATTATACTTAACACTGATGAACTAGACAGCTGCAGTATACAAACAGAGAAGCAATGCAATGCTGGTGATCAAAATATGTAAATATTCCCATTTTTTGCCAAAAAAAAATTATTTTGAGTAAAAAAATTATTCAAAAACAAAATTCGACAATTTATTTTGCGCCATCGTGTATTTATTATAGCTTGATTAAAGTTGTCCATATAGATCAATAAGGCAGTAGATTAGTTCAGGTTTTCAGGCATCTGTTGAAGCAGAGGGTAAAGCGCCCTTCAATACTTGCACGCTGTCTTTTAGAATATTGATGAGCCTCTACTATAGACTTCTTTACGGGCGTCTGCCAGACTGTGATTATGTGGTATAAAATGATATCTTATGCTTCCCTATAAGCCCAGTGTACTATTTGAGGTTCAAAAGCTTATTATTTACTATCGCAAAGAAAAATTGTATTAAAAAAGAGAGCATAAAAATGTATTGCATATTTATTTTGTCTTAATTGAACTATTGCGTTCATTGTAAAAATTTTTTTGCAGATACCCATAGTTAAATTTATGAAGGAATACTTTTCAAGAACATTTTAGCCCTCTGGCGACCTTTCAAGTGCTACTTTAATTAAGATTTCCAACCAAGGGCATCTCATAGTCCCAATATGGAACCCAAAAGTTATCACCGATTGATTCGCAGATGCATATCCTCCAAGCTGGTGCTTGCTTGTTTTGGTTTGCGGGCGGTATTTTATTACCAATCCACCCCACATATCTGCAGGGCATTCCTCGAGCCGCCACCTGGGTCGTATTCGATGGGATACAAGCAACTTCACATTTACTGTATTGGTCTGGGTCTTTCATCCTGAGTTGGTGCCATTTATCTAAAAACCATTGAATTGATTTACTTACCTCCTCGCTTTGTGCAGTTGCTAAAAAAAGTATGTGCAACATTAACATACATATTCGCCCCGTGCATATACATATCTACAACAGCTTCAGTGCCAAGTGATAAATGCAACACGCTGGCATCGTATTCCATGGATTGGTAAGCGGCAGCGTTGTTGGCGCCGTTAATGTTGCTGCTGCGAACCTTATGGCGGCCGTTGAGATTGCTTTTGTTATTTTATTTATTGTTGTTGTGGAAACAACATCTTATTCTGTTCATACGACGTATGCACAGAATGATAATGAAATTGAATACAAAGTAATATCAAGGCATGATGGCAATTATATGTACAAGGTCTTTCGAGATCGAGTTCTTTTTTCACTGTGCTTTTTTTGTTACTTGTCAAAGGTCGCTGGGGAGCTTTGTGATTTTTAGAAAATTTGTAATTTACAAATATGAACGCGATTTTCACTTAAACACCGTATAAAAGCCATTAAAATCTATAAATTTGAGGAAACTGTCAAAATTGCAATACAAATTCGGGCAAAATAATCATTTCAGCAAAGCCCTGTCTAAAAAGGTAGTCAAATAATTTTAGTCGAGTGATTCGGTACTGGACATAAAATCTTCAAAGAATGTTCGTTGCGGCTACTAAACTGCTTACATCGATTCTGTAAGGAAAATCGTTGAAGCAGATCAACATTTGTCAATAGAGTGACATTCACAGCACATCGAGAGATGCGTAGGTTACAACTTTTTTTGGTATACTAAATTTTTTTTCGGCAAAGTATCTGATAGTCTGGACTTTTTTTTAATAACTCCCTTAGTTTTAGTCAGAATTAGGTAGGAAGAATTTTCAAAAACCTGGACTTTTTTTTGAATTTTCTTAAAGTTAAATATTTTAAAAATATTGTGTAAAAATTTTACAAATATTTTTTGAGTTATTCAACAATTAACAAAGGGCGCTCCAGAGCGTTCGAAAGCAAGTAGCTGGATGCAGCACGTTTGAAAGTGGCAGAGAAAAGCGTCACCGATAACACTTGAGAAGGTAAAATGCTGATGTCTAATCGGCAAATCGATATTTTTATACGGCTGAAGAATTATTATATGTCCCAGGAATAGATGACACAGTGGAAGTAATTAAATAATTCGTATAACTCTACATAAATCGATAGCAAAACTTTAAGTGCGTTGTTCTCAAAACTATGTTTTTTGAACTGGTGATCAATGTAACTTAAAAACCGCTTGGAAGATTTCAATAAAATGTATACTGCCTTTGAAAAACACAAAAAACTCGTGCCTGTTCGAAGGATTTTCTTTCAAAGTTTCGATTATTTTAAACAATTAATTGTCGCTTTTTTTCTCGAAAATCTGAAAAAAATTTCCTGAGCCCGCCATATTGTTAATTTTGAAAAAAAGCTTCGATCAGTCACACGTTTACCTATTAATGAAACTAATTTCTCTTGTACGAATGATTTTAGATGAATCTTCAAGGACTTGTGATGATCACTGTAAGGGACTTCTGGAGAAACGGGCTCCACACAAACAGCAATACATTTTACAATTAGAAATTTTTTTTTTTAATTTTGCTGAAGTCAAGTCGAAACATTATTTATTAATGCTATGTTTTTATTTTTGTAAAATAAAGCAACGGATTAGCAAAAAAAATTATTGAAAATCATAATTTTTTCGGAACTCTGACTACCCCTAACCCCTTAATATAAACTCAGTTATTTCTGAAAAGATAGGACCACTTAAAAATTTGGCTCCCATAAAAGTGATTGCCTAAACACGAGGGTCCCAGCGTCGATAAAAGAATTTTTCGAATTTCGTTTTTTTTTTTTTAAACTGGAGCAAATCAGCAAAAATAGGAATGCCATTGAACTAAGAAGGCCTCAATTAAGTTGAATCAACTATCAAATACCTTTCCTAAAATTTTGGTTTTGCAGTGTTATTAATGATATAGGCTGATATAGTCGAATAAGGATAAAGGGTTTCACCAAAACCATGCAACTTGCCATACAGCGAACAAAATAATCGTCTGATGGCAAACGAAATTCCCAAAAACAATACGCCGAAGATGTTCGGCAGTGATTTGACCGCTAGTTCGGTTCGATCCACCATTTTCGCTTACACCATTTTCTCTGCAGTCTCACGAACAGACTTAATGGAAATAAACCAAAGCCAACTGAAGCTTTGCAAGCAAATTTTCTGCGCGAAATGGTTGCGATGTATTCCCAATTATACCTTAATGGCATGGAATATTTCAACAAAAGAGTGGAAAATATCATTTAACACTCATGAGCGGCCACTCATTAAACACTCATGACTTTACCCTCTACTCGCTTTATATGCCAATAAACAGATAACAAGACTCCATTCAAAATTTGTGTTTAATTTGCATTTGAAAAAAGAACTTCCACTTGCAAGACCCTCTTCCATTTGCATTAATAATTTTCTTTCGTCCTTGCAAGAAAATATCTGATTTCCAAGCGTGAATTCGAGTGAGTGTGCAATTAGTATTTTCACAGAAAAGTATCTGCCTCCATATGTAGTTCAGCGTCATTGAAATTCGGGTATTGAATTACCTTTGAAGTGCAATATCTTTGAGCCAATTTGAAATTATTAATGAATTGTACTTTGGCAGTCACCTGACTTTCAAGAAAGAGAACAGATTTATTGTTGCCATTGTATGCTCTTGTAGATTTACAGCGAGCGTTGTATTTTCTGGAATTAATAATTTACATACTGCAGCTCAGAGAATTATGAGTAGTTTTTATATACATATATATTTTTAACATATACTTAGGTATACAGTCATTAATCACCAGGTATATAATCACCTTTTTTATAAAATGTACAGCGAATTAGTACATTTTAATATTTGTGTTATGTAAGTTCTGAACACCGTGAAAATATTTGAAGTATGTACACATAATTACGTAGTTCTGTGTATGTTGGTAAATAAAACAATTTTTTAAAACGCTGTTGACCAGTTTTTAATTTTCATGCCTGCCTTGACACTTTATAGTCTATAAAATTTTTGATTACTTGTTGTTTAGGCTAATTTAGTCACTTATTCTGTATATTTTCTATAAGAGCAGTTATTCTGGGGGTTCGACGTAAATATACCTTGGATTTCGTCTAGCAATTCTTACTAAAGTTTAATCGGGTCAATTATCAATCCTAATGAAGCATCATTTAATTTCATTTTAGAAGAGGGCTGAAAACTATGACACGGTGACTCATTGTGCACAAAGGTGTCTTCGGTTATTACGTGGTTCGATGCCACTAAATATGGAACAATACTACGCTTCGAAGTAGACTTTTATATTGTTCACGGTACAATATATCATCAACAAAATATAATTTATTGGGCCAGTAGATTACAGCGATACACAGCTACAAATCAATAGCAAGGGAGAAATTTTTTTAATGTAAGATATTATTTGCTTATCGCGCTCACGACCCACAAGAGCACTAGTGGAAAGCTTTCATTGCTTTTAATCACCATCCGTCACTAAAGGATAAAATGTCTATGTTAAGGAAAACATTTTAAATATGTAAAAAAATATTAATTTTTAAATGAATAACTTCGGTGAGTAGCTGGACACTTTTATTTTTACCATTTGTCAAATTTTCTGCATATAATCTGACGAAGCTTGGCCTACTCAAGTCACCGATTTTTCATTATTGCCTCAGCTCTAGGCAGGCAATAAAATACAAATAGGGAAACTGCACTTTCGTGTAAGGAAATATCCCGGCCTGAAGTCGGGCCTCAAAAGAATTGATTGTGAATACCCAAAATCAAAAACAAGCCACCGAGCAAAGAACAGGAGAAGGAAACAGAGATGGTTGAAATGTCAACGTGGATCAAAGAGCAGCCTTCAGAAGAAGTAGCTTACTGCCCCCGCTTACTGCTTACTGATCCCCGTCACCAAAGAACGCACCAATTCTGATTGCAGCTGGAACCGGATCAGCCCGCACTGCGTTCAAAAATGTCTGAGCTGATATCCCCGCAAACGGCAACGGGCACATTAACATCAGCATTCAGGTGAAGGATGCCTCCAGCACCGGCTTGGAGAGCTACAACCAGCGCAGTATACACCAATCAGCAGTCTTGCAACGGCAGACCGGCTCGTCACTTCCACTCCAGCGATAGCAACACAGAAACGATCCCCACAAAAGAGAGCGCGTTAATCGATGCAATTGAAATATCTCCTCGTCTTGAGCTAATGAAAAACATGAGGAGAGTGGAGGAAGATGCGATCACCCTAAGCATGCCGGTGATAAGGTCTATGTAGCAGGCGTTCACTTGCCCAAAGGACACTAGCGGCGAAGTCTAAGCTGAAGTATCCAAAATGGCTGAGCTGATGGATGTAATGCCGAACAAAAAATGTTCGTGGAAGGCAGCAGAAGACGGTGGGCGCCCTCGAACCCCCATGAGAACACTGCCATCCAGCATAGATCAGATACTTCCACCTCTGCCACGACAAACCCGAATAGAACGGCAACTACTCCAGCTGGCCCTGAGAGCTGTAAGAAACCCAGACTGGCAGAGAGTTACTTAGAAGGGCAACCAAAAGAAGCCGAAGGTTAAGCTAGCCGAGCCAAACAAAAGGAGCAAGCCGTGAACACAACACGTAAAGCCAGAAGCTGTTGTAATAAAACCCACAGAAGCCGATAGCTATGCAGATGTGCTGAAGGACTTGCGCGCGAAGATTACGAATGATGAGTTAGTCAAAGTAAGGTCTGTCATGAAAACAAAGGCTGTGCCCATACTTTCGGAGTTTGGTAGAGGAGAAAAAGTCACAACAGAGTTTGTACACAGATTGTAAAGCACTGTGTAGTACACGGCTTAAATCGCGGAGCTAAAGCCGAGTGCCATGATTCAGATACGAGATCTTGTTTCCTTGACGGCGAAGGCGGAGGTGGAAACAGCAGGAAACTGCTCATCAACCAAGAGTAACACATAGAGACGAGGATAACGGCGCCGAACGCAGGGGAACAAGTATATTATATGCTTTTCTCACGTAATCTGCAGAAGGGGTCGCAAAGCTCGCTTATCGAGATCGGCTACATAAAATTCGGTTGGATCCGAACAAAATCGCTGCCTTGGGATAGTGCAAACACAAGCAAACTGTGGTGGCCCTGATAGAATGGATACGTGTGTCAGATGCGGGAAATGAGGCATAAAATAAAACACTGCAAAGCAGCTCCCAATTGTTTTCTCTGCGGGGACTCGAAACGCAACCATACTGATGACCTACCAGGGTTAAGGAGATGCCCTCTAGCTAAAAAGTGATGGCAAATATGCATAGAAGTAGCACAGCAGATGCTCTATTCGAACAAATAGCTATCGAGCTATCGGACGGATCGCCAAGGGAAATAAAACAAAATAAAGCTAAATAAAATAAAAAATTTATTAAAACAAAATATTTTAAACAAAAAAAAAATTATAAAATTAAATAAAATAATATAGAATATACTTATAATATAAGGTAACAAAATAATTGCAAACAAACTGAAATTTAATAACTTGAGCTAAAATATTATAAAATAAAGAAAGATATATTAAAAAATAATGAAAAAAATAATAAAACAAGATAACCCAAATAAAATAAAACAAGTTAATCAAATTAATTGAAGTAATCTCAATGTAATAAAATTAAAATAAAACAAAATAAGGTAAATTAAAACTATATTGAAAAAAATAAGTTGAAATTAATTTAATTGAAGTAACATAAATAAAAAGCACAAATATAAATTTAAGTCAAATACGTTAAGCTGAAAGGGAATAAAATAAAGAAACGGAATTGATGAAAATGAAATGAACTTAATTAAATTAAAATAAAGAAAATAGAAATAAAATAATAGTTGAAATAAAAAGCAAAAATATAAAATAGAGTTAATTAAAAAAACTAAAAAATTAAATTAAATAATAAAATTAAACAAACTGAAATTACCCAAAAACGAAAAAATAGTAGAATAAAATGAAATACAGTACACAAAAAATTAAATAACATAAAATAAAAAAAATAATATAAATGAAATTATATAAAAAAATTAAAAATAAAAACACAAAATTAAGAATAGAAGAAATAGAAAATAAAATAAAGCAAGTAAAAAAAAAAAAAAATATGAAAAAATTCAATGAAATTAAATAAAAAAAAAAATTTTAAACCAAACAAAGTGTAGAAAATTAAAAAAAGATTGAAAAAGTCATCAAAATGGGATTAGTAAAAATAAATTAAATTTAAAAATTAAATACAAATTAAAAAAAATAAATAAAATAATATAATATAAATAAAATTATAAAAAAAAATTAAAAATACAAACACAAAATTAAGAATAGAAGAAATAGAAAATAAAATAACGCAAGTAAAAAAAAAAACAAAAAAAAATATGTAAAAATTCAATGAAATTAAATTAAAAAAAAATAATTTAAAACCAAACAAAGTGTAGAAAATTAAAAAAAATTAAAAAAGTCATCAAAATGGGATTGGTAAAAATAAAATAAATTTAAGTGAAATAAAGTAAATAGAAGTGTTAGGTAATAGAATCATAAGGGCCAAATGGAACAAAGCTAAACTTACTAAAGTATCATGCGAGGGTGCGCCACAGGGCGGGTTATTGCCACTTCTCTGCCTACCCGCTGTTGATGAGTTACTAAAGAAATTTGAAGGTACGGCATCGAAACTAGTATCATACCTATGCAGCTGACATAGCCATAGTAGTGGCAGGCAAATACCCAAATACCGTGTCCACCAATGGGCAACACAGGCAGGCCTAGGGATAAATGCTGATAAAACGGATATGATACTTTTTACTAGAAGGTACAAGATCCCCTATTGGCAACCCCCGAAGCTAAACGCCGTGGAACTAACTCTTAAAAACCACACAAAGTACCTTGGAATAGTTCTGGATAGTAAACTATCATGGAAGCACAATATATTAGAGAGGAAGAAAAGGGCCAGTAACGCACTATACGCTTGCAAAAAGATGCTGGGAGTTACATGGGGTCTATCTCCTGCCATAATGTATGTATTGGTGCTACTCAGTTATAGTAAAACCAATATTACTATACGGCGCTCTGGTGTGGGGGACTGCACTAAGAGGACCGCCATATAAAAAGCCTATGGCAAGTATTCAACGTCTAGGTGCACTCTGCATACCAGGTGCATTGAGAACTACTCCAACGGCAGCGCTTGAAAGTAATACTCAACTTGTCACCGATTGATATTGCGGCGGAATGCCTAGCAGCTACATAAATCTGCCATAAGACTTAGCGCGACAGGCGAATTTACTTGTAAAACATTCGGACATAGCTCAATAGGCATTAGTTACAGGGTCCAAACGGACAGGGTCCTAAACGGGTGAAGAAATTCCGAACAACAATAGAAGAAGAGGGATGGAAAAAAGTAATGAAACCTTACCCAAATACACTTAATATATTTACTGATGGCTCGAATATGTTTGACGGAGTAGGGGCAGGGATCTACAGTGCAGGGACCTACTGCGGTATACAAACACATCGCTGCGGACATGAAAATACGGATAGACTACAAAGAAACGTAAGGATCTAGCTCCATCTGGTAAAACTAAGCATCAATAAGTCTATGTGATGGCTTTCAGCCAGCCTGGTCAACCTATCCTAAATAGAAATGAAATAGGATTCAAAATAGAACAATATGCTTTAAACACAAAATTAAAAAAAAATTAGATAAACAAAACAAAAAACCAAACTATAAAAATTAAATCAAATTGAACTAACTAAAAATAAAATAAGTTAAAATAAAAAAATTATTTGAAATTAGAAAAGCCAATAAATTTTAAATAAAATGAATTAAAATTAAAAAACAGAGTTTTAGCTAATTAATTTAAATTAAGTTAAATAAAGTAAAATAAATAAAATGCAATAAAATAACTGAAATAAAATAAGTTAATATAAAATGAAACAAAAATATATACATAAAAAATAATAATACAACAAAATATAACGAAAAATGTTAAAAAATTAAGTAAAAATTAAATTAATAATAAAGTTTTAGAAAAGTTAAAAAAAAACTTTATTTAAAAAAATAAAATAACAAAAAATTAAATTGAGTATAATGAAATTAAGTCCCTTGGAATCTGGATTCCATTTCACTGCGACCAAATAACATCAAACGCACACTTTTTCTTATTATTTTCTTTCTTATAATTCATTACTGCTGTAAAAAATGTTCCAAGTATTGCCGAAAACCTTCGAGATGTTCAACCTAAGCAGCTATAAAAGATGTAAGGCATTCTTATTATTACAAAACATATTGTGTATGCATGGTCGTCCATAGCCGTTATTTAAAAAAAAGCATACATTTTCTGTATATTACTGGCATATTTGAAAGAGCAAACAGTATTACAATAAATGCAATAAATGCATAAAAAAATATAAAAATTTACCCAATTTCATGTAACAAATAAAATTTATTAAATTAAAATTAAATTACGTTACTTATGAAGTGTAAGATTTGAATGAAGAGAACGAATAAAAGAAGAATTTAGCGAAGTATATATACAAGAAATCTTTTACTTTAACTACTAGTGGAGCATCAGGCGTCCAAAGTAATGAATGATGCGGATAAAATAAATAGTACAGTGCTAGATAGCACCGCTAGTGCTAAATAGTACTGCTCAAAGTTTTTAAGTATTGCTTTTTTAAAGTGCCGTATATCCTTAGTAGCTCTGAGCTTAAGCCGTATTTTATTTAATAGACGGACAGTGCAGACGAAAAACATACGATCAGATGTTATTACTATGCTATATGGAAGTAGATTTCATCAATAAAATTTAAAGCAACTTGCCATAGCGAAATACTGTCCAACAACATTGAAGCTTAGATTTACTTTTCCTTGAATGACTCGTACGTCTATAGAATTTTTAAAGAACTTAAAATTCTGTCTTTACCAAGCATATTTAAAAACTACCAATAATTCTTCAGAGCCAGAGGCAAGAAAAAATCAATAACTATATGCATCTCCGGTAGACTTACGCGTGCACCGACACACAAAAGGAACGAGTTGACGCTTGTATCTCGTCTAGCGTGTAATCTATGCCAGCTGAATGACCGGAGAAGAAACATTTATACACCAACGCTGAGCGTAGGTATGCTAGGCAGGCCTTAATTTACCAAATGTGTAGGCACAAGTGCATGTATGTATGTATGTAGGTATATATATATCGCACATTTGCATGCACTTACTTATTGTAAATATATCTACATGCTTATCTTTGTTATATATACTACACCTACATATATTATATATTAATGTAACCGTAAGTGTATATGTATGTATTATGTATGTGTGTATGTGCGTTTGGCAGTTATTGTTGGATATGCTTTGTATTATTCCACTGCCAGGGCAGCAATGCTTGTCCTAACAGCACACAAAGCAATTACATATAGATGTACATATATTTTTTTAATATATGTGTGAAAATATACATTACATATATATGTATGTGTTAGTATACATTTGGTAGAATGCAATTGTTGCTACATTAAAAATGTTACCAACGTATAACAAAAGCCTCAGTGGATTCTAAGTCTCGGTGGCACAGCATAACAATAACAACAAAGACAGCTGTGACAATAGTTGAAGCAACGACAAAGCACTGTTGCTCACATTCATACTCATACCAAGCCACAATGCCTTTATCTAGCCTTCAACAACTCAACCCTGCGCCACCATCAGTTCCCTAACTACCTCATCATACGGTTGAGCTGAGCGCAGTGCATTGCCGCAACACTTCGCATAAAGTACGGGTAGTATTGTCTGACCTGGATGGTTGCCATTTAGGTCAAAATGAAAATCATTGAAGTTTTCTACTTTTGCACTCACATGCACACAAATTTATATATAAACACATTCGTAGTTACATACATACATACATACATGCACACTCACACTTAACTGTAGCTGTCCGCTTGGCTGTCCATATGCCGAAGTGACATATGAAATTCAGTGCAATGAGTTGTTTAAAAGACAAACAAAGCAGAGAAGAATGGAATGAATTGAAAGCAGAACGAGACCCACCGGGCGTATACGCAATACGGTTGTAACGAGATAAACGCAGCGTGTCAGCAAAAAAATATACAACACAATTTTATGTCGGCTTGTGTCTTTAATGTACTTTTCTACAAAATGGGCAGATTTATTATATTGTAAAATAACTTGTAAAATACATTGATGTTACGGTTGTTTTGTTGTTATTTCTTTTACACAAGATATTCATGTACGAGTATGCATTCACATTTGTTGTTCTAGTTTAATATTCATATTGAAAAATTGCAATAAAATTGAGATTGAGCGACAAATTTATGCATGTGGGGAGAAAACTTGGAATTAATGGGGATTTGATTGAAATTCATGAAAACCAAAAATAACTAGCTGTTTATTTACTCGCTTATTGTACGTACAACAGCAAGGGATAGTAAAAGTTATGCAGCGCGGAGCTATGGATCTTATATTGTAATGCTGCGTACTCAGTTATTCACTTTTTTATAAATTACATATTTTATAGAACTTGAAAATTTCAAAGCACAAAATTTTCAAAAAACAATTTTAAATACTTGAGCTCACTCTATGATAGGTTAGGTTAAGTTAGGAATAGGGACAGTAGCACTTGTCGCATTTTGTCACACTTTTCTCGAACCTTACACTCCTGAGTCTCCTCAGTACCAATCCTATTTGGGAACCCTTTTCGATGCTATCAAGAAAGGCTCATCCGAGCAAGGCTTTCCATGCTTTCTGCGCAGAGCAATGCATGTACACAGGAAGTGTTTCACGGGTTCGTCTTCTTTAATATCTTGACGGCTTCGAAAAAATGCATTATGCGGTACCCCTTGGTATCTGCTTGCCTTCCAATTAGACCATGCCCCGTTAGTACCTCTAACGGTTTCCTCATATTCGGTCTCCTAAGATTCAGTAGTGATTTTGTGCGGCCGTGGTTCCATTCTGGCCAAGTTTGTCTGCTTATTTTGCAAAAAGGTGATTGCTTCCAAAGGGCGTTAGCAGCATTGATGTAGTATCATTTAGTACATTTTTGCAAGCTCACCTGCTTTACAATTACCTTCCATGTTTCTATGGCCTGGCATCCAGATCAGGTATATTTAAAAAAAAATTTGTAATACTTCGCATAATAGTTTTTATGGCATTTAACTACCATTTCTGACGACTATTTTAATGACTCTAACGATTTCAGAACTGTTTGACTATCCGAGTAGAGACATACTTCCTTCGTAGTTAGGAGTATCTTCTCTAATGGCAATAAGCCCTTTCTTCGGCGATAACGTTTGCCTGAAAAGCTCTAAAGCAAGCGAAAGGAGGCTCGGATGTCCAGAATAAAGTGGGAGGATCTACTTGTTCATCAACTTTGGGGTCGTTACTCTCTGATACTATTATGAATATCAAATGAAGTAGGAAGTATTCAGTTATGAAAAAAAAAAGATTTGGTTAATTTGTACCAGCACAAATATAACTCAATGATTACCTCTGAAAAATGTAACCTCAACTTTTTGTTGGGACCAAATACCAAGCGCATAAGGTTTTGGGGATTTTCGGGCCATTATTGCACTAGTATAGTGCATACTGAGGGCATACTCCCATATCATAATATAATACATATAATCATAAAATCTGCCTAGGAAGAAGCAAGTTTCGATATTATTAATAAATAAAGTGAATAATAATGAGCCAAAAATACTGGCCTGTGGTAAGCCAGAGATCGTACGAAACATTTTTAGGAAAGTTCCATCAATCACACTTTTCCTAACTACAAAGTAAGCCCACTGATGGAAGACAGAATAAGACCCAAATGGAGTAGCCTTGGGAGTAAAGTTTTGTGCGATATTATATCCAATGCTTTAGAAAAGTCCATATAAATTTGGGACTAGACTGATGAGCAATATTACTTTGCGTACCTCAACTGGCATCCAATCAAAATAGTGAGGGAAAAACACAGCCAAAACATCTGCTCTAAGACTGGAGATATCAGGACAATGCTCATAGAGGCTTTCTGGTAACAGCAACACACTGGACATAAACGGAAGGTCAGACTACGTATTCCACAGGTTAAATTTGCAAAAAAGCGTAGCCTCATTTTAGAGCAAAATGTATAGCATGAAGGTCTAGAATCCAAAATGAGTCCCAAATAACGAAAGGAGTAAGAGCGACTGTCTTGTCGAACTTTGCGGAAAGGGACAGGTCGCTATTTACTGGATACCAGATCACAAAGGAATATAAAGAAATGAGAGAGCCGATAAGCTCTCTAAAGTTGGTATTCGTTAGCCGAGATTGAGCATGTCAGATATATACCATCGTTAAGGTAGTAGTCCGGAGTAACGACTGAAATTTCAACGTTTTTTCATGAATCTTTTTTAAAAAGAAAATAAGATGCGATCGTTTTAAAGTTTTTATTGTACATGTTTTTATTGGTGTTTTGAAGTATATAAAAAAAATTGCTTAAACCTAATTTTATATTAATTTATTTAAAATTTGTGACGTCAAAGTGGAGTTCTTAAAAAAAAGATGAGTTGGTTCGGGCAAACACATAGCCTTCCAAAGTCATCTGATATAAAAAATTCATAGAGATAATTATTCTGTAGACTTTATTTTAGGTCACGAACCTAAAACATACATAAACATAAAAAAAAAAACAAAATGGCGAACTTGTGAAAAAAGTTCTCAAAATCTAATCTTTTTTCTTCACAAATTGTTTAAATTAAATAGTTAATTATTAAAAAATTAAATGTTTAAAGGTCCGGGATCTAGATATGTGTGTCTGGGATAACGGGTTAAATTTTTAGCAAATCGGTTGAATAGTTATGAGTCAGCGATTCCCCGAAATTTCGAAAACATGGTTTTGAGAAAAACGCGTTCAAAGTTTCGACAACAGTTTTTTTTATTGCGCTTTCATACACACTACGGCGCGCTCCCTTATTTTAGTTATAACTTTAAAAATAATTAAATTTTCTGTCTGAAATTTTTACAGTATATTTATAAGATGCTTTCCTTCCGAAAAATGTAAAAAAAAAAATTAGACTTTTTGAACCCGTCACACCGGGCTACTACCTTAATCTATTGCCCGCTGTCGTTGCTTAGGAACAACGTCTCTTTACTGCATCTGTGTTTCACATTTTTCGGCCAGAACGTTCGCACAGATGGTTGAGGACTTCGCTAAATGTTTGGTGTGTCTGCACTATTACCGCGGTTGCCCGCTTCCTCTTGCTAGCGCCACTGATGCAATGTATAACTGGATGTAAGGACGGAAAGGATAAGTGTTTGGGGTTGAAGAATGACTTTTTTTTTTTTTTTTTTTTTTTTTAGAAATAGGGAAAGTAGGTATATTTGGAAAAGTGCGAGGACCGTGTTTTACGTGGGAATCAAACCCACAACCTCTGGGATGGCAGGCTAGTGCGCTTACGTAGTTAATAATAAAGTGTGTAAATTAAATTCACATGACTTGGGTTACTTAATTGAAATATGAGCTCGTATATAAATTGTATCGACTTTGTAGCCTTTTGAGAATCATTGAAGAAATCATCAGTTTAGTTAGTTTAGATTAGTTAGCGTAGACCTTACTGTTTAGTATTCCATATTTCAGTAATAGAATATGTGCTCACAACACCCAACTCGAAAATTTCCATGAATTTATCGACATTTTTAATGCTTGTCCTACTAGAATAGAATCACTCGGGTCAGCCAGTTGCTATTGGAACCAATACCATTTTTAGTACATAAACAGCACACATTTTTCTAGCCGCTAGCTTTGACTTCTCCACCTAGTGAAATATATTTCTTAAGAATATATCGACTATTCTCGTTTCCTACCTCATTTTGGAACGTTGCAATTCGCTGTAACTGGCTTCACCAAATACAAAAGTGGCAACGAACTTTTTTGAAGTGAAAATTTTTCTTTGAATCTGCGCGAGATATACCACATTACTGATAACTCACATGAAGCAATCACAATTTTTTACTTCACTCAATATATCAATTAACATAATTACCAGCATATTTTCAACGTATTTCTTTCATTAAAATAACTCTTCGCGCAGAAGCTGGAGATAAGCGCACTATATTAGTATTGTTTATTTTTGAACTTCATTATTGCACAATTAAAACAAAATATACCCGCATACAGTTTTTAATGTCTTTTCCGCTAATTAATGCTATTTTCAAATTTGCAAATAAAAAAAAAGTGTACTCTAGTTTTGCTCAATACACTCAGGCATGCAAATTAAATAACGCGCTGTAAACTCTTTTACGTTCTTACTTGAATATTTCGTCGTAAAAAAAATTTTTTTTTTATTTACATTTTAAACATTTCGCACACACATACATTCATATATTTTTGCATATATTATATAATAATGGAACGGTATGTAGAAATGGTTAAAATATTTGTATAAATGAAATGAATGCCCGGATAAATGTCAAATAAATGAATGCCGCATGTTTTATGCATGAAAGGTTATGGCATACACAAAATGAGTTTGTTTTGGCAAACAAAACGAACACCACTTACATACGTACACCCACATACACATGCGTGTATAAGTATATGTGTACAAGTGCAAATGCTTGCAGGCCTGAGCACTTAAATAAAATGCAATAAAGCCCCCAATGACAGACAAAACATTAACAAATGGAAAATTTTTAATTACAAAAGTAAAAAATTAAAATTTCCAGCTTTAATGACGCACATGACAACTGTGACATTGCGATAAATATGATTTTAAAGGTAATGAATGAGAAATATACGACATATGTGACGGGTGTTTTTTTCAGTGTACCTTTTAAACCAGCTGAGGGGATATATCTTTTATTTCTTAATTTAAGCCAATGATAACAACTTTAGGTTAGATCATATTGAAACAGTTGCCCTGTGGGGCACACACCTAATTTGACCATATCTCTCCTAAGCCAGTGGGTGCTTTACAAACATTTCAGAATATCCCTGATTTCTGCAGAACTGAGATCATCCAATTCATTAGAAAATTGTCTACCTAGAATAGTAAACCTATGCCTGGATAGAGCAAAACAATGGCACAGAAGGTTCCAAGGTTGTCTCTTCCTACTTCTTCTCTAGACAACTTCTACAGAAGTCATGTGTTTGAACACTCATTCTCTGGGGGTGCCTATCTATTAGGCAATGAAATCAGTGTCCCAAGATTGTGCTTACTTTGGCTTAGTAGAGATCCTGTGAGTTTAGCATTGAGAGTCGGTCACAGTTTTCGGGCGATTCTGCAAGTGGTTTCATTACTTCATCTTTCGTTCGCTGCTCTTAGGATTTCTTTAAGAATAAGTAGCTTGCATGTTTGCAAGGGTATTTGTAAAGCTATTTCGTCGGCTTTGCATTTAATCTCAATGTCGCAATGGCCAGAAACACATGTTACCTTTGTGTGGGATGACTAACTTACCCTTTTAGTTAAGAGACGTGCGGCATTTCATGGCTACTTTGGGGGTTGTGGACTGTTTTGAGAGAGATTTTATGACCGATTGATTTTATCAGTGAAAATGTAGATATAATTTCCAGATATCATATAACACTGTACCACTGCCGCGGTTTTCATTATTGCCATTAGTTCAGCTTAAAAACACTACAGTATTCGGGAAGCCGAGAACTGAAGGAGATCCCCAGATGTTCGGAATATTCGCTTTCGCTCACCCTGCCCTCAAGCTTGGAGTCATTTGTGTATATATGGATGGACTTGCCATGTCTTAAAACGTCCCGTTGAAAACAATTTAAGTGTACATGGATCAAAGAATTGTGCACAGTTCGACCTAACAAAGCCTAATACTGAATGAAATTTTCTAACAATTTGGACAATATGACTTTTATATGTTAATTCGATAGAAAAATAATGCCAAGATCTTTTGTTTCTTCAACAGTTTCTAACAAAGTTTTTACCGAGTCAAGAAAACATTATGAATTTTTTCAAAAGTCAGTTTGAAGCAATTCTTACAATACAAAAAAAAGATGATTCTTAGTACAAAAGTGATGCAAATTATCAATATCAGATTGAAGCTTATGCGTGCCACTCAGATCTTTTATGAGAGAAATAATTTTTAAATTATCTGCATAGAACAAAAAATAAACATAATAAACAGAACAAATAGTACAGGGAATAAAATACTTCCCTGAGAAACACCGGAAGAAATCGCAAAATATATATAGAAGATGCGCCATCAATGACAACGCCCGTTAGACAGATAGGAAAACTGAAGGAAAGGCAATAAAACCCGAAGCATTAATTAAGATAGAATCAGACACCGTATCAAAAGCCTTTGCAAACTCTGTAAATATACAGCCAACCTGAAATCCTCTTGAAAAACACGCAATGCAGTATTCACTAAAAGCATCCAAGTTAGAAACTGATGAACGATTAGAAATAAATCCATTGTATTTTGGGGATATTAAACTTTTAGTCTAACTTGCAAATACTGCAGGTCTTCACCAATCGTTGTCTCTGCAAAATATTGAGAATTTTCTGGCCCAACACGATCTCAAATATTGTTCTGTGGAATCGTTGTGATTAGACACTAATGCGTCTGGAAATCTTGAAAAGAACATGAACCGCGGAACCATAGGACCATACATAATTGTACATATATATAAACTATTAGTCAAAAATTGTATCTTTTCTTCAACAATATAATCAAACCATTCAGCAATTTTTGAAGGATTAGCAATAGGTCCAAAGTTACAGACATTATTTTCATTTCCACTTTAAATAGGGTGAAACAAGTGATTTATTAAAATCCATATATACGAGTATACATTATATAATTGGCGCGTACACTCTTTTTGGGTGTTTGGCCGAGATCCTATTGTCCTATTTGTGGTGTGCGGGACCTACAGTTTCAAGCCGACTCCGAACGGCAGATATTTTTATGAGGAGCTTTTTTATGGCAGAAATATACTAGGAGGTTTGCCATTGCCTGCCGAGGGGCGGCCGCTATTAGAAAAGTATTTTTCTTAATTTTGGTGTTTCACCGAGATTCGAACCGACGTTCTCTCTGTGAATTCCGAATAGTAAATACGGACCAACCTATTCGCCTACGGCGGCCGCCATAAACCAAAGCTAGAATATTTTTAATTAAAAAAAGCAGAAACCCCATCTACATCAATTTTTAAAGATGGGTTTGAGCTTAGCAATTTCATATGAGACAGCACCGGAAGACAACTTCAGTGAGCCAAAACTGAGAGGGGAGTTTACTGAAGAATCGAATATGCTTTGAGCATTCACAGTAGAAAAATTTGAACTGAAAAACTCGGCATAAAGATTAGCAACATCTGTACGGTTACTAGCAAATTTTTCCTCGAGAAAGACTGCTGATGGTATGCTATGGGTAGATTTTTTGGGTTTTATAAAACTCCAAAATATCTTTGGATTAGGTTTTATATTTTAAAGAAATGCATGTAATCCATCAAGGAGGTTGAGATATTTCTAATATTCTAAAAAAGAAACTTTTTGAACATTTTAAAAATTATATATTTTTGATTCTTCTAACTTTTCAGTTTACATTGGGCCGTGGAAATCTATGAGGCCTTTCATTCGCAATTGGTATGTTGAGACATAGTTTGTTTTGCAGAGCCAATTCGTTCAAGCATTAAAGTCATCCTGTAATAATGATGTATCCGATAAAGAGAAAGAGTAAAGTGACTAAAAATTCTCGCGGATCGTAGATCGATTAAATTCACTTCATTAGACTTAAGTAGATATAAGAATTTGGTTTTCAAAAAAATATATACAAATCATCGGATGTTTATTTCATTATAAAGAGGTATGTCGTTAATAATGGAAAATAACATCAGGCAAATGACCACCACGACCACGCTTACAGAACAATATCCTTTTCATGAAATTTTCCATAGCCGAATTGCAAAGTGGCTGCCCTACGACCTCGATAGCCTTACGAATTACATCTTTAAGGTCTTGAATCGACCCTGGGCTATTGACGTAGATTTTCTCCTTCACGTGGCCCCAGAGAAAAAAGTCATAAGGTGTTAAATCACAAGATCTCGGTGGCCAATTGTGATCACCTCTTCGAGAGATAACACGATCCGGAAACTTTTCCCGCAAAAGTTCAATAGTTTCGTTGCTTGTGTGGCACGAAGCGCCGTCTTGTTGAAAATAAACGTTTTCCAGATCAAAACCTACCAATTTCGGCCATAAAAAATCGTTAATCATCTGTCGATAGCGCAATTCTTTCACCAATAACACCTGTTATTGGAAAACCCTATAGATGTAAAATGTAAGACCAATTAGTCTTCGGTACAACGTAGACATAGGTATCCATTGTGTATACTTTACTTGAGAGCATAAAAGTTCAACTATTTTTACATTTTGATGAAACAAAACGAGTTCGTGGTTTGTAGTAATACATACACCCTGGCGGTTTCCTGTACAGAAATTCAAGCCTACGCACTTCCGAATAATAGTCACGCACCAACCCATTCGACTACGGCAGCTGCCAACTACACATATATACCTTTAACATATATTTTCTTCAAAAAAATTAGTTCAGAAATTTCAGGGATATTTATTTATTATGACACTTATTATTATTATGACACTTTATGAATGTCTTACACTATATACATGGTGGGCCATATAGCGTTTGCTTTTTGAACCACCTATTTTTTTGAGAATGGTAACGTAAATGACATGTCAAATGTGTTCATAATTTACTTAAAGGTTTGACATCTACGAAATGGGACGCTATACGCTTTAACATAATTGGGAAATATTGAAAACCTATTTCCAAAGGGGTGAGTCTTCTAATCAAACTGTCAGAAATTTGAAAAAAAATTCCAAAAAAGAGATTTGCCAACAAGACAGTTTGTGGATCAATTTATTAATCCTGTTCGTGAAAGTGGATCCTTAATAGATAAAACAACACGTGAACGTGCTCCTACAGTGCGTACACCCGAAAACATTGCTGATGTAGCCGAAAATGTGCGTGAACATCCAACAACCTCAACTCATCATCGTTCTCAAGAATTAAACATTTCACGCACTTCTTTGAGGAGAATTTTGCATAAAGACCTCGGTATGAAGGCTTGCAAAGTTCAATTGGTGCAAGAACTGCGGCCTAATGACCATCCAATGCGTTTTCGGTTCGCTCAATGGGCAGACAATCGTTTGACCGAAGATGAGCATTTTTACCGAAAAGTCATCTTTTCTGATGAAGCTCATTTTCACATCGGTGGCAACGTCAATAAGCAAAATTGTCGGATTTGGGGCTCAGAAAATCCACACGTTACTGTAGAGAAGCAAATGCATCCACAACGAGTCACTGTTTGGTGTGGTTTTTGGTCTGGCGGCATCATCGGGCCATTTTTTTTCGAAAATGAGCGAGGAGCCGCGGTTACCGTAAATGGCGAGCGTTACCGTTTTTGAAAACCGAATAATCAGCCGAAATTCCGATATCAATTGGCCGCCTCGGAGTTGTGATTTAAGCCCGTTGGACTATTTTTTGTGAGGAGCCGTTAAGGACAAATGCTATGTGAACCATTCAGAGACGATTGATGCTTTAAAACACGAAATCGAAGTTGTCATTCATGAAATTGGAGCCCAAACAATCGAAAATGTGCTTAAAAATTGGGTTGATCGAATGGCCTACTGTAAAGCCAGTCGTGGCAGTCATTTGAACGATATTTTTTTTTTTATTCATAAATTACAATGTTCAATCTTCAAACTAAAGAAAATGTTTGAAAAAATATTGATTAGTTTTTTTTATAGCCGATTCAAAAAGCAAATTTTACATGACCCACACTATATTTATCACATATCGCCACCCACGCCACTGTAGACAATTATGATTTCGAGGTTATAAAGGACTTTGTATACTTAGGAACCAGCATGAACACCGATAACAATGTCAGCCTTGAAATCCAACGCAGAATCTCTCTTGCTAACAAGTGCTACTTTGGACTAAGTAGGCAACTGAACAGTAAAGTCATCTCTCGACGAACAAAACTAACACTCTACAAGGCTCTCATAATGCCCGTTCTAACGTATGGTGAGAAGCTTGGACGATGACAACATCCGACGAAGCGACGCTTGGAGTGTTTAGGAGAAAGATTCGGCGGCAGATTTTTGGACCTTTGCACGTTGACAACGGCGAATATCGCAGACGATGGAATGATGAGCTATATGAGCTTTACGACGACATAGACATAGCGCAGCGAATAAAGATCCGGTGGTTTCGTTGGCTGGGTCATGTCGTCCGAAGGGATACAAACGCTGCGGCTTTGAAAGTATTCGATGCGGTACCAGCTGGTGGTAGCAGAGGAAGAGGGCGGCCTCCTCTGCGTTGGAAAGATCAGGTGGGGAAGGACTTGGCTTCACTTGGTGTGTCCAATTAGCGCCGGTTAGCACGAGAAAGAAACGACTGGCGCGCTTTGTTAAACTCGGCCAAACTCGCGTAAGCGGTTATCGCTCCAATTAAGAAAAAGAAGAAGCATTGGATTTCTCAAAATTCTTGTACTACGCTTAAAGCCGGCCGGTATTTCAATGACTAATCTATTCTTCGTTCGTAGGTCAACGTCTTTCGTTGAGTCTTTCGTTACTTTTTTTTTATTTATATACATATATATTATATAAGTGGCGCGTACACCCTTTTTGGGTGTTTGGCCGAGATCCTACCCCTATTTGGGTATGCTTATCGATGTTATTCCAACCTACAGTTTCAAGCCGACTCCGAACGGCAGACATTTTTTTACGAAAAAATTGCCTGCCGAGAGGCGACCGCTATTAGAAAACAATTTTTCTTCATTTTCGTCGTCCACCAAGATTCGAACCTAGGTTCTCTCTGAATTCTGAATGGTAGCCACGCATTTACTCATTCGACTACGGCGGCCAATTTAATTTACTCACTTAAATATTCAAAGTTCTTTAAAAAGTTTAATTGATAAGAAAATGAAGATTTGAGTGCGCAACAATTCCATATAAAATCTATGGTTTCACGTGTGTATGAAATTCTTCCTGAATAATTTTTATTTCGACATAAAATTTGCAATTTGGTTGAGTGAAGCTTTGCACCAACATTTCTGTTCCTTCCTATGGAAAACAATTCTGTGAAATCTGCTACGAAAAATCTGTTCCCCTCGCTGCACAAATAAATTAGTAAATCCTTTGCAAATATTTTCCATTTTATTTCTGCGTTTGGTGTGAAATATTTTCGGTTACACAATATCCATTTCAAATAAACCCATTCGAAGTGTTACATTAGATGGTTTAATGGAAAAATGTTGTTCACTTGTACGCGTCCAAATCTTCTCCTTATTTGCATAAACTCACTTCATATTTGTTTATTTGTTTGTTTGTTCATTTGTGCGATTATTCGTGTTGACTGTTAGTCACTGCTGACTCTTGAGCGCCGCGCCACACAGGCAGGCAACTGCTACTGACAGCGCATTGTGGCAGTGGCATGTTCCAGCACAAGTATAAGTGTGTATGTACCTATGTATGTAAGCAGTAGTCGGTGTGGGTAGTTTTTAATTACTTAATTTTTATTACGTGCACATGTAAATTTTACAGTAAATAAATTTCAATGGACATTTTATGCTTTTGAAATTTGACTTGCAGCAACATAATGTTACAATGCGTTATGCGTTCCGTTATGTTAGCAGTCATTTCCTGTGCCCCCTTTCTGGGGACTGGCCTGGTGCTGCGCTGCGTTTGGCTATCAAATTTTATGACGCATATTTTATGGCGTACAATAGCAAATACGAGTACGCAGGTAGAGGGGAAGCGGCTAAAATTTTATAACAGCACCAAGCAACACAACTGAATGTGAAACATAAAATTTGTTGCAAGCGTGAAATATACTTACAGTGTTCAAATTTATGCAAGCACAAGCACAAGCACAAGCACATACATACACACATACTAACAAAATGTATGCTCACGCATTATAAATGCTGAAATGGTATTTCTTTATTTGCAGAAAACGGGTTGGCTACTTGTAATTTAAAATTTTTGCATAGCTTTGAACCTAAGAATTTTGACTCCAAAATTTTAATTATATTATAAAACAAGCAAGCCATGGATGGGCTAACGAGTAATCGCATTGCGCCTTTTTGAAGTGAAACTTCTTTAGGCGCGTCGGGGGCCCCAAGGCAGATTGAAAATAGGCGAGTGAAACGGTAAGTTCGGAGCGTTACCGAAATCCGTCAAATGGGCTGGGCCAAGGAGCAGCTGCTCCTTCCCACTCTCGCCTATTCGCTCCCTCTGTCGCTCTCTCGCATCGCAAGCGCTGAACGATGTGAGGGAGCCACCGAGACACGCCGTCTCTCCCCTTCTCTCTCGAATGCCTTTCTTTCTCTCCCGTTTGCTCTATAGCAAACTACCCACGCCGTGCATCAGCCGTTCAGTAAGTGTGAAGCGAGGTTAGGATATTGCGTTGACCTGTGATTCGCACTGAACGAAGCGATATTCTTAATAGTTTTTACCAATATCGCTAAATCGAAGGAATATACGTATTACGGCTATTGATTTTTCTTTATTGCGTAACTATTTAGAGGAAATTCAGTGTGTGTTGGTGAACAATTAAGTTACGGGCAAAATGAGTCAGAGTGAGACTGGTGTGACCCAAACTTGCGCATCAGATGCGACTCATCAACAGATAGTTGTCTCCAATATGCCTGATGAAATACATGGCAATCCAAGGTAAATATATATTAAGTAAATATATCAAATAAATATATCAAAAAATATATCACATAAATGTACGATGAAATACATCACGAATGAGGGATTTTGAATACATAACCTCGTTAACGTGTGGGTTTGAATAGAAAATTCACTAAACTCGTAATTAATACACAGCCCCGGTAAATTGGTTTATCGCGTTCTTTCTGTCATCAATACGCTTTTTAATCGTAATATAAAATTGATTGGAAAATAAGAACACTAATATATGATCTAGGGACGTGATTTCTTCAACGGATTCGAATGTGGACGCGCTTCAAGCATCAAGTGCAGCAACAAATGCAGAGCCGAAGCCCACAATAACGAAATGGGCTGAATACAGTAGGAATTACAGACAGCATCAAAAACTCGCACGGCCTCCGAAACCTCCACCTAAAACGCAAGCTGCGATTAGTAAAGCGTACCGAGAACGTCAGAAATTGTTGAAATCGATTGAAACTGGTGCTGCAAACATTGCGCCATCAAAAGAAAAGCAACAGCGAAAAGTCGCTCAGCCCAATACGCCTGTTGCTCCAGTCCTTAGCCCAGATGATGGTCCACAACATATACAACATACGGTACAGGTGCATCGACAGTCTCAACCAATAACACAAAATGTTGCCAGAAAGACAACAACAGCTCAGCGGAAAAAATCAACTAAGATTAATAATAGAAACATATCTCAAATGGTATGTTCGAAGTGAATAATTGCGTCTTATAATACATTGATCGGGATTCTCACGGATTTTAATAATACATTAACATATAAAAAAAAAATATGAAAACCTGAATTTAACACGAGAGAGGGGGGAGAGATCTAAACCGGGGCTCCCATGCATGGAACAACCAACTTAGAAGTTTCACTTCTACCGTGCGTGAGTCTGACAGACCCTAGTTTCTTTTTAAGCTTAGTACTCGTAAAACAATCTAGCGTTGGAAGAATTTTGAATATCGGAATCATTTTTTGGTTTAGGCCGAGATCTCTACTCTTTGATAAGTTTCGTTACTTTTGATCCGCGCAGGTGCAGAAAATATTTGATTCACACTCCCCTGAAAGTGCCCTGAGCGGCTATTTTGTGTACGATTCAAGCAGCTTGCAACTTCTGTAGGAAGTCAGGCAAGAATTTCCTAATCAATAGCATATAGGAGCAGTCAAACAACCTTTTGGGGCCGAGCTAATGTAGGAAGGTAAATCATTATGGTACTGTTTCAACGCTTCCGGTTTGAGAACATATCAGGATCTGCAGTGTATGTAGTGTACCCATAAGTGCAGCCGCAAGTGAGTATTTGTCTTTGAGGAAGCAGTTGACTATATTCATAGTGATATAGAAGAGTAACTTTTAGCTTTCCACTAATCGAACCATAGTTCGGTAATTTATTAGTTTGATATAACCTCCAGCACAACCAATATTCATCAAATTGAGTCAGGAAACCAAAGGGAGCTATTCCTGGCCTCATGTTCTCATAAATTTTGAGCCAAGCACCAGACTAAACTTTTTCCATTTCAAATGATTTTTGATATTCTGTGTTGAAATCTGAATTTAGAATAGCCTTAACATGACAAAATTTCAGATATTTCGACACACGAAAGCGAAAGCACGATTTTTGGCGGTATTTGATGTTAGGTAACAACTTGAGATACATAAGAATATTTAATACCTTGCAAAGATTAAGATCTATTATCTCAAAATGCAGGGTTTGATTGAAAAGTAATGAGCCTTCCCGCGCAGAGCGTCCGCCAAGCGATCAACCGAATCGGCTGGTGGGGCAAAATGATCGTTGGACCTTCCCCTTTCACTAGAAACCGGTCCCAGCGCGTGAAAACTGTTTAAAAAGTGTGTTAGGATTTTGCAGTGGCGAAAATGCAGCTGATCATCTTTTTCGACTTTCGAGGCATCGTCCACAAGGAGTTTGTACCTCCAGGAAGCACTGTAAACGCGGCATTTTACAAAGAAGTGCTCCTTCGGCTGAAAAACCGCGTCGCCCGGGTTCGGCCCGACCCTGTCAACAATTGAACCCTTCATCACGACAATGCGCCGGCGCACAGCGCCGTCCTCTATGCCTCTGCATTGGCCAAGATGGGGGTTCCGGTACTTCCCCACCCTCCCTATAGCCCAGACCTGTCCCCTCCGGACTTCTTCTTGTTCCCGCGCCTGAAAAGAAAGCTGAAGGGGAGGCGTTTCGACTCCATCGAGGCGATAAAAGTGACAGCCGAATTGAACGCGATTTCGGCGGATGAGTTTAAAAAATGTTTCCTGCAGTGGAAGGACCGCTACCAGTGGTGTTTTGACGCTCAAGGGTCTTATAATGAAGAATATTAGTTGTATAAGCGAAAAGGTTTAATAAAACTGCGTAAAAAAGAAAGGCTCATTACTTTTCAATCAAACCCTGTACAGCTACTGTTTTTTGAATCGATTTTATTCGAATTTCGATTTTTTTGTGGCGATATGTTGGTACTCATGCCTGTCACCCATGCCGACGAGTTCGGCCATCTTGAATGTTCAGTTAATTGTTAACAGCTGCTTTGCCTGCACGTCTTTCGGCTGGTCTTCGATTTTTATCTATTCAAAAAGATGGATCAAAGAACCTGTATAAAATTTTGTGTGAAAAACGAAATTAAGTGCGCGGATGCATTCCGAATGTTGACTGTGTCATACGGAGAAGCTACTTTGAACCAAAGCAACGTTTATCGGTGGTGCAAAATGTTCTTAGAAGGCCGAGCGTGCCGGATGCCCGAGCACTTCAACAACAGGCGAAAAAATCGATGAAGTGAAGAAAATGGTATTGGCCAATCGTCGAATCACCGTTAAAGGAGTTGCTGAGGAACCAGACATGTCGATTGGCTCGTGCCATTCGATTTTTTTTCAATGATTTGGGCATGAGACAGGTCGCCGCAAAATTTGTACCAAAACTGCTCAATTTCGACCAAAAACAGCATCGCATGAACATTACTAATGAAATGTTGGACTCTGTCCGCGACGGCCGAAATTTGCTCCAGAGGGTCAGAACTGGTGACGAATTGTGCGTTTATGGTTATGACGTGGGAACCAAAGCTCAATCATCTCAATGGAAGCTGCCGCACGAACCAAGTGAATGTAAAAGTTTTGCTTACCGTTTTCTTCGATTTCAGGGGCATTGTGCATCATAAGTTCTTGCCACAGGGTAAAACGGTCCACAAGGAATATTAAATGCAAGTTATGCGCAATTTGCGCGAAGCGATCCGGCAGAAGCGCACGGATTTTTGAAAGCACAAAAATTGGCTCTTGCATCACGATAACGCCCCTGCTCACACATCGTTGCTTGGGCGCGACTTTTTGGCCAAAAATAACACACTAATGATGCCACAACCACCGTATTCCCCAGATCTGGCCCCCTGTGACTTTTTCTTATACCCGAAACTGAAGAGCCCATGAAAGGACGACGCTACGCTACGATTGACGAGATAAAGACGGCATCGAAGGAGAAGCTGAACAAGATAAAAAAAGGGTTTCGAAGTGCTTCGAAAATTGGAAAAAACGTTGGCATAAGTGCGTAATATCTTAAGGGGTTTACTTTGAAGGGGCAAAATAGATATTCATGAATAAATAAATAATTTTTGAAAAGAAAACACAAAATTTGCGATACTTTTTGAACACACCTCGTATATGTTTCTTAGACAGCGTTAGTTGAATTTATTCTGAGGTTGTATTTTGGTACAACTTCGGAAAGTCTAGTCTAAAATTGTTCTTCGATTTCATATTTTCAACAAAACGTCATAAATCGTGTCACTGCAAAAGAAATATAACCTCCGGCAGAACTTTCTACAGACAGTGGCCACTACTGCAAAATTTAAAACAAACTACTTCACTTTGGTGGTGAATTTAAAATATCCTACCATCTCGTCTCATATGCACCACGATGTCGCACTGTAAATATAATACTTCTTTTTTATATGTAAATGTAGGTCAAACTACAATAAAAATCATATTATGCAAAGCTTCAAATTATGTTAAAAATGTTAGGTAAATTTTCTAAAATTTTTCTGGTTATGTAGTTTGAGTTTTAGGAAAACAAAGTGTAAAAGTAACTACAGTTCGAATTAGAATTCTAAGAGATGTTCCTACTATACCGGCTCATGCTCCAAAGATAAAATATAATATTCCAATATCTTTATGATTTGTTGAGAATAATCATTGTCGCGATTAAGACAATTAAAATATTCTTTATTATTAAAGAGTAACTAAACGATTAAATGGCTGAAGATTAGGCGATAGATTGTAAATCTATTTATAAGGATAAATTATTTTTAATCAAAAAGTTTATTTTTATAAGGGTTTTAAATAAATACTAAATAAATAGATTTAACTAAATTTTAAGTTTAGAGCTTTATAGTCAATAATGACATTAGACTGCAATTCTAAAGGAGTATAAATATAGTATTACTAGGGCTTAAAAGATTTAACTTATATTTATAGCTTTGAAGGTTATTAGTTTATTTAACTTAAAGCGTATATGGTTCATTTTTGACAATTTTACTAACAAAGTGGATGCTCGAATTTGTTTGGGTAGAAGAGAAAGTTGTTTTTATTCCTTTAGCAAACGAATGGGAGGGTTTCGAAATACTCCCGAACATCGACTAGCCTTAGCAGTATATAAATTTCATTAGTTGAAAGAGTAAAAAGTAACCTAGTTTTATATATAAAACAGAGGGTCCTTCAAAAGAAAAAAATAATATAAAAAATATTAACATTTATTTTCATTTTACAAATCATGTCTGAGAAATCATAGCATTAAAGTGTCTGTATACAGGTAAAATCCGCCAAACCGTCGATTCATGAATGCCTAATTGTTGAGAAATTCGAGATATCGATGTTGAAGGTTGTTCAGCAACACTTTGCGCTACAGTAGCAATATTTTCCACATAACGTCCAGTTTTGGGACTTGCAGTTCCTTCTTTATTGTCAAAAGAACCATTTTCTTGTTGACCCAACCTTTACATTGTTGATTCATTCGGACGATTATTTCCACCAAAAAAATTAGGAACGATATATTGTTCTTAAAGATCCATCATTTTAATAATAAGTTTTAATAATTTTAACACGTTCATGGTAAAAATTGTTATATGACATTAAAAAAGGCGTCTGCAAATTATTCACTACTGGTATCTAGGCGCCACTGTGGAAAAACTTAAAAAAACTAGGTAGGTAGGTAGGTGGGGGGGTGTCATAAAGACACACTTAGACCTTTCGCAGGTCCATTTTGATACCACTGGAGCTTATCCTTACTCTACGTGTTCCTTTTCAAACCATCCGGTTGCTTTGATAAACGAGCAGAGCTTCTTTAGTTTTAGATGGGCTATGTCCGCTACATCTGTTAGAAATGATGTATCAGGAGTGCGCAGCCTTCTCATAGCTAGGCTTTCACACTCACATAAAAGGCGTCTGACTGTTTCCTCTTCTTCTGTATTAAGACAGCTTCTACAGAAATCGAAGTAAGGTAGTCCTAACCTTCTAGCGTGGCTGCCTATTAAACAATGACCAGTTAATACACCTATCATTTTTCTTATAGCTTCTCTGTTAAATCTTTGCAAGATCTTCGATCGACCGCTGTTCCAGTTCGGCCATGTCTGTCTGCTTAGTTCGCATGTTGTGAGGTTTTGCCAACTTGTATTTACCTTTTTGATGGTTTCCCTGTCTATAAGTAATTTACAAGTGGCTATGGGCATGGGTATCAGCGCCTTATCCGGTTCGAGATCGAGCGTTGTACCGGTTCGTGCAAGTTCATCCGCCTTACAATTTCCTGGGATGTCCCTGTGGCCTGGTACCCAGATAAGGTGCACCTTGTAGCACTTAGATACGGCGGCATCTAGTAGTTTAAAACATTCTAGAACTGTTTCTGACGAGTGCGTTTTTGATTCCAGCCCTTTTATTGCCGCTTGACTGTCCGAGTAAATGAAGACTTCATTTGTGGATAATACTCTCGTTTTTATTTCTGTAAGTCCCTCTTTTATGGCAGTGACTTCCGCCTGAAATACACTGCAATGGTCAGGTAAGCGAAATGATTGGCATACTCCGAGTTTATCGGAGTAGACCCCTCCACCTACTTTGTTGTCCAGTTTTGAGCCATCTGTATAGATGTTTAAATCATTTTCCTTAACAATAAGCCCGTTATCCCATTCCTCTTTGGAAGGAAATACTGCGACAAAGGGTTTATTAAAATTGATGTCCTTGGTCTTACAGAAATCCGTTGTGCTGGGAATGCAGGGGAATTGTTCTAAAATTGAAGACTGTCCTCTTTGGTTCGTTCTGAGTAGACCGATTTCTGTTAGTCTGAGAGTTGCTTTGGCAGCTGTTTGCTTACCGTACTGCTCTATTGGTAAAATGTTAAGCATAATATTTAGTGCATCTGTGGGTGTGGTTCTGAGGGCCCCGCAGATGCAAAGACTGGCCATTCTTTGTACGTGTAAAAAAACTTATTTTTGCTGTAAAATTCCACTAGAAATATGCACATGGTCTATTATAGATAAACTCTGTCGAGAAAGTAATTGGACGGTAATCAATCTTCAAAACAAAAAAAATTATTATCCATTAAAATGTATTGTCTTTATACCCAATAACATGGAAAGCTTCTGGAATAATTCACCCATGCCAAGGCAAAATATATTTCAAATGCATTTTCGGCATGATCCAGAAAAAAATGAAAACTCAACGAAGAATTTGAGCAAGGAAACTGAACCTGAACTGAAATTCAATGAGCTATGAAATTTAATACCCACTTGTTATTTAAAATTGTGATTAGATGATTTAAATTTTGTTTGAAAATTTTTCTAAATTTTTTAAATTTTTGTATGTGTTTTAAACTTTACTTTATACGTAATTGTTGCAGACTTAACAGTGTTTTCACAAAAAATGTCTCAAAATTAAAACAAGGGAAGAGTAGTTAAAACTTATATAAATATCGTGCATTGAATATTAAGCTGGCCACGGGTGTATGTGTTTACCAACTAATAAAGGGGATTTGAAAGAGGCAACTTGAGTTTCGGAAAGAGAAAAAAGTTCGTCGTTTCCGAATTCAGTTGAATATGGGGGTGGTTTAATGATATTTATTTCGCTATTGTTCAGAATTTTATTAACAATGTTTGTCTTCAAAGGCAGTGTGTTATGGTGTTACGAAATCCATGAGATATTCTGCGACAATTCGGACTTTTCAGGCGAATTTGTTACTTGAAATGCCGACTAACACCCAGATAATATTTATTGCTCAATGTCTGACCTTGTCTTTGAAATAATATATTATTTTTAGGGGACTAATTTCTGGAACCTTTTATATCTTTAACTCATATAACTTATCTTCATAATTTTCACGAAACTGCAAACATTTTAAATTTATTGAGCTTCGAAGGCAGTTAAAAAGTGCGAATTTGAAATTAACTCAAGTGCATGACAATTGAGAGCTCCTTCCAGTGCAGAATATCAATAGTAATGTCATTCAAGTTGCATTACAACGCAAGTGAAACTACCAACAGAAATTAAAAAAAAAAGAAATTTTTTATGTCAACTTTCATACATTCAATTAGAAGTAATAAACTCGCTAAATATACGGTTTTACCAGGCAAAGTTTCTCACTTTTGTGTGTTAACCACAACACACAAATCTCTGTGTACGAAACTCTCCCTCTCTACATGCATTGATAAGTACGAGTATGTGAGCCACACATATTGCATAACAGCGGCGCCCTCACACATTTTCATTAACACGCATAGCCTTACGCTAGCGCATACGCATGGCTACCCCTTTGTCTCTGCTGAACTCTAACAGGTTTTGCTTGATTGTTCTCTAACCCACAAAAACACTCCCCTTCTCGTGCGAAACTGATTTTGCACGCTGTTATGCATTTCAATTAATGCCACATCGCTTATAGTCTCAATAGTCTCACCCGATGCTTTCTCTGTTCTTTTCTTTGCAGTTACACCAAAGCATGGACCGCAAATAACCGGCGGTCAGCCTCGATACCAAATTGACGACATTGTGCGCGTGAACTGCACGTCGGCGCCATCCAAGCCTGTGTGTCATCTCAGTTGGTTAATTAATGGCGTACATGTGAATCGTACATATCTGCGGCCATACGACCCAATCATTGTCGGGCGTGAGGGTTTGGAAATGGCGCGACTGGGATTGGAATTTCGAGTGCGTAAACGATTTTTCAAACACGGCGACATGAAGTTGAAGGTGAGTTGAATATTTTTTGCATTTTACCTTTTCTTTTTCACTTAATAATTTGCTAGTGGGGAGTTTGATTGTGCGCTTAGAAAAAAAAAATATGTTGTGTAAATAAACCGAATGCTGGTCAAAAGCTGCAAGTAATTATTGTTGCCTGTAACTTACTTTCAAAAACCGACTATTCGCTTCAATAAACAAGATTATACTGTATAAATTACACGGGAGTTCCATGGTAATGCAGGTGCGTGTGAAGCTGCTTGTTGGAGAGAGTATTGATGGCAATTCCGAAACTCTGGACACTTATCTTATGTAGAAAAAAAAATTGTTCAAATAGTTCGCTGGTGTTGGAGTGGTAAAAATAACAAAACGTAAAAAAGCATAAGTGGCTGAAGGGACTTTAAAATAAAATTCTCGGAAAGTTAAATCATTTCTATTTAGCTCGGTCAACTTTAAAGCGTTCAACAGATACTACCTAAAAATTTTATTATCAACCTTAAATGCTGAAAGTACGCCACTTCAATTTGAATGATTTTGTCAAATTTCCACCATTTCCTTAAGGAATGTAAAGTAAATAACTATTGGATACCTAAATTTAAATTATTGCTACTTATCAACTTCGCAGAAAATTCAGCTGAAGTGCAAGTATGCGTATGTAGAAGTAATTATTGTATATCGAGTTTATGTCCATTGCACATAAAAATAAGCGAATGACCAATTTTTGCCTGACAACAAAGTGTACGTAACTACCAAAATAAACACACACAATTAAGAATGCACACACGCAGAGCGAACAATAAAAATATAAATCTTCAAAGACGTACATATATTCATTGACACACTTGCAATTAAATTACATACACACACACAACAGTTTATTGACTGTCATATCAGGCAGTGGATGCCGTCCTCCATACCACACAATAAACGGCCCTCACGCTCGTACACATAAAGAATATAACCAAAGCGTGAGGTTGCTGTGAAAGCGCTCAGGGCGTATTTGTATAGCTTGTTGTATTTGTATTGCGATTGTCCGCACGCTTGGTGGCAATTGTGTTAACAGGACTCTGTAAGTCATTAAAGTGCGTGCCAAGCAGAAGGGTATGTATGTATGCATTTACGTCTCTAGGTACAGTTTGGCAAGAAGGTGTTGTTACAAAAGGAAAAATATTCTTTTTTATTTAAACTTGAGCAAATTGCTGGTTCGCATAAAAATGTAATTTGGAAATTGAGTAATAAAATAAAACAAAAACTTTTATTTCTGTTTATTTTAACATTTTTCATATATTTTTAAATTAAAAATCAAATTTAGCTAATTCTTTAAAAATTTAATTACTAATTAATATTACAGTCAAACTGAAATATTTGATCAAAAATTTATTTTTATTGAAATTCAGTTTCTGTTCCTATTCACTTATTTGTTTTTTTTTTTTTTTGTTTAAATTAACAAATAATAAGATTAAACTCTTTTTTAATTTAATTCACTTTTTATTTATTAATTTAATTTTACTGTTTTTGAAAATTTTTAACATTTTTGTTAAACACAATTTTTTTTTGTTAAGATAAAAATTTATTATTTTAACAAAATTTGAAAACTAAGGATTTAACAAGGAATTTGAATTTACATTTAAGTTAAATTTTATTATTTGCATAAAAAAACATTATTAAATATGGGGTTATCTAATAAGAGGTGTTATTTTGATATTCAAAAAAAACAAAAACTATTTTTTAATATAAATGATCGGATGTTTATTTCATTATAAAGAGGTATGTGGTTATGGTATGTGGCCACAAAAGATGAACAGTTTCACCGCGACGGTAATCGAGATCTACCAGAAAGATGGGAAAAAGTAGTAGTCAGCCATGGGCAATAGTTTCAATGATTCACTTGTAATCAGTTTTTTTCAGAATATAGTTTTATTTTGATCAAAAAAACAGCGGGAACTTAGTTGCGCACCTAATAAAAAAATAGTTTTTTTATTCAAAGTTCAACTGGACTACTTTATTAACAAATTTATTTTCATTAAGTTTTAATGTTTTATTTTAATGAAAACAGGCAAAGGATAAGAGACTAAAACTCTTGAGTATTTATAGGGTGAGTCATGTAAAATTTGATTTTTTAATCGGCTATAAAAAAAAAACGGATCAATATTTTTTCAAACCTTTTTTTTTATTTTGAAGATTGAACATTGTCATTTATGAGTGAACAATAATATCGTTTAAATAACCGCCACGACTGGCTTTACATTAGGCCATTCGATCAACCCAATTTTTAAGCACATTTTCGATTGTTTGGACTCCAATTTCATGAAAGGCAACTTCGATTTCGTGTTTTAAAGCATCAATCGTCTCTGGATGGTCCGCATAGCATTTGTCCTTAACGGCTCCCCACAAAAAATAGCCCAACGGGCTTAAATCACAGCTCCGAGGCGGCCAATTGATATCGGAATTTCGGCTGATTATTCGGTTTTCAAAAACGGGAGCCAAAAGTTCGAGTGTAACTTTGGCAGTGTGACAAGTTGCACCGTCCTGTTGAAACCAAATGTCGTCGTTGTCATCCTCTTCAATTTTCGGAAACAAAAGCTCGTTGAGCATGTCACGGTAACGTTCGCCATTTACTATAACCGCGGCTCCCCGCTCATTTTCGAAAAAAATGGCCCGATGATGCCGCCAGACCAAAAACCACAACAAACAGTGGCTCGTTGTGGATACATTTGCTTCTCTACAGAAACGCATGGATTTTCTGAGCCCCAAATCCGACAATTTTGCTTATTGATGTAGCCAGTGCTTATTGACGTAGAAGTGAAAATCAGAAAAGAAGAAGAAGGCTCAATACTTTGGAAATAGGTTTTCAATATTTCCTCATTTTGTTCAAGCGTATAGCGTCCCATTTCGTAAATGTCAAACCTTTAAGTAAATTATGAACTCATTTGACATGTCATTTGTGTTACCATTCTCAAATAAATAGGTGGTTCAAAAAGCAAACGCTATATGGCCCTCCCTGTAGTTGCACAAATTCAAGATGTCTATTTTAAAACTACAATTTTTTTTATTTCTATTTTTTTAAATTTAGTTTATTTAATCTGAATAATTATTATATTTAACACTTACCTTAATGTTATTGAAAATTTTGCTTAAGTATTTTAGTAATAATAAAATTATGAAATAATTTCGAAAAATTTCCATATGTTATCTTGGCTTGGCGCTAAATTGTTATCGATAAAAGAGATCGAGACCTTGAGCATAGAACCTCTCTCTCTCGAAGTTGAAATCTTGTAGTCTTCACCTTTACGACACACGAATACAGTGCATGCTTTATAACCATAACGGTTCACTAGAGATAGTGGACGTAGTGTTTTGAAGTTAAGTTTCCCCGTCAGTTTATATGAAAATTTAGCACACTAAAATTTTGATACAATTGATAAGTACAAAAATGTGATATGATAATAGATATATATTATTACAAAACTTTGACCACTCTGGCCATACTTGTAGGTCAAAATACGATAAATAACTATGCGAATGTGCAAAAGAATTTAATTTTAATACAGAAATATATTTATGCACTGAAATTAAGAACTAACAGTAAACTGACTCCTATAAAAACACTTTCTTGACAAACTGTGCGTAGGTGACAAACAGTGCCCGTGTAGGTACAGTGTGGCGTATACGTAACATTTGCTCAAAATCACTAGGCAAGTAAGTAGGAAGGCTATGCATTATACATGCGACACGTATTGTACTATTTGAGATGCCTGCAATGTTTACACTGTATTTTCTTTTATTACTTTTCCACTTGTTTGCTGTAGTAATAAAAGTGGGCCAGCGAAATGTGCAAGTACAGGAACGGAAATTTGTGAATGCGACGATGAATGTTGCTTGAATGCTACATACAAGTTAGAGTGTGTGTACAGTAGTATTGGCACTGGCTAGCTACTCATGAGTGTTTGTGTAACTTAGTAGCTGTCGAAATGAAGAAATTTATATTTCAAGCTTTCTTTAGTGGCAATCTTATTTAAGTAAATATAAATAGCATCAACCCAGCATTTGTTTGTGTATATGTGTGTGTGTGTGTGTGGAGTGGGTGAGATACTAGTGTGCGATTACATGAACTTAATTGAATTACATTACATTTTCAACATCATTCCATCTTAGCAATTGATTAAGGAATTCTTGTTTTTATTTACATTTTACAGTGTGTGGCCAAAATATCGTCGGTTTATTGGCAGAGCAATGAAGAGAGTGTAGCAAATGAAAAGCATCAGAAGATACCGGTGCTTGAATCGCGTGAAACCGTTGTAGCAAAATCAAGATTGCGCGACAAAACATTAGAAGGTAAGTAAAATACACCACAGACCGGAAAGAGTTAGGATTTGTCAAGTAGCAAAGTTTAAATTCACAGCCACTACAGTGCTTAATAACAGTAACAGAGAGCTTAATAATTTTGTTTCATGTCTTTCAGTTAAAATTCTTTTTAATTTCACTTCTTACTACTGCTTATATTTACTACATTCTTTAACCGAAACCATGAAAATGAGACTTTCAACCTTTATACGAAATAACAAAGAATTAAACGAATTTGCGGCAAAGTTTTGAGTTTATTAACGTAAAATTTTAGAGTCTCCAGCTTTATAGCCTAATAGAGTTTGATTAGAGTGTAATTTGATTAATTAAAAAACCGTCTCAATTAAAAAAAATATGGTTTGATCACGGCTCATGCGGTTTTCTTCCAAATAAGCACTCAAATTCATAAAAACTGGTGTTGGTTTATTTTAATTTTTATGCAAACGGTTTTCCTCATTTTTTTTACCACAAATTTATTTCAATATAATAATAATAGATAATAAATTGCTGAAAACAGTCGGAAAAAAATTATAAAAAATTCAAGCAAATTACTAGCCGCTTAAAGCGTGCCCTTGCTAAATTTAATAAAATTTCATTAGACGTATTATTATTATTATTACTATTTTTTAAGCTTAAATGAAAAATCCCAAATACAGTGTGGCTGATGAATTTTGCTACATTAAGAAACTCAAATAACTTTTTTTTAGTGTATGGAATTCATTTATTTTTTTTTCAAGTTGAAGGTCATTAAATTTTATTAAATGTAGCTTAACTAATTTTAAAAATAATTTAATTTAAATGCCCCCCATGCTCGTTGACACAAGTGCGGCATCTTAGTAAAAAGTTGTTCATTGCTGCTTTGAGAGTTGCGACAGAAATAGCCGGAATTGTTGCCCGAATGGATTATTTTAGTTCATCCAAATTTATTGGCTTTGTTTTATAAACTTCTTGTTTACATAAACCCCACAAGAAAAAGTCAGGTGCAGTAAGGTCAGGCGACCTGGGGGCCAACGAAATTCGGAGTTTCTTGAAATCAGTTTATTGGGAAATTTTCGTCGCAACTCTGTCATAACAGTCTGGGCTATGTGAGACGTTGTCCCATCTTGTTGAAGCCACACAGAGTTGAAAGGAATTCTCTTTTGGCGTAGTTCTGGATAGAAAAATTCTTTCAGCATTTTCAAATAACGGTCTCCAGTAACCGTAACGGTGTGACCATTTTCTTCAAAAAAATAAGCCCCGACAATACAGCGTGAAGAAACCGCACACCACACTGTCACGCGAAGAGGATGCAATTCCGTCTGGTGGAGTATCTGTGGGTTAGAAGTACTCCATATTCGACAATTTGGTTTGTTCACATTGCCGTTTAAATCGAAATGGGCCTCATCAGACATGAAAAGGCAGTTTAACATGTTTTGGTCTTCTTCCACCATTTGCAGGATCTTCTGGCAAAATTCCAAGCGAATCGGCAAGTCTGCTGCATTCAGTTTGTTAACCATTTGAATTTTGTAGGGAAATAAGTTTAAATCTTTTTGCATTATTGTTTGCAAAGACTGTCGGCTGACACCAAGTTGAGCAGATAAGCTTCTTGTTGAAACCCTTGGATTGCTTTGTATAGCTGCAGCTACAGCAGCGATCGTTTCCTCCGTCCGAACTGGTGGGTTTCGATGATAAGGCCTTCTTGTGACTGTTCCTTGCTCAGCAAAACTATTCACCAGTCTCATTATGGTCCATCTGCTCGGGGGATCGCCGCCAAACATCCGCCTGTACTCTCTCTGTACCAAAACTACGGACTCCAGTGCGTGATAGCGGCGGACTATCCAAATTCTTGTTTGCGTGTCCCAGTTATCCATTTTAATAAATTCTAAAGATCAATCAGCAAATTAAAACAAAAATGGAACAGATAACTTAAAAAGAAAAAAAGTTATTCAATTTTTTTTTGGTAGCGGCTTTCATCAGCCACCCTGTTATAGGGTTTTAGCTGAATAATAAAATATAGGGTTTTCCAATAAGAGGTGTTATTTTGATATTCAAACAATGGTTTCGTTGCTTGTGTGGCACGTAGCGCCGTCTTCTTGAAAACAAACGTTGTGCAGATCAGTGCCATTCAATTCCGACCATAAAAATCGTTAATCATCTCTCGATAGCGCAATTCATTTCCCGTAACTGTTGCTCCAGCTTCATTTTCGGAAAAATAAGGTCCAATGACTCCGCCGGACAATAAACCGCACCAAACATTCACTCGTTGAGGATAGAGAGACTTTTCAACAATAACTCTTGGATTTTCTGAGCCCTATACCCGACAATTTTGTTTGTTGACGAAGCAACCGAGGTGGAAATGGGCCTCATCACTCAAGTCGATATTTCGATGGAATTCCGGATCATTTTCATGCAAAGAATTCCAATACTACTTTAAAAATAATTACTTATTGTTTAAATTTAACAGATTGTTATTTAAAAAAGAAATAGTAAAAAAACAAAAATTTAAAAACTGTATGAGTTATCATGCAGACCGTGCCGGAAAAAGTAGTGTCGAGAAAAACGAGTTTAAGGTAGGGTCGCAAAATCGAAATTTTTTTTCTTCACTCATCTTATAGTAAATCATTTCAAGAATGTTGTGTCAAAATTTTAAGTGGATCGGAGCAGAACTCTCAAAGTTATAGCCTTTGTAGGCACTCTACCTCGAATGCGGAGCATCGATAATTTCTCAGAGTCATTTTTTCAAACGCGTTTTTCCCGAAACGACTTCTTAAAAGTCGGTGCCAATCACAACTCCGAAACTATTCAACCGATTCTTTTCAAATTTGGCACACGTTTTCTAAATCAAAAATACCTCCCCCCTACACTGTTTTTTTTTTATTTTTTTTTTTTAAGGTTGTTTTTCACTTACAAATATGGCGAAATTTTTCGCCAAAAATGCTCGTTTTACGTTTTTTTGCCACCAAAACTACAAAAATGAAAAAAAAAAATTTTATTAATGTAGGGGGGAGCATTACGTCATACTTTAACTAAAAAATTCGACTTTTTTAGTTTCAGATGATTCTACGACGAATGCCGATTGGCACCGCAGAGCACCTCTCGAAAAACATATCTCCAAAAAAACTCTGTCATGGGCTTATTTGTCAATATTTTATTATTAATATCTTTTAAAAACTTATTGAAAAGATGTACAATAACATGCAACTGATTTTATTAAAGTATCTTAAGCCATATTTCTGTAAAAAATTCAAAAAATTCAAACCCTACCCCCCCCTTAAAGTTTGAGGTGCAGGAGCGCGCGAATCGCTCTCTACCTAGTTAATATGCTGCAGAAG
This sequence comes from Anastrepha ludens, assembly GCF_028408465.1. Lineage (NCBI taxonomy): Eukaryota > Metazoa > Arthropoda > Insecta > Diptera > Tephritidae > Anastrepha > Anastrepha ludens. The sequence goes on along the minus strand of NC_071501.1, from coordinate 78,505,095 downwards.
CTATGATATAGGAAATTTCCGCGTGAAAATTTCACAGTATATTAACAAAATACTATGCTTTCGGAATATTAAAAAAAAAATCGATTTTTTGAAAATTCTGGACGTATTTAACCCCTTAATATAAATAAATAAGTAAATAAAAAATTTGCTAAAACTAAATTCAAAAGTTTAATGTTAAAATTTATGCTCGCAAAAATGTGCTTTTTCGATTGGTGAATTTCAAAAAAAAAAACGTTGTTTTTGCTTATTATATTATATATTTTTATTTTCCTCTGACTCTGACTTAGTGCTTATATTTAATATTAATTGTAAAATTTTTAAAAATTATTAAATTTTCTTTAAACATTTCTGTCTGAAAACTTTTTATGTTTACAAAAGTATTGTAATACAAAATACAAAAATACTAACGAGCCCAAATAAAACGCTTGCACTATTACTTTTAAACTGTTTAAACTATTTACTTTTACTTAAACACTTGCCCTTAACTTTTGACGCACACTGTTTTCTTGTGTCCGTAATATATTTATATTGACATATTCCTTAATGCATTATTTATTATGCATTAATAAATCGGGTATCGCTTGATTTTCCTTTCATTAGCATACACTTTGAACTGTCCTTCTCCTTCTTGTTGATAAATTCATTACTCGTTATTTTCCTCTTTTGAAAATTTCAAACTGTTCTCATTTTTGTTATTTCAGATAATCAACTTAAAGATGCCAGCACCTCATCAGCAGCCACATCAACAGCCACGACGTTCATTCCATTAGCCGCTCAATATTCGATACTTCTGCAATTCACGCCAACGCTACTCCTACTCTCGCTGCCGTCTTTAGCAGCTGCTCTGCCACTGTTAATAACATTTCTGTGTCAATATTGCCAATTTAATATTAGTATGCGTCGACGAGGCTATCGATTGCTGGCGTGTCATGATCACTGCAGCTATTGGAGGTGGTGGAGACACAAGTTTTACTCGGTTGGCAGATGACAATTAGCTTTGACATATTAAATGTGATGGCCGTTGCAACAGCAACAACAGCAACAGCAGCAGTAGCAGTAGCAGTAGCAGGAGCAGCAACAGCAATGGCAATGGCAACGGCAACAGTAAAAGCAATGAAAGTTCTCAGCTGTTGTCAGTCTACTCGTGCATACATAAATTGTTGAGGACTAATTCTATTCGCGTTTTTCGTTGCGAATCATTTAATTTTTGATTAGATCATCTCTAATTGTACTGAATTGCAAATGCTATAAGTGTTTGCCATTTCAATGGCAATGTAAAAACCAAGTAAAGATAGTTTTAAAATATAATAATAATAATTTAAGTAGAAAATAAAATAATGTTAAAGATAAAAGATGTAACCTAATTTTTATATAATAAGCATTTTTAATTTTTAATTTTTTTTTGGATTTCCAAGTGAGAGGTAGAGAGCGAGTTCTTTGCTGAATATTATTGATGGCTTATTTGAATTTGTTTCATATATTTTCTGACAGCTAAATTATCTATTTACTTACATTTATTCACAGAATTGAAAAATATTAATTTTATTTCAGCCTATAAAATAAATTTTTATTAGTTAAACATTATTTTTGGTTGCTTTTAAACTTCATAATTGTAAATCCACTGCATTTTAGGATAGTTTCAACACATATAAAGTTGACTGCTTTAATTTTGAGATAGAAAGTATAAAAATAAATAAATATTTATGACAGAAAATTAATTTCCAATACATTAGACCTCTTCTATTTGCCACTTCTCTGCTCGCTATCTATCTGCTCAGCTCACTACGGCGAAAAACTTGCATGTAAGAGCAACAATAAAGTTATCGAGCAAGATTCATTGCTAGCGAGTATGGTTATGTTGTTGTTGTTGAAGTGGTTGAGTATTTCTACTGAAATAATACTGCTAATTAGCGACCAGCAACGTTTCACTACCACAGTCCTCGTGTGATGATGCCTTTTTTTTTTGTTTTTTTTGTTTTTGTTTGCTTCTAAGTCAGATCCATTTAGTGAGGTCCGAGTATAGCAGCAAGTTCTTTATCTCGATGTCTGAGATCAAATTAATGGCTGTAAGAAATTCTTACCGAAAGAGCGAAGGCGCGCCCTAGCTAACCCTCAACATTCACATAGGTAGTGGAAAAGACTTTCCTGCATCCCTTCCGATTGACAGCTTCTGCAGATGGGATTGAAGGGGAAGTTGAGTCTAGCTACATGATCCCCTACTTTCCAATGGCCTGTAAGTATTGCAGTAATGCGTGAGATGTTTGGTCGAGAACATCCTAAAAGGTGATTCGTCCTTTGAATTTTGTATGCTGGCTATGTGTTCTTTGTTGTAATACATGTAGTTAATTGCTTCCACCTTCTTTCGGCTAAAGCATGATAGTGTGAAGCAATGGATGCTTTCACTGTGTGGAGTGGGGTGGAGACTGCCACCACCGCTGCTTGCTAGCTCATCTGTTATTTCATTACCCCGTATGTTTCTATGACCAGGAACCAATGTAATTTCAAGCCAATGACTAGACTATTCTAGTTACTCTCTATACTGTAAGACTAGTTTGGATGAAATGGAGTTGGAGTCTAAGGCCGTGATAGCTGCTTGACTGTCTGAGAAGATATCTACACTTGCACCAACTTCCTTGTAGAGTTTTAGTGATTGAGTATAGTTACACCTCATAAAACTGGTATAACTGACTAGTTTACAAACAAATATATTATAATTTTAGGCAGCTCTTTTCCAACGCTACCAAGATATAATGATTTATACCAGTTGCTTCATTATTCGCCACTTCTTAACGCTTGGCAAAAAGAAGAGGCCTATAGTCTCACGGAGTGCTTGAACTCGGCTTGATTCGAGAGTTTTCTAACCCCGGATTTCCGTGCTGTATTTGATTGTGTGGTACTCTTGGTGAACGGGCCCTTTGTGAGAAAATTTTATTTTATTAGCGGCGACGTACTACATATGGCCAAATTCTACTGACCTTCTCATAGATAATAGTTTTAATTTTTTTATTCATATTTCAGTTGACAGCTAATGTTTTTAATTAGTGTTACAGGTATTAAAAATTATATAATTTCGTTCAAATGACTGCCACGACGGGCTTTACAGTAGGCCATTCGATCAACCCAATTTTTAAGCACATTTTCGATTCCAATTTCATGAATGGCAACTTCGATTTCGTGTTTTAAAGCATCAATCGTCTCTGAATGGTTCACAGAAGATGAAGAAGACTCATCACTTTATAAATAGGTTTTCAATATTTCCCAATTTTGTTCAAGCGTATAGCGTCACATTTCGTAAATGTCAAACCTTTAAGTAAATTATGAACACATTCGACATGTCATTTGTGTTACCATTCTCAAAAAAATAGGTGGTTCAAAAAGCAAACGCTATATGGCCCACCCGTTATAGCCCATAATAAAGGCTTTTCATACTCTGAATGATTGTAGGAAGTTTTTTTTCCATACAACTTTATTCACTGCACTTTCCTAAACCTAACTTAGATCCATCGCTTGATACGGAGGGACCTAAAATACGGCGTAGCGCATAGCTCTAAACCTCAGTAGCTAGCCTTGAAATGCATTTTTCATAGCTGGGATTTAAAACTCGAAAATCACTCGTAACTTCATCAAATTTCAAACATCCAAGGGGCCCAAGCCATCATTAAAACTTTCCGTTTTCATTGACGTTTTGGCATTGAGCTACTTACAGAAGCAAAAATAAGCGCTGAAAATATTTTCATTTGTGAAAAAGGATTTTTTTGTTCTGTTCTTTATTTTGATTTAATTCTAAGAGGGTTGAAGGAAATTTCGTGAATTTTTTTTTCTTCTTTTGTAAAAAAAGTGTCCTACTCTATTCAAGTGAACATCTCTGATTTCATATATCGAATCTTATTCCAATTTAGAGCCTTCGATAGCTTATAAAGAAGTTTTGCCAAGCTACTCGAATTCAGAGATATTTCACTTCATAAATACTTGTAAAGGGAATGTAATTCAGATGTTCAGCAAATGTGAAAGAAAAGTGAAAAAAACCCCAATATCCTTAGCTTTATTACTGGGTACAAAGCAAATTTCAAATCGAATAAGAGGACACCAGTGACGCTTGAGACTAACAAGCTTTGTTTCATAGCTATATTTATCTGAGTTTATTGATAACTTGATTCTGCAAAACGAATAACCAAAAATAGTAAGCTCATTTTGAAATATACCGCTCAGACAGATTTTTCATTTTTTTTAAATATTTTTAAATCAGCTAGATAAAGGAGCTGAGCCCAGTGTTTAAAATAAGCATTTATGAAAATCACAAAAAAATTTGTTGACGTGATAACGTCTTATAATTCGATTTAGCTGGCTGCACGCACGAAAAAATGTGTCGTTATCTTGCTCATCCGTCGTTATCTTGCTCAATGGTCGTTACCTTGCTTGAACTGCAAGCGAGAGCGCGGAACGAACGACAAAGAGCTCAATCGGCCCCCGCGTTCGGCAACGTTCGACACCTGGCTCTCTCCTACAGGCTCTCTCCTATATGTATGTATATGCGCATTTGTAGGTATATAAATTCACATACTTGTATTTGCATATGCCTTCTTGCTGTGTGAATGGTAATGAACCATTTCTCTGTTGAGAATACTAGGATAATAGGAAAAGTAGGAAACGAAAGGGAGGGTTTCGAGTGGAATGTGTCTTAAAAAAGGCAAATCGATGATGGTGCCTCTTAGTGTTGTTGACTTATTAACGTCTGATGCACAATCGAAATGGAACATATCTTTTATGAATTTGATAAATGTTTCGTCATTTTTCACGTTTGTGTAAATTTAACTTGACCTATTCCATTGCGATTCCATTTACCTCCTCCTCCATATCCATACAAAATATCTATCAAACAAATAAAATTAAAATTTAATTTAAAAAATTGCAACCATTCCATCAATATTTTCTTATGACGTTGTCATGTTAAACTATCGTTAGTAAACCGACTTTATAGACAACCTCTTTTTTTCCTACAATGCTTCGTTGAGGAACTTCCAGTAAGAGTGTCGCTTTCCAGGAATTACCAGAGCCACAAGGCTGAATCAATTTATCAAATTGCAAGATTGAAGAACAATGTGAACTATTCATTAATTTCATCACTGGAAGCTGGGATGGTTTTCTTGAACAAATCATCTTCTCAGATAGAGTTGATTTCTATTTGAAAAAGTGTGTCGTTTCGCTTAGCCGCTCAGGCTATTTCTATGGAAAAAAATTTACAAAAGAAAGTAATAAAAATTATTTTCAATCCTTTGTCATTCTGAGATGGAGTTTATTTCTATTTGCACAATTGCTTCCTTTCAATCGGGTGCTCATCCAATTTCTATGAAAGAGTTTTTCAAGAAAATTACAATAATAAAAAAATATATCTTCAAACCCATATCGCAGTTAATTTTATCCCATTTCACATAAACCATGAATATCGCTTACTTTCATGTAAGTAATTACATTCATTATTGGCTCATGGACTTCGAAAATGATTGAAGTTATCCAGCTTCATATCAAGTGAGATTAGCCTATTTAGTTAAATATTCGCTTTTGTTTTTTAGGATTATTGATTATTATTATAACGGGACTATGCACTGCGCCCTGAAAGAAAGTGGCCTCTTCATGGATTTGGAGTACTTTTCTGAGCCCAACTTCCTCAATAAAGTTAGTATTTCTGATATTTTAATGAGATTTATTACACCCTATTACTTGTGCCGCTTACATATTAGTGATAGACACATTGCCATCATTTGTTTGGTGGTTTCATCTTCGTTCCTACGGAACCTGCAAGTTCTATTGGAGTATCTATTGTATGCCTAGCATACCCGATGTATACCTATGAAATGAGACTTATTTCAATTTCAAACGTTTATTAACAAAAAATTGTCACAAATTTAATCTTCAAAATAATAGCCATCGCCAGCGACACATTTTTCCCATCTCTCAGGCAATTTGTGTATGCCGCTCCAAAAAAATTGGCCGTCTTTGGCCGCAAACCAATCATCGAGCCATTTTTTGGCTTCTTCGTGAGAATTGAAGCCCTGCTCGGAAAGTGCGTGGCCAATCAATGCAAACAAATGATAATCGGAAGGCACCAAGGCCGGTGAGTAAGCCGCATGCACCAGCGGATCTCAATCGTACGTCTCCACCAATTCCCGGGTCGCTCTTAGTCGATGTGGCGGTGCATTGTCATCAATAAAAATTACTTTGTGACGCCGATCGGTATATTCTGGGCGTTTTCGGTGTATAGCGCTGTTCAAATCGTCCAATTGTCGTTGGTAGCGTGCACCGTCAACTGTTTCACCTGGTTTTAATAACTCGTTCCAAATCATACCACGCTGATCCCAGAAAACACAAAGCGATTTGGTTTGGCCGTTGTTTTTGGCTTGTGGCCGGGCGGGCCATACGATCGTTTACGCTTGGGATTGGAGAAATACACCAATTTTTCATCACCCGTAACGATTCGATGCGAAAAAGACTTCCTTTTGAACAGAGAGAACAGCATTTCACAAGTGTTTTCACGATGTCCGCAAATCGTAGTTTGAAGGCACGAAATTCGACATCTTTCAGAGCGACAAAAATGCATTGTTGTATGAAACGTAACAAACAATGAACTGAATATTATTGACAGATGACAGACGAAAAAAAACAGGACATTTGGGAAGGTTTAAAAATACTCCTAGCGACATCTATGGTATGCACTGCCGCCAGAGTTTCTGTGATGATTCTCAATTTTTAACACTTTTGCTTCATTAGACGGAATAGTCCGCGAACAAAAACTCTCGCTTATCACCAAGAACAGAATAATCAGAAATAAATTGTTTTTGTTAAAGTTTGAGAAAATATAAATAATTTTGATAATCTTGTAACATTTTTTTTTCGTTGAAACATATAGGAAAAGTCTTGCCAGTTGAAGCTACCCATCCTATTTTGCTTGCGTTAAACCTGGTGAATTGTTTCAGTATGATATTCTTTGCTCTACTTCCTGCATAAGGGAAGAGAAGCTACACTTTTCTGGGCCACAAAATGACTCTGAGCCTTAATTTTAATTAATTTATTAGTCTACTCGTGAATTTAAACTTTTATTTAAATTTTTAAATTGATTTTGAAGACATCAATACTTTCATTTTCTTATTCTCCTCTCGAAGTACGAAAATCTCAATAGTCAATTATTTTCAGTTGAGAGATTACAGAAACAAATTTGTACTAAGCTGCTTGACTGTCAATTGAGGTGCCTTAATCAAGGCGGAAAAGCTATAGACATTGCCAAAGTACGAGGTGTGTTCAAAAAGTATCGCGAATTTTGTGTTTTTTTCAAAAATTATTTCATTATTTATTCATTAATATCTATTTTGCCACCTTCAAAGTAATCCCTCAGTTCTTTTAAATCTTGTTCAGTTTCTCCTTCGATGCCGTCTTTATCCCGTCAATCGTAGCGTAGCATCGCCCTTTCATGGGCCTCTTCAGTTTCGGGAACAAGAATAAGTCACAGGGGGCCAGATCTGGGGAATACGGTGGTTGTGGCATCATTAGTGTGTTGCTTTTGGGCAAAAAGTCGCGCACAAGCAACGCTGTGTGAACAGAGAGGCGTTATCATGATGCAAGAGCCAATTTTTGTTTTTCCACAAATTCCGCATAAATTGCAGGTAATATTCCTTATTGACCGTTTTACTCTGTGGCAAAAACTCATGATGCACAACGCCCCTGCAATCGAATAAAACGGTAAGCTAAATTTTTACATTCGACCGAAATTGGCGCGCTTTTTTCGGTTTGAGTTCGTGCGGCAGCTTCCATTGCGATGATTGAGTTTTGGTTTTTACGTCATAACCATATACCTACGATTCATCACCCTCTGGAGCAAATTGGGGTCGTTGCGGACAGAGTCCAACATCTCATTAGCAGTGTTCATGCGATGCTGCTTTTGGTCGAAATTGCGCAGTTTTGGTACGAATTTTGCGGCGACCCGTCTCATGGCAGAATCATTAAAAAAAATCGAATGCCACTAGCCAATCCATATGTCTGGGTCGTCAGCAACTTTTCTAATGGTGATTCGACGATTGGCCAATACCATTTTCTTCACTTCATTAATTGTATCGTCTGTTGGCCGCCGTAGCCGAATGGGTTGGTGCGTGATTACAATTCGGAATTCAAAGAGAGAACGTTGGTTCGAATCTCGATGAAAACACCAAAATTCAGAAAAACATATTTCTAATAGGGGTCGCCCCTCGGCAGGCAATGGCAAACCTCCGAGTGTATTTCTGCCATGAAAAAAGCTGCTCATAAAAATATCTGCCGTTCGGTGCCGGCTTGAAACTGTAGGTCCCTCCATTTGTGGAACAACATTAAGACACACATCACAAATGGGAGGAGGAGCTCGGTTAAACACCCAAAAATGATGTACGCGCCAATTATATGTATATATATATGTTGAAGTGCTCGGGCGTCCGGCACGCTTTTCGTCGTTCACATCTTCTCGGCCTTCTCAGAACATTTTGTACCACCGATAAACGTTGCTTTGGTCCAAAGTAGCTTCTCCGTATGACACAGTCAACATTCGGAATGCAGCCGCGCACATAATTTCGCTTTTCACACAAAATTTGATACAGGTTCTTTGATCCATCTTTTTGAATAGGTACAAATCGAAGACGAGCCGTAACACGTGCAGGCAAAGCAGCTGTCAACAATTAACTGAACATTCAAGATGGCCGAACTCGTCGGCATGAGTGAGAGACATGAGTACCAACATATCGCAAAAAAAAAATCGAGATTCGAATATACGTAACCTGCGAGAATTCAAAATTCGCGATACTTTTTGAACACACCTCGTATATGTTTAAGAGATTAAAAAAAACTTATTAGTGCAAGTTTTTGTTTTTTTACAAATAAAAAAGAGGTTCATAAAATTGTAGTATAAAATCAAAACTCAAGAGATATCAACATTAATGGTTGTGGTTGCGGAATGAAATTCCGAAAACTACTGATTTTATGACCTGCACGTGGCACCTCCGCTTGCAGCTAAAGACAGTTTTTTAAATTACTTCAATTATTTTTGTTTTTTTTTTGTCGAAACAACTGTTCAATGCAAGTGAAGCAGATACAAAAATGTACATATGCTATTCAAAGGCTTTTATTGTATAAATACATACGTATATACATACAGACATAAGAGACAATGAATTTGTAAATAGAAACATATCCTACTGCTCATACTACATTTACACATCTGCACACAATCGCAATCGTTGTATGTACATACACTTGAATTACTTTAAAAGTACAAAACTATATCAGTGTAAAGCAAAACAAAACCAAAAAAAAAAGCAAAAAAGAAATAACGAAACAAAGCTAATTAAGTGTAAGTGTTAAAATAATTATTACTCTCTGATAGACTTAAAATACAAAAAAAATAAAAACGGAATGCTTAAAAAACTATATAAATCATATATTTAAGTTACAACTGTTGCAGAAGTGAAAGAAATGGCTTTTTGTCTGCTAACATCAAAAAACTAATGTGAATTGTATGGAAATTAATTGAATTTCGCGCGAAGTGAAGTTTATTAAAATCAAAAAATAATTTGTGTGTAAAGGCCTATGATTAGATTGTTGTAGATGAATTTGTATGAGGTGTGGCAAGTTCGAAAACTTAATAAAAATATTCATCGAGCTTAATTTTTTAGATTTTTAGAAAAGAATTAAATTATTCCCTCCTTTAATTTATCCAGTTTGTTAGTTACTAAGTATAGCTTTTCACTTGCTCCAAAGGCGTTTAGAAAATTATTTTTTTGTAAATATTACATATAAATTTATGAAATCTTACTCCTTAATCCGAGCAAAATTTTACTTCTGGAAACATGTACTTATAGAAACTTCCAAAAAATGATGAAAATAGGCGCTTAGTGGAACTCTGCCTCGCTTGCAATTTTTTTCCAGCAAGTCAGCTCTATTTTTTTAGCTTCAGTTATGTTAAAGAAGTTAAAAATTCGTAACAAAATTCATACTACAGCCACGATATAGATATCATAAAAAGACGAAGGTTTTGGCAAATGGAAAGAAGTCCATGTCCTAATTTTTTTTGTACAAAAAATGCCTCAAAAGTCACATTCGTAAATCTCTCCAAGAGCGTCCTAGAAAAATAAAATAAAATTCCAAGAAATCGATGGAAACATCATGTATATGTAGATTGTACATTAGGACGCGCTCCCGAAATGATAATTCATGCATGTATATTGGTTTTATTTAAAATTGTCTTTATTAATTAGTTATATTAATTGATGTACAAACAAAACAGGTTGGTTGAAGTAATTTATTATTATTTTTTCTCAAATAAATCAAGATTTAAGACATTAAATTGCTAGCAAAGCCAATTCTGCATCTTGGTGATCTTGAGCCATATTTTCTTTTAAGCAATCGAATTTAAGTTTTCAGCAAAAACGGTAAAAAGAAGTAGAATAATTTCGAAATGAAAAATTGAAATATTATTTGGGGAAATGGAAATCGATTATTTTCTCAGTAGATGATTGTAGTGATCGACATCTCGTAAAGTATCGTTCAAGCAATTTGAAGTTTATGCTCGCAGTCAAGGTGACAGCTCACGCCAAAAAAAAAATGGTTTTCTGTTTTTGTTTGTTCCATTCAACTATATGTTAACACTGGAAGTGCACTGGCCACTGTCAGATATACATACCACCAGTTGTCGGAGCGATGCACACTGTTCTCGATGCCCATGGGCAATTGGGTGCCTGTCGTTAGCTTCGGTAGGAAGTATGATGTTTTGATTCCAGATAGAGATCAATGGTTAAGTCCAGATAACCTGTTAACGGGATATCAGCACATTTTCTACACCGACGGATGGTACTTAGACGAAGACACTAAGTACTCCCATGCCACAGGACAGATGGCCACGGTATTCCTTACGGAAGTCTATACCATATTGAATGTGGCGTACTGCTCTTTGAAGTTAGTTGGTGAATTTAAGACAAAAGTGAGCAGTGTTGCAAAACACAACAAAGTTAGTCTTATTTGGGTGCCTGGACATTGTTGTATTACAGGGAACGAGTTAGATGATAAATTGACAAATGAAGGCTCTGCAAGCATGCCAGTAGGCCCTGAACCCTTTCTAGGTGTCAATTCCGCATCGATTCACCTATGGATTGACGACTTCATGAGGTCTACTCAAAGAGGTCTTTGGTTTGAGTTGAACTCGTGCAGAATAGCCAAGTGCTTTGTGAAAGAACCAAACAGGAAAACAGCGACCTTCCTCCTAAAACTCAGCAGGAAGAACCTGAGAGTATTGGTGTGAGTAATCACAGGGCACAACGTCTGTGGTCAGCATATGGCTACCATGGGGGTCGTAGACAGCCCGATATGCTTATCCTGTCCTGAGAGCATTTTCTCCGTAGCTGTCCTGCATTTGTCCGAATCAGACTTAGGATATTGGTTTGCGATGTACTGAGTATGGACAAAGTGACCTCAAACTAATTTATCCGTTTTTACCATCCACCTACTATCTTTCCTATCTCTATTCTTTCTACTGATTTCTATCCGGATGTAGTAAAGTGGTCTACTGACTGAGTGCTTGGACTTGTCCAACCCATCTAATCTAAACTCTGGAAGTCGACAAAGAGAAAATTCTGTAAATTTAACATTTTTTCTGTTATAAAGGCGAAAATACAAACCAGGCCGCTGTAATTGGGAATGGTGTTTATGGTGCTGAGACTGTAACAGCAAATTACGTGCAATTTTGGTTTTGTCTATTCTGTTCAGGAATTTTGGGTGCTATTAGATGCACCGCGCACAGGAAGGACCGGCGTCGAAAAAAATGAATTTATTTTTTCGCAAAAAATAATATTTTCATAATTTTTTATTTTTCAGTTACGATATACAGTATTTTATTCTGCCAAAATTCCGATTATATGCATTGGTTATACTATGTAATATATTATATTAAAAGAATATTTTATTTATAATTCTGTCCAAAACGTGAATCCCTTCTTTTATCGCAGGATTTATGCCACGTGAAATTCACCATCAGCAATTGACGCCCACAGGTGTCATTACTTCGCCTTAAAACAGCTTGCAATCGATGGGTAGGGCAGTTCTACTTGCCCCGAGAATTTCAATGACAAAGCGGGAAAAAATCAGTTTGATTAAAAAAAAAAAATAGCTTTGAATAAATTTTGGTATCCTGGAAAAAAACACAACTTTTCGTTAAAACAATTTTAAATTTATTAAAGAAAAATAATTTAATCGAAAACGGCCGCCGTAGCCGAATGGGTTGGTGCGTGATTACCATTCGGAATTCACAGAGAAGTCGTTGGTTCGAATCTCGGTGAAAGCAAAATTAATAAAAACATTTTTCTAATAGCGGCCGCCCCTCGGCAGGCAATGGCAAACCTCCGAGTGTATTTCTGCCATGAAAAAGCTCCTCATAAAAATATCTGCCGTTCGGAGTCGGCTTGAAACTGTAGGTCCCTCCATTTGTGGAACAACATCAAGACGCACCCCACGAATAGGAGGAGGAGCTCGGCCAAACACCTAACAGAAGTATACGCGCCAATTATTTATTTATTTTATTTAATTTAATCGAAATAATTTAAGTTTCTTTTAAGGACACTCAAGATAAATTTAATTTTTTACTTAAGAGAAAATAAAAGCCATAAAATTATGAACTTTTTGGAAAGAACATTAAATTACCTGCAAGGATATGCGTGGATAAATTTGTATATTGATTTTGAGAAAACATAAATTCTGAACACACATTTTTTTAAATATTAAAACTTCTTCAAAGATATGTAACGACGAATTTTTAACTCTGAGTTTGGAAAAAAAAAATAAAGTAATATAGAAAGGTTAGGTTAAGTGGCCGCCCTAGTTTAGGGCACACTTGGACAAATATTGAAAATTCGTCCGTTGTGATGCCATTTAGGGGAGAGGAGAAAGGAGAAGGGAAGGAAGAACGAGCCGTGGGACTGGAGGCGATGATGACCATGCATTTTACGGCGACGCCGACGGTGGCTGATTTACGTTCGTAATTAGTCGCAACAAGTTACTGATGAGCTTTACTAAATTAGTGATATTTTGGACCCGCTATATCCGAAGGCGTAGCGAAAAAATCAGAGCCCAGATGTCTAAATCTTTGCCAGACGAGAGTAGGGCAGCTGCGAAGAAGGTGTTGAGATGATTCCACCTCGTCCTCAAGACAGCTTCTGCATAACGGACTTGAGGCAATCCCAAGTCTCACCGCATGAACACCAAACGAACAATGTCCGATAAGGATACTCACCAAATTTGAGAGCTGGGGCTTTGTTAGCCATAGGAGTTCCCTCCAGCGTTCCCGATCTACCCGTGGCCAGAAGGTTCTTGCGACCTTCCACGTTTGCGCACTAGACTGGCGCTCGCTGAGTTGACTCGAGGCCCATCTTTCCAGAAGCAGACAACAGGTTCTTAAGGGAACCCCAGTCCTCTCATTTCGCGACGAAACCGTCTCCAAAGTTCCCTGTCTAGACAGCTCAACAGCCCAGCAGTTACCCTCTATGCCGCTGCGACCGGGAACCCAAATGAGCCTGATGTCGAAGTATACGGATGCAATCGAGGGAGAAGCCAGACATTTCCCGAGCAATCTCGAACGCACAAACAACGCGCCCAAGGCCCTAATTGCCGCTTGGCTACCGGAGTAAATATTTAATTCCTTAACTGTAATTACCGAGGTAAGCAACCAATCCACTGCTTCATTAATTGCGGACACCGCCGCTTGGAAAACACTACAGTGGTCCGGAAACCTGAATTTCAGTTTGATGAGAAGCTACTTACAGAATACTCCCCCACGAACCCTCCCGTCCAAATATCGAGCCATCCGGGAACATGTTTGCCATGCCTTGCCGCCAAATGTTGCACCCCGCCCACTCATCCCTTAAGGGAATATGTGTAGAAAAAGGTTCGCTCGGACCTAGCGTGGGTGTACAGGGATTCAGCACCATGGGGATGAACTCAAAGTTTTTAAGAATGCTAGAGTGTCCGTAACTTAATTTTAGCTTATGGCCCGATTAAATTTAGCTTATGGCCCTTAGTCTGACTGCGCGCGTGCAGCGGTAGTTTTCCCTACAATGCCTACGGCTGCCACATTCAGCATAGCGTTAAGTGCTAAAGTAAGAATAATACGGAGCGCCCCACTGATTCCAATGAAGGCAGCCCTTAGTACCCTCTGCAGCTTCTTAACTGATACCATCCTTTCTAGCGAGTTCCACCAGACAAGGAATCTGTATAGCAAGATTGGTTTTATAATCGTGTTATGAAGCCAAAGACCTGGTGATTGCCTCCGGGAGGACATTATTAAAAGCCCCCTCAATGTCGAGGAAGGCACCTACAGTGAATTCCTTCTGATGGAGGGACACCTCGATGCCCTTAACAATTGTATGCAAAGCAGACTCTACCGATCTGCCTTTACAGTAAGCATGTTGAGCGTACGATAAACGCCCCCGAGGAATTTCACTCCTTATGTCAGCCTTTCCAGGGTTTTCAGCAGGAACGAGGAGAGACTGATCGGTCTGAAATCCTTAGGGGATACATGTGAGATCTCACCTGCTTTGGGTATGAAAGTAACTTCCACAGCCCTCCAAGATATGGGTGTGTAGCCCCTATCTATGCAGCTCGTGTAGATAGAGAGAAGCCAATTACATGATACCTTAGCAGATTTCTGCAGTTGATCATTATACCGGCTCACACTAAAAATATACTAATATACGCACAAACAAACACAGAAAACGTTTTCTGCAAAAAAAATTAGAGCTGTAGTATCCTCTAGGATAAATTTTGAATTTTATTTGTTCAAGAATTTCAAGGAAAAAGTATTAATTTTTGTTTAAGAAAAAATACATTAAGGAAAAAAAAACAAAAATATTAAATTTCCTTCGACGATATTCAAGGATAAACTTTTGATTTTGATTTAGAAAGAAAGGCAGACAGCAAAGGATGCATTTTTAATATTTACGTTGAAAGAAATATAAACCGTGAAAATATTTTTTTTTAAGTATTACATTTCACATTACATTACTTTTTCAAGGACACTCAAGATATATTTGTCAGTAGTATTTTTACCCCAAGTTTTTTATTTGGCTTTTGGGCAAATATATGAATAGTGAACCTATTAATAGTTTGAAAAACACATTCCTACTTCTTCAAGACACATTTGTAAATTATATTTTTCCTTCAAGGATATTCAAGAACAAATTTTTGATTTGCTTTTTGGGCAAATATATAAACTGTAAGCAAATAGTTTTTAGCAAAAGCATTCAATTTCGTTCAAGGACATTCAAGGATACATTTGTAAAATAATTTGCAAAATAACGTATTAATTTCTTGCAAATAAATGCCTCCATCTTTTAGGATACTCAAGGATACATTTTGAGTTTGACTTTTGGGGAAAATTATGATATGATATGAGATGAAGGATATTCAAGGATCCTATTTAAATTGATTTTTAAGACAAATACAAACTTTCAACGTATTGATCCTTTGAAAAACATTTTAATTGCTTCAAGGACACTGAAGATACATCTTTAAAAGTTTCCTTCTATTAAGGATACCTAAGGATAAGTTTAAATATTTATTTTGAGAAAAATAAAAACTGTAAATATACACAAGTTCATACCAATGCTAAAAAAAATCAGAGTTTTTAGAACCGCTTTCAAAGGTAATTTTTTTATTCAATTTTGGTTAGCTTTGTTTTCTAAAAAATGTTTATATTTTTTTTCTTTTTAATTTGGCTTTTAAGTCCTTTTCTCCGAATAATTTAAAAACAAGTACCTAATTTTTCCAATTTGCAATTTATAAAAATATAGTGAAATTTATAAGTTTCAATACTTTTAATTTTTTTTAATTCTTAAAGAAATTTGATGCGCTGGAAAAAAAACTACAACTGAGTTCCATAAAACGATTTTTCTGCTTATTTTATTTTATGGATTTCCCACCTCCAGAAACCCTTGTTTTGTATTTTTTAATAATATTTTTAATTTTATTTCAAGTGAAAACATGAGTGCTTGTTCGAAATCGCATTGCAGATGTGTTTAATCTACATAATTTATTTGTGCGTAAATACTTGTACAAAATGCATTGCATTAAATGTTGTTAAAACCCAATAAATTGTAGATATCTGAAATTCCTAGTTTACTTCAATACCTTTTAGCTACAAAATGATAGCAATTGAAAGTCAAAATAGAGCAACAAATACACTTGAAACTCGATTAGTTGTAGGTGAACACATTTTAATAGTTCTAGGCTAGTATAATTTATTATATAATATAAATAAGTAGTTGTAAGTCATATCAGCAGATGATAGATAAATAAATAATAAAGTACCAAGACAAATGCTGAAATTTCTTTGAAATCAATAAATTTCAAATGTCTATAAATAAAATCTGTAATTTTCGTTTCAGTGTTTGTGATACTACATATATTTTCCGGTAAAAATTTCAGGTAAGAAAATATTTCACTCAAACAAATTCAGGAATCTTTCACTTCTCTTTACACAATGAAAACTGCCACATTCTGAAGCGCACATTAATTTATTTTATTACTAGCAAACCCGGCCCGCTTCGCTGGGCAAAGACACGGCGGATGCACGTTTTGGCATATATTTCGAGACCCTAGTCATCAATAAGTATGAAAATTCCCCGTATTAAAGCACTTATCAACAGCTTTCATTTGATACCCATATTGTACATACACATTCGAAGGTTACTCGGGTCCACGTTTTGACCTATATCTCGAGCTCTATCCACCAATAGGTATCCAAACTATACGTAAACCATCTTCAATACCTACTTAACAATGTGTGTAAGTTCGGTTTAATTCGGTGCAAAGACACGGCCGGTTAGCGAACACACACAAAAAGTTGACTTTATTTTATATATAAGATTTTAAAGGGCGCACTAGTTGAAAAAAGCGATGACTGCTGAATAAATAAAGATACAATTTTACCATTTGGTCGAACGCTGCCTGAATATGCACTTTCAAATTAGGTGAAACATAAATCCCATTTGGCTAAGCGCAGAGCGAATAAAGAACTTTTACTTCTATTTGCTAATTTTTTTAATTAAGAAGTTTGACCTAAAAATAATATCTTAACCCTCTGGAACTGATGTGGTATATAACAGACTCCAAATACTACAAAACACTATTTTGCTCCGTTCTTTTATAAGCAGATACTCTCGAATTTTTAGTAGCTTCTTATTACGTTCTCATGCGAGCGTTAGTGTATAAAAGGCAGTTGAAGTAAGCACACGCGTCGGTGTGAGTGAAAAAGTGTCTACAAGTCAACCACATCAGCATTGACATAGGTGGCTCAAAATCACCAAGGTGCAGATTTGGCTTTGCTAGCAATTTAATGTCTTAAATCTTGATTTATTTGAGAAAAAAAATTAAAAATTACTTCAAGTAACCTGTTTTGTGTGCACATCAAACAATATAACTAATTCATAAAGCAAATTTTAAATAAAATCGATATACATGCATGGATAATCATTTCGGGAACGCGTCCTAATGTACAATCTTCAGCAACAAGTCCAAAATTTAATATAAAAATGTAAGGTAAGTTACCCATTTCATTACTTAATACACCGTACTTTTTATACAAAATTTATTTTTAGAAAAGATACTAAAAGATTATTTATTTTTAACTATAAAAATGTCCAATGTAGTTTGTCCGATACCGCACAAGTCTTTTCAGTGAACGTATCGATAATAGATCAAAAATAATTTTAAGTGAATGCAGCCATTCGGTGTCTAACGTCAGTCGAGGAAGAAAACAATAACAAAGCGGGCTGTCAGAGTATTTATCGTCAAATAAAATAAATCTAAATGGAAAGTGCATTTCAATTCATTATTTGTAGAGCGTACATCAATAGTCCGTCAATTCGTGAACGTAATTATTACATTTAATTATTGATGAAATTCTTTTTTACGACACGAAATAACAAAGTAAACTCACATATTTTCCTATTGACAAACCCAGATCGCATTTAAGATGGCCGCCGTCTAATCAAAGCGCGCGCCTATTTGAAATCGTCATTTCGTGAACGGTCATTTCGGAAACGTTCCCGGACATGATGACACGTTCCCGAAATGACTGTTGCGTTCTCGAAATGATGATTATTATTTCTGAGGGCGAATCATTTACAATTTTTTAATCAATTTATTTTAAAATTTTGTTTCTTTGTAATTACAGCATAATGGAAGCTACTGATAAAGAAAAAAATAAAAAAAATCTCAAAAAAAGCTTCAAAAGGATAGGGCAGCTTATTTGCGTCAAAGAGAAAAGGCGGATGCTAGAAGAAGAAAGTTTTTGGATGAGATGACTGAAGAGCAGAAAGAAATTAAACGGGCTAAGGACAGAGAATATTATAGAAAAAAAGGCGAGGCTGGTCATGGTAAAGGCCCAATTGATGGTGTAGGAGGATACCTAAAAAGAACAGCTAATAGACATGTCTTGATGGGTAATGATGTTAGAACAGATTCAGAATTCGCCGATTTGTTCAAAAATGCTGCTATCGAAATAAAAGTCATCCCAGAAGACAATGTGATTGAGGAGAAAAACCGCGTTCCAAAGTCTCTGGATGCTATTCCAGGTATAATGGACATCACAAAAATGTACTGGCAAAAAGGACTAGACGTTTTAATACAATTATATCGATACGAACATTTTCATAAAGAGCTAAAACTATCGAAGCTTTCTAGCCTTTGTAATATGAATGCAGTTGAACCTCAGGAAGTTTTTATGCCTGCAGTTGAATCTCCTGTTGACGAAGAGCCCACGATCACAGATAACGATTTGAGATTTAAAAATAGAGTAAGCATTTATAAATCTGAATACTGGTCATATTCCTCGGACAATGAAAATTTAGAGACAATATCTCGTCGTCAGCAGATTAAAGTTAAACAGATTGATGTCGAAGCAAATACGTCTTATGGCAAAGAAAATACACATCCAAATCTCGTATCCCCTGGGACATTCTTGCTTGTTAAAGTTCCTACTGAGAAGCCAAATGTTTGCTTCAGATATGTTGCTACCTGCCAGACATGTGTCGATGACGATGATGGAGAAATCTTAGTAACCTCTTTGAGATCAGTGCGTAACAATACTAGAAAATTTAAGCTGGATCCTAAGGATATATTATATATTGATTGTGAGCAAGTAATCAGTATTATTCCAACACCAACGCTAAAAAAAAAAAAAGTCAAGAATAGTATTATTTTGATAATGATATTGATGTTTTCGAAAAATAATAAGTTTTGTAAAAAAAGAAATAAATAAATAACTTGTTTATTTTAACCGTTGTTTATAATTTAAATATTTCCTTATTTCTACCTAATTATATCAATATCATCATTTCGAGAACATTTTTGTCATTCCGGGAACGGTTAATCATTTTCGGGAACATTAAAATATTTCAATAAAATACTCATAAATGGAGGTATTCAATATTATATATATATTTATCACATTACAGCACTTTTGTTCTGTACATATTACGTTAATTCGATTATAAGAGTTTTAAATATTTTGAAATTTCTTAAATTGTATGCGCAATAATAACAACTTCTTTCATTTTTTGTCGTATTTTGCTTGTAGAAAATTTTGACTGTATTGATTTGATTATTGCTTATTCAATGTAGATAAATAATATACCCATGTTTTTAAACAAAGCTCAAATTATGCGCTTTGTTTGGTTTTTACGGATTTTATGAAACTTAGGAAAACGTTCCCGAATTGATGGTTTTCTGCAAGATATTCACTACTAAGCATATTACTAAAAAAATAAAGAATTCTGTGCGCTGCCCTGTAAAGGCTTAAAAATATACAAATTAAGCAACAGTATAAACTAATAGTCATCATTAAGCTTGCAATTTTTTTTGCCAGAAACTGAACTTTTAGAAAACGATGATGTTTCAAATGATGAAGCAGATGAAGCACTTATTGTTTCAAGTCAAGTCAGGGCCATCGCTGAACAAAATGTACTTACAATGAAGAAATGGTTGCTGACACAAAAAAAATCGTTTTTATAGCAGATTACAACCATACCAAACGAGGAGTCGACGAAGTTGACAAAAAATGTTCGAAATATTCAAGCAGTCGTAAAACTCGTCGTTGGTCTATGGCAGTTTTCCAAAGACTAATAGAAATGATTGGTATTAATAGCTTTGTTTTGAATCAAATGTGTTCAGACAGTGATGATGAAATGAGAAGAAAAACTTTTTTACTCAATCTGGCAGGAGGGTTGGCGTTAGATCACATGAAAGTTCGGGTGTATAATGAAAGATTGCCAAGAGAACTAAAAATTACGATAAACAGGGTTCTCGGTAAAGATCTTCCCCCTCCCCCACCAACCATTCGATCTAACTCATCGAGTGGACTAAACTGATGTTACCTGTCATGTCCGATCGACTGCCGCAAACCCTTATGTCATTAAGCAGAGGGGAGTGCAGACGGCTGGTTAGACTGATGGCGGGCCACTTTCTGTGGGCAAAGCACATGGAAAGGGTGGGCATCTCAGCCAGTTTACTCTGCCCAGCTTGTGAAGAGGAGGATGAGACGGTGGACCATTTCCTGTGTGTCTGCCCCGCCTTCGCTCGAATCAGGTTTGAGGTGTTTGGCACTGATGTGTTAAGAAGCGACCATCTTGGCTCCTTGGCACCCCAAGATCTAATCAGATTTCTTCGGAGATCGGGTAGATTTAAAGAAAATTAAAAGGGAATCCAAGTGTAGTACAATGGACTTAATTAATGTCTGTGTGCTGCACTTACTAGTTGTCCCGACAAAAAAAAAAGATTGGAAGAAAACTTTGCACTATTTGCCCGCCAAAAATAAAAAGAGTAACTAGATATTGTTGCTGCAATTGCTTAAAGCAAATTCGCCTCCAATGCTCTAAGCCACTTTGTGAGACCGGTCAACAAAATTTGTAACTTTTTATTGCACGATTCATATGATCTCTTTTTACTAGACTGATAAGTTTAAGCTTATTATTGATAGAATGCAAATTTTTTTTGAGAATGGTAACACAAATTACATGTCAAATATTTTCACAATTTACTTAAAGGTTTGACATTTACGAAATGGGACGCTATACGCTTGGGCAGAAAATCGTTTGACCGAAGATGAGCATTTTTACCGAAAAATCATCTTTTCTGATGAAGCTCATTTTCACATCGGTGGCTACATCCATAAATAAAATTGTCGGATTTGAGGATCAGGAAATCCACACGTTACTGTAGAGAAGCAAATGCATCAACAACGAGTCACTGTTTGGTGTGGTTTTTGGTCTGGCGGCATCATCGGGCCATTTTTTTTTCGAAAATGAGCGAGGAGGCGCGGTTACAGTAAATGGCGAGCGTTACCGTTTTTGAAAACCGAATAATCAGCCGAAATTCCGATATCAATTGGCCGCCTCGGAGCTGTAATTTAAGCCCGTTGGACTATTTTTTGTGAGAAACCGTTAAGGACAAATGCTATGCGAGCCATCCAGAGACGATTGATGCTTTAAAACTCGAAATCGAAGTTGCCATTCATGAAATTTTAGCCCAAACAATCGAAAATGTGCTTAAAAATTGGGTTAATCGAATGGCCTAATGTAAAGCCAGTCGTGGCAGTCATTTGAGCGATATTATTTTTCATTCATAAATGACAATGTTCAGTCTTCAAAATAAAGGAAGAAGTTTGAAAAAATATTGATTAGTTTTTTTTTATAGCCGATTCAAAAAGCAAATTTTACATGGCCCACCCTATATATATTTTTGTTAATTCTTTTTTCGTAATCTTAGAAATTAAGCCCTTTTCAGATTATTTTATAATATTTCGTTTCAATAATATTAGAGAATGTGTTCAGTAATCCTTCCAGAGTAGCCTAAGGCCACCGCAACCATAGGTGAGATATTTGCTCTAAAAAAATTTTAACTGTAAGTCTATTTTCTTATTAAATAAAAATAAATAATAGGACTATGAATAAGTTCGTGCGGTTTTACAACAGATGTCGTAACTTGATTATTATTCCATCGATCCACATTTCCAAACATTCATTGGAGAGCTACTGTCGTAAGGCACAAACGTCAGTATAAGTTTTTTATTTGAAGCGTAAACAACAATATTTTTACCACACTTGAAAATGTCGAATTTCGTGCCAAATAATGTGTTTTTGCGGGGAATTCTTCTTCATTATTTTAATATGAAGAAAAAAGCAGCCGAAAGTCATCGTATCTTGGTGGAAGTTTATGGTGAGCATGCTCTATCTGAGCGAACGTGCCAGAAGTGGTTTGCACGCTTTAAAAGTGGTGATTTTGGCTTGGAAGACGAAGAACGCGAGGGTGCGCCGCCAAAGTTCATGGATACCGAATTGGAGGAATTGCTCGATCAAGATCCGGCTCAAACGCAAGAAGAGGTTGCAAAAACTTTGGGAGTTGATCAATTAACCATTTCCAAACGTTTAAAAGCCATGGGAATGATCCGAAAGGTAGGCCATTGGGTGCCGTATGAATTGAAGCCAAGAGACGTTGAACGCCGTTTTATGGCATGCGAACAACTGCTTCAACGGCACAAAAGAAAGGGTTTTTTGCATCGAATTGTGACTGGCGATGAAAAGTGGGTCCATTACGACAATCCAAAACGTCGGGCAACGTATGGATACCCTGGCCATGCTTCAACATCGACGTCGGCGCAGAATATTCATGGCCTGAAGGTTATGCTGTGTATCTGGTGGGACCAGCTGGGTGTTGTGTATTATGAGCTACTGAAACCGAATGAAACGATTACGGGGGATGTCTACCGACGACAATTGATGCGTTTGAGCCGAGCACTGCGAGAAAAACGGCCGCAATACGCCGATAGACACGACAAAGTTATTTTGCAACATGACAATGCTCGGCCACATGTTGCACAAGTGGTCAAAACATACTTAGAAACGCTCAAATGGGATGTCCTACCCCACCCGCCGTATAGTCCAGACCTTGCGCCATCCGATTACTATCTCTTCCGATCGATGCAACATGGCCTGGCTGACCAGCACTTCCGTAATTACGATGAAGTCAAAAAATGGATCGATTCGTGGATTGCGGCAAAACCGACCGAATTTTTCACAAAGGGAATCCGTGAATTGCCAGAAAGATGGGAAAAAGTAGTAGTAAGCGATGGACAATATTTTGAATATTAAATTTGTAACCATTTTACGTCAATAAAGTTTCAAATTTCGAAAAAAACCGCACGAACTTATTCATAGTCCTATAATAAATAAAAAAAAAATACACGAAAATTCCAAGTTTCTCGGGTTATGTTCACAGAAATTTCGGAAGTGAGTACAAAATTCTACTCCGCTTGCAATTCGTTTTTGGACAATCTCAAGGTCATCTCATAGTCAAGACAAGAGGTGGTCATAACGAGCAAAAGTAAATTGTTTCTTCATTTTGTATAATTTGCACACATTTTTTACTTGGAATTGAATAAAAATACTTTTCCATGGCCTTTTTGATTGGTTACACTTCGAGTGCCGGAGTCAGTAATGGAATGTTTTCAAATTCATAAGGAAAACTTTTCTTAGTGCCCCGTCTAGTATGCCTAACCTCGTACATCGTCACTGGAGACAGCTTTATGCAGAAGAATGTTTGAAGCATCTCTTCTTAGGGCTGGTATTAAGCTTAATACTGGACCCAAAGTTCATTTCTGCTGCGTTTGCCAAATATGGCTCCACTTAAACTAAACTTCAGTTAGATGTGTTCAGTGCAATATAAGGTGACATCTAAAGAGCTGCTTACATATTAGACTCACGGGGAGTGAACTACACGGTTTGTAGGCACATGTTGTTCTTGCCATTAGCTGCATCCAGCCTCTACTTCGTCCAATGCCCCTGTGCCTCTGTTAAGCACCACAACACCCCTCCTTCCCAACCAGCCGCTCTTTGTGGCCCACACTATTCCATTTCAGACGAAATCTCGAAACCTGACAATACTAAAGTGTAATTCTTTCAGAGGTTGCTGCCACTACGGAGTTGATCTGACCTGCGCACCTTTAGAGACTGGACAAATAACTATGTTGCCCTCTACTGTAGAGCTCTGCTGCCACAATCGCCCAGTTGGGCGCAGCCATCTCCCACCATCAGGCTACTACAGCAATAGCGAAATGTACAGCATGGTCAACGCAGATATAAGAATTTTAAGCTCTTACAGCTTAATTGCAACGAACTCTCGAACAAAATTGCCGATTTTACGAACCAGCACAAAATACTGTTCAGTAGATTCTTACTGATTACCAATGAAAGCTATAATGTGCATCGCAAGAATCGCGAGCGAGACAGTGGTGGTGGCCTGGGCAAAGGATACGAACCCTTGCACGCGGATTACTCTAGCGTCAAAACATGCAATTACATTCTGGATGCCTTAACATTTTCCAACTTTGCCTTTCCCGCTTAGTGATATTTGGTACACACAAACTGACATTTAAAAAAAAAAGAGTTTCAAAGTTTTATAGCAAACAAAAATCGTTTCCCAATCGTTGGAGTTACACTTGATTCATTGCAGTTTGAAAAAAAGTTTTATGATTTTTTCACATATTTTGGCTTATCGTCCCGCCTCGCTTGCAAGTTTATGCATTTTATGTAGAGCCAAACTTGCAAGAAGAGATTAGCTCCAAAACACAAAACAAAAAAAACACTGTGCAAAGTTATTGGCGAACATTTGTATATACATGCTAGGGTCGCTTGAAAAATTCGTGGAAAAATAAAAACTAATTAATTGCTTGCGGTAAACATTTTTTATTTCTCGACTTAGTCTCCTCTTAGGCTCATACACTTCCTCCAGAGCTGTTCTAGTTTGCTGACCCCTTCCGAATAATAGGATTTGTCCAAATTTCTGCATTCACCTCCTCGTTTGAAGAAAATATTTTTCCCGCCAGCTAGTTCTACTACAATATTTTCATCAATTTCGTCACCACCGCTGCTGAAGCGTGAGCTGGTGCGTTGTCATGATGAAAAAGGATAATTACTCGACTTCATCGATTCAAATGAACGCCAAACACAAAGAAATAAATCGATCTGGCTGAAACTTGATGTGTGTTCTTACAAGACATGCTACTAACTAAAAATAACTTCGATACATGCCAGTAGTCTCATCGTAAAGTTCGTAATAAACTAGTTTGTAAAATATATTGTATTCAAAGTTAAATAACTAAATGAAACGAAAGTATTCAAAGTTAAATAACTAAATGAAACGAAACTGTGTAAAAATATCATAAAATTCTTCAGTCTTATATTTTTTTCAATTCAACAGTAAACAGATTTTTACTTGAACTACTATCCAACATTATGAAGGTAAGTATTTATACAAAAGTTTGCCAAGCGCCTGCAACCCCCAGTGGTTGCAAATAAAATAGTCACGTTTGTGTTACTTACACTTGCGGATATGAATATATTTGCGGTAAAATTGCATACACCACACTTACGTTTGTGTACATACATATATAGATATGTGCAACACGTTGTTTCCATGGCTTATTTACTCACCTACTTAGCCTTAGCATGGGACTAATATGTGCGTATTTACGTTCTTGTCAATGATACAGTCATAAGACCACATTAGTGAAGTTCATATCCTTTATTTACCAACCGACGCACTGTCACCGCATTTAGCTACTGTGTCTTGAGCAAACAAATATAGAATAAGCGAGGAGAAAAAAGTCGTAAACAAAGCTACTATTTGCAATCCCTTTTTGCATCCATTGCCGTTAGTAATGACTCTTTACTCGTTGTTGTGTTTGTCCTTGCGTCTGCGTTGAGATATGAATTCTTTGTGGCAACTGTTTGAATAATGTCTTCCCCAGCTTTGTGCAGCTACACGCATACCTGTACTTAAACCAGAATAATGAAAAGGAAAGTAACTTTTCTTATTTTTTTTTTTTTGCTTTTTGCACTCTCACGAGTTCATTTCCACCTGCTGTATTTTTTTATTTTCCCCTTAATGTGGAATAAAAAGACGAAACGCAGAGTAAGGGAACGTATTTTTGCATTTGAGTGCACCAGTGTTTATTTATAAAAGTCTCAGTTTGTGCCCCAGGGGAAATGGCGAGGACATATTTCTTAAATTCTGTCTTTATTTACTTCTGTAAGATTTTGTTTTGTTGTTTGAAAACATATTTCATCGATAAAAGCATTTCTCACTCTCGCTAAAAATTTGAATTGAGTGAACCTAATTTTTTATTCCGCGACCACTTTGTCCGCCATAGCCGAATGGATTGGTCTGTGACCACCATTTTTGTGTTTTTTTTTTGTGGGTGAGGTAGGGTTCAAAATGCCTTCACACTTATAGCGACCGTCGTCTCCTGCGTCGTGTGCTGTGGCCACTAAAACGATCCCTCCTCTCCTTTTGGGGAGTGTGTGACCGCCATTCGAAATATGTAGGTTCGAAATAGCAAAATGATGGAAAATTCTTTTTCTGATAGCATTCGCCTCCCGGCAGGCAATGGCAAACCTCCGAGTGTATATCTGCCATGATAAACCATTTGCCGTTCGGAAGGAAACTGTAGGTCCCTACATTTTTGGAACGACATCAAGACGCACGCCGGAAAAGGGGGAGAAGATCTACCAAACACCTAACAGAAGTGTGGGCGCCAATTATTTATTTATTTATTTAAGACTGAACTAAATACAAATGAAGTAAAAAACAATTTATAAAAATGCGCTGAAAAGTAGAAAATAATTTTTCCCAGACTCATGAAATTGATCAAAACTACGAAAATTGTTGTTGCGTCAAATCACGCTGTACCACTAAAAAAATGTTTTGCCACCCTAATGCCCAATGATTCACATACCCTCGCAATTATTGATAAAGAAACGAAAACTGCGACATACCTGGCAAACAAACAGAAACAAGTTGAGAAAAAAAATTAATAAAATTACACTGTGTGACAAAAAAAAAAAAATTAAATAAACTTTTATGGAGACCTAGCACAACTTATGGCTACAGAAAAACTAAACAAAATGGTATAGGAGAAATTTCCAATACACCCCCAAAATCTCATTTTATGGCCATAAAACCGTTTTTCAGTAGGTTGATGTGAAGAATCACTCCTAACTTCGCCAATTTCCATCCGATTTCGAATTTGTTTTTTTAGTTCGAAAGAACAAAAACAAGCCGTTTTGACAGTGTGTTGACAATTTTTCTGAAATGACAACTGACGAGACTGTAGGCGGAAGTATTTGGATTTTTTTTATTTTTTCTCTATTTTTTCAACTTTGACATAATTTTTACGATATTATCCGATATTGAGGATTTTTTTTAGTACACTGCTGTTATAGTAAATTTAATTTTGCGTCGAATGAGCTATATTTGACTGTAATTGAATTAAAATTAATAGAGTTGTGTGAGTTTTAAGATTTTATTTTTCTTTTTTACTAATTTGGTATGTAGGCATCGAAGCATGAACATGATAACAAGTGTCATTATAAACACATAATATTTATTGGAGTATTGTGCAGTGCAGCATTGTACGGTATGGTACGGTGCAGTACACAACGGAACTCGTTCCAAACTTAAAAATGCATTGGAAGCGGCCCTTTGGAGTTTAGTATGGTACGGTACATTTGTCATTCTCTTCATCAGTTTTGAATACTTCCCTGTAAGAAATTCGATCATCATCATTCATCTGAAGTCGTCAACAACTAAATTCCATTGTTTAAATCGAGAAGCGAGCGTTTCAGATTGTCTTTCCGATAGAAGTAAATCACGAGAAAGATCCTGAAAATCTGAATTTGATACAATGTGTCGTTCTGAAGATTTAGAACCAGACGGAAAGTACTCTTCATCATCAGGTTTATTGTTATCAGTTTGATCATCATCAACAATGAGTTGAACTTCCTTCAGTTCATGACCTGCAGTTGAGTCTATCATATCGTCCAAGACTACGGGGTTCTTAACAGTTGCAACATCAGCATACTTTATGTGCTTTCGAGTTTTATAATGATGACCGTTTACGTCCGTTTTACAAAAATAACAATCATCTGGTTTATGATAAGGCTGATGATGCCACATCATCGGAGAATATTGAGAAATTCGACTTTTCTGGCAACGTTTTGATTTATATCTTTTGAATTTGAATGAAACAAACAATAAAACTTTGATGTTTTAATAAGGTTAAATTATAATAACAAACTTCTTTTGTTAATCAATGTACAGTGTGAACTCTGGTACACTTGGGTGCTTTTTCATATTACTATTGAAAAAAAATGTACTATAATATGTCAGATATTTTCGTAAGTTCTAACCAGTTCTGTTGTATGCAGTACAGTGTACTCTTATGTATACATATATACTCCAATAAATATTACGGATCTATAATAACGCATGAAAACACGTCCTTATTCCCATTTAGCGTAAAGTTATACCTTCATACCAAATTAGTAAAAAGAAAAATAAAATCTTAAAACTCACACAACTCTATTAATTTTAATTCAATTACAGTCAAATATAGCTCATTCGACGCAAAATTAAATTTACTATAACAGTAGTGTACTAAAAAAAATCCTCAATATCGGATAATATCGTAAAAATTATGTCAAAGTTGAAAAAATAGAGAAAAAATAAAAAAAATCCAAATACTTCCGCCAACAGTCTCGTCAGTTGTCATTTCAGAAAAATTGTCAACACACTGTCAAAAAGGCTTGTTTTTGTTCTTTCGAACTAAAAAAACAAACTAAAACAACAATTCTTCACATCAACCTACCGAAAAACGGTTTTATGGCCATAAAATGAGATTTTGGGGGTGTATTGGAAATTTCTCCTATACCATTTTGTTTAGTTTTTCTGTAGCCATAAGTTGTGCTAGGTCTCCATAAAAGTTTATTTAATTTTGTTTTTTTTGTCACACAGTGTTATTAAGGAAATGAAAATTGCACTGAGAGAAAAGATAAATACGGAAATGCACGAACATATCTCGGTTATCACGAACTGCAGCTACTGACTCTTCATTATGGAAGGCAACCAGAAACATATTGCAATAGACTTCATACATACGGTTAGGTTAGTTTGGGTTGACTTGGCTAGCTGAAAGCCATATCACTGACCTATTGGTCCTAGGTGGTACCAGATGTACATTTACATTTACATTTACATATCTTTGTAGTAGACTGCTTGTAATAAACCTGAGCCCTTTGCCATTCTAAGAAAGCCATGAAGCTCAAACCTCGAGAAATATTCTATCTTTTTATTTTATATAGAATAATATATAAGAATGTTTTGAGATTAAATTTCGTATGAGTTTATCGCCTTTATCGCCGCTTGACTATCAACGTATATATTTATTTTGTATCATAGTTGCTCGATGTCTTTGCGTATGCTATTTCTGCAGCCTCCCCAACAGCAAAGACTTCTGCCTCAAAGATATTGCAGTGGGTAGGGAGCTTCAATGCCCGGATGCCTACTTCGTCCAACATTTTTGAGCTGCCAGTATATACTTAGTCAATCCTTAAATTCTGTGGCAATTTTCAGAATGCATACTTTTATTTAATCCATGAAAAAAATGTGTGAATATTAGGGCGGGTCGACTTAAAAATCACTCATTGCTCTGTGAAAATCGTATTCTAGGGATCAAACTAAGAAACTTTGCCGAAGGAACCATGCCTCTAAAACGAATTCTGATGTCCCCCAATTTGGGTCGAACGAAAAATCCCACTTTGACCCATTTAGAGTGCTCCAATCGAGTCCAAATGTATGATCGACCCCCACTAACTTGGGACGGCCGATCCAACCATGCTAGTGGCACACCCCCTGGAACTCCCCTGGGGGGTTCCCATACAATCATTTCAAAATATCACCATTTTTGGCCTTTACATGAGAAAAGAAACTAAAAAGTTCGACCCAAATTGGGGGACATCAGAATTCGTTTTAGAGGTATGGTTCCTTCGGCAAAGTTTCTTATTTTGATCCCTAGAATATGATTTTCACAGAGCAATGGGCGATTTTTTGCCTCCCCACAAATCGACCCGGCCTAGTGAATATAATACAAAATTAAGAATCAATTTACTTTTGATATTAGAGTTCAAACGCTCACACTTTGGCAGGCAAGATGGAACTCTTAACGGTACGGTAGATGGACAGCGATACCAATATCTGATCTAAAAAAGTGGGTAGAAAGAAAGCATGGTGAAGTTAACTATTACCTCGCACAGTTTTTGTCCGGAAATGGGTCCTTCCGCAAGTATTTGTGGCGAATGGGAAAGGTGAACCTACCAAACTGCATTTATGGAGATACTGAGTATGATGAGGGGGAGCACACTCTCTTTAAAAGCGAGAAGTGGAATACAGGTCTGCAATGACCTATTGGTGTATTTACACCTGAAGAAATAGTCAAGAAAATGATGATAGACGAAGAAAAATGGAATGCCGTCGGAAATTTCGTGAAAAATATTGTATTTTCCAAAAAAAGAGGCGTGAATGGAAAGTTGTGCTGAAAAGCATTGAGCATAGGTTTTTCAAAACAGGCGACTGTGGACGCAGGGTGAGTAAGTAAGTGCTCTTCTTAGGATGCCGTCTTGCACCTCTATCTCGAAGCAATGCGGAAGCAGTCCATTGATGGTGGGAAAAATCCAAGAGAAGGGAAGGGACTTTTTTGTGGAATCACCACAAACGTAGTAGCGACGGTTACTATATGGTGCGAAAGCATTTTTAACCCAACCTCACCACCGAAAACAATCTTTTTTCTCTATATTGCCACACAAGAGCACACATAAATCCTAATTAATACCTCATTTAAAATGTTCATTCAGAACCATAACAACCTACCAGGAATGCTAAGCCGTTTTTTATTTTCCTAAATTTAATTTTCTTAACTTAATTGATTATTTATTTTAACATAAAGCCTGTTTTCTCGTTCAAATTGCATGAGATTAAAATGTACATCCTCCGGCACTCGAAGTGGTTAATTAACAAAAGGCCATAAATTTAATTTGGAAATTTTTTTTTTCAATTTTTTTATTCAATTCAAAGTAAAAAATGTGTAAAAATAATACAAAATTATGAATCAATTTACTTTTGCTCGACATGACCACCTTTTTGTCTTATCTATGACCTCGAGATGGTCCAGAAATGAAAAGTTGCCCGAATATGACTTTCAGATATTTCGGCCCACTCGCGGACAATGGCTTTTGTCAGCGCCTCGAGACTTGGGAATCTTTTAGTTCACACCTTGCTCTTCAAAATGGCCCGAAGAGAATAATCCATAGGATTCGGGTCTAGAGCCATTGCGTGGATGTTGCGAAGTCCGGAATATTGTTTTTAGCCATTCTTGGTTTACTCGAGACTTGTAAGACGGTGCTGAGTCCTGTTGAAACGCCCATGGTGTGCCACCAAAATGTTTGTCTGCCCACGGTTTCAAAACAACGTCCAGTCTACTTTCTCGATAATATTTCGCATTTACTCTAACAAAATGCTTCAGCGCGCTTGTAAACAATACTCTGGACTGTGATTTAGCCAACTAACAAACAACTGATGTCCGTGCATCAGCTGCGCGAGCGGTCTGAAGTTGGTTACCCTTCGAGTGCCGAACCCTGCAAACTTCCTTCTTTCAAACATAAAGATATTTTTTTTCACTTTTTCAGTTTTTTCAATATGAAAGTATCACTTAATGGGTATAAATGTGATTTTTTCTTTTGTTTTGTTACCAATGAAGGAATTTTCATTTTAAATAAAATAGGGAAAAAAGTAAAAATGAAAACCCATTAATTTACTATTTATTATGGAAGAGGTCCTTTCAAACAAGATTGAAGCAATTGATGCAATTTTTTTAGTTAAATTGTT
Source organism: Anastrepha ludens (assembly GCF_028408465.1). NCBI lineage: Eukaryota > Metazoa > Arthropoda > Insecta > Diptera > Tephritidae > Anastrepha > Anastrepha ludens. The sequence continues at coordinate 78,473,268 of NC_071501.1, read as the reverse complement.
GTAAAATAATGAATATCTAAATCCCAGACGCTGTCCCGACAATCCCGCCCCCAATCCCGAAAACCCCGAAATTCAAATTGTCATTCTTACTACCTTAATATAAAAGCCATCAATGGTAGGTATGTAAATATTTTATCAATTAGTTTCTCATTTATCCATGCGGCATTGGTACTTTAATTAAGGATAATTAGTACGTTAATGCGCATGCATGCATGTATTTAAAGCACACACACGGCAGGAAGTACATGTGCCTGTGCGTGTGAGTGTGTTGCTAAATAACCAACTTTATGCTCGTATTAACAGCTAGTCATATTTATTATACATAGACAAATGCTAATTTACAAAACTGAATACTAATAATAAGCTGCAATGTATTTTACACATCGGAAAGGATTTACAACAGTGTTGCACAGGCATATTCTGTGTGGCGTGTCGTGGTTGTTGTAGCTTAAACGTGCGCGATTTGATGGCATTTATGCGGCCACTTAAGCGCTGCATGATGGCATAGAAAATTGTTGCGGCAAATCAACTAAAAATTTTTTTTTTGTTTCTATAATTATTGGTTATGTATGCGGAGGTATACGTGGCTGTCGTCGGGATCATCCAACTTGTTGCCTTCAATTAACGAACTTTTTACTATAAATAATAGAACGTTGAAAATTAGTAACATTATTTAGATTTGCAGTTGTCTAACGGTTGGAGGGAAGTAAATATTTAGTGTATTTGCATATTAATGAACGGTTCGTGTAACAGCTGAACATACATCCATATGAGCCGTTTTCTTTGCAAATGGTGTAAGTGCATTTTATTTTATATGGAGATATTTAAGGTTTTACATTTGAATAATTTATACTTTTAATGACTTCAAAAGAACTTACACCATTTTAAAAGTCAACAAAAAGTAATAATTCTTTCATTTACAAAATATAATATTAACTATGGGATTTCAATTGAAACAAACCATTTTTTATATGAATTTTTTTTTTAATACTTCCACAATAAAGCAGATAAAGAATGACAAAATTAAAAGGCTTTAGTTCAGCATTTAGTATTCAACTATTTAAAATTATTAATGCTCTTACTGTTATGCATATTTTAACTTTTTTCATTATGATCAAGTTTTTGAAAATAGTCACGATGTATTGGAGGATATTTTTCCCCCCTGCTCACTCCTCTCGGTTCTGTACTGTTGTTTTTGCACCGTCCCATGAGATGTCGGCATCTACTAGTTCGCGCCGCATCGACCTTCTAAAAGTGTTTTTTGGTCAACCGCGACCTCTGCTCCCTTGCGGGTTCCAGTCCGGTGGCATTATGGTGGTTTCCTCAATGATTTGCATTTGGTTTGCCTTAGGATGGGTATTGGAGGAATACATGGTAATAAATCAATCATATCTGTGAGTTTTTCGATTGTGATGGATCTGGAATGATGATATAAATATGGTGTAGTATATTTCCAAAGTTCTCTGTTCTTGCCTATGAGGGCAATAAATTTCGAGATTTAAAGTCCCCATTGTCACTGCATGAAATTTTATAAAAGGTTTTCCAATAAGAGGTGTTATTTTGATATTCAAGGAAAAATGCTATTATTTAATATAAATGATCGAATGTTTATTTCAGTGTAAAGAGGAAGATGTGCCGGTAATAGTGGAAAATAACACCAGGCAAATGACCACCACGACCAAGCACGACAGGACAATATCCTTTTCATGAAATTTTCCATAACCGAATTGCAAAGTGGCTGCCCTGTATCCTCGATAGCTTCACGAATTCCAACTTTGGGCTCTTGAATCGACCCTGGGCTGTTGGCGTAGACCTTCTCTTTCACGTGACCCCAAAGAAAAAAGTCACAAGGTGTTAAATCTCACGATCTCGGTGGCCAATTGTGATCACCTCTTCTAGAGATAACACGGTCCGGAAACTTTTCCCGTAAAAGATCAATGGTTTCGCTTCTTGTGTGGTAAAAAAGAATTTCTTTCAGCCTACTACAGGCATGTTCGCAATGATTTACGACACTGGCACAATGACAATTCCTGGGCGCACTTCGCGGATGAAAGACTGTTCACAAAAACCCTCTGCAGTCCGGAGGCGACAGATTATTCCTGTAGCAAGACAACAAAAAGATCCGCATTAAAATTGCATCCTTTTTATCTTGTTTTCTTGTTGTACTTAAAATGAGACAAATAAGATTAGAATAGGAAAACATTGCTGTTTCGGGAGAGCAAATTCTATTTTATAATTAGAAGCTGTGGGAAGTGACAAAAAGACAAATTCCACACATCCTGCGCTTTTTGCCTCAGGTATTGATTTTCTTCACATTGACTTTGTGCCGTTTGTTTCTCTTGTTTGTTATTAAAGTTCAATTCCGTTAGTAAATTAATGTGTATGTTTGTATCAACATATGAAATTGGTATTATTTATACAGCTGTGCAATTTGCTTAAATTTTGTATTTTGGGTGCTGCTGCAATGTAGGTTTATTTTCGTTGTTATTCGAGCATGTAAAGTATATTAGGGTGGTTCGATTTCATTGCGAAGGCAGTGAGGAAATATTACCAGCAAAAATTAGTTTTTCTACCAATTAACCTATTTCTTTAGTGAAGTCGCTTAATGTAAAATTTTTCATATCTCGTAAATATCATATGTTAGTGGAAATCTTCAAATGATTTTTACACAAAATGCCAAGTGGTTTAGCTCATGGCTTAGATATGTTAACTCAAGCGACAAGTAGAGAGAAGGTTAGCTTCATGCGGAATTTTTGCAAGTGGAGCAAAAAGAAATAAATAAATGACGCGTACTTTTCAGTTAGGTGTTTGGCCGAGCTCTTCGTCTTATTTGTGTTGTGCTTCTTCATGCTGTTCCTCAAAGGGAGGGACCTACACTTTTAAGCCGACTCCGAAGGACAGATATTTTATATGAGGAGCTTTTTCATGGCTGAAATACGCTCGGAGGTTTGCCATTGACTGCCGAAGAGCAACCGCTTTTTCTCCACTTTGGTATCCGAATGGTAGTCTCTCGCCCACCCGTTCGGCTACGGCGGCCGCCGGAGCATACACTTGTTAAATAAGTGGAATTTATGTGCTTTTCAAGAGGCTCCTGGTGCTCAACGCAAGGTGCTGATGGGAGAGGCGGAGGTACTCTTATTAGCAGCCAACCACTGAAAACACAGACAGTTATTGATACGCAGCTGCGAATTTGATCTAATTCGACACTGAGGGTTGATATAGGCTCCCCTCCGATGCAGCCATTGTGCACACGAACGGATATTTAATGAAATCCAGCTCTTGAGTTGGCTACGCTACTTTTACGACATGGAACGTACACACTACTGGTCAGATGCATTCGCTATGTCTTCAGCTGCTGTTGAACTGCTATTAAGAACGGAAATAAGCGATAAGGTATTCATCTAATCTTCCAGCCAAGTAGCTAAGAAGGTCCACTGATTTCTGACCTAATGTTTACGAAATGACGGAAATGAACTTTATTCGTTTTAAGAAAATCGACGTTTCGGCTGGTTAGGCTTCAGAAGCTTTGGAAACTATAGAAGGAGCGTCTGAAAGAAAATTTGTTAATCTGGACTACTTACTTAACAAGCGCGTGATTTTTTGCCGCAGTACAGTGGACAAGCGTCTAAGTACTCACGACTGTGAATCGCATTCCTAATCTTAATACAAAATTAGATAAGGTGGAGTAATTTCTGGATAGTTATAGGTTTAACCTATTATAATGTGAGGAAAAGTAAATTTATAAGTTATAGACGCATCTCACGAGGCTGTTGGAGATCTTAATCTGCAATGTGTGGTAATTATTCCCCGATTACTGCATTCATTTGACGAAAATGGTGTTTAAGGCTTTTCAATACTCCGCAAAGCGTAAGTCAATGCCTGTTGGGTTGGTCTTCTAGATTGGTATTCTGGTATGGAAAGGAAAGATGTGCTAGTGTAAATTGTAAGGTAAAGGTTGAAGTTCGATTTTAAGAAACTCTAAAATTTTGTAACTATGTGAAGTTTTTATATATAAACCTAATTTTTATCATTAATCAGCGCATAATAATTATTATTTTTTACACCTTCGACAAAAATACTTCCAAAACACGTGCATTGGCGTGAGATAGACCTTCAAATATCGAATTTTTGAAAATAAAATTATTTCCTACAAAATTTATTCCGCAGATCTCACCCCTTTAGCCTAATACTTCTTCTAGAGTACATTAAAGCAAAAGGTGTGCTACTCCGAGTACAAGGGAGCAACATATAGAGAATGAGCCATGGCAGAGCTCAGGCAGAACAGAATAGGGATCAAAAGTGCCACTTAACAGATGGAAGAAGATGCAGCTTCTTTACAGGCTTCTTTGGCGCACGTTTTGAAGAAATGTTATAACAAAAAATATGTGCAGTTACCTGATGGAATTTATATCTGTTCATAAAATAATTTTACTTCATTTTAAAAATAATTATATAAATAAACTGTGTCTCCTTAAATAGTAAACTCAAAGTTTAAAATTTGATGCTGTTTTCAAGATTAGGTAACCGACTGTCGACAAATATCAAACTAGTGGCAGGTTGGTACCTTAGGTTTTCCATTAAACTGCATAAAGAAAATAATTTTTTTAATTTTTTGAAATTAAAAAGAAAATTAAATAAAACAAAATTTTAATTATGTTTAAAAACAATTTTTAAATCAATTTCAAATAAAAAAAACGAAGTAAAAAAAAATGTTTTTTTTCTAATATAATAATAAATATAATAAATAAATAAAATAAATAAATAATAATAAAAAAATTTTAATTCATAATTACAAAACAAAGTTTTAAAAAATAAAACGATATTAGAAACAAAAATTGTTTATTTATAAATGAATTACTATAAATAATAAATATTAAAGAATCCATGTTTCTATAAAAAATGTTCATTGCTCGTTGGCATTAAATTTTAAAAGTTTTATAATACAAAATTTTTATTTATTTTTATTTTATTGAAAAGAGTAATAATTATAAATAATTATTCCACTTAAAAGGTAAGAAAAAAAGACACAAACACTGGCTGCTAAGGCCTTCGGCTATTGCTTTAAATGGTTAATAATATAGATAAAGAAGAAAAAAGGAAATAATTATATTGTACTAAGTTTTCTAGATGCTAGCTTCAAGATAATAATATATTATACTTATACTGGAGAAGAGAGATGAAGATAGTACAATCGAAGGTATGTGGATGCAACCACTACTAGGTATATATACCAGATAACTTAGAAGCCTATGAAGTTAAACTTTTAATTTACAGCGAGATACAAATTGATTTATAATCCTAATAATAAGAGGTATAATTCCTGTAGTCCGTTGTCTACTTCAGAAGTGCAGATGTTTTGATATTTTTAAACACCGAAAATCTAATATTTTGAAGTGCTGAACATATATCCATGAAGTGAGATACGGTGAACTCACTGAAACCACAAAACGGGCACGGGAGTTTCGGCAAACCATTTAGCAAATACGAGTGGGTTGAAACTGTATGGCCAATTCTCAGATGAACAACGGTCTTAATATTCCGGTATGATGAATTTGATCTTGGGGATTTGACCTTGGACCTTGAGAGATTGAAGGATTAGTAGTTAGATTGGTACTGGTTCCATTTGTTCAAGGAACTTTAATAATTGGTACGCCTTACCAGTTTTTTTATATCTTCTGGAAGAGTGTATTCGAACATGTATAACGGCTCTTTGGTTGCCTCCTTAGCTCTACTATCGGCCTGTTCGTTACCTTTGATGCCACTATGACCCGGATAATTTTATTTATTATAATTAAATTTTTTGATTGCAAAGAGAAAACAAAACAAAACTTTAAATTATGAAAAAAAGTTTAAAAAAATTAAAAAAAACAATTTTAAATTAAAAAACGAAATTGATTTTGTTTCTTAATAAATAAATAAAAATAAATAATATATAAATTAAAAATAATAATAAAAAAATTCTATGTTATGATTACAAAACAAAATTTTAAATACAAAATAAACTTAAGAATAAATTGTTTGTATTAATAAATAAATATAAATAATATATATAAAAAAAAATTAAATTAATATATATAAAAAAATAAATAACTTACAAAGAACACAATCAAAAAAAAAAAAATTATTTATAAATAAATAAAATTTTAATTTACAATTATAAAAGAAAATTTTAAATAAAAAAATGAAATAAAAAAATTCTTAACAAATTATATATATACTAGGGCGGGCCGATTTAAAAATCGCTCATTGCTCTGTGAAAATCGTATTCTAGGGATCAAAATAAGAAACTTTGCCGAATGAACCATGCCTCTAAAACGAATTTTGATGTCCTCCAATTTGGGTCGAACGATAAATCCCACTTTGACCCATTTAGAGTGCTCCAATCGAGTCCAAATGTATGACCGACCCCCCCTAACATTAGACGGCCGATTCACCCATGCCAGTGGCACACCCCCTGGAACTTCCCTGGGGGGTTCTCCATACAATCATTTCAAAATATCACAATTTTTGGCCTTTACATGAGAAAAGAAACTAAAAAGTTCGATCCAAATTGGGGGACATCAGAATTCGTTTTAGAGGTATGGTTCCTTCGGCAAAGTTTCTTATTTTGATCCCTAGAATATGATTTTCACAGAGCAATGGGCGATTTTTTTGCCTCCCCACAAAAGACACTAAAAGTTCGACCCAAATTGGGGGACATCAGAATTCGGTTTAGAGGTATGGTTCCTTCGGCAAAGTTTCTTATTTTGCTCCCTAGAATACGATTTTCACAGAGCAATGAGCGATTTTTAAATCGACCCGCCCTAATGTGTATATATATAGTTGGCGCGTACAACCTCTTTGGGTGTTTGGCCGAGCTCCTCCTCCTATTTTCGGTGTGCGTCGTGATGAAACTATAGTTTCCAGCTGACTCCAAACGACAGATGTTTTTATGAGGAGCTTTTTCATGGCAGAGCAACAAATTAATAAAAGAAATATTAATTAAAAAAAAGTGAATGTAAATATATATTTTTATTAAAAAAATTGCATTGCTCGCTGGTATTAAATTTCATAAGTTCTATAGTAGATAATTTTATTGGCTACTTTTTCAATAAACAGCATAACATTAAAACAATGTTGCTTTCATTTTTTTAAAACCAAAATAAAAATTAAAGACAAAAATTGTTCTTATTATAATTTCTGAAAAAAATGATTAATTAAAATATAATATAAAAGCAATTTTAAATAAGAAAACGAAAGTTAAAACAAACATTTGTATGTATTATCTTTTTTCTTTTTAAGTTAAAAGAAAAAAGTTAAACAACAAAAACTATTTAAATTACAAAAATTGCTTACGTTGCTCACTAGTTTTAATTGTTGAAGGTTTTATAAAAGATAATTTTAAGGTAACCTAAGCATAAGTCTTCCACTTGAAAATATACGACTTGGTTTAACACACCTCCGTAAAGAGTTAAGATAAAAATAAAAGTAGCTAGGAATAGCAGACACGGGCACTCGAGTTAGCCACCAAATTTTAAATATTTTGTCATGAAATTAACCCCTGAGTGTAAACTTTAAGTCTTTCTTGTCGGTAACAAAACACCCAGTATACATGAATTATAATTCTAAAACCTTCTGAAAAATTCTGAAGAACTAATTTGTTAATTTCATAGGCATACGTACATACACTCACACTAGTATATAGTATATGAGCAACACAAATTCGAGCAACAATTCTGGCTAATCGTATACCAGTAAGAAGATGTTTATAACGATTTTTGACTAGAAACTTCTCACGATAATTCACTAAAGCTGATAGCAAAATAAAAAAAGAAAATAAGGTACCTATAAACAAAAAATAAATTCAAATGATGTAGGAAAAACCTACCATCCTTTGACCAAAAATGGCATAGCCGATTTAGCTTTAGAAGAAATACAAAAATAATTTACCAGCGTCAGCAAAAATGAATAAAGATTCACGAAGGAAGCAACAAAATTGCCGAGTTGCCAGCATCCTCAAATAGTCAACTTGTTCGTGCGCTTGTATGTGGCATAGTGATTGAGAAATGACTAGACCGCCTTCATCTTGTCTCAAATGCCAGCAGAATCTTGCAAGTGACACACCACTTGCTGCCTGCCAGACAATAACAGGGGCGAACGGCCGTAAGTACACTAAGTTAAGAATACATTTTTTAGCATATGTGTGCATGTTTCCATTTATGCTCGTATGCACATATATATGTGCATGCAGAAGTAAGAGTACATTTGCTTTTGGCTTCTGCAAACGGTATTTTTTGATCTTCGTATTCGAAATTTTCATAGGAATTTGGCTACCTTTTTCACACCGTCTTCAATGGTATTTACCAATTTTTGAGAATTATTTAATCTCTCGATTCTTGGTTGAATGTCCTGCTGCGACATTACGCCCTCAATAAAACACTGTGTAAAATAACTACGTATAGCTCATCGATTTATTGGCGCGTATTGACAATTTATTTTTTTTTTCTTGCTTAATTTTTTTATTTTTTTCTAAAAATATACTTCACTCCTCTACATAAGCCCTTACTAATACAAGCTTGAAATGTTGTGTACATACGTATAAGTAGCTACCGATGAATATATTTCTGTAACAGGCACTGCATTCATATTGCCTTATATTTGGCTTCAAAAATCAGTAAGATTAAAGAAGTAGATTTAAAATATTTTTATTCTAGGACTGTTTAAGTTAAAAAGAAATATTTACTTCACCCCATTAACGTATGAATTGCTTCCATACACTTAAATGGTAAGAAAATATTTACTATTTTTGCCACTGTTAAAGTTTTTTTGCAAATACTCCAAGCAATTTTATTCTCTACTCATTCGCAGAAAAACGACGGCAGCAACTGGACACATACTATAAAATATGAAACCAAAATTTAACTAGAACTCATATTGTGTACCTAAAATGAATACCTTAAATTTTATTTCCTCATTCGCTTTTTTGAAGAATTTGATTTATTTAGGATTTACTTATGAAAGAAGTTTCACTTCATTTCCAAAAAAACAAAAAACAAAAACAAAGAATATTCTCTACACAATTTAGTATGAAATGGAATATTTTAAAACGCTCGAATCGAATGGAATTCATGTGATTTTCATATTTGAACTAGTCTACAAATGGTTATTGAAGAAACATATTGAACCAGATTTTTTGTGCTAGTACGAACTAGTTTTGTACTGGCTTAGCAAGGAAAAATGATAGAACACAAATTGTTTGCGCTGAAAAATGAAATGGTGGTATTCCAGTTCATAACTAGACATACCTATACATACAAGCATACGTTCAGTGTGTACATTATGGCTGCGGCACAAAAGCTTAAATATGCTTTGTCATCACAAAAATTGTGTCACATCCGTAAAATGATTCTTAAGTATGTGATGAATGGTGGTTATTAGTACCCAAAGCCAATGTCAATTATGGGGTATTTTTCGGTATCTCTCGCCATGGCAGCATTGTGACGCTGATTGTCAGTGAACACACGTTTTCTAGCATTCTTCTTTCTTTATTTTCCAAAAAAATTCAAAGCATTTGGAAAAACTATTACAGAAATACTCATTCGCAGCTTCAAGTCGTTTATGTCGGTGGTAATTATCACCTCACCAGCCCGGCTGTACGTGCAAGTGTGGGCTAAAGTAGACTCAATTCACTACTGAATGTTCTGATCGCTATCTAAATCTAACCTAAATCTAGTTAGAAATTTGTTCTATCTAAAGTATATACAAAGTGGCTAAAAATTAAACATTCAATTTTATTTTTTATTTTATCTTTACGCGCTCCATTGCTTGTATGTTTATGAGATGTGTTCAGCTCCTCCGAACAAGACAAAAAAAAAATATATTTTTTGAAGTGCTTCGAAAATTGGAAAAGAAGTTGGCACAAGTGCATAATATCTCATGGGGATTACTTTGAAGGTGACAAAATAGATATTAATGAATAAATAAATAATTTTTGAATAAACGCAAAATTCGCGATACTTTTTGAACACACCTCGTATATCTTGCAACTGTCTAGTTCGCAAGTGTTTGCAAAAATTATAAATCTTCCGATAGGGTGATTGATTATGCGCTACCTTGTATTATAGCCGTTAGTATTCGGCATTAAACAAAGTGGGTTAACTCACCTTCCGACTAATCGATGTATCGACTATCGCTTATCACTTCCATTTTAAGCCTATTCACTGCATCTAGCATCTGCTTTCACGCGCTTCTACCCATCCCTATTCTAGCGCACCTGTCCAAGCACCAAAAATATCGCGTTCGTAAGTTTTTCAGCTCTAAATGAGCCAAATCAGTTCTGTCTTTGCTTTTCGTAGACATTTGGGTATACAGGGTTGCCAATATTCGATGGATGGAATCAAAACCGACCTAGGCGATCGGTAGAGAATATTGCTCTTGTACGGGCCAGTGTTGAGACGTCACCAAGGGCATCCCAAAACCACCGTTCTCAGCAGTTGGGCATTGCTCGGACCACTTTACAACGAATTATCCGCATTGATTTGCATTTATTCCCGTATAAGACTCAATTGACGCAAAGATTGTTGCCTGTGGACAAGCAAAAAAACACATGGGTCCGTCGAATATGGGAAACCCTGTATTTCAGTCAACATTCTGTTGAACTTTACTCAAAGTGGTGTATCTTTACTAAATCAGAATAACTCTGGAAACATAGGTTCTTAAATCATACTAGAAGTGCCAAAACGTCTCTGACTGGGATCTACAAAAGTTATATTAGGCGCTTTCCATTCACCAATTCTCTGCTCGCTATCTCTGGGCTCTGCTCATTTGACAAAAATTTGCATGTGAAAGCAACAACACAGTTATCGAGTTCGCCGCTAGGCTGTACCTCATAAAACTGGTGTAACTCACTATTTTCAATACTGCCAACTCTCTTTCAAAAGAGCTTCATTAGCTGTCTTATTGAACTTTGGAAGAGTTACATTTACTAGTGAGCTTTAAGTGGCCATTAGTCCACTTTCTAACTCAACTTAACAATAATGAAGCGGATTGTTTTGTTTGACCAATAAGGTCAAGTGATATATACCGATTATACTGGATCCGGGTGTGACAGTAATTACCTACCTGGTATCCATACCTTAGGCGATTAGTATGCGAGTTCGCATAAATTTTAGTACCTAAACTAAAATTCCACTGGAGGTTTCCTGCACTGCTTCACTTTTGGAAAACATCTGCTAAACTTGGCGAGTTTTTTTGTTCCCTATTTGATTTTTTATGCTTTTTTATTATTTTTCTTTTTAAGAAAATTTAGAAAATTGTAACCAAAAATGACATAAATTTAAATTTTAAATCTTATAAAAAAATTATAAAATACGGGAATATTTTTATAAACATTTCCAACTTTTTAACCAGAATCAAAAGCAAAATTTAGTACGCGGCTTATAGACCATTAAAGTTTAGTATAATAAAGTTTAATAATAAAGCTTGAAGTTGCTCAAAAATCCGGTTGATTTTTTAAATTTTTTTCGCTGACGGAGATTTTTTTATATGGAAGCAAATGCGCTACAGGGCCCTTTAGGTCAAGTGACTACTTATTCTGTGCAAAATTAATTACAGCTAGAAAATCATGATATTCAAACCAAAACTAGTCAGCACTTCACTAGTAAGAATAAATCTAAAAAAAATGGAATTTAACCCATTAACGACCATAAATTAAAATTAACTCTTTTTTTATTTTTTTTTTATTATAGAAAACATTATTGATTATTTAAATCTAATTCATTTTGTATATTTAAATTAAATATGACATCTTCATTTTCATTAATTTCATCATAGTGGTTGTTAGATTAAATTCTTCGCAACATAATAGTTCAATTACTTCTGAAGGCAGTGTGGAACGTTTGCGCTTTTGTAAGTGTCTATTTAAGAATAGTGTGGAAATTAATGGATCTGGAGTATAGGGCATTAAGGGGACCGTCTAGCAGTAAATATTGTATATTTTTTTCTTACCTGAACATCACTACCTAGAAGCGCTTGCCTGAGCGCGCATACAGGTATACGCGCTCTCAGCTGCTGCTACTTACGGTGTAAGATATATGTCTCTTCTGACTTATTCTCTTAGAAAGTAAGCAGTATTATATTATTCACTTTTTGGAGCAAAACGAGCCTTGAATCTCGTCTACTGCTACTTTACATCAGTTTCGCTTTTGACTTCGAGCAAGCAGTATCAATCGCATTCGTCATGGAGAAAGGCAGCAGAGCAAAGAGAGTTCGTTCGATCACCTGGTGTAATTACCTTCAAGCAAAATCTGATAAGAAACCGTACAAACATAAACCCGCTCTTGCTTCTGATGTTCAAGAAGTGTTGAAGCCGATTTACGAGGATCTTACTAAATCAGAATTGCTCGAACGGTGTTTGGTTGGCCATACTCAAAATAACAATGAAAGTTTCAAAATCCTTGTCTGGAACATGGCGCCCAAACACCTTTACAATGGGAAAAAAGTGGTAGAAATTGTGTGCAAAGTTGCAGCATGTCAATTCAACGAGGGTAAAAAACCATTACTAAAAATTATGGACGTAATAGGTGTCCAAATTGGTCCGGGCGCTGTCGAGTACATCAGGAAGAATGATAGCGAGCACATCAGCAATGCGAATCGCCGCAGCTTGGATTCTTCAAAAGAGGCCAGAACGAAAAGGAAACGAGCTCAATTGCAGAAGAATGATGAAATGGAGAGTGTAGAAGGTGTTCCCTACGGTTCCGGCATTGCTGATTGAGTCGCGGTAAGATTTTTTTTTCAATTTTATATTAAAAAAACTTTAAACGCGTTTTTCTCAAAACAACGTTTTAAAAACGGTACCAAGGAGTTTACAAAAACTGTTAGACCGATTCTTTTGAAATTTAAACCACATAATCTACACATACTAAACGAGGTAGTCCACCTACATATAAAATATTAAAATTTTGCATTGTTACTAATTGTTTATTTAAAGAAACAGCGAAAAAAAAGTGATTTTTTTTTTTCAATTTTTGTCCGCCATTTTGATACTTTTCTATAAATATTGATTTTTATAGGTGGATTAACTAGTATTCGATATACTGTATCTTTTTGTTTCAGACTAGCCGTTCCCGAGATCTGATTGGTACCGTTTTGCACTTCGATTTTAAGGCGTTTACGCGCGGCCACCATTTTGTACATTAAATTGCAATAAAATGAATAAAAAAAAAATGTTTACACAATTTAAGACTTCTTTTATTATAGGTATGTAACAATATCTATATCTGTATCTTTCATTACATACTCAAAAATAATTCCCAAAAATAGCTTTTTTTTTAGCGCATGATCTGGACGGTCCCCTTAAGGGGGTAGTATGGTATTTTTTTTTTTTTTAATTTTTTTTTTTTTTTTTTTTAAATTATTCTATAACATCTTCAGATTATTGTGTGAAAGTTTGAAGTGCATTAGAGTAAAATTGACAAAGACACAAAGGATTAAGTATCTACCTCTCCAACCGGATTTCACGCTGTAAAAATCTTCACAAATCTTTAAACGCGTTTTTCTCACACTTGCCTTTTTTACGGTCGGTGTCCACTGTAGATTCATATCTACTGCACCGATTCTTTTCAAATTTGGTTTTTTTGTTTCTTTACTTTATTCACGAGGTAATGACGTCGAGTTTTTTTTTTTAATTTTGTCATATTTTAAAACATAAAGTTTTCAAGTTTTTTTTATGAAAAATCGGTGTTTTGACTTCAAAGCGCTTTAAAAAATTAAAAAAAAAAAAAAATTCGACGTTGTTACCTGCGAAACTTTATTAGCTGATGAAATCAATTTGGTTTTTTGATTTTAGTTGATCCAGTAATGAGTTCTGAGGGACACCGCAATAAAACTTTTTTATGAGACGTCCGCGAAGATTCGCTGCCACCAACTCATTTCTTCATAAAAATCAATGAAAATTTCACACAATATTCTTTAAATATGACTTTATAATGAAGTAATTTTAAAATTTTGAATAAATCAACTGTGTCGACAAAAAAAATTTCGAAAAATATGCTTGTTTTACACCGAATTAACCATACTACCCCCTTAACTACGTCTAACAGATTATTGATGCGGTTGTTTCTGCGAGCGTGATGCAATCTGTCAACTTTGTATATTTTATGGCGCGATTCAGCAGCATCTTCACCAAAAGAACCAATAGAAAGTACAAAGTTTTCTATAACTTGTTTTGAGTGTAGAAGTACTTTATGTAACGTAGAAGTCATTGGCAACCAGGAATAAAGCTCTTGAAAATATTTGGCTGTCTCAAAGCAATATGCTTCAAATTTACTTGAATTAATTTTGAACTGGCAGGATAAATAAATCAAAATTATTTTGAAACGAAATGTAAGATCTTTGTCAACAACAGTTATTTCAGAAAAAAAGCATCTTCAGTAAAAGCTCGACGAGTAGTGTTTCCGTCATTTGTGAGACCAAAGCCGCCCTACACTGGGCATATCTACGAGAAGACTAAGTTCTTCAAACATAATTTTGTATGTTTCTTTTTCTTTTTAGAACAGTTAACTCATCGTCTTCTCTTATCTGCCACTTCTGCAATTTACATTTATAGCCTAAATGCAATAAGAATTCTAAAAATCTTATCCAGCAATGAAGGGGACTAAGTTTAAGTTTTAAGTTTCCCTCTTTTGCACGATATATTTCACTTTTATGACCTTAGGTGTAGCAGCACAAATGGGGCAAGCCTGGTTTGATTTAGTTCCAGTTATAATGTTTAAAACTTTGGCATCATTAGGGTCAACAACATTTTAAATGATACTTCAATAGATTTTCCAACACCAATTGAAATTGGTAGGCTTTTCAAAGCGTTAATTTCTTCTTTCAAAGCCAAGTTTTCCTTTAAAACAACTTCATTTGTCTCCTTTACGAGCTCCAGTTTAATGGGCCGTCAAAATATTACTGATTGGGGTGAGTGATTGTTCCAAATTGGTTTTCCCGACAAGAGCAGTAACCTTAATAGAATTATTGTAGTAGCGAAAAGAGAGGCATAACTGCTATTCGACGAACCTGGTTCATCAAACTTTTGTTCAAATTGAGCTTGACTAGTGCTACTATCAAAACCTTAGCTGAAAAATAATTTAGAGCTTAAAAAATCCGCGCTCTCTTCTTCCATTACTGCTTGAAGAACTTCTTTTTGCATCTCAACAATTCTTTCATTTTTTTCTTTGCTCTAAAATAGATTGCAACGAAACTTTTACAGGAGTCTCATTTGCTTCTATCCCTTGAGGTCGGCTGTTGAATTTAGTTGCTGTAATTTTAGAATAGTGTGGGTAAATGTCGCAGTTTCTTAAGGGGCGATTCCCATTTCAAACGCCAAAAAATACGGGCTTTTTACGAATTTTTATTGGGAAAACTATCAGTTAAATTTATGGAAAATTTACAGCCATATTTATTATGCATTATATAAAATCAACTTCAATTTTTGGTCGATTTTCTGGAAAATTGTGGCTCGAGTTGAAATTTCTATGAAAATTCCTGGTCGCTGGCCGCCACGATAACTCAGCTCCAGGTTGTCTGAATGGAAAAATTCAAATGACATTTTACTCCTTATGAATATAGTTGCAGTATGAGCGATTGAAAAAAAAATTTTTTTCGAAAATTAATATAACTGCGATGGTTGAAAGACAAAGTTTGTTTTTTCGCACATTTTTTCCTCGGATTTTTATTTATAAAAAAAAAGTCATGCATGTATCTTATTTTCCTAAGTTTATGATAGAGACAGATATTGTTTCGAGATTCGTGTCAAATTTGACAGGAATCGACCGAATATTTCTTGAGATATCATGACGGCCGTATAGAAAAATGCTGTTTTTAGAAAAACGCATTCAAATATTTATGTGAAAAAAGGTATATATTTAAGACTCACAGCATTTTCGTGTTAATCAGCTATTCCAGGACCTCTTCCTCTTCAAAAAATTGATTTTGTACCATTTGCTGACCCCGACGTAAAACTCGAGCTTCTTCGCATTAAGTCTTCGTTGCATTAAGTCTCGGCTATTGCTCGCGCGCTTTCTCAGTATTATGGAGCGCGCAGAGATCATTGATCCCGCATAACTTCGTCGAGTTTTGTCATGAAGTTTTGCACAAAAAGTATAATAAACAAGAATCGGTAAAAAAAATCGATTTTTTTAAGCCGGGGAATGGGAATCCCCCTTTAACTTATTTTCGTTTTCGTTCTTTTCAAGAATATTTTCCAGAAGGAAAGCTAAAGACTCATCTGCATAAAGTTGAGTTGGTGATTTGGTAGCTTGAATACACATTTTCCGTATTTTTAATGGCCTTGCTTGGCTTTCCATACTTTCTTTTAGGATTGCAGCCAAATCGGTATGCCCTTGCTTACGAGTCGATGTTGCTGCAGCACGAACAAGAAGATTAGTATCAGCTTTCTCAGTTGAAAGGTCTGCGGCTTACTTTCTTTTGCCAAATTCTGATTTTTCGCTAAATGGCACACGCGGACCACCAACAATGGTATTAGTTGCTTTTTTGGGAATGCTATTACCACCAACTTTAACTCCGAATTTATCTTTTTGTGGCATTTTTTCCACTTTTGCGTTAATTTTACAGTAAAAAAATGTATTTTTTGCATTAAATCCTTCTTCATTTCATGAGAAATATTAATGTTTCTAAAATTTTCAACAACATGATAAGAAACAGCATCAAGTTTTTCTTTTAGTGAACGTTATTTTCGGCATTTTTCAACCATATCGTTTTTTTTATCCCGAGGATGCCTAAGAAAAGTGGAATTACTCTTAAAACTCAAAAAGTTGCAATTTGAAATAAATTGTCAATAACTCATTAATTCGAAAGAGGTAGTCAAATGGGGTCAAAATTGTATAGGGCTTCCAGGAAGTCAATGTGGAAGATAATTTATATCACTTCAAGGTAATGTAGGCTAATAAGTTATTTACAAATATAGCAACATAAATATAAGGAGTTTTAATTAAATAGATATTATATTATATTATATATATACTTACAGGTCTGTTTATTTTCCTTTTTATACCTAATAACGAATTATTTTCTACATAATTAAAAAAAAAAGAACGCAGAAAAATGTATACGAAACTTCCAAATTATCCAAATTCGTGTAATTTTGCTTCGTTTATGGCAAAGATAGCTATTTTTTCTTTTTTTGGTTTTTTTAATTACCGTTATGTGGGAGGTGGGTATGTTTATTTAGCGATTTCGTACATTTTCAATACCAAACTACCTCGGATAAAAAGTAATGTGTATACCAAGTTTCATTGAAATATATTATTTTTGCTCCAGCTATCGTGTGCATGGTTGGATAGACAAGACTTAGTCGACTTCTCTCATCATTCCGAGAATTTTATGCTTATGTCTAAATTCTATCTATTATCTAATTTTATCTTGTTTCCCTTAAACTGTTACATACAACCGTTGTATGAACAAAATTATAATACCATTGGGCACAAGTGCGCGGGCATACCAAATATTCGTTGTTAGGTTAAAAGTAGGTTTAATCGAATGAGACTTAACCTTTGAATTAAAAAAATTATTACCACTGCCTCCATATAGGCTAGAATTATAATAGCGAACATAATCATAATCATAATCCATTTGTCGTACAACGTCAAGCGGCGCACCACAAATAGAAGGAGGAGCGCGGCCAATCACCCAACAGTATACATATAAATAAGAGGTAGGTATATGAATGAAAAGTGAAATCACATAAATCAGGCTAAGTTGAGAATAACAGCAGCAGCTGAAATAATAAAAAATCCAATATTAATCTAAAACTGATTGTATAATAAAAGAACTATTTGAAAAGAAAAATTCCAATATATGTACCCAAGTAAAAGCTCTGCGGTGAAAAAATATGAAAAGTATTTCTTCGTCCTCAATTTGCAGCGCTAGCGATCAACAAAAAAAAAAAAAAAACTAAAATAAAAATTTTAAGGAAAAAAGAACATAAAATTCAACTGCCACTGGAAATCAGGTTGACAACACATCAATGCACTTGCAGTCAGGCTGAATGCCACAGTATCGACACCGCCCTCGAAATGAGGACACAAGCAACACCAGCAGCAGCAATAAACGAATGCACACTCGCATGCAGGTGTGATGGCAGATATTCTCATATACCCAAATATATGGTTTTTATAACGGGTGTTTTTTAAAAGCTTGAATGCTAATACACAAAAGAAATATTGTTGAAATGAGTTTTTCTTATTATAATTTGGTAGATAATTTCATGCGATTTATTTTTTTAATATGAAATGCGGCATTAGCCGTATATCCACGCGGGCTACGAGTGACATAGTTCAATCGATCAGTCGAATTTTCGACTGCTTTTTTCAATAAATCTGGCCGTAAGGCGTTATTGGTGCCTTGAATATTCGAATAAATCGATTGTTAAGCGCGTTGTATGGCAAGTTGCGCCGTCTTGTGGACGATGTTTAGCTGATTAATTTTTGGAAACAAAAATTCAGTTATGTAGCATGGCCTAATAGTGCTCGCCATGCACCATAACGGCAGCTCCCTCCTCATTTCGGCAGAAATAAGGACGTATTATGCCGCCAGTGCTTTATGAACTCCGCGAACAAATTTATTTATTTATTTTTTTTTTTTTCAAAGTAAAATTTCATAATTTGGAACCATTGTTCTGGCTGTAAACCGCTCATGATGACTTGCAAAACCTTACTGTACAGAAATGTCAGCACAGTTTGCCATTCTTAGCTGTCAAACTATGATTATCGATGTCGAAAGTTCTCATGCACCTAAAAAAACACCCAATACTTTTACTTACCTTATCCTTTTTTATTTACACACACCTTGTCATGTCAGTCTTTTTTTGGCGCCTGGTGGCAGCGGTTCGTGAGGATACGAAGACGCCGGAATATACCTGCAAAAATTGATATGGAGCTGCAGTGCGGGCAAACTTACATACGTACTTACATGCGTATATCTGTTTGTTTACCTTTGCCGTTACTGTCATAAAGTTAAAAATTGGAAATTGCAGATTTTTTTTTGTTATGAGAGATAACAGCTATGGAACAAAGACATAAATGATATAAATAAATACGGGTGTAAACCACATTGCCAGCTCGCTTCATTAGTGTTCGAAGACAGTCAAACTGGAGAAGTGAAAGTGAATATTGAAGCGCAAATTACAATCTTGGTACTTAAACCTTTAGTGGTTGGGCGTACATTCAACTATGAAGAGCTGGGCTGGCTGGGTATACGTAGGCATACCATCAGGATCACACATGTTGGAGTGGTCAGTCTGGAGATGTCAGACTAATATGGGTACATTAATGGGCTGGATAGCTATTAAACATTCCTGCCACCAATCTGGGATATTTTTTCACCTCCATTTATTAAGGTCAAATACTTACGTTTCTTTTCAGCTCTATTTCCACCCGAAAAACATACCTTTTTTTCAAAAGTCCGCCATTTTGTTATTTTTCAAAAAAAAATTTCCATTATAGCACCTGCTAAAATGACAAACCTACAGAACAATGATCAGTTTAACTTTTTCGTTCCAGATGTCTTGAATAGCCAAAATCCTGTTGACAAGCCACCTATCCTTTTTTTAAGAGGCTTACTTAGCAAACTACTACTAAAAAAAATATTTAAAAAAAAAATTGTTTTTGTATACTATAATATTTGATGTCAATAATAACATACTATAAAATCAGAACGATCGCATTTTATTTTTTAAAAAAAAAATCCTAAAAAATATCTTTAAAAAATGCGTATTTCACCAGTCTACTACCTTAAATGCAATCTATCAAACATAAATTTCAGTATTACTTTTAATTAAAATTTTGAAAATATGGCATATGCAAGAACCCCCAATAGAGTCCATTACTTAAAGTGCACATTTCAAATCTTTGGATGGGACACTGTTTTGGTGTGAAAGGTTTAACGGTTGTTGGAAAGCTTTGACAGCTGTTGTGTGAAAGGTTGACGCCCGAAGATTTGGATGGTTAGCAAACCGATTGTTGAATGTTATGCTGATAGGTCCATAAGACTTGTTTGTAGTCGGAGGTAACAGACTGTATTTTAGCATTACACCGCACTGAAAACTACTATTCTCAATGAGTAACTGTGGGCTTACCGTGCTATTGGGGGTATAGCGAACTTTACCCATACTCGTGGAATTCATTTATAGATAAAAAAATATGAAAAGAATAATAGAGCGGGTGTGTTTGCAAACCGTATCTCTACTGGCCGATCTAGTGGAGCTACATCTCTGAGTTTTCAAGTACTAACTCTTAAACGTAGAGTAGCAAAACTGGCGGAGAGCAAAGTACCTGATAAATTTGCAAGACGAGTGCAAGACTACTGGGCTCCAGTGATGCTTCAAAATCTTAGGGAGGTATCATGAGTACTGGTTTCTGTGCATACTGGCCTTCTGTGCATACTCCTAGCTTCGGTCAGCCCAGAAAAATGATTGGTCTGAGTACTGTAGGCACCAAATGGCATCTACGCTAACTAAATGAAGTTTTCATGCCAGAGGACGCAAAGCAGTAGGTGTTATGCTGTGTCAAATATATCCCAGAGGCGAAGAAACAAGACGGTGCTGAAATCAACCCAGCTGAAGGCACCTATGACATAAACTATTAACTATAGGCATCGACGACTAGTTAATTAAATCTATCAAGAGGAGCAACTGTTCGATATCTTAATATTGCCTCGGCACTATTCCCGTCCACTTACACACAGAATGCGACAATAGAGGAGCTGTCGCTGAAAGGACATCGGAATTGAAAAACATTGCCACAAGTTGCGGAAGGCTCTGCTAAAGACGCAGGCAGCTATTAAGCCGACGTCTACACGGGGATCAAAATACTGGATGACGTATTGGTAAAAATAGCTGAAAGGCTGCCAAAATTGAAATTTGACAAAAGTCAAGCCAAGAAGCACCGAGAAATTTTTGATAACTCCTAAAACACTCAAACTAAACAGCCCATTCTATTTAAAGGTATGGAAAGTAAAAGGGTAGATAGTCAAGGAGAATAGATGAGAAGTAACAGAAAGGAAGAGTTAGAATAGAAAAGAGAATTTGGAAATATCCTCTAGTTGGAGAGAAGAAATATTACTCGTTCTCATGACATCGAAACTCAAACTTCGTAGCTTTGCTCTAGCAAATGCAGGACACTTACAGAGAAAATGCTCAGTGTTATCCGCCTCCTCTATGCAAGGCAGGCAAATCGGGTCCTCAAACATTCTCTTATAATTTTGGTCATATGCTGACCCCATGGATTGTGTCCTGTAATAATAACGACTATCAACCGAACGTCTTTTCTTCCAAATTTTAGAAGAAAGTTCATCAGTTTTCTGTTCGGGCAAAGTGTTTGCAGCGTTCTAGACCGGGCATCGCTCTTTATGTTAATTGCATACATAATCGCTGATCCGCATTATGATTCCTGCAGAACTGATTGCGATAATTAACTATGATCCCTGTGGGAGAACTGTTGGCCAATTCATCGGCAATTTCATTTCCTTAAGGGGTTATACGCAGTTATGAAGCAAATAAAAGACGGGTTGTCAAGGATTTATCCTGAAGAAACTTCAGAATATTTTAATTTGAAAATTTTTGGCGGTTATAAAAGCATCCTTCAAGAGCGTAACAAAATTTTTTATTTATGAAAATGTTGATTATAGAGCTGCAGGCGATTTCTGGAATCTCCTTTAAAAAAAGACGATTTACGGTGTACATCGTAACTCAGGATTGGATTATCTGAAATCAAAAAACCAAACAAATGTTGTTATTGTAATATATTAGATTATCTAGTAATTAATCGTTCGGCTAATCAAAATAGTGAATTTTCACAAAATGGCAGCTTTTAAAAGAAATTATTTCGATTTTTACGTTAAAATTTGGCCGTAAATTGATTATAAAATGGAAAATAAGTATCAGATTTACAAAAGGAACGATTAATTACTAGAAAATGTATCTTTAAAGATTGAGCTAAAACGGTTGACCGATCAAACAAGCCGTTTTCGAGATATCGTGACTTGAAAAATGCCGTTTTGAAAAAAACACGTTTAAAGTTTCAATACCTACCTTAAAACGTGCCGAGGCATCTCTACATATTTAGGTATAACTCCGAAAGTATTGCTTAGATCTACTTCAAATTTCGTGCGTATACTTTTGAATATATGTGCATTACAAAAATGCAATAAAAAAATCGGTTTTTTTGAAAGTCATAACTGCGTATAACCCCTTAAACACCGCCGTGTCCTGGAACCCATATGAGTACACCCCTATTCCATCTCGCAACCGAATTAAGCTTTTCTTACTTATACTTTACATTCTTGAACAATCTTTGAGGTTACTTCTTGAACAATCTTTGCGTTCTCCATACCCTTTAGTTCAACCCGACTGTCACTAAAGACTCAAATATGTCGCCGAGACTACTGAGAAGTCATGCAGCTGGCTCACGAAAGTAAGGACATCGACGGCATTGACAGTGAGCTCGAGGCATTGCTACAACTGGGAAGATGAAGTCGCCACACATGTGCTAGCATATATAAGTAGGATGAACACCTGGGTAAACATATTTTACCCTAGGAGGAAATAAAACTCCGTAAAGTAGGATGAATACTAAAATGTATAGAGGAAGTTGGGCTCAGATAAATACTTTAAATAAATGATCCATTCATATAAATACTTTGAAGCCACCAAGTTAGCACAGTGGATATTTCAGGTCGCAGTGCTAAAGTCCTTCTATAGTAATAGAGTAGTATAGGGTGTTCGGTGGCAGATTTACGTATCAAAACTTAAAGTTTCTCCCCAACCGCTGAACATATGAGTTGAAAGTGGAACGCGTTAGCTTCTTTATTCGTGCGGGTTATTTAGTCACGTTCACGTAGTTGACGGGTGAACAACGTGCGTTCGTAATGAAATCATATATCATGGGCAATGATTCGTGTGCAGCTGCTTGTTATAGATTTTGTGCCCTTTACAATGTTCGACGTTAACGTGATGTCTAAACAGACGATTTGATTCGCTCACGGATGCGAATCTTCCGTGCAACAAGTTCGGTGGCAAACAGTCCACAGCCGGGTCCCAGCCGGACATCGAGAACAAATGAAAATATTGAACTCGTCGCTGTAGGTTCGTACTAGAATCCGCGTCAGTTCGTGCGCAAGAGTGCGAATGCTCTGCGATTTCCTAAAACTATTATGCATGAAATATTGAAGAAGGATCTTAGACTTCAACCCTTCGAAATTGAAATCGTGCCAGCGTTTAAGCCTAACGATTACCATTTTTGTAAAAGTTTCTGCGAAGCAATGTATGTACACGTAACTATAGGAAAATAATGGATATCTTTACACCGCAGTTTATGTGTGCCAATAAAGCCTAGGATAATCCAAAATGCTACGCACCGGTTAAATAAAAACTACGCAGCGAAAATCACGGCAAGCCGAATACGTACCACCAACCGTAATATTGAACTCGCATTTTATTTATTTATTTTTTTCGAATATATTTGTGTGAACCTGCATATATAAAAGATTGGTAGCGCACAGCTGTTTTGCATAACTTCAAATTATACTTAATGTATACCAAATATATAAATACACGTACACAAGTTAAAAAAAAAACACATACACGTACACAAAAAATAACCGCCCGCTGTTCTTAAGCACTTTGCAATTATTTACGGCACCTCAAAAAATTTCATAAATATTAATTTATATTGGAATAAATGGAAAATGCAAAGATGAGTATAATAAGCAGAAAAAATTAAAATTAAACTTAGCCAAGCAATGGCAGCATAAAATGAGCAGCGTAATATGCAAATTCGCAACCAGGAAAAAATTGGTGAGAGTTGGGGAACTGCCGCACAGAGATATGAAAGGAAGTAGAACGTGCTTTGGAATACAAAAATAAAAATAATAATAAATAAATATTAATATTATAAGACCGCTTGCGGTCTGAAATATTTCACATCGATACTATATGAATTTGTATGTATGTATGTATGTATGCATGGGTATGTCTGCAGGAGCATTGCTCGAGAGATGCCAGCATGAAGGTGAAATGCCAGTTGCCAGTGTGGTGGTGAGTACGGAGTGGTGTCTGCTTACGTCCATTATAATTAAAATGCATCTAGCATAGTAACTATGTTTACCGTTAGCAGGTGTTCGCAGAGCTGAATCTACATATTTATAGATATAAAAATTCACACAAAAAAAATTAAAATAAAGATTTTTTAACATGAGCGCAAAACTCATTTAATGTATCGCGCAATTTAATGTTTCCATTAGGCGCACAGCCGGCAGAAGCAATTCTAAGGTACAGTAGAGCCTGAATGTGGATTTTCAGGACTGGATAGCAGCATCGAGAGGTCAAGAGTGCCTTCCAATTTATATATATGCATTTAATCACACGCATATGCAAAGCAAGATCCGGCAAAATTCTTAAAACCGTATTTTTATATACAGGTATATAAACAAAACGAGACTATGGCTAAGCTTATTAGTTCACAAAAGCGAAAAGTACTACATTCAACAGAGAAGGCTTCACACTGAACAGCTGATGATCGCTGGATGTATGCCACTAAAACTTAGTAAATATAGGGTGGGCCATGTAAAATTTGCTTTTTGAATCGGCTATAAAAAAAAAAAAATCAATATTTTTTCAAACCTTTTCTTTAGTTTGAAGATTGAACATTGTCATATATGAATGAACAATAATATCGTTCAAATGACCGCCACGACTGGCTTTACAGTAGGCCATTCGATCAACCCAATTTTTAAGCACATTTTCGATTCCAATTTCATGAATGGCAACTTCGATTTCGTGTTTTAAAGCATCAATCATCCCTGGATCGTTCGCATAGCATTTGTCCTTAACGGCTCCGCACAAAAAATAGTCCAATGGGCTTAAATCATAGCTCCGAAGCGGCCAATTGATATCGGAATTTCGGTTGATTATTCGGAATTCAAAAACGGTAGCCAAAAGTTCGAGTGTAACTTTGGCAGTGTGACAAGTTGCACCGTCCTGTTGAAACCAAATGTCGTCCATTTCATCCTCTTCAAATTTTGGAAACAACTCCTTGAGCATATCACGGTAACGCTCGCCATTCACTGCAACCGCGGCTCCTCACTTTTCGAAAAAATGTGGCCCGATGATGCCGCCAGACCAAAAACCGCACCAAACAGTGGCTCGTTGTGGATGCATTTGCTTCTCTACAGTAACGTGTGGATTTTCTGAGCCCCAAATCCGACAATTTTGCTTATTGACGTAGCCACCGATGTGAAAATCAGAAAAGAAGAAGAAGACTCACCACTTTGGAAATAGGTTTTCAATATTTCCCAATTTTGTTCAAGCGTATAGCGTCCCATTTCGTAAATGTCAAACCTTTAAGTAAATTATGAACACATTTGACATGTCATTTGTGTTACCATTCTCAAAAAAATACGTGGTTCAAAAAGCAAACGCTATATGACCCACCCTGTGTATAAATTAATAATGGGTTGGCAAATAAGTAATTGCGGATTTTTTTACAAAATCAAAGACAATCTTTTCATGGAACTCAATAACTTTATTCTGTAATGTTTTGGCCATTTTGATCAATAACCTTTTGTCATCTTTCAGGCAGCATCATAATCCCACGTTCATAAAACTTCTGGTTTTTATTAGCAAAAAACTGAATCAGGTACGATTTGACATCATCACCATTATTGAAATTTTTACCATTCAAGGAGTTTTCTAAATATCGAAACAAAAAGTAATCTGATGGTGCAAGGTCAGGACTATATGGTGGTTGTGGCAAAACATCCCAATAATTTTTGCGGAGAGGCCAAAGATGTGTGTGGCCTTGCATTTACATGATGGAATACAATACCTTTTCGATTCGTCAATTCCGGCCGCTTTTCTTCAACTGCATTGTTTAATTACGTTAGTTGTTCAATGTAGACATCACAATTCATCGTTCGGCTACTTGGTACCACAAGATCAGCTCAGACTTTTTCGGAAATCGGAAAATTCAAAGAAAATTAAAACGGGTTTCCTTTGTGCAGTACAATGGACTTAAATGTATCTGAATACTGTACTTCCTAGTCTGTCCCGATCAAAAAAAAAAAATAAAAGGTACAACAGACGTCGCATAAAACTAACATAAAACTATTAAACAATTATTTTTAAGGATAATACCTTTAGGTCATGAGAAATTTTATTAAAAAAAATCGTTAAACTTGTGTCTATTGCACTTAGGCTATTGAGCTGAACAAATATTTGAGGCGTGAACGAGAGGTAGGCTGGTAAAATTCTTGACAATCTACATACCTTATGATCAAAAAGTACCAGGAATATTTAATTTTAATGAACCGCCCACTTTTGAACCGGTCCATATTTATTTCTTATGTTGGTAGGACTCTCACTTCTTAGCGCCATCGGATCATTAGTATCTGCCTGGCCGGCAAACAATTCTTGGACTTTTCATGATGATAACGCGCCATCGCGCCAAGTCCAAATGGTGCTGGATTATTTGAACAAACAGCAAGTAAATACCATCGTGCAAGCACCGTATCAACCTGATATGGTCCCATGCGACTTCTTTTTGTTTCCCAAGTTAAAGCTACCACTTCGTGGAAGGAGATTTTAATCGATAGAAGTGATCAAGAAGAATACGACGAAGAAGCTGAAGGCCATCCCTTCGTCGGCCTACCAGGGGTGCATGGAGGACTGGGTTAAACGTTAGCACATGTGTGTTGCTTCAGATGGGTCATATTTTGAAGGAGATAAAATAAATTTGCCTGAAATTTAACTCTGTTTTATTTTATTTAAACATTCCCGGTACTTTCAGATCATAGCGTACCTATTACTCATACATACATCATGCAAAATTAACCACCCTATCGGAAGATTTATTATTTTGCCAATGGCGTCGCGTGTCAATCATATTTGACACCTGTCAACTAGACAGTTGCAGTATATAAACAGAGATGCAATGGATGCTGGAGGTCAAAATAAAGATGTCCATCACTGAAAATCATTTTGTTTTGCATTTAGTAAAAAAGTTATTCAAAAACGAAATTGGAGGATTAATTTTGTATAAGGCCGATTATGCTGGAGAAAGTGACGCAAATTATTGTCGGCCAGCAGGTGTTCATAAGATGTTGTCAGGGAAGTCATATTGCCGAAATTATTTATAAATAAGTATATGGAAACTAAACTGACCATTTCATTACTAACATAGAACTTTTCTTGAAAAAAATTAAAACAAAATGCTTTGCCCTTAAAATAGTTGGTATTCACAAAAAAATTTATTGGCATGCTACCAAGAGACTACATGAATGGAATGACTGAAAGAATGAAGGAATGAGCAAACAGCAGAATGAGTGTTTTCACATTAAGTTGAATAACTTGGAAAATAATTGAAAAGCACATAGAAACTCAATGCTCTTTATAGAAAAGAACAACAAACTGTGAAATAAAGAGAATAAAAACACAACAAAAGAGAGAAATAAAAATAATATTTGTACATGAAACAGTGATGACGCTCGATGATACCATAAGCAACCTGCAATCGACGGACTACAACTGCAATATTACAATAATAAGTGAGCTGAAAAAAGGAAGCTTGCATTGATTTACAGTCTGTATAATACAAGTGTGACCGCCATAACTTAGAAACTATTTGAACTATTTGACCGATCCGATTATAATAAACTGCATTGTAAAGGATTTTAAAATTTATAATATATCTTCAATAAAAGTCACTGGCAATATGTTCAATAAAATAAAGGGTGGTTAAGTTTCAAAGGCCCGTGTTGATTTTGAATAAAATACAATTTTTTTAGGAAATTATTGTCATTTCTCTTTATTATGATAAAATTGGTCTAGCTTAATTACATCTGGAATAAAATATCAGCCAAATTGCCGCCACGGCCTCGGCGGCACACCTCCATCCAATGGTCCAAATTTTTGATGACGCTGAGGCATAATTGAGGTTCTATGCCGTTAATGTGCCAAATTATCTCATCCTTTAGCTCTTGAATTGTTGCTGACTTATCGACATATACCTTTTCTTTCAAATTACCCCAAAGAAAGAAGTTCAACGGTGTCAAATCACATGATCTTGGGGGCCAATTGGCATCGCTCTGTTGCCATTTCCTCCCACCATTCTGACCATTGATGACGCTTGAAATGGTCAAGATGCTTTAGTTCTTGAGTCAGTTGCACCTTGTAAGCGTGTAAATGCAAGTCTTTATGTTCATCAACGCCGAGCATGAGAGGTGCATACGTGGTGGGTACGACGACGAGTTGAGGCGGACAGCTCGCCAACCACGCGAACAGTAGCAATATTTTCTGCAGTATGAGCTGTACGAGCATGCACTGGTGTTTTCACATCTTTCACAGACCCGGTTTGCTCAAACTTTTGCACAATTTTTCCGATTGTACGCACATTTGGGCGATTAAATTGACCGAAAAATCACGAAGTGCGCGATATTCATTTTGATTGCCTGAATAACTTTAATGCGTTGCTCGAATGTGTGTCTTTGCTCGGTTCAAATTAAATTAGTCTGGAATTAAAATATGTCAAATAAAATGCAGAAAAAGCTTGACGTTTAGGTGTGGTTCACATTCAATATCGGCCCATGAAATTTAACCACCCTTTATATAGTAACTTCACATATTCGAGTCAAACTTTGTGTTAATTTTTGCGCATTTGTGACGGTAATTGGAGTCTTCAAATCAGGCGAATTGGCGTTGATCACTACTTTACCGTAAATATTGCTTTTCTTTAAGTGTTTGCCTAACTATTGCCCAAACGTTTTCAATAGGGTTGGCATCAAGCGATTGTGAAGACTAATCCAACATGTCAATCCCTTTTCTTCATTTCCATATATTGGGTTGTTCGGAAAGTAATTTCATTTTTTTTTTTTTATGGTAAAAATGAAATTCGATCTTCGTATAATGAACAAATATTAAATTAAATTATATATTGGTCATTCTGATGTAACACCCTTTGTCATCTTTCTGTTGTTAGCATGATTCCCGCTCATAAAATTTTTAGTCTTTGCGGGCAAAAAACTGGTCCATGTGATTTTTCACGTGTTCGTTTGATGGAAAGGTTTTACCGTCCAAAAAATTTTGCACTGACCCGAACAAATAATAATCCGAATCGGCCAGATCTGGAAAATATGGTGGGTGTGGCAGTACATCCCATCAAAGCTGTGAAAGTTTTTGGCGTGTGACCAAACTTGTATGAGGTCTCGCATTATCTTGGTGGAACACTGCACCTTTTCTGTTAATTAGTTCTGACCTTTTCTGTTGAAGTGCATCATTCAGTTTGTCCAGCTGATGACAGTAAACTTCCGAATTAATTGTTGTATTATCCGGTAAGAGCTCAAAAAATGTGACTCCTTTAAAATTTCACCAAACAGACAGCATCACCCTTTTGCGATGGATATGGGCTTTTGAAATACTTTGAGCCGGTTCATCTTTTCTGCTCCATGATCTTTTGCATTTGACTATGTTATATACAACCAATTTTTCGTCCTCAGTAATGATGCGCTTCAAAAATGGATCATTTTCGTGACGTTTGAGGAGTGAGGCTCAGACGTCAACGCGACGACACAAATTTCTCTCCGTTAGGACATGGGAAAGCCATATATCGAACTTTGAGGTTACACCCAGGCTTTTTAGGTGGTCATAAACAGTTGAATTCGATAAACTTAACCTCTCACCGATCTCACGTATTGTTATTTGCCGGTTTGCATCAACTAATGCCTTTATGGCATCTTTATCAGCTTCAACCGGCCTTCCAGGACGTGGTGCATCTTCGACATCAAAATTGCCGGATCGAAATTTTGCAAACCAGTTCTGGCACTGGTGTATTGTCAACACTACACATCGGTTAATTTCTTCGTGGCTTGAACAGCATTTTCACCTTTTCTATAGTAAAAAAGTAAAATATGACGAAAATGCTACTTATTGTTCTCCATATTTAAGAGGGCACCGACCAAAAACTACTACGTAAAATCAATTCAACTTATTCACACACGAGCCTTGCTATATAAGCTGTCGAAACATCTAATAACAATTCGACTTAAGTGTAAAGTTAGCTCTGGAAAAAATACAATTAAGTCCTCTGCCGGGAGAAAACGAAATAACTTTCCGAACAACCCAATACTTTTGGCTTCGTTGCTTGGAATCGTTGTTTTCTTGTAAAATCCAAGGCTGGCTTTTCATCTAAGCATCTTCGACTCTGATGGTAATAACGCTGTTTGGTAAATTGTATTCATCAAAACTGCATTGAAATCAGCAATAATCACAAATAAACGGACAAATTCTTTTTCGGAGAAGCAACCGAAACACCTGAACCTTAACTGGATGCTGAATAATTCCTTCTTTCTTCTTGATTATCGGCAGTACACCAGGACTGACGTATGCAACTATTTGCTCAAAAGGAATCTGAATTTTCCTTAGCTCAGACATGTCACTTTTCAATGTGCTCCGGAGTTTGAGGTCTTCTGCTCGTAGATGTCTTCGAATCGTGTATTTAGATGCATTAACATAACTTTTCGTTAAAACTGTTTTAGCAACTATAAGTTTGACTTTGTCACAATCAAATCAATTGTCTTTTGATTTTGCTTTCGAGAAGTATTTTTTTTTTTTTGGTCTGGTCCGGGGACGTCGGCAACGTTTTAAACTTCATTTGCACCCATTTACTTATGAAATTCTTCGGCTATTTCAAATACATATTTTGCTACATATGTACGTGACATTTTTGGACCTTTAAGGTGTAAACATTGGACCACTGCTTCAAGTCGTTTTTCTAACGTGTAACTCACTTTGCAAAAACAGCGTACGCTTTCTAAATTTCTCACAAAACTAACAAACCGCCCGACGCATATTGCGAAAGGAATACCCCTATTTAGCTGCATTTAAATTTTTTTATAACGGAACTTTCTAAACGGAACTTAAAAGTTTGAATTTTGCCGGTCAGGCTTCCATTGGAGAGACTGTAGAGGCAGCAAAGTGGCGAGAAATGATGAATGCAACAAAGTAGTTTGTATTCATGCACATAAATATTTGCTGCTCTACTGGAAAGATAGACATTTGCATTGTAGTGATTCGATATTTTTATTTTACTATTGCTGTTAAATAACAATATGTCATTAGATGTCAGCACTGACAGCTGTTTTGACAGAAGAAGTGAGAGGAAATATTACAGCACAGCAGAGTCATAAATTAACCCTAGAACACTTAATATTTTTTACCACACTGTAAAAATAAAATTTACCTACGAAGCTATTTCTGTTTAACGTTGAAGAAAAGTGTCTTTTAATTTATATTTTATTACTAATTGCTTATCTATCAATGAAGATACGTAAATGGTAATTCAGCTTTTGTAGTGTGTTCAATGGCCGACACTTCGATCTAAAAGATCTTTGTGTCCATACACAAATGATGGGTAACGCCTTGCCATGGCATTTAGCTCGACGAAACTCGGGCCCAAGTGTTGCGCGTCAACGCGTGGTGAATAGATCAGACTTATGCTCGAGATGACGTAACAGCAATTATGAGTCTCGTCACTAATTCTGGTGGCGTACAGATAGAAACTAACATTCAATCACGACCCAGGCTCGTGATGTTTATATTTGATCCGACTCTCTGTACATGACCTCGGCTCGTGATATGATATTTACGCTTGGCTCGACGATCTATTCACGAGCCTGAATCGTTATATTCATGTTTGAGCCAAAATTTTCATCACGAGTCGGACTCGTTAAAGCACGGCAAGGGGTTGAGATTATTTTATTCGGCTGCCAACTCAACTGTTTTGTGTAGATAATATGGATGTTTGCGATCATTAAAGATCGCGCAGCAAAGGATGAAGAAGTTCTAAGTGTGAGCATAAGGCCTTGCCACTACCCGTCTAACGGCAAATTAGAACACATGTGATCCCTTTGCGGTGCTGGCCATAGTAGTGATGTAGAACTAGTTGATGCTTGGTGTTCTTGACCAAATATACCGAAACCTACATTGTCTTCTTTACCTCAGTTTCAGTGAGGTTTTTGAAACCAAGCCTATTTGGTATAATGGCTAGAATTTGACCGACGGCTACCCTATGAATGATAAAATTTGCTCGGGCTATTCAAAAATCTGCGATTTTTTAACACCCTCCTCAGCAAGTAACTGTTTGAGAAGTTCAACATTCTTCTGATCATAAGTAGCCTTTCGCGATCCAGACCTTTGAATAGAGAGTTTTTTTTTATATTTTAATTTAAATGTAGCACTTGTCTTTAAGGTCAGCGCATTTCGCAAAGGTATCCAAAAAAGAAATGAAAAATTTAGTGAAACTTATTTTTGTAGTTTTTCAAATGCCTTGGACTTTATAAAATAGTAATCTGTTTCGGAAATGTAGAGCCGGAAAAGGGCCCTTTTACAGATTTGCATACCCTATGATCAGAAAGTACCGGGAATGTTTAAATTAAACGAACCGCGCACTTGGGAACCGGTCCATATTTTGTTCATATGTTGGTAGGATTGTAGGACAAACATCTGTAGCTTTTTAGCGCCATCGGATCATTAGTGTCTGCCTGAAATGTGGGCAAGCAATTCTTGGATTTTGCATGATGATAACGCGCCATCGCACTGAACCCAAATTGTGCTGGATTATTTGACCAAACACCAAGTAAATACCATCGTGCAAGCACCGTATCAACCTGATACGGTCCCGTGCGACTTCTTTTTGTTTCCCAAGCTGAAGTTACCACTTCGTGGAAGGAGATTTAAGTCGATAGAGGAGATCAAAGAGAATGCGACGAAGAAGCTGAAGGCCATCCCTTCGTCGGCCTACCAGGGGTGCTTGGAGGACTGGGTTATACGTTGGCACATGGGTGTTGTTTCAGACGGGTCATATTTTGAAGGAGATAGAATAAATTTGCCTGAAATTGAACTCTGTTTTGTTTTATTTAAACATTTCGAGAGAAGATAAGGCCAAGTTCATTAAGCCGCATGTGATAAAAATGGCTGGAACACGCCATAAGAATGTAAAGCACTCGCGCTTAAAAACCATTATGGACTATAAACCGACAGCGAAAAGAAAAGGCGGAAGACCACGCAGAGATGACTAAACTGCGTCGAAGATTATCTGAAAAGAATTGGAGTGAAAAACTGGCGGTCACTAGAAAATTACAGGGAAGTCTGGAAGGGAATGCGGGAGCAAGCCAAAGCTCATTCCAGATTGTAGGATGACAGATAAGGACATATGCATATACACATTGTAATGCGTGAACGAAGATAGTGAGTACGATATGTTCAATAGCCTTAGCAGCAAATTACTGGTGTTCTTCTGTATGACAAATTGTTTTCGGCTGAGGAGACCCCTACTAAAATTTTTGAATTAATATTTTCACGGAACATTTCAATTCTTCATTGATCTTATAAACTTATCCTTTTTTATGGTCGAAATGACCCACACTCGTAAGCAATATTGGATTAAAATGTGCCACAAAAATATACACCATTAAACTTACTATTACAATTAATCGCTTTGATTTCAAAAAAATTCTGGCCATGCGATAATTTCATAAAATTTTACCTGGAGTGTAAGAAATTTTTTCTGATTTTATTACAAGGAATGACAGTAAGATTTGGTGTATGGTTCCTCAAAAAATTATATTTTTTTTTGTTTATTGGGTAATTGCGTTTCCTCAGATACTTAATTACCAGAGTCCTCCACAGCATTAGTGATGGAGCTTTAAATAGTCCTATTTCGTATAGCCCTTTCATTGTATCTAGAAAGAAAAGAGATCTAAGTTCAGATCCTGAAATTTCTTCAATGCCATTGAAGTATGTTTTGCTGCAAGCCTGTAATCTCGCTCTTGATAATCTCGAACAATTGCAAAGAGATTGAACAGGATTTTCTTCTCTTCAACTTCTGCACAACTCGGTTAGTTCAACCTCGCCGCGTGCTTCCTTTCCTTGTAGTGTCTTGCATCCGCTATTGGGATATGCGATCGACTGTGATTCAAGAAGTCGTTTGATTTTTATACGTTATAGTCAAGCCCTGTCCTACTAGACATTTCACAGGTTGCTAGACCCTTACATCGTCTACTTGCAGTGCTGTAATAGTGAAACTCTAGTTCTGTCTTCATCCGACTGAAGATAATTTCTACAGGTTCGGCTTCGATTGATCTTAAGGAGAATCTAGTCCTGCAAATTCATCTGCCTTCTCATTACTTTCGATGTTCCTATGGCCTGGAATCTATACTAAAGAATCGAGCCAATGATAGAACGCGTGGAGTTGCTCCGTAAACTAAATAAAACAAGTTTTGGAAGTTATGTTGATTGATTTTATTGGGTTTGTAGCAGCCTGACTAACTGTGGATCTTGAGATCTGGAGATCTTGACTCCAGCGCATGTATATGATATGGTAAATAGCCTTGCAGGCTTCCTTGATTATTGGGAGCACAAGCGCAAGCAGTAGCAGCTACAGTTACAAGTACGACATAGAGATGAACTGTTTCTGGACAAGACGATGACAAACGTAGACAATTGAGACAATCACTCACAATAATATCATACAAAAAACAAGGCGGTAGTTCGTAAATAATGTGCTATTGCAAAGTCTTCGATGATTCAGTCTCTCCCGAACCATTTATGAAAACAATGGGAGGAGTATGTAGATACTACAGCGGGCGTAAAATCTCCATATTTTCACAAGAGACGGACCTGGAAGCAGTGAGGGACAGTGGAAGTGGAGTGTCACTAGACATAAAGGCGGCTCCACCTTGATGAAATATTTACAGAGCGGTCCCAGTGTGAAACTCAGTTATGTAACAATGTCAGAATGTTTTAGTATTAGTGGGAACTTGCCCCACATACCACTTTTGTGACACGGCGCCTTTGATGATGTTTCTAACAATTTGAAAACAAAAAAGTGGTAGAGATTCAGCGGAGAGTCCCGTCTCGACACGGTAGTCTATCTTGGAAACGTCGGTATGGATTTCCGCATCAAAATCTCTAAAGTTACTAAAGTCTACTATTCGCTTTAGGTGGAAATACCACAGTGAATCCTTTAATGAAGTGAAGACTCGGTGAGAGGTAGTCGACGGTGGTTTTAGCAAGTGGTGGTTCTTGCAAACGAATCTTGCTATGATCATACATACGTTCTAGTGGTTCAACTCCCCATTTATCTGAGTGTGATCGCGCCAGTTGCAGATACGTATTTAATGTGAAGATCTCCGCTGGTAATAAATTGGTGAGTTTGGTTGAGCGCAACGCTTAGTGCTAAAATATAAGCTCATCTTTGTATTCCCTCGAGTCTGGATTTTTTTTCAACTTTTAGCTAGGGCAGACTACCAAACGAGTGACCCACTAAGTAACAAAAAACATTACCTATAAGCAACTAATTAAAACTAAAAGAAGATTTATTATATGCTATTAATTTGCCAAGTATATTCTTTTTTGGATAAGCAACTACACCCCATCAAAAATAATTGCCATCATTTTTCTCCACATTCGTAGCATATGGAAGAATAAATAGAATTAGTTTAACTAGCAAGTAAAAATAATTGAATATTGTAAAATTGATGCATCTAAGGCTATGCTGAATTAAAACTCAAATTTACATTAAGCAGACAGCACACAAATACATATATAAGTGAAGCATATGTGTGTCTGCAAATGCATGTGCACTGCAACTGGAGCTTTTGTGGAATTCTTTTCATTGCATATGCAGCTGTACTTATCGACTGACAGTAAAATAAGGTAATCTCATGACAAAGTAATCGAAAATTTGTCGAGAAAAACAAAAAGAAAGAACAAAATACTGAATCAGAAAAGGAAGGATCAGATTCGAATACAAATACACACAAATACAAATACAAATACTCACAAGCATTTTAGTGTACACAATGCATATTTAACTACTAACTGCATATAAAATACTGCAAAATATTTTGATGTCCCTAGAAAAAATTACGCGGCTAATATGTTAAACGAGTATATCCGGACTAGTCTCAATACAGTGCATTTCGGTGTTTATTTGAGAATTTCGAATAATTTCTTCCAAAGTTTAAAGTCTTAAAATAAAAAGTCTGAGAAGAAAACTTAAATAGCCACTACACTCGCGCATGACGGCAATGGCATATGGCGAAGGCTACAGCTTGAGACTCTCAAGGCGTTGCTTTGAGGCCGCTTTAGGGCATGTGGATTTTTGAAATTAAAAAAAAAAATATTTACATGCATTTAGAGTGGGAGCAAAATGCTAATATTTAATAATAAAATGAATAGAAATAAAATTTATAAATACAATAATAAAATTATAAATAAAAAATTAATTTTCTGTCTCTGGAGCTCATCTGCGATACGTCCATGCTCTAAGCTATCCGCTATTGTATTACAATAAAGATTAAGGATATGATGAATAGGAGTTCCCCAAGGATCGGTACTTGGTCCTTTACTGTACATTATTTATTGCTCTGATTTTCCCAAATTAGCCAATTGTTCATATGCTATGTATGCAGACGACATTGGCATATTTTATTCGCATGCGTTTGGTAACCAAATCGTAACCAAACTTCAAGATGCACTACAAAACATGGCAGACTACTTGTGTACTTGGAAAATAAAATTAAACATTGGTAAGACGCAAGCTATCTTTTTCACTAGAAAAAGAAGTCATTGCTTTATACCAAGTACAGGTTTGAAATTAGGTAGTTATGATATCCCGTGGGCCAATACCGTACGATATCTGGGGGTGATTTTTGATAAAAAAGTATCTTTTTGTGATCATGTAAAGCACATACAGGAGAAAGTAAATTTGGCGATTAAAATGTTATATCCCCTAATAAATAGACGCTCAGGCTTAAGTGATGAAAATAAGCTAATAATTTAATATATAAGTGTATATTTCAGCCAATAATATTATATGCCTGTCCAGCCTGGAGTAATATCGCAAAGTCACATGTTAAGAAACTGCAAATCTGCCAAAATAAGGTACTCAAAATGATGCTACGACTCCCATGGCATTTCTCCACCAGAAAGCTTCATGATGAATCAAAAACTAAGATTTTGTCAGATCAAATACAAAATTTGACTAAAAGATTCGTTCCAGTTTTCGGACAATCTGCTAATAAATGAACTTTCTTAATGTTCAATTAGGCCGTGGTACTTAAATGCGTATAGATCAACCCTAGCTTGTAAGATGTAAAGCGGAGGTTTTTCATAGTAGTTTTTTCCTTCGAAAAAAAGAAAAAACTTGTTTAAAAAACCGAAACCTGTGATAAATATAAAAAAAAATGATGTAGATTAAGATTATATCATATTCTGTAAATTGTGCGATAACATAAATATTGTAACGTTTTTCTACTTAACAAACTCTTATCTATCTATCTATCTATATGATGAATACAGTCTGTTTTCATTTATTTTATTAATTAAATTTCTTTTTTGCTAAATAAAGCGTTTTTCAGTAAGAGCGCTTCAATTTTTTTTTTTTAATAAAACACAAACGGTTTGACTTTTTAACTAATTTTTTTTTTTATTATCGAGTTTGAACATATACATTTAAATATGAAATTCGATTTCTTTTGCATGACCACCGCGTGCACGGTTTACGAAGTCCAATCGTTGAACCCAATTTTCGACCACTCTTTTGCATAAATCGGCCGAAATTCCAGCAATTTCGCGTTCAATGTTGGCTCTGAGCTCACAAATCGTCGCCGACTTGTTACTGTAGACCAATGACTTCACATAACCCCAAAGAAAATAGTCTAGAGGCGTCAAATCACACGAGCGCTTCGGCCATTCGACCGGTCCATTTCTGGAAATAATGCGCTCATCGAACTTGTGTGTGGCTTGTGGCCCCGTCCTGTTGAAACCACATGTCGTCTAAGTCCATACCATTCAATTGCGGCCAAAAATAATCGTTTATCATGTCGCGGTATCGATTTCCATTCACAGTAACGTGGCGATCGTTCTCGTCAACGAAAAAATATGGGCCAATTACGCCGCCGGCATGTAAACCGCACCAAACAGTGATTTTTTCGGGACGCAACGGTGCCTCATGAATCACGTGTGGATTGCTTTCTGCCCAGTAACGCATATTTTGCTTGTTGACAAAGCCATTGAGCCAAAAGTGAGCTTCATCACTGAAGATGATTTTTCGACTTTAAACTTTCTTAACAGAACATGCATTTTTATAATAAAATTCAATGATTTGCTCAAGTGTGTAGCGTTCCATGATGAAATGTATACTAATGAAGTTTACAAACGACAAGCGAAAAATAAAAAATATTGCGTCGTTCGCCCTCCCTATCGGAAAAAAGTTGAAGCGCACCTATTGAAAAACGCCTTATTAGATAAGAGCGAACAAAGCTTAACCTATCCTTGTTAAAGATACTCTGTGCCTCGGTGTACACTGTGTTAAGAAATGGAAAGATTTATCACAAACTTTGAATATGGACCCTCTAAATATTTTTTCTTTTGCTTCGTTGAGGGCATATATTCCTCAAATATCAAAGAATTTTCGGTATTTTTAAACTCGGGCAAAAAATCGTCATCTCATGATTTGCATCCTTGTCCATCACTTATATACATATATATAATTGGCGCGTACACCCTTTTTGGGTGTATGGCCGAGCTCCTCCTCCTATTTGTGGCGTGCGTCTTGATGTTGTTCCAGAAATGTCCATTATTCAATAAAAACCAAAGGAACACGTATACTATGCCCAGGTATCTTTCGTTTTGATCGCGGCGTAATGTGAATTAAATTTTTTCTCATTGGACCATATCACACTTCTCTATTCGTTCCCACGACAGTCGGATCTAAGCTACCGGAATGACCTGGATTTATATATGGCCAGGAACTGTCATGGATTGGGCACGTACTGTGCATGCCGAAAGAGCGAAATGCTAGGAAAGCTTTTATTTTAACACCCATTGGAGGAAGAAAAAGGGGACGCCCACGAAAGCGATGGTTAGATGACGTCGAATCAGATCTTAAGCAAATGAACGTACACAACTGGAGAGATGTAGCCATGGATAGAATAAAGTGGAGAAAAATTGTTGATGAAGCTATGGTCCACCACGGATTGTGAAGCTAAGAAGAAGAAGAAGAATTGCCACTCTAGCAGCATGCTGCTACAACAATAACAACACTGCCCACTACAACAATAACAACACTTGACCAAATTTTTGTTTGAGAAGTAGTTTTTTTGCTAGATGTCCGACTTCAGGACCAACTTCCAGGAGCCGCTGCTTACCTTTCATGATGTTATTCGAAAACCCTTATAATTTTCAAGGCTTTTTAAAATCGCTTTTTCAGGCTCATTTGGTGGCTAAGGCAGCCATCTCGAGTGGTGGGTCTCCTTCTTGTTGCTTTCTTGCTCGGAGGCTCCAAACGATCTTCTTCTTCGTTTTTCTTCTTAAGTAAACTCATCAATGCTGGATGACATCATCCTTTTTTTTTCTTCTTCCTATTTCACATTTGGTTACCCCTTCTCCATCCAAAGTAAAAATACCAACTTCTTTATTGCGCTTCAAGCCACTGTACTTACCAGAGTTGGTTTTTATATTTTGCGCCCAATAATGAAAACACAGTAAAATACTAATTAAATTTTTTTTTTTCGTTTCTCAAAATATTTTTGTTGAAAGCTATATTTGCGTGGACCAATTTTCAAGACACTTTGGTGGATATCTTTAAAACAAGTGGATATCATAAAAACAAGCAGTTCAAAGACTCCAACAGCTTCTGTCGACGTTGGAAAACGATGACCTCGCATTTTATTTGTAATGTTTTGGACTGCAATGCGGACGACTCATTAATTAGATTTTTTGAGTGCTCAAAACCTCTTTTTGTGTCCCGATACGTGAGAGCGAGCTCGCATTGCCTAAACAAAAGATGATACGTTGATTGCGTAACTGTAATGGTGATCGTGAAAAAGGAGCACTGTCATACTAAAATATAAGCGATTATAGAAAAATAGAAGGCTACATCCTTACTAAACTGTCGGGAGCGTTGGGAAAACTCTACAAAAGGAAGGTGGACCTATACGCTGTTCGAAAGATGATTAAATCGAAGCTATGTTGAGCTTAACTTCTAGCTTATACAATTTCTGATGGGTAATTGTTGCTACCAGAGATACCTACGTCGCTTTAGAGTACGTGAGTCACCTTTACGTCTAGTATGACATGAAGAGGAAGATGGAAGGCATGTGTTTTTGTGTACCTACAATTTGCGACTCGCAAACGTGATTTAGCTGCACTATCAAAAGGTCCATCCATTTGTGGAACAACATCAAGATGTACACCAGAAATCAGAGGAGGAGCTCGGCCACATAACTAACAGTAGTCAATTATTTATATTTTATCAGCCAATTATTTATATTTTATCAGCAGATCCGATAATACCAGAAAACATAGTCGACATCATGATCGCTCATGGCGTGGCATAAGATTTTTTCAGCAATCAGTGATATGCAACATGCATTAAAGCACGCAGATACAAAGAAAAGGACTTTTAGGTCGACGTGAGCCAAGTAGGTATGGTGGATGGGCCGCTGGAAAGATCAAACTGGGGTGGTTTCCTTCAGAAATAAACAGCGATGAGTGGTTTCGTTTCGGGAAACGGGAAGATTAAAGTGCATGCAACTTTTGACGGATTGAATGTGCAAAGTAAATGACGTAGAGCCCAGTGCTCAACCGCCTACCGATGATTTACTGACAGCGCAAAAACTGTAGAATCTTCCTCTGCATAGACGACAAATAAAAAAACAAGGTTTTTCAACTCTTATGATGTCATAGATGTGCTTTGCACCACCGTGTCTGAATGCCTTCTACATTTCTTCACTGCAATCGGAAGGAGTACTTTTTGGAAATTGTCAAATTATGCGATATCCAATCAGAATAAGTCTTCTTGCCGACTATGTTCGTGCAATATTGAATGTATGCTCTTCCCGCTAATGCCCAAGGATGACTTTATCTCACAATATGGCGCGCTATAAGACGTGATAAATCAATGCTCGAAAGTTTCCTCAAGTTAAGACCATTCTTTGGGCGATATGAATTTTTCAACTGACTGAAAAGAAGAAAAAACATATAAAGCTCATAGGAGAAAACATCAGGTGTAAATTTTGCTAAAAAACACCA
Organism: Anastrepha ludens; assembly: GCF_028408465.1. Lineage (NCBI taxonomy): Eukaryota > Metazoa > Arthropoda > Insecta > Diptera > Tephritidae > Anastrepha > Anastrepha ludens. Next base: position 78,432,143 of record NC_071501.1, on the reverse strand, counting down.
AGCTTTTCGCTGAAAATAGCAAATTACAGCTCATCACACGTAGTGTTCCAAAGGCCCAAGGTATAAAAGCAACCCTAGAACACATTTTAAGTATCACGATACCTATTAGACCACAATTTATTGAAGAATGAATATTTTTTAGTAGAATTTCTCACGTCAGCGCCAAAATGCTGTGCCTACTTAAATATGTACATAATTTTACAAATTCCTTTAAAGGCACGTTACAAGAGCAAAGGAAACATGCGAATACTTGAATAATTGCAATGGTAAATTATGATTGACCGCCAGTTTGTGTGCGTCCGGAGTTGCGAAAACGACTAGTCTTAGACTTAGACTTTTCATAGGAGAAAAGAGAACAGTTCATCCCATATATAAAGAAATCAAAAGTGGCAATAGGCGCATGCATCATTGTGACTAGTCCCATACTAGAGGCATTTTCTACGGAGGTATGTGAATATATGTATATCCACATTTGCAACTGTGATAGGTTATATATACTTTTATCATTCTAAAGTATACATAAAAATATACAAATACATTCAACTAAGTACAACTAAGTATTTGTATGCATAGCTAAACTAGTCCACTATACGATGCTGGAAATCAAATATTACATTTGCAATAAAAATTGGACATACAAAAAAAAAAAATACTTTAAGATATGCACAAAACTTAGTATCGACAGAAGAAACGGCAATCAAAAGAAGACCTGTAGGTTTCGCAAATATTATATATGTATGTATGTATGCGTATGAAGGCATACAACATAGGTAAGCAGTGTATAAGTCAGGGAGAAAGTTGAAAACTTGAATGCTGAAAAGAATGTATTGCTGATTTAAGCTGAATTTAATTTTACAACTTTTTGCTGGCAACATTTTATTATTTTTCTTATTTTTCTCATGTTTCGCATTTCCTTCGATGACGTTCCACGAGTACACTAAGCCCAGCATGAGGAGGCCACCGGCTACCAATAATTCGGTCAATAAATATGTTAACTATGTGCGAGGAAGCATTGAATGGTTGGCCGGCTACCTGCTACCTATGTACAAGTGTAGATGTGATACATATCTTCGAATAGACCCCAGCTGAGAGCGCTTGTGCCCCGCTGTGTTGCAGCGAACCTTGACGACTACCATTGAAAGGTAAGGTATCAAGCTGGAATGCGGGTTGGTAGTTTGCTCTACCTTTGACGTACGAGCATATAAAATAGGAAAATATATGGATCCTTTGCCCCACCTATAGCCAATACCTTACACATAAATATGGTCATATTTTTCGCCGAAAGCTGAGTTATCTTAAAAATGCGCGCCGGACCGCATACAACTGCTGATTCTCGGAATACTTAGCCACATCATTGAAGTCAAAGGTATCAGTGATCGAGTATCAAATAAATTGTATAAAATAATCAAACTGCATACATGTGTAGGTGCGAACGAGTTTGAATGAGTACATATGTATACAGTGGCGGTCATAAAAGTGCTAACAGGTAGTTTTGGAAGGATTGAAGGGTTGCAAATATTAGGTGAGGTAGAAATTTCTCAACGCTTTTTTGTTTTATTTCGAAGATGATAATAACACGTAGTATAAAACGTATAATAACTTCATACCATACAAAGCAATCTGACCTAATCCTTACAAGTAAAGGGTCAGCGTAATTTTGCAAATAAAAAATAAAATTAACTTTTAAGTAATATATTAAAAAAAAATTAAGAATTTTTTTAATCTTAGTTAATAATATGATTAGGAAAGTGTACATAAAAAAAATTATAAATATTTAAAGAACATTTTTTTTTTCGAAACTCTATTATAAACTACAATCAGTAACTTTTTTAAGAACGCCGAAGGTTTCTTTATTCCAGCTTAGTAAAGCAAAATAATTAAACTAATAAAATACGAAAATACAAATAAATGTAACACTTGCACTCAGCCATCTTCTTTCGATGAATTTTTTTAAACAAATTCCACTCTCTTGGAAGTCATATCCAATTGGTGGTGTAAAATGTCGCGAATTGATTCGTGAAACACGCTAAGGTCACGAGTTGTCTCCCTCAATCTTAAGTGATGGTTTGATGGTTTTCCAGCACCATTTCCTTGTCTGTGTCGACGTCTTCATTGGTTGAAGATGTTGATGGGCGACCAGGTCGGGGCAAATCTTTCACGACTTCTCGACCCTCTGCAAAACCCTTATACCACTCGTGGGCCAGTGTTTTTGATAAAACACACCCGTCAGAGGCTTTCTGCAACATTTTCAATGATTCGGCACACGAAATCCCGTTCAATATTTCGATATTTTTATCCATACTGAAAATCGCAAAGCACACCTGCGGTTGACTGATATAATTAAATGCCAAAAACAAACTAATCGACAGATCACTCTCAAACTCTGCGACACTATAGAGGACAGTTGTACCAACATTCCAGCAAAAAAACTGTAGACATAGAGGTATGTATAACGCACGCTTTTTAAATGAACAACTCACGAAATTTTTTTGACAAAATGCATTAGTAATGGGTCGTTGAAAACACGCGCCTAGATGTTGTTTTAAAATGAAATATGTAAAAATTTAGATTCTTTCAGGTCTCACTATTTTCATTCAAAATATGACTCTTAACAATTATCCTAGAAATCCGAAAGTTGTGTTTCAGCTCTATAATGGTTGTTGGCTTAATCACATTGACTTTGTTCTTCAAAAACGTGCGTTAGGTGGCCAGTTTGTGTCACCATTACGTAAAACTAATCGAACGGGTAAGTTGGATCGCAATTATGGCATCATCTTGTTGAAAACAAAGATCGTCTATGTCTATTTCTTCAATCTCTGGCCAAAAAAATTTTCATTTAGTCATCTATAAGCGCTGTTCATTGATAGCAACAGCTCTTTCGTTTTTGAAGAAAATCAGGTCAATTATTCCACTAGCCCAAAATTCGCACCAAACAGTGGCTGTAATGATTTTTCTGAAATTACTCGAGGGTTTTCTTCTTCCCAGATGCATCAGTTTTGTTTGTTGGCAAATCCCTTTAATATGAAATGAGCTCCAGCAGTATAGACGGTTTTGCGTGATAAACAAGCCTCATATTCAAATAACCAATTCAGGTAATTTCTGAGTTGTGCTATCGTGAAAGTATTCTTGAATAAAATTGTACATCCGTCTACTTGGTAAATATCAAAGATGACTTAAAAATTGGATGGCACAATTGTTCACTATTGATATCTACACATCACTTTTGAAAGATCATTTATAAAAGTTCGCAATAAATTATATGTCACGTGTGTGAAAAATGGCTTGAATTCAACTTTCTTACTCACTTATCTTAACCCATACGAGCTTTTCAACTTGAATGACCCTCTATAAAATGGTCTGCTTAAAATTTCTGCAAAACAACTTAAACCTCTAACTGTCCTTTTTAAAGAACTTTAAGTACACTTACTTTAAGAAAGAGTGAAAAATGGCTATTTCGGTAGAATGTACAAGGTTAAGGTGCACTCAAAAATATTCCATCGTATACAAATGGTCCCAAATTGACTTATGATTGTTTTCAATTCCTGGGATATGACATAATTTCTTTAATGTTTCGACTCCACGATTTCTACAGTTTGTACTATTCACAATGATTGACTCGCCAGATGAGAATCCTTCGAATCCTCATTTCACTTCTGCATTCGATAACACCAGTCAACATGATTTTTAGGAATGTCAAATTTTGGTTTCTTTTACGTTAGTAACAGATTTGTTTTTTTGATCAAACTGCTTTTGTAAACACTAAAGCCATTTCTCAAATTAAAAAAAAAAGATTTAAGATTTTTTAAGAAACAGTAAAAAAAAACCTAAGAAAAATTAAAATAACCAAGAAAAATTAAAATTTTTAAGTAAAAAATTAAAAAAATGAAGAAATCAGTTTTAAGAAAAATTAAAATTTTCAAAATTAGGAAAACAATTTTAAGAAAATTTAAAATTGTTATGAAAAAATTTTAAAATTAGGAAAAAAATTGAAGATAAATTAAATTTTTTAAGAAAAAAATTTTTAAAATTAAGAAAGCAATTAAAAAAAATTTAAATTTTTATGTAATTTAAGTTTTTTGAAAAAATTTAATTCAAGAAAAACTAAATGTTTTTCATAACTCTATTCTAAACTATAATCAGACACTTTTTTGAGAACATCGAAGCCTTTTTATTGTAATTCAAATATAATCCATTTAATTAGTGAATATTCTTTGTGATTTTCGCGCCTTATCGAAGTAAATGAGACAAAGGCAAACTTTGAAAGTGAAGAGTGGATAATTTGGCACCTTCCGATGTCTCGCATTGCAATTAATACATAAAATTAGTATTTATATATTTAATTCAATTCAATGCATTGAGTCCATAAATAGTAAACGTGTTTTTGTACAAACTTTATTTTTTTGAAACGCTTATTGAGGAAGTTTATATTGAAGAACACATTCTAAAAATACTTGTGGGGGAATATGGAGTAGAATGAGGCACCAAAATGGTTCAATAAAAACAGCAGGAGCCTCGCTTTTCAGCACAAAGAATTGCTAAAAAGATACTCTTGCACTTTGGTAGATTGAAATGAGAGAAAAATTGTATGATATTGATCAAATTAGTGAGGAAAGGTCGGTAACCAGAACTAAACCGAACCATACTCGTATAATTTCATCAATAGCGAATTTAAACAACGCCTTCTTTTAGAAGTGGTGCCATTGAAGATTGTTTGCCTTATAAAGAGTATTTTGATTTGCCTTCAGCAATAATTGTTTTAAATTATTATTTTCAGATAAGCAATAATTTCCTTTGCAAAATTAGTTAAAAAAAACACCAGAAAATTAAATTTTTCCTAAGTGTTGCTACTTTTTTATCCACCACTGTATATGTATCCCATAATTTTTGGTCAATCATACGCACATGCACTGCACTGGGATACCGTATTTCACAGGGATACGAAAATGAAGTTGTAAATAGTTCCTGGATATTTTTGTATTTACAAGCAGATGCGCAGACATTTCAACGGGTAGTTACTTGCCATGAAAATCATCATTTGTGAAGTGTAAATAGCCTAAAACTACGTTAGGAATATTTAGCTTGCTAATAATGTGGGACATAAATTTGAGCCCCAGGTGTGCTTAAGACATCTGCATGTAATAGAAAAAATATCTATGCCAAAATATGGTGTTGTGGTTGGCGAAAGAAGAAGGTCTCTTCGGTGTAGAGACAGGTTCAAATTAAATAAATCAGAATCGGATCAAAGTTGCGTAAGAGGTTTCATTTTTGATATACAGAGTGTTTTATTACCAGCCAAAGCCAATTTAAAGGTACGTTTGGTGCATCTTGTCAACACGAAAAGCACTTAAAAGATGGCGTTCAAGTCTAAGTTCTAGTAATATCAGGCTGTTTTACTTTTATTTTGCTTTATATAGGGTTTTTAACCTGTTATCTGGGTATGACGAAATATTTCGTCATACATAAAAGCCTTCTGCAATGGGCATGACGAAATTTTTCGTCATGGAAATTAATCGTAATATATTGAACGCATTACGTTCTACGTTGTTATTATCTATTAAATCCTAAAGTGGTTATAGATATTGAATGCATTTGAATTATAAAATATTTTATCAAAATAAATAAAAACCATAAGTTAAAAACGATATTCCTTTATTATTTGAGGTGTGATATTACTTATCGCTGCGAAGAAAAAGTCCCCATTCTGAAACGAGTAGAGCAATAGCTAATTCACCGGTTAACAGGTTAATAAGAGGTGTTACTTTAATATTCAAAGAAAAGTGCTATTTTTTATATAAATGATCGGATCTTTATTTCATTACAAAGAAGAAGGTATGCCGTTAAAAGTGAAAAATAACATCAGGTAAATGACCACCACGACCACGCTTACAGGACAATATCCTTTTCATGAAATTTCCCATAACCGAATTGCAAAGTGGCTGCCCTACGACCTCGATAGCTCCATGAATTCCATCTTTGAGGTCTTGAACCGACCCTGGGCTGTTGGCATAGACCTTCTCTTTCACGTGGCCCCAAAGAAGAAAGTCACAAAGTATTAAATCACAAGATCTCGGTGGCCCATTGTGATCACCTCTTCGAAAGATAACACAGTCCGGAAACTTTTTCCGTAAAAGATCAATGGTTTCGTTGCTTGTGTGGCACGTAGCGCTGCCTTGTTTAAAATAATCGTTGTCCAAATCAATACCATCCAATTCCGGCCATAAAAAATCGTTAATCATCTCTCGATAGCCCAATCCATTCACCTGTAACACCTGTTATTGGAAACCCTTTAGTTTGAAAGTGTGATTTTTAAAAAGTGTGTGCTATTGGCTGCAGAGTTTATCAGGAAATGCTCAAAAATATATTAAATTCTCAAACGCCAGTAAAAAATTTGCAACATCACACTTTTTTGAGTCCTTTGTGCTTCTATCACCTTTTTTCTTTTACCGTGAGCTGACTTGGACTTTGGCATAAACACGTCTGCCTGAAATCGTTTTGTAGCGGTTAGCTTTTCTCACTCTCTGAGAGCAAGGGAATCCTTCCAGCTGCCTATGCATCTGTATTTGAAGACTGCGTATTTTAAAGTGTTGTACGCCACAACACCTAAAATGCGAATCTGCTATATTTTACTCTCTTGTGTTTTACAAGATGCAACCAGTTCGGAATTTGTATAATTTCGATGTCTGCTCATCGATGTCTGGTCATCGAAATAACAGCCAAAAACGAGATTGCTAAAGAGTTAGGCAGAAAAGAAGAGAGGACTACTTAATGTTTGATAAGCTGAAATTGGGTCATCTTGGCAGCAATTGGATAATGATTGGCATAGGCCGCCAGGTTGACAGGTCTTTATTTAATGAATTTCATTAGCAAAAAGTACAAAACGGCTCGTCGTGCTCGTTAAGTCGTTAGGCCACTAAAGTTATCGTAATTTGTAAAAATAAAATCATTTCTTAAAAATGTTTTTTCAAAAAAAGTCACCACAGTTTTTCGAAGTTATTTGGTATTAAATATCTCCATAAAATGTTCAAAAATCTTATCAGCGAAAATAAAGATTTTGTACGCCATTTTTGAATTCGACAAGATTGATTTAAAACAAACTTTAATAACTTAACTAAACCTTGTCCGATTTAGACCTTTAAAATAAATATAATGGAAGAAGTATTTTGTCACCCTCAAATTAGCATATTCACGTATTTTTGATTCACTTTACTAGGTAAAATATTTTGAGTCAGCAAGTGCGTCTAGTATGGTATCATCCGATGATGCGTCCCTTTTAGTGTTTGAGAAAAAGATTCTGAGGACGATTTTTGGATGTTTCCACGTTAGCAACGGCGAGTATCCCAGGCGAAGGAATAATAACTTTACGAGCGGATAAAGATCCAGCGGCTACGTTGACGGGTCATATCATCCGAATGAATACAAACGCTCCGGTTCTGAAAGTATTCGATGAGGTACCAGCTGGCGGTAGCAGAGTAAGTAGAAGGCCTCCTCTGTGTTGGGAAGATCATGTGGAGAAGGACATACCTTCACTTGATGCTTCCAACTGGCGCCGGTTAGCACAAGAAAGAAACGACTGGCGCGCTTTGTTAAAATCGGCCAAAATCGCGTAAATGCTTATCGCGCCAATCAAGATTAATAAGTGCGTCTAGTTCGGGATGAATGGTGATCAAGTCAGGATTTTCTACATCATTAGTTTCACTACCATCAAACAGTACAGCACTAACAGTTTCCTAAAGACTTCTTTAAAGCACTTTTCCTTTTTATTGCAGACATCTCTGAACTTTTTTGATACTTTATATCCCGGCTGTACTCTATAAAGATTATCGAAATTTCGCACATAACAAATTGAATATAAACCAACTTACCTAAAATTTTAGAGAAAAATATATTTACCATAATTTTCTGGAACATTTTTTCTTTTTTTTTGCTTAAACTGTTTATTAAATCCATATGGCGTTTGTCCCGTTTGTTGGTCGTTTGTCTGAACTCCTCTTCTTCTTTGTCGGATGCGTCTTGATGTTTTAACACAAATGGAGAGACTTACGATTTTATGCTGCCACTGAGCGGCAGATGGTTTTTTATGAAGAGCTTTTTCAATGCAAAAATACACTCGCGGGCTTGTCATTGCCTACGGGGGCGCGGCGGCTACTAGAAACAACTTTTTCCAACCTTTGGTGTGTCATGTCTGAGGCTTCGAAGCTGTGCACTTTAGAGTCACGCCCAACCCATTAGGCTATGGCGGCCGCCGTATTTTATTGAGAATAAAAACTGAAATCTTATTCCAGTGGCATTAAAAGCGTAAGGTCTAGAGCGGATCGTGACCTAAACTCCCGACTACTCACTTAATAAAAATCGACACTGGGTTTGTTAAAATTTTCCAAAATCATCCCAATTTTCTGTACTTTATAGAGCACAGCAGTTGGGAACTAGTTAAGCAAGCATACAAACTTGAACAGTCGCCTCACCCCCACTTAAAATGAATACCCTGAGTTGCCCTTGTGCGTTAGGGGGTTAAGATGGCATTTAAATAGTTGAAACGCTCTTCTGAAAAAATTCGCATATCGATAGTAAGATGTGGGCACATTTGTTGCTGCTTTTATGTGGCCATGACACATTTAATAAGAATTTATTTATACGCACATATATATCTACATATACGAGTATGTACGTACACATACCAATGTAGCTACTAAATTGCACTAGCCACAAAATGTGTTGCCCAAAAGGTTTTGAAATTGCAAAATTGACGTAGCAGCAATTAAATTTTATTACAGTCATAGTGACTCTGTCTAAGGCTTGCTGGCAAATTTTCTTAAATGTCTAGTAGGACTTAGCCTTAAGCGCATACATACATATACGTATGTTTATATGTGTGTCCGATGATAGACTAAATAATTGCACATTAAATGCTCATGTGCTAAAAGTTCGATCACTGACAAAGGACTTAAATCCTGGCATTGACTTTCGTCTCGACATAGATGCCAATCTGAATGATTTTCAAGTAAATGCAACATTACTTACCATAGATATGTGTATAGGTATTACTTGGTATATTATATGCATTTCTGCATGCGTTCAAATAGAAATAAACAGTAAAGGTATATAGTAAATGTGCATGCATTAAGCGATAGACAGGGTAGCGCAAAAAGTGTCATCCTGTTTTGTTTTGCGGTAATTCAAAAAAAAATTGTTAAAAATGCTTTATTTGAACGAAATATTTTTAAGTATTTGAAGCAATGATTTTCACTTTCTCATATTTCATAAATGATATCTGATAGCTGATCAGTAGGCCGGGTCGGTCGCCGTGCGAAGAAAATAATGTTGGAAAAATCAAAACCTGCATTTAAAGCTTATGCTGAGAGAGTGTCGACGCCAGAAACAATTTACTCATAAACACCGCTAAAATAGTATTTCATTAAAACTTGGTTATATTTACTCTTTTTACATTACTCACTTTTGGTTTCGACGGAAAACAAATATGGGACGTTCCACGTCAACCGGTACACTAGCCGGTCCAAAATTCTATGGGACCGATTTTGAAGTCCAAGGTCTCAAAATGATCGTCTGAATGTCCACTATTGAAAGCCGTCTGGCCCATTGAGAAATTCAATATGGCGTTCAAATTATGGCGTCTAAGCTGACTAAAAATTAGAGTTTATTTAAAATCTTGTGTGCTCCTAAGAAAACCAGGAGCAATGAAAAAAAAGTAATATTGATTCTTTATGTTCTTAGGGTCGCAGATTACGATTTCGGAAGCAGATTTCCAAAATTCAAAATGGCGGATCCAATATGGCGGCCGAAAATATTAATTTATTTCGATTTGTTTAAAATGTATTTCTAAGGGATTTTTGGGGTCGCTGATTACGAATCTGAAGTCAGATTTTTTAAATTCAAAATGGCGGATCTAATATGGCGGTCAAAAATAAAAAAATTATTTCGATTTTTTTGAAACCTGTTTTGAAAGGGTTTTTTGGGTCTCTGATTGCGATTCTGGAGTCATATTTCAAGAATTGTACCGGTTGATGTGGAACGCCCCATATATATATTTTTTATCCGATTTACAAAAAGGACACGCCATTATTCCAGTCTTGAGAAGTTGTATATTCCGTTTTAATGTCCTTTTGAGTTCCGCAGTCGTTTTATATAGTTTGGCCAGCTACACAAATGTATCACTCTGAGGTATCTTTTTTGTTTCATCACTCTCAAGTACTTTAAAAGTCATTGATAGTTTGCGTTGAAACTACAATATTTCCCTAAATTTATAAGAAAAAAGTTAAAAATTAAAATTAAAACACTTCAGGATATTGTCAAATAATAAATAAATAAGTTTGCTGAGTTTTAGCTGAGCTCCTCCACCTATTCTGAAGTTTTTTCGCAAATGCAGGGACCTACAATTTTATGCCGCCTCCGAACAGCAGTCAGTTTTTATTAAGACGTTTTTTTCATGGCAGAAATACTCTAAGAGGCTTGCCGTTGTCTGCCGAGAAGCCAACGCCATTAGAAAGAACTTTTTCTATCCTTTCGGGTTTCATGCCCACAGCGGGCTGTGTAGTCGTGCACTTCCGAAGAGTAGTCACGCACCACAGCATTCGACTACGATGGTCGCTAATTTTTCATATCTTCTCTTTTTCTTGATTGGTGCGATTTTGGCGCAGTTTAACAAAGCGCGCCAGTCGTTTCTTTCTTGTGCTAACCGGCGCCAGTTGGAAGCATTAAGTGAAGCTATGTCCTTCTCCACCTAATCTTTCCAACACAGAGGAGGCCTTCCTCTTACTTTGCTACCGCCAGCTGGTACTGCTGCGAAGCGTATGTATGCATTCGGATGGCAACGAAGCCGCTGGGTCTTTATTCGCTGCGCTACGTCTATGGCGTTGTAAAGCTCATACTGTTGATTGTCCCATCGCCTGCAATACTCTTCATATACCTGAGACAAAATTAATAACTTACGGCATATTGGGAGAAAATGTGTGCGTGATTTTTAAACAAACTCTAGTGACGACCATCAGATTTGGGGCGGTTTTAATGTTTTTATGGCGATTTTACTCACCTCCGTTAAGATTTTGGGAGTTCGATCATTATAAATTATCATGGCTGGGGTTTCTTGCGCACCGAGAGAGTTTGTGGTTTATTGCTCTAGATTAGATTCTTTAATTACTTCAAGAAATCAGTGTAGAGTAATCTTGATATCGGGCTTTCACTCTGGCTAACCAAATTTCATCTGTTGAGGAAGTCAAATGGTCAGGCAAAGTTTTATATTTAAATTCTCTCTTTCGTATCTCCTCTCCGGTCTGGTCTTTGATCTATTGGACTTTGACACCTGTCTTGGAAGAGCCATTCTCACTCCTATTTATCCACTTTCTATATTAATACTCGTTCAACATGTCTTGATATCGTTCGTCTTTGATGTTTACTGCATTTCTATTCTCGCTCCAAAAAAACGAAGTCACAATCACAAGTTCTGCGTAAACAGCGCATCAACCGATAACTTTTTGTAAATTGGTTTTTAGCATGGACTATCGTTTGTCCACCTCCAAGTGCCTTGTTTTTTTTTTTTTACATGCCCCGCAATGCGGAAAAGAGTTTCATCGCTCATCAAAAAAATCTCAAGAAAAATCAGAGTTCTCTTTACTCAACTGCTAAAACTCTCGCTGTACACCACATGGGTTTTATCGGTCAGGTATTGAAGCATTTGAATTTTGCACAAAAACCTCTTCAAATCTTTCATCCAAATTCTTTAAGGGAAATGCCGGGAAGTGGGCTTTTGCATTTCACATTTTCGCGTCAGTGTTAAATGCCCCATCTCAGCACTAGCCCTCACAGCTCGGTTATACTGAAATGATTGGCTAATTCGAATTAGCGCTTGTGGACGATATTTTTTTGTGGCACCTTGTATGTGCACTTAAATGTATTCACCCATACATTTATACGAGTATGAATTTAAGTAGGTGTATAATACATGGATGCCTCTGAGTGTTAACTGCAGGTGTTGACTGCCTTCATTGGCTGGAATTTGTATCGGAATTTATAATTGAAGCAACTTCTGTGTAATTAATTAATTTTGTAGTTTGTTGTTGAGAATTACATAGCGAAATTCATTTGCGTTGGCTATTTATGTAAATGTTATTGTGGTTCTAAAGTTCAATTGCAGCGAAGCGTTTAAGACAAAGAGTAGATTTTGCAATTAGCAAATTTGGTCATAGGCTTTGAGACATTTTCCACTCAATAAACAAATAAATAGCTCCAATAAGTATTTAAATAAGGACTTACGTAAATCACTAAATGACATAACTTACGAAGAAGTATTTTCTTTGTACCAGGTCTGTTAGAAAAGTATCCGACTTTGTTTTTTACTTCTAACACCTGACAAATTTGAATTACGCGCGCTTGCATAAGCAGACCTGTAACCTACCTGCACATGTGTGAATCTTTTCCCGCTTGTCGCTAGCGTCAGTTTCTGTCAAGCACTGTGAGCGTAACATAGTATTTAGTGCTCTCGTCGGTTTTTGAATACGTCTTGGTGACAAGGAATGCTTCCACTGTGACGACTGCATTTTGGTTTCCGGGTCGTACCCCACTCATCACCAGTGATATTGGTGTTAGTGAAGTCAGGATCACTGTTTATGGAGTCCAGCATATCCTGTGAGACTTTAATACGAATTTTGCTCCGCCGGCAGCAGCTTCGGCACAAATTTAGCCGCGACTCTCTTCATGGGCAAATCTTCGGTCACAGTGGAGTGAGTCGAAAAAGTGCTGATATCTACTTCTTCTGCAATTTCTCGGATAGTCACACGATGGTCCCGCATCACCACAGCGTTCACTTTGGCAATGATATGCTCATTTCGGTATGTTGATGGCCGACCAGAGCGTGGTTCTCTCTCCGCCGATGAGCGACCGTTTTTAAACCGATTGAACGATAGAAAGTTTCCTCAGATCTCTCCCCACATGTTCTTAAACCAGGACCATCTCTATGCCCAAATTAATAAATGATGCGTCGGAAATCTAAAGCACGTGACTTCTACCTCTTCCTCATCTCTAATGCATCCACAAAACTTACTTTATAGTGCTTCGAACCTGGGGGTCATACAACTAGTAGTTTAGTGACCATTTAGAATCGCTTTTAGAAGCCGCATGTTCCATTTAGAGCACCTCGGTAATCTCAGTGTTTTTCGTTCATCGAAGAGAGCTAAAATATACTCTATACTCTGCAAGCGCCATGATTCACTTCAAATAGTGAGAGTAGTAATCCTACAGCTGTTTTGGCCTCAGTTGTCCAGTTCATTTATTTCCATTTATCGCTCACTCATCTACTATTGTCGCGAGACCCAGTAAAGATTGACGATGTGCATTCGAAGATATTCTAGATATATTTGACATTCCTGAAAGCATACGGAGTTAGTATTTGCTTTGATAGTAGCTTAACTAAATTCAACGAAGGCGAGTTGTGCTGGGCAACTTTGCCACCATGTAAACTTCGTATACATATCTGTACCTGAGGAACACTATTTGGGATTCTGTAAGTTTATCACACAAGGCGTGGCCAGTTCTTCAAGTTCTATCTCCATTCGTCTGGGAAGATCAAAATCCCTTCATCGCTTAGAATGATGTCAAGTCCCCTGCCACTTCTGTTGAGAAAATTGATATCCACGATCTGATAGTCATACCTGTGTTCTTCCTCGACTCTTTCTATCATAAGATGGAGGCATAACCTTTAACCGAGATCAGTAGGATGTTATAGCCTCTATGTTTTTTGAGTATTCTCAAGGTAAAATAAGTATATAAAAAAGAAAATTCGGCGAAATCTTTAGTACCACTACGAGCAAGTAGAAAAATACGAATATAAAGGGTGGTTAAGTTTCAAGTGCCGGTGTTGATTTTAAATAAAATACAATTTTTTTAAAAATTGTTCTCATTTTTCTTTATTATGATAATATTGGTATAGCTCAATTACGCATAGAATAAAATATTGCCCAAATGGTCCTTCATCCGATGGTCCAAATTTTCGATGACGCTGAAGCATAATTGAGGTTCTATGCCATTAATGTGCCGAATTATCTCATCCTTTAGCTCTTGAATTGTTGCTGACTTATCGACGTACCCCTTTTCTTTCAAATAACCCCAAAGAAAGAAGTCCAATGGTGTCAAATCACATCATCTTGGCGGCCAATTGACATCGGCGCAACGTGAGATTATTCGGCCATCAAATTTTTCGCGCAAACGAGCCATTGTTTCGTTAGCTGTGTGACAAGTGGTACCGTCCCGTTGAAACCACATATCGTCCACATCCATATCTTCCAATTCGGGCCATAAAAAGTTCGTTATCATCTCACGGTAGCGAACACTATTCACAGTAACTGCCTGACCGGTCTCATTTTGGAAAAAATACGACCCAATGATGCCGCCGGCCCATAAACCGCACCAAACATCCACTCTATGTGAGTGCATTGGTTTTTCGGCAATCACTCTTGGATTATCATTCGCCCAAATGCGACAATTCTGCTTATTGACGATTCTACTAAGGTGAAAATGTGCCTCATCACTGAAGATGATTTTTTTGACTTTGATTTGAACGCCCGTTCTCATAATAAGCCTGAATAACTTTAACGCATTGCTTGATTGCAAATCTTTCTACGATTCAAATTGAGTTTGTCTGGGATTGAAAAATATCAAATCAAGTGCAAAAAAAGCTTAACGTTTAGGTGTGGCTCACATTCAGCATCGGCCTTTTAAATTTAACCACCCTTTATATAACTGCGAAAAGGTGATTCTGCTTATTCGAAGGAGTGATCCCATTAAGCGATTTTCTTCTACGCTCTTTGACATTTCTTGTTGCTTCTTTAAACCGTTCAATACTTGTAAGTTTAAATGATGGAATTTTATATTCGGTTTGGGAAAAGGTTCATTGTTTGCTACTTGGCAAAGGGTAAGTATTAATTTGATAGAACTATTTCTGCTCTACAAAACTATGGTAATTGTATTTTTCAGTTATTTAATCTTGTATTAGTTTTGAGGTTTAGAAATGGAATACCCAGGAGACAAAAATTAACATTTTCCACACCTGCTCTTCTTTGCTTTTCATCGAAGCAGAAGGGGACATTTGCGACGTGCATGGAAAAGGTGTCATAGGTGAGTCTATAGCACGGAAATGATTTAAAATGTTCAAAAATGGCGACTTTGACGTCGATGACACGTCCCGCAGCGGAAGGCTTCCGAATTCGATGAAGAACATTTCAAATCACTTGAGAAGGGAAATGGTCGCCAAATCCGTTGACCGTCGTGAATTGCGATCATTAAACGATTGGAAGCTTGGGTGCCTCACGAGCTCAACGAAAAAAGCAAAGAAAGTCGCCTTCAAAGTGCATCTGACTCGCCATCGAGCAACACGCGGTCATAAACAGCGCTTTTTGTATCGAATCGTCACGGGAGATGAGAAATCGTGCCTTTACTCGTACGTTTAATATGAAGAAAAGAAAGGAGTGTGTGGTTTCATGAGTTACGCCAAAGCCGAGAATTAAGCCGGATATTCATCCAAGGAATATCACAATATGTGTTTGGGGGAACTGGGAGGGTATGATGCGCTGAGAAATACTCGAAAAGAATGCCACGGTCAACAAGGAGCTCTACATTGCCCAGCTACATGACGTAAATGGGGACATTCGACTGAAAAGACCTGATCGGCGTGGCCAAACGATACTCCTTCATGACAACGTAAAGCACATGTTGCACAAGTCGTCCAAGCTGCGCTCGAAGAGCTCGAATGGGAGATCCCTTAGCATAATTTTCTGAGTGTAAACCGCCATCTAAGTATTCAATTCGTTCAATTTCAGTTTTTGGTTGACATTTTTTTAAATTTCAAAGTATGTCCATATGTATTTTTATTGCTTCTCTACAGGGTGAACGATATTCAAAACACCTTAACTTTTTTGTGTGAAATTAGTTTTTATTGATTTCAAAGACAAAATTGTTCAAAAATGAATACATTTTTAACAGCTATTCACTTTAGCTCGATATGACCACCTTTGGCCTTGACTATAGCCTTCAAACGGTCAAAAAATGAGTTGCATGCTGTACGTATCTGATCTTGAGGTATTGGCCCATTCTCGTATAATCGCTTTTTTCAGCACATCCATACTGGCATATTTTTTAGTCCTCACCTTGCTCTCCAAAATGGACCAGATGGAATAGTCCATCGGATTTGCTTCTGGCGAATTCGAAAGCCATTGTGTGGACGAAATGAAGTGTGGAACATGATGTTTTAACCATTCTTGTTGCACACGAGCTTTATGAGACGGTGCCGAGTCCTGTTGGAACGTCCAAGGTCTATGACCGAAATGTTTGCGTGTCCGCTGCTCTAAAGTAGCTTCTAAAACATTTTCCCGATAATAAGTCGCATTCACTTTGACACCAGGCTCGGTACAAACGATTGGAGAGCGTCCAACAGCGGTCACTGCGGCCCAAACCATTACATGCGATGGGAAATTGCTTCGAGTGGCCATACATAGGCTCAAATTCTCGTATGAGCGTTCAGTCAAGTAAACTCGATCGTTTTGAGTGTTTATGAACTGCTCAATTGAGAAATTGTTTTCATCAGAAAACACAATGTTAGGAAATTCGCCACGTTCGTGCAAGCCAAGCGCAACAACTCCTTTGCTCTGTCGCACCGATCTTTTTTTTCGATCGTGTGCTTTTTGGAACTTGTAAGCCTTGACCTTGAGCTCATTTTTCAATATGCATCGAATGCTGTCTTGCGATATTTTCAGTTCTTTGGCCATTTTTCTTCCACTTCGACGTGGATTTCGTTCAAGTCGAGCCTTCACTTTCCGAACCATTTCTGGCGTTGTTGCGGTTTTTTTTGGCCCACCTCCATAGCGTTTTGCAATGCTACCAGTGTCATTGTAACGTTTTATAGTGCGATACACAAACATTTTATTCACTTTGAGGTGATTTATAAAAAAAAATATATTATTAAAAAATATTTTTATTAACAAAGTAAACTTTTATTAATTCGTATATATTTTTGTTATCCACTTTTGCATTACGAGTTAGATGGCAACACCATACAAAAATAGTTTAATTTAAAACTTTATTCCTTTTTTTGAACACATTTCGTTTGAAGCCAATATCGATGTCCCTAATCAAATGTTTCTGTTAATTTAAAATTATTCTTTGAAATTAGCTGGCAACGCCATTTAAAAATATTTTCGTATTAAAGCTATTTTTACCTCTGAATTTACATATATTATATTTTAACAATTAATCTATTTACCATTATCATATTAGTTTTATCAATTTTTATAATATCCTGTTTCCCAAAAAAAAAAAATAGGTGGCAACACCAGACAAAAATATTTACTTATTAAAACTCGTTTGGAGATCTTAATCTTCAGCTAAATTCTTTAATACATTGTTTGTAATACTATTCGGGTGGCAACGCTATCGAATAAATTGCTTTTGTAATAGGCTTTTCTTAAAGATATCTGACTTTCTGTAATAATTGTGTCTGCTTTTAAAACAAATTTTAAGTTGTTTGTTTTATCACAACCATGGTTGTGCAGCATTCAATTAAAATAGTTCTTAAACACAAACTTTTCACGACCCATAGGCTTTACGAAAGTGTGTAAAATTAAAAATCGAGGTTGCAGTTTTTGGGTGATGCTCTTGTTTTTATATAAGCAAAGGCATTACTTCACAGAACTCAACAAAATGATGATGGTAACCCAACACTCCCCACACGCAACCAAAAAGTTGTTGAAGGAATTCCTGAGTAGCGACTGGCGTTTTCCACGGGATCAGCGAAATACCGATCCCGTTGGAAGCACACGGGTTTAGCTTTTAAACTTAGTTTTAGAATTAAGATAACTTGCGAAGTCGGTTCAAATAAATTCAGCAACAAATAAAGACCGGCCTCATCCGAAACCAATTTTTTAATAATTGGGTTGTTTAACTAATACAGAAGTGGTCAAAAAATTGTAAGGCGGCATTTTGCAAAATTTTTATTATTTATTTAATACATTTATCGATTTTTCTTAAATATTGGTTATAAAGGGTGGTTAAATTTCGAAGGCCGATGTTGAGTGTAAACCACACCTAAACATCAAGCGTTTTTCTGCATTTTATTTCGCAGTGTTCAATCCCAGACTAGCTCAATTTGAACCATGGAAAGATACACAATCAAGCAACGCGTTAAAGTTATTCCGGCTTATTATGAGAACGGGCGTTCAAATCAAAACGGGCGTTCGAAGAAAACCATCTTCAGTGATGAGGCACATTTTCACCTCAATGGATTCGTCAATAAGCAGAATTGCCGCATTTGGGCGAATGATAATCCAAGAGTGATTCTCGAAAAACCAATGCACCCACAAAGAGTGACTGTTTGGTGCAGTATTTTTGGGCCGTATTTTTTCCAAAATGAGGCCGGTCAGGCAGTTACTCTTGAATAATGTTCGCTATCGTGAGATGATAACGAACTTTTTATGGCCCGAATTGGAAGAATGGATGCGGACGGTATAGGGTTTCAACAGGATGGTGCCACTTGTGGCCGAATAATCTCACGTCGTGGCGATGTCAATTGGCCGCCAAGATCATGTGATTTGGCACCGTTGGACTTCTTTTTTTGGGGTTATTTCAAAGAAAAGGTGTACGTCGATAAGCCGGCAACAATTTAAGAGCTAAAGGATGAGATAATTTGGCACATTACCGGCATAGAACCTCAATTATGCCTCAGCGTCATCGAAAATTTGGGCCATCGGATGGAGGTGTGCCGCCGAGGCCGCGACGGCCATTTGACCAATATTTTACTCTACACGTAATTGAACCTTACCAGTAGTATTACCATAATAAAGAGAAATCATAATAGTTTCTTAAAACCATTGTATTTTATTGAAAACCAATACCGGGCCTTGAAACTTAACCACCCTTTAGTCTAAGAAACTCTGTACAACTCAAAGTCTCACACTTTTTAAAAAAGTGTTTAGTTGGAATTTTCAGAAAAGTTCTGAGTTTTATGGCTCACTCAGTTTTAGAATCTTTAGAAAAGTTCTGAATTTTACGGCTCACTCAATTATAGGGTCCGCCATATAACTTTACGGAATTAAAAATTCTATAAAAAAGAAACTACTCAATATTTTTCCAAACTGTTTTTTTTTATTTTAAAGTACCTATAATCCTTCCGGTTAATTATGGAACACAACTTCATTCATATGGCTGCCTCGGCTAGCCATGCACCATCCCATACGATCGGTCCAATTTTTCAACACATTTTCGGTTGTATTTCACCTATGACATCGCGTATGTTGGTCTTCAGTTCATCAATTCTTGCTGGTTTGTTGGTATAACACTGGTCTTTGACGGCACCCCAAAGATAATAATCCGTCAAATCGCAAATCCGAGGCGGCCAAACGATATCAGAATTTCGGCTGATAATGCGATCTTCGAAGACAGTGCGCAAAAGATTGATCGTAGCAATCGCTGTGTGGCAAGTAGCGCCATCTTGTTGGAACCAAATGCCACCAATATCCTTCTCTTCAATTTCTCGGAACAAAAATTCGTTCAACATGGCCCGGTAACGCTCTCCATTGACGGTTACGGCCACCCTCGCTCATTTTCGAAGAAAAATGGACCAATGATGCCTCTCGACCAAAATCCGCACCAAACAGTGACTCGTTGTGAATGCATCGGCTTTTCTTCGAGTGCGTGCGGGTTTTCTGAGCCCCAAAAGCGGCAATATTGCTTGTTAACATACCCGCCGAGATGGAAATGAGCTTCAGCCGAAAAGATGATTTTTCGGTAAAAGTATTCACACACATTCTGCAACATTACCATGATTTTCAAAGTAATGTCGCAATATTTCCCAGCGTTCTTTGAGCGTATACACAACCAGTTTCGTTTAGCGGAAGAATAAAACTAATTTTCTGTCAAATCAGATGACAGCTAAGTGTTACCATTCTTCAAATAATACCTAGTTCAAATCCGTAACGATAGATGGCGGGCCCTGTGTGATATTGTGCAAGTTTAAAAGAGTTAAGGTGGCTTTGCCCCGATTTCTGATACTATTTATTGCTGACGGTACTTTTTATTTCTTTTCCTTATAAATTATAAAGTAAAAATTTTAGCAATCTTTAAAAATGCACATTCTTTCATTTTTATTTTCTTGCTTTCCAAGAAAATTCTCTTTTAGTAAAATGATTTCTGATACAAAAAATCTGAAAACTCTGCGTGAACGGTAAAGTAATTCCTCGATTCTTTGCATATCTGAATTATCATTATATTTCTGTAAGAGTTTAACTATGGACGATTAAGCTTTCATTTCTTCGTACACCATCAAGCAAAACGGATTACAACTCTTCCAATCCCATCGCACTTAATTGCTCTTCAACAGTAGGTACTTTAATTAAAACTTAATCAACGCAATGGTTGATGAATTTTAATTACAATTCAGCCAATTAATATAATTCGCCGACAATCGAAGCGAAAATGGCAACTTGCCTGAACCAAATACAACAATTTTCCAATGAAGAGAGACGGTTCATTGGAAGCCAATCAACGATTTACAGCAACTTAACTCAAGCCAAGCGAATATCTACTAGTTTTTGCAAACATTAAAAATTAACAAAAACCAAAGAAATGTGCAGGCGGAAAAAGCGATAAGCAAAAAATAATAATAAAATCAGCAAAAGGTGAAAAATAAACTGGGCGAGTGAACGAGTGGGCAAATATGCGTTACATGAACAATTTCTATAGAAGATGAATGTCCACGGCGATGGCCACATAATTTATTATTATCGCTTAGACGAGCGGCAAGCAAATGGATGGATAGTAACGCCAATACACATAAACTCATGTACAATTCTAATGCATAATGGATAATGGGGCAGATTGCCACTCAAGCACTTTTTCCGCTGAGGGTGCGAGTAACATTTATTGTCGTTGTGTGTCTTGGAATGCGAACACAGACGCGTCGGAGTCATCGAATGGCCGGCCAATTGCAATAGAAGCACGCAAAAGCGATTCAAGCGAGTGTAAGGAAATTGATAGGTAAGACAACCATGAGCAGGAAAATCGTAAAGAAAATTAGTAAACAAAATGCGTAACAATAAATTTCAACAAGACGGCGGCGGCGACTGCTACAACGACGACAACGAACAAAATATATTGCGTAAACACACCGATGCGGTGAGTAAGTGCTCGTTGTGCTGGTCGGACGTGCGGAAAATTAGTTAGTCTTGTGGTTTTCAAATTATTCTGCATGGCATAGGCAGATAAGTTGCTGCTGCTATTAAAGTCTCGCCGAGCAGATTGTTGTCCAAAGGAAATTGAAATCGATGTCTAGGTGAGATGAGTTGGCTCAAGGACTGAAATGGAAATTTATTTAGCTAAAACAAAACTTTTATTAAATGGAATCATATTTTAATAGTATTAGATCAAGTCAAAAGTTTTGGGCGTTTCCTCGCTTTTTTCGTCTATGAAAACTTGCATGGTTAGAAGTATAGGATTGTTGACTATTTTGAAGGCTACTTCGCGACTTGCGTTTAAGAAAGTGGGTGTCGTGATGCATACATCTTGAACGACGTGCCTGAAGTTCTGAGTACTTGAATGATAGGTTCTATCACATCCATCATATAGACAGTCCGAGCACTTTCGCGTCAAAGGATCCCATTTTTTCGCACATTGTCGTTCACTGTTTTGAGAATTGGTTTATTTGTAAACCGAAAAGTATTAAACCGAAAAAAATTTTAAACGAAATTTAATAAAATATTTATAATTATCAAATTTATTCAGTGTTGCGTTATTGTGTTATACTTGCAAAGTTTTTTGAAGCGAAATATCTCTAGCTTGTTTTAACGTTTTAAGCCATCTTTTTTTATTTCTCAGCGTAAAATATACTTATTATAAAAATCCTTTTGGAAAAAATAAATTTTTTTTTTTAATTTTTGGAGGAAAAAATGGTTTTTGATCACTTCTGAAAAATAACCCTACTTCTTCAGATATTATTTTTATACTTTTTAATATAATATCTTAGACTGGGATCAACAATCATCATGTATCATCCTATTTTGTTTTCGAATCAATTTTTTACTAAATAAAAAAATGGTTTTGAATGATGGAAACCTTTACTTGAACCCTTACGCCCCCAATTGCTTGCCTGTTTGTATACTGCAGCTGTCTAGTTTATAAGTGTGAAATATCATTGACGTAAGACGCCACTTGCAAATATTATAAATCTTCCCATTGTGTGATTAAGTCTGCGCCATTTTGTATTACGTCCCTTTGCAATTCTATCGAAACACCACGACATAGTAAGCAGATGCAAAGTTTTTTTCAATGGTTCGCTGTACGCATTTGAATAACTCAGAAAGGTTAAGGGAATCCCATTCTGAAACATTCAGGGATTACTAAGCATAGTCTCAGATATAAAAAGATGGAAAAAATGAGATTCAAAAAATAACAAAAATCTGAGACGGAATATTTTTGAAATATGGTATTGCAAAAGAAATATTTTGTCAAAAATTTGGAACAAAAAAAAAATTATTTAAAAAAAAAATTAAAAAAAAAACATATTTAAGAATAATTTATTTAAAAAAGTTAAGAAAAATTGGATGTTCAAAATGTTAAATAACCGAAAGTATTTAACCCCATACCAAAATTTTCAACACTGAATCCATCCACAATTTTTTTTTTTCCTGAAATATTTCCAGTTTACTTCTGAGTTACTCAAGGCTAAAAATAAACCAATTATCCAAAAAATTTACGACAATGTCCAAAATACTTAGATTACTTTACTTGAAATTGCTCAGGTGATATTCGCTTGGTGTCAGGCTTGGACGGCCTATACGGTGGATTTGGTAGAACCTTTCATTCAAGTTCTCGGAACTTCTGGCACGTTACTGCAGATGTGTGCATCCTGGCTACATCCTTCTTATGCGCGTGTTCGTGATGAGGAAAGCTAAGATAGCGATATTTAGTAAATTTAATGCTTTTAAAATTTATAGGAAGTTGATACTGCTTAATTATTTAAGTTAAAATAATAGTTGACGCCCCCTTAATAAACCATCAACAACAGGCGCACAAACCCCAACACAACCCAAAAAAATGTTCTAAAAAAGTAGGCTTTAATAGATATTTGCTGATTATGAAAAACAGTTTTTGAAAATATCATAAAAGGTACGACAGTTTTTCAAACAAATACCAAAAAAGAAATTTAATTTAATCTACGTAATTAAGAAAAAGCTTAAATAAAATGTGAATTAAAAATTAAAAAAAGGCAGTTTAATTTAACAACTTAAAAATAAAGTTGTGCTTGCGACGAGGAGGTCAATTATGTATATTGATATTGACCTGATATTGACTTTTATAAATGTAGAGTTCTTTCTATAACAATAACCCTTTAAATCATTGTTACAAACTTTGTGCAAGTTAAAAATATATCTCAAACAAACAAAATTTTGAAAACTTTTCAGGTATATAGAGTTTCACTTCGCACTTCCACGCTTGCCACGCTTTTTTTCACACACAAATAGTCAGTGAAAAGAAAATGAAATTATTTCGATGTTTTCTTTAAGTTTTTCACGGAACGCGAATCGAAACGAGAATTGACCCCCAGGTTTGCTATTTAGCTATGCTGAAAAAAAATTGTAAGGGGAACTTTGGCTGCTACTTGGGGATTCGGCAGCCGAATTCCGCACGATCATTTCACATAATATATATTCACACATTCGTCCAATCAGTCGTTGTTCAGACGGCCGCGAGGTGTCATTGGTTGATTTTTTCTATATATCAACCACGCTGAGAGTCGAATAACGGTCTGCTCAATAGCACACCTTTAAAAATCTGATCACTATGTATGTGGATGTAGGTCATGGTGAAAAGATTTCAGACCGTTAATCGGTTCTAAGGGGTTTTGAACGAATCAGTTTATCGGCTGCCGCAACGTGGGGCATGAAAACTTTTTACGAAAAAAAACCGAGATTGTGTTGGTGATATACGCTAAATTTAAAGTGGTCTCCGCTCATGTGGATTCGTAGCCATCTGAACAACAACTGATTGCAAGGTATGGTGAAAAGCTATAAAATGGTGTGGTTAATATCATGCCGTTAGCCGGCTCTCAGTGAATTTGACAGGAACGGCGGGTGGGCTGATGAATCGGTATGTTTACGAAAAAACATTAAAACAACAGGTATTATTAACAACTAGTCGTCACTAATTATAAATTCGGTAAGGATGATGATGATACAATTGGTTTTATTTTAAATTCTTCAAGTAAATTAAATTAATAATCCTCATATGGTTCATTACCATGCACACTGGAAGGAGGCATATGCAAATACAAATATGTGAATTTATATACAAATGCGCATATACATATACATACATACATATATATGCTCACTCAGGTAGGACAGAGCCAGATGTCCAACGTTGCCGAACGCGGGGCCGATTGTGCTCTTTGTCGTTCGTTCCGCACTCTCGCTTACAGTTCAAGCAAGGTAACGCCGCATGAGCATGATAACGCCGCATTTTTTGTTGCGTGCAGCCGGCTGCATCGAATTATAAGACGTTATCACGTCAAAACTAAGAATATGTTAGTGATATACGCAAAAAAATTAACACAATGTCACTTCGTTGCCGACTGAATAACGACTGATTGGACAAGTGTGTGAATATGAGTGAAATTATCGTGCAGCTCCACGTGACGTGGCAGCCGAAGTTACCCTCACCATTCTGTTTTTCGCCAAACCTAATAATCTATCATCCTTGGTCTTCACTCATGTTTCTTCGTTCCTGTCTGAACAACGATTGTTTGTACAAGTGCGTGTTAATTTAAATTTGTTTAGGTGAGTTTAAGAGAGATGAGATATTTTGAGCCTTTCGATCTGATAAAAACATAAAACTTAAAAACTAATTATCATTTATAATAGAACAAATAACAGCTCAGAAAATAGGCATTATTTTCTAGAGAAAAAATATAACTCGAAAAATTAGTTGATTAATGTGTGATTTTTAATAATTTTCTGTATACAAAAAATTAATCACCCTATCAAAGAATAGCATATATTTATCATGATTGCAAATGAGCTCAAACGCCAACCATATTAGACGCTTGTAAAGTAGACAGCCGCAGCAAAGGCCAAAATAAAGATTTTCATCCCTTAAAATTATTATTTTTCTATTTGGTAAAAACAAACTTGGATGGTTAATTGTGCGTCACATTGTATATATCGGCCCAAAATGTCGTAAAAATAAAGGAGGATTTTTTAAGAGCTATAGGAAAGTTTTTCAAAAAAACACACGAAAATTCAGAAAAACGCATGCAATTTTTATTTAAATCGATAGTACAGTCCATATAATTTAATGATTGAAGATTATTTCATGCAAATGTTGACCGCGACTGCGCTTCAAATGATCCATCCGCTTAGTCCAATTTTGGCATACTCTTTCCAATGTTTGGGCCGGTATCTCACATATAAAAGCTTTAATGTTGTCTTCCAATGCGTTAATTGAAACAGGCTTGTCTGAATAGACATGAGCTTTAACATAGCTCCACAAAAAATAATCTAAAGGCGTTATATCGCACGATCTGGGTGGCCAATTGGCAGTTCCCGAACGTGAAATAAAATGTTCACCGAACTCGCCTCTCAACAAGTCCATTGTTACGCGTGCTGTGTGGCATGTTGGCAGGTGGCACCGTCTTGCTGGAACCACATGTCATGCAAGTCAAGCTCTATCATTTTGGGCAGAGAAAAGTTGGATATTATTTCACGGTAGCGCTCACCATTCATAGTTACGTTACGATTGGCAGCATCTTTGAAGAAGTACGGTCCAATGATAACTCCAGCCCATAAACCGCATCAAACTGTGACCTTTTCTGGATACATTGGTAGCTCTTGCAATTCTTCTGGCTGATCTTCACTCCAAAATCGGCAATTCTGCTTATTTACGTAACCATTGATCCAAAAATGAACTTCGTCGCCGAACACAATTATTCGATAAAAAAGTGAATCTTTAACTTTCTTAAAAGAACACGCATTTTTATAATTTTAAAATTTTAATTGCTTGTCATTTGTAATAGAATTTATTTTCATTTGCAACTTTCTATTCCACCTCAACGCTGAGTCTCTCGCTGCAAATAGGTATACACACAAATACAATAGCTGCTAATACGATACACAAAACACTTTCAAGAATACAACCATTAAATAAATTTGTTATTTAACAGTAGTGCTTTTTGTTAGTGCTGTTGCTACTGTAGTTGTAATTGTTGGCTGTTAATGTTATACACTTAATATTATGTATATCCAACATAGAGGCAATGATTGTCTGAGTAAAATCATTCAAGAGGGACTCTTCTCTCTTTGGTTTGTTTTAACGGTTTAAATGAATACCAAATTGGCTGTGAGTGCCTCTGCCATGACAAGTTAAATTCAATAGTGCAAGCGAGCGCTGTGAATGAAAGAAAAGGAAACCTTCGATGGGCGAACGGAGCAGTGATTGCAGGAGAGTGGCGTTGAACGAGTGAGCGAGCGAGCGAGCGAGCGAACACTAATTGCTTGTAATTAGATAGAATTTGTATTCAACATGAAAATCACTTCAATGCCGTTGAGAATACAACAGCGATGTTGTTTTTGGCCAATTAATGTTTCTACTGCATACATATTTACTGTTGCTGCTGCTGCTGATTGCAATTGATGTTAGTTTTGTTGTTACTGCGGTCGCCCATAAAATCCAGCTGGCACTTTTCGTAAACTTGTCTGTGATTATTTTGTTTGCGTCTGGCATTAGCGGCTACAAAATTTTGTTATAATGAGAATTTGTCAAATTTAGTAAAAGCAAATTATTACAATATGCATGTGAGTATGTGGATGTGTTTACTGACAGCTGTAATTGAATGTTACAAATAATTTAGTAGAAAATGTGACTAATATAATTGATGTTAAATGCGTATGTGAACTGGCATCCATAAGCACAGCTAATTATTTAATTTTTTTTTTTTTTTTTCAAACAAATAATGCATGTAAATCTCTCAAGGTATGATCAAAAAGTGTACGTAAGAATAAGAGTATTTTTTTTTTATTACTTAAAATAATTAAAATTGGTTTATGCTTTCAAGACTTTGTTTCGATATTAAGAGTACACCTATGGCCACACCGACTATTTTCAATAGCTTAACGGTATCTCGAATTAATTCAGCCTTTTCGAAGCTGTATAAAGAAGCGTAGAAAATACATAGGTCTAGCAGTGAACGAGGACAACACGAAGTAACTTTTCTCATTAAACAAGCAGTCAGCATTCACGCGCTCGATACCCAAGTCACTGTGTACAGTAATAATTCTGAAGTAGTACTTCTAGGATACTTGGTTTATTCGGTTTTAAACGTTAAAAATGTTATTTCTGTGTATAAAATACTACCATAATAAAATGATTTCATAACAAATATTTCCTTCTTCGAAATTTCTATTTCAATCGCTCAAATTAAAGGTAAAGATATCAACAACATTTCGAAAATTTTCTATTGGATTAATATCCGGGCCTTATATCCAATATAAACAACCCAAATTCTGACCATACGAGTTTCATGTTTTGGATCGTTATCTTGGTAAATTCAAGTTTGCTCTGAACAATGAAGCCAAATTTTGTTTTACTATTTATCAAATGAAACGTCAATGCTTCAACAACAAATAATATATTAAAAAAAAAAAAATACTTGGCTCGTACACTTCTGTTTGGTGTTTGGTCGAGCCCCTCCTCCTCTTTATGGTGTGCGTCTCGATGTTGTTCTACAAATGGAGAGGCCTACAGTTTTAAGCTGACTCTGAACGGCAAATGGTGTTTTAAGAGGAGCTTTTTGATGGCAGAAATACACTCAGAGGGTTGCCATTGCCTCCCGAAGAGCGAAAGTAGTGGTGCTTTAGGCTAATATGTGGAATATTCTCGGCCAAAATAATAAGTAATGAGGAACTCTGGAGACAAACGAACAAGGAGCTCATCTTATGCCAGCTAATACACAGGAAATGGAGTTTAATAGGCAACGATCTTAGAAAATCGTCCCATTGCATAACAAAAATGACCCTAGATTGGAATCCTTAGGGAAACAGAAGCCGCGGTTGGTCAAAGAACACCTGGAAAAGATCCATCCTACATGACTTATAGTCCATAACACTCAAACTGGAACAATATTAAGATGATAGCATCAGCCCGCATACCTTGGGAAAGTCTTGTAGAGGTCCTATGCACCTCAAAGGAGGAATTAGGAGAAAGAAAAAACTATCACATGGCATTAAGGAATATTCAAATATTGTCGTACATACATACCTTATATTGTCGTATATCTTATCTCCTATAAACACCAAATCACCTATTCCTATGACTGAAAATTTGCCATATCTCACTTTCGATACATTACGCTTTTCCAGTGTGTTTAATGGCTTCTTCCACATTATATTGGGTCCATCGCTGCAATACATTGGGATTTTAATCTCATCGTAGAATATCACATCATCCCAGTAGCTATCTGGCTGAGCTAGGTGCGTTCTAGCGAAATATAACTGCTTTCAATATACTGCGCAGCGAGCAGAGGCTTCTTTCGAGCAACTCGTGAAGTATAAATGTGCACCGTTTCATGAGAAACTTCAACTCACACACTCTTCTCTAAGCTCAATAGCAAGACTTCACGTCGAAATCTGGGGGTTGACAGCTACTTTTCTCAACAAACTACGTTCGGCGAGATCAGATATTTTTCGTGGTCCTGCATTTGCAGATTTTGACTTTAGCCTATTTGCATTTTTTTCATGATTTATTATATGGAAATAGTTTATCGGGTGAAATAAAATATTTCTGATAATTCTTGTACACTTTTCCTCATTGTAATAGACCAACTGAGCCGCCTCAAATGATACCCATTATTATATTTTTGATCAAGAAATAACTTTTACGATCATTTTTACTTATTGATGACTAACGTAGGCTTATAGCGCCACGCTGCGATCGGGCGCAATACGAACCATGAGAGATCGCTACCGAGAACTAAACAAGGAAAAGAGATGGTATATCAGAAGAAAGAAACAAAAGGCTGAAATACGTGAATGCGAAGACGGACGGAACGGGACGTTTTCCTGTAACAACAAACATGGCGACCTGGTGACTGACATCCAGAGCATACTTAAACTACGATCCTGCAATCTGTGCCAATTACCACGGGATTAGTCTTCTAAATATCGCCTATAAGGTTCTAGCGAGCGTATTGTATGAACGGCTGAAGCCTACCGTCAACCAACTGATTGGACCTTATCCGTGTGGCTTTATACGTGGAAAGTCTACCATCGACCAAATATTCTTAATACGCCAAAACTTGGATGCGACCCATGAAACGAAAATCGACACACACCATCTTTTCGTCGATTTCAAAGCTGCATTCGACAGTACGGAAACGAGTTACTTGTATGTCGCGATGTCTGAATTTGGTACCCCCACAAAACTAGTACGGCTATGCAAGATGATGTTACTCAAGACGAGCAGCGTCGTCAGAATTGGGAAGGACTTCTCCGAGTCGTTTGGTACCAAACGAGGTTACGGACAAGGTGATTCGCTATTGTGTGACTTCTTTAGTCTGATGCTGGAAAAGATCGTACCAGCCGCAGACCTTAATTGATATTGATATCATCGGTCTTAAGAACCGCGCTGTTAGTTCTGCCTTGTCCAAACTGGATAGAGAAGAAAAGTGAATAGGTAAAACGAAGTACCTCCTGTTATCAAACAAACAGTGGCGCACTCGCTTATCGGCACCAACGTCACTGTTGACAATTATTATTTCGAGGTTGTAAGAGACCTC
Organism: Anastrepha ludens; assembly: GCF_028408465.1. Lineage (NCBI taxonomy): Eukaryota > Metazoa > Arthropoda > Insecta > Diptera > Tephritidae > Anastrepha > Anastrepha ludens. The sequence goes on along the minus strand of NC_071501.1, from coordinate 78,402,328 downwards.
GTTCATTTAGGAACCAGCATTAAAATAAATAAATAATTGGCGCGTACACTTCAGTTAGGTGTTTGGCCGAACTCCTCCTCCTATTTGTGGTGTGCGTCTTGATGTTGTTCCACAAATGGAGGGACCTACAGTTTCAAGCGGGCAGAAATACACTCGGAGGTTTGCCATTGCCTGCCGAGGGGCGACCGCTATTAGGAAAATGTTTTTCGAGATTCGAACCAACGTTCTCTCTGTGAATGGTAATAACGCACCAACCCATTCGGCTACGGCGGCCGCCTTTGCATTAACACCGATAAAATGTCAGCCTTGAAATTCAACGAAGAATCTTTCCTGCCAACAAGAGCTTCGTTGGACTAAGTAGGTAATTGAGTAGTAAAGTCCTCTCTCGACGAACGAAACTAATACTTTATAAGGCTCTCATCATGCGTGTCCCAAAGTATGGCGCAAAAGCGTGGACGATGACAAAATCCGCTGAGGCGTCTTTTGGAGTGCTTGAGAGAAAGATTCTGCGGAAAATTTTTGAACGTGTGCACGTTGGTGATGGCGAGTATCATAGGCGATGGAACAATGAACTGTATGAGTTTTATGATGACATAGACTTAGCACAGCGAATAAAGATTCAGCAGCTTCGTTGGATTGGTCATGTCGTTCGAATGGCTAAACTCTGAAATAGCAAATCATCTTAGCAAGCGATGCCGAAAAACTGATTTACAATTTACCATCATGAAGTACTGGTTAATAAAATAATTTTAAAAAGCTCTCCAAATTCAACAAGAAGCGATGGTTTTAGTTAAAGATGTACAGATGACTTGAATATTTTAGTATGTCAAAACATTTCCTTGACAAACTTTATATTCTAACAAGAACCCAGTCGCCTTCAGCTTATTCGCTGATTGAACCTGTTGTTGTCCACTTCTTGTTTAAAAGTTTAAATGCATATAATTTAGCTTTCTTATACCAATATTGCTTGCACACACACACATACATACATATATATTTACGAATTGCCTGAGCCATCACCAATGAGAATCATATATCATATTGCAATAGTAGAGAAAACTTTTTCTGAATTGCCCGCCGTGGTGGTGAAATGAAGCAATTGCAATTGAAATGAAACGCTGCAACAACAATAGCAACATCAAACAATGGCATGCAGCAACAGAAGTGACTAGAATTGCTATGAGTGCCAGTAGTGAATTGGTCAACTTGCATACAAATCGATATTGACAAACGGCACGCATACGCATTAAAAATTACATGTTCTCATACGAATGTGTACGCATACATACATGCAAGCATACAAGCATACAAACGTGCATACATACTAACATACATACCTACTAACATACATATTTGGGCTTGTACGTCCTCTGTTCATAGTTTAGCTACAGTTGTTTCCAACTTGAATATTGTTTATTGACGCGCTACTGCACTCCACCTCTACCAAAATATAATGCAACAACAAAGACGAAAGTGCATTGTCTTTATGTGTGGTACGAAACATACGCATGTAAATGTATGTATGTAATTATTTGCAAATACCCTATAGTAAAATGTACTAGTTGTAAACTACTTCACAACTAGTTAGAGCCGCAGACCAAACTAGCCAGGCAACTTTTTGTCCGATGCAAGCAACTGGCATTTTTTACTTTGTGATGTCCTACGAGATTTCAAATCTTAGATTTCGGTCAGAAATATATCAGTCTCATACTAGTTCCAAATAGCCAAAAAACTACTGATTTATTTGTTGCACCAACACCACCAATATGAGATTAGAAAGTGTAATTAAAAGATAGAAGAGTTAATGAACCTTCTCTTCTTCTGGTCCTTAATCGCTCATGGGAAATAGGGCAATAAAAACCTTTTTATTAATTTACACAGTTTTAAAATTACACAGTTTTATTTATATATTTGCTTAACTAAGGAAAACCACCATATTGAGAAGTAATGCTCTTAAGATATCAGTGCCACCATTTTCACATTTAGTACAAAGGAATACGACGAAAATGTCTTTCACGCGTGACTACTGTCAAACTAAATACATAACTTTTTTCAGTATTCATTGGCATTTCATCAAGGAAAGACTTACGTCTCAACAACATTTACAAATCGTACAATGGCATTACAAAAATCAACGCTTTTTGAAAAGTTTTCATCGCGCACTCAGCCCAGCTTATGATGTTCAGGGATGAGGCTCATGTTTGGCTTAAGGCTATGCTAATAAGCAAAATTTCTGAATTTGAGCTCAAGAGCAACCTGAAGCCATTCAAGAACAGCCATTACATCGACTGAAAACTAGCGTTTGGTGCGGCTGATGGGTTGGAGGAATCATCGGCCCATATTTCTTCAAAGGCGAGGCTGGCGCCAATGTAGCACTGAATGGCGCATGCTATCGCGCCATGATAAACGGCTTTTTGATGCCGGAAATTGAAGCACGTGATCTTCGCAATATTTGATTCTAACAAGACAGCGCCCGTAAAACAATGGATTTACTGCGTCATCGTTTTGGTAAGCAATTTATCTCTCGTCTCGCCTCCGTGGATTGACCACCAGGATAGTGTGATACCACACCTTAGGACTTTTATTTGGGGAGATATGTAAAGCCTTAATCCTTTGGGGATAAACCAGCTTCGATTGAGGTATTGGAAACCAAAAATACTAAAGTCATTCACGAGATACCGATTGAAGTCCTCCAGCGAGTCATTCAAAATTGGTGCTCACGGATGGCGGAATTAAGGATTATCTTCCACAAATAAATGCCATCAATGGTTTTATACAAAAATAATAAAAATTGCCCAATCCAGTTTCAGTTTTTTTGTTCTATTTTAATTTAAAATTCGATACTTGCAAATTGATTACCCTTTATGAATGCAAAGACTCTCAAAAGTTTTAGAAACTTTTTGTATACGCTCAATTATTTAAATGTGGATGGCTCGGAAGGACCGCCAGATAAAAGCGGCATACTCCACTACTTTTTGAGTGATAAGGTCTGAGAAATGTGTACAATTACATCGGAAAAATCCTAAGTATTCGGAATTAAATAATCTAAATGGTTACTAAATGTGATTTTATTGTCGTAATACCCCTAGATCGATCACTTGGTCTACAGTTTTCAGTTTAGACCCCAAAATATCATAGGTACTACTGTGGGCAAAAAGTAAGGTGAATTTGGTTGTAAAATGAAAAATCTTTATTTATTCTTGTAAATCAATTTCATCCAAATAGTCCATTTCCGGTATAGCCATCAGCACCTTCTTCGATTCAGCTTTTATCTCCTCAATCGACTCGAAACGCGTTCCCCGGAGTGGTCTCTTGAGTTTTGGGAATAGCTAGAAGTCACACGAAGCCAAATCAGGCGAATACGGTGGTTGCGGAACGATATGCGTGGAATTTTTGGCGAAATGGTCACGAAGAACGAGTGCAGCGTGAGACGGTGCATTATCGTGATGCAAACACCAAGAGTTGTTGGCCCATAATTCTAGTCTTTTTAGACGAATTTCTTCACGTAAACGACGCATAACGCTCAAGTAATATTCCTTATTAACAGTTTGGCCAGGTTGAAGGAATAGATAATGCACCACACCACGAAAATCGAAAAAAAACTATCATCATGACCTTTAGTTTTGAACGACTTTGACGTGCTCTTTTCGGTCTGGCTTCGCCTTTAGCACAATATTCGCTTGATTGGTCGGTTGTTTCAGGGTGGTAAGCATAAATCCAAGTCTCATCACCCGTCATGATGCATTTGAGCTTGTCCTGATAGTCTGAAATCATTGTTTCACACACATCAACGCGACAACTTTTTTCCAAGAAATTGAGAGTTTTCGGTACCAAACGAGGTTTGACTTTTCGTAGGCCCAAATGGTTTTTCAAAATGGTTTTCACAGATCCTTCTGATATTCCGATCATATCAGTAAGGTCTTTAACAGTCAACCGACGATTTTTGAGCACTAACTCCTTCACTTTATTGACGTGTTGGTCATCTGTTGACGTCGATGGTCGTCCAGAAGGCTCCAAATCATTAACACGTTCTCGACCCTCTTTGAAGTCTTTGTACCATCTATAAACATTTTTCTGCGACATGGTCGAATCACCAAATGCCTTCTGCAACATGCTAAACGTTTCCGCAGCTGAAATTTCATTCCGCAAACAAAATTTGATGGCACTTCTCTGCTCGATCAAATCAGACATTGTAAAAATCGAAAAAATGCACTCTTGGTCGTTTGGTAAACACAAGCGTAAATATATTACTGATAATGACATTCACATGAAAGTTGGCCCAGATGTTAATAACACTGCTGCCAACTCATGAAAAAAATAACTAGAGCGAAATTTTAATCCCGCAAAGTTTGTCAAATAAATTCACCTTACCTTTTGCCCAAAGTAGTATATTCTTTGGTATTTGACTTTCTTGTCAAAACTACTGGAAATCATTTGTTTGTATTTACATATTAACGATTTTTCTCGGAGCAAGAATAACCTAAGTCTATTTCAGATTGCAGTAAAACTGAATCATCTACATTCGATAAGGTGAAGTAAATTTCAAGCTCATCAGCGTGGAAAAAAGTGAAAGCACGAACTTATATCATTAATAAAAATTATAAATAAAAGTGGCCCAAAAATATTACCTTGAGAAACACCAAATGATGCCGAGAGAACGGGAAATTATATTTTCCAGCGCATATTAGCAGGTACTACCAGATAACTATTATGTTGTCCAAGTTAGGAAGGTGAAAAGGAATTACGCTAATTTACTTGGAAAAATTTTATTAGGATCAAAAGTATGCCAAATGTACTCAATAGTTATCTACTTGGTAGCCAGCCTTAAAGCCATACAGTCGTTAAAAAGAATTATAAGGTTTAAAACCGAGGACTTTCCACTAATAAAGCCAAGTTGATTGGAACCAATGAGATGAGACACAGAAAAAATAATTTTTGCCTTAACAACAGTCTCAAACAATTCCGAAATTGTAGTAAATTTTTTACCTGTTTGACATCATTCTTATCTCCAGTTTTTATGAAGCAGCCTTAAATTTGCTAATAATATAAGTCGTACTGATTATAGTATAAGTTTTAGGAAGGTAGGTGAAATGGTTGAAGTGGCAGTCTAGCACTCCTCAAGTAGTACTAAAGCGCCGTTTTGATACCATTATACGACCTCCAACAACAAGCATATATCTACAGTCAGCCAGTGCTGTTGATATAATGGAGAAGATTGATGGGATTTAGGTCGGCGCACTGCCTCAGGCTGTCGAAGAAAGGAACACGCGGTGACCTTAGTCGTCTAGCTGCCAATCCCGCACATTTACAGAGAAAGTGCTCAACCGTATCCTTCTCTGAAAGGTCCCCACAGCTTCTGCAATGGGGGTTAAACGGTAACCCTAGCTTTTCCGCGTGTGTGCCAATCGTCCAGTGGCCGGTAAGCACAGCTACGAGTTTGGAAATTGAATGGCGAGGAGTTCAAAGGACTTTCTGAGTACTCCGTATATTGTACTGGGGACAAAGGGTTTTCGAAATAGCACATGAAGAAATGGAGCTCCATCTTTTCTGCGCTTTCCTGAGAAATAATTTGTGCAGAACCTCTTTAACAACTGTCCCGGGGGTGTCGATGCCCGGGTAGAAGGCCTCTGAAGCCAGTCCCCTTCCTGGCAAACTCATCAGCAATTTCATTTCCCCCTATGTTCCTATGTCCTCGAACCCAGATTAGAGAAATGTTACCAGCACATCCAAGAGATTTGATCTCCTCCTTACAGGAGTTTACTAGTTTCGTTCTGCACCATGCCGTCACCAGAGCCTTGTTCGCGGCTTGACTATAGGAGAAAATGTTAATATCTCTCTTGCTTCCGCGTTCCCTAAACATTTTGCATGCCTGGCGGATCGCAAAGGCTTCTGATTGAAAAACACTAGTTTCAAAGAAGTAGATAATTGGCTGATTAAGAGAAAGACCTTGCTCCGACTCCCGATTCCATTTCGGAGCCGTCAGTGACGACAGAGGTTCAAGTTTCGGAGCAGATTTTCTTCTCGATCCAATCCTGCTTATTTGGAAATATTGCCCTAGAACGACCCTCAAACACTAATTTGCGGATGAAGAGATCTGTTCGAAGTTCGGAGAAACACGGTGTTAACTGCCCGAAAATTTAACCATGTCCTTTGAGAGACTGTCTCCACAGGCCAATCTCCTTTAACCTGATTGTACTTTGAGCTGAGATGAAACTGACGGAAAAGTCGATGGGAAGTAAATGCAAAATGACATTCAGGGCAGCACTGGGGCAAGTTTTACATGCTCCGATGATGCCAGTGCATGCAGTCCTTTGCACCCTCCCAGTTTAGTGATATTATAACCCTTCCGAAGAGCTTTCCACCAAACCAGGCATACATACGTTAAAATTGGCAAAACCACTACGTTGTCCATCCACAGTACAACCTGTGGCTTGATTTCCCGCTTTTTACCGAACATAGATTTATAGAGTGCAGAGTAGAAGGCTTTACTGGCCTTCTTTACCCGATTTTCAATGTGCAGCTTCCAATGGAGTTTGCCGTCAAGTATCCTCAGTGAGGATGACACAGAGGTTTTTCGTGGCTAAACTAGCGTGGTGAGGGCTAATCTTCAACTATTCTTGACATTACTTTGTTAAAGGATGTCATTTAGGCCTGTTTTATGGCCTTCCCAAGCTCCGTGAATGTCATGGAGCCCTTGGCTTCAGGAACCGCGTCCATCGCAGACGACCGTATTTTATCGAGCTGATTAGCTACTTCCTTTATTCCGTCTAGGTTGCCATCCGGAGCATCAGACGCGGGAGAGATCTTAAGTTTGACGGAGTTTGTGCTTGTTTTTTCGAGTACCTTCAGGGACTCTTCAGACATAAGCAGCAGTGGTGTGGAGCTGTTTTTCTGAGTCTCCTCCAACTTGATCATAGACCAGTCGTCCATAGGAACCTAAAAGTTTTGAAGCTTGAGGCGTGGGGGATCTTCGGACCCTCCAGAATAGTCTTACTAGAAATCTGAATACGTAGATATTTCAAATTTGGTATCATTTCAAACATTTAATAAAAGTATTTTACATTACATACGTTTTTGTTGGCGAAAAAACGATATATTGAAATGCATACTTAAAATTTGGAAGCCAAGTGAAACAGGGATGAATAAATCATTTGTATCGTTACAAATCTGAGCTTTTTCGGACTAGTTCGATTTCAGTCCGGAAATTCTAAGTGTAAACTAGTATTTTTCACTGCCGCTTCATTGGTGTTTCGCTGCAGGGCTTCGCCCATTTGTTTAGGCAAATTTCTGTATGAATGTGTGCGTATCTATGCGTGTACTGAGGTATCCCGACGACCTAGCCAGAAAGTTGTGTGCTCCAGCTGCAGCTTCAACTACTGGGGACAGTTTTGTTATTGATTGCGTACGCATAATTGTCATTCTGCATGACTTTTCAACTGCACTAACCTCGGACAACTGACCGCTGCACAACCATCAGAACACATACGTAGGCACCCTGCAGAGAGGAACTTAGATGGTGCGACAAATTTCAAGTTTGCAATTGGGCTAAAAAATTTAATATGAATGAGAGATAATTAATATGAGAGTGGGCCATAATTAATTAGAACTACAAGGTGGCGCAAATTTAATAAAACAAAATTATTTTTTAATAACTTTTCTACTAAAAACAAAAAAAATTGAATGATGGAAGTCTTTATTTTGATCTGTATGCACTACAATGTTTGTCTGTTGTATGCTGCCGCAGTCTAGTTTACAAGTTTCAAATATGATTGGTGAAAAAAATTATAAATCCTTCGATAGGGTGATTAATTTTGTGCCACCTTGTATACAATTTTCTTTTGTTCAAATGAAAATTAATTAAATGCAAATAAAAACTTTGATATTAAATATTATAATTAAAATTTTTCAAAATACGTAGGGCGATCAAAAGGTTTGCCGAATGTGGGGGTTACAGAGGTGGGGGAAAGCTGTTTTGTATTAATTACTGCAAGCGACTCAAGCAACGACCATTACAAAGACTTAATTTCATGCAAATTACTTAATTATTCTTTCATACACTAAGTGTTAGAGAAGTCAATGGATGAAAATGCTTTGACCATTGCGAAAATAGAGTTTTAAGCCTCACGTTAAGCATGAAAAATCATAACAGTTAACTTTAGAAGAAAACTATAGTTTACTTATATTATCTTGATTATTTTATATAAAGTTCCATAGTCTTTTCAAGCAAGTTGGAGAGCCACCATTGAAAAAGATCTACACCCTCAACGGCTAGAGGGTACCAAGGCGATAAATTCAAACATTGTAAAAAAGTCGGAAAACTTAAGGGGTTACATACGTCCAGAATTTTCAAAAAATATTACTCTTTATAGTGTTAGGTGTATTTCTGCGGAAGTAAAAATTCCCCATAGATACAAAGTTATGATAGAAAATGTAAGTGCCCGACGAGGGTTTGATGCGCACAGGTAGATATCCTTCGTTTGAGGCAGCGACTTCGAGCGAAATGCACTTCAAAGTTTAAAATCGCTTTTCGCGAAACTATTTTTCCGGCACGGTCTGCATAATAACTCATACGGTTTGTAGAGTTTTTGATGCGGTTATTATTTAAATATTCGAAAGTGTTTTTTCTATAGTCTGTCGAGCCAGATTTTTTGATATTTTTATTAAAAATGTTTATTAACATATATTAATTAAAGTGCAGGAAATTTCAAAATTTTTCGAAACTCAAAAATCCGGCTCGGCGGACAATAACTACAACTTTATTTTACAAGATTTTTTTTACTTTTTACAAAGCCGTTTTTTTATTGTTCTTTGGGTCACGTGGTTTTTTATATACTAATTTTTGTAAAGAAAAATTAAAATAATTTTTTTTATAAAGTTTAAGCACTAATAAACAATGCATACATTTTTTTCATATTTATTTCTATTGCTATTCCTTCTAACAACAGTTTTAGTTTTAGCGCACTTTCGGCGCTCTTGGACGTATGTAACCCCTTAATCTGCGATGTGTACGTTTACAGATTTCTATGGTTTCAAAAACTCTAATCTTTTTATTATATCAAAATATTTACTAGAATATTCGCCCAAAGTTTTAAATCTTTAATGGCTGCGAAAGATCTAAAAAATATTGGGCACAGAAATGTACAATATTTATTATTTTTAATTTTGTATTCAATTCAAATCTAAGGTGAAAGTTGTAAACTATTTTTCTTTTCCAAAATCCAAAAAATACCTCGCTATACGTAGAAAACTAAGAAGTATTATAAGAAAAGCGAGGAAAATCAACCCTAAATAAACTGATTTTGACCCAAAATGTCACGACAATTATGTGGTGGTGCCTTCCCTCTAAATGTGTGTCTTCATTGTTCCACATGACTTCAAATTTTCTAGACTGACAACTCTCGCTATAGTCTAGGGCCAGTTCCCGCAGATAACTTTTGACTGCCAAAAAGGTAACAAAAAGCAACGAAAAAAAGTATTTCTAATAATAATGAAATACTGGTGACTATTTCTGTCTTTTTTGGATGTCTACACAGGGTCTTTCTCTGCTGATATAATAAAACTCTACGGATTATCAGAAAATGTATTAACTATTTCGAACTTAATTTTTTTTTTGCTTTAACCTAAAACTTGTTTAACTTCTATGACTATTTATATTCTAGAAGTACCTATTTAAAGTTTAACCTCACCACGCCCATCTATTTGGGCGCTATAGAAAGCTACTTGTGAGCAAATATGGCCATTAGTTGTGCAGAACCAGCTTGAAACAATATTTTCTTGAATGCGAATTTAACTCAACGTTTGCCGAAAACTATTTCATTTACATATTGGGTAGTCGAAAAAGTCTTTTCGTATTTTGTCAAGTCACAGTCCATCTCCAGTGCTACCAATCACATTGTGTCATACCCTATGGTGTTAGATAGGTGACATTTTAAGCTTCATTTAAACAAAAAAAATTAAATTCGGAGAAGTTGAAAAAAAGTTATAGCTGTTCAAAAATGAGTGGGAATAATTATGGAATTCGCTATATTTTGAAGCTTTTTTACAATATAGAAAAGGGAATAATGTCACGCAAGCCACCAATGAAATTTGTGAAGTTTACGGAGACGATGCTGTATCAGTTCGTGTAGCACGACAATGGTTCGCTCGCTTCCGTTCTGGAAATTTCGATGTGAAAGATGCACCTCGCTCCGGTCGACCTATCGTTGAAAAAGTCGATGAAATTATGGAAAATATTGATCAGGACCGTCACATAAGCTGCCATGCCATCGGCAAGGCACTAAACATTCATCATCAAACAGTTGTGAACCATGTTTGGGTACCACATGAATACTCTGTGAAAAATTTAATGGACCGAATTAACATCTGCGATTCTCTGCTGAAACGAAATGAAATCGAACCATTTCTGAAGCGAATGGTAACAGGAGACGAAAAGTGGATCAAATACGACAATAATGTGCGAAAAAGGTCATGGTGCAAGGGTGGTGAAGCTCAACAAATGGTCGCAAAGCCAGGATTGACGCCTCGAAAGGTTATGCTGTGTGTTTGGTGAGATTGGAAAGGAATCATCCACTACACTTTACTGTCAACAACTGATGAGATTGAAGCAAGCAATTGAAAAAAACGGCCAGAACTGATCAGCAGAAAGGGCGTCGTCTTCCATCAGGACAACGCTACGCCACACACATCTTTGATGACTCGGCAAAAACTGGGAGAGCTTGGCTGGGAAGTTTTGATGCATCCACCATATAGCCCTGCCCTTGCACCATCGGACTACTATTTGTTTCGGTCAATGTAGAACTCCCTTAATGGAGTAAAGTTGGCTTCAAGAGAAGCCTGTGAAAATTACTTGTCGCAGTTTTTCGCCGAGAAACCACAAAAGTTTTACACTGATGGAATAATGTCTCTAGAAGAAAAATGGCAAAAGGTGGTCGACCAAAATGGTACATATTTGGTTTAATAAAGTTCATTATAAATATAAAAAAAAATGAGTTGAAGTTTGATTAGAAATACGAAAAGACTTTTTCGACTACCGAATATTTATCATTTCTGTTATGATTGTTGGAAATTGCTTATTTAAAAACGACTTACTGGAACTTCTTCAGAAGCTATCTGAATGAGAAAGAGGAGACGATTTTCCATCTTTTCAACGAGCTAGCTGATCTTCACGTCATGGAAATCGGGGACCTTCAAAAGTTTCTAAATGGCTCACATTGGTTTTAGGACATGTTGACATAAACTCACCACGCGGCTTCACCGTGGGCTATGAGTCTGTGATTGTCTCATAGTGGAAAACCTTACTTATTTGTAAATCATTACAGCTCAGTTTTAGAGGCTTCTGGAAGGCACATTTTTATAATTCTTTTTTTTAATAATTCTAGAAGCACTATTTCCGAGAAGGCGCACATGCGGTTCATGCCCACATTTACTAGAGGGTCACATTTACGCAAACACATATACAAGTACGTATGCAAATATATCCCTGCAGGTGGTCCCTACCAATAGCTCGCTTACCACCTCTAAACTACAAATAAAAAAATGTTAACCACATGTGGACATTTTAAGTTCTCATGTTGTTAGAATTTGAATTGGCTATGCACCCAGCAACATCAGCAGCAACAAAAACAGCAACAATAGCAATAGCAAATACTCATACCGCCTTAGTTTTGTTTGGTTTTCCCTATTTTTGTTGCACGTACGTGCATTGTTGTTGTCCCAATTGGTCATGCACTGCATGGAAGGGCAAAGAGTGCACGCAATAAACTTCTCCAATGTCTGTTTGCGATTTATTGTGGAGTTGGTAGAATAAAGTGCTATGGATTCAAGCGCCACTGCTGCTACCAATTTGGAAGAGCAGCGCTGCTTTTGATTTTGCTGTTGCTGCCATTGGTGGTACTTTTGGTGCTCACATTATTCCTCCGAGATGGATGATGTTCAATTTATTATTGACAGCTTAAAAGTGTTTGCATTGCATTGCTAGCCATTGGTGGAGCGCTGTACGTATGGGCAGACATATACTCATCCATATACGCACAAGTATATTCACAAGTACGCATGTGTGCGTGTGTGTGTGTGTTTTTATTACTCGTACTACAATTTCACCCCATGTCCACTGTCGATGGAAAGTAGCCGTATGTAAATGTAATTTGTATTTAAACTGGCACGCAGAATGATTTTAGATACCACAAATTGCATACTTAAAACTTTGAATATGCAAATAGATATTTTCACTACTCTCATTTTATTTTGACACATCGATTGCAATTCAAAGTGAAGTAGAACGATTTGGTTCAAGTTTTCACTGTGAATGGAGAACAGGTGAGTAAGTGTTACCGCAAAAGAAGACGGAAAAGGCGGGAATTAACATGTTATCAGAATGACCGACGACCGCTTGGCAAACTGGTGATGACCGGGAAACCATGCTACGTGACCGCGAGGAAGACCACCAAAAGATGGAAAGATGGAAATGGGACTAACACCCGATCATTAGCCCTAGAGAGATAACCTACGTCTGAGAGACGTATGCCTTTTTAATTTTTCGCTCTCCCTCTCTCGAATGTTTTAGTACCACGTTGCTGTTTTTATTTTTCTCAATCGTCTACAGTAGCTTGCCGGTGGTGGTTATTTTGTTGTGGTAAGTTCGATACTTTTTGAGTTTTGGCGATCGCATACGTCTCGGAGACGTATGGTTAGCTTTTATGTGCTTTTACACTCAATTTGAATAAATTTGTTTTGATCGTGATTTCGTTTTTTCATCAGTTAAACCAAGAACAATGGCCCGAAATGGATGCTTAAATGACACTGAAATAAGTACGTATTTGCAAGGTTTATCGGACGATCCGGAATCATCTGATAACAGTGAATCAGAAAATGAATTATTTGAAGATGATGTTCAGAGCGATGTCGAAGATGAGGAAATCGCCAGTGAAGATCGTGATATCAACACAGCTTTATTGGAGGACCAAGTTACAGGATCTTCCAATTGTGTTTCTTTTTCAGATAGCCATATTCTTACGTTTTCTGAACCTACTATTAGAAGCAAAAGTAAGTACTGCTGGACAACGTCGAAAGGTAAAAACGTTGGCAGAGTTTCTTTATCCAACATTGTTCGAACGGCAAGAGGTCCTACTAGACAATGTAAATCATTGCTTGAGCCCCTTTCCTGCTTCAATGCATTTTTTACCGACGATATTATTCTGGAAATTGTAAAATGGACAAATGTGGAAATATCCCTGAAACGTAAAGATGGAATGACGACAGCAACTTATAGGGATACAAGTGAACACGAACTCCGCGCTCTGATTGGAATTCTCGTTTTGACAGCTGCGTTAAAAGATAACCATCTGACAACCGATGAAATATTTAATAATACCTACAGTGGAACGCTATATACATACTTCAGCTATGAGTCGCGATAGGTTTAAATTTTTGATTCGATGCCTGCGAATGGATGACAAAGCATTGCGACCTTCTCTTCAACTTAATGATCGGTTTTTGCCTGTCAGAAAAGTGTGGGATATGTTCATTGAACAATGCCAAACCAGTTACACACCGGGGTCGCATACCACAATTGACGAACAGTTGCTGGGTTTTCGTGGCCGATGTCCATTTAAGATATACATTCCCAATAAACCAAATAAATATGGGATCAAAATTGTAATGATTTGCGACAGTGCCACAAAATATATGTTCAATGCCATTCTATACCTAGGCAAATCGACTAATACTAACAACGTCCCTTTGGGGGAATGTTACATGAAGGATTATCCAAACCAATACATCGGACTTTTCGCAATATTACTTGTGACAACTGGTTTACGTCAGTTCCACAAAGATCTTGTTAAAAGAGCCATACAAATTGACTTTGGTGGGAACTATAAGGTCCAATAAACGTGAAATTCCGGAATTAATGAAAAATTCACGATCGCGAGAGGTTGGAAGTGCCAGATTTTGTTATGATGGACCTTTAACGCTTTTGTCCTATAAACCAAAGCCTTCTAAAATGGTATTCATGCTCTCATCCTGCAACGAAAAAGGCAGTATCGAGGAAAGTAGTGGTAAGCCAGACATGATTTTGTATTATAACTAAACAAAAGGAGGAGTCGACACGTTCGACCAAATGTGCTCAATAATGTCGTGCTCATGGAAAACTAACCGTTGGCCTATGACAATATTTTACGGACTGCTCAATATAGCTTTTGTAAATTCATACGTTATTTACATTACGTTATACGCTTTGAAGCGAAATATAAAAAAATGCATTGCCTCAATAGGTTGAAAGAGACAATAAGGGAGGCAGAGAAGAACCTGAACCAAAGAAAAAAAGATACTGTTCCTATTGCCCCTCAAAAATAAGGCGTATATCTAAAATGGTGTGTGTAAAATGTACTAAGCCTATATGCGGGGAACATAAAAATGAAGTGTGCAAAACTTGTACCTGATTTGACCATACTTAATATATTTTTTTATTTATCATAAATGTCATATCTAAATAAGCTTAAAAAGCGAAAGAAATGTGTTCATTTTAGTTTTAAAGAAAACTGCAGTTCCTTTTACAAAATACTTGTTTTTTTTTTGTTTATTTTATAAGAATACTGAAAATGTGATTTTTTCTTACATAATAAAAAAAGTTTCTCCAAAAATGCATTTAAAAAATAAGGAAATATATAAAGAACCAACGACAGTACAAAAAGGTAAAAAATATTTTCAAAAATATTGTCACCATTAAGAAAAACTATGATACGTCCCACAGACGTATGGTTATCTTCTCCGTAACTTCCAATAGGGTTATCTCTCTAGGGTTAATAGCACTTATTTTTGTACTGGTTTTGCATTCAAGAAATTGTTCGTTTGAAATCTAGTTGTCGGGCCACCATATACAGTGGATGGTTTTAAAACAGCGGTGCAGAAAGCTTTAAACTTACGCGTCACAGATACGCACACCACGTTCCATATCCATACAGTAGGACGGACTTAACATTCCAATTAAAAATTCATAGTTTGTTGCGCATTATCAGCTGTTTGGAAAACCAAATATTTTTCAAGGCTGTCTTGGCTTTTTTGGTTCTATCATCAATATTGTCTTTTGCGCTTCCGTAAACCATCCAGTATAATTTGACTTCCTTGGTAGGTGAGGCAGTTACGATTATTCGTCCTCTGGATGTTGTATGACGGCCATGTTTTTCTTGTACACAGTACTACACGTATTTACTTGCTTCCACCTTCTTTCGGCTAAAGCATAGTAGTGCGAAGCAATGTTATGTCTAATGCCGAACCTTTTCTCTTGCACCACTATCTTTGTAGTATTTTAGTCGGATTGATTTGGATATGTTCAGCTGCTCCGAACAGAGGCCAGCTCCAACACCACAGTTCATCTTAGAACCGTCAGTGTAATATAGATTTCAACGTCGTATGTACAAATCACTTTTCCTTTCCTGCATTCGACTCTCGGTGGAAAGCGTACCGTAAAGTCTTTCAAGAAGTTGAGGGCGCGGACAGATTCTTGCTGTGACCGTACGATCTTGTTGTCCAGCTTCCTAAATCCCTGAGTCTCATCGCGCTGCAAGTAGCGATTGTTTTTATATGTAGTTCTAATGGCAATAGATGTGTTAGTATTGTACATAAGGCGCTTCACTAGGGCTGGTGCCAAGCGCCCCCGTCGTTAAGATACTCGCTGTTCTTTGTATCTTGTTCAGCTTGGTTTGGTTGTATTTCTTTTTTATTGCAGCCCACCACACTAGTGCCACATGGCCTTACAATGGCTGTGCAGGACCAATTGAATAGTTTTGGTTGGATACCCCATTTTTTTATTCAACATTCTCTTACACGTATAAAGTTCCATATTCGCTTTCTTTACCCTGTACTCTACGTTGGACCTTGAGCTGAGTTTGGGATCTAAGATGACACCCAAATATTTTGCCTGTTGAGTTAGCATAAGAGTAACGCCGTTTAATTTTGGGGGATTAAAGTTTGGTACTTTGGTTTTCTTAGTGAATAGCATCAGTTCAGTTTTGCTTGGGTTTTACTTAAACCACAATCTGTGGCCCAATTGCTAAGTAATCCCAAAGCCCCTTCCATAATCTCACTAATTATAGTTGGAAACGTTCCTGAAACCATAAGCACTATGTTATCCACATACGCCATTCCATGGTCCTAGTTTTCCTGACATAAATTCGCTGTCATACATTTTTGGCTTCAAGGCAAAGTCATTCAGATTTCTCCGCCATGCCATGATAAGAAAGCGATTTCATCGGCATAGTCAAGGTCATCTGATGAGATTCGAAAAAATCCCTCTCCTTAAAGTGGTGTCGAAAGCGTTATTTAGTTCGTTGTCAATGACTATTAAAAATAGAAGAGACGGTAGTATACAGCCTTGGTTGACACCAGACACAGGTTGAATTGAAAGTATAGTAAATGATAGTAAGTACAGTAAGGATAGTAAGTATTTTAAATTTCTGCATTAAAAAATATGTACACCAATCGAATCGAGGCAACTAATTTTTTGTCTATCAAAAAAATGTTTAAAACAAATATTTTGCTTAGCTTTTAAACCTTTGTGTATGTCGTTCCCACAAAATATTTGGTCGACAGAAAAATTTTGGTAGATAAAAAATTAGTTGGGTCCAGTTGTGTTATGCTAAGTAGGGAGCCTCTTGTGGGCGATAACTCAATGAGCCTAATGAACTTAACATCAATAAGCCTAGTTGAAGAAAGTACTGAGTTGTTTTCAATTTTTTCAACGCCTAATGAAAATTTTCTTTTTGTTGTTTTTAGTTCTAATTTATTTTATATTTATCTACTTTTCATAATAAGTAAGCCGGTTCGCTGAATATACAAGTACACGTATTTTCTCCCATGTGAGTTTTGTCAATATATATATGTTTGTATGTACTTCCACTATTCTAATAGGTGCATTTCATATTTGAAAGGTGCAAATATTGGCTGTCACTAGCACATCACTTCAATTTGTATTAAATTAAATTGAAATATCATTCAAATGTAGGTGGAAAACTGCTGGCAATCAAGTCGTCATGTGTCAGGTGGAGAAGTGTAATGCAATAGAAACAAAGGTTGTTTTGAAAGAAAATGTATGTAATAAAATTTAGGCAGATAATGTTAGTAGGGTTGGTGGCAGCACTCAAACAAAGTACTCAATTATAAAACGTATCTCAGCAGAGGCTCCTCTTTCGAATTTAGCGCCCGAACAGTGCTTTGTCAATTGCCACGCGACAGAGAGTGAACAGTTAGTCGGATAATTTTCAGTTGTGCAGAAATACCAGCAAAATTTTTAGATTTTGTAGAAACGATTTGAAATACTTTATTAGCTGTTTTAGGACAAAAAAGCATCTAGCCATATCCAAACAGTTGCTGAGAAGAAAGACGAGTTTCGGGGCCCTATGCGAAAATGGCAACGTGAAAAATTCTTTGTCGCCAGATGGAGTGCACGCAGCCTTGGTCGTAAGATAGTTTTTTATAAGTATATCGAAATGCAAAAATGGGTTTACTTTTTGATTGGGTTTACGAAGTTTGTTGTTTACCTGAATTGAATACTAGTGGGAATAACTGGGCAGTGTTTCATTATCCTATAATACCCAATGTTAAGTACGGAATATCCGCAATGTACAGGGTGGCTGATGAATTTTGCTACATTAAGAAACTCAAATAACTTTTTTTTTAGTGTATGGAATTCATTTATTTTTTTTTCAAGTTGAAGGTCATTAAATTTTATTAAATGTAGCTTAACTAGTTTTAAAAATAATTGAATTTAAATGCCCCCCATGCTCGTTGACACAAGTGCGCCATCTTAGTAAAAAGTTGTTCATTGCTGCTTTGAGAGTTGCGACAGGAATAGCCGCAATTGTTGCCCGAATGGATTGTTTTAGTTCATCCAAATTTGTTGGCTTTGTTTTATAAACTTCTTGTTTACATAAACCCCACAAGAAAAAGTCAGGTGCAGTAAGGTCAGGCGACCTGGGGGGCCAACGAAATTCGGAGTTTCTTGAAATCAGTTTATTGGGAAATTTTCGTCGCAACTCTGTCATAACAGTCTGGGCTATGTGAGACGTTGCCCCATCTTGTTGAAACCACACAGAGTTGAAAGGAATTCTCTTGCGGCGTAGTTCTGGATAGAAAAATTCTTTCAGCATTTTCAAATAACGGTCTCCAGTAACCGTAACGGTGTGACCATTTTCTTCAAAAAAATAAGGCCCGACAATACAGCGTGAAGAAACCGCACACCACACTGTCACGCGAAGAGGATGCAATTCCGTCTCGTGGAGTATCTGTGGGTTAGAAGTACTCCATATTCGACAATTTTGTTTGTTCACATTGCCGTTTAAATCGAAATGGGCCTCATCAGACATGAAAAGGCAGTTTAACATGTTTTGGTCTTCTTCCACCATTTGCAGGATCTTCTGGCAAAATTCCAAGCGAATCGGCAAGTCTGCTGCATTCAGTTTGTTAACCATTTGAATTTTGTAGGGAAATAAGTCTAAATCTTTGTGCATTATTGTTTGCAAAGACTGTCGGCTGACACCAAGTTGAGCAGATAAGCTTCTTGTTGAAACCCTTGGATTGCTTTGTATAGCTGCAGCTACAGCAGCGATCGTTTTCTCCATCCGAACTGGTGGGTTTCGATGATAAGGCCTTCTTGCGACTGTTCCTTGCTCAGCAAAATTATTCACCAGTCTCATTATGGTCCATCTGCTCGGGGGATCGCCGTCAAACATCCGCCTGTACTCTCTCTGTACCAAAACTACGGACTCCAGTGCGTGATAGCGGCGGACTATCCAAATTCTTGTTTGCGTGTCCCAGTTATCCATTTTAATAAATTTTAAAGATCAATCTGCAAATTAAAACAAAAATGGAACAGATAACTTAAAAAGAAAAAAAGTTATTCAATTTTTTTTGATAGCGGCTTTCATCAGCCACCCTGTTTTTAAGTGTTTAAGTTCAATGGCTCAGGAATGAGGCTCTAATTACTAAAGGCAGTTATCTTATAAACCAGCACTTAATACTTTTTAGCCAAAATATAATATATGAATACTAGGAGATCTTTGGTAGCTGACTTTCGAACGCTTTTTTTTTTTGTGGCGATGAGATAGGGTTTAGAATGCTTTCATACTTACAAGGACTGTCGTCTTTCTCTTCTGGATGTTTTCTCTATCGAGGAACTACGGTAGTATTGCATGGTGTGAAGATCCAAGTAAGCGTTCTGATAAAGACTGCCTCTTCTATTCTCACTGCATTCAGGGCCGCCAGGTTTGGATCCAGTATCCTACTGTTGGCTCATCGTCTAATGCATCATGCTCTTTCTTGCTCTTCATCGAGGTCAAAAAGCTACCGAAGCAGCCCGGGTACCGAAAGGGTGCCTCACGAACTCAACGAAAAAAACAAAGAAAGTCGCATTCAAAGTTATTTTCAGCATCTCGCCTGCCATCGAGCAACACGCGGTCATAAACAGCGCATTTTGTACCGAATCGTCATGGAGGATGAGAAGTAATACCTATACATCAATATGAAGGAAATAAAGGAGTAGGTGGCTCCTGAAAATACACCAAATCCGAGAGTTAAGGCGAGTCTTTAGTCAAAGAAGGTAATTATATGTGTTTGGTGGGACTAGAAGCGCATGGTGCACGGGAAAATGCTCAAAAATAATGCCACGGTGAATAAGAAGCTCTACACTGCCCAGCTAGAAGAAAAAAGTCAACTGAAAGTTCAAGTCAATGTAGCTGTTTTGCTATGAAAAAGTGTGTTTTTCGGCATCCGTAAGGCATTGCAAACTCCGAAAATCCCAAAATTGTAGGCAAAATAATCTCGGGATTTTCGAATTTGAAAATACCGATATCATCCCTAATAACCAGTGAGCAAACTAAGGCTATACCTGACTAAATAGTAATATTTTTCCTACAAAATGGGTACCCTACAAAAATTCACCCATCCAAGGCTCTTTGTCGCTTTCAAGTCCCCATTCTAGCCTGAGTTTGCCAACTCAGAAGTTATAAACTTGGACGACCTCAAGCTGAAACACATTTACTTCTAGCCAATTTGTCGCCGACCAAGTTTAATTTCGCCTCCGACACGCTACCCAGCACATCAATTTTCGAATCAATATAGTATATCTTAACAGCCTTCGACGCAAATATCTGATTTGGCAAGACTTTTATGGCCACTTTATTATCTAAAAAAATAATTTAGAAAACACCTATACAACCCATATCAAAACTGCAGGATTCTTGGCTTGAAAAACCTCAAGCCATTTCCCTCATGGGTGCAGAACTTCATACTTATCCATATATATTTCCTACAGTTCCCTAAATCATCTTGTAATTCATCTGTGTACTAATTTATATATCTCGAGTAAAATGCATATACGTTTTTTCCACGCTTTTCAAGATTAATTTTGACCTCAAATCTTTTTTCGAAATAGTTTTCCCTAGTTATGGAGTCACTAATTCTGCGTCTTTTCAGCATAATCACCATTCGGGATATGTCTCTACTATAACTGTAAAAATACAAAGTGAGGTTTACAACTCCGCGCTTGGACTCAGTGCTTATTTGAGCGGGAGATAAACAAATCTTTGTTACTTTTTAGCCTAGGTATGGTAATTTACGCGGCGCCCGCGGCGGCCGTAGCCGAATGGGTTAGAGCGTGATTACCATTCGGAATTCACAGAGATGTCGTTGGTGCGAATCTCAGTGAAAGTGAAATTAATAAAAACATTTTTCTAATAGCGGTCGCCCCTCGGCAGGCAATGGCAAACCTCCGTGTGTATTTCTGCCATGAAAAAGCTCCTCATAAAAATATCTGTCGTTCGGAGTCGGCGTGGAACAACATCAAGACGCACACCACAAATAGGAGGAGGAGCTCGGCCAAACACCAAACAGAAGTATGCGCGCCAATTATTTGTGTATGGTAATTTATCACTGCTCGAATTGATCGTATTTTTCAGCTAGTCAGCCCTCTAAGTCACCAAAATTTCGTATAAGACTTCCTCGGGTTTTCTGAGAATGGAGATCAAGTTCCGCGGATCAGATCGCCCTGGGACATCAAGCCTGTGTTAGTGTTTATTAAATGCAAAGAGTGAAATCTAGAATCTCTTGCCTAAAATATACATTAAACGAGGTTTTACATTTTTAAATTTGTTTTACAACTGTCGTTATTTTTTCGTGTTTTGAAGATTATGCGCCGATGGCATGCGCCCTGCCCACTTACCGAACTAAAGAGTGCATTTTCCGGAAAACATTGACAGGAGTTCATAAAAAGGTAACAATTTTTGTTATTCATAAAGCAGCGGTGCTAGAAATAAGACACATTACTATACACGGAAGGCTAGACGAAACACTTGGTGAGAATTCTTACTGAAGACTGACTTCCAAAATACAAGTAATTTTCCTCAATTTATGAACTCCTTTCGGCCATAAGCGCTATAGTAAAATTTCAAAATTAATAGTCTTGACCACGCTTTCCTCCAATTTTTTCCGTGCGTCTACTCCAAAATGGAGGCATATAATTTTGTATGCTCTTTCCAAATTGCAAACTTGTTTTTTATGAGAAGCTTTTCATAACAGAAGTACGCTCATTTATACTTTGAAAGATGAACGCCTATGACTATTGACCTCTATGATCACGGGGTAAACTCTTCTAAGAAGCAGCTTGTCTAAGCTAACTCCAAACATTAAGAACTAATATAATAAATCCATAATTTAAAAGTGATCTAAAATAAAGGTGTGCAAGGCATTTGCCTCGATCTGAAAGCCCAACAAACAGGTATGATGACCGGTAACCACGGGACTGTTTCTGCTATGGAGGCTTTTATGCTTAAGAGGCTTCGGTGAACTCTGTCAATGAGAATAATATAAATCTCTGCGAGAAGTTTTTGTTGGGTTCTTACCGCAGAAATCACAAGGGCAGACACGGACTGGAAGCTCAGTTCCCACCTAATCACTAGAGAAGACATTTCTTTGACTTAATCTCCTAACAAGTATGACAATCGAGTATTCTGATGGACGATCCACAGGTCCTTAATGAAGCTTAAAAATCTCATCCCATAAGTATCCTAATCGGAATTGAATTGCCACCCATCGCTAATAGGGACTCGAGTTGTCTCGTTAAAGTCGCGTGACACTGATGAATATTATTTTTTTTGAAGCCAATTTGGCTGAGTTCAACAAAGCGCACCAGCTTTTCATACCCTGTGCTAACTGAAGTCTTTTGACACACCAACAGAATCCAAGTCCTTCTCTCTCCACTTGATTTACCCAACGCACGGGAGCTCCTTGCTATTTCTCTACTCCTACCAGCAGGAAGCGCATCGAACATATACCAGATATTCTAGCGCGGTTTAACTCCATTCTATGTGTATGAAGGATAGACACCTACATACCAACCAATGCTGATAGCTGATATGTACGATACCAACTGCCTCTTCACACACCAACGCAAACAAACTCAGTTAATATTTCTCTTCCTCTGGTCTGCACCCGTCGAAACGGTATGTCTTCTGGCCTGCCATTAGATGACCTCAATAACAAAACTTTTTGAAATACCGACAAAGGCAGTGTTTAGTAAGGCCTCTACTGCAACAAAAGCAACATGCTGACCGCCATTTCCGTTTGCTGAAAGGTACATAACTTTTAATGCAAACTGATTAAAAATGTCCCAATATATTTCATAAAAGCCGTATTGCATTTTCAAAGCGAGCCATTCAATTCTAATGAGACTTTATCAAAGCTATTTAATATGTGAAAAATTGAATAATTCAAAACATGTGTAAATTCCCCATGATTCTTACGAATTGTTACACACTACACGCTTCTATAAACGTAGAAATATTTGCGAAATAACGTATTTGAACTAAAATAGCTGAAATTGCAAAAGCGGTTGCCGCGCAAGTTCTAATAGGAAATGCAAACAAATACATGCCTACACACACACACATACACCGCCATGTAGGCATATTACTGCATAAAATTTCGTATGCAAGGCAAACCGGAATGAAAATTTGCAACGCCTAGTTAGGCGGGAAATTCTATGACAACTACAACAATAGTAACAACACAACAACCCTACTGCTCTACAAGCGTGACTGAAAGTACTCGTATGTGTGTTTGTATGTATAGGGGATGTTAATAGGGACTGGACGATGTTGACAACCTATGGCTTTCTCTTTAGTCACTGTTAGCAAATCCCCATGGCAGAAACACCATAGAGCAGTATATGAATTTGCTAAAACTTTATAATTAAAAGGAGTTTTGAAGAGTACTGTAGTTTTGGCTGAAAAATCATCTTTAGCGGCGAGGCGCATCTTGAATGAATGGCTATAATTAACAAGAAAAAGTTTTCGGATATGGGTCGACTCTAGAGCACACGAGGTGAAAACAGCGATTTCATGCCCATGTAAGTGGTCGAAACACTTTTGATATCATCCTCAATTCTTCTAAAAATTGTAGCCCGGAATATGGTATAGTAAGAGTTAAACTGAAAAAATGTTGATGGGAATGTACGAGGTGTGTTCAAAAAGCATCGCGAATTTTGGGTTTTTTTTCAAAAATTACTTATTTATTTATTCATAACTATTTTGTCTCCTTCAAAGTAATTCCCATGAGATATTATGCACTCGTGTCAACGTTTTCTTCAATCTTCGAAGCACGTCAAAAAATCTTTTTTTTTTTATCTTGTTCAGCTCCTCCTTCGATGCCGTCTTTATCCCGTCAATCGTCGCGTAGCGTCGTCCTTTCATGGGCTCTTCAGTTTCGGGTATAAGAAAAAGTCACAGGGGGCCAGATCTGGGGAATACGGTGGTTGTGGCATCATTAGTGTGTTATTTTTGACCAAAAAGTCGCGCACAAGCAACGATATGTGAGCAAAGGCGTTATCGTGATGCAAGAGCCAATTTTTGTTTTTTAAAAAATCCGTGCGTTTCTGGCGGATCGCTTCGCGCAAATTGCGCATAACTTGCAGGTACTATTCCTTATTGACCGTTTTACGCTGTAGCAAGAACTCATGATGCACAATGCCCCTGCAATTGAAGAAAACGGCCATCAAAACTGTACCATTTGACAGAACTTGGTTCGCTTTTTTCGGTCTTGGTAGGTGCGGCAGCTTCCATAGTGATGACTGAGCTTTGATTTCCACGTCATAACCATAAACCCACGATTCGTCACCCTCTGGAGAAAATTTGGGTCCCCTCGGATAGAGTCCAACATCTCATTGTTCATGCGATGCTGCTTTTGGTCGAAATTGAGCAGTTTTGGTACGAATTTTGCGGCGACCTGTCTCATGCGCAAATCATTTAAGGGGCCGGGGGTAAGGGTTTGCACTTTCAAAAAATCGATTTTGTTTGTGTTATCTGATAGTTTAACATTTCGAGAATATATTTCCGAAATTCTAAGCTGATCTGAGCAAAACTTTTGGAGTTATTGTCCAATTAGTCCCGCGTCTTAGCTCCGACAGGTGCGAGCGTTCGGGAAGATAGCGCGTTTTTCTCAAAACTACTTTTTTAAAAGTCGGTGATCACTGCCATTTAAAAACAACTTGACCGATTCATTCCAAACTTGGCACACATTTTGTTCATATAAAATGCCTCCCCCAACTTTTAGTTTTTTTTTTTTTTGACATGAAGGGGGTTTCAAGCCCTAAAAAATAGCGGAAATTTTCGTTGAAAATAGAAGTTTTCACTTTAGACCATCGCCAAAAATTTTTAAACGAAGAAAAAAATAAGCGGACAACGTTGGGGGGCAGATTTGATGATACTTTGACTAAATTTGAATTGGTTTTGGTTTCAGATAATTTCCGATCGAGATACAGTGATCACTGCAAACAGTTTTTTTTCAAGACGTTCCCGGACATGGTCTGTCACCGGTTTATTTTTAAGTATTTCCGCATGAAAAAATTACAGAATATAGTTAAAAGTAGCTTAATAATGTACAAATAAATTTGCTCAATCCATATTTAAGAAAAAAATCCCCAAAAAGTAGTTTTTTTTCCGCTGAAACCCTTAAAAAACAGGAATGGCACGAGCCAATCGATATTTCTAGGTTCTCAACAACTTCCCTAACGGTGATTCGACGATTAGCCAATAGCATTTTCTTCACTTCCTCAATTTTATCGTCTGTTGTTGAAGTGCTCGGGCCTCCGGCACGCTTTTCGTCGTTCACATCTTCTCGGCCTTCTGAGAACATTTTGTACCACCGATAAACGTTGCTTTCACAGTCAATATTCGGAATGCATCCGCGCACTTAATTTCGTTTTTCACACAAAATTTGATACAAGTTCTTTGAGCCATATTTTTGAATAAGCAAGGCAGCTGTCAACAATTAACTGAACATTCAAAATCGCCGAACTCGTCGGCATGAGTGAGAAACATGAGTACCAACATATCGCCAGAAAAAAATGGAAATTCGAATATACATAACCAGCGAAAATTAAAAAAAATAGCAATACTTTTTGAAGACACCTCGTATATATTTTAATTTGCAGTTTTTTTCAATAAAGATAATTTGGGTATAGACTCTTTTAAATTATATTTTTAATTTTAACATTTATTGTATATAAATTTTTCTTTCTTTTTGTACTTCTTTATATGTTGTAAAATATACTTGTTAAACATTTCTTCCGAAACATTTTTGTCCTCTTTGTAAAAAAATTTGAAGATGTTTTCAAAAAAAAAAACATACTGTTTTTTGGAAAAATTTTTTTTTCAAATATATTTAATTCTTTAAAACTATACGACGGGTGCCTTTTATATTTCGGGATTAGAGAACAAAAACAAATTTTAATCATCGAAAATAACTTTATTGTCTTTAAAAATATTCTCCATGAAGATCTATACACTTTTGCATGCGTTTGAACCAATTGTCGAAGCACTTTTGCCACTCTGAATGAGGTACCTCCAAAGCATGCATTCTGAATGCCGCAACCGCTTCTTCAGGTAGCGAAAAACGTTGACCTCTCAGTTTGTTTTTTACGTATGGGAATAAAAAGAAGTCATTCGGACAGGACGAGTCGATGTTTTGGGTGCTCCAAAATGCAGTTGTTTGAGCCGATCTGTGAGAGCTCGCATCGTCCTGGTGAAGAGTGATCCGTCTTTTGCAATTGGTTTTCCTAATTTCTTGGAAGACAACTGACAAACAAATGGTTGTGTACCACTCAGAATTTACTGTTCTGCGTTGTTCTAGTGGTGCGGTTGCGACATGCCCAGTTTTTCTGAAAAAACAGGGACCATTTGCTTGGAAGTGCTTCGTGCCCGAAAAACTTTTGACTATACAAAAAAACCACAAACCAAAACCATACAGTCGACTGCTGTTTACTTTCGGGCAAATACGCGTAAATCCATGATTCATCACCTGTCACGATGTCATAGACTTGTTTCGAAGCCCCGCGATCGAATTTTTTGAGCATTTCCTTCGACCAATCGACACGAGCCTTTTTTTGAGCGATTGACAAATTGTGTGGGATCCAACGCGAACAAATTTTTTCACAGTCAAATGTTTATGCAATATTGAATGTATGCTGGTCCCACTAATGCTTAAGATTGTCTCAATCTCACGATAGGTCACATGACGATCTTGCAATATCAGTTCGCGCACAGCATCAATGGTTTTAGACCATTTCGTCCGCATCGGAGTGCCACATAGACCGCAAGTTGGGTCCGTTGTGTTGTCCTAGATCTCATTATGTTATATGATTTCCCCACCTAACCGAGATTTTTATTGTAGATTTTGGTCAAAGATATTAATTCGTTTCGAGAATTTGATGAGAGATCCGATTTTCAGGTTCGAGAGTACTGAAAGATTGTCAATTGTTGGAGAGCCTAGAAGAGCGAGTCGTCTTCTGGCTAGACCGGGACAGTTGCACAGCAAATGTCTGCTCGATACTTCCTCATCTTCGCCCTCGCAGTATCTGCACAGGTCGTTTTGAGGAACCCCGAGCCGACGTGCGTGAGTGCCCAAAAGGCAGTGGCCGGTGATAAGAGATATTTTATGCCTTAGTTCGTGTTTCGAAAGACTTATAAGGGTTTTTGTCTGTTTCAGATTGTAAGATGGCCAGATTTGTCTGGTCGTAACGCAAGTAGTTTCCACTCGCCACCTCCATTCAGCAATGCTGTGAAATTCTCGATCAATGAGCATTTTACATGTTGAGAGCGGAATGTGGATTGTGAGTAAGTTACTAACATTTGATTGCGCAGCTCCAGCTCTTGCAGCTCATCAGCTTTGCAGTTATCTTCGAATCCACTGTGACCCGGTATCCAGATAACTTGGACAGAATTCTGAACACTTATCTCGTTAAGAGATAAGAGACAGGATCGAACCACGTCTGAGTGGGTATAAGAGGAGCTGAGTGCTCGAACGGCCGCTTGACTGTCAGTGAAAAAGCGGATATCCTCAAGTGATATTCTATCTTCTAAGGTAGTTTTCGCAGCATACCAGATAGCGCATACTTCCGCTTGGAATACACTACAGTAGTCGGGTAATCTGAATGATAATTAGATTGATGTGAGGGGAATTGGAAAATATTCCAAATCCCACATTACCGTCTTGTTTTGAACCATCTGTATATATAATCAGAGGGCCATCGATTTCGGTTAGATTTGTCTTCCATTCTTCCCTAGTTGGGAGTGAACAGGAGAATAGCAAGGGTGGTGATGGAAGACTTACATAATAGTCTATGTCGGAAGAGATAACAGTGTTCCTGTTCAGTATGGCCGAATGGCCAAGATACTTTTTCCATTTCGATATGGCATTCATGCGTGTCGCTGCTTTCGCTGCAATCGCTTTGCCAGCCAGATCGATAGGGAACAAGTGAAGCAACGTGTTTAGAGCCTTAGTAGGTGTTGTACTTAAGCATCCTGTTATCAGGAGGCAGGCTGTTCTTTGAACTCGCTCAATTGAGGCTACTCTACACCCCAGGTTTTGCATATAGCTTTCTTACAAGTATAGAGAGCTATGAAAGCTTTTTTACATCTGTTTTCGAAGTTCAATTTCCAACTCAACTTATTTAAGTTACTAATTTATTAAATTTTTCAATTTATTTTTTCTTTAGTTTATAACATTTTTTAATTTTTTAGCTTAGTTGTTTAATGTATAAATTCTTTTAAAAAATTTTTTCAGTTTATTTCTTACTAAATTTATTGCATTTTGTTTAAGTTTGGAGTTTACTTATTAAATGTATTAATGTTTCTAGCTAATTTTTGCTGAAATTTTTTAATTCACTGATTAACTTATTAAATTTTTAAATTTTAATTTTTCGGTTCTCTTATTAAATTTATTAAATGTTCCTTAAAAACTTTTTAGTTCAACTTTTCTTAAATTTATAAATTTTTTTTAATTCTTAATTCATTAATAAAAATTTTATCAAAATTTTTTCAGTTTTCTCTTAATTAAATTTATTAAATAGTTTTTAAGATTTTAGTTCTCAACAAAGTTTAATACATTTTTTTTAATATTGTTCAGTGTACTTCTTATTAAACTTATGTCTTTTTTAACTTTTCCCTTTGCTTTTTAAATTTATGAAATATTTATCTAAAATTTTGCAGTTTACTTTTTTTTTAATTTTTTATATTTTGTGTTTATTTTTTCAGTTCACTTATTAAATTTATGAAACTTTTCCAAATTTATCAGTTTACTTTTTATTAAATTTGCTATAATTTTCAAGTTCTCTTATTAAGTTTATTCAATTTTTTCCTTAATTTTTCTTTATTTAAAGTATGTTTTTTTTTTATTTTCAGCACTAATTAAATTCATAAAATTTTTCTCTAAACTTACTTCTTACTAAATGTATGCCTTTTTAATTTTTCGCTTCACTTATCAGTTTCCTTCTTAAAAAAAAAATAAATAATTGGCGCGAACACTTCTGTTAGGTGTTTGGCCGAGCTCCTCCTCCTATTTGTGGTGTGCGTCTTGATGTTGTTCCACAAATGGAGGGACCTACAGTTTCAAGCCGACTCCGAACGTACTTCTTATTATATTATTTATTAAAGATAGAAGAAAAAATTTTCAGGTTACTTATTATTATCCTCCTGTTCACCAATTTTTATAAGTATAAGAATTGACGACCATGTTCAAAATACTTGGCCTCCTTGACATGAAATCGCTCAAGTGGCAATGCGTCTACCAAAATTTAGTGTTTGGGGTAGATTTCCGCCTATTCAGGGTTTTAAGCAACAGTCCACCGGTGGCCAAAAAGTCAAAATAACCCAGACGATTGCTTAATTTCAGCCGGTTTTTCGCAAAAGACACGCGGAAAATTATACCTACCTCGCGGATCCGTGCTATCATCCAAAGCCGAGGCATACTTGCATTCGCCCATAAGTAATGACATACGACAGTCTTCAAATAAAACCAAAATATTTCGTTAATGCCTATTTACGCTGGAATATCAACACGCCCCTATTGAAAGCCCCTTTGGTGTGTATGCATATTGTAGTCAGCGCAAAAAATAGCAACGCCAGCAATTTATAAACAACAATGCCGTGGCAAACAATAACCGTGGCCATTGTAAAACAGTTCGTATATTTGCAAATGTTCATTTGTTAGCGTATTTTCTATATTTAAAAGCGCTTTTTTTGTTGCTTGCTTGCGCTCGCCTCTGTGCCTGCGTGCCTGTGCTTGTGTGTGCTTTTGGGTAGTGGTGTATCGTGTTAGCGCCCTGGCGCGTTGCACCGTCTAAAAACAAAAACTAATTTTAGAACCTGTCTACGTATGAAACAAGTTTATCAGTCAAAACTATCACAAGTCACAACAACTCACGCCAACGGCGTCTCATTCCTTTTCCTGTTTTGCCACAATTCGTTGCGCTTTTTGTGAATTTTGTGCATTTGTGCCTTCTGCCATTTAGAATAGTTGGCTGAATATTGTCTTGGCGGCACAACGCAAGGATAACATGCTGTATAAGTAACACTCTACACGCTGTGTTGATGTTTTGCATTGCTATTGCTTTTTTCGTTTTTTTCTTTTTAAGGTGAATGTGACTACTTGCACATGCGAGTAGTTGGTGCTGCAAGCTGATAGTTGGCACACAGTATTTTACATGCATTATGTCTAAGTCAAGAGGAAATATTATAAAATGAATAGATGATAGAAAGTTTAGAAACTTTTAGAAGCAGCGATGACAGTTTCAACGATCAAAATTTAATGCTGAATGTTAAATTTTTTAAACAAATGTATGCACTCGTATAAATTTATGTATGTATGTGTATGTGCCATAAACAATATGCTCTGGAGTCGTGTATTGTACAAAGAGAATAGCAGAGGAAACTTCACTGTGTGAAAAAGAATATTTTATTTGGGCACAAATAAATAGAATTGTATGTAGATATGCTCAAAAAAAAAAATAGACTCAGCACAAATTCATAGTCAGCGTCTTAATTTTATCTGCCAGTATTGAATAATTGGCCACCTCTAAAATTACCTTAGCAAATACGGAAATGATTTTATAAAAAGAATGCAAAATATTTACGTAGTACGGCACTCGCCGAAGATGAGTGGGTTAGTGCGAGGTTGCCATTCTTTAGGGCCCAAGTTCGAATCTCCAGTCATGAAGCAGCAAATGGTAAAAAAAGCACTTTCGGTCGCCCCTCAGTAGGCAATGATAAACGTTCGAGTGAATTTTTGCCATGAAAAAGCTTGTCATAAAAAACTATCTGCTTCTCAAGGCGCTCAATACAAATGGGAGTGGAAGCTCAGCTAAACAACCAGCAGACGATGTATGCTTTAATTATCTATTTATATATAATTTAATATAAGCAAACAAGTCTTTAAAAATATGGTTTCGCAAACCAACGGCTTTGGAAATATATTAGTTATTCTTTGTTTTAGCTTCTTTTGTAACTTGGATATCCTCATCATAGTTGGCTGATGCTTTGCGATCAAACAACCACCGTATTTAAGGATTTAGCCACTGTGATTTTTCCCTTTTCCCAAAACTTAAATTGCCACTCTACGCATGCCGCTTTGAGTCAATAGAGACTATTAAGGAGAATTCGCTGAAAGAGCTTAAGAAGATCTCTTCAAACGCGTTTAAAAGGTGCTTTGATGACTGGAGTAAGCATTGGCATATGTGTATTGCCTCGAAAGGAGCCTCTTTTGAAGGCAACAAACTAAATTTTGATGAGTAAGCAATTATTTTGCGGTTTATGGAACAATTCCCGGAACTATTTTGACAGAATGTTTGTGTTCAAACCCATTAACAAGCATTTTGCAGAACATAATAGTTCGAGAATTTGAATTGCATTAGATGTGTAGGAAAGATCACAGCAACTCATGTAGTTTGTGTGACCAATCCCCCATATATCTTGCTCTTAAATATGGTTCCTTAGCGAAAAAAATAAATAAACATCTCAGTCTGATATGGCTGAAAGGAAGACACATATGGCTCAGCCTAGTATAACTGGACCCAGGGCTCATTGCGTGAACTTTGTTTGTGTGAGGTATTGCGATGAGCAGCCTCGGTAGTCTAGCGCAAGTGCACTAGCCTGACGTACCTACTTTCCTAGTTTCTATAAAAAAAAAAAATAAAAAAAATTCCTCAACCCCAATAACCTTATCCTTATCCAATCCTTACTCCCGCACAAAGAGTCAGCGAATTACTTGCATCGTAGCTGCTAAAACAAGCAAAAAAATAAAGGAAGAAAAAAACACAGTTATACATTGCATCAGTTGCGCCAGCAAGAGCAAGCAAGCAAACGCGGTAATAGCACAGACACACCAAATTTAGCGAAGTCCTCAACCATCTGTGCGATCCTTCTGCCAGAAAAATGTAAAACACAGATGGCGCTTCAAGCAGTAAGAAGGCGTTGTTGCTAAGCAACGTCAGGTGGGCATTCCCACTAGTTAGGACTGGTAGCGGCAGGCTAATCTCCTACCCTGCCAGAAATCAAATAGATAAACGAAACCAACGCAAGACTGAGTCTTGTCGAGGCCCTATGCTCCTGAGTGGAGTGAACAAAAAAAAGGGCATTTGTAATGTATATAACTGTAAGAAATTTCATTATCTAGGCTATTGTTGTTCCAGAGAAAAGTTATATGAAGATTTCAGTTCGTATGCAAGGTGCCACGCCCGTTTTTCTAATACCAACCACTTTTCACTATAAAGCAGATATTGCCAATTTGATTTTTCTAATAGGGGTCGCCCCTCGACAAGCAATGGCAAACCTCCGAGTGTATTTCTGCCATGAAAAAGCTCCTCATAAAACTATATGCCGTTCGGAGTCGGCTTAAAACTGTAGGTCCATCCATTTGCGGAACAACATCAAGTCGCACACCACAAATAGGAGGAGGAGCTCGGCCAAACACCCAAAAAGGGTGGTCGCGCCAATTATATATATATGTGTATATATATATATATCAAATTTCACTATTTTAGCTTTGGTGGTTCCAAGGAAAAGCGATTTGCAAATTTCAGTTTGTAGGGGAGGTAATACGCCCACTTTTCTAATACACAACACTTTCCAGTATACATACTATATACAATTTATGCATTCATGTCAAGCTTTAGTTACCTAGTTCAATTGGTTTTAAAGAAAATTTTTCTTTTCATATTTTGGTCCATACTTCAGATGAGTTTTATCATTTCTGCACGAAAGAAATTCATTTTATTTAAATCCATTTATGTTTCATTGAGATAAGGTGAACGATACACTCACATATGGGGCTTAAATATTTTAGTGTGGCCTATTTATAAGTATATAATAATGCTGATGATGATGGTTCAATTATAATTTAATTTGTCGATACTCGTATGGCATGTGTCCAATGTATTTACGAAGCTCTAGAACAAAACTTAATCTAGTTTTTTACATTTCATGAGACATATTGGTATTTTGGAAACACATTTTAAAGTTTTTGACACATTGATGCACGCATCTAATAGTTGTACAACGTACAACCAATGTAAGTGTACGTGGCGTATGAGTAATATTTTGTGTGTGAGAGCTCAAAGTTTAGTTACATACAAACTATCACATATGCAATTAATGAAAACAAAATAAGACATACCGTAAGAACGCATACAAACATGCATTTGTCCGCATACACGCATACATTCATTCATGCAAATGCCGCCCATAAGCAAATGCAAAACCAAACTCACATACCAGCCAGCGGTTATGCAAACACAAACACACACCCACAGGCACACAGGCACACTCACAAACACAAACAATCTCAAACACTGGCGCAAAATACTTGTAAACATTCTTCAGCACAAATAACCGCATACAAAAGCACGCTTTTAAATACTTCAACTAACATAGCTGGCAGGTTAACCGGCAGGTACTATTCGACGCTTCTACGAGTAGGAAACGCACGAACGAACGAACGAACAAAATATTCTTTGGCCCACATTCTTAACTTTCACAAAAATAAACAGACAAGCAAACGCATGCAGATACTTGAAATTCCAGCACTAGCGCCGCCATCTGCACAAGTAGGTGGCAGGAGGAATACCGGTTGGTTAGACTACGGAGAACTCAACGGTTGTCGGTTGTTGATGGTGATGAGGGAGGATGATATTGGTGTTGTTGATTATGTTGGTGTAGATTTCGATGCCTAAGTGTTGCTTTTGTTTTTCATTATCTTGGCATTTGTTACTGTGGTTGTTGTTGTTGTTGCTGTTGCTGTTGCTGTTGCTGTTGCTATTTTCTTTCACTTCAGGCAAGAAACTTTTAACATAAATTTTATGCATAATGAATAAATTATTATGCAAGTGTACTATACAAGCACATACACACCCACACGCACACACTTATACTGGCAGTCAAAAGTGCTTTTTGCAATGCGCATATTTTCTTCTATAAACTACTTGTCATAAATACTCATGCATTCATTCATACATACACAGAAGCACACGCATGCATATGTACCTACGTAGATGAGAAGTTTTTTAGAGTAAGTTGCTCTTCTAAGCGCATATTTGTAAGTGTATACTTCCACGACTGGTTCACGCAAAATATTTATCAACAAAATTTCTTCCTCATTTTAGAATTGTGCAGCGGTAACGGAAGGCGGCTTACTTTATTATTGACAAATGCATTTATGTATAAGAAGTGATCAGTATTGGCATGTGATAGACATGCGGCATGAAAACTAGAGCTGGAAATTTTTATTAAATTTGAAAAAAAAACCAAAAAAATGTGGCACGTCAAGCTGCTTAAAGCTATGTGAGTTCTGAACGCAAATGCTGTTTAACCCGGCGAGCGTAAGGTTAATATTTATTACATTGAGCGTAAGCTGGGTGTAACAAACCCATATATTGAGCTAGATATTTTAATGTGTTCATAATATTTTTATATGTTTTTATTTACTAGTACAATTATGTAATAACCCAAGAACTGATTGGGAAGGAAAAATAAAGCAAACAAATATTTTTAAATCTTTATTTATAAAATTAACAAAAATATTTTCTTTCATTTAAACAAAGTGTAACACTTAGTATTATAATTTTATAAAAAAAAGAAACTAAAAAAGAACAAAACGAATAGCTTTTACTTCTAGCTTATAAAATTAGGAAACATATGAGATCAAAACTTTTACTATATAGTTATTCAGAGTTCTCGTAATCATCTTCAGTTTGAGCGCAATCTTGACACGTGAAAACAGCATGTTCCATACATAAATAGCGATTGCATTTATAACAAGTGTGTTTAGTCTTGCGATCTTTTTTAGTAGGGCATATTTGACATCTCCTGATAGGCTTAGGAACTTTATTTGGAGGTCGTTGTGAGTGTGAGGGTTCATCCACTTGGTCCAGAATTCGTTTGCGAAGCTCTCGGGGTAAATGCTGATTTTCCTTTCTGTTTTGTAAATGTTCTGAAACCAATCCAATACCCAGGTCTCTAAGAAAATTTCGGCGTGACAAATTGCTACTATTATTGGACTTGTAAACTATTATGCTATTTATACCAGCCATGTTCAAAACTGCATAGAAAATCACCATTGGCCAGCGCTTTGTATTTCGCGAAACATCGTAGTTGGTGCACAGCTCATCTACAACATCAACGCCTCCCTTGGTCTGATTATAAAAAATAATCATTTCTGGTTTTTGTGTGCCATTAGTATCAGCAACAACGCTATCATCGTGATGTAATGTTGACATCAACAAAACAACCTTGTTTTTTTTTGGCACATGGGACAATAAAGATATATCCTTTTGAAATCCAAACACTGTGCTGGGGATCTCTCGGTTACGCGTTTGGAGCATCTGACTTGGAATCTCGGGCTTATTTTTTCGAACAGTGCCTGTGCTTGTCAAACGATGTTCTTTCAATAAGTGTAACATCAACGGATAACTGGTAAACCAGTTATCAAAGGTGACATTGCGATTGGTTTTGGAAATTGGAGCCACAAGTCTGTCCACAACATCATAAGCTTTGTTACTGAGAGCGTAAGGGCCTGTTGGTTGTTTTCCTGGGTAAATTTCAAGATTGATGACGTAAAACGACTTTGCATCAACCAAGGCATATATTTTCAAGCCATATTTGTTTGGCTTATTGGGCATATACTGGCGAAAACTTCAACGGCCTCGAAACGATGGAAGTTGTTCATCTATAGTTGTATACTCAGATGGTGTATAAACAATTTGGCAATTTGCTACGAACTTCTCGAAAAAAGAACGAATGGCAGCCAAATTATCAGTAGCTTTTCTTTCGCTCCGAGTATTCTTATCATCAAACCGTAAACAGTTTTGAATAAATTGAAATCTCTTCAAAGTCATCGTTGTCCTAAAAATCTCAACCCCTGATCCATCACTTATCCACAGATCCTTCAAATTCAGCTTATTTGCTTTGAACTGTCCTGCAAGATACAAGAGACCGATAAAAGCCTTTAATTCTGACGATGACAAGTCTGCCATGATATATTTCTTTACGTGACTATTTTCACAAGCAGTTCTCTTCAGATTTATTTGACTATTTGTAATCAGTAAGAAAGAGTTTCCAACATTCAACAGCTGTCTTTGCATTTTTGCCAATATCTTTTACGCCCTGCCTTTCCCTTATAATGTTTTCTGATCTCGTACGCACGTTAGACCTTTCTGGTACACTAAACCACTTTGTACCATTCTTTCCAGTAAAATATGGTCTGTTATCATTGCTTTCACGTTCTTCAGATCCCTCAGCTTCGTTTTCTTCCTCATTCGGTAATCCTACCTCTTGTTCCGAATCACTTTCAGAGCTTCTTTGGCCAACATTATCAATTTCGAAGTCACTACCAGAATCATCACAAGAATCATCCTGATCAGCTGCTTCGAAAACCCTCAATAATCTTCTTTGGGTTTCTTCGTATGACATATTAATTATTTAGCTGAAAAAAAAAAATAAAAACTAAAATATAACGAATATAAAACAAAAAGTATTTACTCGAATTTGTAACACGAAGCGTAAGGTGGGTGAAACTTACCCGGCCGCAACTTTGACAACATCTAAACACCTCGCCAGTCGGCGGTCAACTGCGGCATGAAACACAACGAATGCCTACCTCCCCCCGCGCAGCTACTCAGACGCACAACTTATTTTGACGTACGGAATAGAAAATATCAAACGGTTTATTACAGGCTGGGTGAATTTCACCCAACCTTACGCTCGCCGGGTTAAAAAATCGAAGAGTAGTAGC
Source organism: Anastrepha ludens (assembly GCF_028408465.1). Classification (NCBI taxonomy): domain Eukaryota; kingdom Metazoa; phylum Arthropoda; class Insecta; order Diptera; family Tephritidae; genus Anastrepha; species Anastrepha ludens. The sequence goes on along the minus strand of NC_071501.1, from coordinate 78,365,725 downwards.
CAGAGCTATTTGAATCTCCCAACCCTAGAGTTTCAGTGCCGAAACTGCATAACAAAAACCCTGTTCCAATAGTCAATAGTCAATCTAGCGCCCAGGCTTCCGATAATTTATGTAGTCTGCTTTTTCCTTAGCTCACTAAGAAAGTTATTGCGGGATGTAAATTGGCATTTGTATCTAGTTCATAGAATAAAATCCATACAAAAATTCATTGTAAAGGTGTCCACATAATAAAACGAAACTTCTGAACTTTACAAGCCTTATGAGAAAGTATTTTATTTTCTTCAGGCAAATCATCTATCCCAAGTATGGTTAAAATAACTTCTTTGTAATACACATTTCACTACAGAAACGATATTTTAAGGTTCTTCACCCATAACACTGTGGGCCCAAATAGTTAAAAAAATATTACAATTTTAAAAGAGGAGCAGCTACAAAGTATTGTACCATTTGCCGATTTGTACGTAAACGTCATATATTTCTTTACATTACATTAAAATTTTCCTAATTTGGTCTAAGATTGAACTAAAATATTAAAGAAATCTTGTACAAAACTGTGAAAGACAAAGAGACAATCAGCAAATGGAACAAAATGTAAATACGAGTAACCCAGAAAAGAAAATGAAAATTACAACCTCAGCAGAAATCAGATAGCATTTAAAAAATCTTTAATGTTCAAAAGCACTGAGCTACGATCTAATAAGTGGCAAAATACTAAAAGAACTACCGGATGGAGCAATCACATATATACGACAAATATTCAACAGCATACTCAGGGCACATCAAAGATGGCTGCGAAGAGGTGTGATTTGACATCGCCTATTTCGGTAATGTGAGGTACGGTTAGAGAGACAGAGTCTTTACCAAAAAGGAAATTCGTATGGAAACCCAGCTTTTCAAGCTTCAACAACAAATTTGCTTTGCGAAAAAGTATCGAAAGGTTTAGAAAAATCAGTGCAGACAACGGCTTCTTAATGACCAGTTATAAATGATGTACTGCAAAATCTGAGTAGAATTCAGCCAGGGTGGTAACGGTGGAGCACCCATTGACAAAGCCATGTTGATGTTTATTTATTTATTTATTTTCAAAAAGTAAATAAACTACAAAGGTTCTTGCAAATTGAAACCATAACTTAGAACTAAGTACAGAGAGCACTAAAATAAAATTGAGTTTGGTAGCTTAAAAAACGCATTCTTGGATAAAGAAAAAGTAACCAAAATAGAATTCGAAATTTTGTTGAGTTCTCGTAGTGAACGCGCTAATAAGGGATTTCTTTTATAAAGAATAAATAGTCCTTCTGCTTTCGACGAACTTCAGGTTAACCAAAATGAGGCGAGAGGTAGTCGAGAAATTTAGGAAGGAAAGGGAATATTTAAGCAACACCTGTTGAATACCAAATTTGTGATGCGGTCTCCAGATGAATGCAGCATATTCAAGCTTTGGACGAACACAAAATGTATATAGTAACTTCGAAGTGTAGGAATCTGAAAATTAGTACTCTTTCGATGAAGAGAGCGCATCGTAGCATATGATTTAGATATGATAAATTTGATTTAGTTACTAAATAAAAAAGAGGCATCAACGATTACACCAAGGCCTGTCATCTCGTCAACAGACTGAAGGTGGGAGTACCAGAGATACTGTATGAAGTTCGTACTACGTTACGTAGTAATGTAATGATATTGAGCTGTAGGTAAGACCGACAACATCGTGAGTGAAATCTATTGATCTCTAGTTGTCCCCTAGAAGAATCTTCAAACCCCTTACACGAAGAGAAAACTTTTAAGTCGTCCGCGTAAAGAAAGTATTTAGAAAACGAAAAGCAGGTGTTTATATCATTAAGAAAAATGGGAAGGAGTAGATGTCCTAAGATACTCCTAGTGGCAGGTCAGAAGATGGAATAAAGAAATAGAAGAAAACAACAAATTAAATTATTAAGGGAATTGAAGAACTCAATTGAGGCCACACAGCACCTATCACTTATATTTAAATACAACCACTTCAGAAATATAGAACTCAAGCAAAACATGGCTAGCTTGCGCAATGAATGCAATGGGATACTTTAGTGCAGAGTTCGTAAATACTTATCATTGATGAGTAAAATATCCCTCACTCAGCTGATAAAAACTCAACTCAATGCATTTTGTTTTGAGTTTTTCATTTCTGCTTAAAACCAAACAAAAGAGCATCAGTTATTTTTTGAAAGAGCGAAAAAATCATTTATTAACATTCCTCTTTCGACATTCTTTTAACATGCGCTCTTTGAAAGCATCAACCGAATTGAGTGTTCGCTAGCTTATTCTCTCCTCTCAGATTATTTAAAAATGATAAACTCTCTTCAACAGTAGCAATCATTTTGTATGCTTAGTGAGTTTTCCTTGAAATCATCATTTTTCATCACTCTTTTATATTGACCCATTTTCGTACTTGAATTTCCATCGCCGTTTGTTTTTATTTATATAGCATTTTTGTGGCTAGCTTGCGTTTGCAAGTGTTTCGCGTGTGTAAAAAGTGTAAAAAATGGGCAGATTTTCTAGCTGTTTATCAAATTGAATGGAAGTTTATTCAGAAGCACAGATTTTGACGAACCGAACGACGATCAGTCTTAAATAATACAATATATTTAATCGACTTTCATTAAATTCAATGAACCTCAACTTTAAAGAATTTTCTTTTAACTTCTTTCTTTGAAATTCTTTGAAATTTTTATTTTCATATAAGTTTTATTTATTATTTATATCAAAAAAGAAATAAAGGAAATAAACTTCACTATTCTCGCAAAGTATTACTTTCATTAAATAAAGCAGAAATTGGTTAGGGTATGCTCGAAATGCATATTTCTAATTGAACAATGCAAAAAGGGACAATATTGAATATCAAATTACTTATCATTGATAAATTCATATAAACTTGAGCTCAAATAAAGAGCGCATCATTTACAAAACTCGGGGGGTGAAAACAAAGCGAATGCTCACAGAACGGCCAGCACTCTTTGTATACAAACAAATGAGTAATAAAAGTGTTTGAGGAGTTTACGCAAAATAGATCCTCTCAATGATTTACTCAGAGAATATTTTTTATGAGTTTTATTGCTTTTGGTGATAGCTTGAAAGAGTAGGAGCGAATTTTGAGCGCTCTACGCACTCTGCTTTAGTGAATTCTTTGGAAAAATTAGTGTACTTATACATACAATCAACTTGGAGCCCTAAAAAAACGTGTCAATGCAGAATTCGCTTTCGACCGCTTGGTTGGTAAGCGTAGACCGTTCAGCAACAAGGTGAGGTGAGATTAAGCTCTTAACGGAAAAATATATGTTTCGTATAGTGAAATACTCTTGAACGATTTGATAATTGTAGACAGCTTCAAGATTGTATGTTGATCAATTATATCTTCCTTATATACTGGGGTGTTCGGCCGAGCTCTTTCCTGTTGTTGCTCCACAAATGGAGCGCCATACATTTTGAAGCCGACTCCGGACGGTAGATATTTTCTTTGAGGAGCTTTTTTTCATGACAGAAATATACTCAAAGGTTTGTCATTGTCTGTCGAGGGACGATAGCTATAAGGAACAACTTTTTCTTCATTTTGGTCTTTCACCGAGACTCAAACCTATGTTCTCTCTGTGAACTCCGAGTGGAAGTCACGCACCAACCCATTCGGCTCCGGCGGCCGCCTAATTTTGTATTTATTATTGCGGCCTAATTAATTCTTTCTTAACCCATTAAATCCCAACCTTATGTAAAACAATTTTTTTTAAATGCGTTTATAAAACGTTTATTGAAATAGTGTAATTAAGCTCCTTAAAAAAAAAAACACGAAAAAAAATCAAAGAAATGCATTTTTTGGGCTGTACCCAATCGAGTACAATGGGATAATATGTAAATACATTGCCTGTATATGAAAATATGGAGTATTAAATAAAAATACACTTTCAAAGACTTCCTTGGTTATTAGTTCGGTTAACAGTATGGAAGTTTTTGAAACATTCTCTCTCCACGCAAAGGGCTACATTGCATAACTCGCAAATCCATCGAATTCTTAGGTGACACTCCCTGCACCTCAGCTGATTCGATATCCTTTTGGGAAAATGGTTATGTGAGGAACCAGCTATTGATGCCGTTGTCGATCGTTTTGAAGATATGTCCCGGATATTATAATTGCGTAAATAAAATCCCACAATTTCACGTTGGTATTGCAACAAGTTCCATTGACTCTTACTTGCCATTTTATAAAGCTTCCATGTTTACTACGCGCGAGCTTATCATTGTGGTGAAAAGAGGCCACCACCATTTCTTTCCTCTAAACTTTATATTATCAGTATTCAAAGCTTAGTCGTGGAGGTCAACTCCTCCCATTCCTGAGTTGAATTCCGCTATCAAATTCGGCTGATGGGCATTCACCTTGCGCCTCTCTTGTCTTGACCATCGTTTGACGGTATGTAAAGGTTCAATTCTATTAAAGTTTGTTCCCACTGTCACAACGCTATTGTCATTCCACGTCACAAAAAGTATTCCTGAGTCAGAAAACCTACAAAATTTGTTAGAAAACAACTATTCAAATAAATCATTATGATAAACTTACATAAAATCAAACGGGGAGACCGTTGCTTCTTTAGTAGCCTTAAATCCTTGTTCTTTCAAAATTCTAAGAAGGTCATATGACGTAAAGAAGAATCGAAAAATACGATTCCAAGGTTGGAATATCATCACGCAATATATTATCCTCTTCAATGTCCTCCTCATCTGTGTCACAGTGGGTATTTGGCGGTATAATAGTGAAGTCGAAGTGACTACGGTCGCTTGATTCAATATAGTCGGTGGCCGCAGAAAGGTTATGAAACCTCTTTCCGTAAAATTTGTTTACATCCATTACCAAATCTACATGAAATATGCACACAAAATATATATGAATGTTCCCACTGTACCCATGCGAGTACACTAGAATTTAAACCTATCGAAATGCACTTTTCCACAACTTTTTTCGTTTTTTTGTTATAAAGTATAGAAATTATATGTATTATGAATATTACAACACTGAACTTTTTCCGTGATAACTTAGATTTTGTCAAACAGAGAGCTTATTGCAAACTAAACCATGAAAAGAAGAAAAATAGCAAAGGTGCACGCAAAGACAAGTGAATAACGGATAACGGGACTCAAAAAAAAGAAGGAGAAACAAGTGTATTCCTTTTCGACATTGCTCTGTATTATAAAGTGGCGAATACATTTAAAAATTTGTAAGCGTTGGCTTTTGACGTCGTTTCGAAAAAGATGCTTCTTCTGTACTCAAGCGAGTACAATGGGATCGAATGGGTTAAAGAAGCATACTTTATGCAAAGCTTTGACTAAGCGGTGAATTTAGATACCAGTCTATAGTTTCTTACATCACTCTTACATACACAGCTGTTATACTAGTCGTAGAGAAGTTCAGCTGTTAATGCAATCTACACTTAATGAGTTAGTCTAGTGAATACAAGGGTGGGATAACTAAATATATCTGTATACAGATAAAAAACATTCCACTCAAAAAGAGTTAATACAGCAAAGGCAGCTTTTTGCTGCAAACGCCGTTCCATCTTATCTGAGGTACAAAGTTGGTTAAGAACTATTTTAAAAATTTTTTCACCCACGTACATAGTTAAAGCAGAAACTTTCAAAATTTTTACTTGAACCACAAAAACAAAAACACATACGAAAATGCTGCTCCTCATTTGTGCAACCACTTTCACTTGAAAGTGGAATGCCGCCGCCTAGAGTGCACCACACCTTACTTTGAGTGTGGGTGTGTGGCACACATTTCCACTTTCACCATTTGTTTGCTTACATTTTTAAAGCGCTGCTATAAGCTTTTAAACGACCAGGTTAAGCAAAGCTACATACGCTTGTGCTTGTGCAAGGTGTACATGTGTGTGCAAGTGTGTATATTTGTATTGGAGTGAGTATTGCATTTTGCATGCTCGACACGTTTGCCTGCATTTCCGCTCGTTTGCCTGATTAGGCACAAACGGTTGCGGCACATGCATGGCACATCGGATGGCGACAGAACATGAACGAGTCGGCTGGTCATACGGTTGGAGCGCGTACAACGAATTATTATAGAAGTTGAGGATGAGGTGTCTACAGCCCGTGTGTGTGTGTGTGCGTATGTGTGTTTGTGTCTCTGTGTTTTATTTAGTTTTTTGTTTTTTATTTTTTTTCTACTGGTAATAGCAAAGCAAACATAGCTGGCAATAGCTGGTTGAAATGCATTAGATTTCAAAGGCACTCGCGCTTGTGTGGGCATGTGAGTGTATGTGCCTGCCTTTTGGCCTTACTAGTGTGCTAACTTGCCTGTTAGCAAACTAAAGAGAAAAAAAAAATTGAAAAATAAATAGAAAAAACTTGTCATTCGTAATTCTGCGCGCTTGATTAAAAAGGAAATCCTTTCAATTTCGCACTGTGCGCTTATTTAAATAGAAATAGAAATGAAAGGAAAAAATGTGCGTTCAATTGCGTGACTACAACACGGAGGTTGAATATAGTTTTGTAGCCGGTTATCTACTTACGGAACCACTGAGATACATAGCTGGCAATACTCGTACGTACGGTTAGTTTATCTCGAATCTGCAACTCGAGGAGATTATCAAATCGTGCAGAAAAAGTTAGCTGAAAATTAAGTAGCACCCAACGCAAGTGCATAAAAGCTGCTTCCGAATGGTCTATTCTTGTTTTTCGATCATGCAGGGGCTGAAATGTATTTATAGGTAAAGGTTTAGGGGTAACAGCACTGTAACGCTGTTACAGTGTTAGAAAAGCGTTGGTTTGGAAATGAGACTCGCTTTTTTGGCGAAGGAAAAGTTTTAGGAATTTTATTTAATTTTGCGAAGAAATTGTCGACCAGACATAATTAAGATTTCTTACAGTTGACCTCTAATTCAAGTCAAAAGATCGACAGACAAATAACTTGTGAAATAATTGAATCTGTTGTTTTACTGTTTAGCGGCCTTGAGCTCACGTATGAGCTCGTACATGAACACGAAACCCGAATAATTGGAGGCCAGTTTATATGATGATAAAAAATAATTATAGTAAAAAATGTATATTAAAGCTTTTTCTATGTAAAAGTTTTTTATATTTACAATTTTTTGTTCTGAATGAAAGCTCGTAATGAGTTATTAATTGTTTTGAAATTTTATTTTATGTTTTTTTTTTCTAAAATGGCGACATTTTTGTATATTACAAAAAATAGATTTCTTTTTCAGGGTGAAATAACGCACGATAAAAAAATTAAGAAATAATTGAATTCGTTGTTTTATTGCTAAAACGGAAATAAAAATACGAAATAAAAACATGAAAACTAAATAATTGGAGGCCAAGTTACATGATGACAAAAAAATTATATTAAAAATATTTATACTAAAGTTTTCTCAATGTAATTTTTTATATATTTATAATTGTTTTTGTTTTTTAAATCACATTTGCGTATGTTAAAAAAACAATATTTTAATAAAAAAATCTAATAATTTTTTTTTTTTTGTTTTGATTTTTTTTTGTATGATGATAAAAAATGTATATTAAAAATATTTATATTAAAGCTTTTTCAATGTCAAATTTTTTGTATATATAATAGTTTTTGTTTATTTAAATGACATTTACGTATGTTATAAAAACAATATTTTAATAAGAAGTCGTAATTATATAATTTTTTTTTTTTTGGTTTTAGATTTTTTTCTAAAATGACGAAAAAAGTTGCCGCCAGGCCAGGACTTGACTTAAAGTTGGCTTCTAATTGTGGACGCAGCGATAGACAAATAAATCATAAATTTTTTTTTTATTGTTAAATTTATTTTGTTAACCGGTTAAGAGCTCACAAAATAAACAAAAAAAAATATATATATAATATATATTAAAAAATGTATAACTTATAAAATTAATAATAAAATTATTTCTACTAAAATTGTTTAATTGTTTAAGCTTTCAGAAGCAGTTACATAAAAATTAGGTATTAAAAATTTTTTTTATGTAAAAATTTTATACAATTTATATAATTTTTTTATGTTAATAAGAATACGAAAAATAAATATTTGCAAAATATTAAAAAAGTTAAAGGCATGACAAAAATATTGCATTAAAAAAATTATATAAAATGCCAAATGCGGCCGTGACTCCTTCAATTTTTTGTGAAAGCGGTCCAATAACTCACTGTACTACTGTCCAGGGAGGACATCCATGAGGATGACACCGTTATATATGTATATATACATATAATTGGTGCATAGATCCCTTTTTTGGTGCTTGGCCGAGCTCCTCCTCCTATTTGTGGCGAGCGTCTTGATGTTGTTTCACAGTTGCAAGCCGACTGCGAATGGCAGATTTTTTTTAAGTGATGTTTTTTCATTGCAGAAATACACTCGGAGGCTTGCCATTACCTGCCGAGGCGGCGACCACTATGAGAAACAACTTTTTCTTCATTTTGGTCTTTCACCGAGATTCGAACCTACGTTCTCTCTTGATTCCGAATGATAGTCACGCACCAACCCATTCGGCTACGGCAGCCGCCATACCAAAAAACGTCGGTCCCATACCAAAAAATCTGTCTTCGCCTTCTTTGGAGCAGATTCACGGCGAGAAATCCATTGTTTTGATAGTTGCTTAGTTTCTGTTGTGTAATGATGAATCCAGGTTTCATCAATGGTGTCAACTTGACGCAAAAAATCCTATGGATCTCGCTTAAAATTCTCCAAACACTGCTTCGAAGTTAACAGCCGCTTCCGCTTGTTGTCCACCGTGAGCAATCGTGGCACTCATCGGGCCGACAATTTTTTCATCGCCAACTTATCATGCAAAATATCAACTGCCATTCCGGTCGACACACCTATGGCCTCTGTTACTTCGCGGGTTTTCGTTCGTCGATCAGCGAGAATCATGTCGTGGACTTTATGAATGATTTCTTCACTAACCACGTCTGCTGGGCGCCCTGGTCGCTCCTCATCAAAAACGGCCACGTTTAAACGCGTTGAACTAATATCTAACTATGATCAAAGCGAAGCGTCCCCATAGACAGCATCAACATGGCTTTTATCTCCTCACATTTTTTCTCATCCAAAAACAAAAAGCGAATTACCGAACGTTACTGCACTTTTTCCATCATAGCAAAAATCACGAAAAACGTCTTACTCGAACAGCTGCCAAATCCAAACTAAACTATGAATCAGTCTGAAATTTGTTTTGCTGTCGATTGATAGATGGCAGCACAGGATACTATATAAAACCAACTTCTCTCAAGAACGCCCTCTGTGATTAAACACGTGTACTTATTGAACCGCCTTCGTAAATTGTAGACTTGTGATTGCTGTACTTACTGATCATTTATATACATCATGTATATCAACGTACCAAAGTAAGTGGCAAAAATAGGACTGGTGTATAGTGAGGCATACTCAGCTTACAATGAAGGTATTCTTCAGAGTTTGCTGGAACACATCCAGCAGCTGCCTAACATCTTGTAGATCGCAACTAAGCTGCCTTTACTATTCGTTCTTGATCCGTACCTTACTTAATTGAGAGTTGTAGCGAAGTACAGGATGAACAATCTATTAAAACTTGCAAACACGGAGCATTCGGAAGAGGATCTGAAGCCTTTGACTCTAACAATAGGTGCTAGTTCTGGTCAATGTGATATCATTATTGATCAGCCTATTAACCTGAACTCACCTATAAATAAGAAAATACGACAGAGGCACGGAATTCCAAAGGAAACATTTTTTTTAGGGGACACTTTTTTTCTTTACCCTCTTTTGTTTTTTGGCATCTTTTAAACCAAAAGGAAATTAGTGTTTTGAAAATTCTACAATCGTGTTTCAGCTTAAAGTGTCTCCCATGTCTACGTATTATGAAACTTATAAAATAATTTTGTCATTGGTCTATAGTAAGGATGTCAATTATGGGATTGCTGATAAAAAAACACGGGGTTTTGTAATCCCCTACGAAATGGAGGCTATTGAAAGGAGTTAGAAAGCAGATAAAGCAACATTGACTTCAACTTTTTCGCAAATATGGATATGTTTGCTTTGTTCTTCGTTTCTTTTTAACATAAAAAGCGATATATGTATTATATTTTTTTTGTTAAAGTAAAAATCAATATGCGTTAAAGCCTGCAACTTTCTGCTTATTCCGCTTAAATTGTACGATACTAAAAAATGTACGAATTTATTTCAAATGTTATTTTTTTCGTACTTTTCCAATTTTTTTAAGTCCATCGTTTTCCAGACGTCCATACATCCATCTTTTTCTCCAAATTATAGTACTTTTTCCGATATGTACACGCTTAGGTATTATTAAATGCGAATACATATAACTAACAATATTTATTATGTTAATAATAAATTAAATTTTACTTTATATAAAAAACTATTTATGGGGTTAGGAGTAGTCAGAGGCCCCAAACAATGATGATTTTGAAAAACTTTTTTTTTGCAAGTCAGTTGCTTCAGTTCACAAAAATTAAAATATGGCATTAATACACCATATTTCGACTTGTCTTAAGCAAAGTTTCAAAAAAAAAAAAAAACATTTATAATTCTAACAGTTATCGCGGTTTGTGGGGAGCCCGTTTCTCCAGTAGTCCCTTGCGGTGATCATCAGAAGTCCTTGGTGACTCTTCTAAAATCAATCGAACAAGAGAAATTAGTTTCATTAATAGATAATCTTGGCGGCCGCCGTAGCCGAATGGGTTGGTGCGTGACTGCCATTCGGAATTCACAGAGAGAACGTTGGTTCGAATCTCGGTGAAAAATTAAGAAAAATATTTTTCTAATAGCGGTCGCCACTCGGCAGACAATGGCAAACCTTCGAGTGTATTTCTGCCATGAAAAAGCTCCTTATAAAAATATCTGCCGTTCGGAGTCGGCTTGAAACTATAGGTCCGTCCATTTGTGGAACAACATCAAGACGCACACCACAAATAGGAGGAGGAGCTCGGCCAAACACCCAAAAAGAGTGTCCGCGCCAATTATTTTACAAAATTAACAACAAACAAAAAAACAAAAACAACGGCCTTAGCAAATATTTTTCAGATTTTCGAGAAAAAACCGACAATTAGTTATTTAAAAAAAATCGATATGTTTGAAAAAAATATCCTTGAATCAGGCACGAGTTTTTTATGTTTTTCAAAAGCAGTATACATTTTATTGAAATCTACCAAGCGGTTTTTAAGTTACAGTGATCACCAGTTCAAAAAACATAGTTTTGAGAAAAACGCATTTAAAGTGTTGCTATCGATTTATGTAGAGCTTCCGAATTATTTAATTACTTACACTATGTCGTCAATTTCTGGGCCAAGTAATAGTTCTTCAGCCGTCATAGCAGCTTCCAAAATATCGATTTTCTGTTGCCTACGTAGCGCGCTTATCTGCCACTTTCATACGTGCAGCTGCTGCCAGTTTCTTGCTCTCGAAAGTTCCGGAGCGCCCGAGCGCCCTTTCTTAATTGTTGAATAACTCAAAAAATATTAGTCCGATTCACTTTAAATTTTCACACAATATTTTCATGATATTATACTTTAAGAAAATGCAAAAAAATCAATTTTTTGAAAATTCTAACTTCCCCTAACCCCTTATACATATATTCTTTATTATTTATTCTCAGAATATATTCTATAACAGGGGTGGCCAAACGGTCGATCGCGACTATTAGTCCAGTCGATCGTGGCAAGTCAAAAAAATATAAATACATGGACCACATGATACTTCAAAACGAAATTATAACTCTGCGTTGCGACATATTTCTAAAAGCAAGATCATCCTCAGGTCTAGATTTCTGGGCAGTCGTTTTCAACGAAAAATATCCAAATTTGAAGAAATGTGTTGAACAACTGCATTCGTGTTTTGGTTCAACATATTTATGTGAGTCAACATTTTCGTACTTAAAACAAACAAAAAATAAACATCGTTCTCGCTTGACAGACGCTCATACATTGAACTCTTTAAGGTTGGCAATTTCCAACTACAAACCTGATTTTGCTAATCTAGTAGAAGATGCTCAGACCCAATGCTCACACGAATGCTCAACTAAATAAGTAGTTTTTTAGAGTAATTTTTATGTTTTTCTTCTTAATAAAATAAAAAGACTACATAATTGTGTACTGAACTATGCTGTTTTATTAAGGTTTTCAAGAAGTATGTAATTGGTAGATTCCACAGGGTGTCGTCAGTGAACAGTAGATCTTGGGTCTAATCAAGTTGGCCATCTCTGTTCTATAACAATATGGATACAATTTTTTCGAGTTAAGTTATTGCTAAATAGTTAATAGCAAAATCCCGGTGCTAATTCCGAAATCCCGGGACTTTAATAGCGGGATCTCGAAAATTCCGAGATCGAAAAAATTCAAATCCAATTTCGAGTGGTCAGTGATTTTTGTTACTACACGTCTTGCGTACTTGCTAAAAAGTTTAGTGTGGCATTCTGCGCCTTTGATTTGGTGCCATTGCTGGGCACCAGTAACCATCTCAACTCAATTTCTTTATAGCATAAGAAAATACTACAGTTTCATATTTCCCTTGCAAAATTAACGAAACTACTCGTAAATATAAAAGTTGCAAAGATGTTTGCCGAATGAATTAATAACTCAAATAAGTCCTAAGTAGGCAAACTGTAGTTGGTTCCACTTTTTCTATTAATAAGGCCTTTTCCTTTTTTTTTTTTTTTTTGTTGCTATAGTTTTTTATGTACTGTAGTTTTTATGGCATTTTTTCTAACGTTTTGACACGCACAAGCTGCCGGGTTGAGCTGAGCGAGCTCGTTAACTCGCCGCCACAGCAATTGTGCTTTTATAGACCGAAGCGTTCGTCGCGTGTATGCCGCGTCTCATCCACCAACACACTTGCAGCCGCCAGTAACTAGTCAGCACCATAGTAGATATCCATACTAAGCAAGTCTATGCCTACAATTAAGCATGAATATGAATGTGTGCCTTTATGTGTGCGTGTGCGTGATATTTTTGTGTCGCCTGGCTTCGTAGCTGTGACCAAGCTTAGCGTGCGCGCTGATAGCTTCTCGTTTGTGAGTGTGGGCGCGTGTGTGTGTGTGTGGAGAGAGTTTATGGCACAAGGTTTCAATTAGTTGCGGAAATTCATACAACCGCACGTAGTTGAGCTTAACTATTCAACAAACAAACACTTGTCTATACACACATACATGCATACATACGAGTATGTGTGGTTGTGCATATAAGCACAAGCTCCCGCACAATGTTTCACTGAATGAGTTAAAGTGTGAATAATGTGGCGCTCTGTTTTCACTTATTATTATTTTTTTGCATTCAACACGATTCTATTTTACCGGTTTGTCGTTCCTCTTCCGCCCGAGCTGGAATTCTTGCATTTTGTTAGCATTCAGTTGATATTTCATTTTTACATTTTTATCTTCATTCTCTCTGAATTGCATTGAAATGGAGAGTGTCATTTTAATTAGATAAGTTCATTGTGAAATGTGTGTTTAATTGTATGCGATGTATTCATTGGAATGATTATGTGGGTGTGTGTATGTGTGAATATGCCAAGCGAATGCAATAGCTTGCAGAAAAAGTGGCGGACGTAAAAATGCGTACAGGTAGGGCAACTGTGATTGATATTGCAGTTTTAAGTGAAAAATGCCATGTAGTAAAAAAAACTACTGAAAGTCCTGAAATTATTATTATTTTATTAGGCGCAACAGATTTAAATTTAGGAAACTAATGCAACAGGTTTAGGTTTAGCTCTACTTTCTATGATACTTCCTATAAAGTAGCAATTGAATGTAGCAACGGCAGCAGCACCAATATGTCGCCCCTCTAGAGTACCTTTGTCATACTACGAGAATGCAGGTAATGAGCCAGAAATCAAAGAGTGGTTGAGTAAAGTGATAAAATATGTGTGGTATAATAAAATTACGCTAACACCTCTATATATGGTAATTTTGTAGAATCAATGCCTGATGGGATTCTAGTAGTTAAAAATAATAATTGAATCCTCAAAATATCGTATATTGAAAATCCAGATGGAGAACCATTGTTTGCTATAAGATGTTTGTTTGAAAAGACCGCACAAAAATAAAAACTACTTAATTATTTGGGGGTCACAGGTTACTATCGGCGAGGTATGTTTGCCGTGAGTCTTGGAATTACTTCGAATCCTTTTTGCGTCAGCTGTATGGAGGATGAGGTGGAATCATCTTAGCACCTTCTCCTTAGCCACTCTGCTCTTGCGGGACTAAGATCTAGGCATATTATTTCTCACTTCTTTCCTACGCCTGCTGATATAGCAGACCTTTATAACAACCTAGAACTCTACAAGGAAGTTGGTGCAAGAGTAGCTATCTTCTCAGACAGTCAAGCAGCTATTAAGGCCCTAGACTCCAAATACATTTCATTCAAACTGGTCCTACAGTGTAGAGAGGAGCTGAAACTGCTCAGCCATTGCCTTGAAATTACCCTGATATGGGTTCCCGGTCATAGGAACATACGGGGCAATGAGATAGCGGATGAGCTAGCAAGAAAGGGCTCGACACTAGACATAGCAGAGGTGGTGGCAGTCTCCACCCCACTGAACACACTAAAAGCATCCATTGCTTCACACTATCATGCTTTAGCCGAAAGAAGATGGAAGCAAGTACCTACATATATTACAGCAAAAAACACATGGCCGTCATACAAAATCCAAAGGACGAATGACCTGCTAGGATGTTCTCTCGGCCAAACATTTCACGTATCACTGCAACCCTTACACGACATTGGAAAGTAGGGGATCATGCAGCTGAACTCAATCTACCCTTCAATCCTATCTGTAGAAGCTGTCAAGCGGAAGGGGCGAAGGAAAGTCTGTTCCACTATTTATGTGAATGTCCGGGACTAGCCAGGGCACGGCTCCGATCTTTCGGTAAGCCTTTCCTACAGCAAATTAAGGAGATCTCAGACATCGAGATAAAGGATTTGCTGCTATACTTGGACCCCACTAAATGGATCTGACTTGGAAACAAAAAAAAAAAAAAAAAAACACATCATCATCACACGAGATAGTGGTAGTAAAACGGCGCTGGTCACTAATTAGGAGCATTTCAGCTCAGAAATGTTAAGCCCCCTCAACAACAACAACAACATACCAAAAATCTGATGAAGTTCACCAGCAGCAAAAGCCGATTAAAATAACCGCAAATAAGTGACCTTTCGTAATCCACATACATTTTTTTTTTTTGTTTTTTTTGTCGGGACAACTAGCAAGTGCAACACTCAGCCATTAATTAAGTCCATTGTACGACACTTGGATTCCCTTTTAATTTTCTCCGATCTCCGAAGAAATCTGAGTAGATCTTGTGGTGCAAAGGAGCCAAGATGGTCGCTTCTTAACACATCAGTGCCAAAGACCTCAAACCTGATTCGAGCGAAGGCGGGGCAGACAGACAGGAAGTGGTCCGCCGTCTCATCCTCCTCTTTACAAGCTGGGCAGAGTACACTGTCTGAGATGTCCAACCTTTCCATGTGCTTCGCCCACAGAAAGTGGCCCGCCATCAGTCCAACCAGTCGTCTGCAATCCCTCTGCTTAATGACAGAAGGGTTTGCGACAGTCGATCGGACATGACAGGTGACATCAGTTTAGTCCATCCACATACACTAAACCACCCTGCTTTCCGCACCCTCTCTATTCCCGCCTTTCGTCCTATCGGTTTCCTTCAACTTTTTTTCCTTAAAATGGTATCACAATGGATGATTGATTTCTTCATGCAGGTAGGCCCGCTCTCTGGGCAACCTAACTTAACCCAATTGTTTGGCGTAAACCTTTCTTAATTTTTCGACATAGTCTACTCTTAAGCTTACATAATTCGTTCTACGCTGTTCTAGCTTGTTGATCCATTCCGACTAATAGAATTTGCTCAAATCTAAAATCGGCTATTCGTTTCTGCATTTACCTCCATCTTCGAATACAACCTTTTTCCAGCCAACCCTTTCCACAAATTGAGGAACAAATGATAGTCCGAGGAATTCAAGAGAGCCAAGTCTGGAGAATAAGAGGGATATGAAACTAGTTGGAACCCTATTTCCATTAGTTATGCGACCACAACTGCTGAGGTGTGAGCTGGTGCGTTATCGTGATGGAAAAGGAAAATGACTCGACTTCCTCGATTCAGACGAATGCCGCACACAAATGAAAGGACTGATCTGGCTCAAACTTGGAGGACTTTTCAAACGAGCCTTAGAAAATAATATAGGAATTTAGGTATAATTAAAAAAAAAAAAAAATATTGTTTTAGAATCCATACTATTTGAAAACTTGCCGCTCTTGAAATTTGAATTGCTGGAGCCAAGGAGCACCAATAGACTTGGTGGCTCCTAAGCACTCAGGCTAAAATACCTATTGTACAATACTTAAAGCTGTGGAAGGATGGTAGATAGTCAAGGAGAAAAGTATCAGAGAAAGAGATACGAAAGAATAGAGACAGAGTCAAGCTTCTGTGAGATCTTTGGAGATTCTTTGGCAAATCTGTAAATATCCTCCAGTTTTAGAGAACGAATATTACTCATTCTCATGACATCAGAACCCAAAATTCGTATCCTCGCTCTAGCAAAAGCAGGACACTCACAGAGAAAGTGCTCAGCGCTATCCGCCAAGCAAGACAGGCACTTTCCGCTCTACTTATAATATTTATACCGATCCTCAACTTTAAATTATTATAGAAATATATTTCCAATAAGCAACAACATAAAATAAATTTCCATTTGAAAAATACCAAAAATAATCAGGAAATGAGATTATTTCAGGTGTACACATTTTCATGCCCACCACTGTACATATTATACCATGCATAGAAACACATACAATAAATAGCTAGTGACTGCGTTGCATCAAAATTCTCTTCTATGAATGATTTAATTAGGATATGCATATTTTGCGTCCATTTTGTGATTTCCTTTTGGAGCAGTGGATACAACAATAGAAAAATATGTATGTATAAGTATGTATATTAGAGCGAGTAAATTTTTTTCCACATTCATTTTATACAGATTCGGATCTTAGCACCAATTGGCCATTGCACCAATGCATTTGTGGATGACGAACAAACGATGACTGAGTTACTGAGTTGCTGAGCTGATTTCACCTCATCCTCGATATAAGTGATGTAAAAAGCACTCCAGGTGTTGGCGAGTCACACACCATGCATAACTTCGCGGACAGTGTTCAGTAAGGGCACCCACAAATTTCGAGAGCTGAGACTTTATAAAGCTTAGAAGATTCCTCGAGCGCCTCCGATCCACAAGTAGCTAGATTGATTTGGCAACCTTGTAAGTTTATATACGCTTGCTCCCTTTTCAAGAGCAAACCACCTCTCCAAGGGATCCCATTCTTTTGATTTCGCAGAGAAACTACCTCACAGGTCTTCTCTCTGGCCAGCTCATCCATCTCGCAGGTTTCTGCAGATATTCTGACCAGGCACCCTGGCGAGCCTTATATAAAAGAGTTCCGATTGGATCGAAAATGAAATCAGGCACTTCCCGACCAGTTTCAAGTGCACTATCACTGAACTCAGGGACATTTTTTTATATGCAGGATAAACTTATTTTAGACACTCCAAGCGAACAGGTTCGGCAAGTTATTTTATTGAGATAATCAGCATAAAGTAAAAATTTCTACTGGTTAATACATGCCCCAATTCATAAGCAGGAAAAATAAAATAGGACCAAGAATACTCTCCTGTGGAACACTCGAAGAGGCTACAAAAGTGTAGGATTTCGTGTTTTCAATTTGCACAAACGATTTGTTTTTAAAAAGATAAAATCTCAACGATGACATAAAATTTGAATGAAAATCTAAGCAGTTTCCGCAGTAAAATTTGGTGCAAGGTAGTGGGCAAAGGCTTTTAAAAAGTCTGTATAGATAGTGTCGACTTGACAACTGCTCATAAGTCCAGAGATACAGTATTGTGAAAATACCACGAGGTTTGTAACGGTGGAGCGGTCAATAAATACACCCGCACAAAAGGGAAAGATTTAAAATGAGATTTAAGCGCACGCAAATGGACGAGGTGCAAAATGTGGAGGTCCCATCAAGGTAAAATTTCATGACGATTGAAGAGCAGCAATATCATTAGTTATGTCTAATTCAGACACACACAAGGAACCAATTTCGACAGTTCACGGAACATTAAAGCCGGCGGGCCAATTAATATAAAAGGTCAAAAAAATCGATTTTTTTTGTTTCCTGAAATCAATAGCTTAGAGCAACCGTGCGCTTATTGTTGTAGTTTGAAGCGCGTTTTCTCGGCTTTTCATTTTCACGGTTTTACCTAATTTATGTACACGATTGCAAAAAAACTAAACGAGCTATCCATTTCATTCAAAATGCGTTATCTTCAGTATTGTTTTCTCTTCTATGTGAACTAAAAAAAACATCCAAAAGCTTTTTTTAAGCGACTTTTTTACCCAGTTGAAGAGTTTTTTTTTCCTTGAAAAACCACTTTTTTTTTCTACCATCCCCAAAAATTCGAATTTTAAGTGTTTCTCCCAATTTTCTTAGTTCACATCGAAGATAATTACATCAAAATAAATGATCTTTTTTTTTTTGTTTTCAGATGAAAATTGCAAGTTGTATCTTGTACAGAAGTTGGATACTTCAGTGGCAAGGCGCTCTGGGAATCTATTGATAACTCGGCTTACAATATATTGTTGGAGATTGTACAAATTTTTTTTTTTTAGTTCAAATATATATTAAACTATCCCCAAAACTTCATTTGGCTAATTGTTTTTTTTCTCATCCTACAACGCTTCGCGAAAACTACTGAATTTAGGAGATCTAATTGGCCCGCCGGCCTTAATATTGAAAGGACTGTCAGAAATCTCAAGGTCTCAAATCATATTCGACTTCAAAAAATCTGCGATCATAGTTACGTAGTCGCATAAGCTCTATGAGAAATTCTATTTGGTCATGCACGTTGATTTATTTGTGTAGCATCTCTTTGAACGGATGAACAGCCAAAACGATTTCGGGAAAGAGGAATCAAACTTTGGACAAGATGCGATGCCGAAACCGGGTATGTTTATGACACTAGTGGATGGGAAACTGAAGTTACTGATGGAACCTTGGCAGAGCGTGTGGTTCTAAAATTGGCAGAAACAATTAGGAGTTCAAACGTTGCTTTGTGTTTCGACCGTTTTTTCACTTCAACACGTCAACTTCACCCTATAAAATTTCCTGCTGTAGGAACGTTTATATCAAATCGTAAAAATACACCTAAGTTTCAAACTTAACTAAAAGAAAGAGGGGAATGTGAAATAGCAGTATGTGATGAAGGGATATTAGCAATCAAGTGGAAAGAGACAAAAGACGTGCTACATATGAGCAACTGCCACAATGCCACTATTGATACCACAGTTCGAAAAAAGAGATATGGTACTGCTAAAAAGAATGTCCTGAAGCTATGATTTTCTGCAACCAATATATGGGTGGCGTAGATCATGCAGATCAATGATTACTTTATACGATTTAGATAGAAGAAGTGCGAAATGGTGGAACAAAGTATTTTTTAGATTGGTAATGACCAGTGTTTATAATTCGTATATTTTGTATCAAGAAGTCACTCGCAAAAAATTCCATTTATCGATTTCATAGTACATTTAGCTGAAGAGTTGATTAGTCAAGAACGATCAGAATCTTTGTACGAAAGAACCAGAAGACAGGGTAGGATTTCAAAGAATGTCAAAATATTCGAAATGTTGGAGATCATCTTCTAGTTGAAAAAGGCGGCCGAAACAGATGCGTGAGACGCCAGTCTAGGAAAATTGAAAAACGGACTAAAATCATTTGCCAACAATGTCAAGAAGCATAATGTATTGATTTTTTTACACCATTCCATACATAATGTAACAGTTTCGGTAAAAATAAATATTTTTTTAATCTTGCGTACCTAAATTTGTGTTCTGATTATTTACTGCTGGGATATATTTATCCCATAATTAAACTACTGCTAGGACATATGTGTCCAAAGGAATTTTTTCATAAACTATATTTACTAAAAATCTGAAATTATGTAAATATGTTCATTTACCTATCTTCTTAATAAAAGTTTGGCCATTTGTTTCTGTTGAAACCGCTACGGACCGCGTACAGCACTACATACTTCACATTCGAGTTGAAAATCTTTAGCTTTTGTCTGGGGGTTCTTTCGAGTACCATATGCTTTTAAGCATAGCGAAGGATGATCTGGCTTTTGTTATTTTGCATTCAATGTCAGTATATGGCTACCTAAGTATGCAAATTTGTTTATATTTTCGATGGATTGTCCGTACTCTGTGAATGCGCCAGGTCGAGTGCCATTACTAATGACCATAGACTTCGTCTTTTCAATGTTGATACGCAACCAAACACAATCTGCATAGGTAGCCACATCGTCTAGTTTGCTTTGCGTGTGTCTCCGTTGTTGTGACAATAAAGGAATGTAGCGACAGTATGCAGCCTTGCCTCAATTAACTGGTTCAATTGGGTCGGACAACGCACCATCATGCAGCCCTCTATAGTAGAAACCAGAATGTTGAGAAGGTGTTAGGTTTACCAATTTATCTGGAACTTCCTTACGATGGAGCTCACTCCATATACTATGATGCTCATACCGATCAAAAGCCTTCTCAGAGTCAACAAAGATAAAGCTGAGATTTTCCTATTTATATATATACATATAATTGGAGCGTACATCCTTTTCGGGTAATTGGCCGAGCTCTTCCTCCTATTTGTGGCATGCGTCGTGATGCTGTTCCCCAAATGGAGGGACCTACAGTTTCAGGCCGACTCCGAACGGCAGATATTTTTATGAGGAGCTTTTTCATGGCAGACATACACTCGGAGGTTTGCCATTGCCTGCCGAGGGGCGACCGCTATTAGAAAAATGTTTTTTCTTAATTTTGGTGTTTCACCGAGATTCGAACCAACGTTCTCTCTGTGAATTCCGAATGGTAATCACGCACCAATCCATTCGGCTACCTGTATTTCTGCCATGAAAAAGCTCCTCATAAAAATATCCGCCGTTCGGAGTCGGCTTGAATCTGTAGATCCCTCCATTTGTGGAACAACATCAAGACGCACACCACAAATAGGAGGAGGAGCTCGGCCAAACACCCAAAAAGGGTGTACGCGCCAATTATACCTATATATATATGCAAAGCGTTTTTCAGTAAGAGCGCTTCAACTTTTGAACTTTTTTGAATAAAACACAAACGGTTTGACTTTTTTAACTAATTTTTTTTTATTATCGAGTTTGAACATATACATTTAAGTATGAAATTCGATTTCTTTTGCGTGACCACCGCGTGCACGTTTTACGAAGTCCAATCGTTGAACCCCATTTTCCACCACTCTTTTGCATAAATCGGCCGAAATTCCAGCAATTTCGCGTTCAATATTGGATCTGAGCTCACAAATCGTCGCCGGCTTGTTACTGTAGACCAATGACTTCACATAACCCCAAAGAAAATAGTCTAGAGGCGTCAAATCACATGAGCGCGGCGGCCATTCGACCGGTCCATTTCTGGAAATAATGCGCTCACCGAACTTAATCTTCAACAAATCAATTGTAGCGTATGCTGTGTGGCTTGTGGCCCCGTCCTATTGAAACCACATATCGTCTAAGTCCATACCATTCAATTGCGGCCAAAAATAATCGTTTATCATGTCGCGGTATCGATTTCCATTCACAGTACCGTGGCGATCGTTCTCGTCAACGAAAAAATATGGGCCAATTATGCCGCCGGCATGTAAACCGCACCAAACAGTGATTTTTTCGGGCTGCAACGGTGCCTCATGAATCTCGTGTGGATTGCTTTCTGCCCAGTAACGCATATTTTGCTTGTTGACAAAGCCATTGAGCCAAAAGTGAGCTTCATCACTGAAGATGATTTTTCGACTTTAAACTTTCTTAACAGAACATGCATTTTTATAATAAAATTCAATGTTTTACAATCGTTGCTCAAGTGTGTAGCGTTCCATGATGAAATGTATACTAATGAAGTTTACAAACGACAAGCGAAAAATAAAAAATATTGCGTCGTTCGCCCTCCCTATCGGAAAAAAGTTGAAGCGTACCTATTGAAAAACGCCTTATAGTCCCGCGGTAAATAGCAGAGTTTGCAGGATCACCCTTCTTATGGATTGAGCAGAGCACACTTAAATTCCAATCGGCAGGCATGCTTTCATCCGACCATATTTTGCATAGAAGCTGATGCAAGCACCTTACCAGATCCTCGCTGCCATGTTTAAATAGCTCAGCCGGCAGTCCGTCGGCGCCCGCGGCTTTATTGTTCTTTAGCGGTGTTATCGCTTTTCTCACCTCGTCATGGTCGGGTAACGGAACGACAATTCCGTCGTCAACGATTGGGGTATCGAGATCTTCACATTCTCTGTGACATGCGCAGCTATCACTGTTTAACAGATTCGAAAAGTGTTCCCTCCACAATTTAAATATGCTCTGGATGTCAGTTACCAGGTCGCCGTCTTTGTTCTTACAGGAAACGCCCCGGTCTTAAAACCTTCTGTAAGCCATCGAACTTTCTGGTAGAATTTTCGGGCGTTGTCCCTATTGGGCAGCTCCTCGCACGCCCGATCGCAGCGTAGCTCTGTAGGCTCTATTTTCATTATTTGCATCTAAATTAATAAAATTATTTATATGGGCAGTGTATGAAAACTTCAAGCTAATAGGTGGAATGTGAGAAAGGCATATAAAAAGATTTCCAAAGGCTCCGAACATACATTACAGCCACAATTGAATTAACTCCCCCTACAAAGACAAAATCTTCCCCTGGGCAAGAGGCTTATCAATTAATCTTTTGTACAGTTTATTTTAGCGGTTACTAATAATTGTGCAATTGTAAAAGTAATTGTGTATTGCGAAATACTTGTAAAAAAGTGTCTGTAATTCTTTCCGTTATCGGCTTAAAAAATATTGAATGACACTTTACGAGTAACTGTTGACGTAGTGCTGGCTGTTGGTGGTTAATACTCGCATAATACTTACAATAAGTAAAGTTAAATGTCAACACAAATTGTGACAGTACGACAGTGAAACAGCTGAAAACACGTAAATAAATTACCACAAAATGATACTAGTTTTCTGACTATAGTTCAAAAATATATTTAACATTTTTTTTAATTTTTTTTTTTTTAATAAGTTTTTATCACGCGGATGTAGACAATTTTGTACGAATTAAATTGCTTTTATCGCAATTTTGCTGCATAATTGCAACAGGAAAAATTCATATTCAAATAAAATTTATGAATTATTTGCGGTTATGGCCAGCGGCCACAGTTTGGTCGGCGGCTAGCTGGGTGTTTGGACGGAAGGACGTACTCGACTATGTGTCTGTCGCCGAAGCGCGTAACTCGGCACTCTGCGCACACATTTGGACGAGTTTGTAATTTATGGCACAAGTGCGAACATTTCTACAGAAAAACTAGGGGAGGGCAGTGGCGGGGGCGAGGGCAGAGGCACTGCCCTGTGGTTTTGCACGCATTTCAGCGAGTCAAAAGTGTGAACTCCCTTTCCATTTGATAAAGCAATTAATGCGACGGGTGGTTGAGCGTACGTTATGCAGACAGACAGCCAAATATTCTTACACACACACACACTCATGTAAATGTATTTGCGCAATTTGGTATTTTGCGTGTTATTACGATTTAAATTAATATTATTGCAATGAAAAATGTAAATATATAAACATATTTAGTTATTGTGAACGAGGGGTGCCTTTTATATTTCGGGATTTGGCAACCCTGGTGTTGCAATCTGGCAACTGGCAGCTGTATCGCAAAGTGAAATGGTGAATTCAATCGTGGTCGTAGTTCACTCCAAAACGAATTTCGTGAAGGTAGTCCAAAATCAGTTGTTGTTCCAAAAACCATTGATGCTGTGCACGAACTGATATTGCAAGATCGTCATGTGACCTATCGTGAGATTGAGACAATCTTAGGCATTAGTGGGGCCAGCATACATTCAATATGGCATAAACATTTGACTGTCAAAAAAATTTGTTCGCGTTGGATCCCACAAAATTTGTCAATCGTGTCGATTGGTCGAAGGAAATGCTCAAAAAATACGATCGCGGGGTTTCGAAACACGTCTATGACATCGTGACAGGTGATGAGTCATGGATTTACGCGTATGAGCCCGAAAGTAAACAGCAGTCGACTGTATGGGTGTTTCAAGATGAGCCAAATCCAACAAAAGTTGTTCGCGCACGAAGCCTGTTGTCGAAATGGTCGCCTGTTTTTTCCGAAAAAACTGGGCATGTCGCAACCGTACCACTAGAACAATGCAAAACAGTAAATTCTGAGTGGTACACAACCATTTGTTTGCCAGTTGTCTTCCAAGAAATTAGGAAAACCAATCGCCAAAGACGGATCACTCTTCACCAGGACAATGCGAGCTCTCACACATCGGCTCAAACAACTGCAGTTTTGAGCACCCAAAACATCGAATTAATGGGTCATCCGCCGTATAGTCCCGACTTGGCACCGAATGACTTCTTTTTATTCCCGTACGTAAAAAACAAACTGAGAGGTCAACGTTTTTCGACACCTGAAGAAGCGGTTGCGGCATTCAGAATGCATGTTTTGGAGGTACCTCATTCAGAGTGGCAAAAGTGCTTCGACAATTGGTTCAAACGCATGGAAAAGTGTATAGATCTTCATGGAGAATATTTTGAAAAACAATAAAGTGATTTTCGATGATTAAAATTAGTTTTTGTTCTCTAATCCCGACATATAAAAGGCACTCCTCGTATTTGAGCGTTAAGCGTTCCAACGCTTTTGTTTTTGTTTCGTTGTTTTGTACTTAACATAGTTTTAGTGAAAGGCTATTTTTTACTTTAACTGCGAACAAAAATAAATTTCCAAGAAATAAAAATTATATTAATAACGGTTGCGATTCTCTCTCCCCCCTTTATTTAAGACTATTTCAGCTTCCAAAAAAAGTTAAGGAAAAGTACTTACTTTTATTTTATTATACAATTTTTGAACTTCCAAAAATTAAAAAAAAAATATATTAAAATGCAACGCCATAATATACCTTTTATTCACAATTTTTTTAGATTTCCGTAAAATAGAAATAATAATTAATAAAAATTTACATAATAATAATAAACATAATTTTTACTTACTTAATATTATATTTTCGCAACTTCCAAAAATTAAGTAAAGGAAATATTAAGTAAAAATCATAATTCTTCTTTTTCCTTTATTTAACATTTTTTAAACTTCCAAATTAAAAAAAAAATCAATTAGAGTCATGGCTTCTTAAAACAAAAATACAATAAAAATTAAATAACAATCAAATTAAAAAGAAACAGAAAAATGAGAGTCATAGTTTCTTAAAAACAAAATTAATTAATATAAGTGGAAGTCATAAAATTTCCTTCCTCCTTCTTTCTATGGTGCGCAACTAAGTTCTCTCTGTTTTTTTGATGAAAATACAACTTCATTCTGCAAAAAATGGCTACAAGTGATTCACTGCAAGTATTATCCATCGCTGGCTACTACTTTCTCGCATCTTTCTGGTAGATCTCGTATACCGTCGCGGTAAAATTGTTCATCTTTTGAGGCTATCCACGGATCAAGCCATTTTTTGAATTCTTCATATAAATGGAACTGCTGGTCAGCTAGACCATGCGCCATCGATCGGAACAGGTGATAATCGGACGGCGCAATATCTGGAGAATATGGCAGGTGGGGTAGGATTTCGCATTTCAGTGTTTCCAGGTAGGTTTTAACGGGTTTGGCAACGTGAGGCCGAGTGTTGTCATGCTCTGTAATCACTTTGTCATGCCTCTACGCGTATTGCGGCCACTTCTCGCGCAGTGCTCGGCTCAATCGCATCAATTGAAGTCGATACCGATCCCCAGTGATGGTTTCGCTTGGTTTTATCAGTTCATAATAAATAACACCAACTTGGTTCCACCAAATAAATACCGTGAATATTCGGCCGAGGCGACGACGTTGAAGTATGACCGGGCAGTACCCATAATTTTGATTTCTTTGGATTGCTATAATGAATCCATTTTTCATCACCCGTCACGATGCGGTGAATAAACCCCTTTCTTTTTTGCCGCTGGAGCAGTTGTTCATAGGCGATACAGCGAAAAAACAACGTTCAACATCCCTTGGTTTTAACTCATAAGGAACCCAAGTCTCCTGTTGCTGAATCATTCAAAAAGCATACAATTGCTTGAAAATGGATTGGCGGATAACTCCTAATACTGAAGCAAGCTCTTCTTGCGTTTGACACGGATACTCATTGAGCAATGCCTCCAATTCAGGGCCTTGGAAGGTTTTTGGCCTTCCTTCACGCGGACGGCATTTCATAATTCTCGCTCACTCTACTCAAAATTTAACATAAAATTTAATAAAACTCATAATTATTTTAAACAAAAGAAATGTAATAGGAAGCGTTGCTCTCCCTTCTTGCTTCCTTACACATTTTTTCAATGTCAAAAAAATTAATGAAAGTCATTATTCTTTTTTACTCTTTAATTCCACATCAAAATAATAAAAGAGTATATTTAAATAAAAGTCTTAAAACTCCTCTTTTCCTTTCCTACACATTTTTTAAACTTCTAAAAATTAAGTAAAAGTCATTATTCTTCCTCCCTCCTTTATTCAACATTTTTCGACTTCCAAAGTTAAATAAAAAAAAATAATAAAAATCATAAGTCTTCATTCCTCATTTTTTCAACTTCCAGTAATTAAAAAAAAAATTAATTAAAAATCCTAATTCTTAATTCCTCCTTTAATTAACATTTTTTCGATTTTGGAATTGAAAAAAAAGTTCATAAAAGTCATAGTTTCCTTAAAACAAAAACAAAAAAAAATGTAAAAATCATACACTTTCTTTCCATATTTTTGAACTTCAAAAATTAAAAACAGAAAAAATAAACAAATAAAAGACATGGAGGAGCTATGCCTTCCATACAGATTTTTTCAACATAAATAAAATAAAAAAATTAATTAAAGTCTTAATTCTGTCTTTCTCTTACATTGCACATTTTGTCAACAATCAAATATAAAAAAGGTATTAAAAAAAATTATATTCTTCCATTTTCCTTTTTACCAATTTTGACCACTTAAAAAGGAAAATGAAATAAAAATCATAAACTTTCCTTTATTTCACATTTATTCAATTCCTAAAATTAAAAAAAAAAAATTTAAGAAGGGTTCCCGTTCTTTAAAACAAAGAAAAAAAAAACAAAAAATTACAAAAATAAAAATTAAAAATTCAATAAAACCTATAATTCCTCATTTCTCCTTTATTCCACATTTTGTGAACATTTAAAAATTAGAAAAATTTTATTTGCATAAAAGTCATAATTTTTTCTTCTCCTGTTTTCTGTATTAATGAACTTCCAAAAAATAAATAATGGTCATAATTCTCCGGTTCGCTCAATTCCACACATTTTCGACTTGCAAATATTAAAAAAAAATTAAATATAAAATTATAATTATAATTAGTTATAATTCCGTCTCATTCGTTTATTCCACATACTTTCGCAGTTATGCTGAGATTTTTTTTAATTTATATAGTTTACGTAAACTTAAGATTCTGTGTGAAATTGCATATTCTTAATAAGCATATTTATTGTCAATTCCAAGAAATATATATTCGTATGTGCGAAAGAACGAAGCTCTCTTTTATCTGCGCACAAGCTCTTTATGCACCTTAAACTTGCGGCAACTTTCCGAAAAATAAAATACCAGCGTACCAAGTATGAGCTCGCATGCGTGGAAGTATAAAAATAGAACGCTCATAAAATTCAGATTAGAGTTCACGACTTAATGAATCTCCAACATACCTGTGTACGAGGCGCGTTTGATAATCCTACTACGACTAAAGGTACTTGGCGATGACTTATCATCGCGTTGCTTGTAAAACTAAATGCTTCACTTATTGTTGGTCTATACCTATTACACGCCTTTCTTTTTATTAAATTCACTAACAGTTATGACTAGACTAATAAAAACAAAAACACCAAGTCAACATAAATGAGGAAATTTGGAGCATCGTGCTGCGATTAAGAATAAATATAAGCCGAAAATAATTGTTTGAAGAAACGCCATCAGTTCTTCGGGATGCCGCACTTTCATATAATAATATAAGTAGAACGGAAAAAATTGGTGACGGCGGTGACCAGAGACAATTTCTTAAAAGTCGGAAAGTAAGTACTGTTCGACTAGAGAATTAAATTGTGACAGATAGCAGAAGAATAGAGATTACGAAAAAATTAATTGGACAGATTTTACATGAATATTTGCGCATCAGAAAAACGAAGTATTTGTTAATTACCGCGACTGCTCTCACCGCTCAACAAACAATGGCGATTAGAGAAATAAAAAGTTTTTTTAAAGTTGTGGAATAGTAATTTGACCGATGATGAACCGTATTCTAAAAAAAGTAGATGCAATAGATTAAAACGGCAGAAAGGCCATTTAAGAAATTCATGGAGAAGAAGACGATTTCGAGGATTGTGACTATTTTTTGGGACAGCGAGTGAGTTCCATAAACTGTTTACTTGCCTTAAGGGAGTGCAATGGGCAGCTAGTACTAAGATTATTTTGAGATATGGACGCGTGAGGCAGTCATATAGAAGAAATCTGGCAAGTCAGCGCGCAAATTTCTCAAGTTTCCTGAGATGCCCAGAAATGTTTAAAGCTATGTATGGAAATTTATCATCTACTTATCAGCTGGGTCCCGTCTTTTACTGCAATTTTCTTTTTATCAAATTTTATCAAAAGAAGTTATGGGAATGATGATTTTCGAACGGCAGTGAGATGAAGGCGGTCGTTGAAAATGATTTTGAAGTTAAATTTAAGGAATATTATTTCAATTGCATAAATGAATTATATTCACAATGTAAAAGAACTATACTCTTCGGTCACTAGATTAGATTGCTTATTTCTTTATTTATTTAACCCTTTCGAACCGGAAAACAACCAGCGAGAACATTTCGAGTTTAGTGATATATCTAGCTTCAGTACAGGCCCTGAAATTAGAAAATCTGAAAAGGAAGTCCACCATCCCATCCAGGGGCTCTGGGGGGGGGGGGGGGGTGGGATATATGTGGCCCCTTAGGTGTTTTGAGCGGGACCTTTAAGTCCCATTAGGTCTCTATATCATACTAATAAATAAATACCAAATAATAAGCTGGTTGTTTCGTATCAACTAAAATAATGTTGATATTTCATTTATTTTGAAATAAAATTAAGTGCAATTATATTTCATTTTGAACAAAAATTAAGTCAATTAGTCAAATTATATTTCATTCAGATATTATAGCAATCAACGCTTATGATAAGGAGCGAAACAATTCTTGCATAGTGGAACTTCACATTCTTCACATATTGTTTTAGTACGCCTTTCAACATTTTTGAGGCGAAGTATTATTTCCATTATCTTCGCTAGATTTTTCTGATAAAAAGCTTTCCTCTTCAGAGGGCTAGTAATTATCGTCACTGCTGTCTGAAAAATCGACGTCACCAAGGCCACCAGATTCGTCACACTCCATTAGCTGGGCCAATATACCCCCTTCATTTAATTTTCTCGACATATTTCAAGCTTTTTCTAAATCAAAACAGGTTTATGATTAAATATGTTAAAAATTTCGAAAGGTTAGAGAATGTCGACAAGCTCTAAACGGGACATATTTATATCAATAAATAAACCTAACGGGACACATAGATCCCATAAATAAAAATAGTCGAAATAAGACTTAGAAACTGAAATAATGCTACATTAATTAACTTACCCAATTACGGTGATCCAATTTGAACTTAGTTTTAGTAAAATCTACTATTTACATTTATTTTCACTGAAAAAATCGAATATTCACAAGAAAATAGAAGTTGATTTAAGCACAGTCACGCTTAGAAGCAAACTGAGCAGCGCCTGTTTACTATTTTGGCACAAAAAATATACAGAACCGTTACCTGAACCTCACTATACCAGACGAGACAGTTTTCAATGAGTTTTAATGGAAAATTTAGACTATAATTATAAGAAAACTTTTGCTGGGACGATGTGTCCCAATAGGTCCGAAAGGGTTAGGCCAATGAATATAATAGTTTCTAAAGGCTAAGTGGACAGGTATTAAAAAAGGTTAATAGGTATTAAAAAAGGAAGTATAATTAAACTATTTATGATAAATATTCAAAAATTTCAATAGCTGATATTTTAAAAATAAAATATCTATCTTAAAATATTTAAAGATTTTATTAAAGTATAAACAGATTTTGAGAGACGCACTACGCAGAGCTCTGGCCGGAATATTAAAGAAAATCCTCTCTAGAAGCACCGACCAGTCAACAGCACCACGGATTTAGTCAAAAATTAAAGCCAACGATATGATTATTCTCCTATTCTGCAAAGGTTTTCAGTTGATCAATAAGCATCGCGCCTCTTATGTAGGGATAGGATTTGAAAAGCGTAAACTATGCTTGGCCGCTACCACTCTCCATGAGGATGTAGAAGGAATCATATAAACCCGGAATCTTATCGTTATACTACTTGCTTGGGATCCATCCTCCCTTCTGTTGGCATTATCACCGGCCATTAAGTACCTTACGCTTTTGACAACTATCAGTCGCCACTCGTCATATGTACACTCGTCTACTGTGCGCTCTTGAGCTCCACCAGCAAAACGGATTTTCACACGTACACTGCAAAGAAAGTAAAAAAGAAAAATGCTAAGTTTAATATGGCTGATTGTAGAACTTTCTTTCCTTTAAATTATTCTGCCTCAAATATACTCCTTTCTGATCAATTTTTAAATCAATTTTAAAATTTTTACTTTAATTAATAAATCCAACTCTATTTTTACATGGTAGAAAAGCGTGCAAAAAAAAATTGTTAAAAAATGCATGAGGTACATGATAAATTTGGTTATATATACCACAACTTTGAAAAATAGCGTAAGATAAAAATACTCTAAGTATTTGCCCATAAAATCGTGCAAAAGAGGTAACAACGAAATCCAACGTAACTTTTTATAAAACAAAAACAGTTCATTTTTATAGCAAAAAAAAATTTTAAATTAGTGTACAGTGAAAATTCAATACCTAAGTAAAAAATATATAAAAAATTAAAATGAAATGAAAACAAAAAAAAAAAAAAAACAGTTTTGCTGCTATTATTCGCTACTTGATAACAAGCGTGCACGTTTTTTACGTACTGGACCAAAAATGCTATCATCAGTAAATATGTCAGATACTATGTCACATTTCTCCAGCCCATCTGTTAACTTTTATTTAAGTTATTAAGCGCTTCTGTTGGTGTTTTCGTTATAACAAAGTCTGTTACTCTTTTTTTATTTCTCTATTTGCTTATACAAGATGGCACAAAATTAATCACCCTATCCAAAGAATTTTAATTTTAGCAAAAGTCGTCGTACGTTAGTTATATTCGCGCACTTGGGAACTAGACAGCTGGAGTGTACAAACAGACAAGTCGTGGAGTGCGTAAAAGTCAAATAAAGACTTCCATCACTCAAATTGGATGATTAATTTTGTGCCACCTGGTTCAATACTTCCTTCCACACGACCCACACACGGCAAAATGAGGACTTTAGGAGGTCAAAAAGCGATTTATCAACTTGAAGATAAAGTCTAAATTAGTTTATATTTTTCGAGTCTGATAGTCGTTCCATCACAAAGCGAATAATTCACCTTTAATATGTTTACAATAAAGGAGTGGGAGGGCCCGGCAGATAAGCGAAATGATTGTACGTTTAATTTGCTTTCTACCGTCGAATGAACAATACGCATTGTTTCCTTCGCCTCGTGTTTAAATATCAACAGTAGTCAATAACATGGAATCTACAGGTATGTACATTTTATTAATACGGTAAAATTAAAAATAATGTAATCGTAAGTATTTAAATATTATATTGCATGTCTAGTTAAATTTCCTTTTATAATTCATGTTTACTTAGACTTACAAAAAAAGTTCCGCTAAGTACCGTTTTCTGTCTTCGATATTTGCAGTTAACAGTTAGTTGGCCGTTATTATTGTGAATTTTGAGAACTCAAACGAACTCATTGTGACACTATCCTCTTTTATTTACAGGTAGTCGGAGTGATCAAAGTCACTAGAAAATACATGTTAGAAAAATGGATCTGATTTTAGTGCTACAAAATGAAAACTTTTAAAAATTATCATCGTCTAAGTGTGTGGAACGATTAACTAGTTACATATTGGACAATCATAGTATTTATAAACAATCAGAAGACAGTGCGTTACGAATAAAATGTGTTCTCAAAGTGTTTGTTTCGAAACTTTTGAAAAAATGGAAGAACTCGAATTGGAAGATTGAGAGATTCACCAAGTACAATTCAGCATGGTTAAAAAACGACTTGGAGTTACCAGCAGTGAAAACTGTGAGCAACGTTTCAAACATAAAAAGTGTTAAAGGCAGACCATCAAAATCTTTCGAAGGGGGCTCTGTACGAACAAAAAGAAGACGTGTTCAACCAATTGTTGCTAAAATAACTCCAGAGGTATTGTGTGCTGCCGCTGAAGCTAGTCTAACAAAATCTGGGAAAAGAACAGCTGGACGAATGGTGAACCTGGCATTGACCACCAGCCCACGCAGATACAAACGCATAAAACAAATTCATGATACACCAAAGACTTCTGGTATCACACCCTATTCCCCTGAGGAGGCTTTAGCGTTCATCATTGACTCTGATATGGGTAAAGAAGATTACATTCAAATGCAAAGAGGGGCGAAATCTCGGGGTGCCAATATATATCCTGCATACAATGTTATAGCGCAGACAAAGAAACAGTGCTACCCTGACAATATAAAAATATCAGAAACAGAAGTCCAAATAAAGATGATGATGACGAAAACGAAGATGATGGCCAAGAACATGAAGATGATGATGAAGCATCCTGATTATTAATCATTATAAACTATAGATATACCTAAATAAGGACCCAACCTATATAGTATTGTATCATGTATAGGTATTGAAATATACTTACTTTTTTCCTTTCCTAAATAAATATTTTTTATTTCTGTTAACTATTTTACTCCTATCACTTTTCCTTTTTAGTTATGTAGGTAAGTTTGTATAGGTTAGAAGTTAGGTACTTACAAGTATTTTTAAGTTCAAACACAATTAAGAAAATGTAGTAGTTAATGTACATAAATATATTAATACGACACACACACCAACAACGTGCAAAAACAACATAATAAAAGTGCTTTGGGTAATAGGTACAGGCTTCCCGAGTACCCATTCATTCTTGTTTATCATTATTTTTCATAACGTATTGGTTAGGAACCCTAAAAAGTGCAAATGAATAATTTTTTTCAAATTTGTAGTTTTTGACCTCCTAAACTCCTCATTTTGCCGTGTGTGCGACCTAAAGATTACGTTGAAATTTTAATGCACAGTTGGACTTGGTTTGTTCTAAAAATATTTTAGGAATTGTGTTTTCTTAAGTGGCCCAGTGGTCTAGACTCTAGAGCTCGAAAATTTTTGGTATTTTCAGGAATTTTTGTTTGCAATAAAAAATTAAAAACGATATTTTTAACGAGGTTTTTAGGCTTTTTATTTAACTTCTTTTGCACACGAAAATGAAAAAAAATTAAAAAAACAAATTTTGGAAAAATAAAATTTTGGAATCTTTTTTTTTTTAATTTGAAAAAATAATAATAAAAATAATAAAATAAAAATAATAATAATAAAATAAAAAAAAATAAAACAATAAATAAAATTTTTGGTTTTTAATTTCAATAATCTTAAAAATGGCGCTGAAGCAGACCCTTCCAAAAATTGGACTGGGACGGTGTTGTCCGTTTTGGCTCTTCTATTTATCTGAAGCACAAAAACCAGAAAAATTGTTAATCAGAATGTCTGTAGCTATGTCCCGTACTAGAATAAAAAAAAACAAAATTTGACAAAACGGCGGTTTTGAATTTGACGCTCGTAAAATCGTTTTTTTTCAGTGTTTTTATAAAAAAATGCGAAATAATTCAAATAATAACATGTTTCTAGTACGGGCGATAGCAATTGATGTTGTGAATAACATTTTAAAATTTCAGACGATTTGGTTGAATAGTTTTTTTTTTTTTTTTTGACAACATCAGACCGAAAAAGTAATTTCGACATAAATGAGTTTAAAGTTTGAGTACAGCAGCGCGCGGGCCGCTCTTTACCTAGTTAATGGGCTGTAGGAGCTATAATATTGGGAATTTCATGATATTGCATGAAATTTTCTCTTTCGAAATATCGAAAAAACAAAAATCGATTTTTTGAAATTTCTAGACCACCGCGTCACCTTAAGAAAAACATTTTTGTTTTGAGATTCGTGCAAGAATGAAACTTTAGTGGAAAAAATTCATTTTTATTTAAAAATCGTTTAAAAAACCATGTAAAAATAAAGTTAGGTACATACTTATATATTTTAAAATTTCATATATTAACATTTCTGCTAAATTCACCGCTAATATTTAGTCTAGTTAACAGCAAGTTTTTGCTCTAAATCGCAATGTCGACAGAGATGAAAAACCGCGTGAGCATTCGTAAGCAACTTTAGCCTTTACAAACACCGATATGCTATCTACTAACTCAACAGCCCAACAAAAATTAATAGCGATCTCTCGCGTAACTGTTGACGTACGCAGAAAAACAAAAAGAAAGGCTTGTGTCTCTCGAATTTCATTAACGCCAACAACGGCTCACCTACCCACCTCCTCACACATATTTAGTTCACTCACACATAAATGTAAACTTATGTTCTCTCTCTCTCACAGTGATATCCAATCATGGTGAAAAAATTAAGCAATCTGAGAACGTTAAGGCCGTTGCCTCATTTGAACAAACAATTTCGATTTGTTGCTTATTTATGAAGATTAAATATTTAAAAATATCGCCCCCAAATGATTTTTGGAAATTATGGTGCAGGCATAGCTGACTACCGATATGCAGGCATTTATGGCCATTTTTACATTTGCTTTTATGTATCTTCTTATGCAAAATGTGAACCAAAAACTTTAAACGCGTTTTTCTCGAAACCACGTTTTTCGAGCTGGCGACACAGATATAGGCGGTTCTACTAAGCAGAGTTTGTTGAAATAAAATTTAAACGACGTAGAATTGATGGCATTATTATGTAAACTACGCTCATTCGGAAATGAAATTTTCTAGTATTTTTTTCGGACCTTTATAATAAAAATGGGGTTAAAAAAATAGATTTTCATTTTTTTTTTAAGATGTTAGTTCACACGATAACGGCATTCATACTGAAGAAGAACCTATTTGTCTTTTTGATTTCAGACACCTGGGAGTCCCGGATTCCGTACCGCCAGCGATATTTTTTGGAAGACCATTTCTTGAAGGCTGACAACTTTTTGAATGAACTTCGTCAGGCCAAAAAAAAAATGTATTGTATTTTTTATGAATGAATCAAAAAATAGAATACTTAAAACAAGAATAAAAAATCTTTTTTCGTTTTCGTTTCCGTTTTATATATATATAACACCCTTTTTGGGTGTTTGGCCGAGCTCCTCCTCCTATTTGTGTTGTGCGTCTTGATGTTGTTCCACAAATGGAGGAACCTAGAGTTTCAAGCCGACTACGAACGGCAGATATTTTTATGAGGAGCTTTTTCATGGCAGAAATACACTCGGAAGCTTGCCATTGCCTGCCGAGGGGCGACCGCTATTAGAACATTTTTTATTAATTTTGGTTTCACCGAGATTCGAACCAACGTTCTCTCTGTGAATTCCGAATGGTAATCACGCACCAACCCATTCGGCTACGGCGGCCGGCAGTTTACATACTTAAAAAAAACACCCAACAAACACCATTTCAAATGAGGCGCGGCCTTAACCGGCTCTCAGCGAAATTGAAAGAATCAGCTGTTTGGTTGAAGTGACTGTGGTCACTACAGTGCTTTGTTTACGAAAAAACTGAGATTGCGTTGGTAATATACGAAAAAATCAACTAATGACACTTCGTTGCCGTCTGAACAACGAGTGATCGGACGAATGTGTGGATATGTGAGATAGCGCGTGTGTGTGTTAAAATATCGTGCAGATTTCGGCTGCTGAGTCCCCAAGTGTCGCGGCAGCCAAAGTTCACCTCACACTTCTCTTTTTCACCATAGTTATTGGCTAAACCTCATAGATTTACACATTCTTGATATCCAATGACATGTGTATGACGACCTCTCAAAAAGTGATTCAGCCATCTTGGCATTACAGTTCTGGGTGGGCCATTGCCCTCTCTACAATACGCCTCTATTCTTCTCGACAGTCCGCTTTTGCTCTATTTTGTGAGATTCTCATCGTTCGATGTCGTCTTCTCGTCCTGCAACCATCGTCTCCTTGGCCGGCCTCCCCTTTTTGCTCCTTCAGGGTTTGCTTCAAATACTTTTTTGGTTTCGCTTTTTCGCTGCCCATTCTTAAAACGTCTGCATACCACCGTAATCTTTGGGACTTTATAAACCGCGTACATTTCTTCCCGCGATTAAAACACTGAGCTCGTGGTTATACTCTATACGGTTTGTACCGTCTTCTAAACATATCGGGCCCAATATTCTTCTAAGAATTGTTCTTTCCAATCGCATCAGTAAATTCAAGTTCTTGACTATCAGGACACTTTGAGAACAAGTTGCGAATCCACAATTTACACACTATTTTATGTAAGCCTATATGATCGAAATGATTGCGAAATGTCTACGAAATTTACCTTAGGTTTTCAAAAATCTTAAAAAAACTGATTTTAACTATCCAAATAACTTCAATTTCAAATCCAAATATTACGTCATATATAAATTTAAACTGTTTACTCTATCCAACAGCATTCTCCGGGATCTACAGCTTACGGTAATTTTATTTTAAATAGCTTTTACCAAACTTAGACACATCTCAGCTCTTCCCAAATTCACAAATTAACTTCTGCGGCTACATTGACGGTTTCAACACAATAGTCCTCGCTGAATAATATAAAACAGTCCAATCTGATAAACAAAAACAGGCATCCAACATAGAAGCCTTAGGCTTTTGTTTGATAATATCCACAGCTAGTGTAAATATCTGTAACATAAAACAAACTTATGCATATTAACTGTCAAAAACAAAAAAAAAGTAAAGTGTTTATGCGGTATTTTCACATGAAATATTTATTGTTTTATCAGCAACAAGATCTCGTAAAGTAATTTGCACACTTGCCAAACAAATCGATGATTTGTGAATATTTGAAAAGTTTATTTGAATGCTTCATTGACACATGCGCACAAATTCCGACCAAAATATAATTAAAATTTCAACAGCTTCAGAAAACTTAACATACATGCACATATCCACATTCATATGTAGGTGTGAATGCAGGCATGCGTACCCTGTAGGGAAAGCATTTTTTTGGTAGCAAATATAATTGGCTAAATTTGAATTGGATAAGCACTAGTACTATAAGAACTAGGACGTTAAGGAGAGCTAACCCAAACATTTATTGAGCCCTTTTTAATAAAAATTTCATCAGAAAAAGAAAACAATTTCTATCAAGCGTCTTAGTCCTTCAACCGGCTGCTGTCGAATGGTGGCGAGTAAATGTTCTATGCCATTCTCTCTTCGGCATACTCACAATTTCTATAGAAATCGTTTAAGCAAACCGCTAATGAAAAAAGCTATGCCCTAACTTACAAATAAGACATTTTTTTATGCACCCTTAAGAAATTAACCCTTTAACACATTTTCCGTATTGAATTATTTCTGATGTTTAGGTGGAGTTTTAAGCCTTGGTGTACAAAGAGACTTATGCAAATATTTTCGCAATACATTTCAACTCACCATATCCCACTCTTATGAGTATTTGGTTCCTTTCTTCATAAAAGACACCTATCAATCGAGGACCAAGAGGGCTGAACTGTTTCTCACGAATATGCCCCTTTAGTTTTTAGATGGAGCTGCTGAATACATCATAAATCTAAAAGGAAAGATTTGTTTGTTAAGAAAGACAAAGTTTGCTATGCTGATTTACCACAAAAATGTACTCAACTGGGAACTTTGGCCGACGTTAGTTTTTAAGTTTTATACTATTTACTATTTATATTTTTTATCTTCTTTACTAGAATACGTTGTTGGAATCTTGTTTTCATTTTGAAACTCCAAATATTCAAAGAATACTTGTGACTTGCCCTGTTGAAAAGCGAGATAGAGATTTACTTATGTGGCATCTTCACTGAAGTATTTTATTGATTCATTATAAATTTTATAAGTACAAAACAAAAATGAAAGAGCAATGTGTTCAAAGTTACGGAAAAATGTAGATCTGTTCAGGATATTTGAATTCTGAATTTTTTCTTAAGGATTTCATGTTTATTTAACTCTCAGGAATACTTAAGGTAGTAGGATCCTAAGAGGCAACTCTGCCGTCATATTTCTCAAATTATTGCACCTTAATTTCTGCTAGGTATGAAAAAGAAATTATCTGAAGTTGTTGTTATTGCAGTAAATACTACCGAAATTCGAAATATTAAAATTTTTGAATGTTTCTTCATTTATTATGTGTAAAATAGTCTTCAGCTTAGGGTTTTGAAACGAATTTGTAGCGCATAAATATTTTGATCTTGTTTGTCTTTCGTCAACTTCCGGCGTAAGAGAGGAAAAGTTACCCTTTCCTAGACGACAAAATATCTTCGGGTCATATATGTGTAATTTTTTGGAAATCTACAAACTATAGGAAAGATGAGAACTCAATTGTTTAGGGTAAACCATTGTGAGGTTAAACCTTAGTTTAGCGAAGACCAAGGAGGCAATAAAGAAGCTGAAGCTCAACATAGCCGCGGGAGAAGATTGCATACAGACATAAACTACTGATCGCCGACCAACAAATTTCAGCGGAAGCTCACATCACCGCCGCCAGTGGCAATGAAAAGCTGCCTCCGTCCTGGACAAAATGCAGCACCGTGAAGCTGTCCAAGAAAGGCAATTTGCATGACTGTGGCAACTAGCGAAGAATAACCCTACTCAACGCTACCTACAAAACTCTAGTCAAGCTCATACAACGCAGACTCCAATGTACCGAACGTTCCTTAAGAGACGAACAAAATGGATTTTGCCGTCACCTAAAGCTGTATTGACCAAGCCAACACACTTCGCATCATAGTAGAACAAACAGTTGAGTGGCGCTCACCGCTTTGCAAGCTGTTCGTTGACTTTAAGAAGGCATTCGACACAATCAAACGAGACTCAATATGGTTGGAGTAGAAAGGGAGTTCCCGCTGAGATAGTCCGCCTCATCAAAGCCCTTTAGATGAACTCTGCCAGTACTTCCCAACGGCAACAACAGTGACCCGTTCACCACCATCGGAGGCGCCAATTGACCCTGCACAAAAGAGGCAGCGTATGGAGTTTCACCAGACATCTTGAGGACCTGGACTTCCAGATGACATCTGTCTTCTCTTTCACAAACTCACTGGTAGGCAAACGAGGGCGGACTACCAGTCACGCTGGTCCCCATTTTCAGACTGGAGCTCAACATTGCCAAGATAAAGGCTATGATAATTATTAATCAACCCCAACAAAGCAAAACATAGAAGTATAATAGTTCACGGGTGTCAGGTGGAATTTGGCGAAAGTTTCAGCTACACTATCACGACAAATAGCGGAGCAGATGAAAATATATGCAGTATGGGCGAGTTCGCATATAACCAGGTGTACTAAACTGCAAGTATTGAGCTCATGTGTGAAGTAAGTATTGTTGTACGGAAGTGAAATATGGCTGGTCTCCAACACCATCCCACAGGGGCTACAATCTTTCGTCAACAAATGCCTCCTATAGCAAGTTACACCCTTAGAAAACCACCAGATAGCATCACGAGAATGACAGTGGATTGAAACCAGCAAAGGAGCAGAGCTCGCGGTTGGCCAAAGATCACTTGGAAAAGATTGCTGTTGCGCGAGCTAGCAGATGCCGAGATCGCATGGGGCGGCGCAAAAGCATCTGCCCAGAACCGTGTACTTTGGAAGAGTATTGTTGAGGTCCTATGCCCCCGAGCGGAGCAAACCAAATAAAATATATTTCCCACCAGCCATTTCTTCGAATAGGGAAACAAATAGCAGTCCAAGGAATGGAAGGGAGTAAAGACTGTAGAATAGGAGGGACAAGAAACGAATGTAAGCCCTATTTTCGTTAATTTCTTGACCAAAGCTGCTAAGAAGTAAAGTGGGATGTTGTTGTGATGGAAAGGAAAGTCACTTGACTTTCACGGCACAAAGAAATAAACTGATTTGGCTCAAACTTGTTTGTGTTCTTCCAAGAGATGCCACTAACTAAACATAACCTCGATATGCGCTAATAGTGACATCTCTCTGACTTTGCATGGACTTTGCTAACGGCCCTAGTATAACCCATCTGTAAATTTTGCGATTAGTTTCGAACTATTTAGGAGTAGTGAAGTTGAGCTCAGTTGAAAACATTTGTCCAAGGCTGAGTAAAATTCCGCATTTACTTAAATGGAAAAGATATATTAATAAAGTCCTAGTACAAATCAATTCACTACTAATTCCTGCAGGGTTGCTCTTTACTCATACGATTGTATTAGAAATATGTGACCAATGCGGAAATGCTCACTATTTATCGTTGTATTTGTATCGTAATTTTATGTTAAACTTTTGCGTAATTTATTTCTAAACTAATGCAGTCAATGTCTCACTTCAGGCAGCCGTTCAGACCAAAGCCGTTTACACGTCACCAAAAAATTTATGACTTTCGGGGTGTACGCACATAAATGTTGATTGGAATTTGCGGTTGAAAGGAAAGATATAATCATATGTTCGTAGGTATGTGTGTATGTGCGCATGCAAAGCAAATATTTGTGCATGAACAATCACGCACATACATACATAAATATTAAGTTAGATAAATACATTCACACGCCTATAAAAGGACAAAGGAATTCAACATTGAAAAATTGTGGCAAAATTGAAACTAATACAGAAACAATCTTGCTACAACAAATGCCGAATAAAAGTTAAATTTGAAAATAATAGGAAAACTTTGCAAAAATACCAGCACCGCTGCTACCAGACTGCGAAAGCGCTCAAAAGCAACAACAAAAGCCATTGTAATAACGGCAAGTGCTAAGGCCACAACCACAGCTACAGCTACAGCTACAGTCACAGCTCCAACTAAAGCTAATGCTGAAGCTCTTCTAGAGAGCAGAATGCGCGGCATAACAATGGCCGGAATAACAAATAACAAACACGTCGATGGCGACAGCAGCAACCAAATACAACCAGTGGCGATAGTAACACACCAGAAATCACAGTAACACCAATACTACATCAATCGACACTGCTAGTTTCAGTTACACAGAAAATAACCAAAAAATATAAAAAACGCAAAAACAACAAATACTCCACAAGTAACAGCAATAACGTGAAAGCATTCAAATCGGCATAAATCTAGCAAAAATAGTTGTTTGAGAAAAAATGTAAAATGTTTTATTGTATCCGTGATTGCGGTTCAATTTAACTAAAATCCACGAACGCCTCGAGTTCCAGTAGCAGACAAACACAAGCGTGCTTGTACTTGCTTCATATATATAAATATAGTATATTATATATATTATATATATATATGTGTGTGTGTGTGCATATGTATTTACATTTGAACTACAAATAAATTCATGAAAATATTTTAACCCAACGAGCAGTTCAGCGTCCAAGTATTTGGGACATTGCCGTCAGTTCTTCTGAAAACTGGTATATTTTTATGCTTTAGATAGTAAAAAGCAAACTTGAAAAATTGTGAAAAAAATGTAATAATTTTAAGACTTATTCGCTTTTGAAAATTTGGTTTGTATGAGTTTTTTGAAATTAAATATATTCGGTTTCTTTTGAGATTTTTGTAAAAAAAAAATTTTCGGGTTTTAGGATAATAGGTATATATATACATAAGTACATACCAAGAATGATAGAAAGAAGATTGCGCCCATCAGAGAGTGCGTGACGTCACGTTTTTCTGAGTTATGCAGTATTGCCAACCATTTGCTCTTCGCAATAAATTTAGTGCGTTTTTATACCGAAAATGCGAAAATTTTTTGAAGTTTCGTGTTTGTTTCTTTTTTTTAATTTAAAGCTACTGAAACTTTAAGTTAAAAAAAAACTGTATAATTATATAAAAGAAGGTTAAACAATGGCACTTTGAGGGGATTTTAGTGCTAATGAAAATCAGTTGGTTCTTATAAAAGTTGATATTTTGAAAGTGTGAATTTAATTTTTTGCTCTTTTTAAGGCAAGA
This sequence comes from Anastrepha ludens, assembly GCF_028408465.1. Taxonomy (NCBI): domain Eukaryota; kingdom Metazoa; phylum Arthropoda; class Insecta; order Diptera; family Tephritidae; genus Anastrepha; species Anastrepha ludens. The sequence continues at coordinate 78,323,441 of NC_071501.1, read as the reverse complement.
ATATTAAATGTCCATCTCTCAACTCTTCTTAAGATTGAAAACCTTTTTACACATTTTAAAAGGCGTTTGAATTTACAATGCGGAATAAAACCATAGAAGTTTGATCGTTTCTTCCGGCCATCAATCCTTAGTGGGACATAAGGCATCAAGAGGTGTATTCATTGTAAAAATAAACAACAAAATACCAGAAAATACTAAAGAAACCATACTGACACTTTTGCAAAAAGAGTACCTTACCTAGTTATATAACCTCAAATATAGCAAATAAATCGTTCCCTTAACAAAAGAGTCTCGCTTAACAAAAAAAAAACTCATAAATTAAATTGTACATAACCATAACACATTTATTTAAAAAAAACGCACATTCTAAAGACAGTTTGTCACGCATACAAAGTTCTTTAAGTGATTCAATAAAAACTGGGTGTTTTATTTTCTTTAAATTGGCATTTTAATGCGTTTTTATATCCAAAGCTAGGCAGCACTGCAATAGCGAGAGAGAAATTTTACTGCTGAAAGCAGAAGAACACAAACAACACCTGTATTTGCGGGCAATGCCACCAGATGTAAAAAAAGGTAAAACTAAATAAAACTGAGTGAATTATCTAACCAATTATTAAAAAATGTATATTTTACAAAATTATAAACATTATATTTTAATTAGAACAGGCTAGAAAAATGTCAAGAAGAATGAACTAAAACTCCGAGACTACATAACAAAAAAATGCTAAATCCAATTACGAAAATGGTAATCTGGCCATACTGGTGCTAAAATCACGTAACTCGTTGTCAAATTCGCTGAGAGCAAGGTAACGGGACCCCGATAGGCGCCATCTCATTATTCTTTCCATCATGAGTATATACATATGTACGTATATATATAAAAAATATATTTTAGAAAATAAAAATTTGTAAGAGAAAACAATTGTTGAGAAAAAAAGTATTTGAAAAAAAAAAATTTTGAGAAAAATGGAGCAAAAGTAAATATTATTTGAGTAAAAAAAATTATTTTTTTAAATTCTTTGAAAAACAAAATTTTTTCCAGCATTGTGGAGAATCCTTCAAATAAATATATTACTTTATTAAAATTTTTTGAAATACCAAGTTTTTTTTTTAGTTAATAGACTTTTTCCTATTTTTTTAAGTATTCAACTGTACTTACTTTTTCTGGCTACTCTTGAGGCTATTTCACCGATTCACTGTTTCGCTGTATGAATTTGAATATAACTCGACAAGTAATGGAAATCCCGTTATAAAAATTGCAGAGATTACTTAGCTATTATTAGCAAACAAATAAGAAAAATATCTGACAAAGGTAGTATTTCAAAAATTATAAAAAAAATTTAGTTCACCAAAAAAATTTAACAGAAAAGCTGCTTGGTGTTGAAAGTATATCTGCGTTTTAAGCCCATCAAGAGTTGACTACCATTTTTATTCAGGTAGAAACTTTATTTCTTAAATTACACAGGCCGACAAAATTTAACCAACATTCAGACCCAGAAACCCGACTATATATTTCCGAAGGTTTGTGATGCACTGAATCCAAATCTGGCCTCAGAATTGCTCTATCAGCTCTGGTTTTCGAGATATCCTAACCTAAAAGTGCAAAAAACACCGTTTTTGGCCATATTTGAGGTTATATAGCCTTGCAGATGTTTTCTTTCTCCAAAAAAATAGGCTGGCATCTTTAAGTACAAGCCTTTTTTTTCAAATGGCGTTGAGTTTGCTCAAATATCATTTTTTTCGCTGAGATATCGCATTTTGAAATTTTCACTTGTACCTAAGTTTTTGTTTAGCTATTTCAGGTGAAGACCAACCCAACATATCAATCTCATTCTGCTGTTTCCACTCCATACACCTTGGGCTTCGATATTTGGGACCATTGTACTCTTGTAAAATCCGTGTTTGGCTAGTTTTTCCAAATAATATAAACCTTAACTGAGTTCTTAACAGTTCGTTAAAGTTAGGGATTATCAGCAAAATATGATGACTGACGTATGCAACTATTCGCCCAAAAGGAATATTACTTTTCTCCAGTTCCGTTCTGAATTTACCTTAGACCATGCAAGTCCTTTTCCAATGTGGTTAAGGCTTTCCATACGTAAACATCCTCGAATCGTATCTTTGGATACATTAACACCACTTTTCCCTAAAACTACTTCAGGCTCACCCAAGTTCAGCTTTGACACAAACAAATCAATGATTTTCTGATCTCGCTCACCTCACATCTTTGGGATCTCGTCCAACGAAGTCGCCTACGTTTTTAACTTCAGTAGCCAACTGGGTTGGGGCGTGACTACCATTCGGAATTCGAGGAGGATGTAGGATCGAATCTCTGTGAAACACCGAAATGAAAAAAGCGCTGGTGGCATCCATCCGGCCCGCAACAGTTTAAGACTGTGTAGTGTCATTAATATGGCCCACGACAGCTAATGTTTTACTGTCGTTACTATTGCTGTTATAATTTTAGTGGAGGAGAAATATGAAGTACAGTAGGTTCTGTTTTTATGCGGCTTTTGTTTATGCGGTTTTGAAATAGTGCGGTTTTTTTTTTAATTGCAAAATGCATGTCGACCTATCGGGAATTGGACATATAAACAAGATTCTAAACCAGCTAAGCAAAAACTCATCACAGATTACATCAGAAATGCTAACCCTACAAGTATGGAAGATATATAAAGATATAATTTTCAAAGATACAATATTTTGTTTATGCGATTTTATTTAATTATTTCAGATTCATGCGGTCTATGGAACGTATCTATAGTAATAATATGGGACTAGTGCCCTTTTTTATACGATTTTATTACATTATTTCAGATTTATGCGGTTTTAGCATTTGAAACGTATCTATAGTTTTACTATAGAACTAGTAGCTTTTTTTATGCTGTTTTTTTTTATGCTGTTTCTTGCGGAACGTATCTACCGCATAAAAACAGAACCTACTATACCTAAGCATACAGGGTTTGATTGAAAAGTAATGAGCCTTATTTTTTTTAAGCAGTTTTATTAAAACTTTTGGCTTATACAACTAATATTCTTCAAAATAGGACCCTTGAGCGTCAATACACCGCTGGTAGCGGTCCTTCCCCTGCAGGAAACATTTTGTAAACTCATCCGCCGGAATCGCGTTCAATTCGGCTGTCACAGTTTTTTGGATCGCCTCGGTGGAGTCGAAACGCCTCCCCTTCAGCTTTATTTTCAGGCGCGGGAACAAGAAGAAGTCCGGAGGGGACAGGTCTGGGCTGTAGGGAGGGAGGGGAACCACCGGAATCCCCATCTTGGCCAATGCAGAGGTGCAGAGGAAGGCGGTGTGCATCGGCGCATTGTCGTGATGATGGGTCCAATTGTTTACGACCTTCCTTGAACGACTTGTGTCACCGTTTTACCTGGGCACTGGACCGAGATTGGTCTCCGTAACCTTCCTTGAGTAGCCCAATGGTTTCGGTACTCGTTTTGTTTAGCTTTAAGCAAAATTTGATCGAGTAACGTTACTCCAACGATCGCTGCATTTTCGCCACTGCAAAATCCTAACACACTTTTAGAACAGCTTTCACGCGCGGAGCGATGTTGACTACACCGCTATTGCCAGCGAACTGGGACCGGTTTCCAGTGGAAGGGCAAGTCCCAACGATAGTTTTCCCAAACCAGCTGATTCGGTTGATCGCTTGGCAGAAGGCTCATTACTTTTCAATCAAACCCTGTATTAATAACTAAAAAATCAAGAAAAATAGAAATATTTTGCCTAAAATTGTTTCAGAACTTCGTTGCCAAATTGCTTGAAATCCTCCATTCATAAACTTATCTCTGTTGTCTTCAAAATTTCCTTAATATGCCACCTGTTGTGGATAGCTGAAATAGATAGTAGCACTACTTGCCACTAGATGCCTGTTTGCTTAGGTATGCAGAGTAATTAAAATTGTTTTGGCCTTTGGAACATTCCGAAAAAATTATTCTGGCCCTAGGGCTTCAAAGTTGCGAGCCCCTGGCCCTAAGTTTTCAAAGTTTGAAGACCCCTGGCCTAGACCACAAACTGAGGTAGCATCAACACTGAAATAAAATATAGATAGTTCTTGTTCAAAACTCTCTATATGAAGTAAAATATAGATAGTTCTTGTTCAAAACTCTCTATTCGGTCTCGTTGTATGGCTTGCTGGGTTGAAGCACAAAAAGAAAAAAAAAAGAGATTTTGAATACGCTATTCGTCACCAAGTTATTCTGGCAGCTACCATTGAAGTTTACCATTGCATTTTCTATGTACAGTTGCAGAAATGTGCAGAAGTCTGTATGAGAGGGTGTTAGTGCAACTGTTTGGTCAGGAAGTTTGTGGTTATTGAACTGCTGTCATTTATATAAAGGCAAATGTTTTTATTTTTTCATTTTTTTACTATCTATATTTGAATTTATAAATTTGTCTATGTACGTGTGTTTGTCAGTACGTGTGCACACATACTATTTTATTATTATATTATTGTTGTAATATATTTGGAACATTTTCTAGTACAACATTTCCTTTGTAAATACCAACCATTTTACGCTTATTCGCCCAATGGAGATGTTGTTCGTGTATACTTTTTCATATACCTATATGTATGTGTGTACGTGTAAGTGTGCATGTCACATATTTTGTTTTGGTTTGATTTATTGATTGCGGTTTGTTATTGAGGGGTGGATATGTTTTGGTTTATGTTTTTTCTGCTGTTTTTTGTATTTTTTTTATTTTGGTTTTTAGTGCTTTGTTGCAATACAATTGCATGCATTTTCCATTTGCTTACACAGGGAGTGTGCGAGTGCAATGGCTGAGCGGACAGTTCAATTGAATATTCAGTGATACTAGAAATGGGCGAATGAGTAATAATGCCCCAGTACAATTTGACAAAAAATGCTTCCGATGCTATCTGTTTATATATATGTAATATATATGTACCTTCTGCTCAAATATGAACGAGACGTTATCAATAAAACGGTCCGCGGATGACATATGGCAAAAATAAATTTTTTGTTGGATGGCAGGACTGTTATAAGCTTACATGGCAAATTTCAGCGTGATATGTCACATAGTTTGTTTTCTGTGCTACTGTAAACAAGTCAAGCTCGAGGTGTTCTTCGAATTTAACGATGGAAATTCAAGTTGAACAAAGAATTTGTTTGAAATTTTGTTATTCCAACAAAATTTCGGCTTCAGACGCCTTAAAAATGTCGCAGACAACCTATGGGGACTCTGCTCTATCGCGTGCACGTGTTTTCCAGTGGTACAAATCGTTCAAAGCGGGCCGTACATCGGTTGAAAACTTGCCTCATGAACGTCGTCCAGCAACATCAGTAAACGACGAAAACATGGGAAAAGTAAAGGAAATTGTGCTTGAAAATCGCACAAATCGCAAAATCGGTTAACGCTGAATATTATTTAGACGTTTTAAAGCGTTTGCGCGAGAACATTCGTCTTAAAAGGAAGGAATTGTGGGACAATAAGTCATGGTTCTTGCATCACGATAATGCACCAGCTCACACATCACGTCTTGTTCGCAATTATTTGAACAAAAATAATATTAATATCGTTCCGCAAGCACCGTATTCGCCTGATATGGCTCCATGTGACTTTTTTCTGTTTCCCAAGCTCAAGTTGCCGCTCCGTGGAAAACATTTTGAGACAATTGAAGTCATAAAAGAGAATTCGAAGAACACACTCGAGCTTGACTTGTTTACAGTAGCACAGAAAACAAACTATGTGACATATCACGCTAAAATTTGCCATGTAAGCTTATAACAGTCCTACCAAAAAACAAAAAATGTATTTTTGCCATATGTCATCCGCGGACCGTTTTATTGATAACGTCTCGTTCATATTTGAGCAGAAGGTATGTATGTAAATACAGTTGTGTGCACTTTTTTCTCTTGCAACTAAATTTAACAAATATTTTATATATTTCTTCGTGCAAGAAATTCAGGCTTTGGTTGGAAATCATTTATCAATCATTTATTATTTTAAATCAGAGGGGACCGAAGATTTTCGTGGTTACTGCTAACTAGGGTAAGTTAGTTTGACTGGTTGCCAATACGAGGGGACACTTGTACAAAATTTCATCCCTTGTCATATCATTGTGAGCGTAAAAGTGAGAAAGCCAGGAAAGTAAGAATAGGAAAGAGCAAGCTAGGTTTGTGGATTATGGAGAAGAAGACCAAACGATGATTATTTACGGTTGCGCTAACTGCTGCACTCTACAGATGGAATTCGTCAAATGTTTGATATCTAACTATGCTACATCTGCAGGTGTAGCAAAATAGTGAGAGTGAAGGTGTCTCAATCTCAGCCCGGCGAGAGCAGGGCAGATGAGGAGAAGGTGATGAGAAAGGATTCGTTGCTGTAGAAGGGATTCAAAACAATACCCAGTGCCAACGCGTGGATACCTAACAGACAATATCCGAAAAGGACACACACACAAATTCGAGAGCTCCGGTTGTGTTAGCCTTAAAAGTTCCCTTGTGCGCTTTCGATCTACCGCTGCACAGTGCGGCCGATTCCCGAAAAGCTGGCCAAAACTTAAAAAATTAAGTAATTGATTCAAAATTTCTTACTCGGGGGTTGTCGGGGTCGCTGATTACGAATTTGATCTTAAAATTTTGAAAATCCACCCCCTTCCACCCCTATTGGCCACCCCCTCACGTGAAATAGCGTATATCCAAGAACATAATCAAGATGCATGTAAATTTATATGTTTTCGGGGTCGCAAGGTAGCAAGTGGTAGCAGCTGAATCTTGTTTTATTCAGTAACCATTACTTTTTGAGTAACCTTTAATAGGTTTCAAAGCAGCGTTGTATTACTATACAGTTTGAAAACTCAAATTTTATAAAAAAAATTTATCTACGTATAGCTGCAGCTAAAAATTTTGTGTGGAGGTATTGATATGTACTAAAGATTTCTCGTATTTTACTAACCTTCCGAAGCTGATTCCATTTGGTTTTGTTCAATTTACTCCATTACAAAATCTTTCAAATGTGTACAACTTTCACTATTCATCGACAGTAATACGATGCTCAAACGAAGGCCACGTTGCGACTGAGAATACAGAGGATACTTAGGGTACAGAACGTTGCTATGAACGGTTTTCACTACTCAAGGCATTACTGTAGCCAACCCAAAGACAAAAAAACTCTATCTAGAAACTTTTTTTTTCGACTTTTGGCCAGCTTTTTGGGAATCGGCCGCACTGTGCGCTGGTCAGAAGGATCTCGCGACTTTGCATATTTGTCCACTAGCACGCGCCCGTTGTGCTCACGTGCAACCCACTTCGTCAGGATTAGAACAAAGAAAACACAAGTTTTCAAAGGAATCTCCATTCATTCATATCGTGGGAAAACCATCTCGAGAGTCTCCTGTATAGCTAGCCACAATATCCCTGTGATCAGGAAACCAAATGAGCCTAATATCGAAGTATTCTCATACGATCGGAAAAGAAGTTTGACATTCCGTGACTGATTTCGAATGCACGAACAGCGAGCCTAGGGTTATAAAATATTTCGCGTACAACTATACTTTCTTCGTTTTTAGATAGATAGTTGGTAAGCTGCAATCGAAATATACACTGGTAAGGTCTAATCGAATTGGACAGATCTGAAATATTGCAAAGTAAGTGTGAACAGCTATGAACTAAACCACAGCAGTTTATGTTTTTTCAGATGTAAATTTATTCTCGGTAAATTTATTCTTCAAATATTCCTCATTTGGGTAAGTTTTTTGTTTTCCACTTCCACCCGAGGAAGATTATGACCGGATATCATCAAATGCTCTTAAGTATTTATATGCTTGGTGGTATTGCTTGAAGAGTGGTGATTTTGATGTTGAAGGCCAGAAGAGCGGTGAAAGACATAAATTTTGCATAGATTCAGAATTTGACTATTGTACTACTGACTGATTTTATAATATTTTATATAGACTCATATCAAAGGAAAAAAATTTACAGAATTATAGCCACAGACTCAAAAATTATTTTTATAATAGTCTCAAAGCCATGGAAGTATTTAAAACTAAGGACAATGGATATGATAAAAATAAAGCCGAGAGCTGTTGAAAGGCGCTTCATTCTTCTCCCATACGAAAAATGGGTACATGATATAAGTTAACGTGACGCAGTAGGCAACAACAATAACAGTAACAAAATAAAAAATGCATCTTAAGTTACGTGGAAAACGGAAACGCTCGCCAGCAGAAAATATAAAATATTAGCAGTCCAAAATGTGCAAAACGCCGATCCAGCAAAACGAAGGGTCACACCGCAGTCCATATGAGATGTAGGCTGTTCGGTAGTTAGGCAGTGAGGGAGTTAAGTATTTAGGTGTAGGTACCACAACAATCAGTTGTATTAACTCATCTGATTAAATCGATTCCCCTTGCTTAGTAAGGAAATTGAGATATGTATAATTATTCTTATGCAAATTATTCCAAGCATTTTTCGTACTAATAATCAATTTCTTAGCATAGAATAAACGCCCACTTGTAATTTTTGCCGAATGGCCAAAGATGTGTGTGGCCTTGCATTTTCATGATGGAATACAATACCTTTTCGATTTGTCAATTCGGGTCGCTTTTCTTCAACTGCATTGTTTAATTTCGTTAGTTGTTCAATGTAGACATCAGAATTCATTGTTTGGTTGGGTGGTAAGAGTTCAAAGCAGACAATTCCTTTGTAATCCCGTCAAACTGATAACAAAACCTTCTTTTGATGAATATCAGCTTTTGATGTTGTTTAAGTTGCTTCACCTGGCCTGCTCTACAATCTTTTCCACTTTAAAATTTGGTAAACAACCCATTTTTCATTGCCAATTATCAGTCGTTTTAAAAGTGGATAATTTTCATTACGTTTCTTTAGCAAATAGCAGCTGTTAATGCGTTGCGTTAAATGCGTTTCTTTGCATTCGTGAGGAACCCATGCATCGATTTTTTGAACATAGCCAAGTTTTTTAAGTGATTTTCAATGCATGTATCTGATACATGAAGTTTTGCTGAAATCTCACGTGTTGTACTGAGACGATTCGAATCGATTATTGCCTTGATTAGGGTGTCATCAACTTCAACTGGAAGATCCGAGCATTTTTCATCTTTGAGTGAAAAATCACCAGAACGAAATTTGGCAAACCAATTTTGACACTGCCGTTCTTTTAAGGCTTCATCACCATAAACAGCACCTAACTTTTCATGAGCTTGCAATGCGGCTTTCCCTTTGCGAAAATAAAAAAGCAAAATATGACGAAAATGTTCCTTTTGATTTTCCATTTTTCAATGAACGCCAAAAGAAAACTACACAACCGATCAAAAATCTTTTTTTATTGATTGATAGCTGAATTGCCTACTGTCAAATAACAAAATGTGTTTTACATTTGAACTACGTCTGCAAAGCTAAAAATTCAACTAAAGCCATCTATGAGTGAAATCCGCAATAGTTACCAACCCAATTCAACATGTGAATCCCGAAATCGAGTCTTTTAAGGTATTCGTATTAAAGGGTGCGATTAAAGGTTAATGTAATGAAAAATATGCTCTATCTAGTGTCAGATAAAGACCCTTAGGAACACAATACTCCATAATTTCTACAAAAAGATTTAGTTATTGTAGATTACTGTCTTTGCTCAAAAGATTATTTATCATTGGCTTGCGTAGAGTTACAGTTACAAAAATATTTTTTTTACAAAGCAAGGTATTTTTATTTCTTGGTATTTTATTAAATATAAATTTCATATAAAATTTGGCAATACTCATCATTGAAATCAAAGCAGCAACTGTGAAAATAAAATTTACTTCATGTTTCCCCTAAACTCTGGCATTGTATTTCAAATATTAAATTATGATCAACAATTGGCCAGAAGTACGCATTAAACGTGATGAAATTGAGTTAATTCTCATACCCAGTTACAGAGAAAGTCTTACCAAAAAAAGCAATGCCTGAGTACCCGCAGGAGTGTGTAGATGATTGGATTTTTTGTTCCATTCCGTTTTTTGTTTTCTTTTTTTGGTTTTCATTTTTTGTTTATGTGACATATGCGAAATGACATTATTCGCCAGCGGTCACCAACCATGCATACACAGTTACACACCAACACACCTACGTGTGCTTAAATAGTGAAACATAGGACTCTGCCATCTGCTAACTGTTCGTTATCTTCAGCCTTCTGAAGTATTTTGTGCTTTCCCTTCTCGCTCTTCTTGTGTGTGTGGGTTTTTTTTTTTTGTCTCCATTAAGTTGTTGCTTCACTCATTTGTTGCTGGTATTTTTTCGGTTGCGCTAGGCGAGCAAATTGTTCGTGGTATTTTCCCTTTTTATTTCTCCTAACCCAGCAAATAATCTGCGAGCAGGTTTTGGTTACTGAATTCTCTTTGAGTAAAGGTTTTAGGAGATTTTGTTAAATGAATGATTTTTTTCAAATGCAAACTATCTGACGAAAGTTATGGCTGCTGTGTTGTGTTAACTGGATTTTGAAATGATTTTGATTTTTTGCATTAAAATTAAAATTACCCTTAAATTTTGTTCAACGAAGCTGTTGTTTCATATAAATCATGATCAGAATCCACATACTTAGGTCTGATAGTGGCAGGCTCATCACCTTGTCCAGGCCCTATGCCCCGGGAGGAGTGAACAAGGAAAAAAATGTGTTTAAACCAATTTTCGAAGCACTTCTTCCACGGCAACTAATGTGACATGTGATTTGAACGCTTCAACCGCCTCTTCAGGGAAAGAAAAACATTGGCAATGCATTTTGTGTTTGATATGCGGGAATAAGAAGAAATCATTTGGTGACAAATTACGGCTGTACTTGCATGGCGCATAACCCATCAATACGAATGTTTTGAAAACTTAAAAATGGTCTTGAACGAGCAGATGTGTGAGAGAGCTGGCATTGTCCTACGTCTTCTTCGGTTGGTTTTCGCAATTTTAACTAATTAACTAACTCTAATTCCCAACTATTCCAAAAAAGGCGATAACTTCTTTGAGTTGCTTTATATACGAACAACTTTTATTAGATTTTGCTCTCCGAAATAACCCATGCAATTTACATCGCGCATTGGCGCGGGGTGTGTTAAAGACTAAAATTCAATTTTCGAATATTTTCCCTCCATAAAAAATAGGGTAACTTCTGAAAGGAAAATTTCAAGTTTCTATTTGAACATGACTCACGCACATTGAAGCAATAGAAGCAGTGAACAGTTTTCATTTCATTTTTTTTCTTTTATTTGGTAAATTGTAAAATATTGTATAAATTATTCTAAAATGTAATTCTGTCATATGTAGATGTCGGTATTCTAGAGACCAAAGGCAAAAATAAAATACATTGCTTTTCTGGTCTTTGCTACTGCCTGATCAATGTGCCCTAGTTTGACTAAATCAATAAATTCGAAAATCAAAAAAACAAAAAAAAAAAAAAAATTAAAAAAAAATGTAAAAAAATTAATCAAGTATTTACAAATTTGTTTTGTTTTTAATAAAATCCAGTTTTAAAATAACAAAACCATAAACTAAAACTATTAATAATAATGAAAAAACTTAAACAAAAAGTTAAAAACAAATACTGTTTTTTATATGATTTATGTGTTTATTTAACATTTTTTATAAAAAAAAAAAAAAAAAAAAAAAATTATTTATGTTTTTATTATTTAATTAAAAAAAAAATTTATTTTATTAAAAAAACAAATATTTATAAATTGTATTAACAAAAAATTAAAAGAATTTTAAATTATTAAAAAAAAGTTTTTTTAATATTCAAAAAATTCTAAATAAATTTAAAAAAGCTTTTTTTTAGAGTTCAACAGAAAACATTTCTTTCGATTTATATTATTATTACAAAACAAAAAAATTTTTTTTCTATTTATTTGGTCTCTAAATTGTACAATAAATGTTTGCTTAAATTACTCCAAGCTGTGAATCTCTGTTTAAAGATTTTGACATTCTAGGGACCAAAAGCAAAACCCAAACCCGTTGTTATTGTTGTTTTTATTCTTCTGCTACTGCCTGCTACTAGGGCATTTTGACCCTGGTTTTACTAAAACATTAAAAATCTCGAAATTTGGAAGCAAGTAAGAGAATCAAAATAATATTTAAAAATGTGTTTTGTAATAAGAAAGAAATTTAAAATAACGAATTTAAACAATTTTTTGTTTTCAATTAAAACAGCAATTTAACAAAAAATGTTCAAAGTATTGAAAAAAGAAGTTTAAAATTTTTTTTTTAAGTTTAGACTTAAAAAAGTTAAACAAATGTATTTGTTCCACAAACAAATTTTTAAAATTAAGTTTACCTAAACGTACCGAAAAAATATTTATTTAGTTTTCCCTTAGACCAAGAATTATTGCACTTTCAAATAAAAAAATAAAAGATTACACAAAAAGCAAAATAAAAATTTGGACCTCGGTTTCTTATTTACCACTTTGATACTTCACCACTTCCCCTTTGAAACTATTCCACCAAAATTGTAGCTATGAGAACTTTACGCGGTCAATTTCGTGGTGAATTTTCATTGAACCAGTTTTGCACACACAGGTTTTTAAGCCAAAGTTTTTAATTCTGTCAATATTTCCTTACACAAATCGAGACAAACCCTTTTGTTTTTTAAGCGATTTTTAAATTAGGCGACAACCAATGCTAATAATTTTCTCTGGTAATCAATTGTTCATGCCATATTGAAAATTCTCAAGTAGAAGTATCGTTTGAGGATACCGCAAAATCCCGGTATATCACATATTATATTGTACAGTAATATAAATTTCTGCACAGCGTCGCAATTTTGTGAACGCAATTTGTTGGACCATCACGAAATTCGTTCCATAGCGAAGTTCGAGCACTTTTGAAATCGGAATTACCAAAATGTGGTAGCTGATCAAAGCGAGAAATTTCGAACTGCTTTTCGTCCCTGAATCGCTCTGAAACGGTATATCTTATTCAGACCATTTTCGTATCAGGAGGGTATTCATTATTTTAAAAGAAATAATAATATAGTATAAGTTTTTATATATAATAACATAGGAGGTTGAATTAGTTTTAAAGGTTTTTTTCGAAGATTTGGGGCTTTATTGTGAAAAAACGGTACAAAATATTTTATTCGAAGTATTGGCCATCGCTGGCTACAACTTTCGCCCATCTTTCGGGCAATTTCCGGATGCCGTTTCTCCAAAATTCTGGCCGCTGCTTGGCTATCCATGACTCAACCCATATTTTGGTAGCCTCGTACAAGGAGAACCGCTGGTCCGCCAAATCGAGACTCATATGCCAGAACAAATGATAATCGGAGGGAGCTATGTCTGGACTATACGGCGGGTGGGGTAATACTTCCCAGCCAAGCGTTCCAAGGTATTTTTTGACAGGTTGAGCAACATGCGGCTGAGCGTTGTCATGTTGCAAAATAACCTTGTCGTGCCTTTTTACCGTTTCCGGCCGTTTTTCTTTCAATGCCCGGCTTAAACGCATCAATTGCAGTCGGTAACGATCCTCCGTGATTGTTTCGCCCGGTTGGAGCAGCTCAAAATATACGACGCCGACCTGATCCCACCAAATGCAGAGCATGATTTTCTTGCCGTGAATATTCTGCTTGGCCGTCGACGTTGATGCGTGGCCGGGCAAACCCCATGATTTTTTGCGTTTTGGGTTATCGTAGTGGATCCATTTTTCGTCGCCAGTCACCACCCGATGCAAAAAACCCTTCCGATTTTGTGGCTCGATCAACAATTCGCACGTAAAAAATCGCCGTTCGATGTCGCGCAGCTTCAACTCGTACGGGACCCAATGTCCTTGCTTTTGGATCATTCCCATCGCTTTTAGACGCTTGCAAACGGTTGATTTATCAACGCCCAATGATTCAGCAAGCTCTTCTTGGGTTTGGCACGAGTCCTCGTTTACCAATTCCCCCAATTCCGCGTCCTCGAACTTTTTGGGCTGGCCAAGACGCTCCTTGTCTTCGGTGTGAAAATCACCACTTTTGAATCGTCGAAACCAGTACTCACATATTGAAATCGACGGAGTATGGTCTGGGTAGGCCTCCTGCAGCAACTCACGAGCTTGGGCTGTATTTTTTTTCAAATTGAAGCAGAAAAGCAAAGCTTCCCGCAAATTGCGTTTCGACGGCACGAAAGTTGACATACTCGGAGCACGAAAACACTGCGTTGTTTATACTTCAGCGAAATGACAGATACTGATAAACAAAGCCTAGGGATGAGGCTTTGTCATGAATATATATTCAGTATTGCCAACGCGATAAAGTGATAAATAGCGCCATCTGTGTGCCACCTTTAAAACTAATTCAACCTCCAATAATATAGTAATATAATATAAGTTTATAAGTTAATATAATATAAGTTTTTTCTCGCGCTGATTTTGTGTGCAAAAGCTCTAATACTCAGGCGTTTCTCACAGCAGTACTTTGTCATTGTATGGCATTTTACCATTCCCTATTGCGCCTAGTCCTCGTTTTCGCCTTTAATGGTACGATATAAAACGAACTTGTAGCTCAACCTACTTTTGTGGCTCAATTGAGTTTACTTCACTACTCTGTTTTACTCATTTACCTGTTTTACTCGTAGATAGCTTCAGTTTTCTGCTGGGAAGATAGCCTTTAGCTATTCACTTGCATTTTACTACTTACTTTGTTTTGCTTTCTTCTTGCTTCGTTTATGCTTGCTTTTGTGGAAGAATGTGTCTGTCAAGTGAATGTTGATATATGCACGCATTTACGTATGTGTGCTCTGTTGATGTTGTCTGGTGTCACTGATTGCTGGCACAGCATATTGAAATTATGGTTTCTGAGGTTCTTGCATTGTTGTATTTATTAGTAAAAGAGGAAACGAAGTGTATGCCAAGGGCCAGGATGAGATTGCAGTTCACAAATACAATATGAAAGACATGGCTGGAGGCCTTAATGATGTCTTGGAAATAACCAGTTACGGTTAAATTGTTGCAATACAACTTTGAAGTAAGTAAATATTTAAGAGGATCAACTTTTACGCATTTGTTTGTGAAGGAATTAAATCGATTGAGCTGCACTTTTTTTTATATGTATAAGTGCTTGAAAGATTAAGTTGCGAAGCTTTCGCTCGGTAAAAGGTAGGATTTCTTTTTTCTGGCATATTTCAGTTGTATGAGGTCCATATTTTCCGTATTTCCTTATTCGTTGGCAATACTTACTATACCTTTCGAAACATATCTCCACCGACTACGAACTAAATGTGTGATCTAAGCATATTTCACATTGTTGTGAAAAACTGGTTGATTTTTATTATAATAATAAAAATTAAATGAAAAAATGTTGAAAAAATTTAATAATTTTAAGATTTATTTAAAGTTGAAAATTATGGTATAGAGTTTTTTAAAGTGAAATTTCTCCAATTTTTTTTTACACAAAATATGTTCTTCAAAATAAATTATTTTAGAAAAACCTTTCATATATTCTCGTACATGCATGATCAAAATTTTCGTAAAAAAATTTTTTTTTGGTAAGTTTTCAAAAATTTCAAATTTTTTTCTTATTTTTGTAATAAAAGGTGGCTAAAAATGAATTACCCTATGGATCATATATAATTTCTTGAATATTTTTTTTAGTAAAAAAGTCATTTAAAAACAAAACTGAATGATTAATTTTGTGCCACCTTGTAATATATTATATATATTTGTTCCACAAATATTTTCTATGAGGAGCATTTTCATGGCAGAAATGCACTCAGAGGTTTGCTATTGCCTGCCGAGAGGCGACCGCTATTAGAAAAACTTTTTCTTCATTTTGGTATTTCACCGCGATTCGAACCGACGTTCTCTCTGAGTTCCGAATGGTAATCACGCACCAACCCATTCGGCCACGGCCGCCACCTTGTAATAGCTTAGATTATTCTCAGTAATCTCTCCAAGTTTCCAAGTGAGTATCGAGTTACTCGCGCTGCTTGATACCCGGATATCTGGACCTCTAATAGATGTACTGTCTGAAAAAAAAAACTTCTCACAAACCTTTTCACTTCAGGGAATTCAACCTGGTTTAAAAAAACACTTAGAGCACATATATAAGAGTTTACAATATAAGCGGAAATTTTTGATCCCGAGTTTTCAGGAAATTTTAAATTTAATTATGCGGTTTTGAATAAAATTTAACACAAATTAATATACAGCTCATATTGTGACAACTTTAGGCAAAGTTGATTCAAAAAATTTCCCAAGCGTTGCCGCAAAAAGGACTTCGTATTTATAAAAAAATAGTTGCTTTGCTTGAAATAGAGGATGCAATAGGGAAACGAGCTTTTGTTCGTATCTGTAACTTTCGTTTTTGTACGAATAATGAAAAAGAGGTTTTAGGCAATTGGAAGTGTCTCGAAAGTCTTCACCTAAAAACTCTATATCAGGATTTCTTGGCATAGAAAATGTCAATTTTCGCAAATTTAGTATCATTTCGTAAGCTACAAGCAGTATGATAGCAATTAAACAAATTTCCGCAAATGAAAATTCGAGATCTCTACTGCTTTACTAGAATAGCAAGTAAGTGCGTCGGGTCGTATGAGTGATTTATAATATTCACTCTGCCACAAATGCCTGGTCACAAATATTCCATGATCTAATGGTGTCTCGCTAACATTTTTTATATGCTAGAAATCGTTCTAAAGAAAAAGTTATTTATATTTTTTTTGTTAGGCCGTTTCTCTGTTTTTTTTTTTATTTTTTCGGTTCTTTTTCGGTTCTTTTTCGTTTTTTTTCTGTTTTTTCATTTGTTTTATTTGTTTTTATTTTTGAGCAATGTCGCCAATTTTTGCTTTTCTTTAAACGAATCGCATTGAGAATTCTCCAGGCATGACGGATATTTGACAGACAGGTTGTAGCCTCACTGCTTCTTCGGTTTCGTTCCATTAATTCCATTCATGGCTTACCAACCGATACCACTGCTTTATGTATTTGTGACTGCTATTATTTATGTTATTTTTATTGTTATTGTTGGTTATTGTTGGCAAGGTTCCCCTTTTTAGGCCATGTCTGACTTTTTACTGCTACCACAGATTCTTTTTCGTTACATTTTTGTTGCTATTGTCGCTGAGTCTGCCACCAACAACCTCATTGTCGTGGTATAGCATGTTTGAATACGCTGGGAAATGACGGGGAAATAAGTTTTATTGACTTCAATTTGCAGCATGCCACATTGCCGGTGGCGTTACAGTGTAAATTATATACAAGCTGGATGTTTTTCTTTCATTTTCCTTTTCCTTGCGTACTTCGAAACGTACCATACATTATCTGTATGTACATATGTGTGTGTGTGTGTGGGGTTCAGTGGGGCTTTTTAAATCGTTTGTATGTTAAAGTGTGAGTGTGACTGCAAAGCTTTAGGGCTTTTCTTTTCTTAGTGTGTACTTTTGTAAAGCCATACACGTGTGTGTGTGCTTTCGAAGCCTTCGTCGCGGTAATGGGTTTTCCATGCTGCTCTCTCAGCTAACCAGATTGCTTTTGTGTTTATTCTTATTGTAGCTTTTTCTATATGGTTGGTCGTATTCAAATGAAATGCATAAATACATGAACGCCTTCTTATGCATATAGTCGCTTTGCTCATATTTTCTTTATTGCAATACAATCATAGCGTTAAGTAAATTACATCGTTGACTTTATTTAATGTTCGGGCCCAAGGTTGCTTGGCAGTTACTTGGTAGTAAAATACTGGATCTGATGTATGACAAACTCGATACTTTTATCAAACCATTTTGCTGCTTTCACATAGATTGATGGTGTATTGATTATACGACTTTTCAATTTGCTTTTGTGCTATTTTATGACAATTAGTTGCACCGCCTGCGGCTTATATAAAGGGTGCGCCATCTCGAGCTTCGGTATGGAAATATTGAATAACTTTGCTATCCATTGACAGAAGGACTTGAGAAAAACTAATTTGGAAACGTCAATTCAGTACAATTTTAACGATGAATAACTTTACAATCTGACTAAAAATTTTGAAGAATCGGAGTCTGTAGCAAATCATCAACGTGTTTCAGTTCGTAAAAGACGCTTCAATGAAATTGTTGAAACTGTCAAGCAGAGTGTTTTGAAAAGCCCAAGTCATATCGTCACCGTGCAGCTAAACATAAAAGGAACCACTCTTAGAAGGATTTTAAAAGAGGATCTTCACATGTTTCCTTACAAAATGCAAATAACTCAACGATTATTGCCCACTACATTGGAAGCGCTCAGGACCAACATTAGATCTGAAATAGAGGCAATATCACCCGAAATGCTAGAAAAAGTAATGGAAAATTCGAAAAAAAGAGCACAATATTGTGTGGCTCGTAAAGGTGGTCATTTGTTGGATGTTGTGTTCTAAGTGCAGTTGAAACAGATTGTAAGGGACAAAATCAAATAAAAAAACACCAACAAACATTCAATTTTGCTAGTTGCTAAAGTTATTCAATATTTCCATACCGAAGCTCGAGATGTCGCACACTGTATAGGTTGAATACAGTCAGGTTTTTTATTAAAAACCGTTCTGCAGGCTGAATTCGGTTTTCATATAAATTTATTAACATAATAATAAATTCACCACATATGCATAGACAATTTTTGCTATATATTTTTTTAATTAGAAAAATTTAAATAATAAAGTTTTTGTTTTAAGAAGCTCATTCCATTGGAAAAAAAAATAAGTTTCACGCTTTGTGCCAAATTCATAAAAACTCACCAAAGTTCCATACAAATTTTACACTTTTTATTCAAGATTTTTAGAAATTTTTGAGTATCCAACTTCCTTGGCCTGGAGCTCGTTCTGCCACTCCCTCCTACAGCCATCAAAACCACGGTTAGCAAAGCGGTTACTCTAACCCACAAGCGAGCTTGGCAGGCTCTGAGAGACTCAGTTGGACAAAACTGATGTTACCTGTCATGTCCGACTGACTGTCGCAGTTCCTCCTGTTACTAAGCAGAAGGGACTTTAGGCAGCTGGTTGGACTATTGGCGGGCCATTTTCTGTGGGCAAAACACATGGAAAAGGTGGACATCTCAGACAGAGCACTCTGTCCATGCATGTGGAGAGGAGGATGAGACGGTGTTGCGTCTTCCCGGCCTTCACTCACAGCAGGCTGGAGGCCTTTGGCACTGGCCTTGGCTCCTTGGCACCACAAGATCTTCTCAGATTTCTTCGCAGATCGAGTAGATTTAAGAAAATTAAAAAGTGAACCCGAGTGCAGTACAAGGGACTTAATTGTGTCTGACTGCTGTACTTGCTAGTCTATCCCGACAGAAAACCAAAACAAAAAAAAACAAGCCTGCTTGACTTCCCTGTTTCTTGATCGAATTTTATAAAAATTTTAAATTAGGTTGCCTAATATTATATTGTATTTATATTGATATCTAATATTTTAGTTGACAAATTTGGCTTGTTTTTCTTTAGAATTTTGTGTGGTCTATAAGGTTATTTGTACTGCAGATTATTAGAATAAATATCTAGATAAATGAACAAATATATATAAGCATTAGGGCGGGTCGGTTTAAAAATCACTCATTGCTCTGTGAAAATCGTATTCTAGGGATCAAAATAAGAAGCTTTGCCGAAGGAATCATACCTCTAAAACGAATTCTGATGTTCCCCAATTTGGGTCGAACTTTTTTTTTGGCCTTTACATGAAAAAATCAGCTAAATGGCTATGTTTTTTCTTTATTTTTATTTATCTATAGTATTATATTATTTTAAAACATGGCGCTTATTCTGACTAAACTACAACACATACAGATATGAAATATATATCAAAAGAAAGGTTTTGATGAGCATATTTCCGGAAAATTATAAAAATTAAAATTGGTTAATTTGTTCATGAAATATTTGCGTGTAAAGTTATCAAAATTTTCATATTGATAACAGCGATGTCTATGTAAAGCGAGATGACACACAAATATACGCATATATAGGAGTACGTTTGCTTTGTTTAGCTCTCTTCTATTGTTTTGACAATGAATGTTATATGCATAAATTCTTACATATTACATATGAATAAAAATATACACTTTTCTAATCATCATAACTTTTAATATAATATATAAAAGTGTCACATATGCTGTTTACTTTCCGTGGGAAAAAAGCCCACCCGATTTTCGGGGGTTACATACTAGTTTATAATAATATTTATTTTTTCTCTTTATTTAGTCAGAACATATGTAAATGAAAAAATTAATTAAAGTGAGTTATAGAAAAGAAACCAAAAAGGGCGACCCAAATTGGGGGACATCAGCATTCGTTTTAGAGGTATGATTCCTTCGGCAAAGTTTCTTATTTTGATCCCTAGAATACGATTTTCACAGAGCAATGGGCGATTTTTTTGCCTCACCACAAATCGACCCGGCCTAATAAGCATATATTTTTTCAGGTAGCTTTACACTAAGTTTACTTATTCGCTTTATGCTAGTTTTTCTTTTTGACGTCATAACGTCTTATAATTCGATGTAGCCGGCTGCACGCACCAAAAAATGCGTCGTTATCTTGCTCATGCGTCGTTACCTTGCTTGAACTGCATGTTATGTTATGTTATGTTATGTTATGTTATGTTATGTTATGTTATGTTATGTTATGTTATGTTATGTTATGTTATGTTATGTTATGTTATGTTATGTTATGTTATGTTATGTTATGTTATGTTATGTTATGTTATGTTATGTTATGTTATGTTATGTTATGTTATGTTATGTTATGTTATGTTATGTTATGTTATGTTATGTTATGTTATGTTATGTTATGTTATGTTATGTTATGTTATGTTATGTTATGTTATGTTATGTTATGTTATGTTATGTTATGTTATGTTATGTTATGTTATGTTATGTTATGTTATGTTATGTTATGTTATGTTATGTTATGTTATGTTATGTTATGTTATGTTATGTTATGTTATGTTATGTTATGTTATGTTATGTTATGTTATGTTATGTTATGTTATGTTATGTTATGTTATGTTATGTTATGTTATGTTATGTTATGTTATGTTATGTTATGTTATGTTATGTTATGTTTTGTTATGTTATGTTATGTTATGTTGTGTTGTGTTTTTTTTATATTTTACTTTGTGTGCGTGTGTGCGTTATTATGTTTATGTACAAATAAATATAACAATAATATTTATATAATGGGTTTTTCTATATATAAATATAAAAATATAAATAATGTTATATAACTATTTACCGAATTTTTAATAAGTAACGACTAGTTGTTAATAATACATGTTGTTTTAAGATTTTATTATTAACTAGCGTACCCTTGCCCGCTTCGCTAAGCGATAAATTCAATGATTTGCTGAAAGGGAATAAAAAACAAAGCAAATTCTTTGATACAATTTCATTCGAACTTTATTGTAACACTTTTTGGTAAACAACGTTTTTGGTTTTTCCATCTTTCGCGTAAATGAATAATGACGATGGTTTGCCTACCCGTGCGCAAGCTACATACATACAATTGTCTATGAGAAAAAATTGGGTATTCTAAATGAATACCGCACATTTGTAGAGACTGTCCTTGCATCTTATTAGTTGTCATAGCGCAGACAAGGCGAATAGGGAACTGCAAACGTTTGAAATCGAATGGTAAATCCGTCAGATTCAGTGGAATTCTGGGTATAAAAACGTCTTTTCCTTTGTACTTTCCTTTCAAAATTGTTGCTTCGATAACGTTACTCATTAGCTTCTTCACAGCGAGTCTGGTACCGTTGCAAAGTCGTGGCACATTACTGTTGCGCAGCATAATAATCGATGCTCCAATTTTTAATCCTAAATTATGAGGTGGTAGGCCTGGCAAAACAAGTGAGTTTAAGAATTCAGTTGAATAATTTACGACATCATCTTGATCAATAATAGTGTCCATTGACTTATATGCAACTATGTCACCAGGTATTTGATCCAAAATAGCTGCATTTATATCATTGACGTACTTATTTTTCCCAGCTAAAATTGCTCTTTCGCTGAGCCAATCATGGTTTTTGTAATGTTGAACTATGTTTGAACACGTACGTTTGTAGCAAGTGTAAGCGTGTTTACATGTCTCCATAAATACGATGATTTTAAACTTGCATTGATTTCATCTGCAGCCGTAGATTTTGGGATCACAGGTAATGTTTGCCTGAAATCTCCAGCCAATAAAATCATGGCACCTCCAAAGTCTGTTTGGATTCCTCGTCGATCTTTCAAAATTCTATCAAGTGCTTCCGATGATTTCTTGTGTGCCATAGTACACTTGTCCCATACGATGAGCTTACATACTTCAAGAACTTTGGTGTTTCATTTACCTGCATATTCAAAGGCAGCTTTAATGCAGAATGTGCTGTGCGGCCGCCTTCCAATGTAGCCGCAATTCCGGAAGAAGCGAGTGCCAATGTGTTATTATCTGATCGAATTGTTGCTAATATCAATGAAATCAAAAAGGTCTTTCCTGTTCCCCCAGGAGCATCCAAGAAAAACAATCCACGCGTTCCATGGCTAACATTATTCATGATTTTATCATAAACATGTTGCTGTTGTTGTGTTTAGCTCATTACAGTTATAATGGTATTCACGCTCCAGTTCTCGATTGAGAACTTCGGATTGTGTTTTCGTTTCGTGATGAACAATTTCCGTCTTTGACTCGTTGTTCGTTGAATTTTCGTCTGAAACAACAATCACATTGTCCTCATCGATCTGAATTCCCATGTCTTCAAACACGCTCATATCGTTGGAGTTATCTAAATTTTGTGTATTCATGCGCTCATCCTCTTCGGTAAATAAATCCACAACATTTTTTAAATCTGCCATTCCGAAAATGTAATGTTATTTTTTTCAATTGGTATCAATCCGGGAACAATGTATTGTATTGTAATCTTATCGATGTGAATACCCAAAGAAAATTGTGAACACACAAAGCCTATAGATTTACCAGGTCTGCTTGGAGCTGCAAACACAAAAAAAAACAAATTTTTTCTGCCACATCACATGGGGAAATGTATAAAGTGGTGTGCGTTGGTGAGCGGTATTCGTAAACAAACCGTTTGAAAATTTCCCTTGTTCTTACAAAATGTGTATCTCGTTTGACGTAAACCCAACAACAACTTCTGTCAAATTCTCTCAGAGGCGAATAACTTGTTTTTGTCTGGCAAACCTTGGTAAATCTATTATTCTTGGTGAACACACTTGTTGCTCTCACAAATGAACTGCACACAAAACACAAATCAGTAGTTCGGCGTTCGTGAATGTGTACTGAAGCATTTTTCTTCATAAAGAGCGTACAAACCTCTGTGTTTATGTTTACTCTCCGTCGAAAAAAATTTGCAAATTAGCAACATGACACAAATCGTTTCACAATAATGAAAAATTCGTATATTTATTCCAAAAAAGTTGTACACATATAATGAATGTTAATTCGAAACTTAATTTAAGAATCAAGCAAGTTCTGCGGATATTTTCACAAAAATCACAATTTGTACAATATTTTGATTTTTTCTTTTTTTTATATAAAGAAAATATTAAAAAAAAATTTTTTTTTGCTAAAAACCTTCCTCTAGTGGATCACTATAATTGAAAAAATAACGAATAAAATTCGCCTCGTATCGGCCAAAAAAAATGCGTACAAACGAATATCATTTCATTTTTGTATATTATATATATGTAGATTTATTATTATATATGAAGGAAAAAATGTATGGTAATATTTGCCACATACCTTATAAGATATGTTGTATACTAATATATGTATATAAACATGCATACATACATATACTTTGGTGCAATTTTCATAGTCTAATATACATATGTTGAGAATAGGACGATGATAGGAAACGTAGGAAATCTAAGGGAGTGTTTCGAGTGTAATGTGTATTGAAGAAGTCAAATCGATGGTGGTGCCTCTTAGAGTTGTTGACTTATTAACCTCTGATGCACAATCGAAATTGAACTTATCTTTCATGAGTTTGATAAATGTTTCGTAATTTTTCACGTTTGTGTAAATGTGACTTCATCAATTTCATTGCGATTCTATTTACCTCCTTCTCTATATTCATACAAAATAACTATCAAACAAATAAAATCAAAATTTTCTTTTGAAAAATGCTACCATTCCATCAGTATTTGTATTCTTATGACGTTCTCACGTTAAACTATCTTCAGTGCATCGAATTTACAGACATCCACTTTTTTTGTTTTTAATTTTACACTAAAAAAGGCAATTTACTAAAAAAGGCAATTTACCTGCACAGAGAAATTCAAATTTTTGATTTTAATTGAAGTGTACCCCGCTTGCTTGTGAAAAAACTTTGCTCAATAGAAAGTATTTTCAGCTAGGCCTTCTATTTCATTTATCTGCACTTCAAATTGGTTATGTGTTGGATATGTAAAACCAAAAAAGTTGAACAATAATTATATGCCGAAATGGCAAGGCTCCCCTTCTGGAAATGATTTTAAAACGCGCTCACCACATTTACACACCATAGACAAATTACCTACCAATCTGGGCCGATACCAGATGAGATATTCACATTTCCCAATACTATAGTCAAGTGGTGCTGTAAATCACAAATTCCAATTTAAAGGCATTAACCGCACTGACGAATGAAGCAGCTCATTGAGTAAATGAGAAGCACTCAAGTGCCAGCGCTACTTGGAATTGTAATGACGAAGATAGTAATCGGATGTGGGAGCAGCAGCTGATTTGCAGGCGAACGATTGAGATAAAATGAGAAAGTAAAATAAATGAGAGTGGGTGGGTGCTACATGCAACGACAATCAATGGCAATGCCATCTTACTTTCAAGTCAATTACAGTAAGTACATAAGTAGATGCATACACTCGTACATATATATATATTGTATATATACATACATATTTACACCTATTTACGCTTTTATCTACAACACATACAAATGTAAATGGGGAAATTTGTCTTCATCTGTTATTGGGATTCTGTATTTAAGCAAGTTTTAGTGGATATATTTTTGTATTCTTGCAAGAAAATCTGTAAAAAGGGAGTGTATATGTGATAAACCGTGCACAGATCATTTCGAAGAAGAGATAATAAAATGTTTAAGCGTAAATTGTTAGGTGCTATGATTTATACTAAAGAAATATGTATGAAGGAAAAGTAAAAAGGATATGTCTTATCCACATCTGATAGTGATTTTAGTATCCAGGAAATCAAACTTCTTTCCTCAGTTTACACTTTCGTTTAAAAAACCACTTTCTGCAACATCGAATATTATTTTTTGACTTAACAATAACACTGCACTAATTCAAAGAAAATATTTTTTTATAGCCAAATGTCAAAACTTTGCAAATATTGTCATTTTCAAGTCGAATTTTTTTCATTTTGTCCTTAAAGTGAAATGAAAAATGCAATAATATTATTTTCTTTAAGTTCTTGGAATGAAATTAAAATATTGAATCATAAAAAATATTACCTGAAATAAATAAATTCTAACGTGATGTTCTTTACATTTTTCACATCTTAGGTGGATACCCTTAAATATTGCCGTAACCCTCCCTGCGCACCCGCGTCTGGCCAGAGCTTTTTCAACTTTGGACCTGAATTTTACATATTTCTATTATAGATAACAATTTGAGCTTCCAGGTAGCTTCCTAAATTTAATTTTCCATTGATTAATGGATATAACCTTTGAAAAAGTATCCTTGAATAGAACGAAAATGGACCAGAACGCGGTGATCTGCCAAAGGTTTTAAAATAAGTGTCCAAAGGAGGATTAAAGACTCAAGGTTTTATTATCTACAAAATGTTCATAATTTTTCTAGAAAAATTTCAATCTGCAAAAATTACAATTATTTCTGATCAAAAATGTAACAACTCTCAAAATAGTCAATATTTTAGAGCGAAAATAAAACACTTGAAAAATAAGTTCTATTTTTGACCAAACAAAAATAACGCAGTGCTATTTTATTTCCGCGGTCTCGATAGTCTAGCGTAAGTGCACTAGCCTGCCATCCCAGAGGTAGTGGGTTCGAATCCCAGGTAAAGCACGGCCCTCGCACTTTTCCAAATTTACCTTCTTTGCCTGTTTCTAAAAAAAAAACAAAAAAAAATCCTCAAATATCATTCCTCAACCCCAAAAACTTATCCTTTCCATCCTTACTACCGCACCAAGGTCCGCGCATTAATTGCATCGTGGCTTTTAGCAGCTAAGCAAAAAAAAAAAAAACACCCAGTTGCACATTGCATCAGTGGCGCCAGTAAGAAAAAGCGGGCAATGCCGGTAATAGCGCAGACACACTAAATTTAGCGAAGTCCTCAACCATTCGTGTGATCCTTCTGCCAGAAAAATTTTACACACAGATGGCGCTCCAAGAAGTAAGAAGGCGTTGCTCCTAAACAACGACAGGTGGGCATTCCCACTACTTAAGACTGGTAGCGGCAGGCTAATCTCCTACCCTGTCAGAAATCGAAACAGATTAATGAAACCAACGCGAGACGCAACCAAGGTCCACTGGGACGTGGAGAATATGCCACCCTTAACGTCATTCCGCACTTACCTCCCGTTGATCTTGAAGTTCAATGCATTGCTGTTCAGAGCGCTATTAGGTTGAAGGAGGTTCACCTCTGGAGGCGATTTTCTGTAGGACAAGGTAGCATTTTCAGGCAGATTTCTCCTTCCTTCCAAAACGGAATCTGTAATTTTGCCTATTTCAGTTGAAACTGCCGAAAACTAGTAATGTTTTTCAAGCAGAGGTCTTCGCAGGCATATAAATTGTTCAAGGATCGCTATTGATATCGACTAGGCGATTGAGGTTCCTTAGTGCGCCTTTCGTGAATAGCCTGAAGCAGCTCTCCAGCCTAGATCTCTTTTTTCTCCTCCACCACATCAATAGCTTTGGATGGCTGTAGATGGTTTTTCTTGCTTTAAGTTTTGTAAGTTTTCGCAGGCAATGGTCTACATTACGGTATCAAAACGGCACTCTAGTGCTACTTGTAATGTAACCGTGGTACTTTTACCATCTAACCTGCCTACCTACCTAAGCTCTTTGAATATATACATACTTCTCCGTTAAGAGTTCAATTTGCCCGAATCGGCACGGATTTGTATAGAGTCGTTCTACACAACAAATCTGGCTGTGTTTAGTGAGTATTGTATCCTAGCATTCCCTTCTGGGCACCAAATTGATTGCATTTACACCGACTTTTCTAAAGCCATAGACAAAGTTCCCCTTATGATGTTGATTGTCTGGGTTTTCACTGTACTTTACTGCATTAGCTTAAATCCTATTTGAATCGACGGTAGTGCGTTGTCTTCAGGAATGTATGGATCGGGGCGTTATTTTTGAAATTAAATTTTCATTTATCAGCCATATTAATTTTGTCATTTCGAAGGAATATGCTATGCTTGGTTTTACTTCGATCAGTACCTACTCCATAAAACTGCTTATTTTAAAACTGCAACTCTTTTTTTGGCTTGCATCTGGAGTATGGTGTAGTAATCTGGCGCCTTTTTTAACAGTTCCACATTAATGAGATAGAGCGCGTATAGGTGCATCTTAAACTTGCCCTATGTTCATTGGGTTCCTCGGATCCTATACCTTCGGGTAGTTCACACTTAGCTCTGTCCAATTTAAAACCACTCGACCAAAGAAGGTCAATATTATATTAAACCTTTATTTTTTGCATTATACGAGTACAAGGAGTTTTAGACTGTCAGTTACTTTTTAATCTCCCACGTTACAAATTTTAATCTCCCACAATGGTGTCTTCGTGCTCCGTTGCCTTTCTATGCAGTTATTGCTAGAACGAACTATGTCCGCGATGCAACTAAGGATTATTTGCCAGTTTAACAGAATCTCAACATTTTTCGGTCTTGACTTCTCTTTGCCTAGAACCATTTTTACTAATATTCTTCATTCGATGCCCTAGTATAAGTATAATTGTTATATATTAGTACTACTCTGGAAGAAATTATTGTTTCATAGATTAAATGTGCGAAATAAAAAAAATAAAAAATGTTTGTGTCGATTTCGCTCAAATTTTTTTCAATCGTAAGAGCATAAGAAAATATTTATATGGGAGTAAGCTTGAAATTATTCTACGAGATTTGGAAGCTTTTGATTTTTTCATTGAAAACTTGGTAGTAATAATTATTTTTGGAATTTTTTCCACTCCCGGAGAATAAAGCAAAACGACACGAATTAAGCTGCAGTAGCGAAAGTGAGCGTCTAAAAGAAAATTTCGTCAGAAATTTTCAGCTGAAGTTGTCGTATTTTTTTTTTTGCAATTGTAAATTGTAACAGAAAGCTTAAACTACATCACATATGGCCTGAAGAGTTAAAAGGAACTTATGCGCGAAAAAAATTGTTGAGAAATTCAAAATTGGCAAAAATTGATGGCTAACAAATTTTGAAAACTAAATTTAAATTTATCGAAATTAGTATATATATGTATATATATTCAGACCAATTACGAATAGAAACTTCATGGGAGATTTTTCTCTACCCCCTTTTCTCGCATCGCGAAATTGTATTCTGTGAAAAATGCAAAAAAAAAAGAGTATTGGATGCGTTTAATTGAATTTTCACAGTACAAAAAAATGTAAGAATTTAAACTTTCAAAAAGAAAAAAAATGGGTTTTATGTCAAAAATTACGTTTTTGTTTCATAATACCAACAGGAGTCAACTAGAGATGCTTTCCATTTCAGTTCATCCGGGCTATTCGCGACATGTTCTTCGATTTCGATGTAACTCAAATATGTTGCTCTCTGGTTAAAATAATGAGGCACGTATTTTTTCGAAATTTTTAAAAAAATTTTGGCAATTTTGTTTTTCAGCTCAAAGTCGATTTTTTTGCGCATAACTTAGCCAAAAATGAACCGATTTTAATGATTCTGGGCTCAAAATGATAGTCATCACTTGTACAAAGAAAATAGAAAACAAAATACGCAGACATTGGATCAACGAAATTTAATGATCTTATAGCAAAGCGAAGAAACCTCTTTTGAATGGCTTAAATTATTATAATTTTTCCAGGGTGGAGACCGCATATTATAACTTAGGATTAGGACTTTAGCGAACTCGTGTATGGATCAGTAAGGGAAGGCCCAAAAACGTCGAATGAAAACAAGGGTGGAATATAAAGGAAAACCATCTTCAGTGATGAGACCGATTTCCACCTCGATGGCTTCGTCACAAGCACAATTGTCGGATCTGGGGCTCAGAAAATCCAAGAGTTATTGTTGAAAAGCTTTTCTATCCTCAACGTGTGACTGTTTGGTGCGGTTCATGGTCCGGCGGAGTCATTGGACCTTACTTTTTCGCAAATGAAGCTGGAGCAACAGTTACGGTGAATGGATTGTGCTATCGAGAGTTGATTAACGATTTTTTATGACCGAAATTGGGTGGTATTGATCTGGACAACGTTTATGTTCAACAAGACGGCGCTACGTGCCACACAAGCAACGAAACCATTGACTTTTTATCAAAATAACACCTATTTTTCTTCTATTGAAAAACCCTTTACACCGAGAGCAATTTTTTCGTAAAATATGGGGCAGAAATGAGTTGCCTATATTAGATTTTGAGAGTGATATAGGGAAGTACTCCATAGACCCTTTGAGATTCAAAAGCCGAGACTAGATGTGCTTTTAAAATAAAATATTTAGAAATTTATATTCTATTCAGGATTCACTATTTTAAGTCAAACTACGGCTCTGAAGAATTATGTATATAATTTGTATATGGAAAATTCACCAAACACTCGATTGAGAGCGTCGAGAGAGTCGAGATGTCGATGTTGAAGGTTGTTCAGCAACACCTATACCTTGCGTTATACCTTCTACACTCTCAACAGAATGTTTCTGGTCTGCCAGTCTTTTTTCTAACCTCGATAGAACCGGTTTCTCGAAATTTTTTCACCAACTGTTGAGTTGTCGATTCATTCGGACGATTATTCAACGCCTCGATTATTTACGCCTCGAATTTTGTGATATGTATTTAGGAATCACAGATGCTAAAATTAGTGTTATAAATAGAAATAAGCGCATGTAAACATAACGCAAGGACAAAGGGTCATACAAATTTTAGCAATAAAATTTTGCCTTGTGAAGAAATGTTATTGGTTTATCGTCTAGTATAAAAAGTGCAATAATAGGTAATAATAAATGGAGTAATTTTTTTGGACATGTTTTATTAAACGCCATTTGAAATTCTAGAAAATTTAGTTACCACTTTGCAGCTAATTTTATAGATAACTTCCTGCTAGCTTCCTAATGTTTGGCCCATTGCTAGGTGCTTGGATGAGAATAAATACGCTAATTCTGCGCTATCGCTAAACTGGGTAAATTTTGTTCTATTGTTACTTCCCCGCTTATAGTTAAGAATGCTTTAAAATAAATGCCGTTAGCTAGCGCGCAGTACACTCTTCTCTTATCTTCTGCTTTATATACATATCGTATACATATCGTACCCGTATATCCATTTTCAGACTCAGCAATTGACTTTACATAGGAATTGGAAGGCCTGATTCTGGGTTAAAAAAAATATTAATTATTTGTAAAGCAGTGTTAAAGCTCCTTTTTAACTGTTCAAGGCTTAATCTTTAAACTAAAACGAATATAATAAAATACTTTTCTGGAGAAGTTTATCGAATCGCTTTAAGATTTTCTTCGAAAGAAGGAGCATAGTGAAGTTGTCCAAGAAATATATTTGTAGAGGCATTTAATTTGCTAACTACTTTTTTAATAGGACATTTTATGTATGTCATGTATTGCAACTAAATTTCTCATTAAATTTTAATTTATCCGCCCGAATGTTACATTTAGCTCTGATTAATGCTTTAAAAGTAATTTATAATTTTTTGAAACAACCTCGGTTAAATATTCTTCTTCTTCTTAATTGGCGCGATAACCGCTTACGCGATTTTGGCCGAGTTTAACAAAGCGCGCCAGTCGTTTCTTTCTCGTGCTAACCTGCGCCAATTGGACACACCAAGTGAAGCCAAGTCCTTCTCCACCTGATCTTTCCAACGCAAAGGAGGCCTTCCTCTTCCTCTGCTACCACCATCTGGTACCACATTGAATACTTTCAAAACCGGAGCGTTTGTATCCATTCGGACGACATGACCCAGCCAACGTAGCCACTGGATCTTTATTCCCTGGGCTATGTCTATGCCGTTGTAAAGCTCATGCAGCTCATCGTTCCATCGTCTGCGATATTTGCCGCTGCCAACGTGCAAAGGTCCAAAAATCTTGCGCAGAATCTTTCTCTCAAACACTCCAAGCGTCGCTCCATCGGATGTTGTCATCGTCCAAGCTTCTGCGCCATACGCTAGGACGTGCATGATGAGAGTCTTGTAGAGAGTTAGTTTTGTTCGTCGAAATTATAACTGCCTACGGTGACGTGGGTGCCGATACGCAAGTGCGCCGACTGTGTGTTTGAAGACAGAAGGTACTTCGTGTTGTCCTCGTTTACCACCAGACCCATTCGCTTTGCCTCTTTATCCAGTTTGGAGAAGGCAGAACTAACAGCGCGGTTGTTAAGGCCGATGATGTTAGTATCATCGATATACGCCAGCAATTATAAAAAATTGTGCCCGAGCGATTAAGTTCCGCGGCTCGTAGGATGCTCTCCAACATCAGGTTAAAGAAGTCACACGACAGCGAGCACCCTGTCTGAAACCTCGTTTGGTATCAAACGGCTCGGAGAGGTCCTTCCCAATTCTCACGGTGCTGCTGGTGTTGAGCAACGTCATCTTGCATAGCCGCATTAGTTTTGTGGGGAGAACAAATTCAGACATCGCCACATACAAGTAACTCCTTTCCGTACTGTCGAATGCGGCTTTGAAGTCGACGAAAATATGGTGTATGTCGATTCTCCTTCCATGGGTATTTTCCAAGACTTTGCGTATTGTGAATATCTGGTCGATGGTGGACTTTCCAGGTCGACAGCCATACTGATAAGGTCCAATCAGTTAGTTGACGGTGGGCTTCAGCCTTTCAGACAATACGCTCGCTAGAACCTTATAGGCGATATTTAGAAGACTAATCCCGCGGTAATTGGCTCAAATTGCAGGATCGCCCTTCTTATGGATTGGGCAGAGCACACTTAAATTCCAATCGGCAGGCTTGCTTTCATCCGACCATATTTTGCATAGGAGCTGATGCATGCACCTTACCAGCTCCTCGCCGCCATGTTTGAATAGCTCAGCCGGCAGTCCGTCAGCGCCCGCGGCTTTATTGTTCTTTAGCTGCGTTATCGCTATTCTCGCCTCGTCATGGTCGGGTAACGGAACGACAATTCCGTCGTCAACGATTGGGGTATGGGGATCTTCACATTCTCTGTGACATGCGTAGCTGTCACTCTTTAACAAGTTAAATATTCACTGGCGAATATTACTAGGTCACCATGCACCTTATTTTTTAATATTTACAAAGTTTTTTGAGATAAACCCTGATTTCAAGCCTTTTGCAAAATTTAGGAAATTTGAACCATTTTTTCGTCTAAATTCTAATCAATTTAAACTGAATTTTTAGGTAATTCTGGTTATGCACTAACATGGCTCATGAAATTCCAGTAAAACAAGAGCAAGTTTTAGCGCCTGAAAGTTCGACTTAATTTTCAGTAATTTTCTTCGCACTTAGTTCTATGCATCCTGCATCCTTGTGTTCATGACTA
This sequence comes from Anastrepha ludens, assembly GCF_028408465.1. Taxonomy (NCBI): domain Eukaryota; kingdom Metazoa; phylum Arthropoda; class Insecta; order Diptera; family Tephritidae; genus Anastrepha; species Anastrepha ludens. The sequence goes on along the minus strand of NC_071501.1, from coordinate 78,290,848 downwards.
AGCCCCTGATGTATATGTATGTAAAATGCCCTTCAAGGATGACGTCTAGATGCCGGTAGTATATAATTCCTTACGATACCTTTTTATATATCATATTTGATATTTGTCAAGTGGGTAGATATGCAATGCAATTTTACACGATAGGACTACGCGTTAAAATTATTGAAATTTATTATGAAGATGGTCGATCTTTAAGTACAACATATCGCGAAGTTCGTAGAAATTGGTGGAAAAAATCATTCTAATGAGTCGAAAATTCAAAGGTTCGTGAAACAATTTCAAGAAACTACTTTTGTCGAGGATAGAAAAAGGGTTGACAGACCAAAAACAGCATGTTCTGTTGAAAATGGGTGCATCTTTTAAAATACCCTTTATTTTTCTATAGCTTAATCGAGAAGAAAATTGTTTTCATGATGTTATTTCCGAAATTGGTGCCGTGACCAAGAATTGCCTAGAATTTTTTTTGTTTTTTATTTTCTTAAAATTCACCCGTGTCACCAACACTTTGAAAGTTATCACTGAACTCGCAAGGGATACACTTTAGTGTAAAATATTTGCAGCTTGATATTACTTAACCGCTGCATTTAAATTTTCTTCATAAGTGCACAACAAAATTATACCAAAAATTAAAAAAGAGGCTCTTATAAAATATAGTTTACCATGAAAAACCCATGGTAATTAAAAAAGAGGTTGTCTGTAAAGTCGGTTTACTGACGATAGTTTAACGTGATAACGTCATAAGAAATTAAGGAAATTGAATGGTTGCATTTTTCAAAAGAAAATTTTAATTTTATTTGTTTGATAGATATTTTGTATGGATATAGAGAATGAGTTAACATTAACATAACATAACATAACATAACATAACATAACATAACATAACATAACATAACATAACATAACATAACATAACATAACATAACATAGCATAACATAACATTACATAACATAACATAACATAACATAACATAACATAACATAACATAACATAACATAACATAACATAACATAACATAACATAACATAACATAACATAACATAACATAACATAACATAACATAACATAACATAACATAACATAACATAACATAACATAACATAACATAACATAACATAACATAACATAACATAACATAACATAACATAACATAACATAACATAACATAACATAACATAACATAACATAACATAACATAACATAACATAACATAACATAACATAACATAACATAACATAACATAACATAACATAACATAACATAACATAACATAACATAACATAACATAACATAACATAACATAACATAACATAACATAACAATAACATAACATGACATAACATAACATGACATAACATAACATAACATAACGTAACATAACATAACATAACATAACATAACATAACAATAACATAACATAACATAACATAACATAACATAACATAACATAACATAACATAACATAACATAACATAACATAACATAACATAACATAACATAACATAACATAACATAACATAACATAACATAACAATAACATGACATAACATAACATGACATAACATAACATAACATAACATAACATAACATAACATAACATAACATAACATAACATAACATAACATAACATAACATAACATAACATAACATAACATAACATAACATAACATAACATAACATAACATAACATAACATAACATAACATAACATAACATAACATAACATAACATAACATAACATAACATAACATAACATAACATAACATAACATAACATAACATAACATAACATAACGTAACATAACATAACATAACATAACATAACATAACAATAACATAACATAACATAACATAACATAACATAACATAACATAACATAACATAACATAACATAACATAACATAACATAACATAACATAACATAAGATAACATAACATAACATAACATAACATAACATAACATAACATAACATAACATAACATAACATAACATAACATAACATAACATAACATAGCATAACATAACATTACATAACATAACATAACATAACATAACATAACATAACATAACATAACATAACATAACATAACATAACATAACATAACATAACATAACATAACATAACATAACATAACATAACATAACATAACATAACATAACATAACATAACATAACATAACATAACATAACATAACATAACATAACATAACATAACATAACATAACATAACATAACATAACATAACATAACATAACATAACATAACATAACATAACATAACATAACATAACATAACATAACATAACATAACATAACATAACATAACATAACATAACATAACATAACATAACATAACATAACATAACATAACATAACATAACAATAACATAACATGACATAACATAACATAACGTAACATAACATAACATAACATAACATAACATAACAATAACATAACATAACATAACATAACATAACATAACATAACATAACATAACATAACATAACATAACATAACATAACATAACATAACATAACATAACATAACATAACATAAGATAACATAATATAACATAACATAACATAACATGACATAACATAACATAACGTAACATATCATAACATAACATAACATGCTGTTCAAGCAAGGTAACGACGCATTTTTTGGTGCGTGCAGCCGGCTACATAGAATTATAAGACGTTATCACGTCAAAAAATAATAATAACATTAAAACAACAGGTATTATTAACAAACTTGGTTTTATTTTAAATTCTTCAAGTGAATCAAATTAATAATAATCAATAAGAAGGCATATGCAAATACAAATACGTGAATTTATATATGTACATATGCGCATATACATACATATATACGCTCACTTAAGTAGGAGAGAGCAAGATGTCGAACGTTGCCGTTCGTTTTCTTTGTTTGCTTTGTCGTTCGTTCCGCGCTTTCGCTTGCAGTTCATTCAAGGTAACGGTAATGAGCAAGGACACGACAAATGAGCAAGGTAACGACACATTTTTTCGTGCGTGCAGCCTGTTAAATCGAATTATAAGACGTTATCACGTCAAAAAAAAACAAGTATCTAATTTTTTTGTGCTTCAAATTAAGTCGCCATCAAGAAAAAAATTATGTTCATCGACCCATCCTAGCGTAGTCACATTTTCAAAAGCAACATCGCTGCATGGTCGACACTCAAGAAATTTCACTAAATTAATATAAAAAGCTCTAAATGAGGCACCCGATATATTGCACTGAATAACAATGAAATTTAAGTGATTCCCATCGAATTTCTCTCACCCACTGGTAAAGCCCTTAATACGAGCATACAATTAGATAGTACGCACGCACGATGCACATACACGAATGCGATGCCTTAGCACTTTTTCCGCATTCTCGCCATGAAGGGCAGTTGCCAATGTCAGCATGACAGGATTTTTCTACTACCGGCAGCCGATAACACTTTCATTCAGAAAAAAGGTGGAATGCGTGACATTAGCTGTCTTCGTGAACTTACTCACGCGCCAAATGCTTACGCTTGTCATGGTCGCACAGCATGCTTGTTCAGCGAAAACCTACCTTAACACGCACCATCCAGCTACCTACATATTACATGTTTGTATGTATGCACGCAGAAGGATATGCAGGCGTACGTATGTACATCGACTACCTATATATATACCTTGTATGTATGTATGCGAAATGTATATTTCTGTCTATAAATAAATTTCAAGCGCGGTGGAGAATGATGGTATGCCAAATAATAGTGATTTTCACATTTTTTCACTTTTATCGCTGCAGTTGCTTTGAGTGCCATTCAAGTGAATTCACTAAACGCCCTCATCAAAACAAATCTTACACCAGTCTAACGCTTCACAGCAGTCCATCCAGCATCTATAAGTTGCCTCCTTCGTTTTTGCAACGCTTCTTTTTTCTATGTCACATTCACATTCTATATGTAGTGGTGCACAGTGTTGCATACTGATAAAATATGTGGTTGAAAGTAAAACAGTTGGCTATAGATTTGCTTAAATGTAGTAGGAAATTTGATACTAATTGCCTTTCAAATGTTCAAATATTTGTCAATGAAAAGTGGAACTGGGAGTTTTGCATTAAGAGTAATCGGTATATGGCCTTCATTTAATGAAAAAGGAAAGAGTTTTGAAATAATGTGAAAACTGAACAAACGTCAGGTTCAAATTCATTCTCTTACAAAACCATTTAAAACCAAGTTTAAAAATTTGTGTAAATTTAAAAAAATTTCAACATATTTTCATTAATAGAAAGTAGAAATAGTAGAAAAATGGACGAAAAATTGGCGAATAAAATTAAATAGTAACAAAGCAATTCTTGTGACCTTTACCAATGAAAAAGTAAACCATCACCCAATAATGCTACTAGGCGCTCCAATTCCATACGTAAATACTGCCAAATATCTTGGTATAACCCTCGATGCTAAGCTGCGTTGGAAGGAGCATATAAATAAAAATAAAACGAAGCGAATTTAATTTGAAAATATTAAAAATGAACTGGCTCATTGGACGGAATTCAAAACTCTCCATATATAAGGTTGTCAAAAAAGTCTTGCGGTATTTTTATTGAATTTTCAATTGTTCATAAAATTGGTTATAATAATGCGATTTAAGTCAAATATGCGCCGTTTTGTTCGATGACGAGTTCCCAACGAGATGCCAACTTCATAATGCCCTTCTTATAGAAGCTCGCTTCCCTATTGTCAAAAAACTCGGAGAGCCCATTTTCACAGGACTCTCTTGTGGACAACTTCCGACTACCAAGCTCGTTCGCCATGGACAGAAATAGGTGGTAATCACTTGGTGCGAGATCCGGACTATACGGTGGATGCAAAAGAACCTCCCATCCGAGCTCCCGGAGCTTCTGGCGCGTCACCAAATATGTGTGTGGCCTGGCGTTGTCTTGATGGAAGACAATTCGGCCTCTGTTGATCAAAGATGGCCTCTTCTGCATGAGTGCTGCATTCAAGCGGTCCAGTTGTTGGCAGTACAGATCCGAATTGAGCGTTTGGCCATAGGGGAGCAGCTTATAGTGGATGATTCCCTGCCAATCCCACCAAACACACAAAAGAACCTCCCTGGCCGTCGGCTGCTACTATGCTGGTCTCTTTCGAACAATTCAGCGATTTTATCGCAATTTTTGACGACAGGCCTTCCGGACCGTGGCGCATCTTCGATCACCTCTGCACCAGAACGAAAACGTTAAAACCATCGTTGTGCGGTGGAAATGAAAACTGTATCGGGTCCGTAAACTGCACAAATTTTATTGGCAGCATGAGATGCATTTTTGCCTTTTTCGTAGTAGTACTGTAACATATGCCGTATTTTCTCTTTATTTTGCTCCGTGTTTGCGACGCTATAACTCACGAACGACTAAAAGCAAACAACAATTAATCAAATTCCAAAAAGCTCTAGCGTAAACCGATGCGACGAATACAACTAGGACTATGCGCTTGCAAAGGCAAGCTTGCGGAAATACCGCAAGACTTTTTTGACAACCTTATATAACAAAATAATGATACACGATCAAATTATCAAACCCGTGTGGTCTTATGGCGCTCAAATTTGGGGCTGTGCCAGTCAAAATAAAATTAACATAACTCAACGATTTCAAAATAATAAAATTATCAAAAATATTGCCAACGCACCTTGGTACGTTCGCAATGCAGATATTCATCGTGACCTCTGCATTCCTACGGTCGCTGAAGTTATTAAAATACAAGCCCACTCTATGAGACTCCAGAGGCACATTAACGAGGAAGCCAGCAAACTTCTCAACACCGCGGGCCTAACCCGACGACTCCAGCGAAAAAAACCATATGATCTTATCGGTAGTTAATGTAAAGAAGAGATTTTAAAATTCTCTTCATAAAAACCCCACAAAATTGTTAAAATCATACTGCTTGTTAGTTTCCCTTAAACTAGTTGTAGTGTCCACAAACATTGTATGCCTACATATAGTTAAATGTTTGTAATAAAAAAAAAAAAAATATTTTCATTAATATTTTACACCGTTTAATCAGCATTTGAAACTTTTTGTAGTTTTTTTAATTCTAACTATTGTAATAAAATAAAGGGCAAGTTTTAAGTACCTGGAAACTCTCTTTCATTTCTGATGATTTCGTGCCTTGAAGGTGTCGAAAAGTGTCTGCATATATTAACATATATTAACATAATATTAACAAATATCACTGAAACGCTAAGAAGAATTTAAACTAGGTCTGAGAGAGAATACATTTACAAATGTCATACATAGGTTAACATTAGTATAAACAGAAGTAAAAAACCTTACATTTGAAATTTGTGGCTTATTCTTCGATAATTATTCTAAGACTGACCTTTTCAATTATGATTATAACTGGGTTAGCAACATAAAACTATAATTTAAGATCGAATGAAGTTAGCGATAAAAGTCATACGCAGATGATCTAACAATTGCTGTTAAAGGCAAATATCTTAAAACCCTTATGGACATTCTGCGCTCTAACATGGGCACGCTTAGGAGCTGGACTAAGAGTAGGGGACTCGCTATAAACCCAGCAAAAACTGAAATAATTCTCTTTACAAAGAAACATAGGCTTCTTATAATCTCCCCGCTGGGTTTTAAGGGTGTGCAGATTCCTTTGAGAGAGAATGTCAGGTATGATACTTAGGACTCATATTAGGTAGGAAACTTACATGGAAACATAATATTGGGGAAAAGGTAAAAAAGACCAACGTTGCATTATATACTTGCAAAAAAGCGGTCGGTATTAAATGGGGACTAACACCTCGTGTTACATATTGGCTCTATACTTCGGTAGTTAAACCAATTTTAATATATGGAATACGTGTATGGTAGCCATATGCACAAAAGGCGAGTTACGCTAAAATCATGAAAAAGGTCCAAAGAACAGCTCTCTAGTGCTTTAAGGACTACCCCAAACAAAGCGCTAGAAGTGCTAATCAATTTGCCTGCACTAAATCTCGAAGGGAACCACGTGGCCGATGCTCGACTCAAAAGTATGGCGCTATGGAAAGAACGGTGGTTTGGCCACGCCTGTTTTTGCACACTCGCAACAGTCGCAAACAAGAAATGGACTATTCTATTCCTAAACTCACCTTCGGCAAGCTCATGAACAAGTTACCATGCGTTCTATTCCTAAACTCACCTTCGGCAAGCTCATGAACAAGTTACCATGCGTTCATACTTACCAAAGAAAAACAAAGCCGTAATCCTTCTTGGTACGATGCCATGATCTCTGATGTAGCACAGCAAAAACCAGAAAGGATTTTGTTTCCCACCAAAACCAAAGCCGGCGTTGATATGGATCAAATGTGCATGTGATACTCTACGCAATGGAGAACTTACAGATGACCGCTAGCTTTCTTCTGCAATATGTTGGATATTGCTTGTGTTTACTTTTTTTCATATGGAAAAATTTTTTTCAAAATATGTTTAATGCATATTTCGATACAAAATAAGTCAAATCATGGGGATCCCTGAGGAGGTTGGCCTATCTCTCATAGGAAAAAGTTATTCAACAAAATGTACGCCTATGGGCACTCGGCTACCCGGGTGGCAACACAAGGGCTAAGCCGGTTCCGAACGGCAAATGGTTTTTCATGAGGAGCTTTTTCATAGCAGAAATACACTCGCAAGATTGTCATGCCTGCTAAGGGGCGACCGCTATTGGAGACAACTTTTTCTATCATTTTGCTGTTTCATATACGTGGGTTCGAACCTACGCACTTCCAAATAGAAGTCACGCACCAATCGTTCGGTTACGGCGGCCGTCAATACTAGTCAGTTAAATAATTTTATTATTCTTTTCAGGTAGATTGCATGAAGAATTTATTAAGCAGACTGCAGCTTTTTTTATAAAAATAAATTTAAGAAAGCTACAGCTTTTTCGCTAAAATTGCGCTACCTTCATTTTGAGTAATTTCCGACGCTACTCCATGTATATGTAAATATTACACTGTGCGATGCACGTTTGCTGCTTGTCATTGTATCTGACTGTCATTGTCACTGCCAGTGCCAGTGCCCTGTCATCGTCATCGTCATCGTCACCACCATTGATGGTTTTGCTAGAAGGTAATACTTTCTTTTCGCTACTGATGCTTGCGGCTGCTTCAGTTCTTTGCGACTTCCTTGTGGATTTGGTTTGCCTTGTTTGCTTCTGTTATTGGCTGGGGGCGGGCGTGTTTGCTGCCGACAGTCGTCTGTCGTTTGCCGACTTTGGTGTGACTGTGGCATGTGGAAGACGCTAAACTGGCGGTGTGGCAATGCGCAATTGCGAGTGTAAAATACTTTAAGCTAACAAAAGGGGTTAATTAACGTGAAAATGATTTCAATTACGCAAAATTGGATTTTCCCCCAGTTGAGTCGACTCGAGTGCAAAATGTGCTGATGCTACTGTCGAGAAAACGCGGCGTTGGGTACGTGTGCGTCAAATTTCTATGGCAAAGCCTGAAAACAATTCCTAGTACAGTGTGGCTTGTCTGCGCTGTAATCTATCTACTGTTTGTGAGTAAGTATGTAAATGAAACGTATGTATGCGTGCATAAATAGATGTGCTTTTGTATGTATGTAATTGCGTTTTCGAGTGGCTGTATGTTTACAACGCCCGCGAAATATTGCTTTGCTTGCGCATAAAAGCGTAAAATGATGTGGCAGGCAACGTCAATAGGAAAAAATTCGTTATTTTCCCCCTACACTCCGTGCACATAGTGCGCCTGCTATTTCTCAGTATACTCATTCATTTCGCTCGATCTCTCTCTCTCCCTGTCTATTGAATGCAAGCTTAGCAATAGCGCTTTTATATTTTGAATTGATTACATCAATTTGGCGCACAATAGCAACGTCAATGCGTTGTTAGCTTTAACATGCCTACCCCTAAGTTCCCCACTCTTCCAACACCACGAATCAATTCAGTTCAAGCCGGTGCTGTACCGATTTTCACACTTCTCCTCACTTTGTTTGACCTTGAGTACTGGCAAATTTACGTCGCTTATTACTGCTTGTCAGTGAACGCTGCACGAATGAATTTAAAATGCGTTTGCTGCCTCGCTCACTACATACACCTACAAACATAAGTTCGTACACGCATACACATTTATCTCACTAGAGAAGGATGCGTGCTAGTTTTGTTCAAACATGTTTGCATTATTGCCACAACAGCTTTATGAGACACCGTCACTTTTCACACTGGATTAGTTTTGCTTTATTGCGCGCCTAGATGAATAAATGTGCGAAGGGTGTATGAACGAAATGAATAAATGAAAAGCGGATGAGTTGATGTTACAGCAGATTGTTGTGAGCCATAAAATTTACTTGTGTTAACTTTTTTTGTCGGCTTACATTTGAGCTGTTAGTACATTGGAATGTACAGAGGTTTTGCCATTATTAACACTGATTGATTGAATACACTTTGTTGTTGGAAAATTAAGAAATTAAAATAAATTGAATATACATTTTGTGTAGTTCGTACAACGAATTTTCGAATATTTACTTGACTAAGTTAAGCGATTCAAGCAGAAAACAACGGGATAGGAGGCGTCCATAAATTACGTGAGATGTTTAAGGGGGGGAGGGGGTCGAGTCAAATCTCATCTAATCTTACGTTGGTGAGAGGGGGGGTCTCGGCAAATATTACGCAATTTTTTTTCTGATTGAAACAAAAAAATTGTACAGGCTTAAGATTTAATCTCAAGCGTAATCGTAGAAAATAATTTCATTCATACTTCGACGTTATACATTACTACTGTCAAACCACCATATTTGTTTTATACCGAATAGCTCAATTTAATCTGAATTTGCGGTACAGTGTAGCCCGTCGTTTGTTTTCGCGCCACTATCAGCCGAACGCCCTATCACTCAGGTTGACGTTTGACAATTCCGGACTTTAAAGAACATGACGGAAAATCATTTGCTCCATTTCTAATACGCGTACCGATTCAACCGCTGAATGCCTTTATCAGCACGCCTATTGATCTCTATTGCCCAAGTATACGTAATGATTTAGAGAAAATATGCTGCAGTACATGCGGTATTTACTTCGCATCTATCACAAGAGCTGCAGAGCACAGGAGAGCAGCTCACATTGCACCAGCTAAGCAAGCGCGTATGTTCCGCAAAGTGCGACCCTCACGGATTGTCACAAGACTAGCTAATGAGTTACTGTGCGCAAGCGTCAACGGCTTAGAGTGGCTAGATTAGAACGAAGTTGAAGGAGCACATGATTTTACTGAAAATCATATGGACATGTTGGTCCCAATAGTGTCTCTCGAAACCGCGCATGATTCTCCATGGACTGAATTAGAGTAGATATTCTTTTTCTAATCGCAGTAGCTACGATTTAAGTCTTCTATTGTTAAATTTTTATTACACTTATAACTCTCAGCAATATTGATTACTAGTCTTAACTAGTCGTAAATAAAAGCACGAAGCAAATTTTTTTTCTTTTTACAATAACAATCCAACGCGTTTACATAAGAAACCCACATTTTGAAAAATCTCACGTGAGATTGGGGGATGGGGGAGGGGGTTGAATAAAATCTCACGACATCTCACCAGGGGGGGAGGGAGGTTCAGAAAATTGGAAAAAAACACCTCACGTAATTTATGGACGCCCCCATATATATATATACATATATTTGGTATCAAACCTCTACGTGAAATCGAAAAAATCCATACAATCACTACGACCCTCTTTCTCTTTATTATTTTAATATTAAGAGACTACAGAAAATTTGCATATCTATTTTTTTTTTTAATTAAAAAATTCTTTAGGCGGGCTTGAAATTTTTACAGGGGGTTAATTTATGCGTTCATTAGCAGCAACTCGTTATTTTTAGCAGATAATACGAAAATTAACAGAGAATGTGGGTATATTCAGAAACGATGCGCAGTAATTGCAGCGCGCATTATTTGCAGGAAAAATTTTAATACTGCCAATCTATCAAATGCAACACTTGTCACATTGGCAGTATTAAAATTTTTCCTGCAAATAATGCGCGACGTTTGATACAAAAATGGCGTTTTCGAACGCGATGCATTTGCAGTACTGCCATATTTGCATTTCTGAATGCATTGCCAACACTGCAAAAGTACGTTGCGCATTATAATGCGTTATTGAATATACCCTGTAACACAACAGTAACAGCAGCTCTAGCAGTAGCTTCTCTGTTCGGCAACAACGAATCGAACGAACGGAACCAACAACTATAGTACATCCAGAGAACTTTTCGAAAATTGTTTTTGCAGGTTAGTTTGCAGAAAAGTCGAGTGCGTGGTAGAGTCAAATATGTAAGTAGCGCTTGTCCTGTACTTACATATACAAATTAATGGGTTGCCTGTGACTGCTCTTGTGTATAAATTGTATTTTTAGATTTTCTAATGCGACAATTTGTTAACATAATATAACTGAAGTGGAAAGGAATCGGAGAACTTTTGTTTTGCAGTGTACTTCCTAGCAGACCGTTATTTGGCTCTCAGAAAATTTTGACAGAAATTTAATGTATGTATATCACTTTTCTTTTCAACAAAGGTAAGAAATATTAAACATATACTTCCAAGGGCGTTATGTTCCAAGGATGGTAGGTATGGTGAAAACAAAAGTTTTGAGGAGATTCTTTGGATTCTACGTCATTCGTTTTGTGTTTCACTAAGCTAAAGTTAAATTTTGTGAAACACAAAACGAATGACGTAGAATCCAAAGAATCCTCTCAAAACTTTGTTTTCACCATACCTACCATCCTTGGAACATAACGCCCTTGGAAGTATAAGTTTAATACCTAATATCTCACCTTTGTTGAAAAGAAAAGTGACATACGTAAATAAAATTTCTGACGTATAACATGCGTTGAAGCTGTTAAAGAAGGAAAAGTTACATTTTATTTTCTGAACGTTAGATGTATCCAGCCTCATTATAAAATTTAATAATGTTAAGCATCGAAAAAAGATGTTTTGAAATTTGTCATTCTATTTGAATCAAGTGCTATGATTTGACGATGGAATTTTTTTAAATAAAATAAAATAATTTTTTTTTTCAAGTTTATGGTATACTTCGCTCTGTGGGACTTGCGCAATTGACTGATCGGACATTGAGTGCAACTAATCTAACCATGGACGCTTTTTTTCTGGAACTCGATAAGTGGCAATTTTTCGATGGTTTTCGAGAAAAGTGACATAATTCAAAAATACAAAATACTGAGTTGGGCCAGTTTTCTAGATAAGTGACGCGCCAATTCGATCACCTGACAAAACGACACAAACGCCATCTCTCAGAATTGCTTCAAGACTCACTTATGACACTTTTCCAGATAAAAATATATAAACTCTGCAGTTGAGTTTTGCTTTCAACGGCAAAACTCCGAATTTGAGTTAGTTTTGAGTTGTGTCGCTTTTTTCGAAAACCATCGTTTTGTTTTCAGTCATTTTTAATTACTTTCATAGTAACGAATTCATTACTATAGAGAAAAATAAATATCAATCAACAGGGCATCCCGTAAATTTCAACATGTTACCCATACGAGGTGGCGCAAAATTATTCACCTTATCGGAAGATTTACAATTTTTGCAAATGACGACGTTATATTTGAGAGTTGTGAGGTAGGCAGCTGCAATATGCGAACAGGCAAGCAATGGAGCACGTAAAGGTCAAAACAAACAATTCTCGATCACTCAAAATCATGTTTTTGTTTTTTATAAAAAAATTATCAAAAACGTAATTGGATGATTATTTCGCGCGACCTTGTAATTGCCGTCTACTTCATATTGATTAATTTGGCAAAGAAAGATGATACTTTTCTGCTTACGGCATATACAAATAAAAAATCGTATGCAAAAAATAATCAGAAAAAAGTTGTTATAAAAAATCTAAGGGACTTAAGCTCACACTTTATGTCACTACAAATTAATAAACTATAATATCTCTCTAAAAATTTTAATTAAAAACCTTGGTATTGAAATAAAATGTTTCTGTAATACAGGGTGGGCCATATAGCGTTTGCTTTTTGAACCACCTATTTTTTTGAGAATGATAACACAAATAACATGCCAAATGTGTTCATAATTTACTTAAAGGTTTGACATTTACCGAAGGGACGCTATATGCTTGAACAAAATTGGGAAATATTGAAAATCTATTTCCAAAGTCGTGAGTCTTCTTCTTCTTATCTGATTTTCACATCGGTGGCTACGTCAATAAGCAAAATTGTTGGATTTGGGGTTCAGAAAATCCACACGTTACTGTAGAGAAGCAAATGCATCCACAACGAGTCACTGTTTGGTGCGGTTTTTGGTCTGGCGGCATTATCGGGCCATTTTTTTTCGAAAAGAGCGAGGAGCCGCGGTTATAGTAAATGGCGAGCGTTACCGTGACATGCTCAACGAGTTGTTTCCAAAAATTGAAGAGGATGACATGGACGACATTTGGTTTCAACAAGACGGTGCAACTTGTCACTCTGCCAAAGTTAAACTCGAACTTTTGGCTACCGTTTTTGAAAACCGAATAATCAGCCGAAGTTCCGATATCAATCGGAGCTGTGATTTAAGCCCGTTGGACTTTTTTTTGTGGAGAGCCGTTAAGGATAAATGCTATGCGAACCATCCAGAGACGATTGATGCTTTAAAACACGAAATCGAAGTTGCCATTCATGAAATTGGAGCCCAAGCAATCGAAAATGTGCTTAAAAATTGGGTTGATCGAAGTCGTAGCAGTCATTTGAAGAATATTATTGTATTTTTCATTCATAAAGGACAATATTCAATCTTCAAAATAAAAAAAAAGTTTGAAAAAATATTGATTAGTTTGTTTCGTATAGCCGATTCAAAAAGCAAATTTTACATGGCCCATCCTATATTTTTAGTTTCTGCCCAAAATTTTAAAATTGAATTTATATGGGTTTTTTTAGGCAATGGATTGTGCTTTTATATAAAAATATGAATATTAAAAAACAAAGGAAAATGGTCAAGCCTGTTCTGAATTTTGATGTCCGCTTTTCTCCACGGGCTATATACGGTCCTACTTATGAAAAACAAGTTTTGCGGCTCGCTAGTGCAGATTTTGGGGACTAATTAAAAATTCGATGACATATATATAGCACAGCGTATAAAGATTCAACGACTTCATTGGCTGGGTCATGGGGTCCGAGAGGATACAAATGCTCCGGCTTTAAAAGTATTCAATGCGGTACTAGCTGGTGGTAGCAGAGGAAGAGAAAGGCCTCCTCTATGTTGGAAACATCAGGTGGAGAAGGACTTGGCTTCACTTGGTGTGTCCAAATGGTACCGGTTTGCATGAGAAAGAAACGCCTGGCGTGCTTTGTTAAACTCGGCCAAAATCACATAAGCGCCAATAAGAAGAAGAAGAATTCAAAATTCCGTGTGGACCCAAATTTGAGGTACATATAGACATAGTCCAAAGTATTTACACAAAGCTGAAATTTCGCATTAATTCAAGCGCTTGCCGTAATGTGAAATATTCCATTCCTGACTTTCAATTTGGACTAGTTATCTTTGCATACTCTATGTACATTAATAACAACAACAGTTTTCAATATAGTTGCTTAACAACAACCTATAAAGGTTTTGAAGTAAACATTGGAATTGGAATTGGATATATGGCTCTAAAAAAGTATGTTTTTAATATGTCACTCATTGTCACTCAAACTACTTTATGGACTGTTAATTTTTTCTAATAAGAGCTCTTGTTGCTCTAAGCACGTGACAGTTTTTCGCTAATACATTAAAGGAAATTTCCACTTTCGGTTTGTCCAGAATGTAAGCTTTTTCTTTTATTGTTTCTCTTGGCCATTATGAGGCAACACCATGCTAAAGTTAACACAAAACTGTCATTTCGTCAGCAAATGAATTATAATAATGAAATTTAAGCTGATGGCCTAGTCGCTAATGCTTTTTAAATCATTGTGATTGTAATTCATTACTTTTCCAATTTTCAAATTAAAAAAAAATAAAAAAAAAAATAATGAAATTTATTCAGCTGATTCAATTCAAAAAATGCTATTACCAAGTTGACTTCGACGGTACTTACACGAGCGTTATTCTTAAAAATACAACGTAAAAAAAGGAAAAGAGAAAGAAAAAACAAAAAATTTTACAAGTATCGAGGTAAACATTTTCTAATGTGACTGGTTTGAATGTCTACTGAATATTGTACGAAAAACTTGTGTCGAACGTATCGAGGTGTACAAGAATAGAGTTTCTACCGTATAACAAAGCGGCGCTGGAGTGATTGCGTTGTTCTTGATGAACATTAAATTGATAAAAAAAAGCTAAGTTCAAACAAAAAAACGTGTTTTCTTGGTTAAGTCCGGGACTTTCAGCCCATGTGTTGTGTCTGTATATATTTTATTGTTTAAGTATGTTACGATTGAATTAATATTATTTTAAATTAAGTTTTGATCGAGAATTTCACAGCATTGCTGATCGGAGGTGGCGAGTGGAAATTACTTGCGTTACGACCAGACAAATCTGGCCATCCTACAATCTGAAACAGACAAAAACCCTTATAAGTCTTTCGAAACACGAACTAAGGCATATAATATCTCTTATCACCGGCCACTGCCTTTTGGGCACTCATGCACGTCGGCTCGGGGTTCCTCAAAACGACCTGTGCAGATACTGCGAGGACGAAGATGAGGAAGTATCGAGCAGGCATTTGCTGTGCAGTTGTCCCATCTAGCCAGAGGACGACTCGCTCTTCTAGACTCTCCAACAATTGACAATCTTTCAGTACTCTCGAACCTGAAAATCGAATCTCTCATCAAATTCTCGAAACGAATTAATATCTTTGACCAAAATCTACAATAAAAATCTCGGTTAGGTGGGGAAATCATATAACATAATGAGCTCTAGGGCAACACAACGGCCCCAACTTGCGGTCTATGTGGCACTCCGATGCGGGATCACCCTTAAACCAACCAACCAGCCAAGTTTTGAAATATTTTTTAATTAAATAAATAAGGGAGTCATATATACAAAAATAAAACATCTAGAGAGTATTGATATCACGATGAAATACGAACTGTAACCTGCTCAGAAAATATATTCTATGTAAGAAGTTGGCGCAAATCATCCAATTTTGTTTTTGAATAACTTTTTTACTACATACAAAAAAAACATTTTGAGTGATAGAAACCTTCATTTTGCCCTTCATGCGCCTTTCTAATAATACGTTCACATATATGAAGATAATCTACTTTTTCGCGCTTAACTCAAAATCCGAAATTAAAAAGCGCGATTTCCCATACCAAATTTCGCTCCCAAAATCTGAGATTATAAAATAATCCTAGATAATAACGATACTTTTTGAGATACAACTTTGTGTTTTCTATGTTATCCACAATTATTATTACTAAAACAGGTCTGTAAACATAACTCTAATGAAATGTTTGTTAATATTATTAATTATGGATTCATTTTACAGCAAAAAACGTGTGTTCATAAACGTTTTGTTCTCTTATGACTTATTATAAAATGTATATTAATATAGAATTTCCCATGCATATTGCTGCCATAATTTTTTGCACCCTCAGTAAACGCGCATACGGATTTTCTCCAACTGTTTATTATTAGCAGCCAATTGCGCAATTAAATTAGCTATTCCTTCTCCTCGTATTTTCTTCAAATCGTTAGTAATAATTAAATAAACCAAAGACACCGAAATATTCCACCAAAATAATTTATATGAAGAAAAATCTCTCAAAGCAGTATTGACGGCTGATTGTAGATTTTGCAGCTAATCTGCCATATGTGAACGGCTAGATTAATTCGGTGGATTTATAGGTGATTAATGCATATGTAAACGTATTGTAAGAAATCTATTCTCATACCCTGTTGCACTTTCTACATCATTCACAACCATTTTTATAGCAACAATGACAACACACAGATACGACAAGCCCTGCATTTCTGTATAACATAGAAGATGTTAATATTTCAAAGACTTTATTACACGAGATTAAAGTAATATTTGATTGATAGTATCCTATTCATGTTTTACTGGCTGTTGTAATCCAAAAACAAAAAATGTAAGTTATTTTACTTTTACATGCAGATAGCATAAAGCTGCCAAATGGAGATTAAATGTTAGTTAAACATTACATCATAGCGATGAGTCTACATTCTACTCTGGTCATGCGAAATACACATGCAAGTACACACATACTTATATTTTCAAGGCAGCATCTATGTTTGTATATAAATAAGCTCATGCCTTTGTAATGCAAAACAAAATACCAACAATGAGTAAATATTTACGAATCGCCGTAAAGACGAGGATACCCTAAAAATGCTCATAGCACACTTGAAGAAGGTCAGCACGTTTGAAGGTCGATATTAATTTTGTGCTGACAAGCGAAAAAAAAAGTTTGAAAAAGAAAAAAAATTTCTTATAAAAACAAGTTCATAAAATGCGCTGGACCACAAAGCAAGAGCATTCGTAAAACACGTAAAAAAACGACCGCAATATCCACAAATGCCTCATTTCAACATTTTTGTCTAGCCGCAACTCAGTCCAATCTACAGCTGTGACTACGTAATCCTTTTCTCTCCATTAGTCAAGTAGCCGAGTTCAGCCAAGTTAATCCCCTGTGACCACTGACATTATCGGCCGTCTGGCATCGCACACTAAATATTCCAATACGTCTACATGAAGATACAAATTATTATATTCGCCTCGGGCCAATACAAGACAGCGTTGAAAAGGATTAACATTTTGCGGTTCTTGTTGCAGTTAGCATACAATTTTTGTTTCTTGACACAACTTGACTTCACTGATTTGGCTTTTGCTAGCTCTGTAAGAAATTGCGGCAAATTTCTTCTTGTCACGTCCGTGCATTGTTGAATTGAACTTCGGGCGATAGCTAGTTTTTTGGTTTTCTTTTTTTTAATAAATAGCCATAAAATATCTAACAATACCTTTTGTTATCAAATACCTAAGTAAAAGTTTTGAGTAGATGTTGAAAAGGGTTTATTAAAATTTGTGTTGAAATTAGATTTGTCGTCACGTGGATGTATGTGAAGGAAATTATGTTGCACACAGAAGTACACTTGTGCTCATACAATTAGGCCACTACATAGAGCATGTGGATTTAATAAAAACACAACATATATAAACCGAGCTTTTGCATAACGGTAATAGAATTAAGAACTGTTACCTATGACGAAAATAAGGAGACAAACAAAAACAAAAGTTAACAATGCATTTGGGTAAAGTTCAGAATAGTATCAAAATACGTAAAGCTAAGTGTGCTCATAGAATTAAGCCAGTGCAGGTTAAGTAAAGAAGATAATAATTTATTATAAAAGTTATAAAAGTAAAGCACAAAGTAGTTACTTTTAAGTTATTTTGAACTGGTTTTCGGATAATTTAAATAATTTTTTCGTCAGTATGGGGAAAAATAAGAGTTCAACTCCTCAGGAAAGAAAAATTATATGGGAATGCTTTCAAAAGCATAAAAATGTTACAAAAGTAGCAGAGCTTCTGACTTTTTCGAGAGGAAGAGTTAAGAATGTACTCAAACATTTCAAAACAAAGAACAGTTTTGAGAATTTCCCGCGTAAAAAACCAAGAAAGACCACGTGTTACGATGACAGAAAAACTGTTCACATGAGTAAGGTGGATCCTTTTTTGACTTCTACTGAAATAAGGACTCGAATGGAGGAGTACCATAACGTAAAAGTTTCAGCTCAAACCATCCGGCGGCGTTTACAAGAAAATTCCTTAAATGGGCGAATCGCACGAAGGAAACCTAACATATCCAAAAAAAACATTGCAAGAAGATTTAGCTTTGCGAAGCAGCACCAACAGAAGACGCAAAATTCTGGGATCTAGTGGTATGGAGCGATGAATCCAAATTCAATGTATTTGGAAACGATGGCAGACCCTATGTAAGGCGACCCCCATTAACTAAGTTAAGTCCAAGGTATACTAAGAAGACTGTGAAACACGGGCGGTCTTCTGTAATGGTGTGGGGATGTTTCAACGCATCTGGCGTAGGCCCAATTGTTAAAATAGATGGAAAAATGACAGGTGTTATGTACAAAGATATCCTTGCAGGAACATTTGGATGGTGACTATGCTGATGATCTGCCGTTAGCTTGGATTTTTCAGCAAGATAACGACCCCAAGCACTGCTCCGGGGTTGTTAAGGACTGGTTTGTGGCAAAGAAAATAAATTGTTTGGATTGGCCGGCTCAAAGCCCCGACTTGAACCTCATTGAAAATTTATGGGGCATTATTAAAAGGTCAGTTTCTGCTAGAAAATCCTGTAATAAAGCAACATTGTGGGCAATGATACACGCGGAATGGGGTAAAATTACACCGGATCAATGCAAGACACTAGTCCGAACAATGAGCAGTCGCTGTAGGGAAGTTATTTTGAAAAAGGGTTTCCCAACAAAATACGAATCTAGCTTTGGTTAGTTTTTGACACGTTAATGTCGAATTTCCTTTAACTACAACAACTTTCTCACAGGTGGCTTAATTACATGAGCACTGAAATCTTATCATCATGAAGATATTTTTGTTTTATTTTTTAATGCGTACTTTGTTGCATATTTGCAAGTTAAAACAATTAAATAAAACTAATTTCCTTTCTTAAAATGGAATTTGTTGTTTTTATTTGCCTTGTTTCAATGAATTACCATGCCACGTTGGTTTGGTCATACGAGTGGCCTAATTGTATGAGCACAACTGTACATATACATACAAAGAGTAGTGTAAGTTGACTCGTGTAGATTGTATCGCAGTACCGAAGGCGTAATTGAAAGGTAAATTTTTTTATTTGACTTTCAGTTAACATGGGAATTACCGACAAACTAGAACAAAATCGATTACCAGCCGATGTAAACTTTCAACTTTTGTGTGGATATGTTGTTGAAATATTTATTTATGTGACACGAAATTAATTGATTTAATGTGTTGAGAGCAAGTTGTTATCCGACAATAACAATAAATCTCTACACTCTTCTGCATCTTACGAAAAAAATGCCAAAAAGGTGCAATTATCTTTCTCAGCATCCTCTTCTTAAGCTTGTCTTAGTAGTGATTAAGTAATTTTCTCTTTTGAAAACATTTCGATCTAAGGTAGAGAGAGAGTTGTGTTGTCGCGAATTTATTTTTTCTCGGGAAAAATGCTTTAATGCTTACTTTCTGGAGAGAAGATTTTTCCCGAAATATTACGAGTAGGAAAATTGAACTTCGAATAGACCTAATTTTGCATTTCTACAGCTCGAAATGGTGCGAATAATGAAATAAAGATTTCGAAATACTATAGCAATAGAGGTAGAAATTGGAGAGCTGCAGCGTCAGACATAGGCACAAAATATGTGGGTACTAAAAATATCAGGTTGGAAAAGTAATACAGATTAAAAAAAAAAAATACCAGTCTAAAACAAACTGAGAGAGAATGAGAAATAACATACACACAAACATTCGTAGGACGCTTGGTCTAAGCAAGTATTAGGTAGTGTAGTATAGGTATACATAATGCCTTCTCGCTCACCGTGGCTCCATAATACAAACATACATACGTATGACGCTTGAACTAAACAACAAAGCAAGTAATAGGCAGGGTAGTGTACATACTACAATACTCACTATACTAGCGTGGCTCAGCAGTACACAGCTACACACATATATAGGGGTTTTCAGTAAGAGCGCTTCAATTTTTGAACTTTTTTGAATAAAACACAAACGGTTTGATTTTTTTAACCATTTTTTGTTTTATTATCGAATTTGAATATATACATTTAAGTATGAAATTCGATTTCTTTTGCATGACCAAGGCGTGCACGTTTTACGAAGTCCAATCGTTGAACCCAATTTTCGACCACTCTTTTGCATAAATCGCCCGAAATTCCAGCAATTTCGCGTTCAATATTGGCTCTGAGCTCATAAATCGTCGCCGGCTTGTTACTGTAGACCAATAACTTCACATAACACCACAACGGGACGGCTTGTTAAATGGACCGTAAAATGGCCGTAATGCTCTTAAAGTAGCAGCAACAGAACGATTATTTTCATAAAAAATTTGCACGATTTGCAATCGTTGCTCAAGTGTGTAGCGTTCCATGATGAAATGTATATTAATGAAGTTTACAAATGACAAGCAAAAAATAAAAAATATTGCGTCGTTCGCCCTCCCTATCGGAAAAAAGTTTAAGCGCACCTATTGAATAACCCTATTCCTATATCAACATATAACGCTTCGTAGCCAAGAGTGGGGAGGCTACGAAGCACCGCGCAAAGAGGAGACGGAGAATAGGGAACGCTGTATAACTGTGTTCTATCTCATTCTCTCGCAGGCTATATACTATAAGATCTATATGTATGTCTCTTTTTAGTGTCGCTTTTTCGTTTCATCGAGTCTCAAATCACTCCCAACGATTCTAAAGAAGTTTTCACTTCAAAAACTCTTCTCCAATATTGATGAGAAGCGCATAGAATGCAATTGCAGCCGAACAAAAAGCAAATAGTCTAATATGAAACTTAAAATACGTTCACGTGGATTATCTACCTTTTCGTGCTTAACTCCCAATCCTTAATTAAAAAGCGAGATTACTCATACAAAACTTCTCTCTCTAAATCTGAGATTATAGCCATGCATTTTTTACACACAACCCTGTGTTCTCGATAATTACTTTTAGCGAATGTAACGTCAAAGTAAAGACTAAATAAAATGGGCGCGGGCAAAGAAAACAGGTTTATAGATATACATTTTGTCAAAAAAGTACCAGGAACTGTTCAATAAAACTCAAAATAATTGTTTAATCATCAACATTTATTTTGTCGCCTTCAAAATAGGCTGCATTCAAGGCAATACTCGTATACCAATGCTTAGTTCAGTCATAAAAGCACCTTTTCAACGCGTTTGTAGATAACTTCTTAGGCTCCTTAAGCGAATTCTCCTTATTGGCGTCTATCAACTCAAAGCGGCGTCCGCGGAGTGACAATTTAAGATTTAGGAAAAAGAAAAAGTAACAGCACCTAAATTCGGTGCATACGGTGGTTGTTCGATGGTATTTGTCGAGTTTTTGAACAAAAAAATGTTGTCAAGATGAGCCTTGGAAAACGGTGCGTTATCATGGTGCAAGATCCATGAGTTTTCTTTCCACAAATTGGGCCGTTTCCCACGCACATTCTCTCTCAAACGTCGCACAACTTCCAAATAATATTTATTATTTACCATTTGGAACGAGTTCTAAGTGCCTGACATCACGATAATCAAAGAAAACGAGTAGCATGACTTTAACTTTTGACCGACTTTGACGTGGACTTTCGGGTTTCGGCTCAAGCGGATACCGCCATTCAGCCGCCTGTTGACTGGTTTGAATGTTAAACTCTTGTACCCACGTCTCATTACCTGCCGTGATACGCTGGATAAACGTTGGGCCCGAAATGACTTGCTCAAGCATGTCTTCAGCCACCGTCTTCCGATGAATTTTTTGAATTAGATGCATCTCTCTTGGAACGAGCCAAGCAACCACGCGTCTCATGTCCAATTGATGACGCAGAATATTGCGAATTGATTTTTGAGACCAGCTACATCCCTCAAACTTCAATCACGGTTTTCCAGCACCATTTCCTTGACTTTGTCGACGTTTTCATCCGTTGAAGACGTAGATGGGCGACCAGAGTGAATTAAATGCACAATCTGTAAATTCCTCTAACTGCACATCGGAGTAGTAATCGGAGTAAAGTTACATATCTGTGTAATTTTTTGTCTGATTTCTTTGCAATTTTGAATTTTGACACAGCATTTACAGGGTTTGATAAGCAAAATTTGATCGAGTAACGTTGCTCCAACGATCGCTGCATTTTCGCCACTGCACAATCCTAACACACTTTTAAAACAGCTTTCACGCGCGGAGTGATGTTGAGTGCACCGCAGTTGCCAGCGAACTGAGACTGGTTTCTAGTGGAAAGGGAAGGTCCAGCGATCATTTTCCTCCACCAGCTGATTCGGTTGGTCGCTTGGCAGACGCTCCGCGCGGGAAGGCTCATTACTTTTCAATCAAACCGTTTAGGAAATATTATGTTTCAGGAAAAAGCAAAAACACCATCATTCGTCCTTGTAAAAATAAGTCAATAAAATTCGTTTAAATTTTGCTTTGTTTCAAGTTTCCCTAACTACACCACTTCAGTTGAAGTCACATATCTCCGTAAGTTTTTCTCCGATTTCCAGTAGCATTGGAGATGAAATATGGTTTAGAATAAAGTAAAAACCCATGCGGTAATTCCATATATCATAGCTTCTGCAGCCCGTTAACTAGGTGGAAAGCGCACGCCCTGTACCTCAAAGTTTAAACTGAATTATCTCAAAACTACTTTTTTCGGCTTTGTGTTGTCAAAAAAAACATCTTTTCAACCGAATCGTCAGGAATTTGAATATGTTGCTAGGCTCCTATTATTATTTCAATTATTTCGTATTCCGTCCAGATCCAGTTTTTCAGGAGGGTTAACTACAGCGCAATTTTCTAAATTATTTGAATACATTTTTTTTTTCATTTTTGTTATGTAAAAGAAGTTAAATAAAAACCTAAAAAATTTAAATATACTTTTTCATTTCTTTTATTCTGAAAAAAAGTCTCTAAAATACCTTAAATTTTCGAGCTCTAGCCCACCAGGACCACTTAAGAGGAAAGGTTGGCTAAAGGTTCTGCTTTTCATTCGGCACTGGCGCGCACGGCTATGTGAATCGTAAAAATTCTCCAGGCAGAAACTGAAGTCTACATTATGTAATTAAAGTAATAGCCATTAAGGCATACAAAATTTCAGACACCAAAAAGGAAAAAATTGTGCTACGACGAGTACAATCAATTAAAATAAAACCCTGATTGTGTTGATAATAATCCATGAACGAATACAAAATGTGAATAAACAAATACTCACACATGGATACTATAATTTCGTTCATGCGCTGCGTTGACATTTTTTCCACGCAACTGTTTACGCTCATGTTTCTATACACACATACACATTCATGTGCTATATTTCCACACCAATGTTTTGCCACCTGTCCATTTTGGCGGCGGTTCGGCTGATATTTGCTGCGTCATTCGTCGCCATTGTCAATTGCCAGCTTGGCAACTTTCGGTGAGGAAATGTGGTCGTGTGGCATTGTCGCATTGAACCTGACACAACGCCATTGACGTTGTTGTAGTTCAGTCAATAGAAGACCGGCGCGCAGCCAGCCGGGAGTGGTGTGCCGGTATATTGTTATTGTTGGTATTTGCCTGTAGACACTACGTTGTTTTCACAATTTTTTTTATCGTTTCCATGACTGATTTATTCGGCGAGTGCTGTTGTTATTGTTGTTGTTGTTGTTGTTGTTGTTTGTTATTCTCTTTTAGGCCATAACATCACGCACTAGTGAAAGCGAAAATACTAGGTTTGTGCTGTCCCGCACACATACGCGAAAGTCAACAGCTCCAACAACACATCATTTATCCTTTTTACACTTTAACCAGCGCATCAGTCGTGTTGGTAAGTGATTATCATATAGAGAGTAGGCGTACGCTCATAGATACGTATATACCTGTACGTATGTGTATATATTGGGTGTTTCATTAAGATCGCTGGTTTGTTATTTAGCGCAATATTAATTTTGTGCCAGTCTCAGAGCGTTTTTGGTTGGCAACTGTCATGTCAGAGAATTGGGGTTTGCTTTTAGAGATTCACCGCAAAAGCTCCACAATTTCTGTCCCACTTCGTCACAGCGCGTAGGTTGCCAATTTGTCAATGATCTTTAGAACATAGTCGATAGGGAGGTGCCCAAACTTATGGGGGAAAGGGATCCCAATATACCGCTACGGCCGAAGATATTCCATCTCATTATTTATCACAGTTTTATAACTGATGGCATTTTCGTTTCAACCGAAAAATGTTGCACTTCCACGACGAACAAATTGTTCAATGTGAACCGTGTAAAATGGCATGTTTTTTGGCTACTTAGAACATAGTCAAAAACACTGTAGGTTTGTCTCTATCTTTATCTTGCGCACACATTTCTAAATACTAACGTTTAAGTAGTCAGCTGATTTTCAGGGCAACCCCTGACAAAGCTTCTCAAGGACGAAGCTGACTTCATTCGCCTCTTTGCGTTCACTGACTGCGGTGCTTTTAGTGTCGAACATAAGATTTTCTTTTATTTTAGAATCGAACCCGAAAAAATTACAGGTCCATGAAAAGGCAACACATATTGTGAGAAATGAAATCGTCATATGTCCTTGAACAGTTCAGTTCAAAAAAATATAAAAATGAAGACGACAAAAGCGAATGGCGAGTTGTCGCGGCTACTCTTCGGAAATTGAAAAATAAGAAACGGCGCATGGGTGTCAAAGATGAGAGGCTAGTGAAGCAGACGCAAACCAATTTTCGTAAATATTTTTTGAATCCCCTTTAATCTTTTATGAGTATATCTCATGCCATGGCGGCTTCTTATTGAAAAAATATTGTATCTATATTTATATAGTGTAATTGGCGCGTACACCTTTTTGGGTGTTTGCCCGAGCTGCTTCTCTAATTTTGGTATGCATCCTGTTGTTGTTTCACAAATGGTTCACCTATACCGACAAATACTTTTCGAGTTATGCAACAATTAACAACGGGCGCTCGAGCGCTCCGAGGCGTTCGTGAGCAAATAGCTGGATGCTGCACGTATGAAAGTGGCAGATAAGCTCGCTGGAGAAACTGGCTCCACGCAAACAATTATTAATTAATTTTTTTTTTAATTTTGCTAAAGTCAAGTCAAAATATGACGCATTTATGCTATGTTTTATTTTTGTAAAATTAAAGCAATTGACTAGCAAACAAAAATTACTGAAAATCATAAATTTTTTCGTGCCTCTGACTACCTCTAACCCCTTAAAAAATTTTGGATTATTTGGAATTTGATACTCCAAAAAAAAAAATAAAGTGAGTATGCTTAAAAATGTGATAGAACTCCAATGTAATACAACTCTAAACTTTGAGGATTGGAAAAAGTTCCCAAGACCGATTTGAAGTTCATTTATAGCTACGGAATTGTAAATGTAACACGAAATTTTTTGAGAAAAGGCTTAAGAATTGTTGGCAAATTAATTGATGTGCTTGTCTGTGCATCATCCTTCACTTCCACCTACAAAGATGGGCAGCGTGGGAGCAGGCCTATACTAACCATATTTCATTTTTCTTTTTTTCTAAGGGAAATTATACCAATTTTCATTAAACTGTGGGGTGATCTAAAAAGCTAAAGTACAGATTTTTTAAGAGCTTGAGAATTTAAAATGATTGTGCAAAACAGCAGTATTATTGGAAAGGCATGACATTTATTTTTTGAATATCCGAAATATGTCCGCCGCGGCTAAGAGTTACATGGTCCATTGGATCAGTTCAATTTTTGATAATAAATAAACAATTTTCAATAATATTCAGATTTATTAAATAAAAAAAATAAATAATAGGACTATGAATAAGTTCGTGCGGTTTTTTTCGAAATTTGAAACTTTATTGACGTAAAATGGTTACAAATTTAATATTCAAAATATTGTCCATCGCTTACTACTACTTTTTCCCATCTTTCTGGCAATTCACGGATTCCCTTTGTGAAAAATTCGGTCGGTTTTGCCGCAATCCACGAATCGATCCATTTTTTGACTTCATCGTAATTACGGAAGTGCTGGTCAGCCAGGCCATGTTGCATCGATCGGAAGAGATAGTAATCGGATGGCGCAAGGTCTGGACTATACGGCGGGTGGGGTAGGACATCCCATTTGAGCGTTTCTAAGTATGTTTTGACCACTTGTGCAACATGTGGCCGAGCATTGTCATGTTGCAAAATAACTTTGTCGTGTCTATCGGCGTATTGCGGCCGTTTTTCTCGCAGTGCTCGGCTCAAACGCATCAATTGTCGTCGGTAGACATCCCCCGTAATCGTTTCATTCGGTTTCAGTAGCTCATAATACACAACACCCAGCTGGTCCCACCAGATACACAGCATAACCTTCAGGCCATGAATATTCTGCGCCGACGTCGATGTTGAAGCATGGCCAGGGTATCCATACGGTGCCCGACGTTTTGGATTGTCGTAATGGACCCACTTTTCATCGCCAGTCACAATTCGATGCAAAAAACCCTTTCTTTTGTGCCGTTGAAGCAGTTGTTCGCATGCCATAAAACGGCGTTCAACGTCTCTTGGCTTCAATTCATACGGCACCCAATGGCCTACCTTTCGGATCATTCCCATGGCTTTTAAACGTTTGGAAATGGTTGATTGATCAACTCCCAAAGTTTTTGCAACCTCTTCTTGCGTTTGAGCCGGATCTTGATCGAGCAATTCCTCCAATTCGGTATCCATGAACTTTGGCGGCGCACCCTCGCGTTCTTCGTCTTCCAAGCCAAAATCACCACTTTTAAAGCGTGCAAACCACTTCTGGCACGTTCGCTCAGATAGAGCATGCTCACCATAAACTTCCACCAAGATACGATGACTTTCGGCTGCTTTTTTCTTCATATTAAAATAATGAAGAAGAATTCCCCGCAAAAACACATTATTTGGCACGAAATTCGACATTTTCAAGTGTGGTAAAAATATTGTTGTTTACGCTTCAAATAAAAAACTTATACTGACGTTTGTGCCTTACGACAGTAGCTCTCCAATGAATGTTTGGAAATGTGGATCGATGGAATAATAATCAAGTTACGCCATCTGTTGTAAAACCGCACGAACTTATAAATAGACCTATTAAATTGAAATAAGCCCAAACAGCACAAATGCGCCGCAAAGGTTTAGGCTTCAATTCGTGCACGAACTGTATTTTATAGGCACGTATGGCAAGGTCCTTACACCAAATTGCCCACGTAGTCGCAGGACAAAGGCCAATAAGCTAAGAATTGACATTTCGGCGTCTTCTTCAACACTTCGCGCTACAGCAGCAGTTTTCTCTTCGGTACGCACATTTCTTTGTCTTGTTCATGGTTTTGAATCCAGAAGAGTAAAATTAGTGTGAAAACGATCAATAACCGGACGAATTGCTCACTCACTAGGCCAATTATGGTGACCTTAAAATTGACGAAGTGCTCTATGAACATCGCGAACAGATTTATTCATTTTTTTCAAAGTAAATTTCCACAATTCGGAAGCGAACTTCTGGCGTTAAACGATTCATGATGACTTGCCAAATGATGACAATTTAATGTACAGAAATATCCACACAGTTTGCCATTCTCAGCCATCAAACCATAGTTATTGATATCGATAGTTGTCATGTAGCTAAAAACACATCCGACCAAAATATTCATTTCATCGGCAAACCGAACGCAAATGTTTCAAAATGCAATGCCGGAACTACGCGTTATTACGGATTCGCTTGGATGGAGTGAACACATTGCGAATAATGCGCTCGGAATCATAAAATATAAGCAACATTTTTTGCACTTTCGACTTTCGACTTTCGTAAATGAGTTGGTTTTCCCTAATGGCTCATTTTCTTTGAGAAACTAAAAAACTATCCGTTACAAATTGATTTTCTCATGTGTGTGTGAAAAGCACCGTTTCACCTCACTAAATAATTACACAAAAATACATGTGCACATCAAATGTCCTAACTAATTAATATTAATTGCATTGACCACTTAAGCAGTTTTAGTAATTAGCTCGAATTTGTCTTGGGACTCAAATTTATTGCTCTGGAAATATTTCCTACAACTTCTTGTGACTAACAACGAAAAATGCGCTCGCGATTCAGAGGAGGCCAGTTTCGTGGCTAACTCGGGTGCGATGAGTGATTTGCGTTAATAACTCTTAACTTTATTTAACAGTTCGTAATATTTGATATGTAAATATGGTAAGTAGTAGAATAAACATATGTTTATGTATGTGTGACCACAAACACATACATTCACGCAGGTGTGCATGATGACGTCACCACACACGTGCGTGTACGTGTGCATTTAAGGCATGTGATTATTTCATGACTGACATATCAGTCACCGAATGTTTGACGCTGGTGACGGTGACGTTGACTCATTTACTGCGCTGTCATTTTGCACACCTCTCGCCACAGTTGGTGGAATATATTTCATTGTAGCGGCAATGCGCTGTCACTTATGACAACTTTGAATAATGTCCGTTCATAAATTGTGCGTGCACCTGTATGTGTGCACTTATATGTTTAATCACTCACGCCCATACCTATGCGAGATATGTATCTCTCGTGTGTATTATTCAGCAAATTGAAAAACTTTGTAATTTAACGCCGTCAAATATCTACATCTACACACACACACATAAATTGGTATATGTGTGCGTAAATAAACATAAAGGTGAAGGTGGTGAATGACAGCATTTGGGGGTTGACTTATATACTTGCATTTCCTTATTATTATTTTTCTGGTTAATTTTACCTGCAAATGTAAACATATGAATTCTCACCTATGAGGTCGCCTAATGAGCAAAGTTCAGATCCATATTTGGGTATTAGTCATTTTGTTTTTTGGCGCCGCCGTAGCCGAATGGCTTGGTGCGTGACTACCATTCGGAATGCGGAGAAAACGAAGGTTCGAATCTCCGTGAAACACCAAAATGAAAAAAAAGTTTTTTCTAATAGCGGCCGCCCCTCGATAGGCACTGGCAAGTCTTTGAGTGTACTTCTGCCTGTATCTGCCTTTCCGAATCGGCTTGAAACTGCAGGTCCCTCCCTTTGTGGAGTCGAGACTCACGCCTTCGAGTGTATTTCTGCCATGAAAAAGCTCTTCATAAAAAATATCTGCCGTTCGGAGTTGGCTTGAAACTGTACATCGCTCCATTTGTGGAAAAACATCAAGACGTACACTACAAATAGGAGGAGGAGCTCGGTCAAACACCCAAAAAGGGTGTACGCGCCAATTATATATATATGTATATATAAATAAGTTTTTTTTTTGTTTAATACACCCCTTTGCTATTTTAATGTAAGCTACTAATTTCATTTATTTCTTAAGGGAATTTCAGTTTGAAGAAGTTTGTGTGCATGAAAATCATTCTATCAGAATTGTGTATAACTCACTTTAACCCTTTTGCGCCTACTGGGACAATATGTCCCAGCCTCGTACAAACTTATTTATTAGTTTTGTTATTCAATAAAACTTCCGTCTTAACTGTCCCAATAAAAGTTTTTGGTTTCATTTATAAAAAAAATCCCAAAAAAATTCGTAATTATAATACACGTGGCACCACTGATCCAGTTAACAAGCACGTGTTGAGAAATTTTGAGGATATGGCAAGACAAACGATGTCAAAAACATATGTTCCGCGATCGTCATTGCGTTAGCATCGAATCAGTAATTAGTGCACTCTCCCTATATTGCATTTAATACATTCTTAGAATATCAGTAAAGGTGAGTAGCATATAATTTTGTTTGTCTTGGTATCTATTGTCCCAGTTTGCATTTTACATGGGACTTATTTGTGCCAATATGGTTTTTCCCAGATGTCGAAGAAAAAGTACACTGTGGAAGAGGTTGCAGATATTTTATATGAAAGCTCTGAAGAGGAAGATTTTAGCCCATCTGAGAGTAACTACAAACCATCGTCAAACTCTGGGAACGGCAAAGCAGATGGAGATAATACTTATGAAGGTGAGAGTGATACTTTCTATTCCGAATCAGACGAAGAATATGCTGCCGATGACATAAATTGGAGTGTGGATGAGGAAGAAGAATTATGCGAGAATGAGGTGAGTGAAGCACCTGCCATTGCCACCGGGCCTAACATCATAATAGAAGATGGATGTTTCGAACCTAAATTTCGAATGCCATTAGAAAGAGATTCTCAAGTTCTGGTAGATCTTCCCAGAGGGTCTACCGAATTCCGTGTATTTAGAGAATTTTTTCCAAAAAGTTTGTGTATTTTATTGCACAGTGCACAAATCAGCGACTAAAAAAACTTAATAAAGAGAAGAAAACTAATAGAGCATTAACCGATGAACACGAAATAATGGTGTTTTTAGGCATGGCTATGATTATGCACTACAACCATTTGCCATCATTACATTGGAGCAAACACGCATCAATGGGAAACGAAATGATAAAGCAAAGTATTTCTCGCGATCGGTTAACTCTAATTTCTTCGAAACTATATTTAAATGCTTGTGACAAACCTGATAATGCTCCAAAAGATTACTATATTTCCGAAGTCGTTTCATGTATGAAAGAAAAATTCATGCGAATATGAAGTGATAGTCCTTTTCAATCAATCGATGAATGTATGGCAAAATTGAAAGGTAGGTCCAGTCTAAAGCAGTACATGCCTATGAAACCAATCAAACGCGGTGTTAAAATTTGGTTGCGATGTGATGCAAAAACAGGATATACATACGATTTCAATGTATACACTGGTAAAGATGTCACCACTAATCTTTCTGGAACTCTTGGAAAAAGAGTGGTTTTGAAATTAGCAGGTACTATCCGTGATAATTATCGATTTTTCACATCAATAACATTGATGAAATCCATACTATTTCCTGCTATTGGTACATATATGAGAAATGGAAAAGAAACAACGGAGTTCGGGTCGCGACTAGAACGTGGGCAAAGTCAGTTCCAAATAAACTGCGATGGTCTACTAGCTACTCGTTGGATGGGCTCGAAAGAAGTTTTTGTTGTCTCCAACTGCCACAAGCCGAGCATAGGAGAAGTAGATAGGAAGCAAAAGGACGGTAAGAAGAAAAAAGTTGCCTGCCCCTTAGCTATTGTGGACTATAATCGTTTGATGGGGGGCGTAGATCTAGCTGATCAGAAAGCAGCGGTATACGATATCAACCGGAAATCCCAAAAGTGATGGAAAAATGTTTTTTTTCAAGATTCAGATGCTTTCAACTGTTAATGCTTGGATTGTGCATAACGACCTGAACCGTAAGAAATCAACACTGACACAGTTCATAGTCCCATTAGCAAAGTCCCTTATTGCGGAAGGAACCAAGCACAAGGAGTTAAAAACTCGGCGAACTGGGGGAAGACCATGTAAACGCCCACGTACCCAGCTCTTGAATATAGGTGATCATTTACCATTAAAAGGTAGTTCTTGACGTCGTTGCGTACGATGCACTTCCCTGCAAAAAGAAACGAGAACAAATTACGTTTGCTCTGGATGCAAGAATGCACTTTGTTTCAAATGTTTTGCCTCGTACCATAAGTAAATACTTTTTCTCTAATAAAACACAAAAATACAAAATTTTTCAAATAAACTTTTTAAAACTAAATTCGACGGTTTATTAAATTGTCCCAATATAAATCCTTATTGGGACAATATGTCCCAGGATAATGCAAGGAACTAAGGACTTTTTAAGTATGCAGAACATATTTTTTCTATTATATTTTTTGGCTTTTTTGAGTATGCGTGCAAGAAGTATTCCGGTAGCGAAAATAAAACTCCGGCGCGGAGGGGTAAAATATATTCTTAAAGCAAACGTAAAAGGGGGTTGGCTATAATTAACCTACACGAAGCGAAATATCCATATGGGCCACTGCACCAACATTTTTTTGTTGTTGTCAAATAATCAGAATTTAAATATTTATACCTTTCGGCATTAGGATTTATTTTAGCCCTTTCATAATAATAACTTTCAGGGGTGTAAACGGACATAGATGGGAAAAAAACTAATATTAAAATAAATCTTAAGAAAACAGTCTAAAATAGTGTTTTGCAATGCGATAAGAAAAGCCAATTTTATGGTTTGAAAAGGCATTTGAACTTGACGACTGCAATGAAGTGAAACTGAACAACTACTTTATAAAATTTGTGCACACTGCAACGAACCTAGGAATAACTTTTAATAGAAGTCGGACTAGGAATAACACCATTTATAGTGGGATAGGCACACTAGTTATATGGTAAGCTACGATGATTATGGACTACTCAGAACTTTGCCCCAGTAACAATTTTGCGTTTACCAACATTACTTTATGGTTATAAACTGTAAGCCGATTGTGATAGTCTATGTCGTAGTAAGCTTAAGGGGGGAAACGGGTTTAGGAGACCAAAATTTTGGTGTTTTTCGAGAAATTTTTGAAAAAGGAAGGAATACTCAGAAATTGTTTAAGTTTAGAGGATATTTTATTTATATTTTTAGGTAAACTTTTAAATTTTTTGAAGCTATTTCCGCGGGAGATAGTGGCGTTAGAGCGTGCTGTTCATGGACGATCGCCATCCGAGTGTCTTGCTAGTGGGAATTCCTGAAGTTGCAAGTTTTCTTTGAAATCAACAGCAATTTTTTTTTATTAACAACATATTTCCTAAGAATATGAACCTAATTGTGATAAAAAAATATTGAAAATTGCATGCTTTTGAGGCGCTTGAACACAAAGTCTTTTTTTATACCATATTTTTTCATCTATTTTGCTTAAAAAACCATATTTTAAATAATAATATAATCCCAGAAATAGGTTCATATAGATTAGAATTCAATAAAGAAGAAATCACAAAAAATTTTAGACCGATTGGTTGATAACTTTTTAAGCTAGAGTTCCCACCAGTTGAAAAAAAGTAGTTTCGAGAAAAACGTCGTTCTAATTAACGCGCGCTACGGTGCGGAACCGACGGACTAAGTGACTGTGTTTCATAGAATCGGGAATAATGCGCATTTCGCTTCAAACTTTTTACCACATATTCTTGAGTAGTTATACTAACGATTTATGTAATAAAAAAATCGATTTTTTGATCGATCTAAACCGGTTTCCCCCCTCAAAGCCCTTTACAATAATATTGAAAGATACGTTTATGACATTCTAAAGTTAAATACTTAACACTTACTTAGTATGAAATACAGTTGCTTAGTAATAGAACGTCAGTTCCTTGACCTTGCTGTTCGTCTTTGGAACCTGATACCACTCAAACTCCAAATAATCAGAAGCTCACCGCGCTTTAGAAATTAACTGAACATCACTTTGTTGCTAATTTATACGTATATCTTTCTTTTTACCTTTTCTCATCTGTGCCATTTCTGTATATTTACAATTTCAACATTCTTACTGAGTCCCTCTGCCATATAAAGGGTTTTCCAATAACAGGTGTTAGGTGTTAAACAGGAGACATGATTAACGATTTTTTATGGTCGGAATTGGATGGTATTGATCTGGACAACGTTTACTTTCAACAAGACGGCGCTACCTGCTACACAAGCAACGAAACCATTTATCTTTTAGGGGAAAAGTTTATCTCTCGAAGACGTGATCGCAATTGGCCACCGAGATCTTGTGATTTAACACTTTGTCACTTTTTTCTTTGGGGCCATGTGAAAGAGAAGGTATACGCCAACAGCCCAGGGTCGATTTAAGGCCTCAAAAATGGAATTCGTGAGGCTATCGAGGACAAAGGGCAGCCACTTTGCAATTCGGTTATGGAAGATTTCATGAAAAGGATATTATCCTGTAAGCGTGGTCGTGATGGCCATTTGCCTGATGTTCTTTTCCACTATTAACGGCATACCTTCTTCTTTGTAATGAAATAAATACCCGATCATTTATATTAAAAAATAGATTTTTAATTTGAATATCAAAAAAATACCTCCTATTGGAAAACCCTTTATATTGGGTTGGGGAATTAGTTCATAGCGTTTTTATATATTCTTTTATTTTACAGCGATTTCTTTGCTGTTTGGTGAAGGTAAGTAAGTATTCATTCGTTCGTATTCGTTCATACAACTCTTTCTGCTCTACAAAATCATCTTAATTTTATTTTTTATTAATTTAATTTTTATTAGATAGTTTTGAGCCTTAGAAACAGAAAACCCAAGTGGCAAAAATCAAAATTTTCACACCTGCTCTTTTTTAGTCAAAAAGCAGTCGAAGCAGCACGCGACATCTGCAACGTGTATGGAGAAGGTGTCAGCGGAAGGCCTTCTGAAATCGATGAAGAACGTCTCAAATCACTTTTGAAGGAGAACAGTCGCTGAACCAAGCGTGAATTGGCGGAAAAAGGTAACTGCAATAATAAAACAATTTTCAATCAACTTCATTCAATGGGATTTACCGAAAAATTTGGAGCCTGGGTGCTTCACGAGATCAACAAAAAAATAAGGAAAGTCGCCTTCAACTGCTTCTCAGATTCTCGCCCGCCATCGAGCAATATGCGGCAATAAACAGCGATTTTTGTACCGAGTTGTCAACTGAGAGGAGGAATCGTGCCTATGTATCAATATGAAGCAATGCAAAGAGTGGGTGGCTTGAGCAGATAACCCGGATAAGCCGGATATTCATCCAAAGAAGAGCATGATAAGTGTTTTGTAGGACTAAGACGACATGGTGCACAGGGAAATGCTCGAGAAGGATGCCACGGTCAACAAGTAGCTCTATATTACCTAACTACATCGCGTGAATGAGGCTATTCGTCTGAAAACACCTGCTCGAAATGGTCAAACGATACTCCTTCACGACAACGCCAGAGGCCAAGTTGCACAAGTCGTCAAAGCAGCACTCGAAGAGCTCGAATGGGGAGGTCGTTCAGCATCCGCCGCTTTCTCCGGACCTTGCACCGACCGATTACAATCTTTCCGCTCTCTGTCAAACCATATGAAGCGCGTTACCTTCGATAACCAAGAGGCCTTTTAAAACTGACTCAACGGCTTCTTTAACACCAGACCAGGCGGTTTTTGGCGGAACGGCCTCAACAAATTGGTGGGAAGAGGTTGTAAACAGCTGCGGCGATTATATAATTGATTAACTTATTGATATAATTTTGTTTTTCGTTCAAATAAAAGTCTTCGGGAAAAACGCTACGAACTTATTCCACAACTTAATGCAATACCTTTAAGTCTACTTACACCACGTGATTATTAAGAACAGTATTCAAAAGTTCAAACACAGTAGAATAACTTTTGGTTGTGAGTTTGATAAATAAATAAACACATAAATAGACTTAATTATTTCACTATAACCTCCCTGAATATCAATACACTTACAATGAGATTACAAAACTGTTAACACCACATCATTTGTTGAATAACAGTTTCCACGCGAGAATTTTTTTAGGCTTGGAAACAGACGGAAGTACCAAGGGACCAAATCTGGAGAATACGGTGGATGTTCGAACAATTTGAATTTTAACTCATGGATTTTAGCCTATTTCGAAATGCTCTTGTGACACAGTGCATTGCCTTGATGAAAATTTTCTTTTCTTTTGAAAACTGGGTCTCTTTTCACGATTTTTTTCTTCAGCTGGTTTAAAAGTTAACAATAATATTAAGCACTTTTTTTACCAGTTTTCAAGTAATCCGCAAAAAAAAAGCGAAATCCACAAAACTGATGCTAACAGCTTCTTGGCCGATTTTCGGACAAGAACTCGTTTCCGAGTCGAAGAACCACTCTTTAGCCGGTTGTTTTGATTTAAGATCATGATTTTGATTTATGGATAGACCCAAGTCTCATCCATAGTAATGAATTGATATACAGGGTTGCCCATATTCGACGGACCCGACGGATTGCGATGACTCTTTGGGCCCATTCTAATTGACGAGGCTTGTCCGCAGGCAACAATCTTTGCGTCAATTGAATCTTATACGGGAATAAATGCAAATCAATGCGGATAATTCGTTGTAAAGTGGTCCGAGCAATGTCCTACTGCTGAGAACGGCGATTTTGGGATGTCCTTAGCGACGCCTTGGTCGGTTTTGATTTGGCCTCTTTGGATAAGAAAGAACATCACCAGTCGAAAATCTTTCGTACAAACGTTTAATGGTGTTCTTAGAAGGCGCACTTTTCACATTATTTAATTTTTTATACGCGCGTTGAGTTTTCACAATTGACTTCTTTTGTTGAATGTAAATTTCAACAATTTGAGAGCGCCCGCGTTGCGTATACTGTTCCATGGTAAACATTTTCTTGGACTGACGCTTCCAACGCGGTATGTCATTAAGCGATCTGACGTCTCTGTCAAAAGATACAAGGTTGCCAGATGGGTCCTTCGAATATTCGCAACCCTGTACAATATCATTTTGACAACGCCCTAAACGTTGCTGAGAAAGTCGCATTCGAAAGGGTTTTTGTTCCATTACTGGCGAACGCGGCACCCATTGTGCACACAGGTTTCTGAAACTCAATATTTTATTGCTTACACTGCCCAAAGAGATGCCTAGGGCTTCTACTAAATCTCTTGCAGTCACTCAATGATATTCCAGTACGATATCCTGTATTTTTTCTACGATTTCTGGTATTGTTGCGGTTTTTGAGCGTCCTTGACGTGGATCGTCTTCAAGGCTTGTACGACCATGTTTAAATTCAGGAACCCATCAAGCTATCTTTCTACTGTCCTAATTGATGGCGAAAAGTCTTTATACAAGCGGATCAAGAGGTACCGTATCAAATACTTTCGGGGCTGGCGACATGACATATCCAGCGGAGCTGCAGGGACTTAATTCGCAACACTACGCATATCTCGCCGTAAAGCCCATTCATACAGTTCATTATTCTATCATCTGCGATACTCGGCGTCGCCAAAGTGGAAAGGTCAAACGATTTTCCATTGAATCTTTCGCTTAAACATTCTGCGGGCTGGCTCATCGAATTTTGTCATCCTCCAAGCTTCCATCTGCTTCGCTTCTTTATTTAGCTTAGAAATTGGAGAACTTACGTTCCGGTCGCTAAACCCAATGATATGATACATACCGCCGATAAGCTAGAACTTGTACGCTCCTATAAAATATGGTGCTGGATTAATCGAGTTCTGCAGGTCGGAAAAACGTTTCCAACTTCAGTTAAGTTAAAAAATGCATGAGATTTGGATGAACCCTGTCTGAAATACCATTTGGGAGAGATGTTCTCTAATTCTGATATAGCTGCCGGTATTACTCAGCCACATTTTTTCACAGCCGTATTAGTTTTATGGGAATACTAAAACTCAATTCAGACATCGCGGCAATGTAAAGTCAAAGAGATGGTGCGTGTCGAGTTTTTCTCCATGATTTCTTTCCACGACATGGCGTATTGTGAATATCTTGTCAATGGTTGATTTGCCTGGTCTGATGGTTAGCTTCAACGTTTCGTACAACTTAGGGTGAAAAAAACGACAGTTGTCAATGAGTAGGGAATTTGAATCTCCACATTCCCTGTTGTTCCCATTCAACAGCCCGCAGGAGTGTTCTTTCCTTAACTTAAGCATGCTTCGGTCGTTAGTCACCAGATCGCTGTCTTTGCTCTTACCTGTCTCGAAACCTTTTGTAAATCGCCGCTTTCGTTATTCTAAAGGGGTTTTCCAATAAGAGGTGTTATTCCCGTCTTGTTGAAAATAAACATTGTCCAGATCAATACCATCCAATTCCGGTCATAAAAAATGGTTAATCATATCTCGATAGCGCAATCCATTCACGCTAACTGTTGCTCCAGCTTCATTTTCGAAAAAGTAAAGTGCAATGACTCCGCCGGGCCATAAACCGCTCCAAACAGTCACACTTTGAGGATAGAGAGGCTTTTCATGAATAACTCTTGCATTTTCTGAGCCCCAGATCCAACCATTTTGCTTGTTGACGAAGCCACTGAGGTGGAAATGAGCCTCATCACTCAAGATGATTTTTAGATGGAATTCCGGATCATTTTCATACATTTCAACGACCCAATGGAATTCCGGATCATTTTCATACATTTCAACGACCCAATCAAAAACTGAACTTTATAAGCCTTAAGACCCAAATCTTTATGCAAAATACGGTGTAATGATGTTTGTGGAGTGCCTAATTCCAAAGAACGACGAGGAATGGACAAACCTGGGGTTTAATCAAACCTTTTCGGCTACAACAGTAATATTTTCGGCTGTTCTTGAGCGACGTGCACGGGTTTTATTCCTCACATCACTAACTTGCCCCAACAGCTCGAATTTTTTCACTAATTTCTGTATTGCGGTCCGACAAGGTGCTTAGCGATGACCCAAAAATGTTCGAGTTTTAGGAACCGCCTCTGAATTTTCAATTTTCTACCATTTTTATAGTGAATTCTAATAATTTCAAAGCGTTGTTTAAGCGTGTATCGTTCCATTTTTATTAATGGCTTATTTTCTACTTGTCGAATATCAAAAAATGATGGCTTCGAAAGTGACATCTACCGAAATAGCGGGCTATTCAAAATATTACCTGTTATTTGAAAACCCTATATTTGTTACTAGTTCTCTTATAAAATTATTTAAGTATTTACCGACAATGGATGAATTTGATTTTCGCCCAAGTGGCCTTCGCTTGGGCAGCCATTTATCTTACCGACTTGCGCAAATAGATTGCTAACAATGATTATTCAATATTACGTCTGCAGGAAATGGCAAAATTAACAAATCACAAATGCTTTTGAGATATATTTTTGCTCCTTCCTTTATCCGCAATAGATAAATTGCTTGAAGACTTTGATGTTTAAAAATGCAATACTTGTTTCAATCCGATAATATTCACGTTAAAATAATGGAAAACAATCAGTTACCCGCAAAAGATTAAACTCAACAACACACACTAAGTCTGTGTACGTATTTTTTTGTAGATATGTATGTGGGTATCACCACATCCCGGAAGGAAGGAAACGCCAAATGCGAGAAAGCAAAGCTATTGTGTAAATATGACACAAATGATGTAGCTGTATATATTCTGCTACTTCTGCTCTCACATAATTGTACATGGCGTGAGGGGGATGATGAAGGGGGGCCTGAGTTCGTAGTGCTGTGTACATACAGACAAACATAGAACAACAGATAACTGCTATAAGCTGCCAAACTCCCACTTAGAAGATTCACACGCGTACCCACACACCCGCATTCAGTATATATATTGTGCAAAAAGTACCCGCTATTATTAGATAGCACACAAAAGACGAATTTATTTATGAAGAATTATTTTGTCGCCTTCAAAGCAGGCCCGATCTGGTGCCATACAACTATGCCAGCAGTTGGCTAAATCCTCTGTACATTGCTCGATGACTGATTGAGTTATGACCTTCAGTTCATTCTCCGAATTTCCTTTTATGGCCACAATTGATGGGATGCATCTTCCTTGAGGTGGTATTTTTGCCTTTGGGAACTGAAAAAAGTCACTTGCGTCCATATCAGGCGATTACAATGCTTGGTCGAATTTATTTGTTGAAATTTTGGCCAACTCTTGCACAATGATGACTTCGTGCGATGACGCATTACCGCTCTCTTAAAACCAGTCGTGCGGTAATGCGTTTCAAGAACTTAGCAGATATATTGGCTTCTTAAGGGGTTACATGGGTTTCGTCGGGTAAAAGAAGGTCTATTTTCAATATTTTTTTCCCTATGTAAAAAATTATTTATTTAATTCAATCTTTTTTTGTCTTATAGATACATATTTAAAGAATAATTTCTGAAATTTTCAAAAAAGGAAATTAAAACTTCTCCTTTGTGACGTCATTTCCGGTGATCCCTCGAAAAAAAGGTGTGTCCGCGTTGTCAGCATGACTCCTGACAGGCTGACAACAAAAATGAAAAAACAAAAATAAGTGTTTTAGTTAAGACCATAAACTCGTGCCTGAACGAAGGAAAGAACAAAAAGTAAAAATTGGAATTTTGGCAAACATTTTTCCAAAAAAATGAAAATTTCGGTCAAATTTGCTTGACATTTTGTTTTTCTTAAATAGTTGTAATTGAAAAAAAAAAACAAAATCCTTCGTTCAAGCACGAGCAAATTGTATTTCGAACAACAACATCGACTTTGAAAACACGGTTCCGAGAAAAACGCGTTTAAAGTTTTGAGTAACAATAAAAGTAGCTTGGATCGCACACATTCCAAGGCCGTATCTCCGAATTTATTATTCGGATCGTCTTGAAAATTTAGGATAATATTCCTGAGATGCTGTAGAAATTAATAAGCCAAAAATAAATCGATTTTTTGAACCAACGAAACCCATGTAACCTCTTAAGGCAATTCCCTAAGACTCAAACGAAGATTTTCGTGCAGTAGCTTTTTTCTCTGCAAACTCCAGGTTAAAGAGAGAAGGGAGTAATTTGAACCTTGCGGTGAACGTGGGCAAAACAAAGTAGCTGTTGTCAACACACAAGGAGTATTCACGTCTTGGACAATATGTCAGTGTTGACAAATAAAAACTAGAAATTGTGAAGGACTTTGTCTACCTTGGAACCAACATAAATAGCAGAAATGACACCAGCTGGAGATCAAACGGAGAAAACCTCTTACCAACAGGTG
This sequence comes from Anastrepha ludens, assembly GCF_028408465.1. NCBI lineage: Eukaryota > Metazoa > Arthropoda > Insecta > Diptera > Tephritidae > Anastrepha > Anastrepha ludens. The sequence continues at coordinate 78,249,661 of NC_071501.1, read as the reverse complement.
TTAGGCAAGTAGGCAATTGAGTAGAAGAGCTCTTTCTCGAAGGACCAAATTGACACTCTACAAAACGCTCATCATTCCCGTCCTGCTATATGGCGCTGAAGCATGGACGATGCCAACAGTAGATGGGAAAGTTTTGGTAGCCTTCGAGAGAAAAATTCTACGTATGACCTTTGGCCCTCTCCGCGTTAGTGAAGTAAGTCGCGTACGGTAGAACAGCGAGTTGTATGAGGACATGCAAGTAATTAAGTGTGTCAAAAATCAGCGGCTATGGCTGGCCATATCACCCGTATGAAAGCAAGACCACATCTTCGTTGGAAGAAACAAGTGCTGCGAGACTTGTCTGCACTCGACACGACATGGCCCAACCGACGTAGCAGATGGATCTTTATTCACTGCGCTATGTCTATGTCGTCGTAAAGCTCACACAGCTGATCGTTCCATCGTCTGCGATATTCGCCGTTGCCAACGTGCAAAGGTCTAAAACTCTTGCGCAGAATCTTTCTCTCGAACACTCCAAGCGTCGATTTATCGGATGTTGTCATCGTCCAAGCTCCTGCGCCCATACGTTAAGACGGGCATGATGAGAGCCTTATAAAGGGCTTAGTTTTGTTCGTCGAGAGAGGACTTTACTGCTCAGTTGCCTACTTAGTCCAAAGTAGCACTTGTTGGTGAAAGAGATTCTACGTTGCATTTCAAGGCTGACAGTCATATAGGTGTTAATGTTGGTTCCTAAATAAGCGAAGTCTTTTACAACCTCGAAATCATAACTGTCAACAGTAACCCACGCCGTTATGCGGGTAAGCCGACTATTTGTTTGATGAGAGGAGGTACTTCATTTTGTTCGTCACTAGACCCATTCACTTTGCTGCATTATCAAATTTGGAAAAGGCAGAACTAGCAGCGCGGTTGTTAAGGCCGATAACATGAATATCATCCGCGAATACCAACAATTGTACACTTTTATAAAATATTGCGCCTGAACGATTAAGTTTTGCGGCTCGCACGATTTCTTCCAACATCAGGCTAAAGATGTCACACGACAGCGAGTTATCTTGTCTGAAACCTTTCGTCGTTATTTTACATAACTTTCGTCTTTTTTAAATGGTAAATTCCGAGTTATTTTTACACAGAGTGTGCACAGACAAAACAAAGAAAAAGAAACGAAAAAACGCAAACAATTTTTCGGAATTTACTAATTTTGCTTTTGCACAAGAGAAAATTTCCGAAACATTTGTGACTATAAATAAATTTTTGGTCAGGAATATGTCAAACCGCAAGCATACAACATTTTCGTTTGCCAGGAAATAGTAAGTTCTCTATTTCAGTTTACATAATTTTTCATTATTCCAACTAAAGTGGCATAGTTGAAGTTTTTAATGAATACCGAAATTCGAGTGCACACAAAGTTTTGGTTTTTGCAATAAATAAACAAAATTGTTGCAAAACAACAAATAACACCAACCCCTACACGTGTTCGTATTTATTTGTATACACCTACAAACATGCACACACTCGTATATGCACAAATACATATGCTTATATGCATGCGTTACATTTGGAATTGCATCAAATGCAATTTACCTGAATTCCGGTCGCCACTTGGACCTATAAACCGCCCTGCTTCCGCTTGTTTGTGTCGGTCAGTCGGTCGGTCGTTTGGTCATTGGAACTACTACCACTGACATTTGCAAATTTCTCTTTCACTTTTTGTGGTCGCTTTTATTACTTTTACCTGCGCACATTTATTCTGGCTAATCTCACTTTTTCGGACGAAAACTTAGTTCAAAAGTGCGCACAAACCATAACGCAAAGCACACACCCACACACGCCCGCCTACATATGCGCAAGTATTTATGCACCTGCCATGAAGCGGTGGCATACGTGTCCTATCCTCGTAACAGCGCACATTTCCTATGTATTTCTGGCAATTGTCGTTGGGCAGCCACCACTTAACCGCTTCGTTGCCACTTCACACGCTGCAGATGTAAGTGTGTATGTGTGTGAGTGCATATGAGCGCTGTAGTATATTCATATATAAATGCATTACATATTTGTATGTGTCTCGTACGTACTCTAATTTCACTCACGATTTGAAAAAGACGTTAAAATGGCTTACAAACAGGAAATATGTATCGCAACCAGTCACAAAAGTGGATGTACAAATAGACTCACGCGTGTGCATATGCAAGCATTTGTATAGTTGTTGTATATTCACTTATGGTGTGCAGTGAATAGCCAAACTACTCATTAAATATTTTGCTTCATGAACTGTTATTTGGTGGAGGATATGATACTAGTTTGAAAGTTTCTAGAATTGGACCAGTTACGAAATTTTCAATTCGAGTTGTATCCTATACAAAAAGTTTCACGTCACTATAGATATGATGGAATTAGGACTGGATTAATATAAATGCTAATGCAGTCATTCACCTGCGTTTTATGTTCATTTTGAACTAGTTCGCTAACTAGTACAGGCATGTTTCCCAACAGTAAAATTTAAAAAATAACTATGCACAATTAATAATAATTAAGCATAACCAAACCATAATAAGACCGGTTCTCACCTACGACTGTGAAACATGGATCCTTAAAGTTAATGATGTGAATTTACTGATGCGATTTGAAAGAAAAATTCTTAGAAGAATATTCGGCCTTATACGATTAGAAGACGGTGGCGCAAAAGTAGCCTTGCGATGTTTTTTGGCTGTAATTTAAAAAAAAAAAAGAAAAACTTTGATTCTTCTTGTGGATTATCTTTATTTGGTCTTTTAATTTTTTTTACATCAAGTCGAGAATGTGATGTCATGTAAATGGCCGCCGCCACAGTTGATTGCCATTTGAGCCCTTTTTATGGCATTTTCCATCACTTTGGTCAAAACTTCCGGCGATAGTTCCTCACATTCTTGACGGATATTGTCTTTAAGAGCTGCAGCAGAGTCTGAGGCCTGTTGACATAAACCCGCGACTTCAAAAAGCCCCACAAAAAGAAGTCTGGAGCGGTCAAATCAGGCGATCTTGCTGGTCAGTGCAAATCGCCAAAACGGGAGATTAGGCGCACGGGAAATGCATCCTTCAGCATATCGGTTGTGGCACGTGCAGTGTGTGCCGTTGCACCGTCCTGTTGGAACCACATGTTTTCCAATCCCAATTCATCAAGTTGCGGCAGAAAGAACTTCTTGATCATTGCTCTGTAGCGCTCCCCATTCACAGTAACCGTTTGGCCCGCGACGTCTTCGAAGAAAAAAGGTCCGATGACTCCTGCAGCGAAAACAGCACACCATACAGTGACTTTGAGCGGGTGTAATGGCTCTTCGTGGGTTACACGAGGATTTTCAGTGCCCCAGAAGCGTAAATTTTGCTTATTTACGTACCCGCTAAGATGGAAGTGGGCCTCATCACTCATGATTATTTTTGATGAAAAATCATCTTCCTCTTGGTGGTGATTAAGGATGGCTTGAGCGTATGTTAGACGAGATTGGCGGTCAGCAGCTAACAGCTGATGCACCGTCTGGACTTTGTTCGGAAACATCTTCAAATCCAGTACCAAAACTCGCTGTAAAGACCGTCGACTGATACCCATTTGCGTGGCACGTCGTCTGGTCGATGTCGACGGCGCTTCCATGACATCCTCGGCTACAGCAGCAATATTCTCTGCAGAACGGCCACTCCGGGGTCTGCCAGTCTCTTCGAGGCGAGCGGCTAAACGTCGCAGTGTTTCACCAGTAGGCGTTGGACGGCGAGGAAATCTGCGACGAAATTCACGTTGTGCCAAAGTCACCGACCGATTATTGGTCAAATAAATAGTCAGCAATATTCCGCGTTCTGGAGCAGTGTAGCGTAACATTGTTTATTAACGTGTATTTCGCATATGTTTACTACACAAATGTCAAAACAGAACTGACATTAGGGGCCAATCGCAAAATTTATAGCATTTTCTGATAGGAGGATTACTTTAGCGCCACCTGTTACAAGCAATGGAGCGCGCGAAAGTCCAAATAAAGATTTACATTCTGTGTCAGAAGAAACGAACGAAATATTTCGTTCTGCTTTTTACCGCACAATAGTCCCACTCAAGGACTACGACGTCAGTGCTAACTCAGGTTAGATTTGTTCGAAACTTTTCCGTAAACGCAACCAAATAGAAATGAGTTAGAAGTACGACGCCTGAAGGAGGCGAACATATCCTACCATCCCATATAATCAAAACCACTGGTCTCAGAAAAATACATTGAGAAACAACAAAACAAGAAAATTGCATCACGTCTTCTCAGTCCCCAGACGCCAGCTCCATTGAAAATGTGTGGGGAATTATGAAAACGCATCTCGTCGAAAAGATAGTCCACGGTTTAAAGCAACTGGTGCGTCAAGTTCGCAAAATCTGGTCATCTGTCGACGAGCTACGCCGAAAAGCTGGTTCCAAGCATGTCAAGAAGATGGCAGGCTATACTCGACAACGATGGAGAGAGACTATACGGCTTATTGAGTAATTGCGACATTATTTCATGTAAAAAAGTTTTAAATATGTTTATAGACCGATTGAGCTTTCGTAATAATATTGCGAATAGGCTAAGTGCTCAGTCAAATCAACAGGCATGTTCTCGTAAACGAGGATGCTCTAAATCACCTACAAATTAGGATATCCCAAGTCCAACGAGCACCGAGAAAAGTCGTAAAGAGACACCATCGACTTCTATTCGATTTGACGGAAACCAACAGTGGGCGGAACACACGAAGGATTAAGTTAGATGTAGATGTAGATCTAAAGATGTAAGAGAAAAATGCTCCAAATGCGATGTTTTTAGTTCATTCCTAAAAGATTTAGAAATTTCTTCAGAGGCTTTCATCATACATATAATATTTCAAACGGATCAAGTTTCCTAAGGCAATTTTTTCGAGTTGTTTCTCCTATTTATATTCTAAGTAGCAAGAGGAAGCGGGCAATCAGGATAATAGCGCAGACACACCAAATTTAGCAAAGTCCTCAACCATCTGTGTGGTCTTTCTGCCAGAAAAATCTGAAACACAGATGGCGCTCCAAGCAGTAAGAAGGTGTTGTCCCTAAGCATCGACAGGTGGGCATACCCACTACTTAGGATTGGTAGCGGCAGACTTATTACCTACCCTATCAGAAATCAAAATAGGTTCACGAAACCAATGCAAGAATGAGTCTTGTCGAGGCCCTATGCTCCCGAGAGGAGTGAACAAGGAACAAAAAAAATATTCTTAGTATCATTTTTATGTTTATTGTTTTAGTTTGTATAAATATGAATTGTAGAATTTTTATATCATATATTTTGACCATTTTTTTACGTCTTGCTACTTAACGTGAATTTTATAGGCAAAGCAACTACGAGTGAACTGAGATTCACAACATAATTCTGGACGGCAATTGAAAAAAGTCAATCCTGATTTCCAATTTTAAATCCACAATATTAAGTTTGATTTCTCGTAGTTAGGATAATAGCGAAGTTACAATTGCCACCAACTTTAACCAAATTCTGGCAATGATACCTGTAAAAAATGGAAGAAGCAGAAAACCAGCAATACTAGTAAAAGGGAAATTGTTCAACCTGTCAGCTATGTCAACTACAACCAACTTCAGTTGATAAAAAATTCTTACGCAAGGCGGAATAGAGTGGATCTTCTGGAGAATTCCACTCAGATCTCTAATATTACTATTCGATCCAAGAAGTACCATTTGCCATCCCGAGGCATAAAGCTGTAGGTCCAATAGCGAAACGCACATCATAAATTGAAGGCGAAGCTTAGCCAAAAACACAATAAAATCTTCAAGTATAGTTGTTTTGTTTTATTCAAAAACAAAGAGATGCTTACAAACATAAAATACACATAAGCACAACGTTTGATTAATCAAACGCCTACGAGTATTGCGGGCACTTCTCGCGCAGTGCTCGGCTCAATAGCATCAACATATTCCCAGTGATGGTTTCGTTCATAATAAATAACACCAGCTTGGTCCCACCAAATACATCGCAACTCACAGAGAGAACGTCGGTTCGAATCTCGGTGAAACCCCAAAATTAAGAAAAACATTTTTCTAATAGCGGTCGCCCCTCGGCAGGCAATGGCAAACCTCCGAGTGTATTTCTGCCATGAAAAAGCTCCTCATAAATATATCTGCCGTTCGGAGTCGGCCTGAAACTGTAGGTTCCTCTATTTGTGGAACAACATCAAGACGCACACCACAAATAGGAGGAGAAGCTCGGCCAAACACCTAAAGGGTGTACGCGCCAATTATATATATATATATACACACATATACAGGGTGAACGAAGACGAATGTTCTCGCGCAAACGCTTTAAAACGTCTAAATAATATTCAGCGTTAACCGATCGGCCTTGCGGAAGGAACTGCGAGTGCACCACACCTTCGTAATCGAAAAAACCAGTGGTTTTTTGGGGTTTCGGCTCCTCCGGGGTGCGCCATTCCGATGATTGTTGGGCTGTTTCGACGTCATACTCATAAACCCAAGTCTCGTCACCAGTTATGATGTGCCGGATGTCCGTATCAGTCATGGCGAGCATTTCCTTAGCGACAGTTTTGCGTTGTTCTTTTTGAAGAAAATTCAACAATTTTGGAACACGTCGATTAAGGCGTCTGAAGCCGAAATTTTGTTGGAATAACAAAATTTCAAACAAATTCTTTGTTCAACTTGAATTTCCATCGGTAAATTCGAAAAACACACTCGAGCTTGACTTGTTTACAGTAGCACAGAAAACAAACTATGTGACATATCACGCTGAAATTTGCCATGTAAGCTTATAACAGTCCTACCAAAAAACAAAAAAATGTATTTTTACCATATGTCATCCGCGGACTGTTTTATTGATAAAGTCTCGTTAATATTTGAGCAGAAGGTATAAGCACTACAGCTTGTCTAAATGGGTTAAGAAATTCACATTTAGATTAAAAGTACCTCTATTGCATTCCCTCGTGCTAATACTTCTAATATAATATTATTATTATTAATACACTGTGACCATTGATGTGATCTATTGCGTTTGACCGCAAGCCTAAAATTGGAGGCTTTCAATGAATTTGAGCACCCCTTCAGTAGCTTTACTCCGGCAATAGAGCAGCATCTTGTCCACGTCGTACTAGAGGTTCACATTTCGTAGTAGAGATGCCAGCTTGTTTCTATTAAATCTAGTTTACAGAAATTACACCACAAACTACAATGTCCCGTGTAGGGCCCACAAAAGGGTTCTGGTTCTTGTAGTTCCGAAACAGCGCTTAATTTCGATAATACTAAAGGCTCAACTCTGGGATGCTAATGGAAGCTTTTTTCTTTCACACACAAAATCTGCTACTTTCATGAGCCATAGATTTTTATGAATATACCCAAATCTTACCAAATACATGATTTTTCGTTATATTTGATCCCAACCTAGGAGGTTCAAGCAATTTCGAAAGCCCTTGTGGGCAGCCACACAAGAACAACTTGTGGAAATTATGAAGAAATTATACTAAGAAACAGACGGACATTTATACCTGTATATCTTTTATAGTAGAGAGTATGAAGAGGAGCTCATAACCTACCATATTTTATATTATAAATTTTGTGTGGCGCACAAAGTGATGGATATTTAAAAAACAAAAAAAAAAAGAATCATACGTCTTCATTTTAAGAAGTTTGCGCTTTTTAGTGAATTTTCTCCAAAGTAAGCGATCGTTTACATATTCGTATGAACGTATGTGAACCTTTGAAACTTATCATCTTCCATCAAAATTCCGAAAAACGATACCAAATATTTGCAACTTGAATATGTATGTATCTGAACCATGCGCGCAACCAAGGAGGGGGTGTTGGGGTTCAAACCTAAAGGTATATGAGTTCATATAATGGAAAATTGGAAATGGAAAATAATTTCAAGATAAATTTTTATTATTTCATGCGACTAAGCAGATTGGACTTTTCGAAATCGCATTTTGGAAGAATTTGCAAGGTATGCTGGTCATCTACAGCAAAGTATGCTAGTCATCTACATTGTTAGAACCAGAAAGCGTTTTTCTAGCTAGGTATATCACAGGGTCCGGCACTCGAAGTGTTACCAATTAAAAAGGCCATACATTTAGTTTGGAAAATTACTTTTATTCAATTCAAAGTAAACATTGTGTGAAAATAATACAAAATTAAGAATTAATTTTCTTTTACTCGATATGACCACTTTTTGCCGTGACTATGATCTTGAGATGGTCCAGAAATGAATCGGAAGCCGCTCGAATGTAACTTGCAGGTATTTTGACCCAATCGCGGACGATGACTTTTTTCAGCGCCTCGAGACTTGGGAATCTTTTAGTTCACACCTTGCTCTTCAAAATGGGATAAAGAGAATAATTCATGAGATTAGCATCTAGTGAATTTGAGAGCCATTTGTGGTCGTTATGAAGTTCGGAATGTTGTATTTTACCCATTCTTGGTTCACTGCAGCCTTGAGAGCCCTACGAGTTCGAGAGACGGTGGCGAGTTCTGTCACGTCCATGGTGTGACACCTAAATGTTTGTCTGCCCACGGCTTCAAAGCAACCTCCAGAATACTTTTCCGCATTTACGTTGACGCTAGGCTCGATGAAAACGATTGGAGAGCGCCCATCTGCGGTTACAGCGGCCCTGTGGCGGGTGCTGCCTCCTGGTGGTCAATCGATGACTCAAATTCTCGTATGAACGATCGGTCAAATAAATCCTATCATTTTGGGAATTTACGAATTGCTCAATTTGAAACATTTTTTCGTCAGAAAACACAATGTTCGGAAATTAACCGCTTTCGCCCAAGCAAAGTAACTGCTTCGCTCTTTCAAGTCTGACTTGTTGCTGCTTTGGTGGGAGATCGTGCGCCTTTTGGATCTTGTAGGGCTTGACTTTGGATCATTTTTCAGTATGCACCGTATGCCACGGTCAGATATTTTTAATACTTTCGCCATTTGATTGGCTCTTCGTTGGGGATTTCACTCAGTCTTTCGAGCCACCTCCATGGCGTTTTGCAATGCTACCAGTATCATTGTAAAGAGCAATGGTGCGATAAACAAAACCTGTATTTACTTTAAGGTGCTCGACCTCACGAACAATCGCTGGTTATGATTTTCCAGGCAAATATAATGCAATCACACAATAACGTTTGAAATCCATTACTGATTTTCGTTTTCGCATTTACTCTCGGCAAAATGCGTCCACGCGCTTGTAAACAATACTCTAGACTGTGATTTAGCCAACTAATAGACAGCTGACACCCGTGCGTCATATGCGCGATCGGTCTGAAGTTGGTTGCACTTCGAGTGCCCGACCCTGTATATTAGATGTTTAATTAATAGCTTTATTTCAATTTATTTTAACAAAATCTGTACAACTGAACTGAAAATCATAAAGCAGCTGGTAGACGATGGTGAAGAATGGTGGTTGGGGCAACCGAAATCATAGCATAGATTACTATGTTTGTCATTTAGCTATGGTGAAAATGTAAATTTGTGAGGAGAACTTTAGCTACTTCATCACTGGGGATTCTCCAGCCGAATTCCGCACAATCATTTCAGATGTATTCATGCACTGATCCAAACACATATTCACCTACTTGTCCAATCAGGCGGCAACGAAGTGTCATTGGTTGATTTTTTTCGTATATCACAAGCTAATCCAGCTGCTGATTAACTGATTCTGTCAAATTCTCTCAGAGCCGAATACCGGCTATACATAACTCAGAGCCATGGTATAGTACATATGTGATGGTGTAGTACTGCGAGTGGGGGCTTTATTTTTGTCAAGCAAAATTACATACACCTTTTTATGTACGCACTTTTGGTATACGCTCTGTTGGTACAAATAAAGAATTCCATCACTCGAAATCATTTTTTTTTCTATAAGGTTGTCAAAAAAGTCTTGCGGTATTTTATTGAATTTTCAATTGTTCATAAAATTGGTTATAATAATGCGATTTAAGTCAAATATGCGCCGTTTTGTTCGATGACGAGTTCCCAACGAGATGCCAACTTCATAATGCCCCTCTTATAGAAGCTCGCTTCCCTATTGTCAAAAAACTCGGAGAGCCAATTTTCACAGGACTCTCTTGAGGACAACTTCCGACTACCAAGCTCGTTCGCCATGGACAGAAATAGGTGGCAATCACTTGGTGCGAGATCCGGACTATACGGTGGATGCAAAAGAACCTCCCATCCGAGCTCCCGGAGCTTCTGGCGCGTCACCAAAGATGTGTGTGGCCTGGAGTTGTCCTGATGGAAGACAATTCGGCCTCTGTTGATCAAAGATGGCCTCTTCTGCATGAGTGCTGCATTCAAGCGGTCCAGTTGTTGGCAGTACAGGTCCGAATTGAGCGTTTGGCCATAGGGGAGCAGCTCATAGTGGATGATTCCCTGCCAATCCCACCAAACACACAGAAGAACCTTCCTGGCCGTCAATCCAGGCTTGGCCACCGTCTGGGCAGCTTCACCGCTTTTCGATCACGACCGTTTGCGCTTCACGTTGTCGTAAGTGACCCACTTTTCATCGCCAGTCACCATCCGCTTCAAAAACGGGTCGATTTTATTGCTATTCAGAAGCGATTCGCATGCATCCATACGGGCAAAAATGTTTTTTTGCGTCAAGTCGTGTGGCACCCATACATCGAGCTTCTTTTTGAATCCAAGCTTCTTCAAATGGTTTATAACGGTTTGATGGCTCATGCCCAGCTCTTGGCCGATGCCACGGCTGCTTCTATGCCGGTCTCTTTCGATCAATTCAGCGATTTTATCGCAATTTTCGACGACAAGCCTTCCGGACCGTGGCGCATCTTCGATCACCTCTGCACCAGAACGAAAACGTTGAAACCATCGTTTTGCGGTGGAAATGGAAACTGTATCGGGTCCGTAAACTGCACAAATTTTATTGGCAGCATGAGATGCATTTTTGCCTTTATCGTAGTAGTACTGTAAAATATGCCGTATTTTCTCTTTATTTTGCGACGCTATAACTCACGAACGACTAAAAGCAAACAACAATTAATCTAACACGTGTTAGCACGTGAAAAGAGCTTTCCAAAAAGCTCTAGCGTGAACCGATGCGACGAATACAACTAGAACTACGCGCTTGCAAAGACAAGCTTGCGGAAATACCGCAAGACTTTTTTGACAACCTTATATTTAGCAAAAAGTTATCCAAAAGTCAAATTGGTTGATTAATTTTGCGCCACCTATAGGGACTCAAATTCCCATGGTGCAAAATTTTTTAGAAAATTTAGCTTATTTGTTTTTTATTTTCAAGCGATTAAATGCTTTTATTTGTTCCATAGCGATTTGGATTTTTCTTTATATTAAATTTTTTTTCATATTATTAAATTTTTAGAACATTTAGATAATTTTGTGCAAAACTGGCCCCCGAAAAGCATTCTGGTTGCGCGCTTGTTCCGAATGCATATAATTTTGTTCTACCTACAACTATGGTAAGAGAGCATAGAATACAATTTGTACACCTTTATACCAACATTAAATTAACTAACTGCAATGCTGTAGGCAAAACAACAACAATAACGTTTTTCCACTGCTTCGCCTGCATTTGTATGAATCGGATGTATTTACTTGCTTACAAAAGTATTATTTGTGCGAAGAAGTGTGTGGGCCGTCATTGAGAATGGATGTTTGTATTAGCCTAAGACTTTTCTTGCTCTACCTTTGCTAATCTAAGTAGTGGTAGGGCGCTATATTCATACACACATGAGTATTTATTTATATATATATGCACGTACAATATACAATCATAACATTTTATATGTATGTATGTAAGTATGAATGAATGCATGCATGCATGCATGTTTGTTCAACTTGAATAGGAAATCCCACTTACTTTAACACACATCAAAATGCACACATCAAAGTCACCCACTCGTATGCCTTCAAACTTGTTGCTATGTAATTTTCATATATTTATTTGTATTTGTGTTCGTGTTTATATTAGTTGTATTTTGTTAGTTGGGCAGCATTCAGTTTTATTTCCAAAGTGATTTGCATATGCACACTTCCGTGAAGCTTCTAAGTAGCCTTTATAAATTTCTAGAAATTGGGCTGGTTTATTTTGAGCATTTCGTATGCGCTTTTTAATTCAAAAAATGCTAACATAAAATTGGAATATTTAGTGAAGGATCCTCTTATAATATACTTTACACACACACGCTTTACATTCATAATTTTGCAGTGGAGCTAATTTTAAATAGGTTATTATTCAGAAAAAAGAGTGCAATTCAGAAAGAATGTCTATTAAATTTGTCCGTAAAAGCTTAAATCTGAACAGAAAGTAGTCTCATGGGACTTGTAGTGTGAAATAAAATATGTTTTTCTGTATACAAAGAATGTACTTTAATTCTCATATCGTGTGCGGGTCACATTTCTACCCATTATTGAAGAAAAATTATTATTAAACTTTTTTTTTTTATTTAACCCATTTGATCCCATTGTACTCGCTTGAGTACAAAAAAAGCATCTTTTTCGAAACGACGTCAAAAGCCAACGCTTACAAATTTTTAAATGTACTCGCCACTTTATAATACAGAGCAATGTTGAAAAGGAATACACATGTTTCTCCTTCTTTTTTTTGAGTCCCGTTATCCGTTATTCACTTGTCTTTGCGTGCACCTTTGCTATTTTTCTTCTTTTCATGGTTTAGTTTGCAATAAGCTCTCTGTTTGACAAAATCTAAGTTATCACGGAAAAAGCTCAGTGTTGAAATATTCATAATACATATAATTTGTATACTTTATAACAAAAATACGAAAAAAGTTGTGGAAAAGTGCATTTCGGTAGGTTTAAATTCTAGTGTACTCGCATGGGTACAGTGGGAACATTAATATATATTTTGTGTTCATATTTCATGTAGATTTGGTAATGGATGTAAAAAAATTTTACGGAAAGAGGTTTCACAACCTTTCTGCGCCACCGACTATATTGAATCAAGCGACCGTAGTCACTTCGACTTCGCTATTATACCGCCAAATACCCACTGGGACACAGATGAGGTGGACATTGAAGAGGATAATATATTGCGTGATGATATTCCAAGGGATGTTCCGGGCGAAGTTGACTTATTTTTGAGCAGTGACAGTGACAGTGATGATGATATTCCACTTGCAAGCTTACAAAAAAGGCAAAAGTTGTCAAAAGATCTAAATCCAAAATGGAGAAAGAGAATAACAAGTGCGAAAATTCCAGAAACACGTTTTTACGAACAATCCCAACTTGAAGCGTGTTTTTTGTTGGTAACTAAGAACCCAGTTGAAATTTTTGAAACTATTTTTGACGATGAGGTGGTAAAATTAATAATCGATCAAACGAAAATATATGCCTTGCAGCATAACAAGCGTGATTTTTATTTCAATGAGGAGGATCTTAAGAGGATCAGAAAGAAAGTCTCCCATTAGGTTCAAGGGTCGTCCTTGATCTTTTGGCAAACATTCCACATCCGACCGATCACATCGTATTTTTCGACAACTTCTTTACGTCATATGACCTTCTTAGAATTTTGAAAGAACAAGGATTTAAGGCTACTGGGACCGTTCGTGAACGGCGGTCCAAAAAATGTCCTCTGAAAACGAACAAAGAACTACAAAAGAAGCAACGGGGAGAGTTTGATTTTATGTAAGTTTATCATAATGATTTATTTGAATAGTTGTTTTGTATCAAATTTTGTAGGTGTTCTGACTCAGGAAAACTTTTTGTGAAGTGGAATGACAATAGCGTTGTGACAGTGGGAACAAACTTTGATAGAATTGAACCCTTACATACCGTCAAATGATGGTCAAGACAAGAGAGGCGCAAGGTGAATGCCCATCAGCCGAAGTTGATAGCGGAATACAACTCAGAAATGGGAGGAGTTGACCTCCACGACCAAGCTTTGAATACTTTCTATATATTAATTTAGAGGAAAGAAATGGTGGTGGCCTCTTTTCACCACAATGATAAGCTCGTGCGTAGTAAACATGGAAGCTTTATAAAATGGCAAATAAGAGTCAATGGAACTTGTTGCAATACCAACGTGAAATTGTGGGATTTTATTTACGCAATTATAATATCCGGGACATATCTTCAAAACGATCGACAACGGCATCAATAGCTGGTTCCTCACATAACCATTTTCCCAAAAGGATATCGAATCAGCTGAGGTGCAGGGAATGTCACCTAAGAATTCGATGGATTTGCGAGTTATGCAATGTAGCCCTTTGCGTGGAGAGAGAATGTTTCAAAAACTTCCATACTGTTAACCGAACTAATAAGCAAGGAAGTCTTTGAAAGTGACTTTTTATTTATTGTAATACTCCATATTTTCATATACAGGCAATGTATATACATATTATCCCATTGTACTCGATTGGGTACAGCCCAAAAATGCATTTCTTTGATTTTTGTTCATGTTTTTCTTTTTTAAGGAGCTTAATTACACTATTTCAATAAACGTTTTATAAACGCATTTAAAAAAAATTGTTTTATATAAGGTTGGGATTTAATGGGTTAACCTCGATATTTGTCAGCGTGATCCGATACATGCAGATGTTATCCACATTTTCTTTGTTAGCCAGGCGGCGATAAAATTCCTCACAAAGCAATCGATAACCTCCAAGGTAGCCTTGAAATGTCGCTCATCTCGTAATAAGATGGCTAAGTAATTTCCCCTGAAGGTGACATGGCTTCCTAGCCCCTGTAATATTGAGGGTAATGAGAACACAGACAATGACATAGGCATAACTTTACAGACTTCTAAGCTACTAATTTTTGAGGAAATTGTAAGAGTAACGAATGAAAGATAGCGTAATGAAATCATTGGCAAAATCGGCCGACAGCTGCGGCTGCTTCTTAATACTAAACGCACAAAATCTCTGCCAAGCCCAAATAATGTTATAATGGGACACTGCCTAATAGGCAAACACGTCCAGAGAATGGGTGTGTAAACATTTTTATTCGGCAGGAGCTGTCTCGAGGAGGAAGATGAAGAGACGATCTGGCCTGAGCCATTTGTCCTGCGTAGATTTACCATTTAGGTAGAAAAATCGGGAGATCTTATTGCTGTGAAAATTGGTTTTAGTAGAGATAAGTACAAGGATAAACAACATTAATAAAACCATATATAAATATTTATTAGCTATTATGAAACTTTGCATTTCACCATTCATTGATTTTGGTTTTCCTTGAAGGGCAACGTGGAAGCGAAGAAACGTGGGCGATCATCAGTGGTTTCGCGAAAAGAATTCTCCGTATAAAAAAGCGGGATCTGGGCACAAGCACATAGCTATAGACCTTTGTAATAAGAAAGCTGGCACGCCACTCTGAAGGAATGCAAAAGCGGTTCCAGAGTGGGAGCATTTTTTCAACAGTGTCAATGATTAAGTAACTATGCATATCCGCGTTTGCACACCCGGCTATGGGGGTGAATATAAAAAATGGTTTCTGACGGGGCCTCAGTATTTTGCTGAGTAGGGGTTTTCCACGGAACACCTGTCGCGTTCTCGAACTTCTTCAATGACTTTTTGGTTGCGGGTGTGGAGTGCTAGGCGTCGTCATATTTTGATTGGGTTGTGTGAAATATTGCGTTAGCTTCTAAATGCTAAATAGCTTCGGATCTAAATGAACTGGGAAGTGGAGTGTGTGACAAGCTTACGCGAGTTTTGTTAAGTTCTTATCGAGACACACTCACTTACCCTAAAGTGGGGGTGTCAGCGCCTTATTTCTCTTCATGGATTCATCATTTCTGCAAAATTTAAGTAATTTCATTCTATTTATAACAGATATATTACGTTTTTTTTTTTTTTGGCAATTACCGTTATATGACAGGTGAGTGTGGAGATTGACCGATTTCGCCCATTTTCAGTGCTGCACTACCTTGGAAAAAGAGTAGTAAGTGTACAAAATTTCATTGAAATTTATTAGTTTTTGCTCGAGTTATCATGCTCACCGACGGGCAGTTGAAGAGACGGACGGACGAAAATGGCTAATCGGCTACTTTCATCATTCTGAGTATTTTGGGCTTACACCATTTTTTGGGTGTTTGAACGAGCTCCTCCTCCTCATATGTGTGGTGTGCGTTTTGGTGTTTTTTCACAAATAGAGAAGCTTTCAATTTATGAGGAGTTTTTTTATGGCAGAAATACACTCGGAGGTTTGCCATTGTCTGCCGAGGGGCGACCGCTATTAGAAAAAACTTTTTAAATAAATACTCGATTCCTTTATGCTATTACATACACCAGCCTTGACATAAAATTATAATACCCTTGAGCAAAAGGGTGGGAGTACATTAGTTGAAAAAATTACGATTGTTTAGAAAAAGTTGCAATGAAATACCCAAAAAAAAATCTAGTAGAAATCGTCCAAGAAATGATATAACCCCTCAGTGGCATATTGCAATGAGATAAATCACTGAATGCTTTATTTAATGTTTGATTCATATATTTTGCTTTAAAATTAAAGTTGCAACCTGCAACAATAAGAGCTAGCAGCAATGGGAATAGAGCAAGCGGTTATCCCTGGATTTTCTTACCTGCAGTCTTACCCACCATATTACTGCATTTGGAACTTTCACCCCTTCTTACCAAACATACAGCTTTATTATCGTTTTTGTACTTCGACTCTAACTCTTTTACGTGTTGTTGTATGTATTATATATACGTATGTATGTATATAAATATGTATGAAAGTGTATGGTTATGCTTCGCTGAAGGTTAATGAGAAAAGTTTTATATCCTACCGGAAGCGTAGCTCCATTAACGTTCTCGCTTAGCTGCGACAGTCTTAGCGCGTAAATGCCCATCCGGCTACCATCCGTGCTGACTCGTTGGTTGGTGTTTTGGCAAAGTCAGTGGTGGACGTACGACATATGTATTTGGGATATATGGTGCAGGTGTTGGGAACCAAAATTTTTTAACTTATGCTATGCACACATACACATGCATGATAGAAATTCATTTATATCAATTGCAACAAAATTCACTTTCCTCGACTATCGTTTATTTAGTCCAGTTTTAGAAGGTGACAACTACTTACTTCCGATTTTTTACTGGTTTGCTATGCCCATTTGAAGGTAACTCGAAGAAGTTAATGGAATCCCACTATTCCGGGGAATACTGAGCATAGTCCCAGCTATTAATGAAAAAAATAAGAAACAAAAACTGGCAAAACAGATATCAGAAAAATTTGTTGCAAAAACAAAAAGCTTAAAAGATTAAAAAGAACCGAAAAAGAATTTTGTAAAAAGTTTCTTTTATCCTAAAATACGCCCAAACAATAGCCTTTATTAGCTGTTTGACCTTCTGGTGAAAATTCGTGGTGTATAATATGGTTGAAAACCGTGAGGATCACTGGCTTCATCCTTTGACTGAAAACGACCTGTTTGTTTTGGTCTTGGTTTATTAGGAGGTCCCTGTTCATTCGCCTGATGTCTGCATTGCTGGATTGCATACTCATAAACCCACTTCTCGTCTCCAGTACTGATACGTTTTATGAATGTTAGGTTCGGAATTAGCCCTAGAAATCTTGTATTTAGTGATACCAACGCGGTCCCTGTTTTGCATGAAATTCAAGACCTTTGGCACTAACTAAGCAGCAACGCGTCGCAAACCCATATCATTAACTACAATGTCCTAAACGGATCCATAAGCTGTGTTCAAGTCATCTGCCAGCTCTTCAGCTCTCTGATGGTTAATTTGCAGCTGTTGATTACTTTTCTTTCATTTTGTTGTTGATGTTTTCATTAGTTTTCGATGTCGACGACCTGCCATTACGCCATCCTCGATGAAACCACGATCTCTTCGGAAGCGTTCTTGCCACTCGTTAATGGTTTTCGGTTATTTTCTTTAGAGTATTATTACTGAAAAATTACTATGGCGGCCACCGTAGCCGAATGGGTTAGTGCGCGACTACTATTCGGAATTCACAGAGAGAACGTCGGTTCAAATCTCGGTGAAACATCAAAATTAAGAAAAAAAAAAAACATTTTCTAATAGCGGTCGCCCCTCGGCAGGCAATGGCAAGCCTCCGAGGGTATTTCTGCAATAAAAAAGCTCCTCATAAAAAAATATCTGCCGTTTGGAGTCGGTTTAAAACTGTAGGTACCTCCATTTGTGGAACAACATCAAGACGCACACCACAAATAGGAGGAGGAGCTCGGCCAAACACCCAAAAAGGCTGTACGCGCCAATTATATATATATATATATAAGAAAAAAAAAACAGAACTCAAATCAGTTTACTCAGAGCAACACCTGCCAGTTATTCCGGGAACTTTTTGATCAAAATGCTGTGTATTTGTCTGAAGTCTAACAAAATTTGCTAACAATTTTATGCGATGAGAATAAAATGAAATCAGCGATATTATTAGCAAATATTTGTAATAGTAATAGGGGCTGCCCCAAGGTACTCATGAGTTAGCATCTATAGGATCTATGTTAGTACTGTTTACGTGAACGAATTGAGCTCTATCAGTTAGATAAGAAGCAAACCACTTCAGGATATTTGAATGAAATCCGTTCAGTTCAAATATATTAAGCAAGATATTATGGTCGACTCTATCACAACTTTTTGCGAAATCAGTAAATATGGTATGGTAACCAACTCAATTTATTTTAGAACGGAATTGGAAAATAATGTTGAGTTATCATTTGAAAAGTTCATATTGACTTGACATTATGTTTGGAATATGATACCATTCATTCATACCTTTGAAATATGATACGTCAGCCAATATTTTGCATAGTGAAGCAGAAATTAGTGGTAAAATATTCAAAGACTTTGGTGCTTAAATCCGACTGGAGTTGAGTTGATTTTGCGGGCATCTGTCAATTCCTGCTTATCGGCATAGACCGGCGTCTTCTGAAAGCATCGAAAAACAAATTTTAGCGTATTATAGTGAGTTTTCAATGGAAAACTGGGTAAAGAAGGCCAGTATAACCTTTTACTTCTGCAAATCTATGTTCGGTAAAAAATGGAGACTCAAGTCACAGGTGGTGCTGTGGATGCACAACGTAGTGGTTTTGCCAATTTTAACCTATGGAAGGGCTATAATATCACTAAACTGCGAAGCGGGCGAAGGACTGCATACATAGGCATCACCGGAGCATAAAAAACTTGCCCAGTGCTGCTCTGAGTGCCGTTTTGCACTTACTCCCCTTCGACTTTTACGTTATTTCCATTGCAGCTTAAAGTGCTTTCAGGTTAAAGCAGGTTGGCCCCTGGAGGTAATCTCTTAAGGGACACGGTAGTATTTTTGGGCAGTTAACAACGTATTTCTCTGAACGTAGCACAGATCCCTCTATTAGCAAACTGGAGTTTGAAGGTCTTGCTAGTGCAATCTTTCCAAGTAGGCAGGATCGAATCGAGGGGAAAATCTGCACCGAAGCTTGCACCTCTGTCTTCGCTGACGATTCCAAGATGAAATCGGGAGTCAGAGCAGTCTTTTTCTCTAAATCAGCCAATTTATCTACCCCCTTTAAACTGCCGAATACTGCTAGTGTTTTTCAAGCAGAAGTCTTTGCGATCCTGCGGGCATGCAAAAAGCTTAGGGAGGGAGATACTAACATTTTCTCCGATAGTCAAGCCGCGATCAAGGCTCTGGCGATTACATGGTGCAGAACAAAACTAGTAAACTCCTATAAGAAGAAGATCAAATCTCTTGGGTGTGCTGGTAACATTTCTCTGATCTGGGTTCCAGGACATAGGAATATAGAGGGAAATTAAATTGCTGATGAGCTTGCTAGGAGGGTGACTGATTGGTCTCAGAGACCTTTTACTCGGTCATCGGCATCCGCCTGACAGTTGTTAATAGGGAACTGCACATATTATTTCTCAGGAAAGCACAAAAAAGATGGAGCTGCATTTCTTCATGTGCTATTTCGAAAACTCATTGGCCCCAGAAAGGATCCAGAAAGTATTCTGGACTCCTCGCTATTCAATTTCCAAACTCATAGCTGTATTTACTGATCTCTGGATGATCGGCACACACGTCGAAAAGCTAGGGTTACCTTTTAACCCCATTGCAGAAGCTGTGGGTACCTTTCAGAGAAGGAGACTGTTGAGCACTTTCTCTGTAAACGTCCGGGCTTGGCAGTTATATGATTAAGATCACTGGGTGCTCCTTTCATCAAAAGCCTGGAGCAAAGCATCGACCTAAATCCCATCAATCTTTTCTATTACATCAACAGCTGTGGCTGGCTGTAGATATCTTCCTGTTGGAGGTCTCATAATGGCATCAAAGCGGTGCTTTAGTGCTACTTGCGGAGTGCGAGACTGGCACTTCAACCATTTCACCTACCTACCTAGTGAGTCACATACCGCCTCCGCGTTAGTGAACCTATAGCCGCAAATCATTCATAACAAAATTTTCCTATGTATTATCAAAGGTCAATCTCCGAACTATGTTTGATTAGTGTTTGAATAATAAATCAAAAGTTTTGAGAGCTTCTAAGGCAACATGGTAGCCACTGCCCATCAACATCGAATTGCGTCAATCGGCAAACCTTTTACATAAGTATATCCCATCATGCATGTGTTGTTATGATTCAAGTTGATATTAATTTAAAAAATTATATTTAGAAAGAGCTAATATACAACTCCATATTAACCTAAAATTGTATTTTCTCTTATTGCCTCTCTGCCTCTCTGTCGCTTTACGCCCACACATGGCAATTACATTTGCAGTCCTTCACTCACGTTGAAGCAATAAAGGACTCGCTTGAGCACCCATACATACCTGCATGCACACATATTTCTCGCTGGACACGAATTTCCATTTAATTTTATAACATTCATAAAAAACACCTACCTAATGAAGATTTTATTGCTGCACAACACAAAGCCCAACGAATAATTTCAATAAAAGTACACAAATGAGCATATGTTGCAAATGCAATGGGATTAACCGCCAACCGGCTAGCAGGTGACGCACGCTGGCTAGTGGCATGTCTAATTCTGTTGCAAGTGATGTTAATACCTCAATATATGAGGGTCATAAACTTGACTTGTTTTGCATTGTCGTATCGCGTGCCGAAGCAGTCAAAATGTGTGAAAAAAAACCGAAAAAAAACAGAAAAATAAATGTTAAGCTGCTACGAATTCGTGCAAAACAAAAAAAGTTTGAATAAAAATGAAAAAAAAAAAAAAAATAAATAAATAAATACCAAGTAGCAACAATGCGGCAGAAAAGTATGGTAAGCTAACGTTGGTGACTAATTTTGTAAGAGTCACGAAAAAGCGTGCGCGCGTTAATTTCAAAAGTAAATCCTCGTCATGGTGACCCATCGGTGAAATGAGAGGATAAAGGGCATTTATGCTGAGCCATGCACACCAATACACATATGTAGATGTGGTATGAATGCGCTCAAACATACATCTATACATCTACATATACACGCACATGCTTTTGTAGGTGAAGAAATAGTGGAATTAAGCAGCTTTTCTCGGCACAAGCAATCCCAAATGCATGTTCATACATACATACATATGTATATACTCGTACATATGTCTGTACGCAAATATAAAAATGTGAACATGATGGCGGCTACCAAAGCAAGTGCGTGAGCTTACAAGCATACATATTTATGTATTTATTTGTTTGGCTGAACGAGTCAGGTATTAATTTATCAGCAGGAATTAACACGCGGCGAGTGAATGGTACAAATGCGGACAAAGATAAAGTAAGATTGTGGCTTTGAGGCGTAGTGGCATTCATATCACCGAATAAACGAGGAACAGACGAACAAACAATCAACCTTAAAAGCTGATAAATACAGCAGGTAGGGTCAAAGTGGATGTTAAGGCAATTTACATCAAAATGGGGGAATATGTGAAGATTTTCTTAAATTTGTTAAGAAGTGGATGAAAAGCATTTATGCTTTTATGGCCGGCTTAGCTTTAATATTTATTTAAAACGCGAGTTGAACAAAGCGCGCCAGTCGTTTCTTTCTCGTGCTAACCGGCGCCTGTTGGACACACCAAGTGAAGCCAAGTCCTTCTCCACCTGATCTGTCCAACGCGAAGGAGGCCTTCCTCTTCCTCTGCTACCACCAACTGGTACCGCATCGAATACTTTCAAAGCCGGAGCGTTTGTATCCATTCGGACGACATGACCCAGCCAACGTAGCCGCTGGATCTTTATTCGGTGCACTATGTCCATGTCGTCGTAAAGCTCATACAGCTCATCGTTCCATCGTCTGCGATATTCGCCGTTGCCAACGTGCAAAGGTCTAAAACTCTTGCGCAGAATCTGTCTCTCGAACACTCCAAGCGTCGATTTATCGGATGTTGTCATCGTCCACGCTTCTGCGCCATACGTTAGGACGGGCATGATGAGAGCCTTGTAGAGTGTTAGTTTTGTTCGTCGAGAGAGGACTTTACTGCTCAATTGCCTACTTAGTCCAAAGTAGCACTTGTTGGCAAGAGAGATTCTACGTTGGATTTCAAGCCTGATATTGTTATCGGTGTTAATGCTGGTTCCTAAATACACCAAGTCTTTTACAACCTCAAAATTATAACTGTCAACAGTGACGTGAGTGCCGATACGGGAGTGCGCCGACGGTTTGTTTGAAGACAGGAGGTACTTCGTTCTGTCCTCGTTCACCACCAGACCCATTCGCTTGACCTCTTTATCCAGTTTGGAGAAGGCAGAACTAACAGCGCGGTTGTTAAGGCCGATAATGTCAATATCATCGGCATACGCCAACAATTGTACGCTCTTATAAAATATTGTGCCTGAGCGATTAAGTTCTGCGGCTCGTACGATGCTCTCCAACATCAGGTTAAAGAAATCACACGACAGCGAGTCACCCTATCTGAAACTTCGTTTGGTATCAAACGGCTCGGAGAGGTCCTTCCCAATTCTGACGGCGCTGCTGGTGTTGAGCAACGTCATCTTGCATAGCCGTATTAGTTTTGCGAGGATACCAAATGGCATTCCAGGTCTAAAGCCACACTGATAAGGTCCAATCAGTTGGTTGACGGTGGACTTCAGCCTTTCAGACAATACGCTCGCTAGAACCTTATAGGCGATATTTAGAAGACTAATCCCGCGGTAGTTGGCACAGATTGCAGGATCCCCCTTCTTATGGATTGGGCAGAGCACACTTAAATTCCAATCGTCAGGCATGCCTTCATACGACCATATTTTGCATAAGAGCTGATGCATGCACCTTACCAGCCCCTCGCCGCCATGTTTGAATAGCTCAGCTGGCAGTCAGTCGGCGCCCGCAGCTTTGTTGTTCTTTAGCCGCGTTATCGCTATTCTCACCTCGTCATGATCGCTTAGCGGAACGACAATTCCGTCGTCAACGATTGGGGTATGGGGATCTTCACATTCTCGGTGACATGCGCAGCTGCCACCGTTTAATAGGTTCGAGAAGTGTACCCTCCATAATTTAAGATTGTTCTGTACGTCAGTCACGAGATCGCCGTCTTTGTTCTTACAGGAAAACGTCCCGGACTTAAAACCTTCCGTAAGCCGCCGAACTTTCTGATAGAATTTTCGGACGTTGTTCCTATAGGCCAGCATCTCAAGCTCCTCGCACTCACGTATTTCGGCCTCTCGTTTCTTCTGTCGGATAATACGTCTCTCTTCCTTTTTTAGCTCTCTGTAGCGATCCGACATGGCTCGAGTTGCGCCCGATCGCAGCGTGGCTCTATAGGCGGCATCCTTTCTTTATGCGGCAGCATGACATTCCTCGTCGTACCAATTGTTTTTTCGGGCTCGCCGGAATCCGATTTCTTCTTCGGCGGCGGTACGTAGAGAACGAGAAATGTTGCTCCATTGTTCGTGCATGCCGGTCTGTTGAACAGTACTCTCTGAGAGCAGGAGTGAGAGTCAAGAGGCTAATCGTTTGGCTGTCTGTTGCGATTGCAGCTTTTTGATGTACGTTTTCTGCTGCACAGAGGCGTGTGCGCAGTTTGGCTGCAACTAGGTAGTGATCCGAGTCAATGTTGGGTCCTCGGATCGTACGTACATCTAATACACTAGAAGCGTGTCTTCCATCTATCACAACATGATCGATCTGCTTTCGTGTCTTTCGATCAGGAGACAGCCAGGTGGCTTGGTGAATCTTCTTATGCTGGAATCTGGTGCTGCAGACTACCATGCTTCGGGCCCCGGGGAAGTCGATCAGCTTCTGTCCGTTACCGGATGTTTCGTTGTGCAGGCTGAATTTACCGACTGTGGGACCAAAAATTTCTCCTTGCCCACCTTGGCGTTGAAGTAGCCAAGCACGATTTTAATGTCGTGGCGGGGGCAGCGCTCATAGGAACGTTCCAAGCGCTCATAGAAGAATCTTTGGTCGCATCGTCCTTCTCTTCCGTCGGGGCGTGGGCGCAAATTAGCGATATGTTAAAAAAACGGGCTTTGATGCGGATTGTTGCGAGACGCTCGTCCACCGGAGTGAACGACAGTACTTGGCGACGAAGTCTCTCTCGCACAACAAATCCAACACCGAATTTGTGCTCCTTTACATGACAGCTGTAGTAAACGTCACAAGGTCGTACTCTTTTCTTGCCTTTTCCCGTCCATCGCATCTCTTGAATGGCAGTGATGTCAGCCTTTACTCTCACGAGGACATCAACCAGCCGGGCATTGGCACCTTCCCCATTGAGGGACCGGACATTGCAGGTGCATACCGTCAAGTCTTAATCCTTATTTCGTTTGCAGTGGTCGTCATCAGTATAGGGAGGTCTCATCCGAGGCTTTTTTAAACTTTTCATTGGGGGGGATTTTTAAGTGGCAAGTAGTCGCAAGCCAAACATTTTACATTATATTACAACCAAACAAAAGGAGGAGTCGACACGTTCCCACGACAGTCGGTTCTACATAACCGGAACGACCCGGATTTATATCCGACCAAGGACAGTCACTTCAGCAGCATTCCTCGTATATCCACGGGGAATGTTTATGCTGCTAAAAAAACAACAACAACAACAGCAGTCGACACGCTCGACCATATGTGTTAAACAATGTCGTGCTCTAGAAAAATTAACTGGTGGCCTATGGCAGTATTTTACGGAATGCTCAACATAGCCTTCACAAATTCTTATATAGTTGCCACAAACTGCCGTCCAGAAATCAGAAGCCGCTAATTTGAAGAGAGTATTTGAAAACTTTGTCTAATTCATTGACGTCACCTTGGATGTTAAAGCGATTAGAGGTTCCCTGTTTGAGTAATGCTTGAAGCGGAATATAAAAAATGAATTGCCGCAAGAGCTCGAAGCCAGTAATAACGAAAACAGAAAAGAATATGGACAAAAAAAAAAGATATTGTTCATATTGTCCCTCTAATATAAGACGAATGTCAAAAATGGTATCCGCTAAATTTAACAAACCCGGAGAACACAGAAACAATTTATGTAAAATTTGTACTTGATACTGCTAACTTAAAAAAAAATTTATATATCTTTATTTTAAGGCCGGCGGGCCAATTAAAAGGTCAAAAAAATCGATTTTTGTTTTTTTTCCTGAAATCAATAGCTTAGATATTCAAGAACATGAGACACAAATTTTCAGAGTTAAATTCCAAGTATTTGCACAGCTTCAGAGCCGAGCGTTGAGCGGCGTCGAGCAACCGTGCTCTTATTGTTGTAGTGCTCCGCCCATTGACCATTGACTTTGAAGCGCGTTTTCTCGGCTTTTCATTTTCACGATTTTACCTAATTTATGTACACGATTGCAAAAAAACTAAACGAGCTATCCATTTCATGCAAAATGCGTTATCTTCAGTATTGTTTTCTCTTCTATGTGAACTAAAAAAAACATCCAAAAACTTTTTTTAAGCGACTTTTTTACCCAGTTGAAGAGTTTTTTTTTCCTTGAAAAACCACTTTTTTTTCTACCTTCCCCAAAAATTCGAATTTTACGTGTTTCTCCCAATTTTCTTAGTTCACATCGAAGATAATTACATCAAAATTAATAATCTTTTTTTTTTGTTTTCAGATGAAAATTGCAAGTTGTATCTTGTACAAAAGTTGGATACAGGCGCTCTGGGAATCTATTGATAACTCGGCTTACAATATATTGTTGGAGATTGTAAAAATTTTTTTTTTTAGTTCAAATATATATTAAACTATCCCCAAAACTTCATTTGGCTATTTGTTTTTTTTCTCATCCTACAACGCTTCGCGAAAACTACTGAATTTAGGACATCTAATTGGCCCGCCGGCCTTAATGTTGGAACAAGGAAGAAAAGTAATAAAAATGTTTTAATTTTAGTTTTTAAGCAAACGACAGTTCCTTTTAGAGAAAACGAAGAATTTTTTTTTTATTTTATAAGCAGACTGAATTTCTTGGCTTTTTGTTATTTTAATAAACAATGTTTCAGAATAAATGCCTTTAAATACATAAAAATTCCACGTAAGTAGAAAAAAGCTAAAACATAGTAAAAAATGTTATCCTATTAAGAAAAACAATGATACGTCTCAAAGACGTATGGTTATCTTCTTAGTAACTTTCAATAGGGTTATCAGAGCAGGGTTAAGGTTTTTCATGACCTATTGTGCGTTGCAAGGCTCGCTAAATGATCCTCGCATTTGTGCCAATTTCTCACAGCAAATATGCCGTATGCGAGGCCTACCATAGTTATGTCTCTACCTTAATTAAAAAAAGAAAATATTCAAGAAAATGATTAGATACAAAAAAACAAACCACAACTGTATTGTTTAGAGACAAATGGAGTGAATTCTTAAACTTTTTATGAAGGAAAATTTGTTCGAATATCTAAAATTGTCTTCCTTTTAATAAAAAAATGTACGGAATTCAGGAACATATGTATTTTTGTACATTTGTGTGCAAGTCTATGAATACAATTTACATTTCACAACAAGTTGAATATACATTAGACCGGGTCGTTCGCTATATGAAAAAAAAGTTGTAAATATTTATAATTTGTGTTGAAATGTTTTCGACACAATAAAACAATTTTTTTACCCTTCTAAAAGTCTTAAAGTTGGTTCTTTTTTATATAATAAGAAAAAGAAAAAACTAAATAGTGGGCGCGCACACTTCTGCTAGGTGTTTGGTCGAGCTCCTCTTCTATGTGTGGCGTACATCTTTTTTTTTTTTACGAGGAGGAAGCATCGAAAGCCTAACCCCGTCAGTGTGGAACTTTAGCCCGAACTAAACCTCCTACCGTCAAAGTACCGATCCCCCCGGCACAAGCGTTAAGTATTCGTTGGGAGGAGGGTTGAGCACTAAGCTCAATGTCCGTTATTGTCCTGATGCAATACGTCGAAAGTGTCATCTGCTTGTTACCACCCACAGTTTAGTTATTGTCCTAATGCAATACGTCGAAAGTATCATCTGCTTGTTACCACCCACAGTTTAGGTCATCTGATGAGAGAGCCACCCCTATCATAACAATACTCCCCCACCCACCATGTCTCTGTCCAAGTGGTCCTACAGCACAACCGTAAGTTACTAAATCTACTACTACAGGGAAAGTTACTGCATCTACTACAATGGAATTTCAGCTAATAGGACTATGAATAAGTTCGTGCGGTTTTACAACAGATGGCGTAACTTGATTATTATTCCATCGATCCACATTTCCAAACATTCATTGGAGAGCTACTGTCGTAAGGCACAAACGTCAGTATAAGTTTTTTATTTGAAGCGTAAACAACAATATTTTTACCACACTTGAAAATGTCGAATTTCGTGCCAAATAATGTGTTTTTGCGGGGAATTCTTCTTCATTATTTTAATATGAAGAAAAAAGCAGCCGAAAGTCATCGTATCTTGGTGGAAGTTTATGGTGAGCATGCTCTATCTGAGCGAACGTGCCAGAAGTGGTTTGCACGCTTTAAAAGTGGTGATTTTGGCTTGGAAGACGAAGAACGCGAGGGTGCGCCGCCAAAGTTCATGGATACCGAATTGGAGGAATTGCTCGATCAAGATCCGGCTCAAACGCAAGAAGAGGTTGCAAAAACTTTGGGAGTTGATCAATCAACCATTTCCAAACGTTTAAAAGCCATGGGAATGATCCGAAAGGTAGGCCATTGGGTGCCGTATGAATTGAAGCCAAGAGACGTTGAACGCCGTTTTATGGCATGCGAACAACTGCTTCAACGGCACAAAAGAAAGGGTTTTTTGCATCGAATTGTGACTGGCGATGAAAAGTGGGTCCATTACGACAATCCAAAACGTCGGGCAACGTATGGATACCCTGGCCATGCTTCAACATCGACGTCGGCGCAGAATATTCATGGCCTGAAGGTTATGCTGTGTATCTGGTGGGACCAGCTGGGTGTTGTGTATTATGAGCTACTGAAACCGAATGAAACGATTACGGGGGATGTCTACCGACAACAATTGATGCGTTTGAGCCGAGCACTGCGAGAAAAACGGCCGCAATACGCCGATAGACACGACAAAGTTATTTTGCAACATGACAATGCTCGGCCACATGTTGCACAAGTGGTTAAAACATACTTAGAAACGCTCAAATGGGATGTCCTACCCCACCCGCCGTATAGTCCAGACCTTGCGCCATCCGATTACTATCTCTTCCGATCGATGCAACATGGCCTGGCTGACCAGCACTTCCGTAATTACGATGAAGTCAAAAAATGGATCGATTCGTGGATTGCGGCAAAACCGACCGAATTTTTCACAAAGGGAATCCGTGAATTGCCAGAAAGATGGGAAAAAGTAGTAGTAAGCGATGGACAATATTTTGAACATTAAATTTGTAACCATTTTACGTCAATAAAGTTTCAAATTTCGAAAAAAAAACCGCACGAACTTATTCATAGTCCTATTATTTAGTGCTATTCTTTCGCTTTTTCGCCATCTCTCCATTTGTCTCAAATCGTTGAGTACGAACGCTGACAAATTTTTGATACCATCCCATAATTCTTTAGATTGTAGCATATGTGGAACAACATTGTCCGGTGTTATTGGTTCCGCTATTTGGTTCTCCAACAACTCTCGTTCTTTATTATATCTTTGGCAGTGAAAGAAAATATGCTCCGCATTTTCATTAGCCTTGGAACAAAATGAGCATATAACTCCATCATCATGGCCATACTTATGGAGGTACTCTCTAAAACAACCATGCTCTGTCAGGAACTGCGTCATGTAAAAGTCGACATTACCGTGTTTTCTATCAACCCATGCCTGCACATCACTAATGAGGCGGTGTGTCCATCTCCCTTTGGTAGTTATATCCCAGCGTCTTTGCCATTTAGATAAACTCTCGTATCTGATTTCTTTGCGCTCCTCAGCTATTAACGACCTGCCAAGGCTTCGTCATATATTCTCTTACTTTCCAGAGCCATTATATCTGGGGGCATTATGCCAGAGATTACCCCAATAGCTTCATGGGATACAGTGCGAAAAGCGCTTGCGACTCTAATAGCGCTCAGTCGAAACAGTGATTTTGTACTCTTGCCGTATGTTTCGCATTTTAGCGCTTGTCCCCATACCGCCCCCTTTTGCCAGTAGCAGCCTTCTGTTCTGGCTTGGCCCGCCTATGTTAGCCATTATTCGAGATAGCGCCGTCTTTACCCGTGCTGCTTTCTCACAGCTTTTTCAATGTGCACTTTGAAGTTTAAGCGTGCATCAATCATGACTCCCAAGTATTTCAGGTACGGTTGGGTGTTGATGTTATGCCCGTCTATGCTTAGTGTGATGTTTTCAATTTTTTTCTACTTGTGATCAAAACTGCTTCAGTTTTTTGGCCCGTACATCTTGATGTTGTTCCACAAATGGCGGGGCTTACAATTTTAAGTTTCTTTTTATTATAACCTGGTTATTTGAAGCTCGATTTTCTATTCTATATTTTGTTCTTGTGTGCTTTGGCGCTACATAGTCATTTTCATATAGTTGGATCAGTTATTCAGAGTTTTACTCCCTTAAGATATACTTTTTACTCCATCAAACTCAAGTATTTTGAAATTAAAGAAAAATTTGCTTACAGATTATTTTGCCAAATTCAAAAACCAAAAAGTTATAACATTTCAAATATAAAAATGCAAATCCTCTTAACTAAAGCTTTAAATACAGAGGCGGATTTTTACAACTTTTTTCTAAACCCAGTCTAATATACATACATACATATATTTTATGAATAAACATCTGTGTTTTGGCACGAAAATACATCTGTACATCTGTATACGTATCAGACACGTGTGCACACAGCAATGCGACAGCCAGAGGCTTCGTAGATATGGGCCTCTAGTATGCAGTAGATACATTTATTAATAAATGCATTTGATTTGAATAAAAAAATACTATCACTATTGTATTCTCTCAAATTTAAAACCTCTTTTCTGCACCTCGGCTTCATAATACCGCTGCACACTGCAAATGCATTAATATCCATTCACACCTACACACAAGCAAGGCTGATGTGAGAATCGACATTTTTTAAATAAAAATTTGAATTTCTGTTGCTTTGTTTGGAAGAATCACTGGAGAGAAATTCGATACTCATTTCAGAGCAGAAAAAAACAAATATTTGAGTTCAGGAATTTTTCACTTGTCCGCTTCAGGCTATCCGTAAGCAGCAGAATATTTGCATCTCCATATATGCATATTTATGTATGCAACATTTAGTTTTATATGTATGTATGAGTATTTTTTGCATTCTTTTCTTGAAATATGTTGTAAATAAGACTTTTGAAAGTTGTTGCAGTATTACAGTATACATTTCATTTCGGAGAAGCTTGATACTCTTTGAAAGTATCGATTTCAAGCGAGAACAAGCTGTTAGTAATAGGAATATGAATAAGTTCGTGCGGTTTTACAACAGATGGCGTAACTTGATTATTATTCCATCGATCCACATTTCCAAACATTCATTGGAGAGCTACTGTCGTAAGGCACAAACGTCAGTATAAGTTTTTTATTTGAAGCGTAAACAACAATATTTTTACCACACTTGAAAATGTCGAATTTCGTGCCAAATAATGTGTTTTTGCGGGGAATTCTTCTTCATTATTTTAATATGAAGAAAAAAGCAGCCGAAAGTCATCGTATCTTGGTGGAAGTTTATGGTGAGCATGCTCTATCTGAGCGAACGTGCCAGAAGTGGTTTGCACGCTTTAAAAGTGGTGATTTTGGCTTGGAAGACGAAGAACGCGAGGGTGCGCCGCCAAAGTTCATGGATACCGAATTGGAGGAATTGCTCGATCAAGATCCGGCTCAAACGCAAGAAGAGGTTGCAAAAACTTTGGGAGTTGATCAATCAACCATTTCCAAACGTTTAAAAGCCATGGGAATGATCCGAAAGGTAGGCCATTGGGTGCCGTATGAATTGAAGCCAAGAGACGTTGAACGCCGTTTTATGGCATGCGAACAACTGCTTCAACGGCACAAAAGAAAGGGTTTTTTGCATCGAATTGTGACTGGCGATGAAAAGTGGGTCCATTACGACAATCCAAAACGTCGGGCAACGTATGGATACCCTGGCCATGCTTCAACATCGACGTCGGCGCAGAATATTCATAGCCTGAAGGTTATGCTGTGTATCTGGTGGGACCAGCTGGGTGTTGTGTATTATGAGCTACTGAAACCGAATGAAACGATTACGGGGGATGTCTACCGACGACAATTGATGCGTTTGAGCCGAGCACTGCGAGAAAAACGGCCGCAATACGCCGATAGACACGACAAAGTTATTTTGCAACATGACAATGCTCGGCCACATGTTGCACAAGTGGTCAAAACATACTTAGAAACGCTCAAATGGGATGTCCTACCCCACCCGCCGTATAGTCCAGACCTTGCGCCATCCGATTACTATCTCTTCCGATCGATGCAACATGGCCTGGCTGACCAGCACTTCCGTAATTACGATGAAGTCAAAAAATGGATCGATTCGTGGATTGCGGCAAAACCGACCGAATTTTTCACAAAGGGAATCCGTGAATTGCCAGAAAGATGGGAAAAAGTAGTAGTAAGCGATGGACAATATTTTGAATATTAAATTTGTAACCATTTTACGTCAATAAAGTTTCAAATTTCGAAAAAAACCGCACGAACTTATTCATAGTCCTATTATCACAAAATTTAATTAAAAAATAAACTTGTATTTACTTCAACTTGTACTCAAAATGATTTTCTTACAACGAAAAAAAGTCAGAGGTCGCCTTTTCTTAACAAACCTAGAACATTAAGGCGAAGACTCACCGTTCGTATCCGGGCAACTCTTGTTGGTGATTATACGCAAGTTTGTTAAGGATGACAGGTTTGCCAGGTTTGCTCTTCAACTATCATGAGTGGAACTTTGGCTGCCATGTCCCTTGGGTATCCGAATTCTGCACGATCATTTCACGCACATTCGCCCTCTCACATATTCACGCACTCATCCAATCAGTCTTGTTCAGACGACAACGAGCTGTCATTGGTTGATTTTTTTCGTATATCACCAACACAAACTTAGTTTTTTCGTAAACACACCTCAAGTGATATCAGCCCATCTGCTGATTCTGCTAAGTTCGCTGAGAGTCGAACAACGGCCTGCTAAATAGCACCATGCAAGTTTGGTCACTCGAAGCAGAATTGTGTGAGTAATTTCGGCTGCCCCGTGATCAGGGATATGGCAGCAGAATTCTGTCTGCTCAGTTTACACGCATCGACACACTCGTCCAATCTGTCGTTGCTCAGATGGCAACGTAGTGTCATTGGCTGATTTTTTTTCCGTTATCATATCCGCGTTTACGTCAGCAAATCAGTGAATTGCCTTAAAATATCTGCGAGCCGGTTAACGGTATAATGTCGGTCCCAACTTCCAATTTTTTTTTTCACAATTTCTCGGCTCTCAGTTTCGCAGAGCGTATCGCTCTTGTTTGAATCAATTTAAATTTAATTTTCTCTCCGATCGACTTGATGATTAGAATTGCCATTATATTTGTTCTGTGGGTTTGGCAGCATGTGAATGTATCAAAAAGAAAAAAATTGTCTTATGTCTCTTGACTTCAGTAGAAAATTTAATTTGCCAAACGGAACTTTGAAGCGTATTTGAACACCATCTGCATTAAAAATTCATAATAAATAGTAAATTCATAATAAATAGTAAATTCATAATAAAGTGTTAATAAAATGTTGTATGGACAGGATAAGTTAATTCGCCTTTAAACCTTACTTTTTCTTGTCATTGAACACATTTTCCTTCCCTCACCTTGTTAAGCTCTCTGGATGGTGTCTTTGTAGATGTAGAAAGTTTTCAATATTTTATTTTTTGCTTTACGAATATAATTCAAACTTGTTTTTCTGATCATTCTCCCACTTTTGGACAATGGAATAAGTTCTCACATGTCATGTCTCACATAAGTTCTCACATCACATGTTCGAGGATTTCCAGGATTTTGTCAACATTTTCGAAAATTGGTCTCTGGAATGTGTTTCGTTTTAATCACTATGCAATACGACTTAATCTGTTTTTGGCCACCTGCTTCGACTTTTGACCTAAGCCGTAGTGATATTGAACAATTCTTTGAATGTTCTCTTTCTTTGCCCCCTTTTGGAACGCTATAATAACTCATGCCTAACTGATACCTTTGTACCCAATTTTTTTAAATAAACACTGGTTCTACTTGCTATCAAACGTACTTTTTGCGTGAATTCAGAATTAGTATAGCTTCGAATACTAAAAATGTTGCCAATGTTGAGAGAGGCGAAAAAAGTGAAAAAAAATTTGTTTAGATGGAAAATTCACACAGCTATTTTTAGTTTTCTTAATTAACGTGCAAAGGGGCTTGAAATATATATATATGTATATATGTTATCCTTAAACTCCTTGTGGAGAATAGGGCATCAGGCTGTGATTTTGGCGATTCGTTAGCAATTAAGTTGGTTGCTAGCCCGCCTATCCTAACTTGGTGATAGTTAAACAAACTACCTACTCCTCCATGCAGGTGTTGCCTTTTTGGTCGGCGAGTGGTACAGTAGGTTCTGTTTTTATGCGGCTTTTTTTTATGCGGTTTTGAAATAGTGCGGTTTTTTTTTTAAATTACAAAATGCATGTCGACCTATCGGGAATTGTACATATAAACAAAATTCTAAACCAGCTAAGTAAAAACTCATCACAGATTACATCAGAAATGCTAACCCTACAAGTATGGAACAGCCTGCATAACTATCTAGATCAGACGTGTACATTTCCTCAAGTGACGAAAGTGATTTTACGCCAAATCCTAAACGAACACGCAACATGTGGGCATTCTCTGATTCTATTTCTGACTCAAATTTATTTTTCGATTCTGACGTTTCTTAAATAAAGATATAATTTTCAAAAATACAATATTTTGTTTATGCGATTTTATTTAATTATTTCAGATTCTTGCGGTCTATGGAACGTATCTATAGTTATAATACGGGACTAGTGCCCTTTTTTAAACGTATCTATAGTTTTACTATAGAACTAGTAGCTTTTTTTATGCTGTTTTTTTTATGCTGTTTCTTGCGGAACGTATCTACCGCATAAAAACAGAACCTACTGTATTTTATTTCCTAGCTACCCTGCATATCTGCCGAGCGTTCCCCTATCCGCCGCTTGGGGACGCGACCGATGGGACACAGGCAACTCCATCGCGTGAAAGGTCTATGCTGTTCTTTGTTAAACAGGTAAGAAATTGAAAATGATTCATAATCGACAACATTATAGGGCTATAAATACGCAAACGTGGAAAAACCTAATTTTTAATTCCATGCCAAGATTTTAGAATTTTATATTTCGAATCGACAAATCACATCACTTTCACTTACTTCCACTTCATTCCTTTTTGTAGCACTGAGCAAAATCTCCGATGAAATGCCAATCAAATGGCGAAAGAACTGAAAATATCTGACCGTAGCATTCGCCGCATACTGAAAAATGAACTCAAAGTCGAGCCGTAGAAGATCCAAAAGGCGCACGATCTCACCCCAATGCAACAACAGTCAGGCTTGGGAGAGCGAAGAAGTTGTTTCGCTTGGCCGGTCAATATCCGAACATTGCGTTTTTTGATTAGAAAATTTTTAAATTGAGCAATTCGTAAACTTCCAAAACGGTGGAGTTTATTTGATCGGCCATCCATACGAAAATTTGTGTCATCGATTGGCCACCAGGAGGTAGCACCCGCTACAGGTATTGGTGTGGGCCGCTGTCTGCGGTTACAGCGCTCTCCAATCATTTTCATCGAGCGAAGCGTCAAGGTAAATGTGAAATATTATCGGAAAAGTATTCTGGAATTGCTGTAAAGCCGTGGGCAAACAAATATTTCGGTGGCAGATCATGGACGTTTCAACAGGACTCTGCACCTCTCACAAAGCTCGAGTGAACCAAGAATAGCTGAAAAACAAAGTTCCGAACTTCATAACGTCCACACAATGGAAGTCGTATTATTTTCACACAATTTTTACTTTGAATTGAATAAAAGTAATTTTCCAAACTAAATTTATGGCCTTTTTGATTGGTTACACTTCGAGTGCCGGACCCTGTAATTATAATTTTGTTTCTGTAGTATGCCCAATGGCAAACAATGTGACCGAGAAGATATTTTGTGTCCTACTACATATTTTAGAAGTAGTTAATACTAGCCCTATTGACTTGTAGGTGAAATGCTTGAAGTGCCGGTCTGGCACTAAAGCGCCATTATGAGACCTTAAACAGACAGATATCTACAGCCAGCCAGAGCTGTTGATATAATGAAGGAGATTGATTGGATTTAGGTTGGCGCACTACCCCAGGTTGTCGAAGAAAGGAGCGCCCAGTAACCTTAGTCGTCTAGCTGTCAAACCCGAACATTTACAGAGAAAGTGGCTGGTACTGCTACCTTAAATATTTTACATCAGGTTCTATTTAACCTTGATGTTCCCTACCTCAGGCTGGAAATTGGTTGAAAGCCAAATTCTTACAGTAAGTTTTCCGCCTTGTTTTTTAGAACATCGGCAACAGGAGCATTCTTAGTTTCATGTGAATCCATTTTATCTCGATGAAAGATGTGCATTTTCGCTTCTGCCAAGGCAATAAAGTTACACAAGATTTGATCTGTGCTTTCATCATCCTCCAGACAGAGTCTGCACTCTGTCTGATTTCTAATGTGATTTTTTGAGAAATGATAATTTAAGTAATAGCGAAAGAAAGCCAACTATTTTCCTTATGTCTACTTTACGCTTATTATGCAATTCCCTATTGTAGGTAAAAGGTCATGTAAGCTTTTTGGCTTAACGGAGTTTTGTGTGACTTCTGAATGAGTAATTCTTTGAATATTCTTCCAACTCTTTACCCTGCTTTTTACTTTGCTTTGCCCAGTTGAAGCCACAGCACGGTTCTATACGGTTAAAATCTACAGGCAACTCAGCGCTACCGAGTTCATCAGAAATTTCAGTGCCTTATATTTCAAAGTGACGCGAACGTAGTTAGGGCATTCGAACACTAGTTTAGATTCCACAGAAACAATGGAATGGACCCTATAGTGCACTGCCAAATAGGAGTATTTCCAGCTATAAAAAACACAAAGTGAAACCCGCATTATAGCAGTAGTCCATAGCGTAAATTATTGGTAAATGATTCAATGAAGTTCTCGGTTCGATATTTAGTAAAGAAAATAAATATTACAGTTTTTATTGTTATTATTTACACTTGTATTTTAGTATTGCAGTCAATTATCACACAAATCATTCCCGTCATGCATTTCTTAATTTCGCTTTTTGTAGATAAGCGCAATAAATCAAAGTTTTATATTTTATGCCTCCGTGTTTTATTTACTCATTTATATCCAACTTATCATTGAGGCCAACCCTTCGGCGAGAGAAACACGAAGTTAGAATTTTTCATTTCTAGGTACGGTGCCTAACACTTCTGGACTAAGTCTGCCTAGATGTAAGTGAAATAACGTTTTCTAATATATATTTCCTGTTTACCAATTTCGCTGAAATGAAGCCTATATGTACATATATTGCCGCAAGCCCCCAAGTCGTACCAGCTATGAATTCGGCATTACTTTTACTAGTTCAGGTTTCCCCTTTAGGGTGCCTATCAACATTTCAACATCTATTTGTGCCTATTTATAGATTTATGCATGTACATTAGGGAGCCTCCTAAAAACAAATATTTAAAATATTTAAACCGTAACTGCAGAGTATTTCAAAAGACGCGCCTAGATGTTGTTTTAAAACAAAACATGTAAAAATTAGATTATCGCTAAGTGTCCACTAAGAGCACGTCCACAGGCTGCCCTACGAGTATTAAAATTTTCAAGGACTCGCTCACACATTATCGCATTGAGTTCAGCAATCTCGATCCGAATGCTGCGTTTCAGCTCTAGAATAGTTGTAAGCTTCTCCATATAGATTTTACATTTTAAAAAGCTTCGCAAAAAATAAGTCTAATGGAGTTAGATCGCATAATCTAGGTGACTAGTTTATGTCACCATTACCAATCGTATAAGTAATGCGAAACCGGCTTTTGGGCCTCTTAAGGGGTCCCGGTGGTCTAGAGCTCGAAACTTTAGGGTACTTTCAGGATATTGTTTTTACAATAAAAACCTGACAAACGACATTTAAACTTTTTAGGCTTTTTATTTAACTTCTTTTACATACAAAAATGAAAAAAAAAATTTGTTTAATTTTAATAATTTTAAAAATGGCGCTGAAGTTGACCCTCCCGAACATTTGCACCTGGACGGTGTTGTCCATTTTGGCTCTTCTATTTATTTGAAACACAAAAACCAAACAAATTATTAATCAATATGATAATCAATCAATAATCCCGTAGTAGAATAAAAAAAATATATGACAAAATGGCGCGGTTTTGAATTTGACACTCTAAAAATCAGGTTTTTTCTGTTTTTTAATCAAACAAATACGAAATAATTGAAATAATAATATGATTCTAGTAAGGGGGATAGCCATTGATGTTGTGAACAACATATTAAAATTTCAGACGATTCAGTTGAATAGTTTTTTTTTGTTGTTTTTTTTTTTTGACAGCACCGAAAAAAGTCATTACGAGATAAATGAGTTTACAGTTTTGAGAGAGGTCGCGTAACTAATCTGATTCTACCTGCTAAAACGATTGTAGAATCAAAAATACTGGGAATATCCTTCCAAAAATTTTACAGTATATTCTTAGGAACCTATACTTTCGAAATATCAAAACAAAACTTGATTTATTTTCAAAATTCAGGACCACCAGGACCCCTTAAACATGTCTGAAAATACCCTGTAATCACTGAAATTAAAATATTCAACTCGAATCCAGCCTATTTTACGGCAGCGAAACTTGGAATTTTGCAGCCGTAGACTTGCAGTGCTTACAAGTATTTGTGAACCGTTGACTCCGCATCTTTTGGCTCAATACCATAGTCAACCAGAACTTATGGGTTATGACAAACCAAACTACAATCCGACTGGAAATACTCAAATGAAACTGGGTGGGCCTTGGACACATTTTAAGAAGAGCTCCGTAAAATATCACCCGTAATTTCATTCAGTGGAACCCACAAGATAGCCAAACAAAAGTTGGAATGAACCAAAGTGGCTGACGTCCGACAGAAGCGATTGGAGGAAATTAATGGACCGGGAAACTTAGATTGCAATAACACTATGTTTTCCCATGTTGTCTGACTTGTGGATCCATCCTGTTCAAAATAAAGATCGTCTATGTCTATGTCTTCAATCCGTTGTCCTTAGCGTTGCCCATTAACAGTAACAGCTCTCGCATTTTCCTCCGCGCAGAAAAACGAGTAAGTTATTCCACTAGCCCAAAAATCGCACCATACAGCAGCTGTAATGATTTTTCTGAAATGACTCGAGGGTTTGCCTCTCCCGAGATCAAGCAATTTGTTGAGCTTCATCACTAAAGTTGGTTTTGTGTGAAAAAAAACCAACTCAAGAAATTTCTTCGTTGATGAGCTGTTGGCTTCAATTCTTGTGCTAACTGAATTTTGTATGAATGCAAATGCAAACCCTCATACAACTTACTTACTTAGGGGGCCATAACAACCCGTTACCGAGTTACGGCCGACCTCACTAGCTCTCTCCAGGCGCCTCTGCTCCGCGCGCGCCTTCTCCAATTCTGTACACCAAGCGAGCATAGGGTTTCCTCCACCTGGTCTTTCCACCGGAGCAATGGTCTTCCTCTGCGTCGGCTCCCTTGGACTTCGCCCTCGAACACCTTCTTTGCTGAAGCTTCTTCATCCATACGCACGACATGCCCTAGCCAACGCAGGCGTTGAATGGCGATGCGTTGAACTACGTCAATGTCGGCGTAGAGCTCATACAGCTCGTGGTTCATTCTTGAACGGTAGTCTTCGCCAACGCGCACAAGACCGAAGATCTTACGAAGAACTTTTCTCTCGAACACCCCAAGAGCGGCTGCATCGCTTCGTGACACTACCCATGCCCCTGCGCCATAAAGCAACACGGGTATGATGAGCGTCTTGTAAAGTGTCAGAGAGGGCTCGACTACTCAATTGCTTACTTAGCCCATAGTAACACCTATTAGCAAGTGATTCTCCGTTTGATCTCCAGGCTGATATCGTTGTTGCTGTTAACGGCGGTGCCAAGATAAATAAATTCTGGCACAACTTCGAAAGTATAGTTGTCCGCAATGACGTGCGTTCCTACACGCCGTATGTTCCGCGTTGTAGACAGCATATACTTTGTTTTACCCTCGTTCACCCCCAGACCCACTCGTGATGGTTCCTTCTCGATAGCAGAAAACGCAGCCGTGACATCTCGCTTACAGCTGCCGATAATGACAACGTCATCGGCGTACGCAAGGAGTTGGACACATTTGTAGAAAATAGTGTCATTCTGCAAAGCCGTATGAGCTTCGCTGGTATACCGAACTCAGACATGGTGGCGTACAGGCAATCCCTTATCGGGCTATCGGACGCAGCTTTATAGTCGACAAAAAGATAATGGGTGTCGACTTGCTTTTCATGGGTCTTTTCCAGGATTTGGCGTAATGTGAAGATCTGGTCGATGGTGGACTTAGCACGGCTGAAGCCGCACTGATAAGGCCCGATCAGTGTGTTGGCAAACGGCTTAAGTCTTCCACATAGGACGTTAGACAGAACCTTGTACGCGATGGTTAGAAGACTGATGCCCCGGTAGTTGGTGCAGATCGTCGGGTCACCCTTCCTCAGTACAGGACAAAGGACACTGAGATTCCAATCGTCGGGCATGCTTTCTGCTAGCCATATTTTGCAGATGAGCTGATGCATGCTCCCTATCAGCACATCGCCGCCAGTCTTGAACAATTCAGCGGGCAAGCCGTCAGCGCCAGCCGCTTTGTTATTCTTAAGCCGCTGATGGCAACTCTGACTTCGGCATGACTAGGTGGTGGAACGTCCAAATTATCGTCGATTGGCGGTATCGGGTCATCTTCTACTGGGTCGGAATTGTGTGCGTCATCGCCAGCAAGTAAATTGCAGAAGTGTTCCATCCATATGCCCAGTGTGGACTGTGTATCCATAACCAGATTTCCGTTTTTACCTCTGCAGGCTGATGCTCCGGTCTTGAAACCTTGTATCAGACGCTTGACTTGTTGATAGAATTTTCGAGCATAATTCCTGCCCCTGTACTCCTCTGGCAGCTCACGCTCACGCTTCTCCTGTTCTCGTTTCTTGCGTCTGAAGAGGCGCCTCTCTTCCGATCTCTTTTCCCTGCAGTCTCGCACGGCCCGCGTTACAGCTGACTGCAGAGTTCTTTTTTAAGCTGCAATCTTCGCTGCAGTAGCTTCGCGACACTCTTCGTCGTACCATTGGTTTCGTTTAGGTGGGCGTTGGAACCCAAGGGTTTTTTCAGCGGCAGCTCGCATAGAGCGGGATATATGTGCCCAAAGTCCGCCTGCGTCTGCAGGTAGAGAATCGTGGAGGAGCAACTCCGAGAGGTGAGCGGAGTAAGTTTCGGCAGTCCGTTGTGATAGCAGCTTAGCGACGTCTAGCTTTCGTTGCGTAGTGGGGCGCACGTTCTTCGCATTGCATAACCGCTTGCGTATCTTGGCTGCGACAAGATAGTGGTCAGAGTCGACGTTCACTCCACGGAACGTTCGCACATCCTGCACACATGAAGCATGCCTTCCGTCGATCACAACATGATCAATTTGGTTACGCGTTCTTTGATCAGGGGACAGCCAGGTGGCCTTGTGGATGTTGAGGTCTTGGAATCTGGGGCTACTAACTACCATGTTTCGCGCCGCAGCGAAGTCGATCAACCTTAGACCATTGTTCGATGAGGTTTCGTGGAGGCTGAACTGACCGACAGTGGGATCGAAGACAGATTCTCGCCCAACCTTTGCGTTGAAGTCCCCGAGTACGATCTTCCCGTCGTGGGCTGGGCAGCGGTCATATACTTGCTCGAGACTCGCATAGAAACTGTCTTTGATGGCATCGTCCTTTTCCTCCGTCCGAAGCCTCCCGCTTACAACAAATCCGCATCCTAATTCGCGCCGCTCCGCATGGCAGCTGTAGTAGATATCGCAGCCTGCTTGCTTAGAGCAGCCTTGTTCTGTCCATCTTATCTCCTGGATGGCGGTGATATCAGCCTTAATTTTTTTGAGGGCTTCCGCCAACTGGATAGAGGCACCTTCCCTATTTAGGGTTCGGACATTCCAGGTGCATATCCGTAAATCGTAGTCCGGCTTTCGTTTGCGATGGTCGCCAACGTTGAGGGGTTCATTATCCGAGGCTATTGCAGTCTTCACTGGTTGTTTTTGTTTTCCGTGGCGGGTCCCAAGCCCAGCGCACAACCCAAATTTAATGTCCTGGGGGGACATTCGTCCCACACATTCGTTCACTGCCCGGCGGGTGCTCAGCAGCTATCCAGGATGGCCAAGGAAAAGACAGGACCAAATCCAGGGGGCTGTGTGTTGACTTGAATAAAGCAAGTGACAAGGGCAGGTCCCTGGAGTTTGCCATGTTAAACCCAGTCAAGGCCGTTGCCTTGTATTGCTAAATCCCATAAATCCCATTATGAAAACGGGCGTTCAAATCAAAATGCATATCGCGCACTTCGTGAAGAAAATCATCTTCAGTGATGAGGCACATTTTCACCTCAGTGGATTCGTCAATAAGCAGAATTGCCGCATTTGGGCAAATGATAATCCAAGAGTGATTGCCGAAAAACCAATGCACCCACAAAGAGTGACTGTTTGGTGCGGTTTATGGGTCGGCGGCATCATTGGGCCGTATTTTTTCCAAAATGACGCCGGTCAGGCAGTTACTGTGAATAGTGTTCGCTATCGTGAGATGATAACGAACTTTTTATGGCCCGAATTGGAAAATATGGATGTGGACAATATTTGGCACTTGCCACACAGCTAACGAAACAATAGCTCTTTTGCGCGAAAAATTTGATGGCCGAATAATCTCACGTCGCGGCGATGTCAATTGGCCGCCAAGATCATGTGATTTGACACCGTTGGACTAATTTGAAAGAAAAGTGTACGTCGATAAGCCGGCAACAATTCAAGAGCTAAAGGATGAGATAATTCGGCACATTAACGGCATAGAACCTCAATTATGCCTCAGCGTTATCGAAAATTTGGATCATCGGATGGAGGTGTGCCGCCGAGACTGCGGCGGCCATTTGTCCGATAGTTTCTTCTATGCGTAATTGAGCTATGCCAATATTATCATAATAAAGAAAAATGACAATAATTTCCTAAAAAAAATTGTATTGTATTTAAAATCAACACCGGCCCATGAAACTTAACCAACGGGTTGTTTTAACGCATAAATTGTACACCTGTTTGATTGGCAAAAGTCAAAGATGACATAAAAAATTGACTACTGAAATCTAAACGTGACTTTTGAAACACCCTTTATATAGCATATGGAAAATAGTATCGATTTTAATATTTTTTTTTTTATTTTGAATGCAAATTGATGCACCCTAATGTACGTAATATGCATTTAAATGGAACTCTCGATTTTATTTTTTATTAATTGTATTCCCATAGAAATATTTCCCAACTCTTATTTTCTTTCTTCTCCCGTTCGTATCCAGTATTTATTTATGTACACCTGTGTTTTATTATTTTTGTGTAACCCACACTGTTCGCTGAAACAAACATATCAGTTTTAAAACAATAAGCGCCACCATGAAAGCGCCACCGTGAAACAATAAAAATGGTTGTGGCGTATTTTAGTGATGACCTCGGTATTATTTTGTGCTCTTTGTTCTAATAAAACAAAATATAAAAAATTGCACTAATAAAAACCCATAAACCATTGTATAGTTCGACCGCAGGTGTTAGTTTGTATATCGACAATTCCATCGAAACAAATCAAAGCCTCTATGGATTAATTTTGAATAGAAATTCACTGAATTTCATTGTTTCCTTTAAAAAAATCTATTTTTTTGGCTAAAAATCCTTTTTTAATGTATATATGTATATGTACGTAGGTGTATTTGTATATAAGCAGCCTTGCGCTGATGAATTTTAATAATTTAGAGAACTTTTAGAGGTCGATTTTACTTTTCCTAAACTGGCAGAAGTCTATTTGGTTTAATATTTTTCAAAATAACTATGAAGAGTGCGTTTTGATGAATTTCGCTAACGCGAAAATGATTCAGAAAACGTTTGCTTTAAATTTCTTTAAAGTGAATATTCAATAAAAGGATATTTATATGGTTCTAGCGCAGAAAAGTTTGCATTTATTTTAATAAATTAAAATTTTTAACTGAATATATAATTTTTTTTACTTATTTTTTTTACTAAATTTAAAAATATATATTTTTTTTATTTAATTTTTAACTTAAATCTCTATTTCTCCAAAGTCTTGTTTTAGGCCACTTGAATTATGTGAAAGAAGTAAGTAATTTAAAATTTAATAACTTATATGTATTTCTTATCATACATTTTTTTGTTCATCTTTAAAAAAATTTGGTTGTGAAAGTACAAAAGTCTGAACTGTTGGCCTTTAAATCATTAAATTTACATCATTACTGCTATTATAGTAACTCTCAGCGTGATATAGTACGATGTACAGAGGTACGTTTTTTTTTTGTTTTTTTTTTTTGTACGAGGTGTAAACGCAATCGGAAGCCTTAGTCAGTGTGAGACTTTAACGCCACTAAAAGCACCTCAAGGATGGAGGATGGTTCCATGTGTAGAAGTCCACGCAAGTGGGGAAAGTTACTGATCGCCATTCACTTGGGAATGGCCAGGACGATTCTTCTGCATATGGTTCAAGCAGCTCACAACGGCCGGGATTAGCCCACGTATCCTCTGGGTAGTTTCCGAACATCCGTTCGGGAGTGAGCGAA
The DNA here is from genome assembly GCF_028408465.1 of Anastrepha ludens. Lineage (NCBI taxonomy): Eukaryota > Metazoa > Arthropoda > Insecta > Diptera > Tephritidae > Anastrepha > Anastrepha ludens. The sequence goes on along the minus strand of NC_071501.1, from coordinate 78,205,460 downwards.
CGTGAGAAGACGAAACATTCCAGGATAGCTGGTTGTGCGCTGGGTTTGGGACCCGCCACTTAAAAATCCCCCCGAATGAAAAGTTTAAAAAAGCCTCGGATGAGACCTCCCTATACTGATGACGACCCCTTCAAACGAACTAAGGACTATGATTTGAGGGCATGCACCTGGAATGTCCGGTCCCTTAATGGGGAAGGTGCCTCTGCCCGGCTGGTTGATATCCTCGTGAGAGTAAAGGCTGACATCACTGCCATCCAAGGGGCCCCGGCGAAGTCGATCAGCCTCTGTCCGCTCATAGAAGGAATATTTGGTCGCATCGTCCTTCTCTTCCGTCGGGGCGTGGGCGCAAATTAGCGAAATGTTAAAAAAAGGGCTTTGATGCGGATTGTTGCGAGACGCTCGTCCACCGGAGTGAACGCCAGTACTTGGCGACGAAGTCTCTGTCCCACAACAAATCCGACACCGAATTTGCGCTCCTTTACATGGCAGCTGTAGTAGACGTCGCAAGGTCCTATGGTTTTCTTGCCTTGCCCCGTCCATCGCATCTCTTGGATGGCAGTGATGTCAGCCTTTACTCTCACGAGGACATCAGCCAGCCGAGCAGAGGCACCTGCTGTTCGGAAGCTACCCAGAGGATACGTGGGCTAATCCCAGACGTTGTGAGCTGCTTGAACCATATGCATACATGGCCACTCCTAAGTGAATGGCGATCAGTAAATTTCCCCACTTGCGTGGACTTCAACACATGGAACCACCCTCCTGTTCAAAAGAATGCTGAAGTTAAATTCTTAGTCGGATTGACAACACGAGCTTCATTGCCACAAAACAAAAACACTTTCTGCAATGCTATTACTACATACAACAACATAGCATCGGCAACTGAGATAACACGATGTTTAAAAGCGATCGGCTTAGTGAGAGAAAAGTTTTGTTACGAAATGTAAGCTATGTTAGTAGAATTGGCTAACATTAGCAGTCTACAGTTTTTATGAAGATGTCATAATTATAAATAGAGCACGAAATATTCACAAATACAGGCTTGTTCAGAAGTATTAGGATCCCATTAATTAGTGAATTTCTCATTTTAAAAAGTGAAGTAATGACCTTTGATTAATAAATCGGTACAAATAAAAAGAATTAGTGAGAAAACTATTGATATTTAGTAGGTCCCTCATTGCTCTGATAACAGCTACAAACCTCTGGACATGCTGCGCACAAGCTTTGCACATTCGACTGTACTTACTATATGGCACACCATTGGCGACTTAAAGCATTTTTCAGGGATGTTCGGGAGTTATGTCGTGTTCCTGTATCTTAAGTTTTAAAATGGCCCCTATAAAATATCCCATAGACCGTAAATGCTTATTATATTTAAATGTTTAGTTGATTTTCCTTAACAAATTTAAATTATAGATATATTAAAATGAGCCATCTCACCCAGTGAGGCTTACAGCCTAGCGATAGAATATAATGGGGAATTAAACTAGCAACTGCTATTTTTAGTAAGTGTTTTGAGCATTTAAACGCCTCTATCGATCCACTAAACCTTAGATGCTATGAATCTAATATTTTTGTATATACTTTCTTCTTCTTTTTTTTGCAGTTTCCAATGTGTTGAGAACGTAAAGAAAAAAATTGTGTAAGTGGGCTTGTGCACATCCATTAAAATGCCAACACAAAAGTAATACAAATGTACTCAGCTCAAGCGAGCTACATACAAATATAAATAGTGTAAGCGCAGGCATGGCATGCTCTGAAGTAACATACATTCCCAGAAGGCTTAAAAGCGCAGCAATGAAGAGCAGAAAAAGTGTACACGAGTATGTGTGTGTGTGTGTGTGTGTGTGCATGCCCTATACTGCAGTGTGAACTTAACTGAAATTTCGGTACAAATGACCTTTCACACCGCACATTATGTTCGCAGAAGGCATGTGAAGTACCTTAAATTTAATTCACGGCTTAGCGCATGCGCAGCCGCTGAGGGTGGAAGGGCTGGTAAGGCAGATAAGGTAGTAAGAGGTCAGAGTATAAAAACAGGCTATGTATGTGTGTGTGTAATGGAGGGGAAGCAGGTGTGCACATTTCTATAGTATGACTAGTAAGAAAAAACTAAAGGCAGTTTGTTGGTGAAAAGCATTTTGCTGAAAAGCATTTGCTGATAGAATGTTTTTTTTTCTCTGTTTCTTTTCTAGCTTTTATTCGTTGCACATACTGTTAATGCCATAAAAGGTGTCAGACGAGGTGGCCAAATACCACGACAACAGCCCAAGTGTAAAACGTGTACACCTTTTGAGGAAAACAGGCATTGAGTGTGCAAGAAAACGCGATAGGAGGCAAGTATGCACTTTTTAGGTTGCGTTAAGATATATTTATTGTACCTCAATAGAAACAGCCGCAACAAAGGAGTCTGCAGTGCCACAGCTGCTGTTGCTGCTGCTGCTGCTGCAATGTCTTCTAATAACCGGCGTGCAGTGGATGTAATGCAGCTAAAAGCGCTTAAAAGGTGCGGTTTTCCCCATTGTGTTCTTCAACTATTTTCAATACACAGCACTCGTGTAAAGAAAACGTGCAAAATACACAACAAATGCGCTGAGTATGTCTCATATGCCGAAAGCTGTAGGCTCTTAAGTAATGCTAAAACATAAAAGTTAGTATGTGCACAGTTTTTGTTTTTGTTTTTGTTTGCTAGAAAACAAGAAAAGTGCAAGCAAAAGAGGCAACGCGCATTTGAATTGACCCAAATATTGGCGATATGCTGCCTTAAATTTTATGCTTTAAAAATTTCTATACTTCTTTACCACTCTTGCTTGTGTGTGTGCAGCGAAGTAAATTTCTGCATCGAATTATTGGCTTTCATTTTGCCGCAAAGTAAGCTTGTAGCACTTAAAATGCAAAGCGACAAAAAACCACATACTCAGCCTGACTCGGCGGTTAAGTATGTGTGTGCATGTGTGCGGTTTGATCCAGCAACGCTAGCGACGATGCGAGGAATAAAAACTCTCTAACAGTAACATTAGCAGCAGCTGAAGCGAACATAAAAAGCAGCTGCAAAGCCAAAAGCAGAGGCATCAGCAACACTTCAGACATGATAAATTCTCTTTAGTATGCGGTGTACATGAGTGATGACACTAACCCTCGCACATACACATACATATACAGTCATGGATGTACAGTTTCCCTGCAGGGAAGTCTACTAGTTTGAAACTATTTATAAATAGCTGCTTCTAATACAGTCAGCAGCCTACGAAAGTATTCGAAGTGCCAACTGACTCCAATCACTAAACATTTCTATCGGTTTCAACTAGTTTGAAACTAGGCCGGACTAGTGCGTTCAAACTTTAAACAGAGTAACTGAAGTATCTACTGATCCTCATATCAATAGATTTATTCTAGTGCTAACTAGTTTGTAACTAGTCTGCATCCAGTGAATTCGCACTTTAATGGAAGTAGCTCAAGTACCAACTGATCCTGCTAACTTTAGATTCCTATTGGCTCCTTATATTGCAGTTAGCAGCCTATGAAAGTATCCGAACCCTCTACTAACCTACCTTTCTAAAGATTTTTACTGATTCCAACTAGTTTATAACTAGTCCCCAACTAGTGCACTCTAACCTCAAACAGAGTACCTATTAGTTCAGGTTGCTAACATGGGTCCTGGGACACGTGGGTATCGCGTGTAACGATACCTCTGACTTTTATAAGTTGGCCTCGGAGCCCGCTCTGCCACTTCCTTCTGCAGCTGTCAAAGCCACCGATGTGTTAAGAAGCGACCAGCTTGGTTGCTTGATCTCAAAGATCTACTCAGATTTCTTCAGAGGTCAGGAAGATTTAAAGAGCATTAAAAAGGGAACCCGAGTGCAGTACAATGGACTTAATGTTGTCTGAGTGCTGTACTTGTTATTTGTCCCGACAAAAAAAAAAATCAGGTTGCAACTAGTTTGTAACGTGTTCGTTTATATAATAGTGCCATCGGCTGTCAGTGAAAGTAATTGAAGTGTCAACAGGCTCTTAGTTAAATATCTATATTTATATTTCTATTGGTTCCAATTAGTTTCGAACTAGGCAAGTGTACTCGAAACTTAATGGAAGTAACTAAGTATCAACTGACCTTCATTTCGATATCTCCATATATGCCTCTATCTCCATATATATCCCTACTGGTTCCAACTAGTTTGCAATTAGTCTATTTCTAGTACACTCAGCAACTGATGAAAGTATTCCTAGTGCCAACTGAGCTTCATATCCTTAGTTTTACATTGGCACCAACTACAGTAGAGGGAAAAGTCAAAGAACAACAAAAAATTTCCAAGCTTTTAGCGAGTTTTCCAATAGCCATATCTCAGCTAAACTTTACAAAAAATATTTGAAAATTTATTTTATTATATTAGATCTTAAATCTTTAGTTTTGAGATTTTTTGAGAGAAAATTATGAACCCAACGAGCAATTGAAATCTTAAGAAGTAGCGTGAAAAATAGTAGGTATCTATTTTTTGTTTTGGTTTCTTTCGTTTTTGGGTTCAAGAACTTGGAAATTTATTTCCGACTAAACAACTGCGTGAACCGGATGAATTCTCTATGTAGCTTATAATATGGTTTTCCTAGGCCACGGCACGTCCACTTTCCCTAAGACGTCTAATTTTGAATAAATTCCTTTAATTTTCAATCTTCGAGATCTTCCCAGCCAATATCCCTGGGTAAATTTAAGAGTGATTACAATACTTGAATAAATTCTCGTTAACCCTCGAACAGGCGAAATTGAGATGCCGAAGGAAAAAACCTGGATTTTTTGTTTAATGTAAGAGGGACCGAAAAAAGTCAAAAAAATCATTATCCGATGGTTTTTCGTTTTTATATGCCAACAATTAAAAAAAAATTAATATCCTCCTCAATAAAATCAAACCAATAAAATTGGAGTGAAATTTACAGTGATTTGAAAAAAAAAAAAAGTATTTCCGATGGCGGTAAAAATAAAAAATATTTCACTTATTTACTTGCATGCAAGACAAAAGTATTGTATCTCTGAAGGTTAACACAGCTTGCACTTTTTTTAATTTTTTGCACTTTTGGAAAGTTTGACAAGCAACTGCGTCAGACTTTTCGTTCATTTCCCGCAGGCATGCTGCGATATTTTTTCGTCACCCGGTGAGATTCATCATGGGTCGTAATTCGGACCTTCCAACTCATCATCACTACTAAAATCTTCATTATCTTCATCTACCTCAACTGATTAATTTCAGTAATTCTTCTTCGCTCAATTTACTTACATTACTTTTGAAAAGAAAAGAAGCCTAAACGTGGTTCTCATGCCAAAGCATTCGAACTTAATTAAATAAGCTCCAGCGTTTTATGTTACCTTGGGATTTGTCCAACCTCTACGCGTCACAATATTTCACGCCGTGACTGTCTCACTTTTTTTTAATACCGCATATGCAAAGTCATGTTCTGCATCCCATGCCAAGTGGCAAACGCACACCGTTACTTACTATGATGTCAATGTATTTCTAGCTCAAAAATATGAGTGCGATGAACGAAGAATACTCGCAGTGCAGAATGGAAATCTCTCAGGAGCTGAAGAAAGCCAATGACTTGAAGCAAGCAAATTTAGGACTTTTCAAGAGTATGAATGAAATGGCATAGTAACAGACTCAGAGCGACGCGTGAGTGCATGAGCTGCTACCGACAAAACACACAAACTACATGATTTCACCTGCAACAACAAAAACAACAAGCTGTGTAGTACAATCCACTGTGGGCATTCGTTGCAGCAAAAGGGCCATGTACTGTGCTGACATATTTACATATATAAGTAGAAGAAGATGAATGTCTTTGGAGTATTTTGCCTTGCATAGATTCTAGTTGGCGTGACCCAAGCAAGATGAAGAAAATACGAAATGGAGAAGTGCCAAAATTTAGGCAAAGCGTTTGATAGTCAAGCCACAAATATGCCTTCCTTTAGTCTCTTGCATTTGGTCAGCTTGCGTCGTTTGGCCACAATCAAGCAATCGACTGTTATTTATTTCATTTTATCAAAGATGATGTATTTGGTTATGGAGTACTCAGTGAGGTCGTTACTAAATGTTGTGAAGCTTGGTAGCAAAAGCTATTAGCTAATAAAATACTATATTTAAATGAATTTGATAAGAATTGTAACAACTTGAACCCCATGTTCATTAAAATTACTTTATTGGGTTGGGCAATAAGTCCATAGCGTTTTTGCCGAATACTTTTATTTGAACAAAAAATAATAATTACATATATCAATAAGTTAATCAATTATATAATCGCCGCAGCTATTTATAACCTCTTCCCACCTCTCGACCAATGCGTTGATGCCGTTCCACCAAAAACCGCCTGGTCTGGTGTCAAAGAAGTTGTTGAGCTAGTTTTTAAGAGCCACTTGTTTATCGAAGGTAACGCCTTTCATATGGCTTGACAGGGAGCGTAAAAGATGGAAATTGGTCGGTGCAATGTCCGGAGAATACGGCGAATGCTGAAGGACCTCCCATTTGCTGTCTTTGTGTATGCCTTTGACGACTTGTGCAACATTGGGTACTGGCGTTGTCGTGAAGGAGTATGATTTGTCCATGTCGATCAGGTCTCTTCAGTTGAAAATCCTCATGAACGTGGTGTAGCTGTAGAGCTCTTTGTTGACCGTGGTATTATTTTCCAGCATTTCGCAGTGCACCATGCCCTCCCAGTCCCACTAAACACATATCATGATATTCTTTGAATAAATATACAACTTTACTCTCGGCTTAAGCGTATCTCCTGGAACCACACACTTCTTTCTTTGCTTCATATTTGTGTATAGGCACCATTTCTCATCTCCCGTGACGATTCGGTACAAAACTCACTGTTTATGACCGCGTGTTGCTTGATGCCGAACGAGAGGCTGAGAAGCAATTTGATGGCGACTATACCAAATAGTTGTAAAATAAAAGGAAATATAAAAACGCTATGAACTTATTCCCCAGCCCAATATTTTTTTTGAATTTTTTTCTTTATATCAAACTTACTTGCCTTGCGCTATGTGGAAATTTCTTTAAAATCAATTTATTTTTACTTGCTTCTTTAATGCCGAGATTCTTTATACAGGGTTTGATTGAAAAATAATGAGCCTTCCCGCACGGAGCGTCTGTCAAGCGTTCAACCGAATCGACTGGTGGGGGAAAATGATCGCTGGAGCTTCCCCTTCCACCAATCGACGTATATTTACTTCGTTTTCCTATATCAAAAATTTCTAGTCAATATCTTTAGCGATTTAGGAGCTACATCACTCCAAAGTAGCTACTGGCCACACCTGTACTTGGGTATAAGTCCTAGGGTTAACGTGACAACGTCATAAGAAAATATTTTTTTATTTGTTTGATAGATATTTTGTATGGATATAGAGGAGGAGGTAAATGGAATTGCAATGGAATAGGTCAAGTCACATTTACACAAACGTGAAAAATGACGAAACATTGATCAAATTCATGAAAGATATATTCAATTTCGATTGTGCATCAGACGTTAATAACTCAACAACACGAAGAAGCACCATCATCGATTTGACTTTTTCAAGAAGCATTACACTCGAAACACTCCCTTTTATATTTCCTACTTTTCCTCTCATCGTCCTATTCTCAACAGAGAAATGGTTCATTACCATGTCCACAGGAAGAAGACATATGCAAATACAAATATGTGAATTTATATATATACATATGCGCATATACATACATATTTATGTATGCTCACTCAAGTAGGTGTGCAGATGTCGAACGTTGCCGAACGCGGGGGCCGATTGTGCTCTTTGTCGTTCGTTCCGCGCTCTCGCTTGCAGTTCAAGCAAGGTAACGACCATGAGCAAGGTAACGACTCGTTTTTTCGTGCGTGCAGCCGGCTAAATCGAATTATAAGACGTTATCACATCAATAAATTGAAAAGGATGAATATTGAATATTCTGTTATGAATATTTGTTCTACTGCTATATGCAATTAATTATTTTTTAATTAAAGTGTTTGAATGAATTTACTTATAAATTTTTTTTTTCATGTCATCAAAATAACCACTTTGTCCTAAAGTTGAACTAGCTCCAAAATACATGCATATGAAACTAGTTGAAATGCATCGAATTTGAAACTGGTACAGAATACAGAGCATACTGTAAATTAATGTAACATTTTATACTGATTCCGGACTATAAAAAAGGTGATGCAGGGGGACATAATCGACACTTCCAAGTAAAACTCATCAGTTGCTTCTACTGAGACTCAAACAAGTCCTGGTTCCATATACATTAAACGCGCACCAGTTTCTTACTTACAGCTTCTCTGCAGAATTTGGCCATGAGCACTTGCACAGTCTCAAAGCAAACGTTCGTAAGATTGCAATTGAATATTTTGCCAAATTAATCCAGAAGAAGTTAAATTGTCAGGCGTAACCGACAAACTTCTGAATATAAACCTCTTTAATAGCGAAAATAAAAGCAACAAATACCAAAAATCTCTGAATAAGCCACTTTTGCAAATGTTATTGTCAACTTTCCCGATACATATCCGTTTATGTATGTAGGTGTGTGTATATATATGCATGTATGCCTGTACGTGTACATGTGTGTATACTCCATTGTATGCTGCTGCAACTAAGCAAAGTAAAAATGTTTTGTATAAATTCTATTGGCAAATCCAATGCAAATCTGTTGCCATTTAGTTTAGTGGTTTTAGTTGTTGGCTTAAATGTAAATTGTTTTTATTGGACTTTTGCTAGTTGTTCATCGTCTTTTTCGCAAAGCAAACGGAATTGCTTACATTCGCACACACACATAGTGTGTGAGTGTGTTGGTAAGTGGCACAAAACTCCCCACGGCAACTACAGAAAATGTTGCAAAGTTCGCCGTTGCCCCACACATTTCGTTAGTTGCAAGGCTGGGAGTGTACAAATGTGCGTGTATAGGTGTATTTGATTACAATTGCGTTTGAAAATGCAAAGTTTTACATTTTTCTTATGTGCTGCTGGTTTCTTTGTAGCGAATTTCATTTTATACGGATTAGTGTTAATATCTACAAATCTCTATTTGTTCCATTTGCTCTATTTGAGCAAACAATGCTGCTGGTGAAATGCGCTCCAGTGATGATAAATTTATATATTGGTGTGACTGCATAATGCCAATTGTGTCAATCAGTCGAAATATAAGGCAGACTTCCAATTTTCTCCCGATAAATTTTTTTTTTTGGTATAAAAAAATGTGTTTTAAACAATTTCTTATGTTCTGGGAGCAATCAGGTTATAACTTGGAAACAAGGAACACCGGAAAGAAGACTTAGGACCAGTGGAATTTTGACATCTATAGGACATCTGATTTATGTCATATGCATGCTTTTCGACTTTAATGACGCGATGATATATGACTGAATGAGTTGACAAGTTTTTTTTTTTGGTGGTTTTCCTTATTTACTCCTCTTGGAAGCATAGGGCACAAGATTCTTCCATCGTACACGTTTCTGTGCTATTGTTTTTGCACCGTCCTATGATATGTTGGCATCTGAGGGTTTTTTGGTCGACCGCGACCTCTGCTTTGATTTGACCAAGGATGGGTTCCTCATTCGTTAATCCCCACGGTACGTTGTTGTTGTTGTTTTTGTAGCCGCATAAACATTCCCCATACTTACATACGAGGAATGCTGCTGGAGTGGCAATCCTTGGCCGGATATAAATCCGGGTCGTTTCGGTAACGTAGAACCGACTGCCATGGAAACGCCCTTCACAGTACGTCGTTACTAGTATTTGGTCAGAATATTCTGCAGATGATGCGGAGGCATTTGTTGACGAACGATTGTCGCCTCTGTGTGATTGTGTTAGAGACCAGCCATGTTTCGCTTCCTACTAACTTCACAAATGAGCTGAATATTCGTAGTTTAGTGCGCCTGGAGATTTGCGCCTGTATCCATTCGCCCGAAAGCCAGCCTGACGCATCATCAGTTGACAAGTTATGAAGCGGTAAAGGATCTTTCAAAAGCGACGCCTAGATGCCAGTAGTGCATAACTCCTAGACAATACCTTTGCATTTATTATAACCTTGACTTTTCCCAAGTAGACAAATATACTAAGTATAGGGTAGGCCATGTAAAATTTGCTTTTTAAATTGGCTATAAAAAAAAAACTAATCAATATTTTCTCAAACTTAATTTTTTATTTTGAAGATTGAACATTTTCATCTATGAATAAAAAATAATATCGTTCAAATGACTGCCACAACTGGCTTTACAGTAGGCCATTCGATCAACCCAATTTTTAAGCACATTTTCGATTGTTTGGGCTCCAATTTCATGAATGTCAACTTCGATTTCGTGTAGCATCATTCGTCTCTGGATGGTTTGCATAGCATTTGTCCTTAACGGCTCCGCACAAAAAATAGTCCAACGGGCTTAAATCACAGCTCCGAGGCGGCCAATTGATATCGGAATTTCGGCTGATTATTCGGTTTTCAAAAACGGTAGCCAAAAGTTCGAGTGTAACTTTGGCAGTGTGACAAGTATCACCGTCCTGTTGAAACCAAATGTCGTCCATGTCATCCTCTTCAATTTTTGGAAACAACTCGTTGAGCATGTCACGGTATAATTTTACATGAAAGAACAACGCATTAAAATTATTGAAATTTATTATGAAGATGATCGATCTTTAAGAACAAAATATCGCAAAATTCGTGATTGTTTTGGTGGAAATAATAGTTCGAATGAGCCGAAAACTGAAAATTTCGTGAAAAAGTTTCAAGAAACTGGTTCTGTGGAGAATAGATAAAGGAATGCGAGACCAAAAACTGGACGTTCAGTTGAGAATATTTCTACTGTAGCGTAAAGTGTTGCTAAACAACACAACAACCTTCAACAAAGATAGTTCGACGTTCTCAATAATTAGGCATTCATGAGTTGACTATGTGGCGGATCTTAACTGTAGACGTACTCAAGGTTGGCATTTAAGTGATGCCACATTTTTCACATATAATTGTTAAGCCCCGTGTTTTTTTTAATAAAAATAGTGAAACGTGAAGGATCCTAAATTTAAACATATTTTATTTTAAACTAACATCTAGGCTCGTCTTTCGAAACAACCTTTATAACTTCGAAGCGCATCTTTATTTTGTCACACATAGTCAGGCAGCTCGTTGTGCTTTGCAGTCTCACACGTAACAACTAAACTCATTCACGAATGCACCACTGTCCTCAATACCTTAGAAGTAACGAATGCCTTCTTACCGGGCTGGGTACCAGATCATAGATGTTATGACTGCCTAACGATATTACACATAATATCGAAATTCCATGAACCTGCACCTTTCTGCGTATGAAAATGAAAGTTATTAACTACTGAGAAGACGCGGCACTGGATGACAGGAGCTTGCCTGTCCCGTCAAATTTTCTTTCCTTCTAGAGGGGGATCAAGTGGGCTCTTTGGGGGAACTCTGGATAGAGTGAACTCCCACTGGATATTATGTGGGACACTATAGGCTTCGTCATTATTTCAACATACTAGGACTTGTAGAATCAAACGCCTGTCGTTTATGCAATCTGGGCGATAAAACATCCGGGCATGTGCAGCTATTGCAAGACTCGATCGCAGACTCGCTCTTTTAGGTGGTGTGATTCTGAACTGATTGGTAATAGGGGAAAACAGCTCGCGGAAGTGCTCAGATTCCCAATGTAATACATATACGTAGGCTCTTACACCCTTTGTTGAGTATCTGGCTAAGCTCCACTCAAAATCATTGGAAAGCTATCGTCTGAACATAAATATGTTAAGTGTTTTCAAATAACCATTTCTAAGCGCGGAACTGTTATTGACACCTCTAATCACATATCCAATAGGTTAGGGAATAGGTTCGTAGCGTTTTTACCGAAGACTTTTATTTAACAAAAAACGCGACAAATTTGTTGATGCCGTTCCGCCAAAAACCGCCTGGACTGGTGTGAAAGAAATTCTTGAGCCAGTTTTAAAGGACCTCTTGGTTATCGAAGGTAACGCCTTTCGTGTGGTTTGACAGGGAGCGAAAAGATGGTAATCGGTCAGTGCAAGGTCCGGAGAAAACGACGGATACTGAAGAACCGCCCGAATCGAGCTCTTGGAGTGCTGCTTTGACGACTTGTGCAACCTGAGGTCTGGTGTGTCGTGAAGAAGTACCGTTTGGCAATGTCAATTAGGTCTTTTCGGTCGAATAGCCTCATTCACGCAGTATAGCTGGGCAATGTAGGCGGCATTCTTTCCGAGTATTTCCCAGTGCACCATACCCTCTCAGCCCCACCAAACACATATCATGATTTTCTTTAGATAAAGATCCGGCTTCACTCTCACCTTTGGCTTATGTGCTGGACCACCCACTCCTTTCATTGCTTCATATTGATGTATAAGCATCATTTTCCATCTCCCGTGACGTTACAAAAATCGCTGTTTATGACCGCGTGTTGCTCGATGACGGACGAGATGCAGAGAAGAAATTTAAAGGTGACTTTCTTTGTTTTTTTCGTTGAGCTGGTGTGGCACCCATGCTCCCAAATTTATTTGAGAATCGTTTTTTGACCGCAGTTCATTTTTTCCGCCAAATCATGACTGGTTTTTCGACGGTTTCCGTTCAAAATTGATTTGACATGTTCTTCATCGAATTCAGAATGCCTTCCGCTGGCACCTTCTCCATACACGGCGCAAATGTCCCGGGCTGCTTTGGCAGCTTTTTGACATCGATTAAAAGCAAAGAAGAGCAGGTGTCGAAAATGCTAATTTTCGCCTACTGGGTATTCCATTTCGAAGCCTCGAAACTAACAGCTCAAAAATACAAAAAACATTGTTTTGTAGAGCAGAAAGAGTTCTATCGAATGTATATTTACCGTTTGTTAAACAGCAAACAAATTAAAAAACACATATAAAAAAACATATAAAAACGCTATGAACGTATTCCCTAACCCAAAATTGTGCCCCTGTTCCGGGTAAATGAAATTAAAGACTTAGGTGTAATATTTGATTCGAAGCTTACTTTTGCTAGTCATTTAAACTTGACGCATCATAGCTCCGATTTCTCCGACTCTCATACGCTGGAGTTTTTGTATACGGCGATTGTACATTCCAAACTTGCGTACGCGTTGCGTAATTAACGCTTTCCGGATCCTATCCCTACCTACGAAGCACGATGCTTATTGATTAACTTGAAATTGTTTCAGAACTGAGGATTTATTGTATTATATATTTTTCTTTAATCTTTGATCTTTTCCGTGGTGCTGTTAACTCTCCGGTTCTTCTGGAGAAGATTTTCTTTAATGTTCTGACCAGAGCTCTTCGTTGTTCGGAGTTCTTCTATGTTAGTATCTCTTTAGGCTCGAAGTGATCCTATTAATAGAGCCTTAGTTGAGTTAAATAAAATCTCTAAATTTATTGAGAAAGATTTTTCATATACATATTATAAATAATTTAATTGTAGTTCCCTTTTTTAATGTCCATTACCCTTAAAATGTGTCAACTTAGCTTATAAGAATCTACCATTGGTTTAATAAATAAGTAAATAAATAAATATAGGCTCACGATCAAGCACAATAGACCACATTAAAGGTCGCAATACACTATAGCCCAATAAAGTAATATCTAATAGTACTGCAGATAATACCCCAATATTTGATACATCTCGAAATCAATAAACAAATTCAAGTACATACAGGAAAAAAGTGGCCGAAGATAAGTCGATATGCGTGACTTCATTAATTGAAGGTCTATGCTTGCTTTCTGGAAGGGCTGAAGGTACGCATTTTTCGTATGCTGCCCAATTTCCCAAACTATGCTGGATCTTGAACCACGACAATACCTTCTGCTCAAATATGAACGAGACTGATTTAATAAAACACAAACGGTTAATTATTGTTCAATTTTTATTTTATCTCCTTCAAAGTAATCACCATTGGAGGCGATACACATATGCCAACGTTTTTCCATTCATCATAGCATTTCTGGAAGGCCGATTTCGGTATGGATTTCAGTTCCTTCTTCGAATTCTCTTTTATGGCTTCAATTGTCTCAAAATGTTTTCCACGGAGCGGCAACTTGAGCTTGGGAAATAGGAAAAAGTCACATGGAGCCATATCAGGCGAATACGGTGCTTGCGGAACGATATTAACATTATTTTTGTTCAAATAATCGCGAACAAGACGTGATGTGTGAGCTGGTGCATTATCGTGATGCAAGAACCATGACTTGTTGTCCCACAATTCCTTCCTTTTAAGACGAATGTTCTCGCGCAAACGCTTTAAAACGTCTAAATAATATTCAGCGTTAACCGATCGGCCTTGCGGAAGGAACTCCGAGTACACCACACCTTCGTAATCGAAAAAAAACAGTCAGCATAACCTTAATTTGTGAGCGACTTTGGCGTGGTTTTTTGGGTTTCGGCTCCTCCGGGGTGCGCCATTCCGATGATTGTTGGGCTGTTTCGACGTCATACTCATAAACCCAAGTCTCGTCACCAGTTATGATGTGCCGGATGTCCGTATCAGTCATGGCGAGCATTTCCTTAGCGACAGTTTTGCGTTGTTCTTTTTGAAGAAAATTCAACAATTTTGGAACAAGACGCGCGGACACTCGTCTCATGCCCAAGACAACATGAATAATAGTATGAACGGATCCATTTGATATGCTCAGCTCACTAGCTATCTCTCTTTCGGTCACACGGCGATTTTCAAGCACAATTATATAATAACAAAATTTCAAACAAATTCTTTGTTCAACTTGAATTTCCATCGTTAAATTCGAAAAACACACTCGAGCTTGACTTGTTTACAGTAGCACAGAAAACAAACTATGTGACATATCACGCTGAAATTTGCCATGTAAGCTTATAACAGTCCTACCAAAACACAAAAAATTTATTTTTGCCATATGTCATCCGCGGACTGTTTTATTGATAAAGTCTCGTTCATATTGAGCAGAAGGTACATCCAACCAGTCGTAATTCATTACTTTGGGATTTTTAGGAAACAGAAAACATTTCAATGTTGAGGCATCCAGACATGAACTCCAGTATCCGCTATCTTGGAAGTTTTTCTTATTTCTTAAGATGTAAGCGCAGCTCAAACAAACTTATCATGACGGCCTACAGGAGGTCAAGGCAGCTGTAAGCACCACGTCCGTAAGATTACCTAGGGTCCTTGACATCAAGAGAAAAGAATTTAAAGTTTTTTTTTAGAGTTAGAGGGAGACCGTTTTGAAGATTGATAATACAATTTTGCTCGTAATTTAATTTGCTTGTGTTTTACTGAAAAATTCCCGACACTTAGTAGCCGCACTTCGTATATGTGAGTGAGTAAGAAAGCGAGAGAGGAACATCCTACACTCTACTGAACGGCAATAAAATTTTCTTAATTAGACATTTGCCAAGCTCAGCTAGTTAAATATTTCCACACCTGTTTTATATTCATGTTAAGGACACAAATGAAAGGAACTGACAAACGCAATGCAAATTTGCAAACTTTGCGATACTTGCCAGTTTACGTGAGTGCACTGAGAACCGTTGTAGCTTTTGCAAATGCAAATGTAGGTATTTATAGTGTATAGATATTGTTCTTGTTATTGTTTTTATTTTATTTTTTTGTTTTTTTGCTTTGTTTTTTCTTGGCATCCGATTTGGTGTTGAATTTTTCTTATTCATTTCCCTGCTTCTCATTTTGTAATTCTTAAAAGTTTCGCATTCATTACGAACTGCCAACTTGAAATGCGCAAGAAATGGTTGCGAAAACAAGAACTTGAAAAAAAGCAACAAACGCATAAGTGGGTAGAAAACAAGAGAAGGAAAGGAAAATTAGTTAGCACAAACGTACGAGTAATAGCAATAGGAGTAGTAAATAAAAAATACAAAACAGACAACATTTCAAGTTTCCACCAACGCCACTACCAACACCAGCACACAGCGCAAACTAACAGCAACTCAACAGCTAAGCACAATTAAAAGAATTAAAATGTAAATTAAATTAGAAATTTTGTGTGCGTCCGTCAAGTGAAGAAGATTTATTCATTTGTGTGTTCGACTTTAAGACGTGAAGCAATGCGTATTGCCACTTTAAAGGAACGTAGAAAGAAAGTAGTTGAATGTTTATTGTGCAGGCAGTAATAAAATTGTGATCTATGTTGCAATACCTGTTTTAAACAAAAGTAGAATACTTAATCTATGCACAGAACTGAAGGATGCGTGCACTCTTTTGAGAAAAGTTTTGGTTTTTCTCTGCAATTGGCAAAACTGTGCTGCTGAAAGACATCGAATATTCTTGGAAGCTTGCGGTGACAATTTATTTATTTACTTCAGTCTCTGAAACAGAATTTCTTACGGACTGTGATTAAATATAGATCAATTAAATATATTTTGAACAAGCTTAATTTAAAACAATAAAGGCTGCCTTTAAATTAATTAGGGCCAATAACTCTTGCTTTCGTTTCACTGTGCGAGTATAGCGAACCTTGAGCGAGTAATTTGGGATTCCTAATTTTAATTCGGAAAATTTAAATATCTTTGGGCAGACAATAGAGAGAATATTGGAGGAAATATTGTTTGCGACATATCAGCGACAAATACCACTTTCCTTCAGTTAAAGATTTGAGGTCAAGAAGTTGGCGTATGCGTTGGCATATATCGACCGTTGAACAATTTGTTCATAGAAAATCTGTTGAATTTTCTTTAATTTGTATATACCAAGTTAAAGTGCTTTGCATAATACGAGTCCCAAAATGTGGCCCCATATTTTACAATACTCCGTTCAATGCAAAAATAAGTGTTTTAGTTTTCATACAATTTTTAATATTCCTTATTATGAATCCCACCATCGAACAGGTTTTAGATGAGACAAAATTACGCAAGCTTATTGTTAAAAGTAATTCTGAAGTCCTTCATTTCGTATTTTATGACTTGACACTTCAAAAATTATCTACTTGTATATAAGTTCTGGTGGGAGCAAATAATGAAAGAATTCTATCAGACTTTGAAGATCCAATGCATCAGAACTTAATGATTCGTTGCCAGTAAACGCTATTCCCAAGGACTTTTTAATCATCTCTCCAAATCCGCATCAAAATCGGGATCAGCCAAATTATCACCATTAAAATGAACTTGCCCAATCATTCTGGCGTGCACAGATAATCAGTGGTAGATTTAAAAAAAAAACAAAAACAAGAAATATCTTTTACAACAAGCCGACCATTTTTAATGTCACCATGAAATCATAGCACTTGAAAAAAATAACGGTGTCTAGTTTACTATATTTTTAAAGGGTGCCGGTGGCTGAATTAGAAATACAAGGCTCAATTAAAAAAATATTTACTAACGGTAACAGTTTATTTCAATAACCATTAAAAAGAAGTCAAATGGAATTTTATTTTGGCTTTAATTATTTATGCGAAATGTTGACCATCCATCCATCTGAAATGTAATCCATCCAATATACTCTTCATGTCACCTGGACTCCGTACTACGTGCCACTATGTGGAGAAGTGTTGTTAGAATGTCATTAACCTCATGAAAGAAATATGCTTTTAGTGCCAAGATGGTCGCTGGCTTTGTTTCATAGCCTTCGCTTTTGAAGTATTTCAACAGAAAAAACTCTTTAGTGGTAAGATCGGGCGCCTACAATGGCTTATAAGCTTGTGACCTCTTTGGCCGTGTGTGGCGGTCGTCACCTTGCTGAAACCATATGCGTGTACTGAAGAAGGGATGTTCTCTCATTATTGTGAGATACAAACTGTTTTAGAGGTCCCGGTGGTCTAGAGCTTAAAAATTTGGGGTATTTTTAAGGAATTTTAAATATGAAATTTAAAAAATATTAAAAAGGATATTTAAATTTTTTAGGCTTTTTATTTAACTTCTTTTACATCAAAAATGATTTTTTTTTTTAATTTTAATAATTTTAAAAATGGCCTTGAAGTTGACCTTCTCGAAAAATTGGTCCTGGATGGTGTTGTCTATTTTGGCTTTTCTATTTATTTGAAACACAAAAACTAAAAAAATTATTAATCAGTAGCTATGCCCCGCTACTAAAATAAAAAAAAAATTGACAAAATGGTGCGATTTTGAATTCGACACTCAAAAATTCGTTTTTTTTCCGCTTTTTAATCAAAAATATACGAAATAATTGAAATATTAATATGAGTAAGGGCAGATAGCCATTGATGTTGTGAACAACATATTAAAATTTCAGACGACTCGGTTGAATAGTGTCTTTTTTTTTTTTGGCAATACCAGGCCGAAAAAACTCGTTTCGAGATAATTGATTTTAAAGTTTGAGGTACAGGAGCACGCGGACTGCTCTCTACCTAGTTAGTGGGCTGTAGAAGCTATAATATTGGGAGATTTCTGTATGAAAATTTCACAATATATTCTTAAGGAACTATAATTTTGATATATCGAAAAAACAACAAATCGATTTTTTTGAAATTTCTAGACCTTCTGATCCCCTTAAGCATTTAAAAAAGATATGCCCCAATTATTCCACTGCTTGACAATGCACATCAAACCGTTGCTTTGGAACTATGAAGTAGTTCTTGGTGTGTTCATAGGGAGTGAGCGATAACGGCAAACGATAGCTTTGCTTATTTACACTTTCATTTAAATGAAAATGGGCTTCATCGTTTCAAAAGATAGTGTTTACCATTCAAAATAGCTCCAACAATGTCTCGCAGAAATGTTTACACAAATAGATCCTTCTGACGAGTTAAATATTTTCATTTGTTCTAGATGTCCGGCTGGACCCCGCCCGTGGGCTGTTTACCACCGAACGAACCTAGTAAAGAAGTTAACACGGGCCACTCCCCACTCCATACGTTCAGCGGTTATGCCACCGGACTCCCTTTACTTGATTGAAATACGACGTTTAGACGACATTCTGCAATGCTTGATTAAAAAAAATAACAAAAATTTCCAAGAGAATTTAGTAGGTACAACGTAAAAGTCGGTGTAAAAGTCGAGGACAAGAAGTAAATCCTGAAAAAACGGATCTGATACTTTTCAGTAGGAAACACAAAACACCTGCTCTTCAACAAATATTCCTAGGAGGGAAACCGCTTAGAGTAATAGAAAGGGCAAAATATCTAGGACTTATACTAGATAGGAAGCTAAATTGGGGGCTCACAGTCGCAGACAGAGCACGTAAAGCTATGACCGCAATGTACTCCTGCGAAAGGCTTATTGGGAAGAAATAGGGATTGGAACCCAGAATGGTATATTGGCTCTACACAACAGTGGTTATTCCAATTCTCTACTATGGTATTGTAAGAGTGTGAACTTCAAGAAACTTGACAAGGTGCAAAGACTGGCATCTGTTTTGATAACCGGCGCCATGTCAACCACACCATCGAAAGCATTATATGCGACATTAAACCTCCTTCCGGTAGATCTGAAGACTGAACACTCTAAACAAGTGGTCAAACACGGATTATGGTCACGGTAAAATCCTGGCTGGCACTTTGGGGCACTGGTGGACTATGCACTCCCGCCTATACTTGACATTACATCGTTTACGACCCTCCTACCCTCAAGGGAAGAGTGGGAACGGGACGATGTGAGATAGGGCGAGTCCGAGGGAAGGGTGGGCGGAGGTGTATATTCCGAACATCTGGGGATCTCCTTCAGTTTTCGGCTCCCCAACTACTGTAGTGTCTTTCAGGCTGAACTGATGGCAATAATAAAATCCGCGACACTGATACAGTGTGATGCGATATCCGGATATGATATCTACATTTTCACTGATAGCCAAGCGGCGATAAAATCCCTCACAAAACAGTCGACAACCTCCACGGTAGCCATGAAATGCCGCACATCTCTTAACGAGATGGCTGAGTCATTTCACCTAAATGTTACCTTTCCTGGCCATCGGGATATTAACTGTAGAGCCGATGAACTAGCGAGACTCGGCACTAAATTGTCTGATGAGCACATAGATAATGACATAGGGCTACCCTTACAAACATGTAAACTACTCATCCTTGAAGAAATTGTAAAGAAAGCAAACTAAAGATGGCGTAATGAAGCCACCTGCAAAATCGCCCGTCAAATGTGGAGGACTCTAAATGCTAAACGCACAGAATGTCTGCTAAGCCAAAATAAACACAGTCTTAGCACATTGATTTCAGACATAACGGGGCACCGCCTAATTGGTAGACACGCCCAAAGGATGGGTGTGCAAGCACATAACTTCTGTAGAAATTGTCTAGATGAAGACGAGGAAGAGACAATATGGCACCTACTGTGCCACTGCCCTGCTCTATCCAGACGCAGGTTTACTATTCTGGGAAGACAATTCTTTAATAAGTTAGAAGACCTCAGATCTACAGAAATCAGAGATATTTTAAAATTTTTGAAAAGCACACACTGTTTTTAGGAGAGATGGGGACAAGCTCCCCACGCGGCATCTCAATGGGCTATGAGCCTGAGTGTGCCCCAAAGGGCAACTGCTTCAACCTAACCTAACCTAGTACAGCGAGATAAATCAACTCCAAATTTCTCTGTTAGTATTAGCCGCATAACCATTTCAGCTTTGTAACTTGCACCTGATTCGCTTCTCGGTGCACAAAGGCCAATGTCAGTACTGGTCAAGCCTTACATCTTTCAGCGAGACGTATTACCATTTTAATGCTCAAATAACCGAAATTTTGAAATATCTCTAAATCAATTTTAATTTCATAATATGCGACCATATTTGGATTCAGCGGTAAATTTAATAAGAAATTTATGTATAAAATGTCGAGATTATTTTATCCAGGTTTCTTACTAAATATTATATTCCTCAGCATTAAATTTTTATTACAGCCGAAAGCATCCGATACCAGCGTTGTGTTATATTACAAGTTTAAATAATAACTAAATTGTTGGGTAAATATCTATAAAATTTTAAATTTTCGCCCTCAACCTTAGTGGCCTTTAACCTTTGCGCTAAACTCTACATACCTCTAGAATAGTTCAACTTTCAATAACAGCAACATACCACATATGAAAACAATTGAATATGATTTAATAGCTGAAAAGCTCTTCAATTCAAAATAGTTTGGCCAGTTAAAACCATGAGTAGAAAAAACATTTTTAAGAGAAAGTTTATGGCACTCAATGCGGCTTACTTTTGAAATGAAAATCGATTTTCAGTTTACTACTACCACAGATAAAAGTAAACGATTAAAAAACTTCATAATGGTTGCATATAAATTTCGGTGGACTTAAAGCGCAGCAACATGAATAAAGGCTGCACAAAGCATGAGCTGGGTTAGTTAATAGTAGAGGTTGCAAATAATGGCATACCATAGCATTGCCATTGTGTGCGTATGCTTGTGCTAGTGAGGCTTCAGATTTAGCGCTTTCACAGCAAAAGCAAAGCGAGAAGACAAAGGTTTCAGCGTAAATTCAAATTTAACGCCAAAGCGACAATTACTTTGTGCAAGCGCCGAATCGAGTACGCCCGCATACGTTTTGTGGTTATTTTTACAATACTCCTGCACGCAGTAACACTGCAGAAGTACTTGGCACTAAATGCGCATGTGTATGCAGGTATGTGACTGTATTTGTGTAGCAAATTTCCGGCATCGCAATGCATTGCAAACAACAAAAGATCGCTAATGTGCACAAAGTGCAAAATCCGGTAACACTTGCGTGTTGTAATAGGTGTTTTTTTAGAATTATAAAAATTTCAATAGATGTGTCTGTGAAATCGGCAAAGCGATTCTTTGTGAAGTCGTCCAAGTATTTTTGGTATTGGCGTCAATTCTGCCAAAAAATGGTTTTTTTGTTCGCTGAACATATTAATTGACAAAATTTTGATAAAAGTTTATAACCATGAGCTTTATTCAATGTTGAAAAATTAGGCATACACTTTTTTAAGTGATTTTTTTATGTTGTCATAATTTTTTTTGATTTCTAAGGGTAAAATAAATACAATATAATAAATTAAATATATTTCTATTAAAAAATAAAAAAAATAAATAAATAAATTTTTGTAGATTTTTTTATAATTTAAAAAAATATCCCTTTCATATTATTTTCTTGTTTCTTTATTCATGGTTAATACTATATCCAGTAATCCCTGAAAGTTTCATAGTGGGATTTCAATAACTTTTCAAGTTACGAGTACTACTGTGGGCAAAAAGTAAGGAGAATTTGGTTGTAAAATGAAAAATCTTTATTTATTCTTGTAAATCGATTTCATACCCTTCAAAATAATCCTCTCTCGATGAAATACACTTATGCCAACGATTTTCCAAGAAATTGAGAGTTTTCGGTACCAAACGAGATTTGACTTTTCGTAGGCCCAAATGGTCTTTCAAAATGGTTTTCACAGATCCTTCTGATATTCCGATCATATGAGTAAGGTATTTAACAGTCAACCGACGATTTTTGAGCACTAACTCCTTCACTTTATTGACGTGTTGGTCATCTGTTGACGTCGATGGTCGTCCGGAGCGCTCCAAGTGATCAACACGTTCTCGACCCTCTTTGAAGTCTTTGTGCCACTTATAAACATTTTTCTGCGACATGGTCGAATCACCAAATGCCTTCTGCAACATGCTAAATGTTTCCCCAGACGAAATTTCATTCCGCAAACAAAATTTGATGGCACTTCTCTGCTCAATCAAATCAGACATTGTAAAAATCGAAAAATGCACTCTTGGTCGTTTGGTAAACACAAGCGTAAATATATTACTGATAATGACATTCACATGAAAGTTGGCCCAGATGTTATTAACAGTGCTGCGAACTCTTGAAAAAAATAACTAGAGCGAAATGTTAATCCCGCGAAGTTTGACAAATAAATTCCCCTTACTTTTTGCCCACAGCGAGATACTTTATGCACAGCGAGATATTTTAAAGGGGTCTAGAAATTTAAAAAAATCGATTTATTGTTTTTTTCAATATTTCGAAAGTATAGTACCTTAAGAATATAATATGAATTTTTCATGCGGAAGTTTCCAATATTACAGCTTCTACAGCCCATTAACTGACAATTTAAACTCATTTATCTCGAAACGACTTTTTTCGGCCTGGTGTTGTAAAAACAAAAAAAAAAACTATTCAACCGAAACGTCTGAAATTTTAATATGTCACAATATCACGGGCTATCGCCGGCTAGAATCATATTATTGTTTCAATTATTTCAATTTCAGGAATTGCAAAAGCATTTACACAAAAAGCCTCCAAAAGGTAAGTATCGTTTTAATTTTTCTATTGTAAAAAAAAAAATTCCTGAAAATACTCTAAAATTTCGAGCTCCCCGGTTAAATAAAAATAGATTTGGTACCAGGTATATACCTATGAAATGAGACGCTCAGCTATTAGTCCATAGATGTCGTTAGGAGTATTTTTAAACCTTCCCAAATGTCTTGTTTTTCTCGTCTGTCATCAGTCAACAATTCAAATTTCAGTTCATTGTTTGTTACGTTTCATAAAACAATGCATTTTCGTCGCTCTTAAAAATGTCAAATTTCGTGCCTTCAAACTACGATTTGCGGATATCGTTGATTTTCTGTTATCAATTGAAGAAAAACGCTTCTCAAGCTCACCAAATGCTTATAGAGGCTTATGGTGGACATGCTCCTAGTAGAGCACAGTGCTTCAGGTGGTTTGAAAAATTCGAAAGTGGTGATTTTAGCGTGGAGAACGCGGACCGTGGCCGGCCACCGATAAAGTGTGAGGACGCCGAATTGCAAGCATTGTTGGATGAAGATGATGGCCAAATGCAAGAAATGATGGCAGAGTAGCTGGGAGTGACCCAAAAAACCATTGCTAAACGATCAAAAGACATGGGCACGATTTTAAAGGTCGGAAGATGGGTGCCGCATGAACTAACAATGTGACAATACACCGCCACATCGAACAAGAGCGACCCGGGAATTGGTGGAGACGTACGATTGGATACCGCTAGTACATGCGGCTTACTCACCAGGCTTGGCGCCTTCCGATTATCATTTGTTTGCATCGATGGGCCACGCACTTTCCGAGCAGCGCTTCAATTCTCATGAAGAAGCCAAAAAATGACTCGAAGATCGATTTGCGGCCAAAGACGGTAAATTTTTTTAGCGCGGCATCCACAAATTGCCAGAGAGATGGAAAAAAAGTGGCGCTAGCGATGGCTATTATTTTAAAGATTAAATTTGTAACCATTTTTTGTTAATAAACGTTTGAAAGATAATACGGGAAAATCCAATCAACCCTTCTAAAACTCCAAGGCATATTCTTAATCATTCAGGCCTTCATACAAATCATCTTTCTGTTAATTGAAGCGGATTCTTCCAATTGAGTGCCATTCTCACAAGCAGTGCCGGTGTTAGCTCAATCTTTAAACTGTTGCGACAATTTAAAGTCTCACAGTAGTTGTTCATTATAAATTTTAAGTGAGAGTTAATGCGAGCTTTTCCACCGCCACCTGTAACGAAATTAGACTTACAGTGGCTGACAGAAGTCGTTGGAGAGCCTTTGCTGCCGCCCTATGCTCCGACTATGAACGATAATATGTGCAAATACGTTTTTTTATAGTTCATAGTTCTTATTAGTTCTTCTTAAAAATGTCATCTAAAAGTGTATATTATCAAGGAATAAAAAAAATGGTCTCGTAGGGAGAACTGATTGTATCCTTCTTCTTCCTCATCTGTAAAGCTCCTCTTTCTCATCTGTAAAGACCCTGTATCAGGCAACTATAGGTCGAATTATATACTCGAGAAAAACTGCATAATTGGTTTTGAGCGACTCAGCAAGTTTTGTATTCTTCATTTATAATTACCATTGTAATTGGAGTGAAAGTAAACCTCACAAAAATCTATTATATTCCAGCCAGTATCTCGATCAGGTCTAATTTGAATGCCGATGTCATCATTGTTTCCCACTTTTTAAGGCGAAAAATTCAGCCCATGCCTCCGTTAATGGGATATAAGTCATTTAGTGGTAAGTGGCTCTAGTAAGTCGGTACTACCTACATAGCTACATGCCACAAAGAAGGCTTAGTTAGCACTTTATTGTGGAAAGATCAAACAATTTCTAGAAATAGGCTTGGCAATCAATCATTAAACGTTTCTTGATGTAATTTACGCTTAGGGTCATGACTGACCTAGCCCAAGCAAAAAAAACTTGCTTCAAAATGTTTTAAATTGAAAAAAGTTAGTTTTTAGGCCACCCCAAGTATGATAAATTAATTTTTTGTTTACAAATTTTCACTAAGAAAATAAAAAAATTTTTGATCACCCTAAAAATTGTCGAATGACTTTTTTGCCATAACTTTGGCTTTTGATCCCTGACTTTTGTTAATTGAATATTATTGTTAAAGCTCAAATATAACTTTAGAAATTTTCCATTTCGGATTCGAGACCCATTAAATGACAAAAAATGTTTTCCTCTAATCATCGTCTCTCTCGGTAGGCAATAGCAAGTCCTTCGGGAGTTTTTCTGCCATCAAAAAGCTCCTAATAAAAACCCACTGCTATTCGAAGGAGACACAACGCTATAGGACTTTCTATTTATCAAGGAGCATCAAGATGTGTACAACAAATCGGAGGAGGAGTTCGATTATACACCCAACAAAGGATGTACGCGCCAATTACGTATTTCTATACTTATGCATACAAATTTTTTTTAGTTCAATTATTTTTCCATAGAAAATATATACAATACCAAATATTATATGAATTCGAGTTTCAAACTTGGTACTCAATTCGAAAAATTTTTAGGAAAATTTCAAACTTAAAAAAAATATAAACAAACTCCTACTTTAAATTTGCGCTTTATTATACTAAAATTAGATACCCTATAAAACAATACAACTTCCTAAATTTATCTGAAAATTCTTATTAAAAGATGTGAGGCGGCTGTACAGCTAATACGAGGCGATATATTTAATGGGCTAACGAGTTCAAAATGGTTTTGTATGGCGACACGGGTTCCCGACAATACCTATATTAGACAACCACCTAATACCGAAAATTAGTCACAATACACTCGAAAAACCATTTTGTATGGGAGCTCAAAAACAATAGTATGGGGATTTTTCCCCTACACAAAACTGATGGCATAATGGACACCAACATTTATGTTATGTTGCTATATTGCAGAGGGAAAATGCGGATAAAATGGATCTACTGGCAGTATAATGCTCCTAAATTCACAATTCGTAAGGCTAAGCATTGGTTTCGTGCAAATAAAATTGAGGTAATGGAATGGTCAGCTCAGTCCGCTACCCTCAATCCTATAGAAAATCTGTGAGGGCACTTAAAAAGTGCTGAACACAACTCCGAATTGTGTAACAATCATAAACTTTAGGAAATTGTTAAAAATGAATGGCTAAAGATTCCGAAGTGGCGATATGAGTAATTGGTGGACTCGATGCCACGCCGTTGTGCTTCCGTAATAAAAAATTTGGGAAATTCAACTAAATATTAGTTACAACTCTGTATTTGCAAACTTAGGCAGTTTCTCTTAACTTGCGTTACTTATATGTAATTGGCGCTTACATCCCTTTTGGGTGTTTGACCGAGCTCCTCCTCCTATTTGTGGCGTGAGTCTTGATGTTGTTCCACGAATGGAAGCACCTACAATTTCAAGCCGACTCCGAATGGCAGTTATTTTTTTATGAGGAGCTGAGGAGCTTCATGGCAGAATTACACTCAGAGGTTTGCCATTGCCTGCCGAGGGTCAGCCGCTATTAGAAAAATGTTTTTCTTAATTTTGATCTTTCACCGAGATTCGAACCGACGTTCTCTCTCTGAATTCCGAATGGTAGTCGCGCACCAACCCATTCGGCTACGGCGAAGTTCTTTTATTCCTAGAAGGAACTAGTTTTTTCAAAATTGTGAGAGTTCTTAAATAATCACTAAATTTTTGCACAGCTTATGTTGAACTAAGTTTTCGAAACAGAAAAGTTTTACGGTTTAGCTACTTAACTTTTTGCTGTAATTCTAATTTTAAGTACTCAAATAATTTATTTAGTTTTTTTTTATAGGTAAAAAGGTAAAATTAAATTAAGAGACAGGTAGTCAAAGAAAGTTTATCAAATATTTAAGTTATAGTAAAAAATGCTTTTTCGACGATTACTAGGGTGGTCTAAAAAAAATTTTGTATCCCTTTGGGGACGCGTGTCAGCATTTAGCCGTCCAAATTAGTTCCTTGCTTTAAGGTTTACGACGTTTGTCGTTTTGAGCGATAAGATACGCATAGGAATAATAAAAGAGTCACGTTTTCATTCAAAGACATCAGGGGCTTTAGCGATGAAGTCTTATCTTCCTTATGGAAGAACGAATTTCAGTTCTTTGATTCAGTCTCTCCGGGTCACTGGCAGAGGAACGGCGATCTAGAGATGATACGTTAGATAGTGATAGTTCTGACGAATAGTATTTTGAATCTAATATGGTGGAATATGACGGCATTACTTCATCAAAATGCCGGAGTAAAAAAAGGAACATTAATACATACAACCAAATTTATTTTTGTTGTTTTTTTTTTCAATTTGTTTGTTTATAATTATTTTTTGATTTTATGAATATTTTTCTTTTGTTATATCAAATATCAAGCCTAAATTTTTATAACGTTCAATGTATTTCGTTCGCCCGACGAGCGGCTCCATCCTCAAAGGGTTAAGCTCTAAAATAATTTACAATTTTTTGTTGCAGCTCAAAATGCAAATCACTATTGAGAGAGGGTCAACGAAATTTCAAAGCCATATCGAGCAATCCCTTATTAAATATATTTTGAATAGTACTAGGTGGACCAGAAAAATTCGTTAAGCTCTTAAATAATTTTGTTTTTCTTTGCTGTACAAATTGAAAAGGAATATATTCAATAGTGTTACAAAGTTACAACAAAAGGTTGTGTTTTGCCGGTTATTAGGGTGGTCCATGTGTTTTTTTTTTTTGTGTTTTTTTTTTTTTAAATACTCTCAACCTAATAGAGATTGGATTTTTCGTACCTTTTCAAATCAGTAGCCAATGCTGGTTGAAGTGGGCCATACTTGAAACACAATTTCTCAATTCTACTTAAATATTTAATCCTAAATTTTTCTTTAAACTTCTTTCTTCAAATTTTAATCCCAATTTTTTTTCATCTCACTCTCTTTTGTTATTTTAATTGTAAAAGAAATGTTTGCCTATTAACGAAACACCCATTATTTAATGAAAGCACATGTAGCAATGCGGGCTCGAAAGGTGTCATGGCTTGAAAAGCATTGTTGCGAATGTAGAAACCTAACGCACCACTAACCAACTAGTTTTGCGCCATGCAGTGCGCGTAGAAAATAGAAAATTTAAACTTAATTACTAATCACACCGCAATGACAAATGAAATAGCGGCACAAGAACAATCCAGCGCAGTAGCGCGCAGCCCATAGATTTGGCGCTTGGTATTCGTATTCAAATTTACGTATACAACGCCATTTGAGCTGCACATTCGCAGAATATTTCAAATGTTGGCGTGCGAGTCTGGCCGCTAACTGATGGAATGCTTTTCGCACTGCCTATAAACACAATACTTACATAGTCAATGAAACATATTAGCGCCTGCCTTTCATCTCCTTTGTCATGCCTCACGTCTTCCAACCAACTATGCAGCGCACACAATGCATACTGGTCCACCAAATCCATTCGCATCAATCTCGACATATTCGCTCGTTCGCACATTCGCTCATCAAAAGGCCAGCAGAGTCCGAACTGAGGATGATGCCCTGTCCGGCATAGCCAGGCATACTCATTATGTCATTAGCATTTCCGCTGGGATTTTCACCAATGTGCAGCTCATTGTTTGCCAGCCGTTGCATTTGCATTCATAGCTGTTGTTGTCTGCTTTCAGGCGTTTCAACATCTGTTTGCATTCATCTCCATTGCTGGCGTTCGTTCTGGCTCGAAATGCGTGTGGGGCGCAAATGTCATTATCATCTGTTTACATTGCATTATTGACACTGCAGATACCTACTGCACTGCCACTGCCACTGTGCGCACACTAACACATACTCGCAGTTATTGAGCGCACTTGCGTGCACAAATGTTTTGCAAATGCATGCAGAGGATCTTTGACAGAGTGACAGCTCCTTTTTAGTGCGCGCCTGTTCAACAAGCAAGTACACATGTCCACAAACGGGCGGTAGATGATAAACACAAATGCACTGCCATTTTTGTACAAAACACAGGCATGCATATAAAACAATGCAAGCATATGTACATACATACATACGCACACACATACAGGCATATTAATGTGTGCATATGTCCTATACACACAAACATACATACATACATGTGTAGATGTATATGCGAGTTGCTGTGTTTTGTGGTCACTACGCTGCCGCAGAAAACAGCGAAAATTGCTGTGTGGCTATTGTTGTTGTTGTGCATATCTATGTCCTGAAAGTTGAGTGGTCACTTTGCATAATGCACTGCTATGGTTTAAATTAAAGAAATTACTGGTTCATAAATTAGTTTAGTTGACAATGCATTGGCATCATTTCATTATACTCTCGGGAGCAAAGTAAGTGCTTTCGTTTGACTATCGATTCAAGGCCAATTCAATTTAAAATCGTTTAAAAGTAACTAATGCAGGCGCACATTAAAGGGGGTGCTTCGTTGATGACTGAGGGGCACTTAGATATGGGAAAACTATTTGTACAGTGGCATGACTGTACCTAACTTCCACATTCACTTTAATGTAGCCTGGTAGTTAACAACGAAAAAACAGCTAACACGAATTGTTGTTGTTTTTTTTTAATTGAAGTAAATTCTCTTGAGACACAGTATACGTATAATTTAGGGAGCTTGCCTAGTAATCAGAAAAAGTTACGGCGGAAAAAGCATAGCAATTTAACAATTTGAACTAAACTAAAATATCAACATGAAGTGAATTGAAAAGGTGTAGGACTATAAATTACCAGGGTCATTCGAAAAGTGCAAAAATAAAACCTACTTAAGGGGTTATATACCTTGTGAGCCCGAAAAAATGGACGATTGTCATAATTTTTTCTTAAATATGTTTTAGTACTTTTATTCAAATGAGGCAATGGTAAATTTCGAAGAATACATTTTGGTATTTTTATTTAAAAAAATGTTATTATTTATTGTTGATATCTCCCCTCTCCCGAAACGCCGTTTTTTAGAAGAGCCTTGCAGTAATCACGGTAGCCCAAGGGCAGCTCAACTGAAATCAAAAAAATTAAATGATTATTGTAGAAAAATGTTTTTTAGTGAATCTAAACGGTTTATTTACTCCAAAAAAATAGTTCTCGATATGGAAACCACTTTGCACAAAAAAAAAACGGTTTTTGAGGGGTTGAAAAATTAAAAAAAAAAAATTATACCAGCGAACTATGCAAATATTTATAAATTCGTTTATATATTAATATTCGTTTCAGTAATCACCTCTTTCCTGCCAGTCATTTCTTCAAATTGTTGAACAAATAGTGATCTGAAGGATCCGACGAAGTTAATACTGGAGAATAGGGGAGATGTGAATCGTGAGATGGAATCCGATTTCCATTAATTTTAATACCCCAACTGCTGATGAGTGAACTGGTGATGGAAAAGGGCTTTTTTGAAAATCAC
Organism: Anastrepha ludens; assembly: GCF_028408465.1. Taxonomy (NCBI): domain Eukaryota; kingdom Metazoa; phylum Arthropoda; class Insecta; order Diptera; family Tephritidae; genus Anastrepha; species Anastrepha ludens. The sequence goes on along the minus strand of NC_071501.1, from coordinate 78,174,919 downwards.
TCGACTTCCCACATTCAAACGAATACCAAGCGTAAAAATATTCGTTTGGGGAAAAAGAAATCCATTTTTTTCTCGGTACATCGCTGCAGTGATTCATATCTCGTAATGTATCGATCAAATAATTTAAAGTTTGGGCTCGTTGTCAAAGTGAGATTTCACACTAAAAAAATTCTTTTGCTGTTTTTTGTTTGTTCCCATCAGTTGGGAGTTACAGGGTATTACCAATGGAAGCCAACAAAAAAAAAGGTGCATTTTACAGTTTTTCTTTAATTAAGGCGAAAATACAAGCCAAGCCGCTGCCGAAACTCGAATAGCTAATAGCTAATTAAGATTTTGGTTTCATCGATTCCGTTCGGGCATTTCTGATGTTAAGGAAAATGTTGATACAATCACAAAAAAAAAACTGAAGTTGCCCGGCATGTTAATAGTTGGAGCATCGTCCAGGAGCCAAATATCGAACATAAAACAGTTTTTAACCGTTTACGCAAAAAATGAAAAAATAAATAAAAATAAACAAAAAATAATGGATTTATTTTTCCCCAAACTAATATACGAATCTGTCTAAAACTAGACGTGTGTTCTTTCATAAGATTCTACTAACTGAAGACAACCTGAATAATAGCCAGTAGTGTGATATTTCTGCCTTTTCACGGACTTTGCAAACGATCCTCGTAAAACCACACCAGATTTGCTGTGAAATGAATTTTTTTTTACAAAGTGAATAAATCATTTTATGGCCACAAGGAATAACAGTCCCGTTAGGGTAAAGCTAAGTTACTGCTACCATTCTGGTTTATTTGCAGTAAATTTAGAAATCAAAGGATAATCAGGACTGGATTTTTGTTTCCACACTGCACCATATTTATTGCCGAAACACTTACCATAAAAATTCGAGCTAAATTAAGTCAATTTCCGATAGTCAAGGTGCTATCAAAGCTCTGATGACGCCATGGTGCAGATCCAAACTCATCAACTCGTGTAAGAAAGAGATCAAATTTCAAATATGTTGCTCTCTGGTCAAAATAATGAGACACGTATTTTTTTGTTCGCTCGAAAAATTTTTTTTTCAAGATTTATCGGCAATTTTGTTCTTCGGCTCAAAATCGATTCTTTTTTTATTATAAAGCGTTTTTCAGTAGAGCGCTTCAACTTTTTTTTTTAATAAAACACATACTGTAGACCAATGACTTCACATAACCCCAAAGAAAATAGTCTAGAGGCGTCAAATCACACGAGCGCGGCGGCCATTCGACCGGTCCATTTCTGGAAATAATGCGCTCATCGAACTTACTCTTCAACAAATCAATTGTAGCGTATGCTGTGTGGCTTGTGGCCCCGTCCTGTTGAAACTACATGTCGTCTAAGTCCATACCATTCAATTGCGGCCAAAAATAATCGTTTATCATGTCGCGGTATCGATTTCCATTCACAGTAACGTGGCGATCGTTCTCGTCAACGAAAAAATATGGGCCAATTACGCCGCCGGCATGTAAACCGCACCAAACAGTGATTTTTTCGGGATGCAACGGTGCCTCATGAATCACGTGTGGATTGCTTTCTGCCCAGTAATGCATATTTTGCTTGTTGACAAAGCCATTGAGCCAAAAGTGAATGGACCGTAAAATGACCGTAATGCTCTTAAAGTAGCAGCAACAGAACGATTATTTTCATAAAAAATTTGCTCGATTTGCAATCGTTGCTCAAGTGTGTAGCGTTCCATGATGAAATGTATACTAATGAAATTTACAAATGACAAGCGAAAAATAAAAAATATTGCGTCGTTCGCCCTCCCTATCGGAAAAAAGTTGAAGCGCACTTATTGAAAAACGCCTTATAAGAATTTTTTTTTTTTAAATGCTCATAACTTAGTCAAAAATAGGCAGATTTTAATGATTCTGGGTTTAAATTGATAGTCATTACTTACACGAACGACTTCATGTAGAAATAATTGCAAAAAAGTAGTTGAAAATTTTTTATTTTCCAAAAAACACGCCTCTTAGCTATGTTTATCGGTAAACGGATGATCGGCACATACGCAGAAAAGCTAGTTTTACCACCTAATCCCCATTGTAGAGGCTATGGATATTTCAGAGCAGGAGGCTTTTAAGCATTTTCTATATAAATGTCCAGGTTTGGCAGTCGTGATGGGCAGTGTTCCAAGCTAAATCCCATCAAACTTCTCCGTTATATCAACAGCTCTAATAAGCTGTAGATATCTGCCCCTTGGATGCCTCATAATTGTATCAAAATTACGTTTTAGTGTTACTGGGGTAGTGCCAAACTCGCACTTCAACCATTTCAGGTAGGTAGGTAACCTAAACTAGCGCAGCACAAAAATGAAAATACCACCCGGACCAAAAAGTTCTTTCTCTTTTATCTAACAATAAACTCTGCCACTGGTATTGCAAGCCGTTAGATGGCTGCCGTGTCTAGGGGGCGTCAGCCGCTGTAAACTAATAAATAACTGTCGTGTATAAGCGCCGCCAGCCTCTGTGAACCAAAAAGTGGCTACTGTACGGCATCAGTCGCGCGATACACCAACTAACTGCCGTACCAGGTATATACCTACGAAGTGAGACTTTCAGCTATTAGTCCATATAGATGTCGCTAGGAGTATTTTTAAACTTTCCCAAATGACTTCTTTTTTTCGACTGTCATCTGTCAACAATATTCAGTTTATTCTTTGTTACGTTTCATACAGCAATGCATTTTTGTCGCTCTTAAAAATGTTGAATTTCGTGCCTTCAAACTACGATTTGCGGACATCGTTGATTTTTTGTTATCAATTGAAGAAAAACGCTTCTCCCGGTTCAAAAGGAAGTCTTTTTTGCATCGAATCGTTACGGGTGATTTCTCCAATCCCAAGCGTAAATGATCGTATGGTCTGCCCGGCCACAAGCCAAAAACAGCCAAACCAAATCGTTTCGACCGCAAGGCAATGCTGTGTGTTTTCCGGGATCAGCGTGGTATGATTTGGTACGAGTTATTAATACCAGGTGAAACAGTTGACGGTGCACGCTGCCAACGACAATTGGCCGATTTGAAGAGCGCTATACACCGAAAACGCCCAGAATATACCGATCGGCATCACAAAGTAATTTTTCTTGATGACAATGCACCGCCACATCGAACAAGACCGACCCGGGAATTGATGGAGACGTACGATTGGGAACCGCTGGTGCATGCGGCAGACTTGGCGTCTTCCGATTATCATTTGTTTGCGTCGATGGGTCACGCACTTTCCGAGCAGCGCTTCAATTCTCATGAAGAAGCCAAAAAATGGCTCGATGATTGGTTTGCGGCCAAAGACGGTACATTTTTTTGGCGCAGCATCCACAAATTGCCTGAGAGATGGGAAAAATGTGTCGCTAGCGATGGCTATTATTTTGAAGACTAAATTTGTAACCATTTTTTGTTAATAAACGTTTGAAATCGAAAGAAAAAATCTCATTTAATGGGTATACACCTGGTATATACACGCCACCCGTCGCCTGACTTGTATTGATCAAAATAAATCTATTTGTTTAATTTTTCCAATAACAGGTGTTATTTTGAATAGCGCGCTATTTCGGTAGGTGTCACTTTTGAAGCTGTCATTTTTTAATATTTGACAAGTAGAAACTACGACGCCATTAATAAAAATGGACGATACACCCTTAAGCAACGCACTGAAGTTATTAAAATTCACTAAAAAAAATGGTGAAAATTTGGCAGAGACAGTTCGTAAAACTCGAACATTTTTGGGTCATCGGGAAGCACCTTGTTGGACGGCAATACAGAAATTTGTGAAAAAATTCGAGCTGTTGGAACAAGCTAGTGATGTGAAGAATAAAACCTGTGCACGTCACTCAAGAACAGCCGAAAATATTGCTGTTGTAGCCGAAAGTGTTGAAACCCAGGTTTGTCCATTCCTCGTCGTTCCTTGGCATCGGGCATTACACAAACGTCATTACACCGTACATAAAATTTTGGGTTTTACGGCCTATAAATTCCACTTAACACAAGAAGTCAACCCGGCCGATCATCAACAACGTCGTGTCTTTGCTGATTGGGTCGTTGAAATGCATGAAAATGATTCGGGATTCCATTGAAAAATCATCTTGAGTGATGAGGCTTCGTCAACAAGCTAAATTGTCGGATCTGGGGCTCAGAAAATCCAAGAGTTATTGTTGAAAAGCCTCTCTATCCTCAACGTGTGACTGTTTGGTACGGTTTATGGTCCGGCGGAGTAATTGGACCTTTATTTTTTCGAAAATGAAGCTGGAGCAACAGTTACGGTGAATGAATTGCGCTATCGAGAGGTGATTAACGATTTTTTATGACCGGAGTTGGATAGTATTATTCTGGGCAACGTTTGTTTTCGACAAGAAAATGATTTTTTAAGGGAATAACACCTCTTATTGGAAAACGCCTTATTTGGATCTAATTTACATATAATTTAATGTTCCTTAATCATTATTAATAAAACTGTTTGACGTACAAATATATACAAAGCGCCGCAAAATTTATCACCCTATCGGAAGATTTATAATTTTTGCAAAAGCCGTCGTGCATCATCTTTGACACTTGTGAACTTGATGGCTGCAGTATAAAAGCAGACAAGCAATGGAACCCTTAAATTTCAAAATGAAGATTTCGATCATTCAAAATACTTTTTTGTTTCATTAGCAAAAAGCTTATTGAAAACCATAATTGGATGATTAATTTTGCGCCACCTTTTATAAGAATGTATATAAATACTAATAAATAAAAACTTATTTTGTAAAAAAAATATTATTTCTGATATATAATTTTTTTTTGGGTTTTTTTGCAGCAAAAGCGAGCAGGGGTTTCACTCGTCTAGCAGCGCCAAAAAGGTGCTAAAAGAAAAACGGTTTTTAGAAAGGATAACAATAGAAATAAATATAAAAAAATGTTATGCATTGTTTATTAGTACTTCAACTTTATAAAAAAATTTATTTTAATTTTTCTTTATAAACATTTTTATATAAAAAATCACGTGATCCAAAGTACAATGAAAAAAAGTTGCTCCACGGTCTGCATCATTTCTCCTTGAAATGTTGATGGATCTGCAAAAAGTAAAAAAAATCTGCTAAAATAAAGTTGTAGTTATAGTCTGCCGATCCGGATTTTTGAATTTCGAAAACTTTTGCAAGTTACGACACTAAAAAAACAAAAAGTAAGCGTTTAACGTCATAATTATGTTTATACGAGTAAAATGTTTTTATTAAAAATATCAAAAATTTGGCCCGGGAATCTATAGAGAAAACACTTTCGAATACTTAAAAAAACCGTATCAAAATGTATTAAAAACTCTATGGCGCCTATTATGAGCAACATTCGATCTTCGACTGTAGTCGAAAGTGCTGATCGAACGAATTTTCATTTGGTATTATGGTGCTCATTCGTTGAAGAATATGACTATTGTGAATTTCGATCGCGCGACGCATTTACAATAGATAATTTTTTCTCAGCTGATACAGCAAATCAAAATAAAAGAAAAACCAATTGTGTTGAAATTCTTTGCTAACATTATTTTTAAAAGTTAAAAAAAAGAATTTTTGTGAAAATGAGTACAACGGAGTTGTGGTTCGACGATTCATCGGACGATGAAAGATTAGTGGAACTAGGTAGAAGTAGAAAACAGTTGAGGGACGCATCCAACCCCCTAGAAATGGCTTCCACTGAGTAAGTTTAGAATTTTCAAAATGTGTTGACATACTTAATATTACAGAAATTTCCTTACAGTTATCCGATGAGACCCTCAACGATGATGCTGAAGATATTGAAGTGGAGTCAAATAACGGAGAAGCAGAAAACATAAGAAATGAAATTCTTAGAATATTCTAGAAAAATCTAAAAAGTATTAAATAGAAACCTTTACGCCATAATTTCTGTTTTATTTTTATTATAAATTTTCTTTATTCAATTATTCGCCATTCGAAAAAAAAATGTGTTTCAGTTACTCTACGTATTTCAGCCCATACCTGCCAAGGGAAATTAAAAATGTATTTCTATTAACATCACAAAAAAAACCATTATTAACCTTAATCCATTTTGCTGCCGTTCTAACTGGTGGTCCCAAGCAATTCAGCTCCATTGTAAATTCCTCCCATTTTTTTGCTGCTTGTACTTTGGTGGAAATCCCTTTTGCGAATTGTGGATTCTCCTGATTAATGCAACTAGCCTTTCTAATTGCTGTTTGGTACTCACGACTTTCGACCTGCATACAATTAACAAAATTAGTATATATTTATTATCTGTAAAACAATAAATAATCGCAAACAACTTACATTTTAACAAGTTTTCCCACAATACGCTACACAATCGAAAGCAAAATTGCATTCGACTCTAAATTCGGTATACAGCGAAAATTTCGACAGCGTTGCACCGCTCATAATACCAAATTGACATTCGATTTTCGTTCTTCGACAACCAACGAATATCAAAGATCGAATGCAACTCATAATAGGGGCGCATGAGTTATCATGCAGACCGTGCCGGAAAAAGTAGTTTCGAGAAAAACGAATTTAAAGTGCGTTTCGCTCGAAGTCAAACTCGCGCATCAAACTTTCGTCGGGCAGTTACATTTTTTACCATAACTTTGTAACTATGGAGAATTTTTCCAACCGACTTCCCCAAAAATACGCCTGTTAAAAAAAATGTGTTTTTTTTTAATTCTAGACGTTTGCAACCCCTTAAATGAAAATGTTTATATTCAACTAAACTAATTCGTAACTAAATTCAATAAATTTAGGAGTTAATTTTGATTTTCACTAATACGTCAAGATCTTTAATTTATGAGCTATCGAATGCGACTTTAAACCACTTTTTAATTTTTAAAGAAAGCCGAGCACTAACATACCATCCTCAAGTGCGTCATCTGGTTTCGTAATTTTGGAAAATACAGGGTGGCGCACGAATCGTGCTACAAAAACAAAACGTAATAACTTTTTTTCTAATCAAAGTATTTAACTTTTTGTTTTTTTATTGTATAGATAATTCAATTTTATTTTATGTAACTAATTAGTTTTGAAAATAATAGAACGTAAATGACCTCCATGCTCATTCACGCATATGCGACACCTGATGAGAAAATTGTTCATTGCGCACTGAAGGGTTGAAGTCGGGATCGCCTCAATTATTGTTGTGATGGACTGCTTCAATTCAGTCAAATTACTTGGTTTTGCTTTATACACCTCTTGTTTGAGATAACCCCATAAAAAAAAAATCCGGTCTGGCTATATGTGCAGTTGCTCCATCTTGCTGGAACCAAATGCTGTTAAAAGGAATACGTCTTCGCCGCAGTTCTGGATAAAAAAACTCCTTCAACATGTTTAAATAACGGTCCCCATTTACAGTCGCTGTTACACCGTTTTCTTCGAAGAAGTATGGCCCGACAATGCACCTTGATGAAACTGCGCACCACACTGTGACTCGTTCTGGGTGCAGTTCCATCTCATGGAGTATTTGCGGATTTGATTGACTCCATATACGGCAATTTTGCTTGTTTACATTGCCGTTTAGATCAAAATGGGCCTCATAAGACATAAACAAGCAATTTATGAAGTTGTTGTCTTCTTCGGCCATTTCAATAATTTTTTGGCAAAATTCCAGGCGAATAGGCAAATCCAGAGGGTTTAATTTGCTTGTGATTTGAACTTTGTACGGAAACAAGTTTAAGTCATCATGAACTATCCGCTGCAATGACCGTCTGCTAACTCCAATTTGCGCCGACAAGTTACGAGTCGAAACTCTTGGATTTGCCTGAATTGACGATGCTACAGCCGCGATTGTGGCTTCGACCCGAACATGGGGATCTCGATGGTACGGTCTGCGTGCGATGCTTCCAGATTCAGCAAACATGTTCACCAGCCTCATAATGGTCCATCTGCTCGGGGGAGTGCCGCCAAACTCCCGCCTAAATTCCCTTTGGACGGAAATGATGGACTGCAAAGCATGGTACCGCTGCACTATCCAAATCCTCTTTTCTGTATCCCAAGCCTCCATTTTTTGTAAATCTAAATACTAATCTGCAAAATAAAAAAATAAAAAAGCCGATTACTCACACAGAAAAAAAGTTATTACGTTTTGTTTTTGTAGCACGATTCGTGCGCCACCCTGTACTTTTAAATCTTCAGGGCAGAGTAAAAATTTCGCTCAACGAAAGGAAGCATTTATATAATTTATAAACAAAAAACCACTGTGGGGTCCTATGGCAGAGTACTTATATGCCCTCCAGATAATAATTAGAAGCTTATTTGAATTTTTGGCAAAATTTTCCTAGGTTGCGAAAAATACTGCTTGTGACATATTTTGTTAAACAAATTTAGCCCTTTAATTTTGATAATTTTTTTATGTTTTTTTACTATTACTTTAATCCTTGAAATGTCGATAAACGCCATTTAGTACAATTGTGATTGCTATAAAATAGCTACTTCCATAAAAATAAGCCTTATAAACTGTTCCCAGTTTAATATCTCAGATTTTTTGAGATAAAAGTTACATAAAATTGGAGCATAAAAATACTGGTACTTGAAGGAAATAAATACTTTGCTATAAATTGTTGCCAGACATTCCACTGGAAATGTTCCCAATGTTTTTAAGTTTATAGTAAAATGGACAAAGATTTATCTACGACAATTGTGGGCAAGTGGTTGGTTTTTTTATTTATTAATAAATTTATGTATTTTACGTATTTATTTACTTTTCGAGCCCTGGAGTAGTTTAAAAATAAAATAACTAATTAAATTATTGCTTTTGTCCATTTATCGATATTTCAATCTCAATTAGTTGCTGGGCTGGGCATTTTGGACTACCACACATTTTTTAGTGGTTGTTAAAATAAGGCTTCCATCATCACTAAATCAACAGTTTTTCAGTGTTTTCACTTTCCGTTTATTGCATTAATTATTTAGCGCACTATACCCAACCCTGATTAAAAGTCATCTTCAGGAACTCTTGTTTGCTCTGCCTGTCGGCCATTGTCATTATGAATATTTACTACGAGTAAATTTCGGAGGTTTCATTGTATTTAATATAAAAAATGTTTTATTATTAATTATAAAATTATTAAAAGCTATTTGAAAAGGCAAAATAAAAAATATCAGATTTTAATTTGTCGTTACTTGAAGAAAATTTAATAAGCTTTAAGAGTGCATAGAGAAAATTTTTTCAGACATTCCAACATTAAAACCGAGGAGTTAGAAAGATAATTTGTGTATTTTTTTCTAATTTTTCTATAAAGTTTGAAATTTGCGTTTATATGGCTTGTTGTAGAAACTAGTTTTATAAAAAAAATAATGAACATTCATATTTCCGATGCATTCAAACCAAACTCAGGTGTCAAACGGGTATGTTTATTGTCACCAATACTATTTGCGCTTTACATAAATGACTTACAAGAGAGCTTAGCAGGAGATTTAATCATAGAAGGGAAAAATATTAAACTTCTAATGTAAGTGGATGATATCATTTTGTTAGCGGATCTTTCAGGCAAACTATGTACAAGACATGTTTAATAACCTTGAAAGTTATTGCAACTTATGGAACCCTGAAGTACACCGCTCAAAGACACAAATAATGGTGTGCAGAGAGGGTAGAAAACTTAGTAAAGAGGAGAAATGGTATCACAGAAAGGAGGAAGTTACAGATATACTTACTTAGGAGTGTAAATAACACCTCAGATGAATTAAAAAAAAAAAAACCTGCCGAAAACAGATCAGCTGCAGCGAAAGCTGGTATTAATGCTTCGTGGACTTGTCTTTTAAAAAAGAAAGAAATTTCAATTGAAGCTAAATGGAAACCTTTTCTTGCAATTTGTCGTTTGAAGAAGTTGATATATTGCAAAAGTATTTTGTAAAGCGAAATCTGAAGCTGCCTTGGCATATGCCTACATACATACTGTTTTTGGAAACCGAGAAAATCGTGCAAGAAAATCTGTTGCTTACTTTAGAACTGTTCCTTAACCTTCATGTGCCCGGCTTACTACATTTGTAGTAAATTGTGAAAAAAAGTTAGATAAAAAAAAAATTTTACGAAACAACATTGCCCGAATTTTTTAGTATCTTCCTGATTATCAAATCAAAGTGAATTAAGAGTATAATAGCACTCGAACTATTATTTGCTTGACCTCTAGACCCTACTTGAAAAAAACATCATCTTGCGGCCGGCTTACTACATTTGTAGTAACCATATAAAATGTATGCACGATTTTTTATAACTGTCGCTTCAATCGTAGTATATTTGGCATGTTTGCTTAGGTGTGTTTTATCATTCAAGAAAATCAATCTTGTATTCATTGTGCTGGATGCAACAAGTGTAAGGAAGCAATACATTTACAAATAGACATACATCAGTTGTGGAAACACAAGTATAGACATGTCAAAGCGTGTTCAAATTCAGGAACGACGAGTTGTTAAGCGGTAAGTTTAGATAATACATATATATTTCCTTTGCCAAAAATGCTAAAAGGAACAGTTAACTATCAGTCTAAGGTACGAAGAACTTCAGGATCATGTGCAAAACATATTGCCCGAGCTTGATGAGGAGGAAGAGCATTTCAACTTGGAGGATAATAGCAATGCCGGCAATGAGGAGAGTTCCAACCCGAACGATGTTGGCGCTGGTGGTAATAATCCGACGCTGAAAGTTAATTAATTATTGAAGAGGACGACATTCGCAATGATGAGCAAGAAGAGGGTGCAATATTCGAAGCAGATTTCGAGGATGATTTTGACGCAATGGATAAAATGCTTTCCGCATATTCTTCAACGAAACGCAAAACATTGCGTTGGCTCTTGGTCATGTTTTATAACATGCTGGACATAAGTGCACTTGCGTCATTCATCATTTACTCGGAAAACAATCCATATAACCGTCGCACAGACGCGCGACGAAAGTTCTTGCGGAGCTTGTCTAAGCAGCTTTTTATGTCAGCAATTGAACAGCGCCCTCAAGTTCCCCGGGTGCTGGGATTCCATCAAACACGTAAAGCTATCGAAATGGCACTGGATCGATCCCTTTCTGCTTCATCTAATGTTGATTCATCTATTTTACCTGACATTTCCAACGATAAACAACCAAAATATCCAGTACCTTGTCAATACTGTAAAATAGGAAGTCGTAACAACACACGAAAAATCTGTAGTTGATGCAAAAAAGCAGTGTGTAATGCATATGCCGAAACATATATTTTGGGAAAATGCTGTTCAACTCCTGAAAATTAAAACATTTTTTGTATTAAAATTATCACCTGAATTCAATATTTTTAAATAAAAAGGTTATTACACACGTACAAGTAAAAAAAACACCATACAAGTCTTTTTTTCTTAACATGCATGCATTTACGTAGTTACTACAAATGTAGTAAGCCGACCGGGTACGTAAGTTTTATATCCCGGGCACATGAAGGTTAAGTATATGCACAGAGTTTTGTTTGAGAACTCAGAAAATCGGCTGCCATATTATCAGTCAAAAATTGATAGAAAGAAAGAAGTCTTCTAGATTAGAGATTTAAAGAGCTTATTTAGTAAGAACGATGTCATCTAGCGAACAGATAATATAAAATCAGAAAGCTGGATAGAAGATGCGCAATTGCTTTTAGCAAACCACAACCAGACAAAGGTGAATGTGTGCATTCAAAAAGTCTTAGGTATCTACTAGTGGAATATATAAGGAATTAGATTCGTCAAAAGGACCTAAAAAAATATGACTCTGAATCAAGCATGTGGATAATGAGGACTAGAAGTGACAACGTAGTTTTAAATAACAACAGATTTGACACAGAAAATAAAACTGGCTCAATGTGTAATTTAGGTGAGCTGGAAAACATAGCATATTTCCTGGCGCGCTGCCCAATATTAAGAGAATATAGAAAAGTCTTCTTCAGAAAATTTTCATTAAATGATTCACAACGGATTGAGATTCTCAATGGGGAAAAAGAACATTTACATAAACTTTTGCATTTTTGAAGTGAAACTTCTTTAGGCGCGTCGGGGGCCCCAAGGCAGATTGAAAATAGGCGAGTGAAACGGTAAGTTCGGAGCGTTACCGAAATCCGTCAAATGGGCGGGGCCAAGGAGCAGCTGGTCCTTTCCACTCTCGCCTATTCGCTCTCTCTGAAATGCATATAGCACACAAGTAAGCATTGAAGTAGACTGGCGACATGCAGGCAACCGACAATCGACAACCGACAACGGGTATTATAGATAGCCATAGCCCGTGCAAATGAGTGCTGTGTGTGAGTATCAGATAAAGCGCCGATTGAATGTGTGTAAGCGGGAAAGCAATAAGAAACTGCTGTGAAGTAAATAGATGGTAGGTATGGAGGAGACGAAGCGATACAATGAGTGCGTTTGCCAAACGAGTGACGATAGTTGAAGTAGAAGGTTGTAAAATGACATTTCAACCGTTTCGGTGAACAAAGCAAATTGATTAACGCGCCAAAAGTAGGCAAAAAATACCATTGGAAGTGCAAAGAAATGTCAGCGTCAAGTGCAACACAGCGCCCAAGTGTCAAATTTGAAGCTAATAAGGACAAAAATAAATAGTACAAATTTATGTGGAGTGATATAGAAAAAAAAAAATGAAAACCTGAACTTAACACAAGAGAGGGGGAGAGATCTAAACCGGGGCTCCCATGCATGGAACAACCAACTTAGAAGTTTCACTTCTACCGTGCGTGAGTCTGACAGACCCTAGTTTTTTTTTAAATATGAATTCCGAATACATCAGACAACAGAGAAGGCATGTCCATGTTCCTTGACTCCATACCATTAAAAAGAGATAGTGTGTTTCTGCCGGAAGCTCAATTGTGGTCAAGCTTTCGCATTTTCACGATTACGATTCCGCCGCTGGTGTCTACGTGGAATTCAACGGGTCAAACCTACACTTTACTCTTGGAGTGTACGCGTCTGCGTTTGAAGAAGAGGTGTATGCTATTCAAGAAGCAATGGACTTAGTTTTGGAAAAGAAAAAAAAGAGAGTCAGTTCTGTATGTGTCTTCAGCGATAGCAAAGCTGTATTCATGGGCTTAGATATCCCTCCAATCACTTCAAAGGTAGCAGACTGAACTAAGTCGGTAGACATGGGCCCCGGGACACGTGGGTGCCGCGGGTAACGAGATCTCTGACTCTTTAGCTGGATGGGCTCTGGGCCAAAGGAGTTGGCCGTTCTGCCACTTCCTTCTGCAGCCATCAAAATAGTGGTTAGCAAGTGGGTTACTCTAGCCCACAAGCGAGCTTGGCTAATGTCACTTGTCATGTCCGACCGACTGTCGCAGTTCCTCCTGTTATTAAACAAAAGGGACTGTAGGCAGCTTGTTGGATTGATGACGAGTCACTTTCTATAGGCGAAGCACATGCAAAAGGTAGGCATCTCAAACAGTGCACTCTACCCAGCATGTGGAGAGGAGGATGATACGACGAACCACTTTCCGTTTTTGAGGTCTTTGGCACTGATGTGTTAGGAAGCGACCATCTTGGTTCTTGGCACCAAGAGATCTACTTAGAAGAAATCTAAATCGGAAATCGAGTGGATTTAAAGAAAATTAAAAAGGGAACCCAAGTGCAGTACAATGGGTTTAATTGTGTCTGAGTGCTGTACTTACTTTCCCGTCAAAAAGAAAAAAAGATATGCCTTTAGATACAGAGTATACTTAAAAAAAGATTTTAACTGGTTTTAAAAACTGAAAACCGGATAATTGTTTTGTACGGAAAATAGATTGGCAGACGGCTCATGCCATTGTCATTCAATTATTGTAATATAATATATATATTTTTTTCCTAATACTAGAAAATCAGTAGTAGTATTTATTGCATAATAATGTAAAATATACAAAAATTGAAATTTACTTATTGTAATATTAAGAAGAAAAAAACTACTAATACTACTAATAAAAATACTAGAATAAGTAATTATCAAAATTGTGTAAATTTTACTTTTATTTGCAATAAATACTAATAAAGGGTATTAAAATAATAAAATAAACTGTTAAAAATGTTGAGGGCTGTCGCTTGTCGCGGGCTGTGAATGAGTTCATCTACATGCTCATATGGCATATTGTATGCACACACAGTCATCCGTCTATGTAGATATCGCCACTAAAAGTCCTTTGCATAATCATGTGCTATAAAATGGGCTTTAACGCTTACCAAAGGAGTTTTGCGCTCTTATATCTTATTCCTACACACTTCCATTATCCCATAATAACACTCAGCTCTTGTTGTACTCACTATCCCACTCGCTCTCTTCCTTTCGTACTCTCTGAGCGAGCAAACTTTCCGCTCTCTACTATAAAATATTCTCTAAGCTTCTTCATCTTTTATGAAAGCACCCACTCTTTTTAGTCCTGCGAAGCTTTGCGTGGTATACTCCCGCGTATAGGGACATATGGCAGTGGAGAACAACAAAAATGAGCACGGCAAGGATGCTCCAACATTTCGAAAGTCAATGGCTAAGTGCACGTTAGTGCCGACAAACGACATTTGGTGGCGCTGTAAGCGTGTATCAAGTTTTTTTAGTCACAATCTATACTTCTAACGGTACGCATGTGACTTTGTCACGCTCGTCGCGAAGAAAAAGGCAGACAGGTCATTTTGTGAATAGTGAATTTGCCGTATAACGATAGTTACAAGCACGAAATTTTCGTAAAACTACAGTGAGATAAATAAGTGTCGTACTGCAGGTGTGTGAGCTTTTGCGAAGGCAGCGTGGCAGAAGGGCCAGGCAAGCGAGCAGGCAGGCAGGCGGCGTGTAGTGGAAGCAAATGCAGCACGAAACACATCAACAAATTGCGCTAATGGCAACTAAAAAGTGCAAAATTTGCATAAAAGTGATAAAGGTGGCAATTTGCGTGCCAAAAAAATAAACCTGAAACGAAAAAAATTAAAAGCCAAGAAACAACACGAGCAAATGACAAAAAACGTAAAATAAATTAGGTGTAAAAAAAGCATAATGGAAAAAACGAAAACAAAAATAACGAGAGAAAACCAGAAAATGTGCCTAAATTGCAATAGCTGACAGTGTTTGTGTGCCAGTGTTAGTGTTTTTTGCATTTGTTGCCTATCGAAATTGTGCTGCCTGCCCACGTGTCGCCAAGCGAGCGCTTAAAGTTGGCAGCATTTATCTAGCTTTGTCATTGTGGTTCAGTGTTAGCGTGCGTGGCTGTGTGTGTGTATGCCTGCGTATGCGTGTTGTTATAGTTGTTTGCAATTTCGTGTAGTTTGCGGTTGTTGTCCGCATCGCTTTAGTTGACGGTGGTTGGGCGACTTTAATTAATAGTAGTGACAGCTTACGTTGTCATTCGAAACACAACAAATCCAAAAAGCTGAAAAAATTATCAGCAACAACAATGCTGTCAGTAAACAGCAACAAAAAAATAAAACGGTTGTCGCCAAACTAAAGCAACAACAACAGCTGGAACAAAAGAAAAATACTCAGAGGAGTACAAAAAATAAATCTGCAGTACGAAACAACAGCATTTCGAAAATCGTTAGTGCACGCACACACCAACACATACTGAGTATGCCATTGTTCGACGGTGTGTGCATGTCCACGTTGATACTCCGTATTGTTTGGCAGAATGGCCAAGTGGGGCGTTACGTGCAACTAATTTAACCTAATTAAATTGCAGCAAATGCGCGCACACTTCACAGCGCCACGTTTTCCTCGCCATCAACCAAACTTTATTTGCTCCTACTTGATGCATACTTTTAGGGGAAATAGTTGAATGCCAAAATACATGCGAGGCTGCCTGCAATCTGGGTGCTTATTGTAATTTTTTTTACTTTTTTTTTATTTTTTATTTTTTTTGTTTTTGCATTTGCGCGTTTATTTATGTCGGTAAACAAATACAATGAGTGATTATAAAATTTAATTTGGCGTCATAAAATTGAATGCAGGGGGAGCTTAGTATGATTTTTTAAATATTAGTTTTTGGTGGAAATCGTTTTGTGAAAGTGCAATGGTGAGAACGGGCAAAGAGTGACAGAAAAAAATATCAAGGATGGACTAGAATAGATTTGCAGCCTGAATTGCATAAATAAATAAAATTTAATAAAATTTTGCATAAATGGAAATTTTTAATTATTTAAAAATATTTATGTATTAAGTGAAGTAAAAATTTCTGACTTTTTATCGGTAGATATACAGCGCGCGAAAAAACTATAGTATCACAATATTTTGACCACTTTTTGCTACTTTTATTTTGCCTTTTTGATTTACATTTACATTTTTTTATTTTATTTTATTTTTTTTTTTTATTTTTTTTTTTTTTTTTATGGAACCTTAGCTCATTCTACAACAAATGTCATATGAAACAAAGCTTCACACTTTATAAAAAACTTATAAAAATTCTAAACATGTTCTACAAAATTTAAAATTTTGAATTATAATATAAAAGCGAGCATCTACGAAAAGCACTGCTACTATATTTTAGTTTCTTTGAAATTATATGAAAAAGGAGAAGGTTTGCGCTTCGGCTCATAGGTATTTTTTTGCCCAACCAAGTTTCAAATTTTTCATTAAAATTAAAAAAAAAAAAAATAAAAATAAAAAACGAGCATCTACGAAAAGCATTACAATTATTAGTACCTAGTATTATTTGCCCTTTACAATGATATTAAGTGTCTACGTATCTATCTTTCCATAAAATACGCCTTGTATTTTTCCCTTGTATTTTTCCCTTTGCGATTGTGTCAGCGCCACCACACTCACGGTGACTGAAAATATTTATTTTATGTGATGTAGGGTGAATAATTTCTAAATACTTTAAACAAAAGTCTAGAAGTACCTGCGATTCCTAGTCGCGCCCAATTTCCATAAAAATTGATACAAATGCAAAATTTATCTCAATAATTTTAATCTTGCATGAAGAGGTGATAAACTGTGAACAGTGAAGTGTCTTCTTTCAATACTTTGCAGCTGCTATTCGTTTTAAGAGCTTCACTTCCAGATTCCGCTGCTCCAATTTAGGAGTTTCAAATTTTTTTTGGAGCATCCTACTTACTTGCAATTATCACACTAATTATTATAATTTCGCTTAAGAGATATTGAAAGAAGCCATGATTTTGTAAGTTGGTGGAATTTCTTCTGGAATTTATTTTATTAGTTATTCTTAAGTGACGAATTTTGACAAATATTTCTATTTGTGCAGTCAGTATGATGCTATCAAGCTATTTAGCAGATATCAAGAGACTCTACTCAATGCAATAAAAAAATTTAAATCGCTTACCTTCCCGGGTCCTGTGAGAACCGTGGTTACTCTTGAAAGGTCGGATCGACCATACCCAAGCTGTTGCTTGGTCTTTCATGCTTCATAGTCAAGTCTTCTTGGACATTGCCTAGGTTGGCGAGCCTTTCCATTGTCTACTTGCAAAGCTGTAATAGTGATAAACATTATATATGTCCTCAATGCTGAATCACAATACACTCAAAAAGGTCCGCACCAAATAAGTGAGTTTTAAAGCGAGGTGACTGTATAAGTGGATCACGATAGCTTAGCGTTAGAGCACTAGATCCCATCGCAGAGGTATACGGTTTTCCTTTCTTTTACCTTCGCTTAAAAAAAAATGCTCCTACTTTTTGAAGCCTTTTGCTCCCAAGCAAAGTGAAACAAGGAAGAAATGTGAAAAAAGCGAGGTGAGTCATTTCGCGAGAGTAAAAATTGTTGGTACTTTCTTTCCCCATTTCATGCTAGTTTTATAAAATGTCTTTTCAATCGAACTACTACTTTAATGAGAAATGAGCTTCCGGTAAGAAAATCTAGTTTTTGACATAAATGCCAGTTACGTGGGTGTGGATTTTAAACGACGATTTACTCTTCCATCCAGTAACATTACTAAGCAATGCTCAATTGGTTACGTTTTGAGTTGTTTTCTTTGCAAATTGAAGACTTTGGAGTCATTTAAAATCACCTCTTTTTAAAAAATAAAGCACTACGTTATTGGAAAGAAATGCTGGATTTGTTACCGAAGTATTCGATTGTTAAAAGTACTCGACAAGTACCCGATCGCTAAACTTTTTATACATTTTTTACGACTTATAAGCCTAGGATAACCACCAAAATATTCGCTTAATAATAGAGAAAATAAGTGTACGCCACGATTAGAAAGAAAGCAAGTGTTTGGGTTTCTTTTCATTGACTTCCATTGATTTGCTCATTGCAGAACAAAGAAAATTTGCTGTATGTGCCCTAATATGTGCAAAAGTTATTTCAAAGCAGAATTTTAACTACTCAGCATATACAGCGTATACAGGATTAATTAGAAGTTATCTCTTCTTGTACGTGACTATTTCACCAAAAAACAATAGCACCATTCCAAAGACGCCTCTATTAACCTGGCACGTCGCGCTGGGACTTCTTCTTGTTCACGCGACTCAAATTACCATTTCACGGAAAACGTTTTGAGACCATGGGGGAAGCGATAAAAGCAAATTGGCATAGGAAGCTGAAGGCGGTTCCATAAGTGACATATTGGAAGAATTTGTTTTTGTTTATATTTTTTTGTAGATACGAAGAAGATTTGGTAATGTGGATTGGTTAAAATAAAAATATGTGACTTTGAAAGGAATAAAATATTAGAAATATCAATGACGATTTCTGCTATGTTGACTAATGTTTGGAACTATTTGAAGATACTGTTTTTTCTTTTCTTTATTTATTTACTATTTTAGTACAATTTTTATAACAACTTTTATTACAATTTTTAGTAAAATATTAAGTACAATTTTTAGTAAAATTTTAGTACAATTTTAGTACTCTTTTTAGTACAATTTGTAGTAAAATTTTTAGTTAATTTTACTATAATTTTAGCACTATTTTTAGTACTATTCTTAATATTATTTTTAGTATAATTTTCAGTACATTTTTAGGGAAATACAGGGTCCGCCATATAACTTTACGGAATTAAAAATGCTATAAAAACTACTCATTATTTTTCCAAACTGTTTTTTTTATTTTGAAGTACAATCCTTCCGGTTAATGATGGAATACAACTTCATTCATATGGCTCATGGCTTGGACTTTGTACGGCGTCATATCAAGGTCTTTACGCAAAATTCGTCTCAATGATGTCTTCGAAATGTTGAGAACGACGGTGAACTGATGTTCCTGGTGATTCACGAACACTCTCGGCCACAGCAGCAATATTTTCGGGTGTACGCACGGTTTTTGGTCGGTCACGCGTTGGTTTGTCAATAAACAACCCAGATTCTCTTACTTTTTTTTCGCAAAGTAACGCACATACGCTTCATTCGGTGCTTTTCTTCTTCCCATTGCCGTACGTAATTTTCGTACACATTCTGCAACATTACCATGATTTTCAAAGTAATGTCGCAATATTTCCCAGCGTTCTTTGAGCGTATACACAACCATTTTCGTTCAGCGGAAGAATAAAACTAATTTTCTGTCAAATCAGATGACAGCTAAGTGTTACCATTCTTCAAATAATACCTAGTTCAAATCCGTAACGATAGATGACGTTCCCTATATTTAGTACTAATTTTAGTTCAATATTAATATTATTTTTTGTACAAGTTTTAGTAGAATTTTTAGTAAAATTTTTGGTAAAATTATTTTAGTAAGTACAATTTTTAGTACAACTTTTAGTACACTTCTTAGTACTGTTTTTTAGTACTGTGTTTTGTACTAACATTTATTACTTTAATTTTTAATTATCTAATTCTTACATGTGATGATTGTTGATTTTATTTTATTAATTCAAAAAACCAAAGAATTAATTGACAAGGGAAAAAAGAAGAAAAATGAACGTATCGACAGTTATCTACTTGCTGTTTTTTTTTTCTTTCTAACGGAACATTTAACAAAGCGGATTTCCATTTGCTTTTTCATGCATTTTCCCTTTGCCTTTTCTTCGTGGGTTCTGCGCTGCCAATTAGCTTCTAACTATAAAACCTTATAAAAAAACATATTTGTTGCCACTTAATTAAAAATACAGTTCAGCTACATTTCAATTTGTTAAATAATGCATATTTATATGTATGTAATTTAGACATTACATAAAATTGTATAAAACTAAAAAGTATACCAAAAAACGCCGAAGAAATAATATATTATTCTTTATTTGCTACTCATATTCGAATTTTTTTATGTTTTAATACAAATTTTGAACTATAGTCGAAAATATCTTGCGGCCTTTAGCTGCTACCGAGAGATGACCCACAAGTTCACTGTCTTATGCTCCTCAACCAAGAAAACTGCTTATACCCGATATCTCTCCTTCATTCGATCTTGCCCTGCAATTGAGTTATAACAGTTCATTTCTCGAATTCGCGCCTACACTATTTTTAACGTTTACGTTCTTCATGAAATTGCTTACAAAATCACAAGACCCTTACATTTGTGGGGCCTAAGTGAACCCCTTCTACACGCTTATGGAGAGTAGCAGCTGTCGCAACAGCACAAGATATGTTCCAGAATCTTACATAGAATACTGCGAAAATAAAATAAAAATAAAATGTTGGCACATACCTCCATATAAATTGGTCCAATGTATGCATACAATATTTTTCAAAAGCATTCGACAAGATTTGTCACAGGATTGGGTACCAAACATTCTTGTTTCGACCTTCTTTCAAGCCTCCTTGGATGGTTGAAGACATATTTGTATCAGAGCAGCAGCAGGGTCGTTATGGATGGTGTTTTGAAATTATTATTTTATGGTTTTGGAGTAGTTCAAGACCGCATCTTACAGTCATTATTGTAGATTTTTATATTATTGGTTTTCTATTTGCTTTTGCTCTGCTTAATTTTTTCTACTTTTATATGCCAATGATCTTAAAATTTATTCCAGAAGAATTCGTTTGCATGACTCATCGATACTTCAGTTAGAACTTAATAAGTTTTATAATTGAGGTAACACCTCAAAAACGACTATCTCTTTATATAAAAAAGGTATTATAGAGCAACTTAATCTAAGGTATTCAAACTTCCGGAGACGCCTAATTTCATAGCGCACTTGTATCTTATCCCCTGCCTTGGCCTGCTAACGCTGACGTTCATTGCAGACCTCATGCGATAAAGTGCAGAGCTTATGACATCAGATCTATCGCATGCAATGTACTGTCACTTTGGCGTGTTGAGAGCAATATTTTCTTTCATACGAAATTTTTGTAGTGGCAATAAATGAAATTAAAAGAGAAATTTAATAAACAATGGTTTAGTTCTAATCCCATTAGCCCATTCGCCTATTTAACTCTTTCAGCCTTGAAAGGCAGCGAATAGTTTGATTTACCGACATTTTTAGTTTTTTTTATTTTCCGTTGAATAAACGTTTTCTATTATTCGAAAATACAAGGATTTGATAATTTGTAAGTAATCAAAAGTTATGCGATTAATTGCCCACGCAAACATTTCATCTACCCTCTTTCCATTAATTTTGCAACCATAATTCCCGAGGCTTGAGCTGGTGCGTTGTCGTGATGGAAAATTACTTTTATGAAAACCTATTTAAACGAACGCCAAACACAAAGAAATAGACCGATCTGTCTGAAACTTAGTATGCGTTCTTCCAAGAGATGCTGCTAACTAAACATAACCTCAATATGCGCCAGTAGTACCATCTCTCTAACTTTTCCTCGTGCATAAATTACATTATTAGCAACTCATAAGCTATACTTACTTATATATTTGTTAGAATCCACTCTTCTTATTTTTCTGTTCCACATTTTTATAATATAAAATTTTATATTCTGCATTTGTTCGCTCCAAACTTGAATATGCAGCTTTTATTTGGGGGGCTCTCTCATGCAATCCTCATAAACCGATTGGAAAGCATCCAGAACTTCTCGGAACTTTTCTGAAAGAAAATCACAATGCCGATTAAATAGGTTTTTAGCATTCATGGATAAGAAAACTTTCTAGTCAGTTTCGTTAATTTTTGCTAAAGTAAAAGCCCTTCGTGAGTAGTGTCAATCGGAGTAAACAGATTTCATTCGAAAAGGTCATGAAAAATATGACCAAACGTTTTGGAACCAAGTCATATTTTCTGATGAGTGTAAGTTCAGTATCTGTGGATCTGATGGTCGTGAAAAAGTTTGGAGAAAAGTTAACGCGGAATTGGATCCAAACAATATGACCGGCACTCTGAAGCATGGAGGGGGCTCTGTGATGGTTTGGGGATGTATGGCTGCGAGCGGGGTTGGAAATTTGGTATTTATCGTAAATATTATGGACCGATATGGTTATTTAAATATTTCGAAAAATAATTTAAAGGAAAGCGCTACGAAATTGGGCCTTGGAGGAACGTTTATCTTCCAGCAGGATAATGACCACAAGCACACATCCAACTTTGTACGAGAGTGGCTGTTATGCAATGTGCGAAAACAGCTGAGAACACCGTCACAGTCTCCGGATACCAACCCAATCGAACATTTATAGGAACATTTAAAGCGGCAATTTCGTAAACATCCGATTAGAAATAAGGAGCAACTGAAAAACGTCCTTCAAGAGGAATGGAATAAAATATCACCAGCTGTAACTGAAAACTTGGTGAAATCAATGCCATCACGACTTAAAGCGATTGTAAAGTCTAATGGTTATCCTCCCAAATACTAGGATTCGATTTGAATTATGTTTTATATTTCACAAATTATTAATATGATGAACTGTATACTTACTTTTGAGACATGAGTTTATATAAAGTTTAATATAAAAAGCCATAATTTTGTTCCTTTTTGAAATTTTGTCCCTATTTGGATTAAATATGATTTTTGTATTTCATTCATGTAAATAAAACTCAATTTTGTTATAACTTAGGTTGTTTGAAAGAAACGATTGGGGGAAAATTGAGAACGTATCCGGTGTATACTTACTTCTGTTACTAACTGCATATATTTTATACTAAATCTGTAGTGCAAACAGAAATTAAAAAACAACTTATTGGGCAATAATTAATTTAATATTTATTAGGTACTCAAACCGCAAGTGGCTGTTGTATAAATAAGATTTAAACACAATAAGTGAAAAATAAATAATTAAATTGGTTAAAAAAATAGATTAATATAAAATAGTTAAAATTCAGATTCATATGTATAGAGCGTAAATAGAGGTAATAGCTTGTCGAGAGAGAGCCAAAGTGAATTAAAATTAGATAATTGAGAAGCGCATGTTTAATTTCAGGATCAAGTTTTGTATGAAGCTTAGAAAATTGAATTTGAATTTTTTATTGGAAAAAATAATTTACAAATCTACAAATAATTCGCAAAAATTAATTTGCACTCCACCGAGTTGGCTGAATAGAAGCAGCCTGGCAACATTTAATTAGTGAGAAAAATTTCTCTTTTATAAGAAAAATAATGATACGATTTAAAAAAAGAAAAAAATTAATATACCTTTATTTTATTATTATTGTATATATATTCAATATATTTTTTTACAAACTCTTTTAAGTGAAAGAAAATGGGCCGACTAAGACCAAAAATACAATTCACGACCCAATATTGCCTATGCGCGAAGTATCGCAGAAATAAAGTTCTGTTTCCCCCTTTTTTATTTTATTTAAAAAATTTTCCTTTTTTTTTTTTTGAGTCTCAAAGTCTCACTCTTAAGCTTTTTAGCTTTAAGTTATGCTATTTATAGTTAAGAGAAAAGCAATTTATATCAGTCAACATTGTCAGACAGGCATTCCAGCAATTCATTAGCTCTCATCGAGCAGGTTTTTATACTGGTAGCTTGAAAAAAAATGTCATGAACAAAAAATTCTTTATATTTATTTGTAAGTTAGCAATCAGCCGTTTTCTGGCATTTTTCAGAGAGTGAGCTCATCAAATATATGATCGTACTAAATTATGTGTCAATATTTGCCTCTCCATATATGTATATAAATGGGTTTTCACATTCACAATTTCTATGTATATATGTAAAGTAGCATTGGGAAATTAAGTGGGAATTCTAAATTGAACACCGTCATTATTGACTCCTTTGCTGAGTTCATTAAAAATGCATACAACAATTGAGAAACTAAATAGCAAACACAAGTGTCTGGCGAATGGGAAGCCATATAAATACCAACTTTGGTATACCTTTGCATAAATTAATATGTGTGGATGTGGAAATGTGAAGCTTAATATGAGTACTCATACCAATACTAAATAAATACTCGGTTTTCACTTAATTGTACGTCAAAGAGCGCATATTATATTTGCTGCTGTTGCTGTTGCTTTACCTTACTTACTTTGCTTCAGCCAACACACCCAAGTGAAATATCGGCGACTGTTGTGAAGTTCGCCTCAAGGACACTTAATAGGTACTTCAAATGCATTCATGTATTTAACGCACGAACGGAGACGTCAATGAGTAGACAAGTAGGCGAGAGTGTGACCTTTTTGAAAGGCAACATGAAAAGGGCTGATATGTGCCGCAACTGAAGGATTGGATGGGGAAAGTTAAAATAGGGTGTGTGTGTTGTGCCCATGTGTTGTGGGGGGAATAGAGAGTTCAGTTACTTTGACGTCAAAAAAAATGTGAAACAGATATAGCAGAGACAATGAAAATAACTGAAATGTGTCATATAATAATACTGCACTTGTCCAAAAGCACGATATTATAATTGTTTTATATTTATTTATTTATTTTTATACAAATTCTCAAACTCATTTGAGAAATACTGAAGGCGATGATGTTATCATAATTTTTCTAAGCTTGCTAAAGTCAGAAAAATTTTCGGCTTTGATTGCGTCTTGACATGGATGTCATTATATCATATGATCTCAAGCTTCGACTTCACCGTATGATCTCAACATACCTACGTATATATAAGCTCATCATTCGATCTCATCAAACAACCTGAGCATATCACTTCATCATATGATCTCAGCATATAAACTCATCAGATGATCTGATCACATAACTCATCATATAAACACATCATATGATCAAATCATGTAAATTCATCAAGTGATCAAATCATGTAAATTCATCAGATGATCTCATCATATGATCAAATCATGTAAATTCATCAGATGATCTCATCATATGATCAAATCATGTAAATTCATCAGATGATCTCATCATATGATCACATCATGTGAATTCATCAGATGATCTCATCATATGATCAAATCATGTAAATTCATCAGATGATCTCATCATATGATCAAATCATGTAAATTCATCAGATGATCTCATCATATCATCAAATCATGTAAATTCATCAGATGATCTCATCATATAAATTCATAATATGATATCATCATGTAAACTCATCATATGGCTTTATTATATGATCTCATCATACGACTTCATCACATAAACTTATCTCACAAACTCGTAGTATGATCACATCGAGCAATCGAACATATCACCACATAATATGATCTCGTCATATAAACTCATCTTATCATCAATCAAATTAATCATATTATTTCATAAAATAACCTGATCTTGTCACTCCATCATATGATTTCATCATATGATCTAATCATGTAAGCTCATCATATGATCTAATCATGTAAGCTCATCATATGATCCCGTCATATAAGCTCATCATATGACTTCGTCTCATAAACTCATCTCACAAACTCATCATATGGTATCATCGAACAATCTAATCATATCACTTCATCTTACGATCTCATATAAACTCGTCATATGATCTCATCAAACAACCCAATTCAATAAATTCATCTATGATCTCTTCATACAAACTCATTTTATATCATCAAACAACTTATTCATATCACTTCATCATATGATCTTAACATATCATACAAACCTATCATAGATCTCATCATATGACTTGACGGCGTAATCACATAAAAAACCGAATCATTGATCTCATTTATATGATTATATTTATATGATTATATTAAATACTAAGTGTAACATAATTTCTACAAAATAACGCGATTTTTAATCGACTTTCAGCGATATCAAATCAATAAATATTTTTTGTATGAAATATTTATATCAGACACTTGATGAGATAATATGATGAGATCCTGTGTTGATAACAAGAAAACTTCTTATACGAAAATATTTTTTATTTCAACCAATCCAGAAAATCAAATTATATCGGCATTTTATTCAGTATGCCTTAAATATGTTGAAGGTTATAAAATGCATAATGGCCCCAAACACGGGCAAATAAGTTCCTTGTTCAAGCACAGTGTACTTAATAAAATAATGTAAACGAAAAGCTATCCTTCTCCCATTTGTTACTGCTAAATTGAAACACAAATCAAAAATACCCAAATTCAGTTATCTACTCCGCCCATTTCTTTTTCCACTTCTGTCCTTTGTCCTTCCCTTTGCCTGTCTCATTCCTACAAACGGCTATCAATTCTGCTTATCTTTACAAATGTCAATTTAATTGCTTACAACACCGAGGGATATTTAATTTAGCCATTCATTGTTTATGTTAACACCATGTGACCTTAAGCCGATACTGCAACCAAATTAACATTAGCAGACGGCCATAAGTAATGCGTGGCTAGCAACTTCTAAGCGAAGCGATATGTATACATGACTATGAACAATATCGTTAAAGTAATCACCTGAACGAACATAAAAGTCAAAGCTGTAATCTTCTGACAAGGAAATAAAAATTACGGTTTCGAACGATTACAGTTGATTGAATCGATTGTTGGGACATATGGTAAGTACGAGCACTACGCCAGCGACTTGGCTGCTTGCCTAAAACTTGCGGTAGGGCACCGCTGTGGAAATGTGGGTTGGTCAAGAATGTAGAGTGAAAGTTTTACTTTAATAAACGCTATATTAATAATTTATTTTATTACATTGGAACCAAAATTGATTTTACTTAAAAACGTCTTCATAAATTTGAAAGTTGTTTGCGTAGTTTATATACCCTGAAGCTGTTCATCTGATTACGATAAAAAATTTTGGTGAGTTGCACTGGGAATGTCTGCAACAGTGTACCTATCGATAGAGATATTTAAAAAAGTCTTAGAAGTTGGGTTAGTTTATATTCACTTTGCTATATCTAAAAAAATGTATGACCTTTTAGCTCATATTCGGTGTACAAGATTACCGGAGAAAACGCGATACTAAAGGATATTGCTATTATAGTAATTATTACATGGAAGAAATTATGCCAATTAATAAAAAGCATCAATAGAATTCGAACAAAGCCCTGGCTCAGAAAGTAGGTTAGGGTGACCTGGTTGACTGGCAGCCACGTATGGACCGGTTCGGTCCATAACGATACCAGATGAAGTTCATTAGTTATGAAATAGTACCTCTTTCTATTTTAAGTATACCTTCTGCTCAAATATGAACGAGACGGTATCAATAAAACGGTCCGCGGATGACATATGGCAAAAATAAATTTTTTGTTTTTTGCTAGGACTGTTAACAATATAATGAGCAGCTGCTCCCCTAAATTATATCTTTCCACAAGACATTTGTCGCAACTAAAGAATGTGTACACGGCGTCATCGCTTGGTACTTGGCAACATATGCACTTGGGATCGCTTACCTTACCCGTGCAGTGTAGTTATTTCCGGAAGTATCTGTAACCCGAGAGGAACTGAGTCCTGAAATAGTTCACTTCCCCACTTCGCTTGTTGGAATGAGTTTCGCCGTCCGTCTGCCACTCGCTTCAGTGTCCCATCGGCTTTGCCACGTCGGATTTCCGTAGCGCTAGCGGTGGCGTGTGTCTTCTTGAAATCCCACTCATCCAATATTCCTGAAACAGTGCTGTAGGCTGAAGCAACTCTGAGTGCCGCTGTTTGTTGTACAGTCACATTGAAGACGCTTAACTTTCGGGGTTGGGGTAAAGTATGTATTTTGAAGAGAATACATTCGAAATATAGAAGACGAACAGCGCTCGGCCCGGCCGATTGAGCCGACGTCCTTAGGCATAGCGGAAAGCGTCGAAAGACTTGAAGTGGAAGATTCATAGAAACTAAAGCCAATGTAAAAAAAAAAACGGGGAACGCCATTAAATTTAGAAGTCATCAATTAAATTTAGAAGTCATCAAATATCAAGCACTCTAATCAAATTTCGAATTGGTAGAGTGTTGTGGAAAGAGTTTAGGGTACTTGTATCTTAAAATTCGAGCTCCTGTAAGTCGCACCCGTCGCTTTTGATAGTTCTCCCTTCGAGGCTGTGAATGACTTTAACTATGTACTGGTACTACGCGTATGTAGGGGTTTCTTCTATATTAATAATATGCCGCTAATATTGGTACTGATATCTGGAGAAGGTTAATTATTGTCGGAGTACTCTCACGACAAAAAAAAAAAGTCACATTCTACAAGTCTCTCATCAGACACTAATACAAACCCTTTTGCTTAGCAGCCAGCTAACGTTCGCCTTTTCCTGCTGACCATATTAAATTCGTGTACATATAAATTCAATAATAGGCCAACAGTGTCACAGGCATATCCGCTACCACATTGTCTGTTTGGGCTGGACTAAAATGACAACAATGTACAGATACATACATGCTCGTATAGCTGCCTACTTGTACTCGTATTGAAAAGCGATAATGGCGATAGTTACAACATTTACCACACACACACACACACACGTCTATTCACTTATATCAGATATGTATGTACGTACGTTGGTCCACTATTCGTGCACATACTGTATGTACACACACATATACCAGTCTGCACTATCAAAAATTTATGTTCAATTAAGTGAAATTTATGATTTTTGACGAGTCGGGAAAGGCGTGTAGACGCGCGAGCAAATGTCCGTTTGACTGCTGCTTGAACCACTACCTAAATTGGTCAGGTCAGCAGCTACTACACAAAGGCTATATGGTTCGTTGGCTGCGCGGCAATAGAATAAAAATTTATGCGCGTTCATCAGCATTTCGGGGCAATTACCATTTAACTGAGCGGTTAACCGCCTGCAGAGCAAAAGAACTAGAAGCGTGTAGGTGTGTGTATGGCTGTATGGGGGTGTGTATGTGTGGGAGTGTGTATGTGTGGGAGTGTTGAAGTGAATAGTTAGTTTGGCGCGTTGAATCGGTTTGAAAGCAAGTAGTGACCATGTCTAGCAGGAGTTTCCAACAATTCAGCACTAACCGACCAACCGCCCGACCGACTGACCGACCGACGCTATAATGACGATTAATTGCGTGGGTCGCACAAAAATACAAAACGGGCGGTGTGCGCGCCTATGGAGGTGGATGGTAGTGTAAGAGAAAATTTAAGAAAATGCGGATGTTCGGATATGCATTCAAAGGCAAGTGCGCACTTTGGAAGATGAAATAGTGAAGTGAGAACAGAATGCGCTAGCTTCTGTTCTATTTCTATGGCTGCAAGCTGGCGTTGCATAATACCGTTGGTGGTGGTGGTGCCGCTGCTGCTGCTGCTGCTGCTGCAAAATTGCGATCCGCATTCATGAATTTATGCATCACAATTTACATAGTTAATGCTAATTTTGTTGTTGTCGTTGTTATTGCGGGCATTCGTTGTACTTATGTACGTACGTATTGGTTGCTTGAAGCGAACGAGCGAGCAGCTGACAAAACGCTTAGTCAGCCATAATTAATCTTCACTGTGCGAAAAGGTTTTGGAATTTATGGATTTAGCTAGCACGTACAACAACACATAAATACTTATGCATTCACACATACACATATACGCAAGTGACTTCGTTGTTACGCTCTTCTGAAGATGCGAGCGCAAATGCATTTTCCTCTTGAAGGCAGCTTTGACGCTTAGATTTTCTTTAAGCAGAAAAAAAACATGCTTACAAAATACAATAAATGTGTAGCAAACAAGCACAGGGTCTATCGAGTTGTAGCTTCTTTTTCTACTTTTAAAAGATGTCACAGTTCGATGTCGTCTAAGCAGATTTACTAAAATGAATTCGATTTCCCTTGAGAAAATTATAAAACTAATTAAAATCCTGTGGCCCAAATTTCTTATTTAAAATATTAATTTGTGATGTGAAATATATGACATTTTTATTGATCTTGAATAAAATACATTTTTTTTTAAGAAATTATAGTCATTTCTCTTTATTATGATAATATTGATTCGGCTCAATTACGCATGGAACAAAACATTGGCCAAATGGCCGCCGTGGTCCAAATTTTCGATGACGCTGAGGCATAATTGAGGTTCTATGCCGTTGATGCACCGAATTATCTCCTAGTTTAGCTCTTGAATTGTTGTTGGCTTATCGACGTACCCCTTTTCTTTCAAATAACATCAAAGAAAGAAGTCCAACGGTATCAAATCACATGATCTTGGCGGCCAATTGACATCGCCGCGACGTGAGATTATTCGGCCACCAAATTTTTCGGGCAAAAGTGCCATTGCTTTGTTAGCTGTGTGACAAGTGGCACCATCCTGTTGAAACCACATATCGTCCACATCCATATCTTCCAATTCGGGCCATGAAAAGTTCGCTATCATCTCAAGATAGAGAACACTATTCATAGTAACTGGCTGACCGGCCTCATTTTTGAAAAAATACGGCCCAATGATGCCGCCGGCCCATAAACCACACCAAACAGTCACTCTTTGTGGGTGCATTGGTTTCTCGGCAATAACTCTTGAATTATCATTCGCCCAAATGCGGCAATTCAGCTTATTCACGAATCGACTGAGGTGAAAATGTGCCTCATCACTGAAGATGATTTTCTTCACGAAGTGCGCGATATGCATTTTGATTTGAACGCCCGTTTTCATAATAAGGCTGAATAACTTTAGCGCATTGGTCGATTGTTCATTTTACCATGATTTAAATTGAGTTAGTTTGAAATTAAAAAGTGTTAAATAAAATGCACAAGAAACTTGACGTTTAGATGTGGTTTACATTCAACATCGGCCCTTAAAATTTAACCACCCTTTATTATCAGGGAAAATTTTCGTATGCACGTGAATCAATACATTTTAAATAGCCAATGCTGCTTACTCAGGTTTCAACTTTAATTTTTCGAAAAGTTTTTAAAAGTTCAAAAGACCAAATTTTCCGAAAAAAAGTGGTAAATACTCATTCCATAATATTAATATGGATATCACACAAAAGAGGATATATCCAGCTATTAAAGGATTTTTTTTTTTACTTTCCACCAGGATAAATATCGATTGTCATAGCATCCACTGCGTATACTTTGTTTCATTGGAGGAAAGTTCAAATATTTACGTTTTTCTAAAACGGCAAGAAGAACGAAGTTGCGGTAAGACGAGCTGATACTTACATTTCCCTTTTTTCAAAGTAATTAGGAAGTTTCAAGTATATTTAAGTATACTTTGAGAGAGTCATAGTTACTCCTGTGGTTTACCCCCGATTACTTGAATTAGTTCACTTTGACATTCAGAGTACTGGGCAGAATGACGAGACATTTGGCTTCCTTAAGAGCGTCATAGTTAGTCCCGAACTCTAGTTATAACCAAGTATTTACACCCGTATGGATTTGTGGCATACAGCTGTGGGGCTGTGCTTAACAAACTCATCTTGAAAAAATTCTCCGATTTCAGCACAAGTACGTAAAAAGCGCAGTAAACGCACAACTATAAATGAGGAACTCTGATTTACATCGTGACCTCAAGATGTCATCAGTATCAGAAGTTGTTAAACTTCACTCGCTGCAGTTAATACCAAAAAACTCGAAAAACATACCAACCCGGAAGCTCGGATTCTTGCTCATCCATCCAGATGAGCAATATCGGAGACTTAAACGAAAAAACCCAAATGATCTTGTTCCAGAAACTCTAACGGCTGGCAAGCAGATGTAAACTTCTGACAGCTGTCTTCCAGTTATATATGTACTTCATGTAAATTCTGTCGCATTTAATAGACAAATATTACTTGATGGTGTAAACGATGCGTAAAGAATGAAATGCATTTAAGGGGTTAAGCGTAGTCAAAGGCCTGAAAAAATGATGATTCTGAATATTGTTTTGCCAGTCAATTGCTTTATTTTACAAAGACAAAAAGATAGCATTAATATATTACGTTTCGACTTGACTTAGCAAAATTTATATAAAAAAATTAGTAATTGTAAAAATTATCGCTGTTTGTGTTGAGCCCGTTTCTCCAGAAGTCCCTTTCTGTGATCATCAGAAGTCCTTGGAGATTCATTTAAAATCAATCGAACAAGAGAAATTAGTTTTATTAGTAGATAATCCTGTACCTGATCGAAGCTTTTTTTTTTGTAAAATTAACAATGCGGCGTCCTCAAGAAATATTTTTCAGATTTTCGAGAAAACAAAACCAACAATTTGTTATTTAAAAAAAAAACCGAAATTTTCGGAAAAAAAAATCCTTCGATCAGGCACAAGTTTTTTATGTTTTTCAAAAACAGTAGAAGTTATATTGAAATCTATCCATCGGTTTTTAAGTTACTGTGATCACCAGTACAATAAACCTAGTTTTGAGAATAACGCATTTGTTCGAATTATTTAATTACTTACAATGTGCCATCTATTCCTGGGCCATATAATAGTTCTTCAGCCGTCATAACAGCTTCCTATATATTAATGTGCTGTTGCCTACGTAGCATTCCCCCTTCTCGAGTGTTATCGTTAGCGCGCTTATCTGCCACTTTCATATGTGCAGCATACATTTTTTCAGCATACGAACGCTCCGGAGCGCCCGAGCGCCCTTTGTTAGTTGTTGAATAAATCAAAAAGTATGTCACGGATTCATTTCAAATTCTCACACAATATTTTTAAGATATTTTACTTTAAGAAAATGTAAAAAAATAATCAAATTTTTTGAAAATTCTGACTACCCCTAACCCATTAATTATTTATAACATTTCAATATAATAAAAAAAAATTTAAGGATACTTTATTGGACTATTGGCTTATACTGGGGAAAAGTAAACGATTTTTTAACTGGATATACCATATTTTTATAATATCCATATTAATAAATATAAAAACCATCTTTCTATAATATCCATATAATTAAATATAAAAACAATTGGTACTCACTCTTTTTATTAGCTGTTTGACCGAGCTATTTGTGGTGCGCGCTTAAAGTTTTACCAGAAATGGGGGGACGCATAGTTGTACGACGCGTCTGAATGGCAGACGGTTTATTATGACAAGTTTTTTCATGGCATTGCTTGCTGGGGGGCGACCGCTATTAGAAACAACTTTTTTCATTATTTGGTGTTTCGTGCCTGCACCTTTAAATCTAGGCACTACCGAATGGTAGTCACGCACCAGCCTATTCAGTTATGACGGCCGCCGGAATGAGTGTAAGCTTTTTTAAAAAGGTTGAAAAATATGATTATTTAAAAGTTATTTAAAAAACTAGATGAGAAAATGAGCTGAGTATGGAGCATTGCTAGGTAAAATCTATAGTCTCACGTGCATTTGTATTTTTTTTTTTTACATAAAAAGATAAGTTGATTTTTGAAGCACAGTTTAATAATAAAAAGTGGCTCTTATGTTGCTTGGAAAGTGTAGAATTTTTTTTTAATATAAAGAGTGTTTTTTTAAGAGCTCGAGAACTTAAAATGACAACACAAAGCAGAAATACTGTTGGAGTTAATTTATTTTTTAATATACCTAATCTGATAGATAATTTCGTGGCATCGTTTTTTTTTTTCTTACAAACATATTTACAATATAAAATAGATAACTATGTATGTTTGTTGGCACTGCAACTAGTAACAAATAGACTAACGAGCAGTACAATTTTGGTAATATAAAGAAAATTTTAGAAAGAGATTGTCCTCGTCCTTTCCTTAAGTTAACAGCAGTCATGCCCGGTCAAGTTGTTCAATTCGATTGAGTCGTCGGAGGAGGCCTGAAGTATTGAGGAGTTTGCTAGCTTTCTAATTCACGTGCCTTAAAAGCCAGAGGGAATGAGCTTGTGCTTGTTTTTTTTAATTTCTTTAGCGACCTTGAGGTCACGATGCATAATATTCTTATTTCGAACGAACCAAGAGGAGTTAGGAATATCTCGAAGGATTTTATTGTGAGTCGTTTATAATGGAGTATATTTATCTTTACAGGTTTTATATATTTTATACTATATATTTATTTATACGTTTGCTACGTATTCATGATCCATTCGATCAACCCAACTGGTGACTACTTTTTCCAGTAAATCTAGCCGTCAAAGGTGACTCGAATATTGACTTCCACTGCTTTAAGAGTTGCTGGTTTGGTTAGTACCCCTTCTGGAAAGAAAGTTGTCACCAAATTGATTTTAAAGTATATCGATTACTAGCGAGCTGTATGGGTCTATGCATGAAGTGATCTATGAACTTCGCGAACAGATTTGTTTTTTTTTTTAAGTAAATTTCCACAATTTGGATTCGTTGTTCTGGCGTTAAACGATACATGATGACTTGCCAAACCTTATTGAACAAAATTTTCAACGCAGTTTGTCATTCCCAACTGTCAAACCATCGATCCTAGATAGTTCTCATCAACCACAGATATATATCGATAGTTCTCATGCAGCTAAAAAAAATCGATAAATATTCGAAAAAATGTCCTAATAAATTTAAAGTGAAAAGATTTCCGTAAAAATCTAAATTTCTAAAATCTATAGACAATCTTTTCTTACTTATTTGATCCCCTTGCATAATTTATGCTACTTACCTATAGTAGATAATTTTCACCAAATGTCATCACAATCGAAGCGATGAAGTTTTTTTGCCAAGCGCGCTTGACGTGTTTTTCCCCACATGCTTTAAATTCGAGTTTAACAAAGAAACAGCAATTTGAGGGGCCCTCTACATCTACAAATAACACACGAAGTGCACCCATACTCGCATATATACAGACACATTTTGCTACACCCTCACCCATTCCCACTTCCATTCACACATTTTTGCCAGTGACTAATTAATTGTGTACTTTTATTGTTCGGTTATTTGTATGCCACATAAAATATCTCGCGAATTTGTTGCTCCTTTCAAGCATAAGCGATTTATCGCCTGGCCTTTTGCAGTTCACGCCGTCGCCGCCTGCCCTTCATTACTGCTACTTGTTGCTGTGCGCTTAAAGCATCTCGCCACTTGTTATGCCATAATTAAATACTTTTTTTTATTACAAAGTGATTATTAATAACAAATGTGCACAACAGCTTAATAAGAGCACTTAAGTACATGCTAACAAACAGGTCCACAAGCATACATACACACGCACACACAAGCAATAAACTGTACAATACATAATGTACTTAAGTGCACATTTGGCAAAGGACATCATCGAGTGGAATTAATTGTTACTCCTCGGCAAGCAATTGTTGTAGGACTAATTTATTCACAAATTGTTTATTGTTATTGCGCTGCCATACGTATCTGCATATGTATGCGTATGTGCGTGTGTATGCATGCTTTCATGTTTTCTATTACATATTTATAGTTGTGCACATTAATATTTACAAAATTATCTACGTCAATGTGCGCTCAACGCTATTGTGGCAGGAATAGTACTATGTATTAATTAAACGCATATGTATTAGTACATGTGTGTGTGTGTGTGTGCAAAAGCAAAGGCGTGCAGAAACATGAGTTGTGAACAACATCATCAGCATCAACGGCATTCACATCATCACCAACATCAAAATTACCATAGGCAACAGTATCAGGCACAGCAACAACAGCAACAGAAACATCAATGTAACCAATACCTATATCAACAACAACAATATTGTTACTCACATCAACCGCATCACCAATATCAGCTATGGTTCATCATATCTGTGATATTGTTCTTAATAGGTAAGTAAATTATTATTTTATCGTTAAGAAAACCAAAAAAATTATTAATCATAAATGCGAAAATAACTAATTAGCACTGAGTTTCATATAAGGAAATAAATATATGTTGATGGCAATAAAAGGCTTTAAGCCGAGAGTTCAATTGAATACAAAATGATGGTATCATCGATTTATATTATACATACATACATACATATATGCATTTTATACTTGCCAACTGTACGGATCCGTCTGCTTGGCCTGTAATACAATAACAATAACTGTGGACATGAACTATACAGTAGTTGCGGTAGTTGCGTGCATGTATATACGAGTATGTGGATATAACTTCCCGAAATTATTACTTTTCTTTTTTCAGATAAAACATATGGGACTATAACTCAACTCAAATTTCTTAGGTGTGCAGTTAACATTTCTCTGATCTGGGTTCCAGAACATGGAAACATAGAGGGAATTGAAATTGCTGATAAGCTTGCTAGGAAGGGGACTGAATTAGATCCAAAGACCTCCTACCCAGTCATAGGCTTCCTACTGACAGTTGTTAAAAGGAAGCTGCACAAATTATTTCTCAGGAAAGCGCAGAAAAGTTGGATCTCCATTTCTTCATGTGCTATTTCGAAATCGCTTTAGCCCCAATACGATATATGAAGGATTCAGCAAGTTCTTTGGACTCCTCGCCATTCAATTTTCAAACTCGTAGTCTTTACCGGTCACTGGACGATCGATACACACTCGGAAAAGCTAGTGTTACTATTTAACCCCCATTGCAAGAAGCTGTGGGGACCATTCAGAGAAGGAGACTGTAGAGCATTTTCTCTGTAAATGTCCTAGAACGGCAGCTAGACGACCACGGTCACAGGGTTGATCTTCGACTGCCTGGGGCAGTGCGCCAACCTAAATCCCAACAATCTTCTCCATTATATCAACTGCTCCGGCTGCCTGTAGATATCTGCCTGCTGGAGGTCTCATAATGGTATCACATCGGCGCTTTCATCTACCTACCTACCTACAACTTAACTCAAGTTATAAAGGATCATGCAGGTATCGTCGCTATACGTGCAAATAACGTCGATTTAAAAATATCTTATTTTCAAAAGTACTCCCGTTCATCGGTTCATGGGGTTCGCCATGAATTTGAAGCACCAGACGGCAATGCAAAGTCTATCGCAAAACGCAAAAAACCTAAGGAACGTTCGCACTGTCTGATCTGCAGACTTTATTGAAGAAATGCAAGTAATCATTTACACAGAGCCTTCAAAACCAAAAGCGCCCTTGCGAGGGAGTTTAATGTTTCTGAGAGTCTTATGCATCGAGTTATCCAAGAGGCTTTCCTGTATAAATCCCACGCTATGCGCAGAAAACAAGTCATGCCGTGTTGAGTAGACACGAGAATAGCGAATCATCCAATTAAAACGCGTTCTAAACAAAGTTAAACACCCTGAAGCGGCTGAGATGTTTTTTTCTGACTAAAAACAATTTTGACCAAGACCAAAAGGTCGACCGTGGAAATGCGCGCAATGACAGAATGCTATGCTCCTATCCTACAGAGGTTCCTGTTTTTATGCAGATGAAGTTTTCAGCCACTGATATGGTAGGTGTTGTGAGCAACAAAGGACATGTCAAGCTTGTCACTTCTTTTTTCAAGGATTTTGAGTGAGTTCTGCTGCATATATCGAAATTCTAGAGAAAGTAGTGAGACCCTCGATTAATAGTATATGAAGTGACAGCCCATACAAGTTTCAGCAAGACTTTGTTCCTTCACACAAAGTAAAGGTGACGCGATTGGATGGCTGAAAATTTCCATGACCATATAACTCCAAGCTTAGTTCCGCCACCAGTTTTTCTCTGAATTCTACAACTAATACCGTTATGAATAAGAATCATTCGATTCAGGCATGCAAACGTTTCCGGACCTGGATCGAGGAGATTATTGCAGATAATGGGCATTTTATTGAATTATTTAATAGATATTCTTATAAGAAGTTAGTCTTGTGTAAGAGATTCGTGAAGTTTTAAATTAAATTTTGCTTAACAAAGTATACAGAATAGCGTATCTGAGCGTTACGAGAGCAATGCGAACATGCCCCACAGCGGCTTTAGGAATGATCACTGGACTCACTCCACTTTATCTTGTAGCCAAAGAGATGGCAATAAGTGCAACTTTAAGGCTTCCTAATCTACTCCATCTCAAAGAAGGCAATCTTACAGGACATGTAAGGATTCTGAGTTTAATCCTGAACTGACAGTTGCGACAAGATAGAAATGGAACTAGAATTATCTGAGAAATTCAAAGTGGTCATTAGTGAGCGCTCAGCGTGGAGAAACAATAAAATATTCTTAAAACAGTGCGCACTGGTGTGGTTTACTGATGGGTCCAAAATGGAATACGGCAGTGCCGGGGTTGGAATTGTTGGACCACGTTTCAAAAAAGTAATTGCAATGGGAGAAGCCACTTCCCTTAGAGCTGTGTGCCAGAGAATGTCTACGGAAAGGCACGCGCGGTGTCAATATTCACATTCTCTCTGACAGTCAAGCAGCTCTTAAATCGCTGGATAGCTTCACATTTCAAATAAGGTTGGTCTGGGAATGCTCTAATATCCTCTACACCCTAGCATCAAGAATGCTTTGTTAAACTGGGGAAAGTGTTTGCACTCCCTTCATAGGTCCTGAACCTTTTTTCGACGTAAATAACAGTTTGAAAAGTGCCGTTCTGCGTGAGCAGGAACAACGAGGCGTAATCAATTATTGGAGAGCCCAATCAGGCATGCGGCAGTCGAAAAGACTCATAGTTCCAGAACGGATAAAGGCAGAAGCAATGCTTACCCTAAGCAGAAAGGACATAAAACTTTACACTGAACTAGTAACAGGCCACTGTAAACTTAATTATCACATGAAAAGGATAGGTGCGATAGAAAACGATTCCTGTAGACTCTGCAAAGAGGCACAAGAAACAGCAGAATACGTTCTATGCGACTCCCCAGCAGTGGCACGACGCAGACTAAATTACCTGGAAATGGGACTACAGATCCAAACATCCTGGTAGAATTTTAACCCAAAAGCAGTTTTAGGATTCATTAACAGCCTAACTCTGTTCAAGTAGGCTACATGGCTGCACAATAGATCTCTTAAGGTCGCAGTGCACAAACAGCCAATCAATAATAATAATAAATTTTGCTCAAATGGTTCTCGACGTGCTTAACAATTAGGCATTCATGAGTTGACTGTTTGGCGGATTTTATCTTACCAGCATCTAAGCGCGTGTTTTGAAAGATCCTTATGCTTTTTTTTTTTTGTGGGGGAGGTAGGATTCAAAATACCTTCAATTGCAGCGACCGTCGTTTACTCCGTTGACTAAAACGTCCCTCCTCTACTTCTGGGGATACACCCTTGCCAGGTCAACTTTCTGCATTACTTTGTGGGAGCCTTCATAAAGAACCAATTATATTCTCCCACATATTGATCCACGGTATTTGTAGACAACTTTTATCCAATATTATTATTCCTCGAAGTAAATTACTTCCCCAAAGCTCCTTTGGACCCGGGCTGATATGACCGCCGCTAAATCATCCGCGCATCGCGTAAGATATGTATCTTCTGGCATTTCTGGGCTGAAGATCTCGTCGTAGCTCATATTCCGGAGTTTGGGGCTGAAAATAAATCCTTGGCCTGCGCCAGACAATACCGCTTTTGTTTTCACACGATCTGGAGAATCCTTCGAAACCTCTATCGTAGTGTCTTTATAATGTCTATCCATCGTAAGCTGCTAAAGGCGTTTTGTACATCAAGCGTTGCCAGGACGGTGATGAGGTTTGGGTAGTGGCATCTGCGTTAAGCGTGGTATGCGCTGTTTACCACCTCCCCCATAGTGCTAAGGGCGATAACGATGTTTAATGAAAATTATTATTATGACAGTTTAAAGAGAGCACATCCTGTGAGAAGCCTTTTTATACGCAGCTACGCGAAATCTCATAAAGGTCAGGATATTCTTTTAATAGAAATAAATTCCTTCACCGGGATGAGGCCGTATTTTCATATGCGCAAAATAAGTAATCTATTTTATAAAGAGTCTGATTATTTTACAGAAAATATTAATTTTTACTTTCATATAAATTGCCATTATTGCTCCATGACTCAGTCAAGTAAAAACCTACCTACCATTTGTTGAAAATTTGTCTTAAATTTGTATTCTCGTAAATTTATCTGTTAACCTTACACTGTTATACTCCACAAAATACTTGTTTTAATCAAAATGAAAATCTGGGAAAATAATTTGACTTTTCTTTTATATCTATCAGTCAACTTTGTTCTTTCTGAGTCTGACCCGTTCCCTTTGCAAACCTTAAAAAATTCTCTGAACGCCTTATATTTTCTGTGTAAAAAATTTTCATTATGCTAAAAAGATATAACCACCTTTGTATCCATGCTTTTTTAAAACAAGTCAAAGAATATCACAATTATCCGCGAACTGCACGTGCCTTATCCCAAGATATATTGTAATTTACTTGCGAAAAGGACATAATGAAGCAAATACTCGCGTAATACATTTTGTGTACATAAAAATGCTGTATACAAATTAACTAATTCCATTAACAACTTAAATCTGCAGTGTACACAAATTATTGCCTTGCAAGTGAATGCAAACACCAAAAAAAAAAAGAAAAAAACATTAAAAGCGCCAACGAGCAAATCACCTTCAAAATTTTGCCACCGCGCAAGCACGACCGCGCGTGTTAAAGGCAAACAAAAGCGCTGAAAGCGCCGCTTTTCTGGTGTAACTCAAACAATGTGCAAATAAATAAAGCAAATAGATCGCGTCATGAGAAAGGGCATACAAATATGTGTGACTGCACCTACATTTAGGACGGCCGTCGTAGACGATTGGTTCGAATGTGACTACCCTGCGCTGGGTATTGGATTCAATGGCAGTATTCATTAGTTTTGAATATCTTTTTTTTTCAAAATAGTTTTAATTATTTTTTTTTTTTTTAAATAAAATTATAGTTCATTCCACAGCAAATATTATATTAATTTAAGTTTCAAACTTTGTGCAAGATTTATAAAAATTATATTAGAAAAATTTTCAGCAAAATTCCAAACTTTTCAATCGGAATTAAAAAAAAAATGGTGTGTAGTTTTATAGCCTATTAAATTCTATGATAATGAAGTGCAAGTTTGAAGTGATTGATAATTTTCGCTCATTTTTGCTAATTTTTTCCCGGATGGTATTGCTGATTTTCTCTATTTAGCGAATGCACAAAATTTTATTTATCAAAAACCAACAAGAGTTTTAAGCCACTGCAAATTTGTACTTTATTATACTCGAATTTAATGGGCTATAAAACTGCATAGCTAAAAATTTTCTAAGGATTTAGAAGAAAAAGTTTTAAATTTTTATTGAAATATTTACAGATATGAAAATTTTACACAATATTTTAGACTTGGATTTATGTGATTTTTGTTACAGAATGAAAAATATTTTTATAACAGCAATAATTAAAATGAATGCCAAGAAAATGTAGTCCAAGTCTTTAAAAACGATGTGGATCATTATGCCCCGCATTGTATCATCAAATGATGTGAAAGTGAGAAAAAGTGTTTTATTCGAGTACTAACCCCGTATTCCCCCACATTAAACTACAAATTTTTAATTCGAACGTTAAATCCGTTCTACTATTTGGCTCTGAAACGTGGTTGGTGTCTGTATCTGTCACGCGGAAGCTGTCGACATTTGTGAACCGATGTTTAAGAACAATTCTCCGTATCTGGTGGCTCGACAACACGATTTCAAACGAACTAGTTTAAACGAAGCAGACAAAAACCAATTGAACCATTGAAATAGGAAAGCGCAAATGGAATTGGATGCGTCGTACGTTGCGCATGTCAACGACCGAATAAATAGAATGGCACTAGAACCCACAAGAATCGCGCCGCAAGGGACACCCTAAAGAATCTTGGCGACCTAGGCTTAATGGAGAATTTTTAGAAATTAACAAACCTCTCACATGGACCCAAATTAAGACGACAGCTATAAGTAGACAACATTGGAAAGCATTTGTTGCGGCACTATGCGCCCAAAGACAGCGACTAATAAAAATAATAATTCACCCTTTAGCATGCAAAGAAAAGCCTCTGAGTGCATTCCTGCACTAAAGAAGTTTCCATAACCATACGGATGCTACATAAAATCCTGCATGTATTATATTGTTAAAACCACCGCTGTAGCCGAATGGATTGTTGCCTTAGTAATTTTCGGGAGTGCCTGTGTACGGAATCCCGGGCATGTCATACCAAATAATAGAAAAAGGGGAAGGTTGGCCAAAATTCACAAAAAAGGATGTAACCGCGAAATATTATTATTATTATTATTATTATTATTATTATTATAGAGTTACTCCATCTCGGTAGGGTTCGCAACTACCGGAGACAACATGTGCCCCGGATATCGGTATCAAGGGACAATGCTCTGTTGTTTTGTGTTAAGAGTGTTGCAAGAGTGTAAAATTTTAATAGATCTGGTTTAGAAAGGACCTTACTATATTACAAGTTTTCAGTATAACAGCTTTTTTGTATTTGTGCGTGTGTTTTTTCGTTTATATTTATTGATTTTAGGTTTTGTATGAAAGTGTTGTGTAATATTCCTGTTGCTGAAATAATAAATGGTACTATTTTCACTTCATTTTGTTTCCATATGTTTTTGATTTCTTGCGCAAGCTCTATGTATTTTTAAATTTTTTCTGTATATTTGCTGTGTATATTAACGTCATTAGGGACACTTATTTCTATGAACTGTGTGGTTTTTTCTTTCTTGTCTATTATTGTTATATCTGGTCTATTGCATATTATTGTCTTGTCAGTGTATATGGTTCTGTCCCAGTATAGTTTAAAGTCTTCGTTTTCTAGTATGGTTTCAGGTGTATATTCATAATATGGTGCTGTGTCATTGGTTAAGTTGAGAAATGTGGCTATTTCCTTGTGGATGATTTTGGCTACTGTATTGTGTCTTTGTGTGTATTTTGTCCCAGCGAGCATTGGGCATCCCGCTGTTATGTGGTCTATAGTTTCTGTGTATGTGTTACATTTACGGCATCTGTCGGATGTGATGGTTGAATCTTTTATCATGTATTTTCTGTAGTTTCTTGTGGCTATGATTTGGTCTTGTATTCCAATGATGAATCCTTCTGTTTCTGCTTGTAGATCTCCTTTTCTTAGCCACGTATTTGTGTTTTGCTGATCTATGTTGACATTGTTAACTATATGTGGATGTTTTCCGTGTATTTGTTTTTGTTTCCATGCTGCTATGGTTTCCTCTATTGTATGTTTTGGTAGAATAAGGCTTTGGTTGTTGAGGTTAAGGGGAGTTAGTTCTTTGTCTGCTAGTACTATTGCTTCATGAAGGGATGTGTCTTGGTTGTAGAAGTATGTTCTTAAGTTATTTATTTGGTTGTTGTGCAGCTGATGGATATCAATAAGTCCCCTTCCTCCATTTTTTCTGGGTATTGTTATACGCTCTTTACATGAATGTGGGTGATGTTTGTTATGTTTTGTTAATTTCGTTCTTGTGGCTATCTTTATTTAATTTTAACT
Source organism: Anastrepha ludens (assembly GCF_028408465.1). NCBI lineage: Eukaryota > Metazoa > Arthropoda > Insecta > Diptera > Tephritidae > Anastrepha > Anastrepha ludens. The sequence continues at coordinate 78,131,689 of NC_071501.1, read as the reverse complement.
ATGATATGTACATATACAGAAAGTATCGGGAATGTTTAAATAAAACAAAACAGAGTTAAATTTCAGGCAAATTTATTTTATCTCCTTCAAAACAAGGCCCGGCTGAAGCAACACTCATGCGGCTGCGTTTAGCCAGTCCTCCATGCACCCCTGGTTGGCCGACGAGGGTATGGCCTTCAGGTCCTTCGTCGCATCTCTTTGATCTTCTCTACCGACTGAAATCTTCTTCCACGAATTGGTAACTTCAACTTGGGAAACAAAAAGAAGTCGCACGGGGCCATATCAGGTGTATACGGCACTTGCACGATGGTATTTACTTGGTGTTTGGTCAAATAATTCAGCACAACTTGGGCTCGGTCCGATGGCGCGTTATCATCATGCAAAATACAAGAAGTGTTTGCCCACATTTCCGGCCGTTTGTGACTTACAGCAAACGCTTAAAACGGATAAATAATATTCTTTTTTGACTGTCGGGCCCGATGGAAGGTATTCATTTTTTCGAAGAAAACAGTCAACATCACCTTCCCGGTACTTTTTGATCATAGGGTAGATATACGTTTCAAACTAAAATTATACTTAACGATGAATATTGGACTGGTCAGACACATAAATAGGAACATACAAGATTAGGATTAGTAGTAGAACTGATGGTGCAGAGAAATGGTAAGAGTTTAATCACAACCAGATCTAATAAATAAAATTAAAGTAATCGGATATTACACCTTTGTAGTTACTCCCACCCAAACTTGATAGATTCAGAATTGAATTGCAGAGCATCACAGCATTAACTAATTACAACCTTGATGAAGGCAAGTAGGAATATTTTGGAACAATTAAAGTTTGTTGTGTACTAAATGTCTTCAGTTTGGATTGAGAGTTTTGAATTATATTAGCTTTTACATAAATATACAGTATTTGGACATCAAATAATCAAAAATGCTACACTCTAAAATTTTCTTTTTTACAAAAACATGTGGTCATAGCTTTTGAGACCATAAACCTAACGCAAACACGGCATTCATGACCAAAAGTTTTGAAAAAGAAAATGTAGATTTTTTGCAATTTTTCTTCTGCTATATATTGCAATAACGACCTGTTCAAAAATCTAATTATTTGTGATATGGGGTTACATGGGTTTGTCATTTCCTATTTCCAATTTTTTTTTTCTATGTAAAAAATTATTTATTTAATTCAAACTTTCTTCTGTCTTATAGATACATATTTAAAGAATAATTTTCAAAAAAAAAGAACTAAAACTCCTCCCTTGTGACGTAATTTCCGGTGACCCCTCGAAAAAAGGGCTAAACTCCTAACGGGATTACCGAAAATGAAAAAAAAAAATAAGTGTTTTAGTTAAGACCATAAACTCGTGCTTGAACGAAGGAAAGAAAAAAGTAAAAATTGGAATTTTGGCAGACATTTTTCCAAAAAAATGCAAATTTCGGTCAAGTTTCCTTCACATTTATTTTTAAATAGTTGTAATTGGAAAAAATAATCCTTCGTCCAAGCACGAGGAAATTGTATCCCGAACAGCTGTGTAAAATTTCATTAAGATCAGTTGAGTAGTTTTTGAGAACATTTGACAACCGACTTTGAAAACACGGTTACGAGAAAAATGCGTTAAAAGTTTTGAGTAACAATAAAAGTGGCTTGGAGCGCACACCTTCCAAAGGCTATATCTCCGAAACTATTACTCGGATCGAATTTAGGAAAATATTCTTGAGATGTTGTAGAAATTAACAAGGCAAAAAAAATCGATTTTTGAACCCACGAAACCCATGTAACCTCTTTAGTAAAGAGAAAAAGTGTAGGGAGTCAGTTCTCCCCACTACTTCGCTATTTTATTTGATTTGATTGGTCAAGAGATTTGTAAAAAAATCCGTATGACGCCACACTGCAATTTGAACTCAGACTGTACGAATTGCATGAAGAAAAATAAATCTACCCAAAAATGGGAATTCACGCATTCACGACCAAAATAAAACTAATCCTTTCATTAATATTCAAAAAGTTATTTCTTTGCGCATTCTCTTAGTTATTTTTTAAAAAGGGGCATTAACCTATTCACGATGATCAATACAAAATTAACCATTTCACGCCCATTAATGTCTAGAAAATATTTCAGATTTGTATTTCTTTACGCATTCTTTCAACTAGACTTCAAAGAAGTGATCCAACATTACATGACGATCTTAACCCTTCATGACCTTCGTGAAAATTTTAAACTTAAAATAAATTTCTTTTTTGATAAACCGTTTACTTAAAAAACGACATATCAAAATACAAAAAATTGCCCTTCAAAAAAAGAGAAAAAAGACTCATAAATTCAAAAATTAGTTTATTTTTTTATGTCTTTTCGAAAAATTGAGTTTGTAATTAGAAAATTTCTGTTTTTTATTCTTATGTTGTCCACTGAAAATTATTTACATTGTCTGCAGAGTAGAACCGTCGAGCTTGAAGACAAATTTTAAATGGCGCTGCTGCGTAGCCCTCGCGCGCAAAAAGTTACAATGGCAAAAGTTGGTAAAAATTATCAAGAATTTAAATGCAAAACAATGAATATTTAAGCTTATGTCAACTTGCAAATTTATGTATTTTAAGTACAACAAAACAATTACAGAAGATTTTACCTTCAAAATATACATCTTTATTTTGCATTTCACTTTGAAAGAGTTCTGGAATCTGAAAAGCAAGGTCCATGCGTACTAGTCCGGGTTCCTTATTCACCAGAAGTGAACTAGTACAGTACAAGTGCATTTCCTTACAGGGATACATACATATATTAACGCATATGCATGTGTAGCAGGACCAAAGTTTGTGTGCTAATAAACATGTGCTTGGATATACGCCACTAGAGTGTTGGTAAATAATTAATGTCAAAATAATTTAGTTACAATGATTTTCACTCAAAGCATACAAAAAGAGTTTGTTAAGTAAACAAGCAAACAAAATGAGAAACAAGGAGAGGGAAGAGGAAAGGCACATAGCCATGGATCGGCAGCTGCAGCAGGACCAGCCAAATTTAGTGAGAAAAATGTAACAGTAGCTTGAATGCGGGTGGTTACGTGCACGTGGAGTTTGTAAGAATACAAACGGTGGCAGACATGAAAATGTGGATAACAGGCAGTTTTGGAAATGTATTAATATTTTTTTTCTTGTGTTTTCTTTTTGAAGTTAATAGCTCTTGAGAAGAGTTAAAAAAAACAAACAATTTTATGTTAATACTCTTCAAATTGGGATTGAGCTAAAAATCAATGTTGCTAGAAAATGTTTTCCAGAAATTTGATAGGTGTACAAAAAATCTTCAAAAAAAGCATAGAAAGCAAGAAACACCAATGAAAAAAACAACATTAAAAAAAATCTTGTTTTCTCTGCAACAACCATCTTGTAAAATTTTAATTCACAATAATTCCATTTTATTTATTTTTGTTAAAAAAAAAAAGAAGATCAATTTCGTTCATGAGGAAGTAAAATAGATGGTACATCCAAATGTTCCACCTAGGTATCTTTTGTAATATAAGAATACAAGGGCAGCATATCGCGCTGAAAGATCCTCTCAAACATAGCGTTATAAATCCTTATATCCTTAATCCTCATTCTTATTCATTCAAATATTTGAATTAGTATTATTCTGCATATTCTATTGTTGCTTGCGATTGACGAAAAATGGTTTATATCTCAAAAACTAACTTTCATTTAATTTTAATTTACTTTTTCCTTGGAATCTCGGTAGAGGTAAAGACTCACGCATAGTGTTGAGGACATCAGTTATTTACCTGATCAATGTACTTAGCTTAAAGGTGCTACATGAATTTGATCAGCGTACTTTTCTAATTGCTGTGTACTCACCACCCTGCTCGCCAGGTAGACTTTTAACTGACAGCCCAAAGGGCCACGGGAACTCTCTTTTGCGCGCTATTAGGCATCGGCTGTGATTCAATTTTTAAGCCTGGTTTTAAAGTTAATACAAGAAATGCGTTTTCATTGTAATTATAAAAGAATAAACAAAATTTAATTTAATTAAATGGCATAAAACTAAAGAAATTAAATGAAGTAATAATAAAACTAAATTACATAAAAACAATGAAGTAAAAAATACACAGAAATGCCAACAAACTTAGTTAAAGAAATATTGGTCCGGAAATAGAAAAAAAATTGAACCAAAACAGCTCATAAAACTAAACAGAACACGAAAAAGGGAAGGCAAGTAAGACACATGACTACATTTTTATCGGAATTTCGAGAATTTTAGGACACGTAAAGACAATGTGGTGGTAGCTAGTACTTTTTTTGCAGCTTTATTGGGTGCTGCAATAAGTTCCCGTCCTTTCTTAGCCAAAGTTACGAACTATTTAAACGATTAAATAATACATGATATTACATGAAGTATGTGCCATTGGAAGCTACAACTTTACTTGACCTTTCCGGTAGCATACGGATTCCTCTGATGAAAAATTTGATTTCCATTGACTTCATCCATTCATTGAGCCAGTTTGCGATGCTCTCTTAAGAAGTGAACCGCTCTCCAATAACGGCTGACTGCATTGAGCGGAACAGATGGAAATCCGAAGGTACAATGTCTGGGGAATACGGCGGGTGGGGCAAGATTTCCCAATTCGGTCTCTCTAAATATTTCTGGACCGATTTTGCACCGTGTGCCCTGACTTTCTCATGCAGCAAAATCAGTTTGTCATATCTACCGTCGCATTTCGGCCGCTTTTCTTTGAGAGTTCGATTCAAACGCATTTACTGCAGTCGTGAACGATCACCAGTGATGATTTCAGTTGGTTTAAGTAGTTCATAATAAATGACATCCTTCCGATGCCACCAGATGCACAACATAACCTTTGAAGCATGAATATTTTTTTCGCATTTTTGACGTCAGATAAAAAAGGATCTTTACGCTTTAAAGGAACGTCGACTACTGCGATCAAGGCATCACATATACATCTTGAAATCACAAGTACACCTTCAAATCCCATATGCAAGTCGATAGATTTAATAGTGCTAGAAACAAATTACTGTAATGTTTTTTCAATTATCCCACACAATTTTCGTCTGAGAAAACCCTTATTAATATTTTTTTGGAAGATTTGAACCCTCCAAAGACTACACACATTTAATATTTTTCAGATGTATAAAAACTAGGGTGAAAAAGATCCGCTCGGGTAAGCAATATGGGATTGATATGTTCGACAAAAATATGCGCCATTACATTTTATTGTAGACTCTTAAGGGGGGAGCCTGGTTTATGAGGTCCAAAAGTTGCATCTCTTTGCGATTTTATTTTTTAACGAAAAAATTAATTTAGCACTGCAAAGTTTTTTCTATCTTTTAATGAACATTTAAAAAGTATAAAAAATTTTGTACTGGTTAAAATAATTTGGAAAAAAATGTTTAACATAGAAATTAGTAGAGCGCGGCCACGCTGGAATTTCCAACTGGCGTACAAGATACAGCTCGTAATTATTATCTAAAGCAAAACATTCAAATGGATTTCTAATTAATAGGTCTATTTATAAGTTCGTGCGGTTTTACAACAGATGGCGTAACTTGATTATTATTCCATCGATCCACATTTCCAAACATTCATTGGAGAGCTACTGTCGTAAGGCACAAACGTCAGTATAAGTTTTTTATTTGAAGCGTAAACAACAATATTTTTACCACACTTGAAAATGTCGAATTTCGTGCCAAATAATGTGTTTTTGCGGGGAATTCTTCTTCATTATTTTAATATGAAGAAAAAAGCAGCCGAAAGTCATCGTATCTTGGTGGAAGTTTATGGTGAGCATGCTCTATCTGAGCGAACGTGCCAGAAGTGGTTTGCACGCTTTAAAAGTGGTGATTTTGGCTTGGAAGACGAAGAACGCGAGGGTGCGCCGCCAAAGTTCATGGATACCGAATTGGAGGAATTGCTCGATCAAGATCCGGCTCAAACGCAAGAAGAGGTTGCAAAAACTTTGGGAGTTGATCAATCAACCATTTCCAAACGTTTAAAAGCCATGGGAATGATCCGAAAGGTAGGCCATTGGGTGCCGTATGAATTGAAGCCAAGAGACGTTGAACGCCGTTTTATGGCATGCGAACAACTGCTTCAACGGCACAAAAGAAAGGGTTTTTTGCATCGAATTGTGACTGGCGATGAAAAGTGGGTCCATTACGACAATCCAAAACGTCGGGCAACGTATGGATACCCTGGCCATGCTTCAACATCGACGTCGGCGCAGAATATTCATGGCCTGAAGGTTATGCTGTGTATCTGGTGGGACCAGCTGGGTGTTGTGTATTATGAGCTACTGAAACCGAATGAAACGATTACGGGGGATGTCTACCGACGACAATTGATGCGTTTGAGCCGAGCACTGCGAGAAAAACGGCCGCAATACGCCGATAGACACGACAAAGTTATTTTGCAACATGACAATGCTCGGCCACATGTTGCACAAGTGGTCAAAACATACTTAGAAACGCTCAAATGGGATGTCCTACCCCACCCGCCGTATAGTCCAGACCTTGCGCCATCCGATTACTATCTCTTCCGATCGATGCAACATGGCCTGGCTGACCAGCACTTCCGTAATTACGATGAAGTCAAAAAATGGATCGATTCGTGGATTGCGGCAAAACCGACCGAATTTTTCACAAAGGGAATCCGTGAATTGCCAGAAAGATGGGAAAAAGTAGTAGTAAGCGATGGACAATATTTTGAATATTAAATTTGTAACCATTTTACGTCAATAAAGTTTCAAATTTCGAAAAAAACCGCACGAACTTATTCATAGTCCTATTATCATGATTTTTTATTCTAGATGAACTAAGAAAACTGAGAGAAATTCCAAAATTTCAACTTTTTGGAGGTTTTAAAGGAAAAAATGCCTTTCTATAAAAAAAAATTCACTTCAACTTGGTATAAAAATCTTGAAAATTTTTTTTATCTATTTTGTTAGTTCAAATAGAAGAGAATTTAATACTGAAGGGAACAAGCTATGATTCCTCTCAAAAGATTCATTAGTTTTGAAAGTCATGAAAAGTCGAGAAAAGAAGATAAAGTTTGTGCTATAGCTGTCCGGTCACAGCCTAACTACCTAACGCTCGCCTACCTTTGGCTTTGTATCTACGGAAATATTGAGAATTAGGATCTGTAACTTTGTGTGAATATTCTGAAATATATTAGCAATCGCTTGAAACGAAAAAAAAAAAGATTTTTTTGACCTTATAAACCAGACTCCCCCCTTAAAGACTTTATTAATGATAAATATAGTTTTATATGAGTTTTTTTAAATAATTTAGATGAACTTGAGACAAAATTAGGAAGACTAAAGAACAATGTACAATAGAAAACAGAGTTTGGACATTCAGAGCTAAAAGAGCTGGTGGTCAAGTATTCGAGAGCTCTTCCTTTGCACATTTGCAATATCGCATTCAAGTATTTGGTTTTTGGTTGCTTCACAGTGTTGTAATTAAAGAAATTTTCGATGACTGCTTTACAATATTAAACGTTTTCACTTATTTTCTTAATTCTAAAATTTTCTCTTCGTAGAACCAATTTTTTTTGTTAGACCTAATTTTCGTGAAATTTGGCATACTTCAACTTTTGTTGTAACTCATTTGATGACTTAAAAGGCTAATATTTCATGTACTTCTACTATAAAAATAATACAGAGTAATCTTATAATTGCTAATCCTTTTAATTTTCAAACTACATGGCCGATTTTTTTGCACAGAACTGTACACATATATAAAAGTATATTAATGCCTATTGAGATTCAGCCGGTTTAGCAGCCTAGCTTTTGTAAAAGATGTCTCATACATGTTTGGTAATTTTTTTTTTTTTTATTTGCCGTATTTTTTCTACTTTTCTTTGCGCCACCACACACCCATACAATTAAAAGACATGCGGAAAATCGTAGCTCCGCATTTAGTACCACTGAAGAATGCCAACAATTTAACTGATTACGAAGATAAATACTAAGGTTACGTATACGCCATGTACATCGGCAATTCATGCGAACAACAAAGGAGGCACAACACAGCGCACAAAAGGCAATGAACGTCATAAAGAATTTCTGCAATGATGTCTGGCTCACCGCGTGTGTGCTGAAGCAACAATAATAACAACAGCAACAACAACGACAACAACTACGACAATGATTCAGTAGAGTGTGTTGTATTAGCAGATCGGTTACAACTTACTCACATAACATACATACAAACACACATACTGATAATGATAGGCATTGGAGGACTGATAAGCCGTTACGCTATTTAAACGCGTAGGCAGGAAATCGGAAAGTGCTGGAACCAGCAGCCAGACAGACAAGCATGAGACTTACGCAATTCGTTAGCGCCGCATACCAGCCTCGAATACAAATTACCCTATTAATAAGCATCCATTAAGTCTTCTGCCCCGTTGCTTCTGACGATGTAGATGCTGATGCTATAGCTTTTTCTAATACTGTTCAGCTGGTTAGCTGCTGCTCTTGAAGGTGAGCGCTCTCCCTCTCTCTCTCTACTTCTGCTGATTGCTGCTAACAAGACTTTCAGCGGCATTTCCGGGCTTCTTAGCTGCAGTAAGCGTGACAACCATTACCATTCGTTAGCGCTAGCATTTTATGTAAGTACATAGTAGTATTTACTCGCTGTGAGCAAAATTCTTTTTGCATTAGGATGGTGGATCATGGCAAATACAATTTCAAAACAAATTGAAATTAATTGTCGACATGACAAATAAAAAACGAATGCTGTTCAGACGATGTGGAAGGGTTGGCGGAAGGTATGCGAGAATTGGAAATTAGTTGCTGAAACTGACAGTAACACGCAATTCGGGCTAAGTAAATTAGTGAAAATATTTATTGGTATATTTCTTGGAATTGCTAGCTACTGAGCGCGAATTGATGTGAGTGGCATAAAGAGTAGTAATTATTTGGAAAGAAAATTCACAAATATTTTTCATTGACCGCTCTCGAATCTTATAACAGTGTGTTGAAAGCAGGGCGGGTAATTGCTTAACCAATTTCAAAACTTTTTTCGTTTTTTCTTGTCCTCTTGCGTATGGCTACTAGTGATGCCTATGACGTGGTTTTTTTTATTTTTATTTTTTTTTATTTTTTTTTGTTTTGAGTGATAAATTAAATTTTAGTTTGCGTTTGATTAGAGCCATTGATGGTTGCCCACATCGCGTTATTAAGACGTAGTATTAGGGTAATAATATGATCCCCAATGATGAGAAAGTTCACTTGTAATATCATCATAAATGCGAAGAAAGGATAGTAATTTGATTTTGATAAAAAGTGTATTTTATGAAAAATTGTAGACATTTGCAATTTAAGTCGAAAACAATTTGAGTTGGGCAACGATCTCGCATTTAATTTGCGTGTTGATGGCCTCCACCCGAACCACTTCTTCCGGTTGTTTCTCTAGGAAACGCCATTTTATTCCGCCGCATATTCGGCGGTAAACACTTGGCGTATTTTTCTCAGGAAAATTTTGAGTTTCATCGAAGATACTCAAGCATAAATTTTTAAATTCTTACTTTTAGCTTTTTTCCCTTAACAATCAAACAAAAATTTTGGTTGGAAGCTATATAACTTATTTATAACACAAATTTTAACGGTGTTTTAACTGTTTTAACGTTAACGAAACTTTTACTCATGCAGATAATTTTGACGTGCCGGTATTAAACGAAAAGTGAAGATGTTATAATTTTTGCAAGTCAGATTTAATACATAAGAATTGGTAAGCTGCAATATACAAATGAAGAAACAATGGAGTTACTACGCAGGAGCGTGGAATAATTGTGTCAATATCTATGCCAATTTCCTGATCGTGCCACACTAACTAACATTTGAAACCGCACGAGACCTTGCAGGGTGGACTGCCAGCAGACTGGTCGGTTGACCGAGAATATCGCAGTTGTGACTGTCGATGCAGCCGAGAACGAAGAAACATCAGGCAGACGACGGGCCAAATAATTGGGCATCAGTAACTGGACCCTACAGGGAATTTTAGGGAAACATTTACATTAAAAAGTGCAATAATTTATACCTGAAGACCGTCAGTGCGAATTACTGACAAGATATCTCGATCTCAACAACGCAGAACACGAGATTCTTCCAAAATTATCATAAGCAATATAGGATTCGTCAACGTGCAAAATCTTTGTTTTAGGGGCACCGAAAATTTGCTTTTAATGCACGAAGAACCACTACATCCACTCAAAGCCACAGTGTAGTGCGGGGTTCATGCGAAAGAAGTGATTGGGATGTAGTGTTTTGAGGTCGTCATCGGCAATACAGTCACCGTTACAGGCGAATGCTACAAAGCATTTGAAAAATGACTTCTTAGGAATAGTTTTAACAAGACATTGCAACTACACACACAGCACGGGCCACAATAGATAATGTAGGGGAAGGGTTTCTTAGCCACGTTTTGGCGATTTAACATGACAAGCGAGATCATTTAACCATCCCAAACTTCTTTCTTAGGAGCTGCTTGATCTCGCGAACTTTTGCCTACCAGCCTAAGACAATCGCAACTTTTCAGGAGAATATGCAACAGGAATGCGAGGAAATATCACCGAAAATCTTGTGGAGAGTATTGAAAATGCAATAAAACGTATACCAACATTAACGGCAGCCCCTTTTCCGAGCTCATCTTTTTCATTGTATAGATAAAAGTCGAAATAAAGATCTCCATCACCTAAAATTTATTTATTTGGCTTTCTTTGGTAAACAAGTTAAGCTTATAGAAAATTGGGTTACTAATTTTCTACTATTCGTCTACTTCTGTAATATTTCAAAGCATATTTTTTTTTATTGCCTGCATTTTTAAGTACAAATAACCTGTTGGCTGTTTCTTGGCACAGATTTATTTTATATTATTTTTAAAGTTCTGTATGTTGATGACATGAAAGTTTTGCCTGAGATCTGTAGGACAATTTCTTAAGGGTTAATATTCTAGAATATTTTAATCTCGTTACGATTTAAAAAAAAATATTTTTTTAGAGGTTGTTAAAATATTTTTTATTTTTTTTTGTGTAAATACAATATTTTATTTGCAAGCTATCTTAATATAATGATATTCAGCAAATTAGGTCTTATAATCTAATAGCAGCGGTAGTATTTGCACAAATGCAAAACTACATATAAAATTAAAAATATGAGTCGAAAAACTCTTTCAGGCAATGCCACTAGCCATTAGATATTCCAGAAAATATTTCTGGGGAAATTTTACTGTATATGTCCTAACTCTGCATTTCGCTCGCTCTTCTAATTTAACCATTTTTCTCCTTTTTAAAAACAACTTAGAGACATGAAAATCTTAATAAATAGTATTAAACTAAAAGTAACTATTCTACATCCATTGAGTTTTCTATTACTGCTTAGGTATACTGTCTTGAATGGTATTCGGCAGGTCAGTGAAAGTCAGAACAAAATCTATTTAGTCGCTTAAGAGGTTAAGCTCTATCCATATGCATAATAAAATTTCAAAATATTTATTCAGAAAACTATTAGTTAGTAAGCTGATTTAAATAGCTTAATTAAATATATTTCTTGGAAAATTACAGACTTCACTGTAAATTTACTCACATTTATTCAGTTGGCCGGGCGTATGGTAAAATATACACAACTACTTATATCCACATCCCACATAAAATACATCTGAAAATCAGGCAGTGAGATGATCTGACGTATGATTTCAAAATTATGACACACTAAAAATTCATAGACTAAGCCCACTTTTATGATTCCCATAGTAGAGAACGAGATGACACTTCAAAGTGTGTTTGAATTTCCTAGTAGGAAAAGGAGTATCTTTTTACTATTTTAGGTATAACGTCGTCCTTTTGATATTGCATTTATTTATTTACTCATTTAGAAAGCTGGGACTTCTCTAAACAATTATTTTATTAAAACCGTAAAATTAGGCTTACCCGAAGGGAAATGTAAGGGAAATTCAAAACTTTCCTAAGATAAATTGGAAGCTGCATATATTATTCCAGAGTTTTTTGTATAGGAGCTGTGATAGCGTAATTTGTTATAATTTGCTCGAAGAAAACCATATCATTGCTCCAAAAACGTACTTGAGGAATATGAAATAAAATGTGCTCAAAACGAAATGGACAGTCAATCACCCCTTTCAAAAATAAAAGGCAGTGAAATTATGTCCCTCTACTCTGCAAAATTGACTAGTAAACAGCCAACAAATATTTAAGGACTTTAGAGCAAAATAAACGAATGTCTTTTGGAAGCATTCAAGCCTATTAATTTGGCAAACGTGGATGATCTCCATATAAGAACTGCAGATTTCAATTTAGATCGTATAATACATGCAAATAATACATAGTTTTAGGGTATACAAATTCATCAAATCTGAATCAAAGCTGGAAATTAATGCTAAAGTGAAACAGAACTTGACTCTGATATAGTCTAAATGACTGTTACGTAAGAATTTCGAGCCAAATACCAAGTTCACACATTTTATTTATTTATTTAGTCTATGCCCAAAAAGTTTATTACACACTTTTTACGAAGTAAGAGATTTATTGGCAAAGATTTTAAGAACCTAAAATACTGGAATTATTAGAAAATATACGGAGTTCTAAAATAAAATTGGATAGAATAGGAGAGAAATAACTCAAGACTCTAAATCAGAGTGGTAAGCCATTAGTCATTATTTAAAATATATATTAGGTTGGTTTTAACGACTGAAATTTTGAAAATGATAATTGAGAACACTTTTTTATATTTAAGTGAAGTCCATATATTATTGAAGTCTAACTGTGTCTAGCTCACCCTAATTTTCAGATTGTTGGTGAATTAAAAAGAAAATAAAAATATTTAAAACAATAAGTGATATAATTAGTAAAAATAATAAGGAGCACAGAACGTAAATGCTGCCTTGAGGAGACACAAATGAGGTGATTATCATCATGAGTGTGCGAATAATTGTTGTTAATAACAACCATACATTTTCTGTTACAAACATCCAATCAGTAACGTCCATGAAAATCCCATTTAAATGGAGGAACCAAATACAATCTTCAAAGCACAGTATTCCACATACCTGTACTAGTTTAGTAATGCCTGTTGAGATCCAGGCAAGCTTTGTAAAATATACATATTTGTTTTTGCGTTTTTTGGTGTTTTTTGTTTTCCGCCTTTTTGAGCTACCATACACCCATCCAATTAAAACGCATGCGGAAAACCGTAGCTCCGCATTTAGTGCCACTGAAGAATGCCAACGCAGATAACTACTTATGTTACGTATACGCCATGTATATCGAGAATTCATGTGACCAACAAAAGAGGCACAACACAGCGAACAAAAGACAAGAAGCATCATACAAAATTCTAAGACAGGTTCGAATTTATCCAATTAGAGAACCCAGAACAAAAACCTTTTTAACTCGGAGAAGCAAAATTAAACTTTCAAAGCCTGATTGGTCGTGTATTTGATATCTTCTTCTTCTTTCATAGCGTTACAGCGCGGGGTGCGTCAAAGCTTCCTTCAAAATGCTCCTCCAATGCGGCCTAGCTTGAGCTGTTGCTTCGTAGTTCCGTGTTCCCAGCTTCTTAAGATCCTGTTCCACTGCGTCTATCCAACGGCTCCTCGGTCTGCCTTTGCCCTTCACGCCCATTAGCTTTCCTGTCATGGCTTCCTTCACGGCACAGTCAGCAGGCATACGGATCACATGACCTAGCCATCTAATGCGCTGCGCTTTAACAAAACGCACAGCTGTCTCGTTCTGAGTTAGATCGTTCAGTTCCGAGTTCAATCGGATTCCTTAAGAGTCCATACCTCACAACCATATGTTAGGATTGGTCGAATAAGAGTCTTGTACATAGTGAACTTTGTAGCTTTCGACAAAAGTCGGGACTTAACCAAGTTAAGGTGGGCGTAATACGCTTTGTTAGCGGCGTTGATGCGATCCCTGACGGCGGAAGTTGAATCACCGCTACATGCGAACATAACTCCTAGGTACTTAAAATTATGCACTGCTTCAAAAGTATAGGCTCCCACATGGAAATTTGGCATCTGTGCAGGCCGCCTCGATTTCAACAGATATTTGGTTTTGCCCTCGTTTACAAAAAGGCCAATATCGTTCTCAATTTTGTTAGTTTTCAAGAAAATTTCTCTTAAGTCATTCCTATTTCTTGAGAGAATAGCGATGTCATCTGCATAAGCACATATTTGGGATGTTTTAGTCATCAAGGTACCATCATTGTTGACTTCCCTTACGACAAAGTGCAGCATCAAATTGAATATGACTGTTGATAAGGTATCACCTTATTTTGCACCTGTCTCAATAGGGAATGACTCTGTGAGCTTCCCTTGAATGATCACTTTTGCTTGTGTACTTGTGAGCGTTGCGCTAACGAGCCTTATTAGGTATTATGTAGGTACAGGTATTCCAAGAATAAGCAATATGTGCTGGATTAAAAGAGATAGTAACACTGTCGAAGGCTTGTTTGAAATCAATGAACAGGCAGTGAACATCTAGCCCTTATTCATAGTGTTTTTCAAACATTTGGCTAAGAACGAAACATTGGTCGATTGTAGACTTGCCTCTACGAAATCCGCATTGGTAGTCTTCTTTTATTCTTTCAGCATATTCATTGATTCGTTCATAGATAACATTTGTAAGGAGCTTGTAGGCCGTGTTAAGTAGTGAGATCCCACGGTAATTATCGCATACTCTCTTATCACCTTTTTTGTGTACTGGGAAGATTATGCATCCAAGCCAATCAGATGGTATGGATTCTTTTTCCCATACATCTATTATTAAATGGTGGAGGCACTTATGTAACTCCTCACCACCTTCTTTCAGGGGTTCAGCCGCTATAGAGTCTTCGCCGCTTGCCTTTCCATTTCGAAACTTTTTAAGAGCCACGATAATTTCGTCAAATTCTGGTGGAGGGATGATGTTTTCAGCTGTAGCTATAGGTCCCCAGGGTGAATGCTCTTCTTGATGCTTATTATTGAGAAGATTGTTAAAATGTTGTAGCCCTCTTTCTAAGATTTCTCGGTCAGTAATATGGTAATATATCACCATTTTCAGATAAGCAGATCTTTATTCTAGGGATTCTTGTGGGATTCTTTATAATTTGCGTGGCTGAGAGAGTTTGTTATCGACTGGACTATGTCGTCTAATCGTTTTACCAACTGTTCGTGCTGATATATAAAGATTCAACAGACGAAAATTATCGATGTCCTGTAAGAATAAATTTAAAAAAATCAACGCATTTTCTAATGTTGAAATTTTCGGCTTCGGAGTTAGTCACGCTATCGGTAGATTTTCAATTTATGCATCATATTTGGCACGTGACAACTAGACAGCTGCAGTATACAAACAGACGATCAACGGAGCGCTGGAGGTACATATAGAGATTTTCATTACTCCATCTTTTTTTTTATTAAACAGGTAGAAGCTTTAATGCCACCTTGTACAATGAACTATATTCTTATACGAAATTACCAAACAAAAAAATGTTATCTGAAAAATATTGCATTTATTGCTCCACTTGTTGTGTATATGACTCTGCGCTAACTGCATTGCTTCGAATCATATGCTTGGTATATAAAAACACAACACAAAAAGAAAGAAAAAAAAACAGCAGCTTATTACTTTCTTTTGAATACCCAAAAAGTAACTAGTGTAGTCACATCATGCAAGTATAAATACTGATAACTGAGAATGTAGTATCTGCTGACACCAAAAACATAAAAGAAAATGTTATATGCGAAAGAGTGCATGGGATTTTTATACCATATCTTTAGAGATGTCAAACGCAGTCACCTTAATTTTTACACGCGAAAAGCTTTCCAAAAAATATATAACATTGACATAAACATATACACATACACGAATTTGCAGAGATAAAAAATTTTAGTATTTGCATGCAAAAACTACAAAAACAAAAATAATACAAAAAAAAACAAGACCTACAAACATAATATTATTAAAAGCAACGTGGGTTTGTACTCTTGGCTTTCACGGAAACTCAACATCAAATCTCATAGCAAACATCCCCGTATCGAATAACGTTTTCGTGATTTAACGAGATTAAAAAAAAAACAGAAAAAAAAGGACGCAACAGCTTTTTAATTCCTCCCCTTCCACCATTTTTGACTCTTCACTTTACATTTCCCATTCACCAATACAAACAGCATTTGTTGACATCTCATTTACCATTTCGGTTGACTTTACATATGTTGCCAACCACAACTGAGATGAAACGCAAAAAAAAACATAAGCAAAAAATAAATGAAAATCACTTTAGCTGCTTGCTATTACCCATGCCCTTGTGCTTCCTTTTGTTCTTCTTGATTTAACAAAATAAATGCGCACACACACAAACAGCTTAGTGTAGCGCGTCCATCCTCATACTTAAGTCGCACGCTTTTGCTCCCGTCCCACCTCATTTAGCCAGCCTCTTAGTTGTCTCTTGCGCGAAATTGGAAAAATTATATAGAGAAACCTACTATACCTGCATGAATACGGTTGCGTTCATAAAAATACATACAGGTGACAAGTTGGTTTTTAAAGGGTTCAAGAGTCTAGCTGGTATACCATTTGGCAAGTACTACTGGGGGCAAAAAGTAAGGTGAATTTGGTTGTAAAATGAAAAATCTTTATTTATTCTTGTAAATCAATTTCATCCCCGGAGTGGTCTCTTGAGTTTTGGGAATAGCCAGAAGTCACACGGAGCCAAATCAGGCGAATACGGTGGTAGCGGAGCGATATGCGTGGAATTTTTGGCGAAATGGTCACGAAGAACGAGTGCAGTGTGAGACGGTGCATTATCGTGATGCAAAAACCAAGAGTTGTTGGCCCATAATTCTGGTCTTTTTAGATGAATTGTTTCACGTAAACGACGCATAACGCTCAAATAATATTCCTTATTAGCAGTTTGGCCAGGAGGAAGGAATTCATAGTGCACCACACCACCAAAATTGAAAAAACTGTTATCATTACCTTTATTTTTGAACGACTTTGACGTGCTCTTTTCGGTCTGGCCTCGCCTTTAGCACGATATTCGCTTGATTGGTCGGTTGTTCCAGGGTCGTAAGCATAAATCCAAGTCTCGTCTCCCGTAATGATGCGTTTGAGTTTGTCCTGATAGTCTGAAAGCATTATTTCACACACATCAACGCGACGACTTTTTTCCAAGAAATTGAGAGTTTTCGGTACCAAACGAGATTTGACTTTTCGTAGGCCCAAATGGTCTTTCAAAATCGTTTTCACAGATCCTTCTGATATTCCGATCATATCAGTAAGGTCTTTAACAGTCAACCGACGATTTTTGAGCACTAACTCTTTCACTTTATTGTTTACGTGTTTGTCATCTGTTGACGTCGATGGTCGTCCGGAGAGCTCCAAGTCATCAACACGTTCTCGACCCTCTTTGAAGTCTTTGTACCACTTATAAACATTTTTCTGCGACATGGTCGAATCACCTAATGCCTTCTGCAACATGCTAAACCTTTCCACAGCCGAAATTTCATTCCGCAAACAAAATTTGATGGCACTTCTCTGTTCAATCAAATCAGACATTGTAAAAATCGAAAAATGCACTCTTGATCGTTTGGTAAACACAAGCGTAAATATATTACTGATAATGACATTCACATGAAAGTTGGACCAGATGTTATTAACAGTGCTGCCAACTCTTGAAAAAAATAACTAGAGCGAAATTTTAATCCCGTGAAGTTTGACGAATAAATTCACCTTACTTTTTGCCCACAGTAGTAAGCTACTTTTTCAATTAAAATTATGGTGATTTTTGGAATCGTAAAACGAAAAATGGTAAGAAATTACAACAAAAGATAAGGTAAGCCAGTGGGACTCCTTGCCTAAAACTAACCTTCTAATTGGCGCGTACACTTCTGTTAAGTATTTGGTCAAGCTCCTCTTCTTATGTCTTGATGTGGATCCACAAATGAAGGGACCTACAGTTTTAAGCAGATTCTGAACGACAGATATCTTTTATGAGGAGCTTTTTCATGTTGGTGTTTCATGCACGAATCTATGCACTCCGACTAATAGTCACGCACCAACTCATTCGGCTACGGCGGCCGCCCGGGACTCCACGACTAAAATCTTTAAATTGGAATCAAATGCGAGGTGCTTCAAATTACCTGCTCAGCATGTCTTCTAATTTTCTATCTAACATCTTTACTATTTACTTAAAATACAATATATTTTTACTGTCTTCCTCTCAAAAAGGTTTATTAATTTTCAAGAAAATATTAGAAACATTATTCTTTCTTTTTTAAATTGCTGAATCTTAAGTATAAAGTAATCCATTTTATAAGTAAGTTCAAGACTTGGTCTTACTTTTAATAATAATAAATAAAATAAATAAATGTGTTACTTAATTACTTAAACAAAAATTGCTAAAAGTGGCAATGGGAAAGTTTTCGAAATAAAAATAAACCATCCGAGAAACAGTTGCGAAATCAAGATTTAAAGGTTTCTGGCCAAATATATCTTGAAAAATTATAGAAAATGAACAAGGTATGATAAGACTTTTATTTTCACAATCAATTTGAAAGACTAGCTAGAGAGAAGATACCTCTCTGCTACATCTTTTTTTTCTTTATTACAAAAATTTAAATATTTATAGGTGTTGAATGTTTGTTGACACTATAACTTCTTGAAAATCAACTAACAGTTTTGTGGGGTGTTTAAGAAGATAATTTAAAACTTCTTTCTATATTAACAATCAATGAGATCGTATAGTTTATTTCGCTGAAGTCGTCGAGTTAGACCCTGCCTTGGGAAGTTTGCTGGCATGCCTCTGGGGCCTCATAGAGTGAACTTCTGCTAGAGTTTTAAGAACATAAGCCACCGTAGGAATGTTAAGGACACGATGAATATTTACATTGCGTAAGTTCCAAGGTGCGTTGACAACATTTTTGGGAATTATATTTTGAGGTCGCTGGTGGATATTATTTTAAGAGGCATAAAACACCTAACTTTGAAAAATAGATATACTCAAACAGCCGAGGATGTGCACTTTAACGCATAGAAGAAAGTGCCACCATTGCACCATAATATAGCACAGTAGTAGGTGGAAAACTGCTCTTTTGAAAATGCAAGCTATACTTTTTTTTAATTATCCATTTACTTATTGCGATCTGTTTAATAACATTTAACAATATTTATAATGCATGAAAAGCACCTAGTGGTCACCCATTCCTTAATTTTTGTTTTTTAACACATGAGATCTATTCTTCATTTCCTTTTCAATCTGTTAAAGGAAATGGAATTGGTGGTAATTTCTGCAATTAGTGGGTTTGGGTGCAATTGAAGTCTTATGTGATGAGGCGTGGTTTTTGATTCCTTCAACTATTGTGGGAACATTGAGATCACAGTGAATTTAGGCATTTGTGATATAGTATGGAGCATTTGGGGTCATTCTGAGAGTGTTCGATTGTAATCTGTGGAGATATTTGACTTAACTGCGCTGCCTCAGAGTTGCATGCCATATGTCCATACTGGTTTTATGATAGCTAAGTACAGAGAGAGTTTATTTTCGAGGGATACATGAGAATTGCGATTTAACAGCCAATAAAGACTTCGAAGTTTGATTCCTAGTGCCTTGCATTTAGTAAAAATATGGGTTTGCAATATGAGCTTGCAGTCAAATGCATCCGCAATATTTTGTAACATTACTTTGGGGTATAATTTTGTTATTGAGTTTAACGGGTGAGCAAATATTTCGCTTGATTGTAAATGTAGCTTGAACATATTTTGTCTCATTTGATTTTATTTTCCAGTCTTTGAGCTATTGAGTTATTCCATCAAGTCCTTTTTGGAGTTTAAGGAGGAAGTCAATTGTGAGTAAGGCGCTGTCTTCTGCAAAAGTTCCGACGATAGCTTCTTCAGTAACTGGTAGATCGTGAATGCAAAGCAAGTATAAGATGAGTTCCATGATACTGCCTTGGGGTATACCAGCTAAACTTTCGCAGAGCTGAGATGGTTCTTTAAGCTATACGAAAACGAAACTGTTTAATACAATAAAACAAAAAAACTAGAGCTTAGGGGTTTGGCAACTTATTTTTTTAATTTAATTTAAATATTTTTTTAAAGAAAATTTTTTTTTTTTTGAAACCTTGAACTCATAGCATTTTTATAGAATAATGAACTATATTTTGATAAAAAAAAATTGTAAAATTAAGTTTGGAAGAAATAAGTTAGCTAAACTTGTCAATAAATTCTTTCGCTATATTTACTCAACACTCAATATCTCTCCCCACGATTGCACAAAATTAGAGTAAGTTCGGGTATTGTAGGCACCATTTCACTTCAATATTATTTTCGGCCAAAAAAATAATAATAAAACAGTTGTATCTTTTTTTTTATACCACATGTTGAATTAACTTTATCATTTGTTACAAAAATAACTTTATATTCAAAGTTTTCATCCTACAGAATTGAAAACGAGGGACCACCCCAAAAGTTGACGAATAAAAAACTGTTGGGTAATGTGGGCCAGGGTATTCGGGTAAAGTGGATCAATGTATTAGAGTACTAGAGACAACGTTATAGATGTAAAGTAAAGTACAAATTTATTAGTTCATATATTTATTTCATCGTAAATAAACAAAGTAATTCAAAAAAATATAAAACTCAGTTATAAATAAATAAATAAAGATATTGTAGATATTTTCTTCAAACTATTCAGAACAAGAAGCAAATAAAGATGACATATTTTTTGGGTAAGCACTTTTCGTCAGCCCAAACCATATCGCATTGTAGGCACTCTGCCCATAGTTGACATTCACTGTCATTTTCTGCTCGATATCCACAGAAATTACATTCTGTTTCTTTATTTGGTGGAAGAGCGGAAAAGAGATCTTCCGCGTCGGAGTCTACAAAGTTAAGGGCTTCTTCCGAATCAGAAGAAGATTGGATTTGATAAGTCGTCTTGCGCACAGAATTTTTAGGTGGTTCTTTAACTTTAAGCTTAGATTTCTTGGAAGTAGTTGCACTCTCTTTTAAGTTAAGAGATTCCTTCGAATCAGAAGAGGATTTGGGTTGATGATTCGATTTGCGCACGAAATTTTTCGCCTTAACTGATATTTTAACTTTATGCTCCGATTTTTTGGAAAGAGAGTGGGACTCTTTTAAATCGGTTTTGTACGGTGACTGTGTTAGAACAATAGCTTTACCCTTTTTGCTTCCACGGTTTGTAGAAGGGTTCCTTATATTCGGAACAGGAGGTAATAGCCAAGGTGTGACACGATTTGTGCTAGCAGCTGTTGAAGATAAATTTGCTTCATTACTGATAGATGCTGAAGCATTTTCGGTTTGTGGTATTTATTCATGTAATTCACTGGCAATGAAATCAGAATCAGAAAATATATTTCTGTCGAAAGGATATATGCCGGTGCACTTACAACTATTTACGGCTATTTGTCCAACTGGAACCTTGAGATACGCTTTGCTAAATAACTCAGCTATGTCAAAATGTGTAACCTTTCTCTCGTTTTCTCAACAAACCTACGTATTTTTCCCCTGTAGTATGCTTTTAATGGCCCTATAAATGTTTTGTCTAAAGGCTGGGGCTTATGTGTTGAGTGCCCCTTTTGGGCAAGCGAGCTCCGGGAGCTCAATATTCCTTGTGTGGCTATCGTCCTTTGTTGGCTTCGTAAATTAAAAAAAATGTTGAAACCATTTTGTGAATAATTCAGTTTGTGCTCAGCCGGCTATATGGCATCTGATCTGCGGAATCTGATCCAGGAGGAGCATTTTTCATAAATTGTGGATTTAGATTTTTCCGTGTAAATATGAAAAAATGGAGGTACAAAGCAGCCACTCGCACTCATGCAGTTAATAACTGTTACCAAATATCCACACTTAGCAGATGTTATTGCACCAAGTTAGCGTTTCCCCTTGCACGTCAAAACGTTAGGTAGCTTGCTTTGTACAACTGAAAGCCCTATTTCATCCACATTCCATATTGAGGATGGTGGAAATTTTTGATTCTCTTATCCTTGCTTAAGTATATCGAAAAAAACGTTCACATTTTCTTTTGTGAAGCCCATTGCTCTATTAAAAGAGGTTCCTGTTGGAACACGAAAACTAATTTCATTTTTATGCCTGCGAAGGCATCCATAGAGCCAGTCGTTCCCAGCACATTGCTTTAGGGCAGAAAACTTATTTGGCACATGGGCTTTTTCAGCCAACTGAAACGAAATCGACCTAATATCGCGTATTGTAAGGCCCAAAAATCTTCATTCCATTTCCAATGCATACTTCACGATATCTTTCTCAGTTTCTTCATTTAGTACTGGTTTACGTCCAAGTGGTGTCTTTATTAGTTTGTTAGGAAAGGAATTACTCCTTGCCATTCTTTGTAATGTGGAGAGCGGCACATCAAATCTATTTGATGCAAAAAATGTGCCCATTTCCTCACTCCTAACAGCTTCAATCGCTTTTTTTCATTATATTCGGGTACGCTTAGTTATGTCTAGTTAAGTGTTACAAGAAAGGAAAATTAACCGTGGACTACTAGCCCATAATACCCTACTCTAACCAGCCCACATTAGCCGCATTAAGGCTGAATAAAAAAAATATTTGAAACATTTATTTAAGTAACTTAAAAAAATCTTTCTTACCGTTTTGTATTATTTGAAATAGTTTTGGGCCACTATCTGAACTTTTACTTTATACAAATAATCCGTTTGTAAAAAATTATTTCAATATTTTACACCACTAAAACACAGGCCGACTGGACTTCACAAAACATTTTCATCAACTGCTTACAAGCAAAGAATACAAATCAAAACTCGAATTATACGAATTTCAAACCATACAAGCAAGCTCACTATATCAATGCATTTATTATGAAAATTACAGCTGGTGTCAACAAAATCATTTTGAGTGATGAAAATCTTTATTTGACCTGCACGCTTTTCTGTTTGCAGCTATCTAATTCACAAATGTCAAATATGATTGAAGCTCGATTCCATTTGCAAATTTATTAATCTTCTTTGCATACAAAAAATTGCAAAAAATTTATTTTCAAGTATATTTTTATTAAACTATATTTTTAAAGCAACTAACAAAAATTTAATTCCAATGGCTATTACCTAAATAGAAAATATTAAGTACTTACGCGCCCAAATGTATGCTTGCCCTAAACAGTTGAATACATACGGTTTCTTCTCATACAGTACACCCCGTTGCAAAATTATAAGCAGTCCACTAAATTTTTGTAAGGATACAGATCGTACTACAACAAAAGCTATATATAACGCAAAGTTTCAAATATTGCGCAAAATGTTTTAAAAATTTAATGGAAACTCTCAACCTTTAACCAGAATTTTTAGAATTTTTCTGGGTCTGAAGTTTTATGGCTATAATAAAGTGCAAATCTAAGTGACTAAAAAATTATGTTGACATTTTCCATAGCAGCCGGTTATACGCACCGGAGTGACGCGGATTTTTCCCGACCAAGAGCTGGGGTGCAATAAACCTCACCATCACCGTTGATTTTAGGCAATTATTTTTTGTTGACTGTGCTAGGCTCTTTATTCTCTGTAAGAAAAATTGAGCCTGTACTTTACATACTAAAATCCAATAGGCTATAGAACTGAATAACGAGAAAAATTTTAAAATTCCAAGGATTCCAAAAATTCTGTTTAAAAACTTGAAAGTTTTTATAATATGATAGTTAAGAAAAATCTAAATTTTTGTAGAAAGTTTGAGAATTATATAATATAATACAAATTTGATTTCATATTTCTGTTGCAATATGTGCTATATTCTTAAGAGAAATAGTGGTGTGCCTATAATTTTGCCACAGGGAGTATAAAGGAAGAAATCGTAAGGGTACGGGGCAGGTAGTGGTTAGGGCAAGTATATATATTGCAGCTTCCTTCCTCGAACACAAAGACGTAGGCCCACATATCCACACATGCTGCGTGCGTTCACCTGTGCATATTAAAGCGCAAAATCAATATTGCTTCCGGTGCGGGCAAAGAAAACAATCACTGCGACAGCTGATAGGTGCGTGCGCGGAATTACTTGCTTACGGTGCACATTAGACACACGCGAGCCGACTACCAGAGATGGCTTATGGCTGGTAACACTTCGAAGGAGTTGCTGCTGCGTGGAGAGAGAATATTAGTTCTGAGTTTGTACTTTTGAAAAGAGTTTCTCTTTTATTCAACTTTTATGTTACATTTGGCAAGTTTTAACTGTCAGCCGTACCAGTTTCGAATACAGGAAAGTCCAAATTTTCCAAATGGGGAGCTTTCAAAAATCAATGAATGTTACATATAATTATCCACTTACCTACTTAAGGTAAAATTAATCACTCAATTTTGTTTTTGAATACTTTTTTTACTAAATAAATCTCCGATAGGCTGTTTAATTTTGAACCCAATTGTTCACCCAAAGTTGCAAGGTTCTTCGCTCACACAGTTTAGGTATGTGTATATATAAAAATTATTTGTCTAGTAATAGAGTTTCATCTGCAGGGATGAACGCCCTTTGAATTTCGTCAACAGGTTTTCCAGAGCAACAACACTTTGGAAGAAAAAGCAGAGAAGAGAAAACAAAAGCTATTGCCAATTTAATAGCTTGTTTCCCACTGCCTTTTTTTTGGACCAATAAGTAGTGGCAAATATGACATTTTAATATGCAACCAATAGCTACTTGCATATCTCCGATATTTGTAAGCTGCGAATTTATATATTTGAAGACTTTACACAGCAGTTCCATGCACTTGTTCGTGCACAAAGTCATGTGAATAAAAAACATTTGCGTAAAGATTTTTTGAATATTTGTGTAACTACACCAGAGCAGTCGATTTGTACTGTAATGGTGGGTGTTCGGTGAACTTAAGTAATTTTGCCTGGCGAGAAACTCCCATCAGATATTAACCAAGTCGTGACAACGTTTCCTGTAGATTGTAAATCATAACATTCGGAGAGAGTTTTACTTTCATTATTTGCATACAAATTTCTTGATTGAGTGTTTTAATCTTAATATCCGATTTCGTTGGGACCCATTTAATAATCAGTCGACTCGTTATCTGAGATCTCAAAACATTGCCATCCGAAAAGTCAAATTCAATCAGAATCCTCAAAGGGAATTTTTATTTTTTTATTTCCTTGATAATTCATAAATTATAAATGCTAATTGTAAATTTAGCTGGTAGAACTAGTAGAATTTTAATTTTTTGTATAATATCTATATTACAGTGAATATACGAAAAATATGAATCGTTTAATATTGCAGAATAAGTAGAACAAAAATAGATTTTATAAAATTGTGTTCTAAATAAATGGAAAAAGTGTGGAAGACAATTAAGAAAACGCATTCTCAATAAGAGAAAAAAGAAATCCATTTTTTACTCGGTAGAGGGCTGTAGTGATCGATATGTTGTAAAATATCGTTAAAACAATTTAAGGGGACAGATACCTGTAAACGGCCATATTTTCCCTGATTTTCATTAAAATTATTTAAAATGAACAAGTCAATATATTTTTTTTCAAAATTGGCATACAGTTTACCGATACTTTAAAATAATATAAATTTTATTTTTATTTTAATCATTTAAAATGGCGGATGTACACTCATTTCTTCCAGGAAGGTCGCAGCAGGGATTCTCAAGCGGCGGGCATTGTAGCATCGGCGTCAGTGACCTGAATACAAAAAACCAAAAAGTTTTTTTGTTTATTAATGTCATAATTTCTATATGAATTAAACAAAAATGGAAAGCAAAATCGGGGAATAAAATGCTTTAAAAAAAATGAGTTTTGGGGCGAATTTTCCGACTATTTTTGCTTCGAAAAATTTATTTTTTCAAAAAATTTTCGAAAACTTTAAATTCACATAAAAAGTAGTATCATAAAAAAGATGTGCGCAAAATTTCAGGGAGATCGGTCAATAAATTTTCGAGTTATGGTGTACGCCATTTCAAGAAATATATAAAAAAAAAAGTAATTGGCGCGTACACTTCTGTTAGGTGCTTGGCCGAGCTCCTCCTCCTATTTGTGGTGTGCGTGTTGATGTTGTTCCACAAATGGAGGGACCTACAGCTTCAAGCCGACTACGAACGGCAGATATTTTTATGAGGAGCTTTTTCATGGCAGAAATACACTCGGAGGTTTTCCATTGCCTGCCGAGAGGCGACCGCTATTAGAAAAATGTTTTTATTAATTTTGCTTTCACCGAGATTCGAACCAACGATCTCTCTGTGAATTCCGAATGCGATAATCACGCACCAACCCATTCGGCTACGGCTAGTTTTAAGAAAAAGGGGTCTAAAGTCGGCAACGTAACTATACCTCTCCCAGCGCTCGAACGCAAAGAATAGAGTCGTCACGGTTGACGATCTATAGTATAAGAACTACTTAAATCTACGTTCTACAATTTTTTTGACATATTCTTAAAGGATTATATTAACATTTTATGAAAAAATAATTTTTTTTTCGAGATTTTAAAGTTTACGCTCATTGTCAAGGTGCCACTTCACATTAAAAAACTTCTTTGGCTGTTGTTTGCTTATTCCATTCAATTGTGAGTTACAGGGTGTTACCAAAAAGTAAACAAAGGGAAAAGGTACCTTTTACAGTTTTTCTTTGATAAAGGCGAAAATGCAAGCCTAGCCACTAAAATTGTGAATGGTATTTCTGGTGCCGATACTCTAGCAGCTTATTATGTCTATTTTTGGTTTCGGCGACTCCTTTCAGGGATTTTTGATGTTAAAAACAATTGCCGATAATGTCGCTAAAATCTCAGAAATAATCGAAGTTGACCGGGATGTTAGTAGTCGTAGCATTGCCTAGGAGCTAAAGATCAATCATAAAACAACTTTAAACCATTTGTACAAAATAAAAAATAAAAATAATAGATTTCTTTTATACTTAAATTCGCGCCAAGTTACCTCTGAGTACCTTTTGGGTCCTATTCAAAGCCTATTCGAGCATTGTCATTTTCTGCTTTTCTTAAGGTATGGCCACCTCAACGTTGTTGTTTTTTTTTTTGGTTTTACATCCGCAGCAATCGCTCTTGTTTCGAAATTATGTTTGGCAAAAACACTCTACATATCTTGCACAGCCACTCATTTAAAAATGCTTGTAGTTTGCTTGATATTGCCTGCATAACACGACATGTTTCAGATTCGTACAACAAAACTGGTTAATGTTTGGTTGATATACCGATTGATACTTGTGTTGACTATTCTTATTTTCGTATTTTGATTGATGCTCTACGAAATCGTCGCGGTCTATTATGAGCTCACATTTGAATTCGCTTTAAGAGAATAGTTTTCGATGAACTGAATGGCTCTTGCAAGTGCCAAGGAGGAAGAAAATGTGTTTGTGAATAATTTCTTCAATGCCTTTTATTCACATCAACAAATAAACTTAAGGCGCCATATAACGATGGTTTTCGAGAAAAGCGACACAACTCAAAATACGGAGTTTTGCCGATAAAAGCAAAAATCAACTACAGAGTTTATATATTTTTATCTGGAAAAGCGTCATAAGCGAGTCTTGAAGCAATTCTGAGAGATGGCGTTAGTGTCGTTTTGTCAGGTGATCGAATTGGCGCGTCACTTATCTAGAAAACTGACCAAACTCAGTAGTGGTGTCGCATTTTTATTTTAGAATTATGTCACTTTTCTCGAAAAACATCGATATGTAGGTCCCATAAGCCGCATAGACTAATAAAAACTTCACAAATAATTTCTTGTTAAAAACACAGACTGACAGGCTCATTTTGTGGATATCATAATAAATTAATGCAATAAATTTTCATGACACTTAACACCATTTAAACAAAATTGTGAAAAATGTTGTGTATGCATTTTGTTAGCCCATAGGTTTCTAGCATAATAAAGTGCAATCATGAGATAACTTAAAAATTGCGCAATTTTTAATTTGTTTTTTTTTTTTTTTTGGCTAGCGATGGTGGACGTTTTCTTCCATACAAAGTAAATATCGAGCACTCGTTCTGTGGTGAAAATGCAAAACACCATCAACAAAAAAAAAGTTTTTGAAAACAGTGCAAATGTTTTGCTACCTCAAACTTGCACTTTGTTATGCCAAATTTGCTATAAAACTGCACACTCAAAATTTTTCCAAAAATTTGCATTAAAAAGTTAAAAGTTTTTATGGAAATTTGTTTAAGTGCATGTTTCAAGTGGTTCAAAAATTTCGTTGATTTTTGACAATTTTTGTCTGCTTTCGGTGCTGGATGTTTTCTTCAATATAGAAGTAATTTGGACTAGGCTTTAAATAGAGAAAATCACAAGGTCGCGAACGAAATTCAATGCTATACAATTGCATACATGAAATTTTTTCCGAAATTCTGAGAAAAAGTTCGAAATTTTTATGAAAATTTCCTGAATTCTTACAAATATTGTACTTAGTTTGAAACCACGTTTTAAATGGTTTTGGTTGCAATATGAACTGTGTTTTTACAAAAGAATAATCGAAATTAAAAAGTAAATAAATAAATAATCAAAACTTGTCAATACAAGGTGTACACTTTCTTTCCTTCACGTTGACTGTATATTAGTAACATTTTTTTTAAAACCTTCGGTGGGGCACCCGGGTTTGATTAGACAAGGAAGTTGATAGGCTCAGAAAGAGTAATGCGACGCGAAACTTTGTGTCGACTTTATGGAACAAATTGGACCTTGCAAACACCGAAAATCGTATGAATAATCCAACCGTTATTTCTCAATTCACTACTCGCATGGCTGTGGAATCATTTTTCAACACGCCAATCTATCCATCGGAGTATTGTAGTCAACCAACCAACCGGAGCCAATATACGCACAGCGAAGAGAGATTGTCGTCTTTGTTTAGAAGTAGGCGAAAAGCTTCGTTCAAAAACTCCTTTCTATTGTAGTGTATGCAGGAATCCATTTTGTTAACAGCAGCCAAAAATTTCATAGATATTTTTTGCTTGACTTCTACCGAATCCATAAACAAATAGCATTTCCCATTCTACCTTAAATTTCATTTTAATCAACTTTTTCTTCTTCAACCTTCTTCGAATTGAGTCAAAATAAAGAACAAAACAAAAAATCTTTTTTTCCACAAACCAAAATAATTTCACCGATTATTTTTGTTTCTGTAGGTAACTCAATGCATGCCAATGAAAAAGGTAAGAAATGAAAAACATATGAGACCTGAGATAATTTAAAAATAATTATAAATGTGGCGCATTTGTCAAATATTTCCCTGAAAATGCATGTGAATACAGACGCGAGGTGCCCAATCGAAAGTATAATTTTTTAAATCATTTTTTTCGTACTGTTCGGGGATCCTTTTTAAAAGCATACATCTGTAGAAAGTTAAACTAGGAAGCTTCCTAGAAGTTCAAATTCTTTGCTATAATAGAAATCAGTTAAATTCACGCCTAAAGTGGCAAAAGCTCTGACCAGATCTGAGTGCCCAACGGAGGGTTAACTAATATAAAACTTTGACTACCCGAGTAATGCTTTCAAAAAAAAGTATATATTAGTAAGAAGATAACAGCTTAGCATATTAACTTCTGAATACCACTCTATACAGATATATAAACCAATATTTCTGAAAAGTGCGATTATCGCCCTCAATAAGTACCATTTAACTAGAGATCCAAAGTACCATCTACTCAATAATTTACGCCTCATTCTCATTCCTGTGCTGCTGAGATGGTACAAGAAAATAAAAAAATAAAAATAAATAAACAAGTAAGTCGATAAGCTCTTACAGTAGGCTCAAAGTTACTCTCATCTAAGAATGTGACTCATCACATCAGTCAGTCAGGCCTGCAACATTCAACCAAGGATTTAAGGATCTGATGCCTAAAAGCATTAGCTGCGGTCAAAATCCCTTCAATTAACATAATTGCATGACAAATGAGTAGTAAACTTTGTAAATATTTGTCAGAATCAATAAAGTTGATAAAAACAAAGGAAGAGGAATAAGGCGAAAAAGTTAAAAAATTCCAAAACACATACATACATACACACATACGGGTGTAAGCAGTAGGCTTTCCGTTAGCCCAAGGTCTTCATAACGCAGAATTGTTACCAATCTATTAACTTTTTTTCTTTTTTTTTTTTTTGATTATTTTGCACAAATAATAAACCAACAAAAGTAACAACAATTCGGCAAAAGAGGCAAAAGTGTGTTGACGGATTACTTTGAAGGTCGAAGTGTGGTATTGAATGACTTAACAATATGCGCTTGCTTACAATTATGCGGAAAAGCACAAACTGAGCAGCAACCAATTTTTATTTTTTATTTTGTTTTTAAGCAGCACAAAACAATGAAAAGTGAACGCAACGTTACTTTAACTGGCGTGGACATCTATCAATCATGAAAGGTACACGATCCATTAAACAGCAGCATTTTAATCAAAGCAAAAGAAAAAATGGAAATATATTCAATATACACACAAACACCTATCTACACACACACACACACACGTGGTATATTTGAAAAATAACACAAAGGCAAATAGAGCAATGAGAAACAATTATTTCCGTTGAAAGCGCACCATAACGGTTGTTATAACTCATGCCTTGAGTGATTCGTCGCCAACTTTTGAGGGGTGATAGCTCGCACTTTACATTCAAATTGTCGAGACGTAAGTTGAGTCAAAAAAGTAATGCCCAACACATTGCACGCGCCACCTAAACTTTTACCATAGACGCCTTCTGCGCCAAGTCGGTGGTCTAAAACATCAAAATTAAAAGGGAAGGCGGAAATTTTTTCGGGCGTAAATTTGGGTGCTAAGTTTTTTGTTTTTATTTCAACATTTTACATTGGGGAAACTGCAGACGACATCTGGTACATAAATATGCACATATAAACTTATGAATTGTTTGGATATAATTAGAATTTGTTTGTATAATTGCTGGTGGCATATTTACAATGAAAAAAGTCAAGGGAAGTTTGAAAAAGTTGAACGCTAAAATTTTGATAACTTTTTCCATGGCTATTTACAACTTAATTAACCGGTTAGTGAAATTAAAATTAGTTTTTAACTTCACCTGATTGGCATTTACAATGACTGTGAATATTAGCTGATTAGTAGCAACAGCTCAGCAAGGGAGCTATTTTCAATAATATTATTCGACAATTTTTGTTCTAATTTAATTAGTACTTTATTAGGGTGGGATGGATTAGAATTAGTTTCTTATTGATTTAATCCCATGTCGTACCATTTGGCATCTTAATCCCATGTCAATGGGTCGGCGTTTATTACTACTATATAACGCCAATAGAAAATTACAAAAAAGTGAAAATTTTTTTATTTTAATAATATTTTATCATAAACAAATGGTATGAAACGTGTACCGTGCAGTAGTTTCATAATAAACGAGCCGGACATGAACGACCATCGACATGGGATTAGGGTTAAGATTCCGAGATTTTCGAGGTTACATTCCCGCCATTCCGGGATTAGTCTCGGGATTTCAATATTTACCATTTTGCCACTTAGGGATGACATTAGGTGCTGAGTCATATATCACCATGTATGTTAGGGCGGGTCGATTTAAAAATCGCTCATTGCTCTGTGAAAATCGTATTCTAGGGATCAAAATAAGAAACTTTGCCGAAGGAACCATACCTCTAAAACGAATTCTGATGTCCCCCAATTTGGGTCGAACGAAAAATCCCACTTTGACCCATTTAGAGTGCTCCAATCGAGTCCAAATGTATGACCGACCCCCACTAACTTTGGACGGCCAATCCACCCATGCCAATGGCATACCCCCTGGAACTCCCCTGGGGGGTTCCCCACACAATCATTTCAAAATATCACCATTTTTGGCCTTTGCATGAGAAAAGAAACTAAAAAGTTCGACCCAAAGTGGGGGACATCAGAATTCGTTTTAGAGGTATGGTTCCTTCAGCAAAGTTTCTTATTTTGATCCCTAGAATACGATTTTCACAGAGTAATGAGCGATTTTTTTGCCTCCCCACAAATTATATAATAATTTTTGCAATTTTTACGATCCCAAGATTTTTGAAATTGTTATCCCATGATTTCGGAATTGGTGCTGGGATTTAAATATACAATATTTTGCCACTTCAGGATTACATAAGGTGAGAAGTTGGCAAAAATTGGCCTTGCGAGCAAAGAGTAATCGGACTGCACAGTGGTGAAAAGACAAAAATTTAAAGGCCAAACGTGCCAACAATGAAAAATGTTTGCTGTTGTTTCTCCGTACGTATAAAATTATAATTTATATAAATATTTTTCTATAATAACACAAAAAGGGTCGATTCTGTAACAAACTTCAATAAAAAGTTAAGCAATTGCAATTCCTCGTATCATTTATTTTGCTCTTCCTGTAAGAAACGATATTAGCGCGGCAACATATGCTGATGACATGGCTATTATTGGAACCAGCAGTGTCTCGACAGAAGCTTCTCAACACCTACAATCAGAACTTGACTTTATCAGAACATGGCTATGGCAGTGGAAAATGCTAGTCAATTTGCAAAAGTCAGTTCAAGCTACTTTTGCATTGAGAAAAGAAGACTGCAAAAAAGTTTCACTCAATGGTTCCGTAATCCCCCAAAGCGATAATGTCAAATATCTTGGAGTTCTCGAAGACTAACTTGGAAAGCGCACATCAAAGAAAAGCAAAAGTAACTTAAAATTAAAACCAAAAAAAGGTATTAGCTTTTGGGTTAAAATGCTCAAGTCAGTATTTAAATAAATTGGGCCAATACAAAACTACATTAAAACCTGTCCAAACTTATGCTATACAACTTTGGGGTACAACAAGTCAATCTAATGTAAAAATTTTACGAAGATATCAGTCCAACCCTTCGCTCTGTTGTAAGCGCGTCTTGACCGTTTACTAAAGCAGAAATTTATAAAGTTCTTAGAGTACTTTTCACGAAAAATGAAATACGAAAATTAAGATTTAGACATATCCATAGACTACAATACCACCCTAATAAATCAGCTTTAAATTTGCTAGATAATAGTTTAACTAATAGGACTATGAATAAGTTCGTGCGGTTTTTTTCGAAATTTGAAACTTTATTGACGTAAAATGGTTACAAATTTAATATTCAAAATATTGTCCATCGCTTACTACTACTTTTTCCCATCTTTCTGGCAATTCACGGATTCCCTTTGTGAAAAATTCGGTCGGTTTTGCCGCAATCCACGAATCGATCCATTTTTTGACTTCATCGTAATTACGGAAGTGCTGGTCAGCCAGGCCATGTTGCATCGATCGGAAGAGATAGTAATCGGATGGCGCAAGGTCTGGACTATACGGCGGGTGGGGTAGGACATCCCATTTGAGCGTTTCTAAGTATGTTTTGACCACTTGTGCAACATGTGGCCGAGCATTGTCATGTTGCAAAATAACTTTGTCGTGTCTATCGGCGTATTGCGGCCGTTTTTCTCGCAGTGCTCGGCTCAAACGCATCAATTGTCGTCGGTAGACATCCCCCGTAATCGTTTCATTCGGTTTCAGTAGCTCATAATACACAACACCCAGCTGGTCCCACCAGATACACAGCATAACCTTCAGGCCATGAATATTCTGCGCCGACGTCGATGTTGAAGCATGGCCAGGGTATCCATACGTTGCCCGACGTTTTGGATTGTCGTAATGGACCCACTTTTCATCGCCAGTCACAATTCGATGCAAAAAACCCTTTCTTTTGTGCCGTTGAAGCAGTTGTTCGCATGCCATAAAACGGCGTTCAACGTCTCTTGGCTTCAATTCATACGGCACCCAATGGCCTACCTTTCGGATCATTCCCATGGCTTTTAAACGTTTGGAAATGGTTGATTGATCAACTCCCAAAGTTTTTGCAACCTCTTCTTGCGTTTGAGCCGGATCTTGATCGAGCAATTCCTCCAATTCGGTATCCATGAACTTTGGCGGCGCACCCTCGCGTTCTTCGTCTTCCAAGCCAAAATCACCACTTTTAAAGCGTGCAAACCACTTCTGGCACGTTCGCTCAGATAGAGCATGCTCACCATAAACTTCCACCAAGATACGATGACTTTCGGCTGCTTTTTTCTTCATATTAAAATAATGAAGAAGAATTCCCCGCAAAAACACATTATTTGGCAGGAAATTCGACATTTTCAAGTGTGGTAAAAATATTGTTGTTTACGCTTCAAATAAAAAACTTATACTGACGTTTGTGCCTTACGACAGTAGCTCTCCAATGAATGTTTGGAAATGTGGATCGATGGAATAATAATCAAGTTACGCCATCTGTTGTAAAACCGCACGAACTTATAAATAGACCTATTAATTGAAGACTGAAAAGATTTGATATTTATATCGACCAGGAAGAGCTTAAATCTTATTTTTAACCTTAAATCTTAAGTAAAATATATGCTTATTTTAAGACCTTTGGAGTTAGTTTATATGTTAATAACTACCTAATTGGACACTGACTATTCCTGTAAAAATTAATTTTAATAAATCTATTTTTTGTCTCTGAGATAGATTCCAAATAATAAATGAATACAGAAAAAAAGGAGAATTTTGCAATTAAACCTAGTTTATTTTAAAATAACTTGAACTCACTTTAAACCGCACCCTATTAAATACATATATATTAGTATTTTTGGGACGGTTTCTGGTTAGAAAAAGAGATTTTTAAATGGTTTACACGTGATATATTGTCTTTAATTAGAGAGCGTAGTAAAGTATTATATATAAGAAATGGAAAAGTGATAGAAACACTCACTCGTGGCAAAAATATCGTATAGCAAGAAATAAAGTAACTGCAATCACTAGAGATGCTAAACGAGCATATCTACAATGGAAGCTCAATGATAGTTTAGCTCCGAAATTCCTATGGAAAAACCTTAAAACCTTAGGTGTCTCAGGAGAGAATAAGCCCATGTGCAGTTTGGACCCAGAAATCTTAAATACTCACTTTCTAGCATCTAACAGGGCTCCACTCGACATACCTCTTAAAGTTCCTCTACGAGAGCATGTTGATGGCGGTGAGTTTGAATTTGTATCTGCAACAGAGATAGATTTGATACAGTGTGTACATACTGTCAAGTCTAATGCTATAGGGACCGACGGCATTTGTCTTAAATTTCCTAAAAATTAGTCTACCATTTGTAATACCATCTCTAACGCACATAATTAAATTTTCAATCACCTCATCTACATTTCCATATCTTTGGAAGATAGCAAATATAATACCTGTGCCATAAAGCGTTTATGAAGCGTACAATCGTTTGCAAAAAGAATTCGATGTTCTGAACAAAGTTTTATATCAGAACTACATTTCTAGAGTAGAGAGTGGTATCAAAGAAAATTGTAAATCTTTTTGGCAGTTCATTAACGGTAAAAAGAAAACCACTGGAATTCCAGAAAAATGCATTATTTTGGGGGAAACGTTGTCGGACATTCAAAAAATTAGTAATCTTTTTGCAAATTTTTTTCGATCTATTTATGTTCGTCAATCCGACACCGGAACAGAAGATACCTCTTTTAACAGCTCACGAACAAATAAAGGTTTCCAGCTCTCATCTAATGATGTACTCTGGAGCCTATCGGCCTTGGCAAATGACCCAACTCCTGGAGAAGATGGCTTCCCTCCTATATTACTAAAAAACTGTCCTACATCGCTAGCAAAACCATTAACAATTATCTTCAATAAATCACTAGCTTCTGGTGAGTTTTTACATAATTGGAAAAAATCGTTTATCATACCGATACATAAGTCTGGAAGTAAGTCGGAAGTCCAAAATTGTCGCCCTATCTGCAAAATCTCTTGCATACCTAAACTCTTCGAAAAGCTAGTTTACGATTTGATTTTCTTCCAAATTTCAAATCTCATATCGCCTAATCAGCACGGCTTTGTTAAGAGTAGATCTACTGTTACGAATTTAGGGTTATTTACAAATTATGTCTTAAACCAATTTGAAACAGGCCAACAATGCGATGTCATATTCACCGATTTTTCGAAAGCGTTTGATCGAGTCAGCCATAGTATCCTACTTAAAAAGCTGGGTTCATTTGGTCTTCATCCTAGCTTACTCAAGTGGCTTGCATCTTATCTAACAGATAGAACTCAATTCGTTCGTATAAATAACATAAAATCTGATGCCATCAAAGTTACCTCAGGCGTACCTCAAGGTAGCCATCTTGGGCCACTATTGTTCTTAATATTTGTTAATGACATTCCAGACGTTTTCGAGACATCACGTTGTCTGATGTATGCAGATGACCTGAAAATTTACAGTCGGGTAGAGAACGTAACTGACTGCATAAGACTTCAGGAAGACTTAGCCAGATTGGAAGCTTGGTGTGATAATAACTCCTTACCTCTTAATGCTGGTAAATGCCAGCACATGTCATTCAGTAGACGAAAAGTTTCGATTGATTTCGATTACAAGTTGGGCACTACCACCCTCACTAAAATTTACGAAAAGAAAGACATGGGGGTCATATTTACATCGAAAATGTCATTTTCCAAACATATAGACTTTATGATTGCCAAGTCTAGATCTATGCTTGGATTTGTAATAAGGAATTCAAGGGAGTTCCAGGATATCTCTACGCTGGAAAATTTGTATTTTTCTCTCGTGAGATCAAACATCGAATATTGCAGCATCATTTGGGATCCATTCTATATGGGTTTATCTTTAAGAATTGAGAAGGTTCAAAAACGTTTCACTCGATTTACTATTCATTCACTTCGTTGGCCTTGCAGTTTGCCTGCATATAAAAGTAGATGTATTTTGTTAGCATTGCCAACTTTAGAAATGCGGAGAAAAACTTCACCGGTAATGTTTATAAGGGACATAGTTACGAATCATATCAAATGTCACTTCTTGCTGGAGCTAATACTCTTTAATTGTCCCACTCGTAACCTAAGACTCAGCAATATGTTTCATTTACCTTATCACAAGACCAATTTTAGTCGAAATGAACCGCTTGCACGTTGTATAAGACAGTCTGACCAATTATGCAAACATTTGGATATATTCTCAAACTCACGAGAGACTTTCAATTCAAGACTTAATCTGGAGATACACTTTTTGAATTGTGACTAATGTATCTCTCAGTATTGTTTACCATATATTATATTTAAGCTTTAATATTAGTAATCTATTTAAGTTATACTTTAATTGATGAATAAATAAATAAATAAATAAATAAAAATAAAATGCTGTACCCCTCCTCAGCACTTCAGACCAATAAGCATTTTACCTGCCCCATTGAAAGTATTCGAAAAATTTTTGGCGCGACAAATTACCTGCCACTTGGACTAAGCATAATCTGCTGAGTAATTTCCAGTCGGGTTTCAGAAGTCTGCATAGTTGCTCCACAGCTATGTTTAAAATTTTTGAAGATGTTCGCTCTGCTAATGATAAAAACTACCTAACAGTGCTAGTATTACTCGATTTTTCAAAAGCATTTGATACTATTGATCACAACATTTTACTGCAAAAATTGTGCTATCACTATAAGTTTGGAGCATTTTCCCTGCAACTAATACAAAGTTATCCTTCGAATCGGCTACAACAAGTTAATTGTGGTGATAACTACTCAAGCCTAAAACCGATTACGTCAGGTATGCCGCAGGGCTCTATTTTAGGTCCAATTTTATTTTGCATTTTCATTAATGATATTGTTGAGTGTTGCCAAAACTCGTCGATTCATCTCTACGCTGATGACACCCAGATCTACCTTTCAAGGCCAATAGGCCTTATTGAAGATTTGATAGCAAGGCTTAACGAAGACCTCACTCGTATTTGGTATACTGGTCCAAATCTAACAACTTGAAATAGCGTTGACCATGTAAACTTTGTTGTAAACAAGGTATATAATATTCTTAGAAAGCTATATTGTACTGCTTACTTACTGCCACGGCAAACTAAATTCAAACTTGTTAGATCACTCATTGTTCCTCATGTATCATACGCTGAATTAGTATATTGCAGGATTGATAATAATTCGAGACATAAATTGCAAATCGCTTTAAATGATGCAGATCGTTTCGTGTTTGAAAAAAGGAAATATGATCATATATCTATCTACTCAAAACAGATTCTCGATCATAACCTCGACTCGTATCTCAAAATACGCTCTCTTTTGTTCCTGCATAAATTAATATACACACAAAAACCATTGTACCTGTATAAACACATTAAACAATGGCAGTGCACCCGAACATTGAATCTGATTGTTCCGACCTAAACTTACTTGGAATCAAAACGCATGTTCTTTGTTAGTGCCATAAAACTATGGAACTCTAAACCAACGACAATAAAGCTTATAAAACAAGCAAGGTGTTTTAAAACTGCAGTTTCTAACTACTTCTAACCTTTAATCCCGCTTTACTTCTCCCATTCCCACCATCTTTCTCTTTTTCTCACTTACTATTCTAAGTTTTAGTTTATTAGTTAAAATAGTTTTAAAATTTAAGTAGCATTTTTATGTATAACATCCTCGTATTCTAGAATTATAAGAATATGTACTACCACAAGACTCTGTCTTACTATGTACAAATCAAATTAAATCATTTGAAATAAATTGAAATTTAAATAAATTTTCAATCAGGAAAAAATTGTTCGTAAAAGTAAATGGAAGGAAAAAGCCACAAACAAGGGCACGAAATTGTAACTAAATTTTTCCATAACTCAAATATTTCTTTTCCACTATAAAAATGTATCTCGAATTATATTTTTACTTGAAATTCAAAATCACACAAAAGACATTGCATACGCCCAAACGAATTTGGAATCATGAAATATTTTTCAATCATTTTACTCATAACACATGGGCTGAAAAGTCCCGGGCGTAACATAGAAAACACGTTTTTTTTTTTTGTTCAAAATTAGCTTCATTAATCAACGTGATTTCCATCAAGAACAATGTAGTCCTTCCAGCACTGCTCTAACATTTCAATACCACTTCTATAGAACGACTTATCTTTCATCTTAAAATGGGCCTCAGTTTCACCGATAACCTCTTCATTCGAGTGAAATTTCTTACTAGCGATCATTTTTTTAGATCTACAGACATCCAGTAGTCGCTGAGGGTCAAACCTGACGAATACGGTGAGTGTGGGAGCAATTCGAAGTACAATTCATGTAGTTTTGCCATCATCAACACGTTCTTGGTTTGTTATTTTTGGTTAACAGTGAGCAAAACGTGGCACGCACTTTGAACAGAGCTTTTTCATAATCAAATGCTCATGCAATATTAAGCCAACGTTTATTTTTGATATATTTACGAAGGCAGCTAACTCACGCAACTCCACTTCCCTCTCATTCAAAACGATTTTGTGGATTTTTTTTTTTAAGTTTTCAGCTGTTACCGCCTCATTGGGGTGTCCACTGCGTTGTGCATCATAGGCGTATCGGTGTTCTTACGACCACGTTTGAAGTCAGCATCGAATCATATTTGTTTCTGATAGATCGGAGTCCCCATAACATTTTCCAAGGCATTTAATTGCTTGAACAGTATTTGTCCCATCAAAAATCAGTGTAAAATTAAAAGATGAAATTCTTTTTTATTCACTATTTTGTAAATAACAGAAGTAGCGTCACTCTTAACACAATAACTCACTGACTAATGAATGGAATATGAAGTTTTAACAGCTGCCTTTTTAAGTTTAGTGCTATCTGAAAAAGAGTTGAATGCAATAAAGCTAGTGCCATCTACATATGTGTTAGGCCCGGGACTTTTCAGCCCATGTGATATATCTAAATATGTCTAATGTAGCATAAGAAAATTGCCAGCAGAGTCGGTGCCTGTGTTGCTTCGTTGATGTCAGCACAACGACTGATTTTAAGAGCGTTAAAGTACGTGTGTTGAATGTACTGCTCGCACGGGTAAGCTTTGCCGACCACTGCATTGTGTGCTGAAAATGTGCTGAGTTGTTTATCACGATGGATATGTGCAAGGGATGATGATAAAGTGTTCCGATTTTTATGATCCCAAGATTTCCGGAATTGAAATTCTATGATTACGGGGTAAGTCCCGGAATTTAGATATTCTATATTTCGCAGCAACTTAACTTCAAACAAAATTCTATAAAAAAATTGTTGAGAAGCTCTCCTACCATGGGGTTAAGAAATAATGAATGAATAGATTTTATTTAAGGGTCTATATTTGCTAGTATATTTAAATGCAATTGAATGTATTGGATTATGAATATGAAAATATAGTTTACATGAAGCATGAGTTAGCGAAAGAATGCGATAAACAAATATTGTTTTTTGTTACAAACTAACGAAAGTAACCTTTTGTTAGTGTTGACTTATTTTCGAGATTTTGAAGGAAACTTTATTAGTGAAAATAAATAGTAATAATGTCTACATATATTATGATATTTAGTTTAAGTAGTGTGGAAATTTTCAATACACCCTTTTCTGATTCAGAACA
This sequence comes from Anastrepha ludens, assembly GCF_028408465.1. Taxonomy (NCBI): domain Eukaryota; kingdom Metazoa; phylum Arthropoda; class Insecta; order Diptera; family Tephritidae; genus Anastrepha; species Anastrepha ludens. The sequence goes on along the minus strand of NC_071501.1, from coordinate 78,091,307 downwards.
TTATTATTATACATTTTATAATGTAGGTTTGATGCATCTTTCGTTCAGAACTTTAACTATCGCTTTTTCTTCTTTAACAGTTTCCAAAAACAAAAATAACATATGTAATGCATCAGAATTTTATTTGTTTATTAATTTCGTTTACACATTAAAAAAAATATACAACTTCGAACGCGTATAAGAGGCATATTTTGTATTTCTTTTATAAAAGCGGTAAAAATGCCACAACTGCTGCTGCAGAAATAAACACTGTTCACGGAGAGGATATCGTGAGTGTAAGGACTGCGCAAAAGTGGTTTTCAAAATTCTGAAGGGGTAACTGCGACGTGAAGGATGCCCCGCGCGCTGGTCGTCCTGAAGTCTTTAACTCCGATATCGTGCTCGAACTCGTGGCAGCTGAGCCAAATTTGACAGTCGATATGATAGCTCAGAGGTTACGTTTATCGCATGAAACAGTTCACAGGCACCAGGTTCAGTTTGGAAAGGTTTCAAAGCTGGAAAAATGGGTTCCGCATAGACTTTCCGTGGCCAACTTTCAGCAGAGAGTGAATGCGTGTTCTCAGCTGCTGCAACGGTTTGAAAATGAGAGTTTTTGGAACCGTATCGATACCGGTGATAAAAAATGGGTCCTTTACAATAATACTGTTCTCAAACGCCAATGGTTATATAAAGATGAAACACCAGAACCGACCCCTAAAAACAACATTTGACAAGTTTTCTGGATGTACTGTAGATGTTGGTTCAGTTTGTTCGATTCGTTGTTGCCGAATAGAGAAGCTACTGCTACAGCTGCTGTTACTGTTGTGTTACATTCTTTGTTAACTTTCATATTATCTGTTAATAATAACGAGTTATTGTTAATGAACACATAAATTTACCCCCTGTAAAAATTTCGAACGCGTCTAAAGAAGTTTTTAATTAAAAAGCCCTAAACATGCAAATTTTCTCCAACCTCGCAATATAAAAATAATAAAGAGAAATAGGATCGTAGTGATTGTATGGATTTTTTTGATTTCACGTAGAGGTTTGATACCAAATATATTTGTATATATCCAGCTGTTTTCGGATTGAATCTATTAACTTAGTCAAACAAATATTCGAAAATTTGTTGGACTAACCACACAAAATATATATTGAATTTATAACTAAATTTTTAAACAACAAAGTGCATTCAATTAATCAGTGTTAATAATGGCAAAACCTCTGTACATTCCAATGTATATTAGCATCAATAATAAGTAAGCTATAAAAAATGAATAAAATTTCGTCATAATATTGCAACATCGAGCTGCTATTATTGTGAACACAAGTGCGTATTCCTTCAAGAATTGGGAGATATACACACAAGATCAAAAATTTTCCTAAAAATTTGGCAGCAAAAATATTTGTGCATTTCGACTTCAATGGGTAGTCTAGTCTGGTGGCATCTGAAAGAAAAAACGGGAGTCTTGGGAATCCAAAGATATAATTTTCTAACTTTCTTCTTTGGTGTCAGTTTAAGTGCAATCACCTTACACAGGTTTCTCAAGCGTCCATTATTAAATACAAACTTTTCTATACATCTGATGCAAGCGATCAGTTCAAGCTGATACATTTCTTACCACAAAATTTTTCATTGCTTTAAGCTCTTAACTCACATATAGTAAAAGATTCTACTGCTTATTATTCTACTCACTGGAAACGTTTGCAATTTTCCGAGTTAATATATAAAACAAACCTCATCAGCAGTAATCCGTTATTATTATTTTCAATACGTTCTCAATCAAATTTTGTTATAAAACCCGCTATCAAAATGTACTCGGAAAATTCTGTACTTATTATTTATTAACTGTGCTGTCTGTTTTATAAAATAGTAGAATATGTCAATCATAAAAATTACTATTTTCCGTTTCCTAGAATTTAACAACCAACTACATACACATCTACACACACGTACGAGAATCGACTAGCTCACTTCACATTTAGCTCTTCACCTGTTAACAACTTCCGTTAGCACCACTCGAACAATTTCGCACTTAAAGTATCCACACACGAGTGGATAACGAGAAACAAAAAAAAACCAAAACATTTAGACCGAAAAACAACACGAACTATAACTACACTAACTGGATGTGTGCGCAATGTCTTGGAGAAAATTCAATAGGTTCAGCGAAAGTGAAGTAAAACGAAAAGGATTCTTACTTCGCACAGTCGTTGGCTTTGGCATCGCTGCTGGTGTTCGTGTGCATGAAAGGAATTTGTGGTGATTGATAAGAGCCGATAATGCGATGACACTTCTTATTTATCCTTTCACAAACCTAAACCTGTGCACAATCTCCAGCTGTTTGGTTTGCTGTTGGCAATGTCTATATGAGCTTGCCGGTCTTCCCATACGCTAGCAATTTAGCTGCCTTTCCCTTTAACCTCTCGTTCAAACTATATCCTCTTGATTGCTTGGAGCAGCGCTTATGCCTGTATGTTGTATGTCCTTTTATATTAGTAATTTGGTGTTTACTTGCAGCAACGAATGTGATTCACACATGCATGTATACATACATTTGTGTGTATTCTATTCGCACAGTTCTTCATTTTTTTTCTCTCGAAAGCTCAATAGCAGCATTCTATCCTAACGTCTTGTTCCCCAGACGTTTCTTGGCCGTACAGAGAAGTATTCCTTTTCAACAGCCTATCTTCTTATATGTAAGTGTTTACAGAAAAACTACATGTCAGAGCCGCTGAATGCACGATTGAGCAAAATGGATAAATTCGATTGATAGGACATTTTAGTTATTAACGATTTACCCAACACTCTAAACGGTCGAATGTATTATTTAGAGATCTGAGATGTGTAGAAATACCCACGTTCGAGAGGAACCGTACTTTATACATCCAGCGCACGTTTTTGGTGAAACGGCACAATTATGCGAATTGTCATCGGGAACGATATTTTTTATCTATCTATTATCTCTATCTCTATCTCTATCTCTATCTCTATCTCTATCTCTATCTCTATCTCTATCTCTATCTCTATCTCTATCTCTATCTCTATCTCTATCTCTATCTCTATCTCTATCTCTATCTCTATCTCTACCTCTATCTCTATCTATATCTCTATCTCTATCTCTATCTTCATCTTTATCTCTATCTCTATCTCTATCTCTATCTCTATCTCTATCTCTATCTCTATCTCTATCTCTATATCTGTCTCTATCTCTATCTATATCTGCATCTCTATCTATAGCTATATCTCTATATCTATCTCGATCTCCATCATCTATATCTCTGTATAGGTATATGTCTATCCCTATTTCTATGCAAAATCTTTCCCAATTGACCATAATTTTGGACCGAACTACCTGTTGAAGGGTGCAGCCTAATTTTAGCATTTTTTTTTTTTTTTTGGTTTGGCAGGGAATAGTCATCCCAAATTAGCACAAATTATATAATCGAACAATATAAATTTTTGTATTTACGTGCTTATATTACAGGCAAACAAAAAATCTGAAGCATTCATTGTTTCCTTCCCTTCTTATATAAGCACTCCAACTGCTCCATGTGACTAAACAAAGGGCTGATATGTTTGTATATTTCTGTGCAAACACAAGCAAATAAACCTACCCACTTACGTGGTCTTTGTGTGCTTGATTTGCACATTGGTTAGCGTGCTTTATTAGATTATAAAAATAATCTTCATTCCAAATTGCGCCAAGCCCGGAATGATGCGCAACCAAAAACAAGCCAGAGCTGTTGCTTAGCTGCTTGGCAGCCCTTCTGACAGTCCAATAGTTGCCACGACAGTTTGCGTGCTGACAGCAGCAAACACCACTGCACCACTCTCCTCATCTGCACTGAATGCTCTACGTTCTACAGCTCTTTCTCCCTACATCACACTTCCTGCATAGCACCATGCATGTGTGTGCGTTGGTGGGTTAGTTGTCTGATAGGTTGATTGTCTAACAAGATGCCTCAAGTGTTTACTTATAGATTTTATTGTTTTTCTTACTCACGCTAGTGCTGCTCCTACTGTTCGGTTACAACAACTGCGTGGCATCACACTTATTTGTTTGCTCAGATCGTCACTTCTTTTAACCTCGAGTGTTTTATATTGGCCACTTGGCTTGCAGGTCGCAAAGGAAAACATTGCATACACGCATATTTAGGGCCAAGCGCTTCGTGTGTGTGTGAGTGAATGTTTGCGCTAGATTTGATAAACAAATCACAAAATTAGTAAAATACTCCATCAAAAACAGGCAGGCAGTGTAACCTTTTCCACTTAGATTGCCTTCGACGTTTAGGCATATGCACAGAGGTTATGTGTGCAGCTTCAGAGCACACATATTGAGATGTTGCGTATACGCCCTGAACTACTACGTATAATACATAAATAGCAGTGTGAAGTGTAAACAATAGTTTAAGTGGTAGAAGTGTGTGTAGCTTCGCGGATATGGCCCATCAATCAGTAACTTTGTCTTGCCTTTACACAAGATAAATCGATTTAAGTGCGAGTTTGATCACTTTCATATTCACTTTGAGGCGTACACTGTGCGTCTCAATTATGCATTCGCATTGACCCTCATACACATATATGCACATATATATTACATATGTATGTATCTACTTGCAAAGGGTTTATTAATACATGCGAGAGGAAAAGGATGACTGTAGTAACTGGAAGTGACAATAGAGCATCATTTGGTATCTTTGAAAAATGAGCAAGATATTTGAAATGTGATAAATGATATTTTCCGTGTGCAAGCTGCAAGTAGCAGCTGCAAAATGGCAATGGGAAACGTAAATAGTCAAAATCGTAAATATTGATGTAATTTATAGTTTATGTGTTTATGATGACTGCTTTTAGTAAAAAGAGAAAACAGAAATTTCTTCTCTTTGCGCTCTGCCAGTTTTAAGAAAATATTAGGTGAAGTAAAAAGTTATGCATATCTTCCAACGGATGCTTTTAGAGAGCCTTAGTAGTTCCTATTGTGAGTGTGCACATGCGTATTTTATTGGCTCATAATATATGATGACTAAGAGAAGTAATATTACGCTTCGAAACAAGTTCTACGATTAATTTGTATTTTGGAGAGCCAAATGTCACCTTTCAAAAATGAATGTAAAAAACTTTCGCATATTTCTTTACATGGAAAAAATCTCTCAACATTATATTTAAAATAAACAAAGATTGTGAAAAATCAAGGCAAATTTCGAGCCGTCACGATTGTCACTCCACTCAGCTATAATTTAATGTTCTTTAAAGCTACAAATTTAGAGGTTCTCTAAAAATCTTGATTAAAAAGTTGAAAATTTCGCTTATAGTCTTTTGTTGAATTTTTTTGAACTTTGATGGACTATATTTTTATTTACGCACGGCGCTTACGCTCTTTATGGGTATATGGATGAATTCCTCCTCTTATTCGGGGCGAATATCTTGACGTTGTTCTACAGATAGAGCGGGCTAAGATTTTAAGCAGGCTCCAGAACGGCAGATAGTTTTTAGGAGAAACTTTTTCATGTCAAAAATGTATTCGACGGTTTGCCATTGTTTGCCGAGAGGGGACTGCTATTGAAAAATGTTCTATTCCTTGGTGTTTTTTGGCCAAGATTTTGAACCTGGGCACCATCGGATGATAGTCATGCACCAACCCATTTTGCTGCCGTAGCCGCTTTTGAAATATTTTTACAAATAATAAACTATGACATATTTGATCAAAGGATAAGATGTCCAAAACTTCAACGACTTCGAGATATTCGATTTTAAAGATTAGTAAAATAAAGATTTGTTTCTGTCCACTGTTGTTAAATGTTTGATCAAGGCACCAATTTTTTTTCTGTGCTGGTATAAAAGAATCATAAAACGGTTACTTGAAAATTTTTTGAATTCACGATTTTCCGCTAAATGGAAATTAAATAAAAACAAAAGTGTATGAAAAATATCCTACAAATTATTTTAGAAACATGATTGTCTTTTTACCAGCCGAGAAGATGTAACCCGTTAGCTGATTGTGCACTCAACTAGAGGTGGGTAAAATTATGAAATTACCTAAATAATAAGAGCCTTAATTATCTACATTTTTCCCAATAAGCTGGAACGAATATAACAAAATAGGATGAAATGGAGGTCTTCACTTCGATCTTATAATCTTTTCTGTCATTTACTCTCCGCGATACTTCAGCTAAGTCCAGTTCCTTTCACAAAACAAAAGCCGTTTATAGGTGGAGGATTGCGGGTATTTCGACTATGATCCAAACAAAAAAAACCTAAGTTGTTTGAAGCGCTTTTTGAAACTTTTGTGAGTACTGACGATTCTCAAACCAAAAACCAGAATCTGATGTTTTTCATAGAGTAGAAAGTGGTCGAGACTTACTTCAGTATACTCCCCATAATTGTATAGGCAGGTTATGCTCGCATAGCATTTAGTCGTTGCTTTATTGCAGGCATAGCTTAATATTTGTAGCCATAAAAAAGGGCATTTCCAGTTATAAAATATGAAAAATATTTCTCATTGCAGCCATGTTGAACAGTTGAGCCATCTTGTTTATACATATTTTTTTTTTTTTTTTGTTTTTTTTTTTTGAAAGTTCAAATATTTTTATACATAGGTTTTTTTTCGTTTCAAGTTTATGATTACAAGAACCGTACAGCCAGGATACATACATTTACTTATATTTATTTCAATTCTTGGGATACGAAATATTCTTACAGACCACTCAGCTAACATTAAGCTAAGTGTGGATCAATCTTAAATTTAGGACAAACATTAAATACTTCAGCAAAGATAAAGCACTAATGAGGTGGGGCATAGAAAAACATTAGGAAATGGTGATGGTGTGAAATAAAAAAACTTAAACATTGAAAAAGTCAAGTGAAGACAAAGTTTAGTTTGACACAGGTTTCAGATATGGAAGCGTTAACACCAGATATATTTCTAGAAACAGCTTCAGCAACTTTGAATGGCGAAAAATTCTAGAGGGAATATTAAGAGTAGTATTTTCTACAAGAAAAGGGCAGTCAATTGAGCCAGTTATGATGATAACGACAAATGAGGCTAATAAATTGGCAACAAGAATAGTAATAGTAACCGGAGACCAAACTTTAGAAAACTTTTCTGAACTCTCTCAAAGCTAGAAAGATAGAATTTTAGTATAAGGTTATCAAATAAACCTTGAATACTCCAGTCTTGACCTAATCAATGCACAATGTAGACATTTAATGATGTAACATTTGCACATACATTTTTGTTCCCGAAATTTTTTATGAGGAAAAGCCATGGCAGACATACACTTGGAAGTTCGTCATTGCCTGCCGAGGGGCGACCGCTATTAAAACAAACTTTTTCTTCATCATGGTGTTTCACCGTGATTCGAACCAACGTACTCCGAATTACGTATGACAGTTACGCACCAATCCATTCCGCTAAGATGGCACAAATTTATAAGATTTATAATAACTTTTTCTCACAGTGCCAGCCATTGCAATTTCGTACTCCGTTTACCATGCTGATGCTGCTTTTAAGCGAGTTAATAGGAAGCTTCAAATAATCGATATATCTCTGTTATCAGCTATCAGAGGGTACTTTACTTTCAATATAAACTTTAATCCAGAAGAACTGAAGGAAGGCCTATTGCGTGTGCTATAACAGACGTTCTGACGGTTTGATGATGTAAGAGACAAGTCTACAACTTCTTCGTTATAGCTTTAAGCAAGACTGCTCTGAGAGAATATTTGGCACTTGTTGATGAGTAAACTCTTCGATAACACCTTCAACATGAGGGCTCAAGAGAGTTATTTTAGGATAAAGTTTTTGATTTCTGCACTATAGTCAAGAGTTTAAAGGAATAGTTTGAAGATAATCAGATTTAAAAGGCATATCGATAAGAGCCTCAAATTTGAAAAATGCTGCTTGGGGGAAAAAAAATTTTAAGTAAATTTGGAAAATAGCCCACAATAAATGTTTAGTAATTATTTTTTTAAGTAATAGCTTAGACTATGCTGAGTAATACAAGCAATCAGGAATTTTATAATTAGATTCTCTTAAAAATATCTACAGCGAATCAATTAAGCACCAAATTACAACTGGATTAATCCATTTCACTGACTTCCATGATTCGCTTAGACTCATGAAATACCTTGAACTCCATACCTATCTCACATTTCTATCCATCAGCAGAATTTTTAAATTTTATTTCTATAATTAAAGATAGTCATAACTTACATTCTTGATATTATATAAACCTTCAAGTTTTTCGAACTTCTATCTCAAGTCGGTGTCTCTATTAAGTAGTTTTTAGGCTAATATAGGAAAAAAATAAAATATAGAAAATCAACTTTTACGAGATTTTATAACTTATTAGTAATGCATTTTACATGCTTTATGGTTTAATTATTTTTTCAATCTTAAAAGTGGTTCGCGCAATTAACTCTATCTGTAGACAATTATTTATTTCTTGAATGCGAAACAAAACCAAATTAGCCCTTGCTGATCAACTGTGACTGGGTAAAAATCCTTGCAAGCTAGTGTTATTGAATCACTCCATACTTGCGTGCTATTTATGTACATTAATTCACCCGTCAAAGAATGCGCACGGACTACTTTGTTTAAATTATCATCTGCCCACACTTGAATTCTTTACATTAATTTACTTTCCGCCCACAATTACAAAGAGGAGAAGACAATTTGTACTTCCACCACATTCTTTGAAACACATTTCGGTAGTGAAATACGAACGAAGAGCATCCCAACGCACATTTTCATTCATCCGCAAACTTCTTGGCAGTTGGCATGTAGGTGGATGGTTGCGTGTGGGTTTATTTGAGTGTATGTGTGTTTTCGCGCAGTCATACCCTGCAGGGAAATTACTTAGTAGCGAACTGGTGCGCTTCTAGTCAATTCAGCAACATGACTAGTTCAGGATCCTTCTCCTTTCCTTCTTATTAGATTACTGGTGAATTTTATAGCGTGTTGTACTAAGAAAAGTCAATTAGTACCGACTGCATCCACTTTCTATAGATCTAAATTGATGACAAATTGGATGTTAAATTTGGCACGTGACTTCTAAAATAGTCTGCATGCCTTTTTCGATAATTCCAAACCAACTCTAAGTTCTGTGAATTGAATTCATTAAAAGTAAGTATGTGTTTTAGCTCACAGTGCGATCGCTGTGATTTGATTGATGGCATCGAACATTCACGCAGAATTCAGATGGCTTCAGTTTCAATACTTGGACGAGACCAAACATTTGTAATATTTTTTGACGTGATAACGTCTTATAATTCGATATAGCCGGCTGCACGCACCAAAAAATGCGTCGTTGTCTTGCTCATGCGTCGTTACCTTGCTTGAACTGCAAGCGAGAGCGCGGAATGAACGACAAAGAGCACAATCGGTCCCCGCGTTCGGCAACGTTCGACATCTGGCTCTGTCCTACTTGAGTGAGCATATATATGTATGTATATGTATGTATATGCGCATATGTATTCAAATTCACATACTTGTATTTGCTTATGCCTTCTTCCTGTGTGCATGGTAATGAACCATTTCTCTGTTGAGAATAGGACGATGATAGGAAAAGTAGGAAACGAAAGGGAGTGTTTCGAGTGTAAAGTGTCTTGAAAAAGGCAAATCGATGATAGTGCCTCTTAGTGTTGTTGACTTATTAACGTCTGATACACAAACGAAATTGAACAAATCTTTTATAAATTTGATAAATGTTTCGTAATTTTTCACGTTTGTGTAAACGTAACTTCATCAATTTCATTGCGATTCCATTTACTTTCTTCTCTATATCCACACAAAATATTTATCAAACAAATAAAACTAAAATATTTGTTTTGAAAAATGCAACCATTCCATGAGTATTTTCTTATGACGTTGTCACGTTAAACTATCGTCAGTAAACCGACTTTACAGATAACCTCTTTTATTAAGTTATTGTACGTCAGTGTACAAATATATATTTTGAAAGTAGTTTTTTTCTGTTCGCAAAACACAAGATATTTTTTTTTACTTTTGGTTATTAATTCTGGATAGATTTCTCATCGCACATTTTTGTAATATTCCTTAACACCTTAACATCTCAACCAAGCTCTCCCAGTTTTTGCCGAATCATCAAAGATGTGTGTGGCCTAGCGTTGTCCTGATGGAAGACGACGGCCTTTCTGCTGATCAGTTCTGGCCGATTGCTTTCGTCTCATTAGTTGTTGACAGTAAAGTGTAGAATCAATTGTTCGAGCAGGCTGGAGCAGCTCATAGTGGATGATTCCTTTCCATTCCCACCAAACACACAGCATAACCTTTCGAGGCGTCAATCCTGGCTTTGCGACCATTTGTTGAACTTCACCACCCTTGCACCATGATCTTTTTCGCACATTATTGTCGTATTTGATCCACTTTTCGTCTCCTGTTACCATTCGCTTCAGATGTGGTTCGATTTAATTTCGTTTCAGCAAAAAATCGCAGATATTAATTCGGTCCATTAAATTTTGACAGACAATTCATGTGGTACCCAAACATCGAGCTTCTTTTTGTAACCAGCCTTTTTTAAATAGTTCAAAACCGTTTGATGATGAATGTTTAGTGCATTGGCGATGTCATAGCAGCTTATGTGACGGTCCTGGTCAATCTTTTGCTTAATTTCATCGACTTTTTCAACGATAGGTCGACCGGAGCGAGGTGCATTTTTCACATCGAAATTTCGAGAACGGAAGCGAGCGAACCATTGTTGTGCTACACGAACTGATACAGCATCGTCTCCGTAAACTTCACAAATTTCATTTGCGTGGCATTCTTCCCTTTTTAAACAAAAATTTCAAAATATAGCGAATTTCTTCATTATTTTCGCACATTTTTGAACAGCTATAACTTTTTTTCAACTCCTCCGAATTAAATTTTTTTTTTGGTTAAATGAAGCTTAAAATACCACCTTCGTAACACCATATGATATAACACAATGTGATTGGTAGCACTGGAGATAGATGACTCCAACGACATCTATTTACAAAATATGAAATATAACTACATAACTTTGAAAATTCTATAGAATCTAACATACCTGCCCAACTAACAGCGCTACTCATCTGCAAATCACTATTGAGAGCGCTCTACTGCTGTTAGTGCACACGGAATACAGCACAAAGCAAGTGTTGTATGTGAACTTGTACATGCACCTATACGTGCTAATGTTAATGGTGTTGTTGATTCTTATGTTAAATTGCAAATTTGTACAGATCATGGAGCAACAATCCATTGCTATGTAGAGAATTATGTTGAATCGTTTATGTTAACACAGGTGAATATTTACATGTAAGGAATTATATTATGTACCACAAATAAAAATTTATATACAGCAACTAACATTGCTGTTGGCATTTACATTTTCCTATACTGTTGTGATTTTTACTACTTTTAGCTAATACCACTTTTTTTAGACAATTTTAATTTTTTTTAGATAATAATGCAGATAAATTCAGAATTAGGATGTGTGTATTAGAAAAAAACTTTGGTTTTGGAATACTTAAAAAGTATTTTTCAAATGGTATTACCACTTGTTTCTTAATTTGGAAACTATAGGAGTTGCCTTAGAACATAAAGTACTTTTTGAAGTGACTTATTTAAAAAGTGTTTCTTAAAAGGCATTACCACTTATTTTTTAATTCAAACGGCATTGGAGTAGCCTTAGAATCTATAATACTTCTCGAATTTGCTACGATCGGCCTGCTGTATTAACGCCGGAAAACGGTTACTCAGCCATAATAAACCACATAATTCGGGGAAAACTACACGGTGATGTATTCTTCGACAGACGAATCAACTATTTATTTAATAAATTTTTAAAATACTTTTAAAAATTCTGGAAAAAAAGAACGCCAGATAGTTAATCGGAAAGAGACATGATTTGTATTTACCTTTCAATAATTAATTATTCTTAGGGATTTTGTAAGACTATAAATATATTAGTTATTTAATTTTATATATAAACGAAGCCTCGTGCATCAGCTTATAATTTATAAATATTTCACTAAAAGTCATATATGAAAAATAACTTACATTCCTTTTATACGAAAACACCACTTGCCTTACTTGCTACTCGAGTCTGTTTGCTCACTGTTACTATTACTGACTAATTACTGTTACTGACTAATACTCTTTCAGAATCCATACTCATCATCCGACTCCACCGTCATCATGTGAGAGAAAGTTAATTGTTTACGTATACTCTGATCAGGGATGTTGCTACTCTCAGCTTAAGTAGCGAAATAGTCACTGGTACTGTTACTAGTTTTGTACCAGAAATTTGTTTCGCTAGTTGAGGTTCTCCCTACCGGGTCGCACGAAATTGTGGTGGTGTGTGCTTATATTTGTATGTGTGTGTGCTGTCAATTCCTTCTTTGTGCTCGAGAATGTTTTCACTTTTGTCATCTTCTTCGACATACTTCAAATTCCAACCATTCGGAAATATGTTTACAACATATTCCTGTATGAAGTTCATATCTGTTTTTTGTTTTATTTACTTTTCGCTATTCTGAATGTTTTCCTTCGTCACAGCAATAGCTCCTCAACCTAGCGGTATTTCGTAAAATTTGAGTAAGCTCAACGTCATACTCATGCCGGCGGTTATTTCATTTCTTATGTAAGCAGTTGTCCAAAGATGTGGACGTAAGCAAAATATTTTAGGACAAAAGAAGATAAGTTGGGAGGTAAGCTGTTATGTGAGAAAATAGTGAATATATGGATATGGTATGTTTTTACAAAAGCAAATTGTAAAATTTTTTTAAAGGGTAATTCCAAAGTGATTTGAACGCTCTATTGCTCTATAACAAGGGAGAAACATTTTTAAGTTCACAAAAATACAGAAAATTATAATTTTAAAATAGAGTTTTACTAGAATATAAAATTAAAAAGAGAGCAAAAAATAAAAATCAATAAATAAATAGATTCCTCGGTTTTTTTATATAAAAACAAAAAAAAAGCAAAATTAATAAAAACATTTTTCTAATAGCGGTCGCCCCTCGGCAGGCAATGGCAAATCTCCGAGTGTATTTCTGCCATGAAAAAGCTCCTCATAAAAATATCTGCCGTTCGGAGTCAGCTTGAAACTGTAGGTCCCTCCATTTGTGGAACAACATCAAGACGCACACCACAAATAGGAGGAGGAGCTAGGCCAAACACCTACAAGAAGTGTACGCGCCAATTATTATTATTTTTTTTTTTATAAATTAAATTGAAATAACCATATGCATTTTGATTTATTATTTTTCAATTATTACTTGATCATCCAATAATCTTTAGTTCAATTATGATTTAATATTTATTCTTTCTATTCTTTGAGTTATTTTTTTTCAAAGCTCGCTGGTTGAATGGGAAATCTTGTTTTTGTTGTTTTTAACCCTCATCGTTATATTCAAAAGCAGTCTCTCCATGCCATCAAATAATGCCGATGGCCCACTTTAACCTTGAAAGTCAATACATTTTTGCATTCACTTGATCCAAATTTCAATTTGGCCACTTAAAAATGGAGGTCTTCAAAACGAGTCAATACGTTTTTGCATTCACTTGATCCAAATTTCAATTTGGCCACTTAAAAATGGAGGTCTTCAAAACGAGCTGATTAACGGCTGTAGCAGCTTCTTCAGACGCTGAAAAAGTTCACCTGACATTTATTTTTGATGTAGAAGAACAAAAGGAACTCATAGATATTAAATCAGGGTTGATAACCCACTAATTGAATCTCTTCAGTACTCAAAAACTAGATAGATGAGAGCTGGCATTGTCTTGATGAATAATGATTCGTCTTCGGTGGTTGATTCTCCTTAATTCTCCGGAAACTTCTGGCAAATAAATGGTTGTGTACCACTCAGAATTGACTGTTTTAAGTTCCTCTAGTGATACAGTAGCGAATATTACCAGATTTTCGGAAAGAAGCGACCGTTTGCTTTGAGGTACTTTTTGCGCGAACAACTTTTGTTGCATTAAGCTCATCTTGGAGCACCAATACCACCCATTGCTGTTTTGTTTTCAGCTCATATGCATATATCCAATATCCGTCACAATGTCATGGACATGCTTTGAACCACCGTGGCTGAATTTCTTCAATATTTCTTTACAACAATCAAAACCAGTCTTCTTTTGGGCAATTATCAAATTATGCGGTAGCCAACGAGAGCAAATCTTCTTGACGATCAAATGTGCATGCAATATTGAATGCCCAAGGATGCCTCTGTTTCGCGGTATGCGACATGACGATCTTGCGTTATGAACTGATGCACAGCATTGATTGTGTCTGGCACAACAACCGCTTTTAGAGGATCTTCGCAAAATTCGTTCTGCTGCTTTGGACGGGCACATTAAGGGGGGAGCCTGGTTTATAAGGTCAAAAAAATCAATTTTTTTTTTCGTTTTAAGCGATTCCTAATATATTTGAGAATATTCACACAAAGTTACAAAGCCTAATTCTCAATATTTCCGTACACAAAGCCAAAGGTAGGCGAGCGTTAGGTAGTTGCGCTGTGACCGGACAGCTATAGTACAAACTTTTTCTTCTTTTCTCGACTTTTCATTTTTATGATTTCTTTGAATTGGCGTACATGAATGAAAAAAAACTAATGAACCTTTTGAAATGAATCATAGCTTGTTCCCTTCAGTATTAAATTCTCTTCTATTTGAACTAACAAAATAGAGAAAAAATTTTTTTCAAGATTTTTATACCAAGTTGAAGTGAATTTTTTTTTATAGAAAGGCATTTTTTTCTTTTAAATCTCCAAAAAGTTGAAATTTGGGAATTTCTCTCAGTTTTCTTAGTTCATCTAGAATAAAAAATCACGATAATTAGAAATCCATTTGAATTTTTTGCTTTAGATAATAATTACGCGCTGTATCTTGTATGCCAGTTGGAAATTCCAGCGTTGCAGCGCTCTACTAATTTCTATGTTAAACATTTTTTTCAACTTATTTTAACCAGTACAAAAATTGTTTATACTTTTTAAATATTCATTAAAAGATAGGAAAACTTTGCAGTGCTAAATTAATTTTTTCCTTAAAAAAAAATCGCAAAGAGATGCAATTTTTAGACCTCATAAACCAGGCTCCCCCTTTAAACTCGTTATGTTAGCGTTTCACAGTGGCTAAGTGTAGTGCTTCAACGCAAAAAGGCGAAATAGGTTAATCAGTGCCTTGATAATCCACGTCGGAAATCATACTAATTCATCGTACGAAAATGTTCACGTATTAATTCCTTCTTTTGGGTGAGTTAAATTTTTGAACTCACTGAAAAAATAGCAAATAAAGCTCGTAAGGGAAAACGCTATATATAAGTTTATGCTAAACAAACACGATAGCGGTAAAGAAATATGATCGCCTTATAATTCTGACGTCATTCTAAGCATCTTTATCAGCATCGAGTCAGTATTCCAATGAGAATTGCACAACCTTCCAACTGTTTGATGAATTGACGCTTTTGTGAGTGAGAGGGATTTAGGGGCAAGTAATTTTAATCAATTAATTGCTTCAAATAAAAGATAGCTCACTAGATTGAAGAGGACTTAAAACTTTTCCCACACATCCTCTGTTATTCTTAGTATTTTAAGAAATGCTTTCTTTAAGAGGAGAAAGCTTTAAACGTAAAACTCTATCACTCACAGATTGACAGCTAAGTATAAGTATTCAATGTGGGTCAAGCAAGCTGTAACGCACGACCGAACGATGAGCAGTTAAAACACACATTGACATACACTCCAGCTTCCTACGTGCATACTCAAACTTTCATAGTATTTACGGAATGCCAATCTATACAATGTGAAAGCGTAAATATGTAATATACAAACTGTATATGTACATATTTATGTATGGAATTACTTATCCGAATGTCCATCTCAGCGGTTTGTGGTAAGCTGCTGATATGCAATATAAGTAGAATTGGGCTATGAAAGCGAAAATGGTGAAAGAAAAGAGAAACGGGATAATACTATAATTCCTTATAAGTGCAATATCGAATTGAAACAATATACGTATGTAAAACGGAAGCATTTGAAGAGGAAAAGGGCTATGGGTGAATAGTTATAAAGCGTGATGGAAGGATAAAGCTGATAGAGGGCAAATAGTATGGCTCTTATGCGCAAACAGCCAGCTAACCAAGAAAAGGCAATCAATTTCTATGTGAATATTAGTACAAATATGTAGGTAGTTATGTATGTGCGTTACATATTTAATTATATATGTATGTATGTATATGCATGCACATTCCAACACATATCTACACAATACAAATATTTACATAACTGACATGCAACGAAGTGTAAGTGCCAGTAGTTTTTATGACTTGATAGCCTTCTAGTAACCTCGTCGAAAGGTAATGAACAGAAAAACCTCTTCAAAATACATTTGCCAAGGTTGCTGGATTTGAGCCATAATCGATGAGATGATTTTATAGTAACCCTAAACCAAAACCAAATATTTGTATGCGTGCACACACGTAGATATATAAGTGTTTGTGTGGGTGCATGCCAGCTAGCGCCCAGCAGGGAAAAGCCAAACTTTCTAGTATTTAAATATTCAAATAATTGAAATATTCGTATTTAATAGCAGAAATCATGCCAGTTCAATATTGACTAGAATAACACCGGTGGTAAAAGGATTAATGATCGGCCGCCGTAGCCAAATGGGTTGGTGCATGACTACCACTCGGGAGTGCTTAGACTCGAGTGTGCATGCATGAAACACCAAAATGATGGAAAACGTTTTTTCTAATAGCGGTCACCCTTGGTAGGTAATGGAAAACCTTCGAGTATATTTCTGCAATGAAGAAGTTCCTCGTAAAAAATATCTGATTGTACGTCCCTCCCTGTGGAACAACATCAAGACGCACTCCACAAATAGAAGGAAGAGCTCGGCCAAACACCCAGAAAGGATGTGAGCGCCAACTACAATATATTACATATATTACTTTTATGCCAAAATTTGCTGTGAATATAGCCAAATGAGTCTAATGTTGCAGGCAAAAAAAAATTTTTAAAAGTTATTTATAAACTCTGAATTCGGTGGTAGAGATGAACTGGGAATCCGAGAGGTGCTGCTATACGTTCAGGTCTTCGTTCAGAGCTGTAGTACAACACTGCATACAGATAACACAATTTTACATGCGGAGTTCTTCGCCATAATGGAAATAGCGGAAATCGTATCTAAAAAAAGGTTCGAAAAAATTAAAATTAAAATATTTTCAGACAATCAATCAGCCCTCAAAGCTTTAAATAGCTTTGCATCTGTTTCCCTCAGAGGTCTTTATAGAGTGTAACAATGTAGTCAATAAACTGATGACTCTTTATCAGGTTTGCCCGATATGACGGGCACGAACGAAACGAGAAGTCAGACTTTTATGCCACAAATGCGGAAGAGCTATTTTTTGGATCAATTCCATTTTTCGGCTTTAATAAAAACAACTAGAAAAAGAAAATTAAAAAATGGATCTTCAATAACTCGAAAAAGTTCATGAACTTTAATACGAACAGAGAATGATCTGCTCTAACCTTAAATACAAGGGGTCTAAGATTACTCTGCCTGCAATACACTTTTCTATACATTTGAATTATCTAGCACCACGCTCTGCTGTGACGAATTGCAGTCCATAAAATACCTAATTACCAATTATGAAGCATCAGGTCACAGGAGACACAGAATCCTGGGCTCGTACCTACAAGAGGATAAAAACTTAAAAATGTTCACTCCTAAGCGGCTGGTTCGATTCCTCAAACCACAGTCTGCGTCAAGTGAAAAGAACCAGTTTTTTTCTGGTAACTTCAAGATATATTTCGATTTGCTTTTTGCTGCATAATAGTCCCACTCAAAGGCTACGACGCCAGTGCCAACTCAGGTTAGTGTCGTGCGAAACTTTCCCGTAAGTGTAACCAAACAAAAATGAGTGAGAAGTACGCGAAGCGTTTTGAGGCGGTATTTTTATGCACGCATTCGAAAGGGACGAAATTATCTTACGCCGTGGCTGTGAAAGTGATTAAAAAATCTAAAATGATTGTGGTGATGTGGAATCAGCGGTATAAAGTATACAAAAATGTTGATGAGCTTTCCGAGCGTGCCTTGAAGCGAGTGACGACAAAAAAGCACGATAAGGTGATGCACTCCAACGGCTTCTTGAGTAATTCCAACTCGTAGTTTTGCAATTACTTTCATGTATTGTAAAAAAAAAAATTAAAAAATATATATTCTATACTTCGTGAACAGACACAACAGTTAAAATTATGCACTTAGGGGCGCACATAGATCAATCTGGTCGCTGTGCATAAAGGCCTTAGCCTAACCCGCACAACCATTACCATTACCACAGACGAAATTCATGGAAATAAGAGGCACAAGAAACATACATATTTCTATGCCGTTTTTTTTTGGGTAATGAGCTTTTACAAAACGTCAAATTAAATGTGAACTTGTATTTTAATTAATATATTTTGTTCCAAAGGATATTTGTTATGTATAAATTTATGTCCTTAAAATATATTCTCTGTCTCTTGCTACATTCCATAGCTTTCTGATATTCCCGATTGCCGTCCAGTACCTAATATTTCGCAGTCATGATATCTGTTTTCTACCAATTCCTCGTCTTCCTTCGATTTTCCCTTCCAGAATTAATTGTAGAAATTTGTACTTTTTCGTTTCGTAGTATTTGCCCTAGATAAGTCATCTTCCTTCGTTTACCCGTCATAAGAAGCTGACCACCTTGGTTTATTTGACGAAGAACTTCGATGTTGGCCATTTCATGGATATGTCAGTTCTT
Source organism: Anastrepha ludens (assembly GCF_028408465.1). NCBI lineage: Eukaryota > Metazoa > Arthropoda > Insecta > Diptera > Tephritidae > Anastrepha > Anastrepha ludens. The sequence goes on along the minus strand of NC_071501.1, from coordinate 78,072,554 downwards.
CAAAAGCTTCTATCCTCTTCATATCTGGTATTTTAGCGGTCCATGCGCCGATGAATTTTAAATGCAATTAAGAAAAGCTCTTCAATTGTTAAAAAAAAACAGTTTCTCCATAAAGGCCATTGAGATAACCCGGCATATCAACTAGGAAACCAAAACTTAACTACTACTAATTTTATTAATGTTCTTAAATTGAATTTTCGACAAGACTCAGTCATGCGTTGGTTTCGTTAATCTATTTTGCATTCTGACAGGGTAGGTGGTAGGTGATTAGCCTACCGCTAGCAGTCCTAAGTAGTTGGAATGCCCAACTGTCGTTACTTAAGAACAACGCCTTCCTACTGCTTGAAGCGCCATCTGTGCCTCACATTTTTCTGACAGAAGTATCACACAAATGGTTGAGTACTTCGCTAAATTTAGTGTGTCTGCGCTATTACCGCGACTGCCCGCTTCCTCTTGCTGGTGCCACTGATGCAATGTGTAACTGTGTCTTTTTCTTTGTTATTTTGCTTGTTTTAGCGGCCACAATGCAAGTAATATACTGACTTTTTTGTGGAAGTTAGGATTGGAAGGATAAGGTTGTTGGGGTTGTGGAATGAACTTTTTTTTGTTTTCTTTATAGAAACTAGGAAAGTAGGTAAGTTTGGAAAAGTGCGACGACCATGCTTTACATGGGATTCGAACCCACAATCTCTGGGATGGCCGGCTAGTGCGCTTACGCTAGACTATCGAGGCCCCCTGCTTACATTTTCATATGAAAGAGAATGGTTTAAAATGTTGGAATGGATTGAATATTACGTTTTTTTTTACATATTTTAGCTTTAGACTAAGCTGTTAACTGTAGGAACATATTAACCTTGGTTTTTTTTTTTGCTAATATATTATGATGCATGGCCGGATAATTATCATTTCATAGATGTCCGCGATATTCTTCATAATATGGCAAAAGATAGAACACGAATTGATCGAGCTAAAAAGTGGTCTGTTAGTATTCCAATTCACAAGCGGTAATTTTCCCTGCAGGGCATTTACTCGTACTCGTAGGTGTGTGCACAGAAACTTACACACATAACCGATAATCCCGCTTAATAGGTTTTTAGTATAATTTACAAGTGTGTGATAAGCATCCCAGCCCAGCCAAGCTGCCGTCGCCGTCACCGTAACTGCCAACTCCACAACTATCATCATCAGTAATTATTGTGTTGATGATGAAGGCCATAATGAATTGGTAGATTTAGTTGTTGAAAATGAGCTTGGCAACGTGCCGCACATTATTTTAGTTACATACAATTTGAGGTTTTCTTCACTTTAAACGAAAGGTCAGTCAAAAAGGTGAAAGTTTGTGCCTATTAACTTTGGTTTGATTTCAATTAGCGCACAGAGGTTGAAAAAGAGAGCTGACAGGAAAAATATATATTGCAAATGGCGTGTTGAAGCGTTGCCAGCAAATTATTTCTAAGCCAAGCTGATGAATTTCGACGAATGAAAAATTAAATAACAATAATAATAAAATTACGGAAGCTGACGCAGTAGATGTGCAAGCAAAATACTTGCCGGATACGGTATTTTATTTCTGAAATGTGTTTGAAGGTCTACATTCTAATGCTTATTTCTCGCAATATTTTTGGAAAATAAATTGCAACTGCCTGGTTGAACTTTTTTTTTCAACTGCTGTGGAGATATTGCACAAAATCCTGTATATGAAAGGCAATCTGTTTGTATGTAGAGTTTGTTCGAAGATTCTTTAGCGATAAGTGACGCTGGCGTCGAGATATAATGAATTTCTGTACAGTCCTCTAGAGTGTTTATGGTGGCTTCTTCTCAAACATTCAAAAACAAGAAAAAAATGTATATAAAAATTATTTTTTTGCTGTATTGCTCGAAAGAGCAAACATTGCCATTAATGTGGCTGCCTCTGCTGGCTGCGCAGTGTATAAAAATGAGGGGTGATTTTAACTTCATTGCAATAAATGTCCCATTTGGGCTACACAACGACTTTTAAATAAGTTTGCAATATTTTCCAATTTTGTTCAAACATAAAGCGATTAAATTAATTTTGTGGCGATACGATACTCACGTAGCTGGATTCAAAAGTATTCCGCGCTATGGGCCACCCTGTATATATTGTATATATACTAAATTATGAACTTTATGAAGGATTTTCTTAAGGAAGACTTTTATGGAAGCTGTTTCTATGTTTTCTGAGAAAATAAGTTTTCGGAGATTTCCTAGCACGAGGTCTTCATTATTTTATTAGGTGCGCAACTAAGTGCTCGCTGTTTTTTTGATGAAAATACAACTTCATTCTGAAAAAATTGTTACAAGTGAATCATTGAAAGTGTTGCACATCGCTGGCTACTACCTTTTCCCATCTTTCTGGTAGATCTCGTATACCGTCGTGGTAAAACTGTTCGTCTTTTGAAGCTATCCACGGATCAAGCCATTTTTTGATGTCTTTCGATGTCGATCGGAACAGGTGAATACGGCGGTTGGGGTAGGATTTCCCATTTCAGTGTTTCCAGGTAGGTTTTAACGGGTTTGGCAACGTGAGGTCGAGCGTTGCCATGCTGTAGAATCACTTTTTCATGCCTCTCAGCGTATTGCGACCGGCTCTCGCGCATTGCTCGGCTCAATCGCATCAATTGAAGTCGATACCGATTTAAATCGTTAAGAGAATACTTTCATTCAATTTTAATACAATAATATTCAGAAGGTGGTTTCACTTCTTCTTCTTATCCGCATAAGAAATCGCGTTTCGTATATTTTGCGACATCAATTTATTTAAGAAAATCCACGTTTTTGACGTTGGAAAAATAAAACAAAGCAAAACTCTGGGAGGTTGAATTAGTTTTAAAGGTGTCACACAGATGGCGCTATTTATCACTTTATCGCGTTGGCAATACTGAATATATATTCATGACAAAGCCTCATCCCTAGGCTTTGTTTATCAGTATCTGTCATTTCGCTGAAGTATAAACAACGCAGTGTTTTCGTGCTCTGAGTATGTCAACTTTCGTGCCGTCGAAACGCAATTTGCGAGAAGCTTTGCTTTTCTGCTTCAATTTGAAAAAAAATACAGCCCAAGCCCGTGAATTGCTGCAGGAGACCTACCCAGACCATACTCCGTCGATCTCAACATGTGAGTACTGGTTTCGACGATTCAAAAGTGGTGATTTTCACACCGAAGACAAGGAGCGTCTTGGCCAGCCCAAAAAGTTCGAGGACGCGGAATTGGGGGAATTGGTAAACGAGGACTCGTGCCAAACCCAAGAAGAGCTTGCTGAATCATTGGGCGTTGATAAATCAACCGTTTGCAAGCGTCTAAAAGCGATGGGAATGATCCAAAAGCAAGGACATTGGGTCCCGTACGAGTTGAAGCTGCGCGACGTCGAACGGCGATTTTTTACGTGCGAATTGCTGATCGAGCGACAACATCGGAAGGGTTTTTTGCATCGGGTGGTGACTGGCGACGAAAAATGGATCCACTACGATAACCCAAAACGCAAAAAATCATGGGGTTTGCCCGGCCACGCATCAACGTCGACGGCCAAGCAGAATATTCACGGCAAGAAAATCATGCTCAGCATTTTGTGGGATCAGGTCGGCGTCGTATATTTTGAGCTGCTCCAACCGGGCGAAACAATCACGGGGGATCGTTACCGACTGCAATTGATGCGTTTAAGCCGGGCATTGAAAGAAAAGCGGCCGGAAACGGTAAAAAGGCACGACAAGGTTATTTTGCAACATGACAACGCTCGGCCGCATGTTGCTCAACCTGTCAAAAAATACCTTGGAACGCTTGGCTGGGAAGTGTTACCCCACCCGCCGTATAGTCCAGACATAGCTCCCTCCGATTATCATTTGTTCCGGCATATGAGTCTCGATTTGGCGGACCAGCGGTTCTCCTCGTACGAGGCTACCAAAATATGGGTTGAGTCATGGATAGCCAAGCAGCGGCCAGAATTTTGGAGAAACGGCATCCGGAAATTGCCCGAAAGATGGGCGAAAGTTGTAGCTAGCGATGGCCAATACTTCGAATAAAATATTTTGTACCGTTTTTTCACAATAAAGCCCCAAATCTTCGAAAAAAACCTTTAAAACTAATTCAACCTCCTATATATATAATACTAAGTCTTAAATTACAGTTAAACGATAGCATAATATATGTAGACATTTTTAGATCAATAAATTTAAAAGTTTTATCAGAAAAAATTCTGGAAAATTTGGTTCTTTTCCTCCTTCTAACTGTATATAACCCCTTAAGTGCAAATAACCACGTCTAAAGTATTAAATAAAACACAGGATTTTTGGTCAAAAGACCATAAGAAAAAAATAAGAGACAATGTTTTTACATGCTGCATTGCCGGGAAAGTCATGTGAGATGCTGAAGTATATTATTATTTAAATTGTTAAAGCCCGTTGAAAGTTTTGGCAGCTACAACTTCTTAATAATTTTATTATTAATTTTTTACTAATAATAAATAAATAAAAAAATTATTACATTTTTTTTAGCTACGAAATGTCATTATTTTGCCTTCTTATGATATTTTACCCTCCACTAGTGGAGCCCGAAATCCGCTTACGGCTTACTTCTTTAATTTAACTATTGCACCTTTTCGGAAAGCTAAAAAGACATACTAGTTTTCAAAATAATTTGGGGAATAGTTTCCATACAAAAAAGGGGTTTCTAATGATGTGAAGCAGGAAACATCAAGTGAGAAAGCGTAAGTTCACAATTTTATAATGCGCCCATATTTAACTATCGAGATTTAGTTCAAATTTTATTATTTATTAGCTTTAATTAGTTAGTTAGTTATTAGTTATTTATATATTTATTAGTTGACTTACCTTTCGACTAAAAATAGAACAAAAATCGTACTCTTGAAGTAACATTTAATAAAAAGTGGACCGACACCAAAATAGTAATTTTGACAGTAATCTAATAAAATAATAATTTAAAATATTTAAAATAATAAATCTTGAATGATCTGTGCCATTCAATCCAAAATAATTGAAACCATATATTCGTTCATATTACTTGGATGGACTTAGAGTAACACTGCAGGGTGAACGAGATGAAGTGTTACCTATTCAAAACACCATATCTTTTTTGTGTGAAATTAGTTTTTATTGGTTTCAAGGACAAAATTGTTCAAAAATGATTATAATTTTAACATCTATTCACTTTAGCTCGATATGACCACTTTTTGTCTTGACTATAGCCTTCAAACGGTCAAAAAATGAGCTGCATGCTGCACGAATGTGATCTTCAGGTATTTTGGCCCATTCTCGTATAATCGCTTTTTTCAGCGCATCCATACTGGTATATTTTTTAGTCCTCACCTTGCTCTCCAAAATGGACCAGATGGAATAGTTCATCGGATTTGCGTCTGGCGAATTCGAAAGATATTGTGTGGACGAAATGAAGTGTGGAACAAGATTTTTGAAACATTCTTGGTGCACACGAGCTTTATGAGACGGTGCCGAGTCCTGTTGGAACAACCATGGTCTACGACCGAAATGTTTGCGTGTCCATGGCTCTAAAGCCGCTTCTAAAACATTTTCCCGATAATAAGTCGCATTCACTTTGACACCAGGCTCGATAAAAACGATTGAAGAGCGTCCATCAGCGGTCACCGCGGCCCAAACCATTACTTGTGATGGGAAATTGCTTTGAGTGGCCATACGTAGGCTCACATTCTCGTATGAGCGTTTGGTAAAGTAAACACGATCGTTTTGAGTGTTTATGAACTGGGACATTTTTTTCATCAGAAAACACAATGTTAGGAAATTCGCCACGTTCGTGCAAGCGCAACAACTCCTTTGCTCTTTCGCACCGAACTTTTTTTTGCAGTGGTGAAAGATCGTGTGCTTTTTGGAACTTATAAGCCTTGACCTTGAGCTCATTTTTCAATATGTATCGAATGATGTCTTGCGATATTTTCAGTTTCTTGGCCATTTTTCTTCCACTGTGACGTGGATTTCGTTGAAGTCGAGCCTTCACTTTCCGAACCATTTCTGGCGTTGTTGCGGTTTTTTTTAGTCCACCTCCATTGCGTTTTGCAATGCTACCAGTATCATTGTAACGTTTTATAGTGCGTTACACAAACATTTTATTCACTTTGAGGTGACTGAGCTCACGAACAGTGGCTGGTTGTGATTTTCCTGCCAAATATAACGCAATCACACTATTACGTTTGAATTCCATCACAGAAAAAAAAAAATTCAACAAAACTGAGACGTAAATGCTTTTGATGGCTTATAAACAATATTTTGAATTGTCATTAGAACAATTTTGACGTTGATGTCATGAGCTGTTTTACAGATACAAGCGCCCTGTACATATGTCACTTAGCTCCCAATAAAAGCAAACGCTTGAATTGGAAAAAATCTGTGTACAGAAGATACGCCATAGACAGAAGTTGTCTATATACTAGCCGTTTGATCTTTCTGTCGACATTCCACAGTTAAATTTTATATTTTATCACTTCGAGTGGGTCTCTTGAGAATAGGATTCAACGCCACAAATAGATGATAAAGTTCCACATTTGGCTATGTGGCTTCCTTGTTGTTGTAGCAGTATAAATATTCGCCACACATATACGAAGAATGCTGCTGTAGCAACAGTCCTTAGCCAGATGAAAATCCGGGTAGTTCCGTTAACGTACAACCGACTGTCGTGGGAAAGCTTTGCTCATAAGCTATGCCTATTTTACGAAGTGAAGGAGTACTGATATGCACATAAAATTGGTTCCTGCTGGTATGTGCTTTATATTTTTGAATAAAAAATTTGTGCTGCACCAACTTATTATCAAAATGGCCTTTGCATTTTCATTTGACCAATCCCTCTACACAAAGACTAGGTAAATACGCTTTAGGTAATATATGAAAATATTAAAAAAATATTACATTATTATGAAAAGTTATGAAGTTATGATATTGCTTTACATTAAATAAAATATATCCAATGCTCTTTTACCATATCTTAAATTTTTAGATGCGTTTATTTGATACTATACCACGGCATGTTAAAGCGCTTCCAGTTTTTATACAATAAAAAAAAACACTAAACTTATTAAATATTTGCTCAGTTTTAGAGATTGTGGCCTGATACCCCGATACATACAATAAAAATATAAAACATTGACATTGAAATCCCTAGCAACGACTTTTTAAATAATCGTACTACGTAGCGTATACGCAATCAACGGTAGCACAGGGTGGTTAATGCATTTTGGTACTTATACGAGGCCATAAAAACATTCAAATCACTTTTTTTTACCATTCCTGTAATTAATATTTATTTTGTGAAATGTTTTATACTCGTAACTGTATTCTACACCTGCCATCTCCAGAAGTATCACCTAATTTTTTCTTAATTTTCTTTTGTGATGTAAATTATACAACATTTTTTTAAAACTTTTTAACTGAGGAGGTTGAATTAGTTTTAAAGGTTTTTTTCGAAGATTTGGGGCTTTATTGTGAAAAAACGGTACAAAATATTTTATTCGAAGTATTGGCCATCGCTAGCTACAACTTTCGCCCATCTTTCGGGCAATTTCCGGATGCCGTTTCTCCAAAATTCTGGCCGCTGCTTGGCTATCCATGACTCAACCCATATTTTGGTAGCCTCGTACGAGGAGAAGCGCTGGTCCGCCAAATCGAGACTCATATGCCGGAACAAATGATAATCGGAGGGAGCTATGTCTGGACTATACGGCGGGTGGGGTAACACTTCCCAGCCAAGCGTTCCAAGGTATTTTTTGACAGGTTGAGCAACATGCGGCCGAGCGTTGTCATGTTGCAAAATAACCTTGTCGTGCCTTTTTACCGTTTCCGGCCGCTTTTCTTTCAATGCCCGGCTTAAACGCATCAATTGCAGTCGGTAACGATCCCCCGTGATTGTTTCGCCCGGTTGGAGCAGCTCAAAATATACGACGCCGACCTGATCCCACAAAATGCAGAGCATGATTTTCTTGCCGTGAATATTCTGCTTGGCCGTCGACGTTGATGCGTGGCCGGGCAAACCCCATGATTTTTTGCGTTTTGGGTTATCGTAGTGGATCCATTTTTCGTCGCCAGTCACCACCCGATGCAAAAAACCCTTCCGATGTTGTCGCTCGATCAGCAATTCGCACGTAAAAAATCGCCGTTCGACGTCGCGCAGCTTCAACTCGTACGGGACCCAATGTCCTTGCTTTTGGATCATTCCCATCGCTTTTAGACGCTTGCAAACGGTTGATTTATCAACGCCCAATGATTCAGCAAGCTCTTCTTGGGTTTGGCACGAGTCCTCGTTTACCAATTCCCCCAATTCCGCGTCCTCGAACTTTTTGGGCTGGCCAAGACGCTCCTTGTCTTCGGTGTGAAAATCACCACTTTTGAATCGTCGAAACCAGTACTCACATGTTGAGATCGACGGAGTATGGTCTGGGTAGGTCTCCTGCAGCAATTCACGGGCTTGGGCTGTATTTTTTTTCAAATTGAAGCAGAAAAGCAAAGCTTCTCGCAAATTGCGTTTCGACGGCACGAAAGTTGACATACTCAGAGCACGAAAACACTGCGTTGTTTATACTTCAGCGAAATGACAGATACTGATAAACAAAGCCTAGGGATGAGGCTTTGTCATGAATATATATTCAGTGTTGCCAACGCGATAAAGTGATAAATAGCGCCATCTGTGTGTCACCTTTAAAACTAATTCAACAATATATAATTGGCGTGTACACCCTTTCTGGGTGTTTGGTCGAGTTCTTCCACCTATTTGTGGCGTGCGTTATTCTACAAATGGAGAGACCTACATTTTTAAGCCGACTCCAAACGGCAGATATTTTTTATGAGGACCTCTTTCATGGCAGAAATACCCTTGGAGGTTTGCCATTGCTCGCCGAGAGGCTATCGCTGTTAGAAAAAATGTTTCTTCACTTTGTTGTTTCGCCGAGATTCGAACCTACGTTCTCTCTGAGCTCCGAATGGTAGTCACGCACCAATCCATTCGGTAACGGCGGTCTTATTAGCAAAAATATTTATTTGGAAAGGAGCTACAGTTGATCCCTGAGAGCTCCTCTCAAAAAACACGTTTTGCGGTGGCAACTATATCTCCGAACTGGATCTTTTGCAATTACAAAACCAAACAGATTTCTTTAAAGTAATATCAAATCTAGTAATTAATCGAAGGAATAAGCAAAATAATTTTTTTTTTGGCAAAGTGCCGGTTTCTCTAAAAGTAGAAATCGATTTTTGACCAAAATTTCGGCTTAAATTGTTTATAAAAAATATTTATCGGTGAGAAAAAAATTTTTAATTAATTACTAAAAAATGTATTTAAGAAACTCGAGTTAAAATTTTAGAGTAATTGGTTTAGCCGTTTTTGAGTTATTTTGGACACCGACTTCGAAAACACTATTTTGAGAAAACGCATTTAAAGTTTGGCTTGTACTTTCAAGCACTCTGAAACGCCTTTTCAAATTTGCGTACCTTCGAAAATATTCACCGGAATGATATTAAATTTTCTGTGTGTATTCTCAAATATACCTGTATGATATACATTACGAAAGTAAAATATAAAAAAAAAATGTTTGAAAATTTTAAGTGTATTTAAAATCCATTCGCCTCTCACAAGCAGAACATACACATAATATTTCTATTAATTGGAAGAGGAGAAAATTTTGTAATTTGGCATAATGTTATGGTTCATTTAATAATATTTTATTTCTCTTTGTAAATTATGCCGGCATACATTTTAACTAGTCCCGAAATGTTAGCCGGATTTCAGGACTTTGTGTGTCGGTATCCCGAAATCGACCTCCCTAATAGCCATCAAGTAGAATGTATGAGCATTGGCATTGAAATGCAGTTCATAACTACGTGTGCACATATTTTCTGAAAGCACACAAGCATACCCATTGTGTGTTTGATCAACTGATGAAAATCTCGAGCGCACAAAAAGTCATTTATTCCGTTTTTTGCACACATTTTAAGGGTAATTTGTATGCGCAAAGATTTTGCTCGTTGTTTGGTTTTATTACACTTTTAGCACTGGCAAACTGTCTGCTGTATCTGCTGTGTATCATAAAGGCTGACGTTTACTTTGAGTCTCTTGCACAAGCAACTGTGTATGAATGTGTGTACATGCACACCTACACTTGCATGGACATAGGTACATGCTGGTAGTAGTAAGCGCTCACACTTTCAAAGTTTCGTTTTTTGTTTGCGCACTTTCGCAATGCTTTTGTGCTACACTTTCACATTTGCAAATAATACTTTTTTTTCTCTCTCAGCCCAGTAGGTACCATAAAGTATAATTTTGCCACGCTCATGCCTATTTCTGAGCTTAACTTGGGTGCCTCTACTTACAGCACGCATAAAAACCCATTCGTCTGGCTTTGGCGGGAAATTGATTCCAATCAATCAAACTCACTTATTGTTTTTCTCCTTCATACGCCCTTTTGCATTGTTTATTTTAGACTTGTGTGTGTGTTAGTGTGTTGTATAATTTACGCTAAAATACGCTCGTACGTATACTCGTTTATGTACAGGTGCATATGTAAATATGTGCGTATGTATGTGTTTGTATATAAACGTATGCGCATAAATACACAAGAAAATGCAAGGTGAGTAGGTAGCCGACAGCCGCCACGCATCCACAATTTTGTTTACTGCTAAATCTTTTTTCGCATTTTCGCCCTTTTACTTTATTCATAGGTACTCGCAGCTTTGTATTGATGCGCATGTATTGGTGTAATTGTACACAACTGCAATGAGTTATTAGGATTAATTTAGATAAATGACTGTACAATGAACGTAAATGGTGCGCATAAATATTTCATTGAATTTCTATTAAAGGCATCCCAGGGCGCACATTTGCCCACATACAGTAATCTTGGCGGCGGGTGCATGTGCGGCAGCTAAGCTAAGGCAAAATGAGCACTAAATGGGTACTTGGCCTAAATAGAAAATTGAACAGTTAACACAGCGTTAATTTAAGTACTTTAAAAAAGTGAAAAAGATCTTTGAAAGGAATTGAAATTCAAGCAGAAAATAATGTTGGAAATAAAATACTATTTTATGGCGGGCTATAAATAATACAACTGACATACGAAAATTAACACATTTTATCAAAAATAAGCTACCTCTTAGAATTAACAAAGGTTTTCATATGACCCTGCCGAAAACTCAAATTGTAACGCCGAAAATTATTCGATTTTAAACTTTCAATTTAGATTAGATAAGATTTGTGGGAAGCTGGAAAAGTCCAAACACTCTGTCCGTAGACCATTGTACTAGACCCGATAGATATCAGTAAAAAGAATAGAGATATGAAAGATAAAAGGTGGATGGCTGTTGAAAATTTCTTCCCAATTCAGCCCCTCTTAATATTTCTGGATCGATTTAGCAACGTGTGGCCTGGCGTTGTCATGCCGCAAAATCAGTTTGTCATGTCTACAGTACCATTTCAGTAGCCTTTGTTTGAGAGCTCAATTCAAACGCATTGGCTGCAGTCGGTAACGATCGCCAGTGATGGTTTAAGGAGTTCATAATATAGGGTGTTTTTTTTAGAGGTTAGGTTTTCAAGATGAAGTAAAACGTATATAATTTAATGTTATGGCCAAGAATTTAGCTTTATTATAAAGATAAGGGCTTGCCATTATGTTTTAAAAATGATTTCGGGCAAGTGGCCGCCGCGGCTGGCTCGAATAAATTCCAGCCGAGAGGCCCAATTTTCGACCACTTTTTTCAGCAATTGGGGCCGTATGTCAGCAATAACGCGCCGAATATTCTCTTCCAAGACGTCAATCGTCTCGGGCTTATCTGCGTAAAAAAATTTTAATATTTTTTTAACCATTTTTAATTCGAATAGAAGAGATTTTATTACCAATGAGAACAAGCTATGATTTACTCTAAAACATCCATAATTTTTTTTCATTCCACTTACCAATGCAGAGATATCATAAAAACTTCAACTTTTCTGAAGTTTGAGAATAAAAAAATCTTCTTCGATTTGGTAAAACTAACGAAAAAACAATGTTTGGAACCATTTTTTTTAATTCAAATAGAAGAGTTCTGTACTGAAGAGCGTAAGCTATGAAATTAATTAGTTGTTTTCAACTCTTTGGAAGTTCGAGTTTCCAGAAAAAAAAATTTTTTTCTCCAATTTGGTAAAAATAACGAAAAAAACAATTTTTTGGAACCATTTATTTTAAATTCAAATAGAAGAGGTTTTATTGCTGAATTGCGCAAGCTATGAAACTTGTTAGTTTTTTTTTTTTAATTTTTAGAAGTTTGAGAATAAAAATATGAGTATGGTAGAGATAAAACTCGGAAAGAAAAGCAATTTTTTTTTCACAAACTTTTTAATTAATATAGAAATTTAGAACTTGGTACTAAACGTTCATTCCAAAAGATTGTTTAATTTTTTTTTAATTACGCACGCCAAATCACAGAATTCATAAAAATAAAAAGTGGAGAAAACTAGCTTTAAAATTGTAGTTTCACCTCTCAGTTGCAGTGCAACAACGGGACTACTCATCATCTTTAACACTTATCCTGTATTCAAAAAAAGTAACGTACGTGACATAAGTGGGTCAATTTAGCCCAATGGACGAATGAATAGATTTTGATTTTATTTCAAGGTTTAAAGTATTTTTTTATTTAATAAATTATAAAATTCAACATTATTTATTTAAAAAATTAAAAAATTCAGTTAAGTAAGTACAAAAATTTGTATTCTTATGGCGATTTTAAGCAACTAGTACATAAGATAGATGTTTCAGAATGAGTCTTACAAATAAAGTTTTCGCAGCTTCCGCATTTACTGCTATATTTCGTACTATTTGATCGATTTGGACAAATAAAGCAACGACCACGTTTTAGATTTGCAGGTTTCGGAGTCTTTTCAGTAGTTTCTGCTGTTTTTTGAGTGTTTATTACGATCATTTTTGCTGCACTGCTTCGAGGGAGCACAGATCTGCGTGAAATTTCCTGTAAAATAAGTTCATTTCCGAGCTCTTCTAGGAACAAACGACGCTTAAATTTTTTATTCTTGTTCCATTCAGTATTTATTTCTCTAAAAATTACAAAAGCATTGTATGCACTTATATCCAACATATTATAAAACAAGGACTGTGGCCATCGATTTGTCCTTCGCTTGCAGGTGTATGTCCTAATAACTTGGTCTAGTATATCGACCCCGAATTTAGTTTTGTTGTAAAAATCTATGATTCCTGTCTTTTCAGTGTTGGGATTGATTTCAACATTATTGTGGTGAGTACTGAGTAGACACACAATACAGCTCGATTCTTTTTAGGCACATATCCAAATATTGTGGTTTTGTTCTTGTTATCAAAAAAGAAGTGTGAATAATTTTCTGGTTTATTTTTTAACTTTGTAATTTCCACAGGCAAAAACGTTTTATTCTTTCGAACCGTACCAACTAGGGCTATCTTACGCTTCAAAAGCTCAATCCCCAACTCGTGAGATGAAAAAAATTATCGCACGTGATATTACGACCTTGTATATCCTTCACTAGATCGAGTACAACACGACGCCCCTGCTCTTTCTCAGGCTTACAATTTCGATCTTTACCTCTATACACCTGCAGCGACCATGCAAAACTTGTTTGGCTATCACACAAGACCCAAATTTTAATTCCGTATTTTCCAGGCTTCGATGGGATATATTGTTTGAAAGGACAACGCCCAAAATATGCTTCCAAACTAATACTATCTATTTCGACCCAATTATTTTCAAACACTGATTGACCTGAAACAAATCCCCAGGTATTGCTTTACATGCAGGTATATACTTCTACTTATATAATTATGTCTTTCAATTGCAAGTGACTTACCTTCTATATTAGTCATCTCAATGATTATTTTTACCACATCGGGCGGCATAAATAACATAAATGAAGATTTTATACCATCGGTCCGAGAAATGGCATACCGTGTAGTACCGGGAATTGTCCTCTTTGTCTGTTTTATCTGATAAATAGGGATCGTAAAAGGATTCCACTTCTGATATCTGGTCTTCTTCATCATCACTTTCGGTATCGTTTAGTGCTTCATCATCCAAATCGGAGTTCTCTAGAAGGACTTCAATTTCTTCTCTATTCATACTGAAACATAAATAAAACACAACCGCACTAAAAACACTTCTTACTAATTCACAAAATTATTGATTTCACATTTTTACACTTACTTTATTCCTTGAGAAAAACAACCTGACGATTCAAGACTAAGCAAAAGATTGTAAACATCGCATCATCACGCACGAACAAGTTAGCGGTAAATTGCTCCAAAGATAAACATGATCTTTCACACTTCTATTCACATACATACATATGTACATACATACATACATACATGTCAGTCAGCCGCGAGGTTCATTGATATTGTCCGTAATGTGCACGGGCATATGTACTTACAAACATATGAGTACACATACTGCTTTTACTATTGGGCAATTTTGACCCACTTATACAATTCATGTATCTATTTCTGCCCACCCTATCCTGTAGATGACACATTTAAACGAAAACTTTTTTCAAGTTTAATTTTATTAAATAATAAAAGTCGAGAAGTTTCACCAGATTATATGAAGCATAAAAAAAGATATGCAACTTTTAAAGTCGTTTGGACAATTTTGACCCACTTATACAGGATAAGTGTTAAGTATTACTTTGAGTTCATATTCTCAAACACAGCTTTGTTCCCCAAGTGTTTTGGCAGAAACTTGTAAAACTGTCTAAAAGCAAAATAGCTCTCAGAGAAAGAGGGAGACACAAAAATACGAAAATAGTTTCTGTTGATTATCTGATGCATATTTTCTGTTCATTTTCAAAGTTAAACAACTGTAATACTCGTAATAAAGTTTTTGTAAACAAAACTGTTACTAACATACAGTTATTTGAAGCTTTTATGATAGAATATTAAGTAAGACAAAAATCGTCGAAATATTTTTGCCATTTCCCTGAAAACGGCAATCAGTCTAGAACTTATGTATTTCAGCTAACCTTTATTCAAATCTCTTGTCATCACCTGATGAATTTATTAGCTCAGCAGCCATGGCTGTAGCGCAAGAATCTTTGTCAATTTCTTCTTCAGAAATTCAGAGTTATGTACGCAAACTCTTTAAATATATACGAAAATAAACAAAAATACTTGCAAAACTGATATTTCTTTACAACGATCAGTTTTTATTCCAATAATTATTTTTTTAGCAATATAAAAAATCATTTAACTAAACTTTCATTTGGTTGGTTGGTTGGTTTAAGGGTGACCCCGCATCGAAGTGCCACATAGACCGCAAGTTGGGTCCGTTGTGTTGCCCTAGAGCTCATTATATTATATGATTTCCCCACCTAACCGAGATTTTGGTCAAAGATATTAATTCGTTTCGAGAATTTAATGAAAGATTCGATTTTCAGTTCAGAGAGTATTGAAAGATTGTCAATTGTTGGAGAGCCTAGAAGAGCGAGTCGACTTCTGGCTAGGCCGGGACAACTGCACAGCAAATGTCTGCTTGATACTTCCTCATCTTCGCCCTCGCAGTATCTGCACAGGTCGTTTTGAGGAACCCCGAGCCGACGTGCGAGAGTGCCCAAAAGGCAGTGGCCGGTGATAAGAGATATTATTTGCCTTAGTTCGTATTTCGATAGACTTATAAGGGTTTTTGTCTGTTTCAGATTGTAGGATGGCCAGACTTGTCTGGTGGTAACGCAAGTAGTTTCCACTCGCCCCCTCCGTTCAGCACTTTCACTTTGCTTTGACAACATAGAACAGCTGTTGATTTGATACTCGTTAAACACTTTATCGGATTTTTCCAGCAAAAATCAGTCGGACAATTTTTACAACTTCTATCCTCTCAAATTTATCTTCTCATTTTCCGAAAATCAAGTATCAGCCCAATTCTGGCAAAAAATGGCTACCGCCTCTGAAGCGTCTGGGTACAAAATTTATATTTGAGGTCGATTATGGCGAAAAAAGTATCAATATTTTAGTGTATCAAAACAGAGCGTGAATACCTATATTTATTAATACAAAATTTTGTCACAAAATATGCAGTCGTTTTTTCCTTTTATTTGCAAAAAAATTCGCTTTATTTCAGAATAGAAAGTGCACACTTGTGCGTCGCATAGGTATGTGTTTTTATTACTTAAGCAAACGCAAATACACAATGCACGTACGCACACAAACGTATTTACATGGATGAAAGTTTTTCAGTTCATTCAGTTCAGTTCATAAAAATCAATTGTTGCTTTTATATTTGCAAATAATTGGCAACACTTGTCAAAGCCAGTCAAGGGGATTTTATGTTAAAATAAGCAAGTTTAGGTTAAACCTACAATTATTATGCGCTCGTCAAACAGCTTCCGGCATTTTATGACAAACAAGTACATTTCCTTGGTAAAGTTGCATACGCAGTTAAATATAAATGCTTGAGCCATATTGTTGTGTGTACGAACATATGTATATATGTGTATATATAATTCATAGAAGTCAACAAATTTTCCTTATTTACATGCATTCCAAGCAACTACATACTTACAAAGGTATGTATGCGAAGTTTTAGATACTTCCTCTCACTTATGGTTTGGTTGCGCATACGCCGTGTAGCTCCCGCATTCGAATGCTGCTGATTTATGTTCATATAGCAAGAAGTCGATGAAATTGCAGATTTTGTCTTCTACTTTTATGACCAAATCAAATTGTGCGCTAGATTTTTTATTTTCGCTACGTATAGTATGCACCTATGTAGGTATGTGTGAAAGCTTCTACGGGTTTGTAAGTGTGTAGCTATGCAAGTACCGTGGCAGAGTACAACGTTAATAATTCCATTTTGCGCATTTATATTCGGCTATATATACATATATTTTTATGCATAAAAGAATATTTTGTATGCTTCATCTGTACCGTCCGATTTATTTGTACTTGCATTTGTTTTTGCTTAGTTCGTTATACTTTTTAGCACTTACTTTTTATTACATTTTATGGCCATCTGCATTAATCAATTCTGTGCTGATTTGAAGACATTATATATTTGCTAGCTTCGCCGGCCATAGTGCTCCTGTATCGCCCACGATGCTTTCCACGACTTCTGTTGGAGGGAGCAAGAATGAAATGCTCCGTTTTTGTATGCGCCGTTTGCCCCATTCTTATAGCGGGAGAAACAATTGTGCATGTAGGCTGCATATACAAGTATTAAAATTATGTAGGTTTAGGCATGTGTGCAGATGTATTCATATACATCTAAAATTGATGAGCTATAAACACAGCTGCTGCTATTGCTGCCGAAGGCGTTTTTATTTTCACATTGTGTTTTTACTTTTTGTTGTTTTTGTTTATGATTTTCGTTTTTTTTTTTTGTTTTTTGGATATCTATTCTTTGCTTTGTGCTCTCACTCGCCAAATTTTATATCCTTTTGTTTGTATTCTGGACAAAAAATATTCATGATTTTTAAATTTCCGGTATGATTAAGAAAATTCTGCATATATACAATTTTTGCGCCATAGATATAAACAAAAACAAAATATAGAGAAAAATAATACAATCAAACACAAGTTTGTGTGTGACTACTTTTGAGTGGTTGAGTAGGCAAAAGTGATGCATAAATAAAAACATTTGCGGAGACGGCATAAAAGTGGTGAACAGCGCATAAAACTTAAAATACTGCCTGAGCCGATTTCGACAAGACATTTTACTCTAAAGATTCTCAAATAATACAATATTACTGTTATTTTATAGTAATTTTTCTTTCAAAATATATTTTTTATATCATAAAAAAGCTTTAACGTTTTTAAAAATCGAATTCAGCGAATCAGCGTGTTTTTGAAATGGATTAAATAATTCTGACTGTTTCCATAGCCCCAAAAAATCGTCATTGCTTTTCCGATTTTACGCTAAATGTGGCACTGTACGAGGGAGTTCAATAAGTACCCGTACTAGAAATAAGGACACAATTTTTTCCAATTTTTTTCATTTTTCAACATAGTCCACTTTAGAAAGATACACTCCTCTCAACGCTCCGGCATTTTTTAACCCATCCAAAAAATAACATTTGTCAAACACTCCAAAATACGCCTCTGTCGGAGATGACTTCCTCGTTTGAACTCAATTTTTTTCCCGCGAGCCATTTCTTCATGTTAAGAAACAAGCAAAAGTCACAGGGGAGAAATCGGTTGAATACGGGGGATGCAGCAGCACTTTCTAACGCAATCTATGCAGTTTGGCGACGACAACTCCGGATAAATGTACTGGTGCGTTATCGTGGTGAAGCAGCACCTTATTTTTCGCCAAACGCGGCAGTGTCTCCTTCAATTTTTTGTGAAAGCGATCCATTAACTCACTGTAGTATTGTCCCGTGATCGTTCTTCCTTGTTCTAAAAAATCCATGAGGATGATGCCTTTCGCATCCCAAAAAATCGTCGCCATGACCTTACCGACCGATGAGACCATCTGCGCCTTCTTTGGAGCAGATTCAACGGGAGAAATTCATTGTTTTGATTGTTGCTTAGTTTCTGTTGTGTAATGATGAATCCAGATTTCATCAACAGTGACAAACCGATGCAAATATTCCATTGGGTCTCGCTTAAATTGCTCCAAATGCTGCTTCGAAGTTAACAGCCGCATCCGTTTGTTGTCCACCATGAGCAATCGCGGCACCCATCGGGCCGACAGTTTTTTCATCGCCAGCTTATCATGTAAAATATTCATCACCATTCCGGTGGACACACCTATGGCCTCAGTTACTTAGCGCACTTTTGTTCGTCGATCGGCGAGAATCATGTCGTGGACTTTATGAGTGATTTCCTCGGTAACTACGTCCACCGGGCGTACTGGTCGCTCCTCATCAAAAACGGATGTTCGCTCACGTTTAAATTCGTTGAATCAATATCCAACTGTGGTCATAGATGGCGAAGCGTCCCCGTAGACAGTATCCAACTTTGTTTTTATTTCCTCGCATTCTTCCCCATCCAAAAACAAAAGACGATTTACCGAACGATACTGAATTTTTTCCATCTTGGCGAAAATCACGAAACACGACTTACACGAATAGCTGCCAAATTCAAACTAACCTATCGAACAGTCTGAAATTTGTTTTCCAGTCGTGTGATAGATGGCAGCAAACGATGCTAGCACCAACTCAAGAACGCCATCATGTGTTCAAACACGGATACTTATTCAACCATCCTCGTATTATGAGAAAAAAAATTAAATTTTTCATTGAGGTTAATGTTGAGTTTTTTTAAATTAAAGAAAATCGCCTTCCAACGTGTTTGCATATAAAAATTGTGGTTAAGTTTTAAGGGCCGGTGTTGATTTTAAATAATATAATATACAATTTTTTTAAGAAAGTATTATCATTTCTCCTTATTATGATAATATTGAAATGGCTCAATTACGCATAAAACAAAATGTCTGCCAAATGGCCGCCGCGACCTCGGCAGCACACCTCCATCCGATGGTCCGAATTTTCGATGATGTTGAGGCATAATTGAGGTCCTATGCCGTTAATGTGCCGAATTATCTCATCCTTTAGCTCTTGAATTGTTGCTGGCTTATTGACGTTCATTTTTTCTTTCAAATAACCCCAAAGAAAGAAGTCCAACGGTGTCGTTGACGTTTAGGTGTGGTTCACATTCAGCATCGGCCCTTGAAATTTAACCACCCTTATATTTTTCATAACCATTTAAGAATTTTCAGCGTTTCACCGATTTTGCTTTAAATGCGAGACTATATGTATTTTGAGAAAAGAAAAGTTAAGGTTGAATAAGGGGGATTCAAAATTTTTTAAAAATATCTAGCGATGTAGTTTGATTTCAATGCCGAGTTTTATGAAATTATGAATGCAGAAAGTTGAAGTTTAAAGAAACATAATGCCTTAGTCGCAAGAGTTCCATACCGATAAGAAAAGTTGCTCAGTTCAAGCTAAGGCATGATTAATTAACTTATTTTCGAGGACGCTTAAAACACTTGAGGAGCCACTGAAAATGATTTCTCTCCAAATTGGACTTCCAATAAATAAAGAGCCTTCCAAAAACGCTCATAGTTGCTTGCTTTTTTAATAAAACTTATAAAAATTAAGATTTTCTTAGGTCTCACTATTTTTATTCAAAACACACGGTTCTTAGGAATTATGTGCGAAAAATGTGATATCATTTAAATGTCAACCATGAGCACATCTACAGGTGAAATCTGCGAAACAGTCGATCCATGAATTGTTGAGAACGTCGGCATGTCAATGTCGGAGGTTGCTGAGCGGCACTTTGCACCACAACAGCAATATTCTCAACAGAACTTCCAGCTTTTGGTCTACCAGTCCTTTTTCTATGCTTCACCAAACCAGTTTCTGGACATTTTTTCACCAACCTTTGAATTGTCGTCCCATTGGGATGATTATTTTCACCAAAAAAATCACGAATTTTGCAATATTTTGTTCTTACAGATCGACCTTTTCCACAAAAAGTTTCAACAATTTTGACGTGTTGTTCTATCGTGTATCGTAATATAGCAAAGGTACTGTCTAGAACTCATTCACTATTGACACTAAGGCATCACTTTTGAAAGATCTTTTATAATCTTATATTAGAACTTTTACCACATTCCAGAAGACGACTAGTGTCCTTTTCATACCTATCTTCACCCGCTAAAATTGTAACATTTACACTCATATCACCCTATAACTTTGCTTGTATCTTCACAATATTTTTACTACAAAAATATAGTGCAACTTTTCACAAGAAAGGTCAACTGGCCGTCACCACAGCGATAAGTGGAATTAAAACGAAAGGAAATATGTATAAAGTTGTTTCAAAAAAAGAAAAAAACAAAAAAAATAATAATAATAATAAAAACAGAGAAACAAAAAGCCAAGCTGATGCCAAAAATATGTTTTAACTTTTCAATTATTATATCGAACGCAACTGCCAACTTTCACTATTTCTTTCTACAGCGCATTTTACCGCAACTTTTTGTGCGACAACCATCTCGCTTATGCATGAACAATTCAGCTATGTTATGTATGTTAGTGCATTTGTTTGTCACATACACTTATGGTCGGTACACAACGTTTTTAAATCCACGAAAATGAAAATGTGGTTTTCTTGTTCAAACTTATCTTATTTTACAGCTTCCGGTACGCGCGGGTGTGGATGTAGCCTTCACTTGGCGTTGTCAGCACCATTTTTACCGTAGGAAATAATAAAGTGTATTTACTTGCCGCCACAGTCACAAACTTTGGTTCAACTCTTCGTCGTCGTATTTATCCTTGCTGCTGCTTGCCAAGTTTATTATTTTATTATTTGTTTTTTTTTTCTTCGCTTTTTCTTGTTTTCGTTCGGTGTGTACGGTTCCTACTTTAGACGGAAGTGGAAATCGACTGTCGATTGGAGCCAAATATGTTTTCTCAATAATTTTATTTTCGTAATAATCAGCCAACAATCTATAGAGTCTTCAATTTTTAAATCTGATTAGTTGCTGTTCAATATTTTGTGAAATAAAACAAATGATATTTTTTTTTCTTAAATCCAATTTTAGGCAATAATTTAAAATTTCGCGTAATAACAAAATAGAATTTAAGTAATTTTCCACCGTAGAATCTTGATATTTCCTACATTGTTTTATGCTATTTTAAGTGGCTCCAAAAGCAAAATTCAGATGTATGTTGCATGACAGGTTTTGTTCCTCAAAACTTCTGGTTAAATTTGCTTATGCAGCACCCAATTCTTCAAAACTCTGGTTCTACTACTATTCTGAAGCCCCTTTTTGCCAAATATGTTGGCGATCATTTACAGGGAGTGACTAGTTACCCCCTTAGAAAGGTCTAAGGGGTTTAAGCAACTTAGCTAGGGCATGGAAATCAAAGGCTGTGATACCTGCTGTGATAAGCCTTAGGGCCACTGAGTATCTTGTCTTAGACAAGCAACCTAACTTAAACTAAAGTTTCTTGTTGAGAACAGAATACAATGCAAGATAGGTTTTGAGCGGAAAAAATGTGAGCTTTATTACTTCTCAAAGAAAATGGGCAGCATTGTCTTCCTCTATGAGACTAGGTAAAATGGTTGAAGTGCCAGTCTGGCACTCCTCAAGTAGCACTCTAGCGCCGTTTTGGTAATGAGACTACGAAACAAAAAAAATGGTTCGGCATTGCCATACTTCGTAATGCGTTATCAATAAAAAAAAGAGTTTGATATTCACAATTTAATATTTTTTCGAATAGCAGTAGTTGTTCAATTGTCCATCGTACTTTTCACAGATTCAAATTCCATTGGTCATCATTCACTTCGTCGTCAATTCGTCAATCCATATTCCTGAACACATATTTTTTTTTGCTTTCAATGGCACAGAAACTAACTCGCTTTAGTATTTACACTGCTTTTAAAATAATTATTTGGCTAGTTATCAAAAAAACTGAATACTCCGTCAAAGTCCTAAAATCAGGGATATAAATGTTCCTAAAGAGAAAGCTAATTCTATACCACTAATGCTTGAATATGATCCGTGATATTCTGTGCTTACAAAGTAGCTTGCATACAACAACATCTTAAATGATGAGAGGTAGAAACGCTTAATAAAAAATCAATACTTTATTAAGCAACCATTTTCAACTGTCAGGACCTGGTTTAAATTTTTATTCAAGTCTTTTATGCATTCACATACCCTTCATTTAAAAAGATAAGGTATGACTTCAAGGTATTTTATGCCGAAATGCTCTTCAACAAAATACAGAAAAAATGGGACCCTTGATTTAACATTTAAAAAAAGTGGACGTGCAACAGAAAAATATTGTTTTTTTAAATAAACTTTAAAATCGAGTATTTTGAAAATAGTCAAATTTTGCACAATTGTCACAAATTAATCAGAAATAATATAAGTAATAATATCCTCAAATATTTAGCACGTCTAAGGTTACTGAATAATCCTGTTTAAGTAAAGGGTGATCATTTATTCCGCTGAAACTTTGAAGTTAAATCTGTTCCCACTTTTGCTTTTTTTCATATTCATTCATTCATATTATGTGCGAAATATATATAATAATTCTGCTAATATGGCCGCCACGGCTCTGGCGCCTTCTATACTAAATGAAAATTGAAATTTTGGAAGTTTTTTCCTAACTTACCTCCATTTGAAATTTGAAAAATGAAATTTGAATAGGTCGAACTAAGGAGCTCCAAGAGATTTGGTGGTTCCTAAAACACTCAGGCTGAAACGCCCATTGTATTTAGAGCTCAAGAAAGAGGGCAGATACTCAAAGAGGAAAAGAGAAAATTATCAGAGAAAGAGATAGGAAAGAATAGAGACAGAGATAGAGGTATTTAGTCCAGTGAGAACTTTTCAGATTTTTTGGTAAATTTGTAAAAATCCTCCAGTTTCAAATAGCGAATGTTACTCATTCTCATGACACCGGAACCTAATACTCGTAGCTGTGATCTAGCAAAGGCAGGACACTCACAGAGAAAGTGATCAGTGCTATCCTCCTCTTCCAAGCAAGACAGGCTCATTGTGTCCTCAGTTATTCCAATGGTGGTCATATGCTGACCCCATGGGTTGTTTCCTTTAATAATACCGACCATCTACCGAACGTCTTTCCTCCCAAGTTTTGGTAGAAAGTTTGACAATTTTCTGATCGGACTTGTCACAAAACACTATGCAGCTCTGCAGCGTTCTAGCCCGGACCATCGCTCCTTATATAGATTGCCTACACAATCGCTGATCCATCTATAGTTGGGCAATTCGTCGGCAATTTCGTTTCATTGAATACCGGAGTGTCTTGGAACCCATATAAGTACAAGCCTGTTCTGTCTTGCGACAGAATTAAGCTTCTTCTTTGAGGTTTGCTTCGCGTTCTCTAGATTCTTCAGTGCAGCCTGACTGCCACTGAAAACTCCAATCTGTTCTGAAAACCCGCTCCCCCCCCCTCTCGATTATCCATTCGGTTACTTTCAGAATGGCAAAAATTTTCATTTGAAAAACAATTGCCATTTCCCCCATAGCATAGTGATACTTATTACTATCGATTAAGTACCATCCGGCCTCAGAGTCTATTTCATTCTTGAACCCATCGGTAAAGAAAATATCTGTCAAATCTCCCTGCATGCATTTTGGATTGCTACCTAACTTCATCGGAAAAACCAAGTGTCACACCTTTCAGTGTTGGAAGACTGAGTCCGTCCAATTTCCGTTTTCTCGTAAACAAGACTATGGTGGTTTTGTTCGAATTAACGTAAAGACCTTGTCTCATCCACCAGTCAGTGATTTTGTAGAGAATCCTCTGCACTTTCGTGCTAAGCCTCCTTAAGGATTTATCAGACGTTAGCGCACAGACATCGTCCGCTTATGCTTGAATATGAAAACCGAGTTCCTGCATCTCCGCTAGTACTTCCATTTAATACTCTGTCCAATAAGGTGTTGACAACATTTTCATTGGTCTTTCAAAATTACATGACAGTCACTTAAAGAAATTTTTACAAAAGAATTTTTGAAAAATTCTAGATTTTATTACTTCAAACAAAATCAAAAATTCACTCAAACGTCAAAAATATGAAGGAAAGAAATATTGCGCACTTTATCCACATATAAAAATACCCATATGGCCTAATTTCCTAGAATTTTTACTTTAGGAGTTGCAGAATGAAAATTAATTGGATTGAGTTCACGCAAATGCTGGGGGTGTACATCAATCTAGCGTAACAATTTTCCACTATAAAGTTTTTTTTTAAATGCAGATCTTATTTTTGAAACATGATATATACGAGAGATAGCGTGGAGTGAAAAAAAAACGTTTTTACATTCGGCCGCTGTAATACACCTATTAAAAATGAAGTTTTGTTTACATGCTTTTTGACAATAATTCAGAATAATTTCCTTTGATTGCCATTCGCAAGTGTGCAGGTTCGAATTTCCACGTTTGAAATACCAAAGTATGAAAAAAGGTTTTTTTTCTTAATAGCGATCGTGCCTCGGAAAACAGTGGCAAACCTCCGAGTATATTTTTGCCATGGAAAAGCTCCGCATAAAAAAGAGGTTGTCTGTAAAGTTGGTTTACTGGCGATAGTTTAACGTGACAACGTCATAAGAAAATACTGATGTTATGGTTGCAATTTTCAAATCAAAAGTTTAATTTTATTTGTTTGATAGATATTTTGTGTGGATATAGGGGAAGAGGTAAATGGAATTGCAATGCAATAGGTCAAGTTACATTTACACAAACGTGAAAAATTACGAAACATTTATCAAATTCATGAAAGATATCTTCAATTTCGATTGTGCATCAGACGTTAATAAGTCAACAACACTAAGAGGCACCATCATCGATTTGCCTTTTTCAAGACACTTTACACTCGAAACACTCCCTTTCATTTCCTACTTTTTCTATCATCGTCCTATTCTCAACAGAGAAATGGTTCATTACCGTGCACACAGGAAGAATGCATATGCAAATACAAATACGTTAATTTATATATGTACATATGCGCATATACATACATATATACGCTCACTTAAGTGGGAGAGAGCCAGATGTCGAACGTTGCCTTTCATTTGCTTTGTTTGCTTTGTTGTTCGTTCCGCGTTTTCGCTTGCAGTTCATTCAAGGTAACGACAATAAGCAAGGTAACGACAAATGAGCAAGGTAACGATAAATGAGGAAGGTAACGACACATTTTTTCGTGCGTGCAGCCGGCTAAATCGAATTATAAGACGTTATATATAGGTTAGACGTCATAGACGTCAAAATATAGGTTAAATCGCTGTTTTTATGTACATATGTAGTAGTGTAATACATACCACAACTTCATTGCGCTTACTGTTTTATAAAAACGTACAAAAAATAGTTGAGCTTTTCTCCATTGAAGTAAAGCCCATGCAGTGGATACCACAATTGAAATTTTTAAGTCTTTTAATAATTTAATTTATTATAAACTGAAAAACGGAGTATGCAGCATTAGTATATAATATAAAATCTATGGTTTGGCGTACATTAGGAATTTTTTTTGTTGCGTAACAAAAAAGTTGATATCGCACGGTGTAATAATTTTAATCATTTCAACGTATTTATTAACCACATGGCATTCGTTAATTAAATGTCAAAACTGATTAAGTATGGACACCAAATTTTCTATCTTCAGCTTTATCAATATGGTCGCTACATACTTCCAAAGTTTGAGTGCACCTAATAAAGGACCCCTTACTTCGAAATACACACGTACGTAGTGATTTATGTATGCATAAAAATAAATATTCTGTAGAAAAATATATGCACTTATTTGCATACGTACTAGTCGATAATGCATGAAGCTTGCAAATTTATGCTTTTCTATGCCATGAAAATATGCAGTCAACTCCGCCCAGCGTCACGCGCACTATTTCCTACTCTTTTTTCTACTTTTCATATTAAAACTTAGTACTTACTACCCTTCGTGCGCTACCTATGCACAACAATATCTAGCGTATCATCAGACCACTCAGCCAGTCAACCAGTCAACTAGGCAGTCAGCCAGTCAGTCATTCAGTCAGCTGTGGCGGTAACTGCCGCATGCCCTGTCTGATCAAATCGCTTTGCGTTTTTGGCGTGTAATGACACTTTTCCACATGTTGACTGACATTTAGTAGCACAACTAGCGCGCTACCCAGCTTGCCACTTTGGCAATATAAGCCACACATGTCGCCAACTTTTCAGTTTTGCACTTTTATGAGCGTAACTGAGCTGGTGTTGTTGCTTTTGTTTGGCGTGGCAGGCATATTACATGTCTCATGCACAGCACGCTTGCGCCTTTCCGCTATTTTTACTAAACTAACTACTCACATATACACACTCAAACACACAAACACGCGTATATACCTATTTGTACACCACATGCTCAGTTACCCACTATGCCAACATCACCATAAATTCTCATTATTATTGTTGTTATGACATTGTTTTCGTTGTGCTGGCCCAACTTCTTGTTTGTTGTTGCTATACTAGCGTTCTAGTTATTTGTAGCTTACTAAATAGTGGCATTATTTTTTAGCCTTTGAGAAGGGGAAAAAAGCTTCTCACCATGTGGCCACCGCTCCTCGCGTCATTCTTAGTCAATATGCCAGTTGGTTGTTTATACACCTAAGTACGAGTATGTAAGCACGTGTATATTGTTGTTCTTGCTGTTGGCGCTTGAGGTGCCTCCAAAAATCGTTGAGACTCTTTGCGGTGTCATACATAATTTCATTGCTGTTGTTGTTTTTCTGGTAGGTGCTTTTACTACTTTTCAGTAATTTTGTTCAAACTTTCCTCTACCCACATATGCACACAGGTATGCATGTGTATGTGCATGGATGTGTAAATGAGAATGTGTACATACATATGTACACTTGCAGGTGTAAGCATATTTGCATAGCAATTACTGCACATTTTTATGCAGATACGATGTGCAACATAGATTTGCTAAACGTTTCGCGGAACTTGTGAGTATTAATTCTTTTTTACAGTTTTTTTTTATTTATTATTTTTTAAACTGGATTTAAATCCCACACAAAGTAGCGCTCATGGGTAATGAAACTAGTATTTGATTTATAATTATGGGAAATTTAATATTTCTATGATTTATGGAGAAAACCGGATCAGCTACTAATTTTGGAAAATTATAAAGTCCAAGAGAGAACAAAAATAATAGGTCCACTAAAATGTTGCGATCATGTTTTTGAAGCCTTTGTCCTAAAACTGTTTCCCTTCTTTGCTCTATAAGTTTTGCTCACTTTGAAAGTGACTTCATAATTATGTGATTTGAGACTAGTTTTGTACAATTAGGAGAATTTTGCAAATACTTCAAAAAACCATAATCGCTTGGTAAAAGGTCTCAACTATACATTAAATGCAACAGAGCCTCCTATCCGAGCTCTAAAAGCTTTTCGCGCGTCGGCAGCCTTAAATAACAATAGCAGTAAAATTTCCTGACAATTTCTTTATTTCATTTATTTTTATAAATTTTTTTGTATGAACATGCAATTCATTCCCACACAAAATGTCTATCAATTTAAGGTGTCTGACTAAAAAAAAATTCAACAATTTCGTAAAAATTTCAAACTTTTTAAACAGAACCCTTAAAAACGTTTTAGGGTATGCAGATTTTTAGCACATACAATTTTGATAAAAGAGTCCAAGTTTCAGGTGGCTCAAAAGTTGCACAGATTTTTGGCAAAACATTTTTTCATATAAATTGGATTAAAACGGGCTTGAAATATTAGCCTAAGTGCAACTTTCAAACGATTCCAAACTTGAGTTGATTTTTGATAATTTCTTTGGCGAACTTAGTGCAAATTACAAAAAACAATTTAAATTTCTCATAAAAATTTCAAAATTTTAATAATTTTTTTTTTTTTAATTTCGGGCAGAAAGTTTCATAGACCATTAAGTTTTGCTATAATAAAATGCAAGTTTTAACTCACCTACAAATTGCAATAATTTTTGGGAAACATTTTTTTTTTTGTGATATTACCCTAAGGTTTTTGAAATATTAGCCTAAGTGCAAGTTTCAGATGATTCAAAAATTGCGCAAGTTTTAGGTTTTTTTTTTCAAAAAATTCTCTTAAAAATTTCCCAATTTTTAAAAAAAACTTTTTAAAAAATTTCCTAACCAATTAAGTTTGGGTATAACAAATTGCGTTGATTTTTGATAATTTTTTTTGCAAACTTTGCACAAATTAAAAAAAAATCAATTTTTTTATTTTTCATAAAAATTTCAAACTTTTTACCAAATTTTAATTAATTAAAATTTAACAAGTGCAAGTTTCAAAAGATTCAAAAATTGCGTAAGTTTTTAATTAATTTTTTTTTAAACTTTATACAAATTACAAAAAGTTCTCAAAAAAATCTTAAACTTTTTAATAAAAACTTTTTGAAAATTTTCGGGAAGAACTTTTAATTTTTCATAAAAATTTCAAACTTTTTAACAAAACTTGTTTGAAAAATTTCGGTTAGAAAGTTTCATGGCCCATTAAGTTTTGGTATAATAAAGTGCAAGTTTCAAGAGATCCAAAAATGGCATTGATTTTTGGTAACTTTTTTGTACTAAACAAAAAACAAAAGGTAATATAGATAAACTTCATAAAAATTTCCAGCTTTCTAATAAGAATTTTTCGGGTGTACATTATTAATCACTCAATATTGAAAAGGAAAGTTTTAAAGGACTCAAAAATTTCGACATATTAGACTTTTCTTGTGATGTTGCATAAAAGTAATCGTACTCTTTCTTTTGTGAAACTTCAAACTTCGGTGCGACATGGCAACTCACAAGATTTACTTTTTTTTTTTAATTATTATTTCAAATGAATCTGCTTTTTCACAAAAAGTTGGTTTTAATCGTTAACCACTTTGCCCAAACGCGGTTATACACAGGACTTACCCTGCGCCAAATAACTCTAGCTCAGCGTCTTCTTGATAAGTTTTGATAACTTACTTATTTCTCATTAAACTTTAATATATTTTTATGTGATTATAGATCACTTTATTACAATGGTCATATAAACCCACCTGACACTTTATTTTCATGAAAATTTGAAAAAAATTGGCCGTTTTTTCAGTATTAAATGAGTGTCGAGCATTTGTTGTATGTATGGAGAAAATGCACAAAACTGCCAGGAATAAAGCAAAATTTAAAAACATACGCAAATTCTCAGTCACTTGAAATTTGCGCTTTTTTTACCATAATCCAATAAGGAATGAAACTGCCCATCCGAAATTTGCACAAGGTTTCGAAATGAATTTTGGATTTATGCTTTTGTTCTGTTTTTTTAAGAAAATAAACTATATTTGTATAAACCGAATATTTAGAATTAAAAAGGGAAAAATTAAGTTTTTGAAACTTGTCAATAAGTCCATGTTACTTAGTTATTTAACGCAGGGTATATTGTTTTCTATTTGGCTGACACTGAGATAAACTGCCGACTTTGGTATGAGAATCCTATGTCATCTCAGCACATTTTCGGTAAATGCCCAATTTATTCAACTAAGGTTAAGTCGGCTTAGAGCAGCCAACTCACTTCGACCATGTGGGTTCATAGTGGTACCACTGCGTAACCACGGGCACTTCACTGTTCATTTTTCATGGAACCACTTAGACCCTCTTATAAAGCGTAGAATAGGTTTCATCCCACCACCGGATATTCCGTAAGAGAGCCAAAATGGTATTTTCCTTCCTTCAATTACAGAGGAAGTGTTTCACTGTCTCCTCCTCTTCGGCGTCTCTACAACTTCTTTAGTATTCATACCCAACAGCTAATGACCGGTGATACAAGCCACGATCTTCGTGATGTACTTACTTGAGATGTTAGATAATTCCCCTGATCTTTTCTTATCTATTTGTGCCCAAACTAGCCTGGTTGTAAGACAAGTATTTTCTTCTCTCTATGATGTATTGGCCTCAACTCTCATTCATTCAAAATTTCAATAACGTGGGACGGTCAAATATATTTGTTCGCGTTGTATACCACATAATTTGTCAATTATTAACAACAAGACCATCGCAATTGCTTCGAAACTTAGTTCAAGTCCATAAAAAAAGTTTACTGATTTTCGTTTTATAGTTTAATAAAGGCCAAAATATGGTCGTATGACAACATGCCTGCCGATTGGAATTTAAGTGTGATCTGCCCAATCCATAAGGAGGGTGACCCTGTGCCAATTACCGCGGGATTAGTCTGCTAAATATCGCCTATACGTTCCAGTGAACGTATTTTATGAAGGACTGAAGCCCAGCTTCAACCAACTGATTGGACCTTATCAGTATGGCTTAGACCTGGAAGACCCCGCAGAACTTAATCGCTCAGGTACAGTATTTTATAAGTTAGTTCTGGTTTTTTCGAACTAGATAAAGCGGCAAAGCGAATGAGTCTAGTGCGGAACGAGGACACAACGAGGTACCTTCTGTCATCAAACAAACAGTCGGCGCGCTCGCATATCGGCACCCACGTCACTGTTTACAGTTATGATTTCGAGGTTGTAAAAGACTTCGTTTATTTAGAAACCAGCATTAACACCGATAACAACATCAGCCTTGAAATCCAACGTAGAATCTTTCTTGCTAACAAGTCCTACTGTGAACTAAGTAGGTAACTAAATAGTTGAGTCCACGAATAAAGATCCAGCGGTCACGTTGGCTACGTCATGTCGTCCGAATGGATACAAACGCTCTGGCTCTGAAAGTATTTGATGCGGTACCAGCTGATGGTAGTAGAGGAAGAGGAAGGCCTCCTCTGCGTTGGAAAGATCAGGTGGAGGAGGACTTGGCTTCACTTGGTTCACGACTAGCGCACTTTGCGTGAGAGACAGGAAAAATGTGTCGCTGAAGATTAAATTTGTAACCATTTTTTGTTAATAAACGTTTGAAATTGAAAAAAAACTCTCATTTCATAGGTATACACCTGTGTTGCGCATTTTTTCCATATAACAAATTCACGAAATGCGAAACATCGTCAAGCAAACAAAAAAATTATCAAAAATCCCGAAGACTTTTGAGTCACTTCAAACTTGTACTAAACT
This sequence comes from Anastrepha ludens, assembly GCF_028408465.1. Classification (NCBI taxonomy): domain Eukaryota; kingdom Metazoa; phylum Arthropoda; class Insecta; order Diptera; family Tephritidae; genus Anastrepha; species Anastrepha ludens. Next base: position 78,041,044 of record NC_071501.1, on the reverse strand, counting down.
ATTAAACTCAATTTTTGTTTTTTGAATTCTGAATTTTTTTACTGAAAATTTGTGGTACTATTATAGATCTTTTACAAAGTTTGAAGCTTGGATAAATATCGTTTTTGTTATACGATGAGTTTTATTTTTATAAAAAAATAGTAGAAATTAAAAAATAAAGAAGGTGCCATGTTCTCATTTAGAGGGTGGGGATACTTTATTTTCTCGGTAGGTGGCTGTATCGATCAAACAATTTCAAGTTTATCCTCGTGGTCAAGGTGACATTTCACATTAAAAAACGTATTTAGCTGCTAGGTGTTAACAATGGAAGTTAATAAAGAGAAAATTCGGACAATTTTATAGTTTTCGGTTTTGATAATGGATTTCTTTTTCTCCTCTATTCTTTTTCAGCCTCTATTCTGATAAACTACTTACATATATCAAATAGGTGCTTGCTTATTTTTACTTGCTTATAGTTATATTTCAGCATATTTGCAAATTTTGGCATCTTTTCAAATTTTTAAAACTTTAAATTTGTGTACCCCAAAAATTTATGCACCATTTTTTAAAGCCCAAAGACTTTACGTACTTAAAATTATTTGCGTAGTATAATTAGGAGTATTATGCAGAAAAGCTTCGTTAAATTTTCCCAAAGCCTTTGTTGACAGGCAGTAAGCTTTGGATGAAGAAAAGCTTTTTTGCGTTGAAGTATGCAAATAATGAATAATAAATAATAACATTTTGACTCAACCAGCGTTGAAAGATTTACGGTGCAGTTTTTCACCCCCAATTTATGTTATTGTCTTTAAAATGAAGTGGCTTACAAATTTAAGTTGCTTTCGAGTGGCAAATGATTCGACATTGCTCGACGAGGGGCGACTTTTACTATATACAAAAAAATATATATATATATAAATGTAAAGCTAGATATTAGACTAAGCACACACCCGCTGGCCAACAAGCAAGGGCTGGTATGCAAATGTGGGCGCTAAAAACCCATTTCTTTAAAAATTCTTCACGTATCTACTCAGCTTAAAGACTTATTTCAATATTTCTTTTCACGTTTTGAAATGGGTCAGCCTGTCATACTCTCAGTAATGTCACAAATAATTACAGCTATTTATATTTTAGCACACAGGAATACAGCGCAGTCATTCATAATAATTTCTAACTGTGAATTAAACGCCATTTATTCTTAGTAGGGGCATAAGTAGGGAGCAGAATTAGTTAAGAGTCTTTGCGGACGGGCAACCATAAAATTATTAAAATGCAAATGGTGTTTAGCAATTTTAACAATAACTTAGTTTTGTTTTTAAGTCAACAAAAAAACTTACCAACGTCTTTTATGAAACATACCAACTTGATTAAAAAGTTGCCAGAATATATCAAAAAATAAACTTATTCCTCAAAAGTGATATCATCAACTTAAAAGTACTCCCTATCAATTGTAGTGCACTAGTATGTGCGTTTAATCCAACTCTCGAAATATTTCTGGGACTCTATTTTCGATATAACCATGGGTGCGCTTTGATTTTTCCATTACTTCACTTCAGCTGTTAAAACGGGTCCCCCGTCGTCGTTTTTTGAATCGATTAAGTAGAAAACAATCACAGGGATCCATACCAGGTGCTATCGTGTGGTTTTCTTTTCGTTCTTGGTGAAAAATTTACAAATAATGATGGCACTGTGCGACGGTGCGTTATCATGGGGCAAGACCCATGAGCTGTTTTCTTGCAAATCCTTTCTGTTTGGGTGAATTTGTTCAAGTAAACGTAACGCCCAAATATGTATATATATAATTGGCGCGTACACCCTTTTTTGGGTGTTTGGCCGAGCTACTCCTCCAATTTGTGGTGTGCGTCTTGATGTTGTTCCACAAATGGAAGACCTACAGTTTTAAGCCGACTCCGAATGACAAATGTTTTTCATGAGGAGCTTTTTCGTAGCAGAAAGCGTTTACAGTTACGCAAAGCAAATTCAAATATTCTTTACGGTAATACCTGCAATATTCATCGACTCCAAAGATCGAGCATAAAATTTATTTCAATATAAAGTTTCCTTTCTATATAAAATTCATTTAAATTTATGTACGAAAAAGGGTTTACCATCAACCATTCAACCAATGCATACAAAAGTCACCAATTATTTTCCATTCATTAGGTTTTATGTTATGGTTGAAATGAATACTTCTTGCTGTTATTTTATTCTATTTTAAAGTGGTACTTAAGTCGGCATTATCAACTCAAAAAATTACCATTGCCAAAATAAAGAATTAAGTTCATAAAATTCCAGGCAATTTGACAAAAAAGGCTTAGGCTGACTAAAGAAGAAGGCGAATGAGACATGCCTACATACATACATACAGATGTAGTATGTAAATATATTACAATAGAGACACATCTAAAACCAAAGTAAAAACAAGACGGTATGTTCTTCAAAACAGCAACAATAAAAAAACAAAAATAAAAGGCAATCAACAGACAGACAGCCAAATGAAGGAACAGGCGCCAAAGTGTGCGACTAAAGTTGAGGCAATTTGAAACAAATAAACACCGACTTTGACACCAACAATAAACACAGCAACAACAACAATGGAATTGAGCAAACAATCTAGTCTCTTAGAACACAGTCAACATCACCATACAAGGCAGAAGCTACTAAGAGCAACACTTTGCCACCTCCAACAATGCGGACGAGGCAAACATTGCATACAGCACACAAACACACAAACAGATATGTGAATACATGAAAAAGATTGTATTTGGTGTAGAAAGAGTGTGCATTACCATGTGCTTCATATAATTTTATTTTGTAAATTTTCATCCATTTCAACTTCTTGGCAATTTCTGTTGAGGAAGTCAAGGAAAAAACAATTTTATTTTTATTTTCCCAAAGACTATGAGAAAATATTCCAAAATGAAAACAAAATAATGTGATTAAAATGTATATATGTGTGTATGTGCAACTAGCCAACAAATAGAGTAGCGAAATAGTTTACTGAGGCGAAAAAAAATTTAATTCAAAAATCAGCTCAGAAAACTGGGAGTCCTTACAAGCAAACGTATGCCAACAATATGGTGTTGCATGCAATTGCAAAGTACTCGCCATAAAAGATAGAGGCGTTGGGGGTGGGTTGTAAGGTGAAGTTCCGGAGAAAACTAAAGTAATGATGGCAAAAGCGCAAAACAGCACAAATTAAACCCGAATGAAAATTAAACGATGCATGAAATTACTTCTTCAACAAAATTCTACAAACCCCTTCACATAGTTTACAAGCAGTCGGCAGGCAGTTTTTTTGTACTATTAACGTTACACTGACTTTATCACAGCTTGCACCATTTCAAAGCATTTTTTCAACACTTTTAGTAATTTTTGCTTCTTACAATTTTTTTATTTAGTTATTTATTTTTTTATTCATCTGTTTTAATTTTTTTTTGCAGCATATTTTTATACAAAATTTGTTTTCCTATTCTCCTCTCCCGTGATCACTTGCAGCAACCGACGGACATTATTGCAATCAAGTTCATATATGAAATGCAAATGCGCACACATATGTACTTACATATGTATAGGTATGTAGACCAACATTTAAAACGCTTGGAAATAAATAGTCACAACTGCTTCGTCGCCCACTCGACACTTCAAGGCTCTCATAGAGAAAAGTGCCGCTTCCATATTTCTTGTACTCAAAACACTTTAACAGCAACAAATGCTAATAAAGATACAGGTACGTTAGACCGCACCGAAAAACAAGAACAAAGTTCACCATACACCCCTGAATTTGCAATATTAAAAAAAAAAATTTTTTTTAAAAACTTTAATCTTCTTTAAACTTAAAAAAATTACTGAATGTAGCGACCGCTTTTTTACATTTTAACTCAAGTCTTCCGCATTTACTGTCCACATTTTAAAGGTTGATATATCGAGGTTTTCGTCTACAGGAGACAACTTTTTTTATTTCTAGTACTTACCCACCAGAGCTCTGTTCTTATTTTTCAATAGTACCACCCTAATGCCTGTAAATTAAAGCTCCCCAAAATTATTAAACTTTTGCTGAAGAAATATTTTAGTTCAAAAGTAATTTCAATTTTTTTTGAACATAGGCTATGCGGCGAACTTTATTTTCTTGTAAGTTGGTACAGTTTTAGGTACACTCCCATTTCGTATTTTTTTTGTTGTTGGAAGTTGTGTTAGATTAAGCGAGGCACTATTTTATCAAATACTCACGCTATACCAACAGATAAATTGTGTGATTTCTAGGCGATAATTTTTCAAGGACTACTCTTGTGCCCGCTTCAGTGAACCCGATCTATTGGTAATCCAATTAGCTTTTCCTAAGAAGCCTGTCCCTAAACTGTCTAGATAATCATAGAAACGGTCCACCAGAATCTTAAATGGCGTTCTTCTTAAAACTAGAAATTTGAATAGGCAGTCCTGAATGGATTCTGTCTCTTCTTCAGTTCAAAGGGCCTCAATTCAACAGAGATTTTTGTGCGCCAGGAAGCGACTATTTATTATTTATAAATGTTTCTTTCTTATTAAATTCTTATTATTATTTTTTTTATATTCAACATAATTTTATTAAATATTTACTACTTTATTTATATTATTTTTTAATTTTATTATTCTGCTGCAAATTTTGTAGCTGGCCTTCATTGAGCAGGCCATGTCTAGTCTTTTGAGCGCTAAGCACACACATAGTACCCTATTCATGATCTCCTCCTCTACTCTTTATCTCTTGAAATACCCAGGATAGTCAGGCAACTAACTAAATTGTCAGCCTTTTCACTTCCTTATAAGGTTCTATGATCAGGAAATCAAACTGAGATTTACGATTCTAAGCAAAATCAACATTCCATGTGCATTTTAGTTCATTTATTCCAGAATATCCACTGAATCAGTTCTCTGATACCTAGAGCCATTAGTGCACTTTTGGCAGCACCTTACTGTCTATATAAAGATTTGCCCGTCTGCTAGGCAGGTTGCTTACTATCTGCAGTAAGAGCTCTTAACTACATTATGAAGACGACAGTGGCACTCACTCAGAAGTGCTATAACATAATCAGAGTTTACGGCGACCTGTCTGCCGCAGCATCTTGTAAAATAAATTAAGAGCTATAATAGAGCCTGCCTTGTAGATTAGGATCTTACCCGGTGACACAATCAATCACTATCGATTGTGCCAGTCAAGATGTCATTAAATCTCTACAGTGCATTAATACTTCCTTTAAAGTAGTAATTGAAGATTGGCTAAGCGTTGCACCACGAATGTTATTTGCGTCTCTGGGCAAAGAGAAATTCCTCAAAATTGCATAGCACATGAGTTCGCTAGGCGAAGAACTGATCTCTGTACAGTATGTGGGTTTATCTTTATCTTCAAGCAGACTTTGGAAAGATCAGACATTCACAAAAGGCCAAGTCTCGAAAAAGGCCTATGAAAAGAGAATCGACACACATCATATTTTTTCGCCTTTGAAGCTGCTTTTGACAGCACGAAAAGGTGCCGCCTATATGTCGCGATTTCTGATTTTTGTATTCCCGCAAAACTAGTACCGCTATGCAAGATGACGTTGTTCAATACCAGCAGCACCATCAGAATTGGGAAAGACCGAGTTGTTTGATACCAAACGAGGTTTCAGAAAGGGTTAATCGCCATCGTGTGACATCTTTAGCCTGATGTTGGAAAATATCGTGCACACCAGGGAACTTAATCATCCAGACGCAATTTTTTGCAAACTGTATAAAAAAGCAAAACGAATGGGTCTAGTGATGAAAAAAGACAAAACGAAGTAACTCCTGCCATCAAACAATCAGTCGGCGAACTCTCGTATCGGCACCCACGTCACTGTTGACAGTCATGATTTCGAGGTTGTAAAATACTTCGTTTATCTAAGAACCAGCATTAACGCCAATACAAATGTCAGCTTGGAAATCCAACGCAGAATCTCTCTTGCCAACAAGTGCTACTTTGGACGAAAAAGTCAATCGAGTAGTAAAATCCTCTCTCGACGAACAAAACTAACACTTTATAGGTCTCATGTCATCTCATCTCACAATCATGCCCGTCCTATCGTATGGCACAGACGCTTGGAAGATGACAACATCTGATGAGGCGTCCCTTGGAGTGTTTAAGAGAAAGTTTCTGCGGAAGATTTTTGGACTTTTGCACATTAGCGAATGTGACTATCTTAGGTGATGGAACAATGAACTGTAGTTGCTTTACGACGACATAAACATAGTGGAGTGACTCCGTTGGCTGAGTCTTGTCATCCGAATGGATCCCAAATGCTCCGGCTCTAAAGGTGTTCGATGCGGTACCAGCTGGTGGTAACAGAGGAAGAGGAAGGTCTCTCTCTCGAGAAAGTGATGACAAGCGCGCTTATTGTGCAAAGCAAAAAGAAGAAGCCAACTTTGAAATAGGTTGATCTACATCGCGCAAACCAAAAATTTATGTATAACGGAGACCAGTTGTTAGTTAACTTGCAGCCTTCCCAAAACGCAACACCGCTTTGCAGGTTTCCCCGGCTTAGAAACCGCAGCCATTACAATATTTCATCATTAAAGAGATAAAATAACTCTCTTCAAAAAAATAATTCAAGTTTGCTCAAAGAAAGTTGTGTTTGCATTTATAGGTTCTTTACATACCTTACTTAAAAATTATTTTCGATAGGAGAACCAGTTTCAAACATTGAAGTCTCATAATTCGATTTCGATATCCAGAAAAAGTTGATTTTGTCACATAGTGTAATTGTTGTAAAAAGAATATATCTAATATAAAAATGAGTATTTGTTAGTCTGTCTGGTGCATATTTCTATATTTTTCATCCGATTACTACACAATTTTGATGTGTTATTAAAGGCATGTCGATGATAGTTCATAAATCTACTTGGACCCACTAGGTGGCGCTGCAGCCTAGGAATTTGTAAATTTGTAAGAATCATGAAAATGAACTCAATTTCAAATAAGGTGGACGAGCACGAATGGACGTCCTTCAAATAAATGCAAATAAAAATTTAGCATAATATTTTGAAAATACTAGGGGTAGGTTGGTAGGTAGGTAGGTAGGTAAGTAGGTAGGTAGGTAGGTAGGTAGGTAGCTGAAATGGTTGAAGTTCACCTCGCACTCCTTAAGTAGCACTAAAGCGCCGTTTTGATACCATTATGAGACCTCCAACAGGCAGGCGAAGAAAGGAGTTCCGAGTGACCTTAGTCTTCTAGCTGCCAAACACGGACATTTACAGAGAAAATGCTCTATGTAAAGTCTCCTTCTCTGAAAGGTTCCCACAGCTTCTGCAATGGGGGTTAAATGGTAAACGTAGCTTTTCCGCGTGTGTGCCGATCGTCCAGTGACCGGTAAACACAGCTACGAGCTTGGAAATTGATTGGCGAGGAGTCCAAAGAACTTTCTGAGTCCTTCGTGTATCGTATTGGGGCCAAAGGGTTATCGAAGTAGCACATGAAAAAAGGGAGCTCCATCTTTTCTGCGCTTTCCTGGAAAATAATTTGTGCAGTTCCCCTTTAACAACTGTCAAGAGGATGCCGATGACTGGGTAGAAGGTTTCTTAGGCCAATTCAGTCCCCTTTCTGGCAAGCCCATAAGCAATTTCATTTCCCTCTATGTTCCTATCTCCCAAGAGATTTGATCTCTTCTTTACAGGAGTTAACTAGTTTCGTACTGCTCCATGGCGTCGTCAGAGCCTTAATCGCGGCTTGACAGTCAGAGAAAATGTTAATAACTCCCAAGCTCCTGGGTTTCTTAAACATTTTGCGTGCCTGCAAGATCGCAAAGACTTCTGCTTGAAAAACGCCAGCAGTTTTAAGGAGATATATAAATTGGCTGATTTAGAGAAAACCCTTGCTGCGGCTCCAGATTCCATCTTGGAACCGTCAGTGAAGACAGAGGTGCAAGCTTCGGTGCAGATTTTTCCCTCGATCCAATCCTGCCTATTTGGAAAGATTGATCTAGCTCTACCTTCCAACTCTAGTAGGTATAATAGAAAAAAAAAAACAAATAAATAAATGAATATAGAAGAAATATATAAAAAAAAGTTGGATTTCCAAAAATTCAAAATCAACATAAAAATAAAACCGAAAAGCAAAATAGTGAATTGATACATTCAATTCAAATTATTTATTTGCAAGGAAATACAGTCATATGGAATTTCAATGGCTTCTTAGAAGACTAATGCAGTTATATGCATACATATCTATGAATGTACAAACTGAAAATATATTTCGTACTCAGCAAAGACCGTTATGTATTGACACGCATTCAAAATGCTTACAGCTCCTTCAAAGTGGAAGAGGTTTTGGTCCAACCAGAAGATTGGGATTTGTGACTTGCAAATACAAACAAGGCATTTATGCAAAGACAAACTGCTGACACGACGGACTGGTAGTTTAGCAGACAACAGTGTTGCACAAATACCAGCTCGAATATGGGTCCTATTCGTACACACACATTTAGGCATGCATATGCAATTACAAAAACAAAAAGAACAACAAAAAAGCCAACCGCAGTACGGGCAACAGCTGCGTGCCTGAAGCCGGTGTTTTGACGTAAACACACACTCACACACACGCACACACAGGCACACTCACTCACTTACTCATACATAGTATGTGCAGACTGAATTTATTACATTCACATGCAAATTGCTCCAAACGACCTTATTATGCAAATTGCCAACTGCAAATGGGGAACGAAATTGATTTTCTCTACAACAGTTGCCACACCGCGCGTTCTTGCATCGCATAGCCTCTGCATTCTTCATAAGACAGAGAAGTAATGCTTTTATTTTTGTTTTTGTGCTTTTGGTTTCATTGTTCAACAGTTTTGCAGCTAAATTTGCCCTACAGCAACATGCGAACACCCGGTCGCGCTTGTCAGCTAAAGCGGCGAAAAGCGCAAACAAACGGCAACCGTGCAAATAAACGAACGTCAGTGGGGGAAATATGCCACGCAAGCGTGAAAAAACTAAGAAGCCTCACGCTTCACTTACCCGTGCTCACTCCTGTGTATGTATGCGTGGTATTTGTGTATATATGTATGCGTGTGCGTATGGTTTTCGTTATGTATTGAATAGAAATGTAGAATTTATAGAGATGTCAGTATTGTGTAAGCAATTGTTGTATAAATTCTTAGTTTTGATACAATTCATTTTAGCACAGCTTTATATACAGTAAGCGCTCAAAGGACTTTCGATAACTGCGCTTTTATGTTATTTAAACTGAAGCTCAGCCATACACATTACATTTAAGGGGTTTTTACAGAGGCAGCAAAACAAAGACTGCTAAAAAAATACAAAAATGCAGTATAGAATTATAAAACAGGAAGATTTGTAGAATATTGCATCATCTGCCGTTTCGTCCCTAACCGTAAGACTTTTTTTAAAGGGTATAGAAACTTTCCTAATTTGGCTGCTTTTTTCTTATATCTTTATTCACTCCGCTCAGAAGCATAGAGCCACGACAAGACTAGACTAATCCATCGTATACGGTTCTGGGCTGTTGTTTATGCGCCGTCCCATGAGATGTCGACATTTGCTTGCTCGCGCCGCATCGACCTTCTCCAAGTAATATTTGAGCAACCGCGACCTCTGCTTCCTTTCTGGTTCCAGTCCAGCGCCATTTTCGTGATGCTATCTGATGGTTTTTTATGCGCGTGACCTATCCGTCTCCACTTTCTGTATTTGGTTTGCCATTGGACGGGCTCCTCATTCGTTGATCTCTACAGCGCGTCGTTGCTGGTGGTGTTCGGTCAGAATATTCTACAAATGATGTGAAGGCATTTATTGACGAAAGATTGTAGCCTCTGTGTGATGGTGTTGGAGACCAGTCGTGTTTGCTTTGTTTAGCCCGCAGTTTTATCTGTCATGAAAGTGCAGCCGTGGTAGCAGAAGCTTTCGAAAAACTCCACCGGACACCTGTCTCATTGTATGTCTTATATTTGCCTTCCAGTTGACCTAAATTATTGAGAAAACTCGCATAAAACAACATTCGCCAGTAAATTTTCCGTTCAAAATCTGCTTCTTCTTTATTTGCAATTCGTTACCAAATTTACCAATATAAAAAAAATTGTAAAATAAAATTGTTTAAAAGAAGTTTTACAATAAAACGTGTGATGCAAATCTATCAAATTTTTGAAATATTTGAAAAAGTATCTTTTTTTCTGGCTAACTCCAAAAGATGACTAATATTTTGAACTCCAATCTTTTGATGTATACCTTCTGCTCAAATATGAACGAGACTTTATCAATAAAACGGTCCGCGGATAACATATGGCAAAAATAATTTTTTTGTTTTTTGGTAGGACTGTTATAAGCTTAAATGGCAAATTTCAGCGTGATATGTCACATAGTTTGTTTTCTGTGCTACTGTAAACAAGTCAAGCTCGAGGCTATAGTTGTAGTTTCTGCATACTTGGCCCACGTGGGCTGTTTTTCTTCTGTATCCACATTTCGAATGTTTCAATGCGGTTCATATCAAAAACTTTCATCGTCGTAATTTCTATTCTATACAAAAAAACTGGCAAAACATAATATCTCTCAAAGCGTACTCTTAGCTTTAAATTAAAGTCATAGTTTCTTATGAAAATCACCTCCAGCCATTTCTATGCGGCATTTAATTTCCATAAAATTTCTTGGCGCATATTTTTGTGGAACATTTTACAGCAATATTTTGTACCCGTGTGGGACATTTTGACCTTTATTGTTAAAATCTGAAAAATATTTAGTTAAATTTAAGGTTAAAATATTTCACAGAAATATTTCCGAGAACAGTTCAGTAGGCGTCGTCTCAGATGAATATAGCGTGCGATAATGGACAAAATGCATCATTAATTTGTTTGTTATTTAATTTTAATAATTTTTTTTTGGAAAATATAGCTCATTTAACGATAAAAACTAAACAAATTCAGGCATAAAACTTTGTGCATGGACATATGAAATACCAAGCTGGGGATCAGCTTCAAAATCAAGTATTCACGCCAAACAAATATTCCAGTCCAAAATGTTGCGCATGTGTGCCAACGCGCCATGATTTGCCTGCAACGATATAAGTCATCGTGATTTTGGAGTGCTATCGGTGCATGAAGAAATTGGTAACATAAATATAAGATATAACCATCGAGATACTAACACTTCAAATCCTCGGGCATCGAACCTATCAAAGCAAATCAACGTTCCTCGTAGACTTAAATCGTTTATGCCCACAGATCTACCACAAAGATTTAAAATGTAGACTTTAAGTTATGAACTCTATTGAGAGTCCTTATATCTGTAGTATTTTCAAAGTTGTAATTAAATGTAATATTTAATGTTATTTTACCACAGATTATATGTATCATAATAAATGGAGTTAAAAAAAAAATATCTGAAGAAATATTTCCGCACATAAGATTACTCTGAGCAGAAGATAAGGTGGTAAAATTTTGCATGAATATTAATAAACGAATGCATGGAATTGCTTCTGCTAGCATCGTAAAATCCTCTCCGGTCAGATACCATTCATTACTCAATGAATAATTTTACCAACTCGGCGCAACTTTAATTGTTCTTGAATTCACTAAATTACACATGCCCCAACATACATGAAGCCTGCAAGTCATCAGTACATACAAGGAAAGTTTTATATATATGCTCAGATATTCTGAATAACAGCACACAAAATATTATATTTAGCATTAACAATTTCTATCATGCGTTTGGATATTACTTCATGTGAAACCATGCACAGTTTCTAAGTGGTGCAGTTCGATATAGCAGAGCCTCTTTCAATTTGTATGGTTGTTTATATATTGGAGGTTGAATTAGTTTTAAAGGTGACACACAGATGGCGCTATTTATCACTTTATCGCGTTGTCAATACTGAATATATATTCATGACAAAGCCTCATCCCTAGGCTTTGTTTATCAGTATCTGTCATTTCGCTGAAGTATAAACAACGCAGTGTTTTCGTGCTCCGAGTATGTCAACTTTCGTGCCGTCGAAACGCAATTTGCGGGAAGCTTTGCTTTTCTGCTTCAATTTGAAAAAAAAATACAGCCCAAGCCCGTGAATTGCTGCAGGAGGCCTACCCAGACCATACTCCGTCGATTTCATCATGTGAGTACTGGTTTCGACGATTCAAAAGTGGTGATTTTCACACCGAAGACAAGGAGCGTCTTGGCCAGCCCAAAAAGTTCGAGGACGCGGAATTGGGGGAATTGGTAAACGAGGACTCTTGCCAAACCCAAGAAGAGCTTGCTGAATCATTGGGCGTTGATAAATCAACCGTTTGCAAGCGTCTAAAAGCGATGGGAATGATCCAAAAGCAAGGACATTGGGTCCCGTACGAGTTGAAGCTGCGCGACGTCGAACGGCGATTTTTTACGTGCGAATTGCTGATCGAGCGACAAAATCGGAAGGGTTTTTTGCATCGGGTGGTGACTGGCGACGAAAAATGGATCCACTACGATAACCCAAAACGCAAAAAATCATGGGGTTTGCCCGGCCACGCATCAACGTCGACGGCCAAGCAGAATATTCACGGCAAGAAAATCATGCTCTGCATTTGGTGGGATCAGGTCGGCGTCGTATATTTGGTCATATTTTGAGCTGCTCCAACCGGGCGAAACAATCACGGGGGATCGTTACCGACTGCAATTGATGCGTTTAAGCCGGGCATTGAAAGAAAAACGGCCGGAAACGGTAAAAAGGCACGACAAGGTTATTTTGCAACATGACAACGCTCGGCCGCATGTTGCTCAACCTGTCAAAAAATACCTTGGAACGCTTGGCTGGGAAGTGTTACCCCACCCGCCGTATAGTCCAGACATAGCTCCCTCCGATTATCATTTGTTCCGGCATATGAGTCTCGATTTGGCGGACCAGCGGTTCTCCTCGTACGAGGCTACCAAAATATGGGTTGAGTCATGGATAGCCAAGCAGCGGCCAGAATTTTGGAGAAACGGCATCCGGAAATTGCCCGAAAGATGGGCGAAAGTTGTAGCTAGCGATGGCCAATACTTCGAATAAAATATTTTGTACCGTTTTTTCACAATAAAGCCCCAAATCTTCGAAAAACACCTTTAAAACTAGTTCAACCTCCAAAATTAAAAATCCAATTTGACAATTTGGCTTGAAGGATTTGTTTTCCATGCCAAAACATGCCCCTTTTGTTTTTTTTTATAAATTTTCTAATCAGAGCGAAAAATTAATACTACCTTAATAGTTTCCTAATATCACTCATACGACCTGTAGTCCATATAACTACAGTAGAAGCCCGATAAGTACAATTGGAAAATTTCAGCAATGATTGCACTTAGCGAAAAATTGCACTTTTGCGAATTTCTCCTGTGGATCGAGAAATACCTAGGGAAAAATATTGTAACTCTATTCAATGCAATTAATGAGCTCAAAAGGTCGATATTCAAGAAAAATGAACACATATTTATTGAAATTAATACAAAGAGATCAATGCGGAAGGACATATGAGTGTGTGCTCCAAAATTCAATTATTTTTTTTGGAAAAACTTTGTTATTTTCGATTGCGTTTTCTCGTATCACTTTTCAAGTGCTTTTGATCGGATATCATGCAAACAAGCGATCTGATTGAATGACAGTACTTCGTTCTGTTCACCCCATTTCAAAATTGTATTGACACAGCCAAAAATCGATTAATGCTGGGCTTTTTCGGTTGTTTCTTCTTGAGTAGTATCTTCGGGTTCATTGGCTTCACTATCACCTTCATCTATTCCTAATTCCAAAACCCAATTGCGGATTTGATCTGTGTCTGCTTCACCTCACTTCGATCTCACCACAAACTAATTCTTCTTGGGTGGTAATTCTTCTTGGGTGGAACATCATTTTCTTTGCCGAATTTTTTCACGTCTTCGACAAAATTATCAAAGAACCACTTTTTGAAAATATCCCGCGTCATCCAAGCAGTCTTGTTGCTAGCATAATTCACCGGTAGACGAAAATTTTTAAAACAACGCGGATTCATAGATTTGCCGATCGTTAATGGTTTTATTTTGTGGCTGCCATCACCATTTGCACACAAAAGAACACTGATTCGATCTTTTGAAACTTTGTTGCCTGGAGCACTCTTTTTATCTTTCGAAACGTAAGTTTTATTTGGCAAAAGTTTCCAAAAGAGTCCCGTTTCATAAGCATTATATATTTGTGATGTTACATACCCTTTTTCAGCGATTTTCGCCGTAAATGGATCAATGGCGACTGGATCACAAGATAATGATTCACCAGTCACAGTGAAATAGCGAAGTCCGAAGCGTTTCTTGAATCGCGAAAACCATCCATCACTTGCATTGAATTGTTCTCCATCCTTTTTTAATTCATCAAATATTTTTAATGCTTTGCTTTTCAATATCAAGCTAGAAACAGGAGCATTTCGTCGCCGCTGATTCATGAAAAACTGGTACAAACGCTTCTCGAGCTCTGGATGATTGCCAAACCGCAAAGTTTTCCGTTTATTTCCAAGTGAAAATGAATTGTATGCAGTTTCTTTTAATGAACGGGATTGTTTTTTTTATTCGGCAAATCGTTGCGCAATCAACTTTGTATTCGAATGCAAGATCTCGTTGTTTAACGCCTTTTTCAATTTTTTGGAGAATCTCATCTTTTTTTTTTCACTTTTCCCATGATTTTATTTGATAAAAGCAAAAAAAATGATTCAAACTCCGAACGATTGATTTACTCTCAAGAACCAGCTTGAAACTAACGCGTGTTGAATGTCACAAACGATTCGATGCCATATTTTATGATATCAGCGCTACAATTTTACAGTTATTTGTAAAAATCAAAAATCACAAAGCGTGAGAACACTGTTTTTGGTCGCATTAATTCCGAGAACCATAACTGTGCATAGCTATAAAGCTGTGTCTTCGCGCGTGATGAACGCAAATACATTGCCGTATTAAGTAAAAAATTTCTTCGAACAAGAATTCTTTGCGCCCGAAAATTGCAATTTTTTATTGCTCTTTTCGAGTTTTCTATGGACTCAAAATCGAATTGTACTTTCCGCGAAATTGCAGTTATCGGTATTGCACTTATCGGGCTTCTACTGTAATATTTTTAGCCCTAATATTTGGCCCTAATCCATTCCACACATCAGTACTACATGCAATTGAATTTTTAGACTAGGTCTTGTATTACATATATATCGGGTGCTTTTTTAAGATCTTGACAACTTAAGACGGTAATACAAAACAGAAATCTAGTTTGAATGAATTTTTTTTTTATTATAATCTGGTACATATTTCTGGCTTAAATGTTGCAACAAATCGATTGCTATGAATTTTATAGGCAATCAAGTATTGTTGCTATATTTGAAAAAAAAAACTTCAGCTAGCGTGACTCGATCGCTTTTTCTTGGCAGAAATACACTTGGAGATTTGCCATTGCCTGCCGATGAGCAACAGCTATTAGAAACAACTTTTTCTAACAATTAGTGTTTCGTACCAGGTATTTCGAACCCGTTTAATTCTGAATAGTAACCCATTCGGCTAAAGCAGCCAACGTCTTACGTATTAACAGATGTTACTTTGGGAATTAAATCCTCTATGATTTATCTTGGTTGGTTTCTTTGGACTATTGATTCATCTAACTAGCGCCTCCGCACTATTTTTTTTGCCACATCCTAGCCACCAACTTGTTTAGTGGTAATTTACACCACGACTACATCCAGTTTGTGTAGTTTAAGAACTTTATTGGGTTGTTGATGTGTAAGCCAGATAGTTGTTCCAGACTCTCGAACATCGGTTTTTCCGGGGTAAACATTATGTTCTTCCATAGAGCACAGAGGAAATGGAAAATCACTTTCTTTTTCTCGTTGCTTGCAACTGTGACAGTGTGTATTGTGAAGGATGCCCATTTTGGTTGCTTATTGTCCGACACACCAAAATCCAGTTATGCCAGCCGTGAATCTTCAAGCGTCCCGTCGTCTCATCTTTATCAATGATGGCGTTTGTTTGCGCTCTGCTCATTTTACGTGTCTCTCCATCTCCATCTATAAGCCGCGAGTTGGAGGTAATTTGAGGCAATGGTATTCTTGATCGCGCCCAGTGGTGCGAATACCGATTCTGCAAGAACGTTTTTCATTACAGATACCCCTCTTGCCAATTCATCTACTTTTTCGTTACCTTGATTGTTCTGATATTCCGGGACCCAAATTAAGGTTACTTTATGGTTTCACTCAAGGTGGTAAGGCAATTCCTATTTTATTCCACCAGTATAGAGGTTGTTATAGCCAAAAGCAGTGCCTAAATTTCAACTTGGTTATCTGCAAGAATGATTTATCTTACATCTTCGAAATTTTCCAAATTTGTCTAGCCGTCGATTTTGATATTTTATAAATCGTCAAAAGTGGTTAATAAAGACAATTCAAACCAAAGCTTTTGATAAAGTCAACCACTCTCTCTGAGTGTCTAAATTACCAATCTAGGCTTTCTATCTACATTTCAATTTTGGGTGAAATCAAATCTTTCTTTGCGCAGCTGTAAAGTAGCTGCACTTAATGCTTCCTCACGCGCCAGTCATTTTTCGAGATAACCGGCGCTGGTTGGATACACCAAGTGAAGTTAAGTGCTTCTCCATCCGATCTTTCCAGCACAAGAGCAGACTTCCCCTTTGTATCCATTCGACGACATAATCATGCCAACGGATGTTCAAATCAGATCTTAACAGTAATTTTATATGGTGCAATCAAAATCGTCTACATTTATGAAATCACAGACTCATAATAGAGTCTCCAGGATCAGATATTTCATCTAAGATGTTTAATTGAGAATCACCAATATAATAAAAAAGGGATAGCGCATTGAGTCTTGGAAACGCCATCATGAAAACGCATCTTTATATTTAAATATAGACGATTTAGATTCAGAAAATTTGTATGCGTTTTTCTCTCAATTCTATGCATCTTATGAAAGCAATAAAATCATTTCTTTAGCCGTCTGTAGCGCTGCTAAGCCAAAGAAAGTACCAACGCCCACAGCATAGGATGGCATAAATACAAAAATGCTGTACGCCTTCATTGTCTATACAAGACTTGAAATGTACAATACACATAAAATCCGTTGAGTTATTTTTAAACAACTTGAATTTTTTTAAAACAATTTTATGTTTTTCTTCACTATTTTCCATTTACCATGAATTCATATTAATCATGCGTTTACTTAATACAAAAGAAGTACTTCTTAATTTAATTCTAGCCAGGTTTAGAATACCTGACTGCTGAGCGAAACACGTCCAATGTGACAGATGAGGGGGAAAAATATAAGTAATAATAAGCAATAATTGTAATTTCAAACTAACAACAACAAGGTACTGCACCTATGTCCATGCACTGCCTACATAAATAATCCATTAGCTGACTTTTGTTGAAGAAATGGATAACAACGAACTGAAAAAAAATTTAATTCTGCGCTCATGATTATTTTAATTTTTAAAATTCGTACAAGCCTCATGCTGCAAATCTGAAACTATTGAAAAACTCTACAAAAAAAAATATAGAGGAAATCATATTTCGCTCAAGATTTGCACTAATGAAAGTCTCAGAAAAATAAGTTAGTGTGGTGGGTTGTCTTTGTTTGTAGAAGGAGATGCATGAATTCAAGGCGACACAACAACTTCACGCAGTGACACTAAGCGACACATCAAAATAGCTTTGTTCCGTTAGTTGACACTGCTGGCTTTAATTATTTCGCATACACCTACATGTGCATATTTTTGTGCCTGTGTATGTATGGATGTGCAATAGGACGGGTCGATTTCGTATTACTCAAATGAATAAAAAAACTAATTCTAAAAAAATTTCTAAGAAGAAAAATCAAAATTTTCGATATTCGTACTTACAAATAAACAAACAATAATAACTTGTTCTAAAGAATGCTATTGCAAAATTGTTTACTGCCTTAAGTTTAATCTGTATAAAATTTATCACCTTCGATAGACTCTTCAAGACGAGCATACCGTCAAGGAGAGAGTGGCAAACACAAAGTCGTAGAGATGGGGGAGCTAAATCTCTATACAGATGGTTCCAAGGTGGACTATAGAGTTGGCTATTGAGTATTTTCGAAGGAATTAGGACTGGAACAATCCGTTCGAGTAACATACTACTGCAGCTTCTATCAGGCAGACGATCTAGCTATAGAAAAAAGTGTCGTAAGAAAAACTATTGTACCATAAATATGAATACTCTTGGATAGCCAGGCAGCCATTAATTTAGTAAATACTGCTATGCTAAAATAAAAGGTTGCTCAGGAATGCCGGGCAAACGTGAATGATATTAGTGTCGTATTCAAGGTCAACTTTAATTTGGTTTCAGAGCACAGAGTTGTTGAGGGAAATCGTAAGCCAATGAGCTAGCCAGACTACAAGCAAGCTGATAATTAAAAACAACATTATCCAAGTGGCCAAAAGGTCATGGAGAGATGAAGCCACATGCGTAACAGCTGAACTACTGTAGCCGCAAATAAATAAGAAAAAGAAAAAGGAACTGCTGAACCTTTCGAAAGAGGATATCTCGAAGGTTATGGTTTGTAGAAGCGGTCATTGGCTATTTGGCAAGAATTCCTTGAGACCTTGGAATTTTTTCAAATGGATATTGTAGAAGTTGTAGAGATGAGGAAGAAACAGTTCAGCTCTTCCTTTGGAATTGTACAGCCTTAGCTAAAATCAAAGCAGATTTTCTATATAGATGCTTTTTCAATTTCACAAAATGCAAAATCACTGAATAGTATCACAACGAACTTGTAATGTCTAATTGAATTGATCGTACACACCGACTACCTTACAACCTAACCCATATTCTTAATAATATCATCATAAAAGCGGCAGCTTGAAAGAATCTTCCAAGGGAATGCGCGATATTACATCGTAAACAACTCGAAAACCGTATTCTAAAGACCAACCTGAATCAGACTCATCACTTGTGGATTTCTTTCAAGGGTATCCAGAATAAAATACTAGCCCTAATATTATTCAAACTTCTTTTTGGAAAATAAACAGCAATTAAACTGAAGGTACATGTATTTTAAGCTCATCTTTATCGGCGGATTGAAGCATAACTCTTGAAAGTCAGTTGTAGTTATTTCAGAGAAAGAAGTGGTTTTGAGAAAAGGACAACTGGATAATTGCTGACCCATCTTCACTACTGAAATCTTTGCTCTCTATAAAGTAAACAACTGCTCAAACGTATTCATTTTTATTGTATGAGAATGCAGCTGGAGTGAAAGCGCTTCACCAGAAGTAAATTCGGATTGCTCCGGTAACATAGAACCGACTGTCTTGGGAACGCTCAACCGTTTTTCTGTGACTATAAAGTGATTACTTGCGATTGCCGCTGTTATCTTTGATTCGGTTTAGCCGAGGATCAACATTCACTCGACAACAAATGTTACTAAGAGTTGAGAGGCAATGAAATTCACGCTTTTATTATAAGGCATGAACGGCTGGCCTTATAACAATTTTCATTGCTTATCGCGTACAGAGCGGGGTAACAGTTACAAGAATATGAAATGTAACGTTTTTCGAAACTCTCAAAAAACCAACTGTATTCGTGTTCAACGTAAAGATTTTTTTCGGTAATACTTGGTCGCTGATGGGGATGAATAGCTATTTTTTTGTAAAGAATTACTTTTTTTATTTTTATTTAACAAAATTTATAGTTCATAAACATAAAACAGCAAAATTAATATACCTAAATTTTTTTATTTTTACAATTATCTGCAGCTTTATTTATAATATTCAAAAATAACTCAAAGCAAATCATCAATTTAAAATTAGCACTGCTAAAATAAACAAATTACAATAGAAGTAATAAAGAGTGTGAATTGGGTGGAGTTTTTTAATGGAAAATTATTGTAGTTTGATTCTTCTTAAGTTTATTTTTATTTCTTATTATTTATTTAGTTAAGAATAAATCGATTTTTTTCGAAATTTTTGGCAAAAATTGTTTTCTTGCCCCATGTGAAAAACCTCAACCAAAAGATTGTTTTTATATTTTTTTTAATGGCTCAGGCTATGCTAAGTTCTTTAAACTTCTTTAAACTTTTATGGTGGGGTTCTATTAACTTTTCAAGTTATATTCAAATAAAAATCAGTAAGAATTGAATGAAAGGGGTGTAATTATTGGGTGTTTGGCCAAGCTTTTCCTCCTATTTGTGGTATGCGTCATGATGTTCTTTCCACAAATGGTTACCTTACGTACATTACCGAGATTAGAAAACTATAATTCTAGTATAAAGTTATAAAAACATGAAAGTGAATTTTCCCAAAACAGCTTTTTCAGCAATAAAAATATAACAAAAATCCTCATCATTATTGGCTGAACAATCCTGGTCGGGTCTTCGTTTGTTGCAGCTTTTGTCTCAAATTGTCTTGGTCTCGTGCCTGCATCTTCCATGGCTGAAATTCCAAAAAACCTGCTTCTACACCGTCAATCCATCTGAGCGGGCGGGCTGTCCCACTCTTCACTGGCTGTGCCACTTACCAAAGAGTATTTTGAGCAATCGATATTAGCGAACTTCAGTATGTTGTTCATTACTGCGGGTATGCGTACAGTTTTTCAAGTTTATAATTGCAGCGCCTCCGCCATTCGCCTTTATTACATAGCGCACCAAAAAGTTTTCGCAGAACTCTCCTCTCAAAAAACTGCAGCTTCTGTTTATCCGAATCGCTGAGTAACTTGAAGTCACTACCGTGTAGCCAGGTGGAAATAGTCTAGAAGGCGACTTTTTAAGTGATTGTACAAAGAGAAGTTCAGCAGAATTCAATGAGTGTAAGCAAACGAAGAAATATCTTCTGGACCTTTGCCTGGCGATTTCAGGAGACTTACGCAGTCTCGAAATAAAATCAGCATAAGTAACCAAATTTAAACACACAAACGCAGTTTATGACATTTTAATGTTACAAGGTGGCGCAATAATTTTCAATAAATTTTTTACTAAATAAAAAAATAATCGAATGCTGGAAGTTTTTATTTTGACGCTTATGCGATCCATTGCTTATTAGTTTTGCAGCATTGCTTATGCAACTGTGTAATTCCCAAATATGATTTGCAAAAATTATAAACATTCCGAAAAGTGATTAATTTTGTGCCAGCCTGTTTATAAACAGTGAAATATTTACTAGGTGTGTCCTTCAAAATGTTTTGGGCTACGCTTTAAACGTTTTACTTGTATAGCCTCTTTGTACAAGCCAGTGATCCCATAAAAAAAAAAAATAATAACTGGCGCGTACACTTCTGTTAGGTGCTTGGCCGAGCTCCTCCTCCTATTTGTGGTGTGCGTGTTGATGTTGTTCCACAAATGGAGGGACCTACAGTTTTAAGCCGATTCCGAACGGCAGATATTTTTATGAGGAGCTTTTTCATGGCAGAAATACACTCGGAGGTTTGCCATTGCCTGCCGAGGGGCGACCGCTATTAGAAAAATGTTTTTATTAATTTTGCTTTCACCGAGATTCGAACCAACGATCTCTCTGTGAATTCCGAATGGTAATCACGCACCAACCCATTCGGCTACGGCGGCCGCCATATCCCATGATCCCATATGTTACAACTTTATTGACCTAAATTTGGAAACCTTGGACTGTTCATACTCGGGACAGAGTGTTCACAAAATATTCCAGATAACAAGCGCCAAAAGCTGACCTAATACATCTACCATACAAAAGAGTTACCCACTGCATTAAAATGCATCTATTTTCATTCAAGTTTATTTAACTTTTATCCACACATAAAAAAGTCCACACTAATGTCTAAGTAGCATGCGAGCGAAGACATATTTATGCCAAAGATAACAGCTGGCATAGTTAATTGTTGCCTGTCTTTGTCTCTGCCACTGTGCCCCCTGCTGCTGCTGCTGCTCTGGCAAATTCATAATGTTGCTTTTGTGCTGCACGTAAAGGGGAAACTTTTAAGCGCATGCAAATGCAAGAAAATGACACATCAGCTGCCACATATTTTCTCAGCTAAACTGCCGATTGCGCTGCTTGTAAAGTTCAAATAAACAACAACAATTCTAGTCGTGTACGACACTGAGTACACAAGTGCAAATGTGTGCGTGCGAGTTTGAAATATCCCATACCGACGGGCATATTTGTATTTGCAGCGAAAGGTGAGCACCGGCATAAGTTTATCTTTTGATGTCACACTTACATGCACACACATGCGTGCATACTCATTTGCAAAGTTGTCGCAGTGTACGCATACACTTATTTGCATTCAAGTTCACAAATGTGTCCTTTGTAAGGACAACACGTGAGCAGCATTCGCCTTCTAATGCGTTACTCTCCCATCGCATCGTAAAGCCAACGCATTGCAGTTTTGCGCTTCGTTTTTGCTGCAGTTTTCATGCTGCCACCTTAAGGCTTAAATAGCACTGCGGAACTTTCATGCATTCTCCATTCAACGCATCTTGAATGTACCACAGCGGCATGACTTTGCTGTTAATGATATTGTAGCCTGGCTTAAACGTCCATTGTTTCGGTAGCCGCCTTTTTTGCACGCCTTTTGCCATGACAGCCCTTTTGTTATAATTCTGTGCTGTCAATGCTGGTTTATGGGTATGTGTATGTGTTAGTGCATGTTAATATTGTGTCTGTGTCTGTGAGCGGATATGCGGTGGCACTCATAGTTTTTACAACCTTTCCATTTATCCTTGCTGATCTTGTTCTATGCATCTTTGTGCCCTGTACGTGTGGATGTGTGTGTGTTTGTATGAGGTCGTCTGTCGCTTTGCTTGCTTTGTTCCAGCATTGTCGTAGCACTTCTTTATTAGACGTTTGTGTAAGTACGAAATACATTATTCTTCAGAAACACTACGTCATTAGCGCTAAAGACAAAATTTTAAATTAAACTTTGCAAATCTTTTTCGCTCTCAGTAAAGAAGAAAAGTGCTTGGAATTTTACAAATAAAAATGAGTTGAAAAGGAAAGAAATGCTCTTGAAATCTGCTCTATAATAGTCATTGCAATGCACAAAAATATGCACCAAGAATCTCCCCTCATCTCATCTGAGATACTCAGAGTTCAGGCTCAGCTAACTAAGACCGAATAGTTACAGGTTTTCTCATATTTATAGAAATTAGTTACGACAAATAGAATTGTGTGAAAAGGGGTAATTTTTGGAAAATATGATTCTTAATTCGAACGCAATTCGCACTGAATGTCGCTACTCAGGTATCAGCACTTTTTAGGCACTATAAATCACGAGTAATTCTTAGTGGCAGATTTTAGAACAATTATTTTTTAAAACTAAAGTGTGCACTAAAATAAAATTTAATTCAATAATTTAGAAAATACATTATTGGGCATAGAAAAATCAAATAAAATAGAATTCGAAATCTCTTTGAATTCTCGAAGTGTACCCACTAATGGAGGTAATTCATACTGAGAGTTAGTTGATGTTGATCGTTTCGACTACTACTGGTTAGGTTTTTGATCGTAGCTTTCTTACCTCACAATTTTTCGTCTCACCTTTTCATATTAAAGTAGCTGGTTTAGTTGTGAAGCTGACGTCAAGTGCAATAGATGTGTTGTGTGCTTTAAGTCAACCGCTATATTAGTGTTCGTAAAAATAGCGTAGTCGAATCGACGAACATTAGGTTTACTGTAACTTTTTTCAGTACTGAAGCAAATGGCTACATACAGATTGCTTGCCGATATAGAAATGGGAAATATTTATAGAAAAATGTCGAGGAAATTGTAAGCCTCTACCTTACAATTGATGAGCAGCTGTTAGCCTTTCGCGGTAGGTGCATTTTCCGAATGTATATCCCAAACAAGCCCGCCAAGTATGGGATAAAGGTAATTATGCTGTGCGATAGTGCAACAAACTATGTGGTAGATGCAATGTCATATCTAGGCAAAGGTTGTAACCGTGACAATATGCCTCTTAGCGAATTTTGTGTGAAAGAACTCACCAAGTCTGTTTATGGCTCCAATCGAAACATAACTATAGACAACTGGTTCACATCTATCCCATTGGCAAAATCGCTGCTTAAAGAACCGTAGAAACTAACTATAGTCGGTACATTGCGTTCAAACAAGGCTGAAATTCCTCAGGAAATTAAAGTAAAAATTGAAAGGAAAACAGGAACAGCAATATTTTGTTAAGATAACGAACTGACACTGCTATCGTATATGGCGAAACCTAAGAAGATAGTGTATGTGCTGTCGCCTTGTGATGAAGAGGGTATAATGAGTCCCTCCATTGGCAAACCAAGTTTAGTGGAGATTTATAACAAAGCAAAAGGTGGAGTCGACACACTCACCCAGATGTGCAGCGTTATGTCTTGCTCACGAACAACAGAGAGATGACCTATGTGTATGTTCTTTGGCATACTAAATATTGCTTTTGTGAACAGTTATGTGATCTATGCTCATAATATAATATGATAAATTAGAACAAAAAACCCCTATCGTCTCGAAATTTTAAGAAGAATCTTCACAATTCGCTGGCGACACCGCATATGAAACAGCGCTTGAAGCAACCCAATCTGCAGTCAACCATACGTGGAAACATCCAAGATATTTTAGCAGAATCAATTGAGAATATAAAACCTGGGAATTCAACTCAAAAACAAACCAATAAAAGAAAAATATGTGCTTTCTGCCCATATCAGAAACCCCGCATGACGAAGACAGCGTCATGTTCAAAACACTAACTTTTTATTTTGTTCTTTGTTTTTTAATATATAAGTACTGTTAACTTTTTAATAGTAAAAAGCTTTTTAAGTTGACTTTTTTTTATAATAGTAACTAAATGTAATATTTCATGAGACTCGTTGAATAAAAGCACTAATAAATTTGTTTAAAAATAAAAACCAAATTTGAAAAGCTTTGTTTCTTTTTACTTAGACAATCTAAAATATTCATAATGTTCTTTTTCAATAGGTTTTGGGGTATCTGGTGTGCTCCTGGCTTTTTGGAAGCCCTTTTTAAATCATGTTAATCGATGTGACTAACATTAGCAAAAATGTATTAAAAATACAATTGGTTATGCAGGGAGAAAAAAAAATTTAGTAGCTAGCAGTAAGGCGAGGCAAACGATAGCCCCACATGGGAATCCCATGCACAGAAGGCATGGGAAGAATAGTCTTTCTGCTTTCGAGGCACTTATGATTAATCTGAAGGAGGCGGGAGTTGTACGGAGGAATGGGGTGAAGAAATTTAAGAAAGAAGAGACCTATTTAAAGAAAACCTTTTACTCAGCGCAGCATACAATTTAGATATGATAAAATTGATGTGGTTACGGAATAAAAAAGGTATTTAAATTTATACCAAGGTCTTTGAACTCCTCAACACCTCAACAGACTGGAGGGGAGTACCAGAGATACTGTAAGACGTTTGTACTACGTTGCATACTTTAGATACTGAGATAAAGGTCAGACAGACAATGCCACAATCACAATCTATTGAACCCTAAAGGCACCTTCAGAACTCTTAAGCGAGGAAAAAACTCTAAGGTCGTCCGCGTAAAGCAAGAAATTAGAAAACGACAAACAGCTGTCTGTATCATTAATAAAAAGAACAAAGAGTGAAGTTACTAAACTACTTGCTTGAGGTAAGCCAGATAATGCAATAAGGTAAATAGAAGA
Source organism: Anastrepha ludens (assembly GCF_028408465.1). Classification (NCBI taxonomy): domain Eukaryota; kingdom Metazoa; phylum Arthropoda; class Insecta; order Diptera; family Tephritidae; genus Anastrepha; species Anastrepha ludens. The sequence continues at coordinate 78,015,460 of NC_071501.1, read as the reverse complement.
ATCCCCCACAACTGACACCACGCAGCATCTATTACTTAAACGTAAATACAACCACTTCAGAAATATAGAGCGGAAACCAAACATGGCTAACCTGCGCAGTATAAGGGGATACTTTGGCGAATTCATTGTAAAAATCGGTGTAAAGTATAAACAGTCAACTTGGAGCCCAAATAAAATTTGTCAATGTACTATTCACTAAAGACCGCTGGGTTAGTAAGCGTAGACAGTTCAGCAACAAAGCCAAGCTGGTCGAAATTCTGGTTGTTGAAATCTTGCATTATAAAATTCTATAATATTTGATAAAATGTTTTATTTATTTAAATTGAGGTATTTACAATTTTTGTGCTACAATATCCAGTATTGTCAAAATTTAGTTGTGCAAAATTCAGCATAAAAATTCAGGGAACCATGCGGATAATGAAAAAAAGTTAGAACCTTCATATTTAGTCATTAGTTTTGAGTTCTCTTGATTCAAAAATTAACACCTAGCCGTAATTAAATTTAATTTAATTGTATATGCACCCACATACGAAGCGAATTTAGCTGTCCTTACTCACCCAGAGTGGCAGCTCAGAGTCCTCCAAAAAGATTTTTTAGAAGCGCACAAAATGAGGAAGTGTACGAAACTATGGGGGGTCTACTAAAATAATGCCCTGTACTAAATGCAAGTAGGAGAAGATAAAAATTTTAAGCAAATTTAATGCAGTAGGAGAGCTAAGAGTGGAAATACTTGCATATGCAAGCTTCTCTTCTTCTTAATTGGCGCGATAACCGCTTACGCGATTTTGGCCGAGCTCAACAAAGCGCGCCAGTCGTTTCTTCCTCGTGCTAACCGGCGCCAATTGGACACATCAAGTGAGTCCAAGTCCTTCTCCACCTGATCTTTGCAACGCAGAGGAAGCCTTGCTCTTCCGCTACTACCACCAACTGGTACCGCATCGAATACTTTCAGAGCCGGAGCGTTTGTATCCATTCGGACGACATGACCCAGCCAACGTAGCCGCTGGATCTTTATTCGCTGCGCTATGTCTATGTCGTTGTAAAGCTCATACAGCTCATCGTTCCATCGTCTGCGATATTCGCTGTTGCCAACGTGCACAGGTCCAAAAATCTTACGCAAAATCTTTCTCTTGAATACTCCAAGCGTCGCTTCATCGGATGTTGTCATCGTCCACGCTTCTGCGCCAGAGAGAGTCTTGTAGAGTGTTAGTTTTGTTCGTCGAGAGAGGACTTTACTACTTAGTTGCCTACTAAGTTCAAAGTAGCACTTGTTGGCAAGAGATATTCTACGTTGGATTTCAAGGCTGACATTGTTATCGGTGTTAATACTGGTTCCTAAGTATTCGAAGTCCTTTACAACCTCAAAATTATATATTAACTTTCACCAGTCATGTGGGTGCCGATACGCGAGTGCGCCGACTGTTTGTTTGAAGACAGGAGGTACTTCGTTTTGTCCTCGTTCACCACCAAGCCCATTCGCTTTGCCTCTTTATCCAGTTTGGAGAAGGCAGAACTAACAGCGCGGTTGTTAAGGCCGCTGATGTCAATATCATCGGCATACGCCAACAATTGTACGCTCTTATAAAAAATTGTGCCTGAGTGATTAAGTTCTGCAGCTCAAACTATCCTCTCCAACATCAGGTTAAAGAAGTCACACGACAGCGAGTCACCCTGTCTGAAACCTCGTTTGGTATCAAACGGCTCGGAGAGGTCCTTCCCAATTCTGACGGCGCTGCTGGTGTTGAGCAACGTCATCTTGCATAGCCGTGTTAGTTTTGCGGGGATACCAAATTCAGACAAGCTAATAACTGCTTTTATTAATCTTATTATTATTATAAGGCTACTGTGCACTGCAACTTCACTTCAAAGTTTACTACTGTACTGTATATTTCAATTCTTTTTACAAATACAACACATTCTGGTTCAAATGACTGTTGCACAAATTATATAAATGCACGGCAATACCACCAATGGGGTGTAGTCTAATTCTGCTTCGTGCAGGAAATTCATAAAAAATGTGTACAGAATTTCTAGTCCGTTTCACATAACCAACAGATGATAGCCTCAGAGAGACCTATTTTGTTTAAATGATTTCTAAGGCAACAGACCAAATAGTCTTAAGACTACTCCATTAGTCACCAGAAAGTCACAGGTATGCCCCTTTTCTTCTTTTACAGGCATATCTGCCCCTTTTTAGCAAACTGACCAGCCATTTAATTTCCTCATATGCGTATTGTGCAGGACCTCAACTTAATGATACTGTATTGAAGTTCCTTAACGTGCTAAGAAGGTTCTGGCAGTCATTTACCAGTTTTGAGGCCATTAAAATTGATAGAAAAACTTGCACAGCCGCCTAACTATCTGAAAGTATATAAATGTGGGTTCTTCTCATTTCCCCACACGGATATTGCTTCACGCATATCTCAATGGCGTGTATTTCTGCCTGGAAGATTGTTGAGTAAAAAGCCCTTTGGAATTGATTTTTTAAATTTAAGTCTATTTTTAATTTCAACTCATCAGTATAGCATATCTGGGATACGGACTTGGAGTTGCCAGAATTATTGTATTTCTGCAAACCCTACGTTCATTAATAATAACTTGAAAGTTCCTGAATATAATGGGTTTGGGTGATAATGTCCCAACCCTCTAAAGAATAGGATTATGTCGAAAGTCTTCTTAAATCTGTAAACGTCCCTTCATATCCCTACTTTTTAGAATGGAGATGCCTTTTAATATTAAAGCGCTCAAATGAGCCTCCTTTTTAATTAAAATGGGAACCGATGTAGTGAACCATTCTGGGGCATAAGTCATTCGAGAATTTTTTCCAAAAAGTCCTGAACAGACAAAGAATATTCTTGTGGCTTTTGTAGTCACTTTCCCAAGATGAGTGTTTTTCCTGGTGAGCGTTTTATCAAAATTGCTGCCAAGGTAGTTCGCTTCTGTGGAAAGTTTATTATCTTAGGACAGAACAATTAATGTTGATGTTTCCTTTTCTAGCGAATGGCACTAGCGCAGTTGTCGATGGGTTAATAGAGAGCCCTATGTCGGTACACTCTTTGTCTATTATGCTATTATGTGGTCAGAAATGATTTCCTCATGCCAGCTTACTTTGTATACTACCAGATCATCAGCATAATACTGAGTGTGGAAACCTTGATGTTTCAGTTTGTAGAGAAATTCATCTATTACTAATATCCACAAAAGAATAGGGAGTAGTCAGCCTTGCAGGCAATCTCTTGTGGCCTTGATAAAGTTTACTATACACAGAAGCTCCGATTTGAACATAGTTGTTTGTATTTTGAAGTTAGTCTTTCCTGAAAGGTTCTTTGTGACATAAAATGCATACACTTACAATGGAGGTATATCTATAAAACAAAAAATATTAATAAATCATAAAATTTATTTTTAAACTGCAATAAATCAGAAATTACTCAACTGGTTGGAATACTGTGTTTTTTATTTACTATCAATTTGCATTAATAAAATGCTTCAATTGTTTTATATTACTTTTCAAATTCTGAAAATAAAAAGGAATTCTTTTAAATTGGCTGTGCATCAAACTCTACTAAGCGGGCATAAGCAACCAAAGCAAAGCTGAAAAATGCTTTCTCTCTGATTTCGAAATCTGCTGATTTGTTATTTTTTTGCTCACTATTCTGTCGTACGTACTTTGCGTTCCTGGCAGAGCAGACAGGTATTTGCTAGTATATTAAATGCATTAAAATTCAAATAATAGGTCTATTTATAAGTTCGTGCGGTTTTACAACAGATGGCGTAACTTGATTATTATTCCATCGATCCACATTTCCAAACATTCATTGGAGAGCTACTGTCGTAAGGCACAAACGTCAGTATAAGTTTTTTATTTGAAGCGTAAACAACAATATTTTTACCACACTTGAAAATGTCGAATTTCGTGCCAAATAATGTGTTTTTGCGGGGAATTCTTCTTCATTATTTTAATATGAAGAAAAAAGCAGCCGAAAGTCATCGTATCTTGGTGGAAGTTTATGGTGAGCATGCTCTATCTGAGCGAACGTGCCAGAAGTGGTTTGCACGCTTTAAAAGTGGTGATTTTGGCTTGGAAGACGAAGAACGCGAGGGTGCGCCGCCAAAGTTCATGGATACCGAATTGGAGGAATTGCTCGATCAAGATCCGGCTCAAACGCAAGAAGAGGTTGCAAAAACTTTGGGAGTTGATCAATCAACCATTTCCAAACGTTTAAAAGCCATGGGAATGATCCGAAAGGTAGGCCATTGGGTGCCGTATGAATTGAAGCCAAGAGACGTTGAACGCCGTTTTATGGCATGCGAACAACTGCTTCAACGGCACAAAAGAAAGGGTTTTTTGCATCGAATTGTGACTGGCGATGAAAAGTGGGTCCATTACGACAATCCAAAACGTCGGGCAACGTATGGATACCCTGGCCATGCTTCAACATCGACCTCGGCGCAGAATATTCATGGCCTGAAGGTTATGCTGTGTATCTGGTGGGACCAGCTGGGTGTTGTGTATTATGAGCTACTGAAACCGAATGAAACGATTACGGGGGATGTCTACCGACGACAATTGATGCGTTTGAGCCGAGCACTGCGAGAAAAACGGCCGCAATACGCCGATAGACACGACAAAGTTATTTTGCAACATGACAATGCTCGGCCACATGTTGCACAAGTGGTCAAAACATACTTAGAAACGCTCAAATGGGATGTCCTACCCCACCCGCCGTATAGTCCAGACCTTGCGCCATCCGATTACTATCTCTTCCGATCGATGCAACATGGCCTGGCTGACCAGCACTTCCGTAATTACGATGAAGTCAAAAAATGGATCGATTCGTGGATTGCGGCAAAACCGACCGAATTTTTCACAAAGGGAATCCGTGAATTGCCAGAAAGATGGGAAAAAGTAGTAGTAAGCGATGGACAATATTTTGAATATTAAATTTGTAACCATTTTACGTCAATAAAGTTTCAAATTTCGAAAAAAAACCGCACGTACTTATTCATAGTCCTATTACATACCATATTTTCGCACATTTTGACTAAAGCATCTCTTAAAAGTATAGTTTATTCGTTGTGGCAAAAAATGAGCATTTTCGATGCATGTTAATTACTTTGAAGAATTTTAACTGATAGGATTCGAAGCCGCTTGAGTGAGGTAGCAAATGGTGCAGTGAATTCCTGCCATGAAGAAGCTCCTTATAAAAAATAACAACTGCCGTTCGGAGGCAGCATAGGTAAAACTATAAGTTTCTCCATTTGTGTAAAAACATCAAGGCGCATACCACAAAATTGGAGGAGCAGCTCGTCCAAACACCGAAAGTAGGGTGGAAGTGTCAATTATTATTACTATGTATTTATTTTCAAAAATTACGTAAATTGAAATTCTCAGATAAAATTTTTAGTTATCTAATTGTAACTTCAGTATCCTTAAAATACAATATATTTCCCCCGTTGCACATCCATTAAACGCTTTGCAATTGTCTTTAAATTTTCATGACATGTACTAACATAAATTTCAAAAGTTAAAAATAAAGACTACTCTAATATATTTATGTTCTCGTATATATACAAGTGTACGTGCATATGTAGACGTCCATGAGTTGGAAATATTTTAAGAATAAGCAAAGTACTTCAACATTTATCTTTTTCTTCTTGCAGACATATCCAACTCACTCACAATGACCGAAGTGAAAATACCCAATCACATAATGCGTTTCAAGACCGCCGTACTCGGTTGTCGCTACAATCTGGATGGAGAGGCGTTGTACTCAGTGAAGTGGTACAAGGATGGGCATGAGTTTTACCGTTATGTACCGCGCGACAAACCACCAGGGCAAGCCTTTCCATTGCCCGGCGTCAATGTAGATGTAAGTACACACAAACTACACAACACTGAAGGTTATTGATGATGGTGGAGATGAATATTTAAAAAGTATAAAATCCTTTGAAAGCATATTTATTTATATATTTACATACACACAAACAGCTATGGGGGCTTACGTACGTACATATTTCGAAGTTGGGTTGTTGTTCAATGTAAATATGTACATATTATACAATAACTACAGACTTGGTTTACTTTATTCAGCAAAATTATTTGCTTAGGACTTTTATAGCTAATCATAAACAAAGGCACGACTAATTTCTTTGCCTTTTGCTAAGTACAAAATTTTGACTTCAAATTAAATAAGCAAATTTTCCCCGGCCGCGCTATTATATATTACATATAGATATGTTCAGACATTAGGGTGACGCACCGAAATTATAAAATTTATTATGTTCTAAGACTACCGCCGGCCATCGTAGGGTTGGTGCGTGAAAAGCGGGTTTGAAAATCTGGGCATGAAGCAACAGAAGATAGAAACAGTTTTTTTCTAGTGCTCCTCGGCAGGTAATGGCAAAACTCCAAGTGTATTTTTGTCATGAAAAAGCTTCTCATAAAAAACCATTTGCCGTTCGGATCTAGCATAAACTGTAGCTCTGTGCATTTGTGGGACAACATTAAATAGTGGGAGTAGCTCGGCCGAGTACCCAACAAAGTGCGTAAGCGCCAATTATTATTTTTATTATTGTTATTGTCCTAAGACGGCACCAAAATATTTCGGAAGAATAAAAAGTTTCCTTAACTAAGTAATTAAAAAAATTGATTTTTTTAGTGACATAAGTTTTATTTAATTTTTTTTCTAAGCTGTATAAAAATGTTAAAACCTTTTTATATTACATTTTCGGAATCAAGAAAATTGAGATATACTGATATTTGCGGAAAAAAATGTTGGGCGTTAATGGATTAATTTACCAAATAACGATGAAAGTGTGAAAGTACTTTTCAAATAATAGCTTAGAAGTGCAAATTGGTCTAAACTTAGCTGAGCTATTTAAATTTTTTTCAAGCCTACCATCCAAACAAGTGAAAAATATCATCAAAATGTCATTATTTTCATTCCTTTAATACAAATTTTTAAATATTTTAATGCAAAACTTTTAAAGCCTAAATCTTCCATCTCTCTCTCTTCCATCATCTGAGAAAATCATTTTTAGGAAATTTTTTTTAAAAACTAATATTATTTATAAAATGCTCGATTTTTGGGCGTTGAACGAACCCGGTTCGGCTTGCGTAAGTCTTAAAATTTTTCGGAAATATTTGGGCGGAAGACTTTAAATAAAATAGATTTCATAATACCGATAGAAACACAGTAGATACCATTCTTTTATGGGGAGTGACGATAATGATGACTAATTGCTATCGCTCCGATCAGTGGACGCATAGTGTCCATAGTAGAGAGTGATGCGCCCAAATACGCTCAAAATTAATCAGCCTGCAGCAACTTGGACGCATCCAAGCCTACGCAGACGATGTGTGCGTATTAATCTCAGGACGATCACTTGAAATTATATGCAATAAAATGCAGGTAGCTCTAAATAAGATTGAGTATTGGTGCGATTTGCATGATATTTCGGTGAATCCTACAAACAGTACCTTAGTGCTTTTCACTAGGAAACGCAATATGGAAGGCCTGTTACTACGCACATTGAAAGGGGTAACACTGCAACTGTCTTCTGAGGTTAAATATTTAGGAATAATCCTAGATAGTAAATTTACCTGGAAGAAGCACGTCGAGCAGAAGGTCTCTCGAACACTAAATGTCTTCTGGCAGTGTAAGAGAACCTTTGACAAGACATGGGGTCTAAGACCGGCGATAGTACACTGGCTGTACATCACCCTGATAAGACCCATTATTACATACGCCTCTGTAGTATGGTGGAAAACCACAATGGTTAATTCCAGAGTAAAACCTCTAAACAGGCTACAGAGAAGTGTGTGCTTGGGTATCACAGATGCCATGAGAACGACATCTGGTGATGCGCTTAATGTCATTCTGAACTTGCCACGTCTAGATCTCCAAATTCGAAAGGAAGCAATGAAGGCGGCGTATAGACTCAAGTTAAACGGAGTTTGGGGGAATGAAGTAAGCACTGGTCACTGTCAGATATACCACCAGTTGTCGGGGCGGTGCACACTGTTCTCGATGCCCGTGGACAATCGCATGCCTTTCGTTAGCTTCGGTAGGTGGTAAGATGTTTTGATCCCAGTTAGAGATCAATGGTTAAGTCCAGAGAACCTATTAACGGGATATCAGCACCCTTTCTACACCGACGGATCCAAAACCAGTGATGGAAGCGGACCTGGATGGTACTTAGACGAAGACACTAAGTACTCCTAAGCCACAGGACAGATGGCCACGGTATTCCTTACGGAAGTCTATGCCATCTTGAATGTGGCGTACTGGCTAATTGAGAGAAAGTGGCGCGGCAACAGTATTGGAATTTGTAGTGACAGTAAAGCTGCACTGAAAGCCCTTGCTAACCCACGTTGCTCTTCGAAGCTAGTCGGGGAATGGAAGACAAAACTGAACAGTGCTACAACATACAACAAACTTAGTCTTATTTAGGTGCCTGGACATTGTGGTATTAGAGGGAACGAGTTAGCTGATAAATTGGCAAATGAAAGCTCTGCAAGTATGCCACTAGGCCCTGAACCCTTTCTAGGTGTCAATTTCGCACCGATTCAACTATGGATTGACGACTTCATGAGGTCTACCCACAGAGAGCGTTGGTCTGAATTGAACTCGTGCAGAGTAGCCAGGTGCTTTGTGAAAGAACCAAACAGGAAAACTGCGACCTTTCTCCCCAGCAGACCAGCAGAAAGGGCCTGAGAGTAGAGGTGGGTGCAATCACAGAGCAAAACGCCTGTGGTCGGCATATGACTGCTATGGCGGTCGTCGACAGCCCGATATGTCTATCCTGTCTTGAGAATGTCGACACTGCATAGTCTTGCATTTTCCAGAATCAGACTTAGGATAGCTGTAGCTGTCTTGAATTTTCCAGAATCAGACTTAGGATATTGGGTTGCAATATACTGAGTAAGGATAAAGTTCATACACTTTCTCTTCCAGAGATTTGTGGAAGAGCGACCTCAAACTAATTTATCCGTCTTACCATCCACTTTTTATCTTTCCTACCTCTATTCTGTCTACTGAAATCTCTCCGGGTGTAGTACAATGGTCTACTGACTGAGTGCTTGGACTTGTCCAACCCCCCATAAATCTAATCTAATTTATCTAATCACCCTATCGGAGAATTTATAATTTTTGCAAATGGTGTCGTACGTCAATCATACGATATTTGACACTTGTGAACTGTAATTTGCAAAAAGGCAAACAGTTGAATGCGCAAAGGTCGAAATAAGGATTTTCATCACTCAATATAGCTTTTTTTGTACAAAAGTTATTCAATAATAAAATTGGATTAATTTTGTGCCACCTTTTATATGCATATATATACACATTTTCATATATACACACACATATATATGTCTATATACATAGATACTTACTTATATTATATACAATACTTATAACTACTTTGAAAAGTTACAAAATGACCTTCGTGTTAGCCATTTTCGATACTTAATCTCTTTACACTGTGCGCGTCCCCCTATTTATGGCTCTGGCGTAGTCTATGCCATTCGTATCCGTTTAATATTACAACACAATTTTTTCTCACATTGCTCTTTTCGCCATTTAAATCGATGGCGGCGGTAATGTACGTGCCTGTTGTACTTTCGGTCCTGAGCGTTCTTACCAATTGCCTTTAGCTGGCTGCATAAACCATGGCACGTGGACCAAAATGGAATTCGAATACACAGGCACAGCGCTGCGCATACCATATTCCACACACTCGTACCGCAGTAGCAATGGTAGCTTAATAAAAAATTTAATTTCAGTTTTATTGCAATTTATTGCAATGGTTTTACACTTCGTTGTAATAATGACCAATAAGAAACATGACTTTTGTGGCGCAACTACGATCAGCTATGCAGTCAGTAGTAGCCAATAAAGCCCATAGGGAAAACGTTGTTGCACCTTTTGCTTTTTGTGGTCGATAGGAAACGCACGTACGTGCCGCTCGACAGTCTTCGCGCACACCCGTACATATGCACTCGTACTCTCACACACATGAGGGCTCTACAAATATATGCGTACATATGGAAGTTATTCAGAAATTCTTTCTCAAGCACTTTTTCACCCTGTCGGGCAATGATTAATGTCTACCACCCAATAATGATTATGTTAATGATGATATTTTAAAAACGTGCAACAGCTCACTTGAAGCGGCAACTAAAAATAAAACCTCGTCAATAAGAGTTTTTTTTAAGAGCATGAAAATTTAAAATTATTATATTAAACAGAAATATTTTTGGAATGAATTCGTTTTTATTTTAATCTGGTAGATAATTTTATGGTATTTATTTGTTAAGAAGCAAATCCGGCATACGACGGGAGCGGCTGCGGGTTAAATGGTACATTCGAACAGTCTAATGGTGGCTAAAAGGTAGTAGCCCGGTGTGACGGGTTCAAAAAATCGATTTTTTTTTTTACATTTTGCGGAAGAAAAACATCTTAAAAATATGCTATAAAAATTTCAGACAGAATTTTGTTATTATTTTTAAAGTTATAGCTAAAATAAGAGAGCGTGCCGTAGTGTGTATGAAAGCGTGTGACACGCCAGCAGCAGCTGCTCTGACCGTCTTTAAACGCGTTTTTCTCAAAACCATGTTTTCGAAATTTCAGGGAATCACTGACACAAAACAATTTAACCGATTTGGCTAAAAATTTAACCCGTTATTCTAGACATACATATCTAGATCCCGGAACTTTATAACATTTAATTTTTTAATAATGAACTATTTAATGTAAACAATTTATGAAGAAAAAAATTAGATTTTGAGAACTTTTTTCACGAGTCCGGCATTTTTTTTATTTTTTTTTATTTTTATATATATTTTAGGTTCGGGACCTAAAATAAACTCTACAGAATAATAATCTTTTTGAATTTTTATTTCTGATGACTTTGGAAGGCTGTGTGTTTCCCCGAACCAACTCATCTTTTTTTTAAGGATCCCACTTTGACGTCAAAAATATTAAACAAATTAATATAAAATTAACTTTAAACATTTTTTTTTATATACTTCAAAACACCAATAAAAACATGTAAAAACCTTAAAACGATCGCATTTTATTATCTTTTTAAAAAAGGTTCATGAGAAAACGTCGAAATTTCGGTCGTTACACCGGACTGATACCTAAAATATTGCAACAAATCGATTGTTGAGTGCGCTCTATGGCAAGTTGCGCCACCTCGTTGGAACCAAACATTATCGACGTTTGGCTGATTGAATTTTTGTTTTCCATTCGGCTCGATAACTCTCATCATTCATCGTAACGGCAGCTCCTTTCTTATTTCGAAAAAAATAAGGAGCCACCAGTACTCAATAAACTTCGCGAACATATTTAATTTTGTCAAAGTAAATTTCCACTATTTGGAAGCGCTGTTCTGCCGTTAAACGATTAATGATGACTTACCAAACCTTACCAAAGTAATGTCAAAACAATTTGCCGTTATCAACTGTTAAACTAGCTAAAAAATACACCTGATATATAATAAATAAATAACTAAAACCAAACGGAGTGGTGGTTTTAAAAATACAAGCAAACGCATAAAAATAAGTAGGTAAATCTTTCATCGGGGCATAACATAACTTTTGCGGATCCCTATCGGAGCAACTTTTTACTGCCCTTCTTTTGCTTTATTTTAGTTGACTCTACAATTTTCAAGCCAAGCTGAAACGAAAAAAAAGTGGCACAACATAGTTAAAAATTAAAAAAAAAATAAATAAATTTAATCAATTTAATTTTAATTGAATTAAAATTGTTTTCTACACAATTAAAAAAAATAAAATAAAAAAAAAATAAATAATTGGCACGTACAATTCTGTTAGGTGTTTGGCCGAGCTCCTCCTCCTATTTGTGGTGTGCGTCTCGATGTTGTTCCACAAATGGAAATGGAAAAAAAATTAGTTAAGCTGAATTTATCATAATGAAAAAAGAAAATTGAAAAATATATCTTAATTTAAATTTAAATCAAAAAAATGTAGCTAATTTTTTTTTTAATTTTCTTTTTTCATTGCGGTAAATTCAGCTTAACTATTTTTTTTTAATTCGGAAAAAAAATGTTGCTAAAATTAAAAAATAAAGTATATCTTAACTTAAATTAAAAAAAATTAAGCTTAATTTTTTTTAGTTTTAACAAATTTTTTTTTCGAATAAAAAAAAATGTATATATCGAATAAAAAAAATTTATAGCTCGAATGCAATTATATAAATTTTATTTAAATCAATAAATATTTTGTATTTTTTTCAAAAAAATTTACATTTTTTGGACAATTTCTGAATAGATGAAATTTAACCTATGTATGATTTGGGCACAATAAAATCTATTTCATAAAAAAATTTCAGAACTTGTACTAAAAATGCCCATTTTTTGAAAAAGTCACATTATTTTTATTTATTTAAATAAGATTTTTATAATTACATTCGAATTACTGGAGATTTACCAATATAAACCTGCATACTTCAAGCAAAGCTAGTCTTACTGTCATAAAGACTCCATATCTTTCTACCGAGGGCATCCGCGCATCTCTTTAGCGGGCTTTGATGGCATATTTTGCTTGAATGTTCACCTGCCACGAAAAGACAATAGCGGTTTCTCGACAGCAACATTTTCATAGGGCACATATATACACTTTCTTTTGTTGTGAAGCCTATTTGCCTCATTAGTCTCTAATCGGTGCTAACATGTCTTCCGCTCTTCGTTGTTGGTGAGTACTTTTATCATCGATTCCGACAACGCAGATTAATAATTTGAATATATGTATAACTAAATAGCCAACAACTTGGCAGAGCAAAAATTTGGTATTCAAAAGATGATCCGCTATACTTCTCTCAAAATCATAACGCCAATATATGTAAGCAGAAATCGAAATATCGTCGATATTCTTTCAATCAGCCCCATACATACATATATATATACATATATAATTGGCCCGTACCTGTATTTTGGGTATTTGGCCGAGCTCCTCCTCCTATTTGTGGTGTGAGTCTTGATGTTCTTCCACAAATGGAAGGACCTACAGTTTCAAGCCGACTCCGAACGGCAAATATTTTTATGAGGAGTTTTTTCATGGCAGGAATACACTCGGAGGTATGCCATTGCCTGCCGAGGGGCGACCGCTATTAGAAATATGTTTTTTTTTAATTTGGTGTCTCCTTGCAAATTTTTAGATTTGAAATTACTTTTGGGGTAATTTTGTTCCTTAGAGTGCATATATGTATATGGCTATAATTATGAAGAAAGGTCTAAGTCATATATTTCTTGTTTCGAGATATTTAATGAATTGCGTTTGAACGAGTTAAAAAATATTTTTATATTATGCGACATTTTAATTTATAATTTTCTTAGTCTGGATTAAAATTTCATACGAAAATATTGTTATTAAAGTTCTAATTTACTTAGGCCATTTTCAAAATTAATTGAATGCCCTATAAATGACTTAGTGTAATAAAAAACGATGAGTTTTATTTGAAGCAATAACTTTGACGAAGTAATTCATGAACATTTATAAATTATTTCCAAAAGTAATCCATTTTTATAATTTTTTCTAGTTTTTAATGTTCATAAAATGCTCCTGGTGGGATGTATAGTAGTAAACACATAATATCTTTCTGTTGGTTTCCTTCGTACGCTTTTAGGGGTGGTGAATAATGAAAGTAATTTAATATTTTCATATATTTTTGGCATTCCTCTTTAAGGTGATAGATTCAAAACGTGGAATTTAGAATAGTCTAAGAAAGTTTTGTGGAACATTTTATAAGGTTCGTTTCTTAAGAAACGCATCCATTTAATTTTAAGCCAAGAGACAGATTCGACTGCGGTATTTTGTACTGTTTTGTATTATTGATTCGTCTAGTGACTTCGGCGAAATAAAATCCGGCTGCAATATTCGTTTTACCGAAAATCGCTTTTCCTCCTAAAATTTTCCATCAATTCATAATAATGTTGTACGAGTGTAAGTAAGTTTGTGTTTTTATTTTCATTCCTATCAAACCGAAATCAAGGCAATTCGATAGAAAGGAATTACGCAATATCAAAAATGTATGGTCTACCGTTTTAATATTTTTATTATTTGACTGGGCAATTTTCATCCACGTTAATGCTACTTTAATGTTACGATTTTGACCTGAGCACGCAGTAATGCTACTTGTATTACGAGTCCTTCATATGCGCTAAAATGTATGATGCTACTTCTTGTGCACCTCTTGATACTGTACTTTCATCCCATACATACATATTGATATCGTCATTATGGAAGCCCAAGTTTGTTAGTCAAACGAGGATTCTTAGTATTTGTTGGAATTTTCTTTGGCTTTTTTCTGTTCCTCTGCAAGACCGATCCTAGCTCCTTCGGCATTTTGTAAATGTACATCATGACTTTCTCCAAGATGTAATTTGTCTTCCTCATTATTGCACGCTTGGATTTTGCTATTCAGTAAATATAGCTTACATGTAATTTCTTCCAATTCTCGGCTTAGACCACTTTCATAATTAACACTAAATGAATTCCGTATAACGCTGAAATTACATCCACTACCTATAGGTTCATTTTTGACGATATCGTGAAAATTATATTAAATACATATAGTTTAAGATACTGTGGATGTAAAATAAGCGATAAATTCATTTTTTGTAATTGACACAGACCACTTTCGTAATTATGGGCACATATGTATATATTACATTATAATAAATTATATTATGTTACACCGTTCGGTGTTTGACCGAGCTCCTCCTCCTATTTGCGGCGTACATCTTGATGTTGTTTCACAAATGGAGGGACCTACTGCTTCAAGCCGACTCCGAACAGCAGATATTTTTTATGAGGAGCTTTTCATAACAGAAATATACTCGGAGATTTGCCTTTGCCTGCTGAGGGGCGACCGCTAATAGAAAAAATATTTTCTTCATTTTCTCTGGTAGTCACGCACCAAGACATTCGGCTGCGGCCGCCGCTAGTATACTTAGAGTGCAAGGCGAATAGAGGACCGATTTTGACAAGTCTGACGTTAACTCAGTTTGCAATAAAAATCAAACGAACAAAACAAACAAAAGTAGGAAAAATTACGTGTTTGAGAAAATTCAGTGATTGTGGTTTGTAATTTGTGGGAGTCAAACTAATAAAACAAATGAAAACGAGATGCCGTGTATTAAATTGTGAAAGCACAAATTAATATAAAGCCTCGAAATGCAGTTTGTTTTCGCTTTGTAACTCCCCTTCCTTTTGCTTGTTTATTCATCCGCTCTAACGACACGGCGAATTCGCAAGGCGTAATATGTTTCTCTAACATTCTAGCTTAGAATGTATACTAAAATTAATTTATGCCACTTTTTACAGTTTGCAAATGTGAATCTATCCAAAACTATCCCTTTAAGGTGTCTAATTTATCTGCGCTACGTAACTAAAAATCGTAAATCAGGTTTTTTTGGCTTGCAAAACCGCAAGTTCACCTAAAAAAAACCTGGTATCCATGGTTTACCACGCGGAAGTAGTAGTACTATTTTTGAACTATTTCCTATTTCCATTTTTTATATACGAATATCTATAACTTTTATGACTTTCTTCATTTTTTCAAATTCTGAATTTTTTATTTTTAAAGTCGTACGCTATATTGGATCCGCCACTTTGGATTTTGGAAAAATACATTCAGACTCGTAATCAGCGACTTGAAAAACTCCGCTATGCGAAGTTTTAGTAATTATCGAGCGATGACTTGATATTTTCGCTCTTTTGAGAAGTTTTTGTTCTACATATAATGCAGTGTTACAATGTTTATTTGAGTAGAAATGAACTTAAAAATTTCAAAGCCGAATTATTTTTTTTTTGTTGAGATATTATTTTATGTCAGCGAACGCGCGACATGCATATATATCAGTACAGTAATGCATTGCACATTAAGAAAATTTCTTTCTCATATTATCATTATCCTAAAGGAACAATAAAAGGGAGAGAAATAATTCATTTCCATTTTAACCTAACGATTTATGAGTTAAAATATAATATTTCTTGCTGAATTGTAGCATAAAAATAAAACATAAGCGCATAAACACAAGAGCAAGAGCTTTAAGAGAAAAAAGAAAAATGGCAAGTAAATTAAAAACTAAGGCGGCTTTCAATGCCACAAACCAAACAGTCGTGACTGCAGAGCCACAGTCACAAACTTTTGCAATTACAATAATTTCTAGACGAAGAAAATCCAACGCAACGCACATAAGTTGCACTTTGTAGAGCAAAAGTTTTTGAGGCAGAGTAGAGAAGCAAGATTTGAGGAAAATATTACATGTTCCTGCAGTTACTGCTGCGACTAAGTGCATGTATGCATTTAAAAGTAGTATGAAATATGTTTTAGCCAGGCATACTTTCGCAAGGGCATGGGAAAAATTTAAATAACTTTTATTATTATCATTTCTTGTACTTTAAAAATAGAAGCAATAAATTAAAAGCGTTAAATTTAATGCTGCTTCCATACGTTTCTTCTGCTGACCTTGAAGCCTGTGCATTACTGGCTGCTGCACTTTTATGGCATAGCCGCAGCTTGCGTTTTTTTCGCGATTCTGTGCGCGAAGCTTTTGCATAGAAACAGAAAAATTTAACTACTTCGAAAATTCAAACTACCACTACAAAAAATTTGTTAATAATTCGCTGGTAGTGAAATCGTTTGCTTTAATAGCGCCACCCAATAGTGCGCACCAATAAATCTTTATCCTTAATAAGTTTTCGGCAGTTTCCGTCGCTTTTTTAAATATGCCTTTCTCTGTGCCACATTTGGTTCATTTTAATTTTTGTTTTTGTTTTTTAATATAATTTTGAGTTTTGTTTTCCTTTCTTGTTTCTTTTTTTAATGCTGCTAAAGTTTTCGCAGCTCTTTGTTGTCCTTTCCGACTCAATAATGAAATTTTAGTGAAAATTTCAAAATACATTAATCTTTATTTCACTAACGCAAATTTAATTGCATGACTGACTCACTTTCTTTTTGCAAACATTCACTCTGCTGCGTTTTTACTTCAAACTTTTTCTTGGCATGTCCAACTTTTTCTTCCATCATTTCCCGCCAAGTTTGCGCGCAGAGAAGTAAACAAATTATTTCGATGCCAAGTCATGATGTGTCAGCATTTGTGAGCATGAAAACTCTCCGGGGAAAAGTATGAAAGCAGGTGAAAGAAAAAAAATACCAAATTTTATCTCACTAGCATTTTTGGTTGGAACAGAGGTAGTTTTCTTTTTTTTTTTTTTTTTTTCTTTTTTTTTTTTTTTTTTTTTTGTTGCTGCTTAACACTGACCATACGACACGATTTTGTAATTTGATCTAAAAATGTTTCGAAATTTCGTCTATAAGTTTTAAAGTTTTTTATTCACATCATCCGAAAAATTGTGTATGCATAAAAAGAGATACACGAGTACACCGTCGCGACAAGAAGGCAAGCGAAAAAAATGTTTTCTTGTGTTCTTGTTTAGAAAAATCTCAGACACTAACAACGAAACAAACTTCGTGAGTGAAGATTATTTTGATTAGGCAAAGTTGAGTTTCATCAGTAGATTTTGTGTATGAATATTGTTTATTATGTTTTTCTTAGATACAAAGACTGATACAGTTGAAAACATTTTCAATTTATAAAATAAAACATTGAACTAATATTTTAAAAAAAAGTCTAAAATGGAGAGAACTGTGCATTGCTCTTAAGTATTTTTCAACGGCTGTATGCAGATGGACGGCCGGGCTCATATTACGTTTTCAACAAAATTTGTGTAAAGAAAAAAGTGTAATATACATACAACCGAGATTTATGCAAAACTTTTTCAACCAAAAGGAAAATAATAATAAAAAATTTGATTGGTAAAATATTAAGCCAATGTCAAACAATAAGCTGTTAAGGCCGGTAACAATATCGGACACTGATTAGCTTAGGGAGAGTGGGAGAGCGAAGTATAGCGGAGTGTCACCTGAGCTTCGTGGTGAGCTCATTTGCGGCTTTATTTATTTGAATTTGATAGCTCACAAGGTGCGTTAGCGCACACCAATGCAGTGCGCGGTTAATTATCTTTTAATAATTTATTAAGCCTTATGGCTCGGGTGACTCTTGTAATGAGTCCTGCACTCTTTATGGAGCGCATGGTTATATATGCACGCAGTGTATTCTCCCAGTCTACCATTTCATATGCCTTTTGAGACATGAAGAGATTTCCATAGCACCAAATGAAGTGATAAGCAAAAATTTTAAATTTGCAGCATACCTACAGGCGCGTTGGAAATTTAGCGTAACTCGCTGAAATAAACAAAATTTCATTAAATTTTTTTCAACATTATTCGTACAAATCATCCAACTTAAATTGTTAAAATGGTTACTTATAAATTTTCGTGCTTTAGATAAAATATTTCATTCTACATTATCTAAACTATTAAATTTCTCTTATAGATACACTGCTGGTCTTAGGTTAGACGCACCATCGTTTTTTTTAAACAAAATCAATTATTTATTATCATGCTTGTTCTAATTGTCCAAAATGCTTTTCCAATCAAAGTGCGAATCTTGTTCGAAAAAAAAAATGCTGACAGCTGGTTGATTTGCGAAAAAATAACTGTGCATACGGAGATTATAGAAATTTCTATGGCAATCACACGTGTTTTCGGTTGGTCATTGAATTAGACGCAGCTTAAATTTCTTCGTATTGCGTGGACAAGTGTAAACTTTCGTATTGAAAAAATATCAAAAATAAACAAATAAAGTGTTTTCGAGCTACATTTGAAGAAAAAAAAAACTGCTGTTATGAGCTTATTGGAACGTCAAAAAGTAGACTTTCTTCACTCGCAAGGACTGTCCAATCGGAACATTGCTAAACAAATAAATCGCAGCTCCAGAACTGTTGACAGATATTTGAAGGATCCAGAGGCATATGGAAATAACTTCAAAGGGGAAAAAAAGGCACTATCAAAACAAGCAGTACGCCAAATTGTTAGAATTGCTTCGAATTCGACTAAATCTGCTGCTAAGATCAAGGAGTTGGCCGGAGTAAAAGCTAGCCTATCAACTGTTCAGCGTACGATCAGGAATGCAGAACACCTGAAGCGTCTAAAAATCAAGAAAAAAAACCCCTTTGAATTCAATACGCAAAGAAAACCGGCTTCAATTCGCGAAAGAATACATGACGTGGACTGTCCAATCTGACACTCGACTAAATGATTGGCGTTCAGTTGTATTTACTGATGAAAAAGGTTTTAATTTAGATGGCCCTGATGGATTTCAATATTATTATCACGATTTGCGGAAAGATGAGCTATATTTAAGTCGCCACCATAGCCGAGAAGGGGGAATAATGGTGTGGGGTGCTATCACGTTTTATGGAACAATTGACTTTATTTTTATCGATCAAAAGATGAACGGCGATCGCTTCAAAACATTGTTGGATTCCTTATTTCCAAAATTAAAAGATCTCTTTGGACCAATTCCTTGGATTTTTCAACAAGACAATGCTCCTATTCATAACTCTCGAGTAGTAAAATCTTTTATTTCGAGTCAAAACGTTAATATCATGACCTGGCCACCATATTCTCCAGATCTTAACGTAATTGAAAATGTTTGGGTCTGACTAACACGGAAGGTATACGAAGGAGGAAAGCAATACGAAGATAAGGAAACATTAACTTGATTTATGAAGTTATTACTAACAAAGCAGGCAGTACTCATTACTGAAATTCATCAAATAGATCAAGTAGTAATTTAAGTTAAAATCCAAATACTTTTCTTATAAAAATTAAAAAGCCAAAGTGCGTCTATTCTAATGACCAAGAAAAATTCGCCTTATTTTGAGTAGCTTTAAGAAAATGTTTGAAAAACACAATTTTGATAAATTTGTATAATCATTTGAATATTATATTTAAAGTATCATTACTTCTTTTCTATCGTCCTTTAATAAATAAATATGAAGCAAAGTTGTATGCAACTAAACGTGCGTCTAACCTAAGACCAGCAGTGTACTTACATTACACGTACTAAAACTTTGTATCCCTTCTAACAATATTCAACTGAGTTTATTCAAGGACAATAACTTTTGTGAAATTTCATTAAAATTGTACAACAAAATGGAATTAAAAATAAAATAAGCATCACTTCCACATTCATGTCAATCTTCCTATTTTTTTAAGGTTCGCAATTCATCAGACACAAAAGTTACGCTACGTCGCGTCACACTGATGTCGACTGGACTCTATAAATGCGAAGTTTCCGGCGAAGCACCAGCATTCAACACAGTTTCCGAATCCGAGACGATGACCGTTGTCAGTAAGTAAAAAATTCTGTAGCAACCACTTCCTAGTCTAACTGCATTCGCATATGCAGCTGAATACATTTACACACACAAAAATACATCTACATATCTACATTTGCATATTCGCGCGCATACAGCACTGCACTACGAATAAACTGTGTATGTATGTACGTGCCGCGGCCAGCGTGAACAACTCCAACTGAAACAACAGGGGGCATCACAAAAAATGCGACCAATTAATGTGTTGAGTTCAGACTCGCAGTGGAATCTCTAAGCGTACAGCGGTATGAAGTCGGGTAGTGGGGAGCTTTGGTGCTAATAAGCCAGCTAAAGTCTATTTAAATGTTAATTAAGCGTCAAAATTATTTATAAAGACTTTGTGCCAAAGCGTCCACGAATAGGCGTCATGGTGTCTGATTGTTGTGAGCTCCCTCATTTCGTGTTTCTAAGCGGAAACTTCGGAAGAGCTTAAAATTTAGTTGGCAGTAGTTAGTTTAAAGTTTCTAGCAGTAATTTTGCTACTAATATAATTTCATTTTACACAAAACACTAGCAAAAGAGTTTACAAGTGTGAACCAAATGCTAGCGGCAACCAAAAAACCAAAAAGAAAAACAATAATTCAAGGAAATGTTTCCGCACAATAAGTAAGTGGCAAATGGGCAAGATAAGGGCGATGATAATACAGCATTCGTGGAAAAGATAAAGAAACCCCATCCAAATTGTGGTAGAATTTAATAGGTGCCAAAGAGTTAAGAAATTTATTCATTTCCATATTAATGAGGTTTCAATTTTGACTGATAAATGTGCACACGCCGGCCACCGTAGGCGAATTGGTTGGTGCGTGACTACCCTTCGAAAGTGCGTAGGTTCGAATCTCCATGCATGAAACACCAAATGACAGAACAAGTTTTTTTTCTAATAGCAAGGCCGGCGATGGCAAATCTCCGAGTGTATTTCTGTCATGAAAAAGCTTCTCATAAAAGAAATGTCTGCCATTCAGTGTCGGCATGAAACCATAGGTCACTCCATTTCGGGAAAAACATGAAGCTCCACACCACAAACACCTAAAAAGGGTATAGGAACCAATTATATATAAATGTTGTTCTTCACATTCTCCACTTGTACTTTAAAACCGAGAACAAGGAAGCTTTTGTTACTTGAATATACTTAGGAGCTTCATTTCGCCTTTATATCTAACCGCATTTCTAAATAAATGCATGTATCTATCGATAACTATTCGATTTTGATATCTGAGGTGACACCGAGGTCATAAAAGCTCGATTTCTAGGGTATCGAAATACTCGGGAAAGTGCGGAGAGAAATCCCAGGCGACTCTAAATTCAATATATTGCTAGTTTATTTTTAAATTAAACTTAAAGGTAGTGATAGAAAACTACACTTTTATTTATATCGATATATTTCATAAACTCGTTATCGCATTGATCTGAATTTAAGATTGTCAAGGGAACGGCTATAATTTGTATACAAGATTTTGTTGCTGCTTAATTAACTCCATTTGGGGCGTCATCGATGAACACATTATTTTACCAGTACAAGGCATAAAATTTAAATAACAAGGCCGACTCCTCTATCGAAGAAGTAGTCATGTGATTTTTAATTTTGCTACCTTTGCTACCTCGGAAGTAAATTCACACCAGCACAGGGGGGACGATTGAAGACATCGCACGCTGTATCAACAAAGCTCGTGCAGCATTTTCAGAGCTATATATATATATGGGTTTCAAATTCCATATCAGTCAAAACTAAGCTACGAATCTTCAATTCTAACGTAAAATCGGTCGCAGCGAATCCTGGTTGCTTACATCCGTGCTCGTGCGAAGGCTGCAATCTTTTGTCAACGCGTGCTTACCCAAAATTTTGAGAATCTGGTGGCCTCGTGTTATTTCAAGCCAGGATTTGCTTATTTCGACCAGCGAACTCCCAATCGAGCTCATCATCAAACGCAAACGATTTGGCTGAATAGTCCACACTTTACGCAAGGCGCAGCGGCAAAGCTTGAGAGGCTGCTCTGTGGTAAAGTCCGCAAGGTGCAAGGAACCGTCGAATAGCAAAGACATCCGGGCGACGCATGTTGGATACGGATCTATTAAACTCAAACTCTACTTGGAATTAAAACAACTTGCACACAATCGAAGTGGTTTCAATAATTTTATTCTGGCTCTGCGCCGCAACTGGAGCTTCACTCCGTTCATGAAGGTTAAACTACTGCGCTACATTACTCACTTCAATTTCAAATGACCTAGATTATGAGAGTAGAACCTATGGAATATGCACCGGTCTATCCCCCATTACCTTTCCAAGGGGTTCTAGCCAAGTACAACACTCTAGCGTTGGCTTATCCACCTGATTCGCTGGATCTTTCATCATCAAATTTTGTCTAAGGAGGTGAAATAAATTCAAAAGAACAATATGTACATATGATATATGAATCCGTGGAAGCTGTAATGGAGAGAGCCGCAAATTATAACTAAATACAGGCCCGACGAGAAGGGGGATCGGGTACTTTTTCCCCCGGGCCCGGAGTTTTCAGAGGGGCCCGGACTCGAGGGTAATTCCAAGAAATTTCCTGCTTGAAAAAATATAGTAAATAATACTTCTACCATCGTTCTTGTTCAACTCAGAGTCGAGTAACAGCATTGGCAACTTTGTATTTGGAATCTGAGTTAGCAAGGAAACTCGACTTCGATGATATTATAAGAGCTTTTGCCTCAGCTAACGCAAGAAAAGCAAAATTATAAGCACCGTGGCAGTCATTTTCAAATATTTGTAAGGCTCACAAAATGAATAAAAAATTTTAACTTTTTTCAGCTGCGTTTTTTTTTCAGATCTGCTGCAGAATTTTCTAAAATTCATTTTAATCAATATTTCATAATTAATTCTATCAAAAATTTTATCAATGAGTTTTTCAATGTTTAAATGTTATATCACTGTAACATAATTCGCATTTTGATAAATAAAAAAAATTGAAGGGGCCCGCATCTCAAGTTTCCCCCGGGGCCCGAATACTATCTCCACGGCCCTGACTAAATATGTATGAAATCGACTAAAAGTATTGTATTTAACACAATCAGTCTTGTTATTTGATAGTCACACCTCGTATATTAAAAAAATGCATAGAAGTAAACCTACAGTCTCCAGTTTGTATATTTAATGGGCGCTTACATCGTTTTTTAGATGTTTGGCCGAGCTTCTCCTCCAATTTGTAGTGCACGCCTTGCTGTTGCGTGTTCCGCAAATGTAACTTTATGTCTTTTCCATTCGCACAGTCTCCGGCTACAGCTTTTGGTGTGGATCTTGACTTTGTCTTTCTTGCAAAATATCAACTTCCAGCTTATAAAATGCAAGAAAAAATATCAGCGAATGTCAGAGCCTTTCGTTACCTAAAAAATTTCGTAATACAAATGAAGCCTCTACTCCAGGTGGTAACAAATATTTGAAATTATAGTAAATCTAAATTATCTGAGTATACTTTTTTATCACTATGGCTGCTTTCTGATTTCTCTATTGCATAATACCCACTGCAGTTAGTGGAGAACTATTCCATGATCATGAGTTTCCTTTACCGTCAACTTTGCTGTATAAATGACGTCATTGCTTCATGCCCGTCAAAGGACTCAGTGACTACTATTCTCAAGTGATTTCTCAAGTGAGTTTAATTAAAAGAAAAAAAGAAAATAAACCATTATCAAAATACCAAACATTCTTAAAATTTATGTACAACATAACTTTTGTGCAGATTACTTTACCTCTTACTCGCTTATTCTTTTGCTCCCTTACGCAGGTACTTACCCTAACACTGCAAAGCACAGGAAGGTTTATAGGTAGACGAAATGTTTTCATTTGACCCCATAAATTGCGGGATATTAACATACATACACACGGCAATATTTTTTCAAATGTGAATGTATGCATAGACGATTGTAGGTTTGTATAACCAAATGTATGTATTTCAACATTCCATTGCAGGGACAAATCACTGGTTACAAACTAGTGCTTTTTGGGGGAGTTTGAAACATGAGCAACTCTTTATGTAACGAGGAAGTGGAGGGTTTTCAGAATGATGCGAGAGGAACGTCTCTTGTGTGTATGGTCAGCATGCATTTTCCCATTGTTTGGAACCAAAACTAAACTTGATAAATCAGATAAACACTTGTGTTCAAAATAATAGCATAATTTGACATTTTCTTATTTTTTATTAAATATTTTTTTAGTTTTTTGTTAAAATGTAGTTCATACCATGTTACAAAAAGGAAACTTCAACTTAATGACATAAGCCTTTTGACTTTTGCGGGGCCTCTCATAACCTTGTTGAAATAAAGGATTTTTCAATAAGGGCGGGTAGATGTTGAAATGAAATAAAATGGCGTTCGCTGTGTGGCACGTAGCGCCATCCTGCTGGAAACACATGTCCTCTAGGTCCATATGGTTCAATATGAGCCATAAGAAATGGGAAGGGCCACCACGTCTACCGAAAAATGGGCGCAATGCGCGCAATGTTTGCGTTAATGAACACTCGTTTTTATAATAAAGTTTTATCATTTAAACGAGCTGTTCAATCGTGTAACTTGCCATGATGATTTGGCATAAACAACTGAATAATAAAAAAAAGATTTGACAGATATCATCGAAACAAAATGGCTGCCACAGGGCCCCAAAATCGACCCGCGCCAATTGAAAAACCCTTTACCAGATTGAAAATTGTAAGAAGCTTTTCTTCAACTTACTCGAACTCAATTGAAATTACAAGAAATTTTATAGAATAATAAAAAAAAATAAAGTGAGTTGTGTATTTCCGAACTCCAAAAATATAAGGCACCTATGAAGAGAACCCGGTTATATATTTTTTTTTAATTTGGGAGCTTCATTTTTGTACCATGACTCAAAGTTTCAAATTTTGTTAATTTTTTATATTGTAATTAAATAAATTTTTAAATTGTTTCATTGCGGGGGGAGCCTGCTTTAGAGGCTTTAAAAAATCGATTTTTTTTTTTCATAAATGTCTTCCCAAACTATCCAAAAATAATGTCCTCAAAATTTCAGAAGCAAATTCAAAATATTTTCGGAGTTACAGAAGAAATTGTGAGCAAGCGTCGAGCAGGTATACGAGCGGCCGGATCGCTCGAAGTGCGATTTCTCGGCTTTTATTTTTGCGATTTTTCCTAACTGGCGGAAAGATAGGGAAAAGGTTTAAACGTCCTATCGAAACGAGATAAGATTGATTGTATTCGGAATTAAATTCTCTTCTAGTTGAACCTAAAAAACCTTAAGAAAGTTATGATTAAGCCACTTTTCAAACAGTCTGAAGTGAATTTGTTTTTCCAAAAAAATAATTTTTTTGTTTAATTTTCTTGGCTAAACTAGAAGCTATACTATACCAAAATAAAAAACTTTTTGAGTTTTGGGTTTCAGATGAAAATTGCGACCTGCATCTTTCCCGCGACACGACACATGCACACTCGAGGCGCCTCGGCAAAATGCTTGTACCAGACATAATATGACATATATTTTAATGAAAAAAAATGAAAAGACTGTTAAAATATGTAACTATAAAACCAGAAAGTTTCGTTTCAATCGAATGTTTCCTTCCTTACCAAAAAAATCCACGAAAAAATCGATTTTTTGAAGCCTCTAAAGCAGGCTCTCCCCTTAATACCTTCGGAAATGTGTGAATAAATATGAAATTTTATAACCCACAAATTACCAGTTTAAACTGCCGCAAAATTCGCGTTGATTTTTGACAATTTTTTTTCTTAACAGTCTTCTGCATCGAATACTCGAAAATGTTTATATGAAGAAAATGTACATAGGTATACCCGAAAAATATACTAGATTTAAAAAGTTTGAAAACTTTTTCGAAGTTCTGGTACAAACTAAATATATTTTTATAAAAAAAAATAAAATAAATGATATAATAAAATATTACTACATTGTTTTTTATTTGTTGTTGTGACGGCGAGGTAGGATTTAAAATGTGTTCGGGCATACAGCGACCGTGTC
Organism: Anastrepha ludens; assembly: GCF_028408465.1. NCBI lineage: Eukaryota > Metazoa > Arthropoda > Insecta > Diptera > Tephritidae > Anastrepha > Anastrepha ludens. The sequence goes on along the minus strand of NC_071501.1, from coordinate 77,989,160 downwards.
TGTGTGCCACTAAAACAATCCCTCTGCTTCCTCTCCTGGATGTTTCCTCTGCCACGGAACTACAGGAGCATTTCATCGAAGACAGGGAAGATCTAAGTAGACGTTCTGATAAAGACTGGCTCTTCTACTCTCCTCACGTCCAGGCTCGCCAGTTTCGTAGCCAGCATCATGCCATCGGCTCATTCTCTAGATAGATAGGTTAAGGTTAACACGTCGCTTAAGAATCTAAGTATGCCCATGTCAAGATTTTTGGCGCACAGAATTCGCTCTATGTACGTCCCAATAAGTTGCCAATTTTACGCGATTTATACCATTTTTTCGATAATGTTGTCTGCATTTAAGGGACCTGGAATGTCTTTGACAGCTTTGCGATCTAATTTCCATCTCACTCATTTGAAGGAGCATCTCCGTAGATACACACATTGGTTTCCGTTTTCCCTATTTTGTTGAGATATCTTCGAAAATACTCAGCAGCTGAGTAATATAGAAGATCACCTCTCCGAACTGCTGTCTGTCATACAATTTATCTATGTTTGATATAAGTCACGCCTTCCATCTGCCTTTCGTCTCCGACTTCCAGCGCTATTGCCATATTTGTAGCGACGTGCTCTAACTTGTTGTTTTGCGCTATTAGTATGGGTGCATGTGAGGTCTACTATGGCGTTTGCCGTTAGTCGCTTTTCATAGATCTTCAGTTTTCTTAGTTCTGCATAATTAATAAATAATATAATAAAATATTATTGCATAATAATACAATAATAATAACAGAAATTAAATAAACATTAATAATATAATAAAATAAAATTTAATTCAGTGCACATGGTGACGCAAAATTAATCACCTCATCGGAAATTTTTTGCAAATGGCATCGTTTTCTGCGTCGTCCAGATCTGGTATACGAACAGACAACCAATGGAGGGTGTAAAGATCAAAACAAGATGTCCATTGCTCAGAATTATTAATTTTTTTTTCATTTAATAAAAAAGTTAAAAAAAAAAATTGGATGATTAATTTTGCGCCACATTTTGTTCTCAATAGTAACAGTGTGAGCAAATCTTCAACTTCATATTCTATTCCGGTGAAGTAAAAAATTCTTTGCCGTTTTTGGCTTTATTTCATTTCTTATTATTAAGTCTATGACTTCCTAACCTTACAGACTAGAAGTACGGAAGAACTTAATGGAAATTGCCTAATGACTAATTATAAGTGATTTCTTGTAACCACAAAGATTTTATCTCTAACAAAATCGAGATCGAGGGGGCCAAAGATTTTTATCAAGTTCAATAAATGCTCTTGTAATAGTGGCAAAATGAAAGTAATTAGATTCAATACGACAGGATGAAAAGGATAATGGAAATGTAGCTTCCTATTAGGAACGTCAAAGCTTATCTGCTCAAGAAGTGTCACGCAGTCAATTTAATCATTCATAGCATCATAAATTAAAATAAAAAATTTAATGGTCCGCCTATTTGGCAGAGGTTTCAGATCAATGAGCAAGAAGCGGGCACTGCTCGATGAGATGGCATCACTAAAATGAAGCGATTGAAAAGCGAAACTATAGAAGTTACGTGGGATTATCTCAATTCGATTAGCAAATGGATTATAGAATGCATTCTAGATTTTTGATGCAAACTTCAATTTTGAATGAACCAAAAAGTTAAAGAGCGACCTTCTGCTGTAGCGATCCTTGAAGTCTTACGCATGACGCTTAAGAATGCAGGCGTTGGAGTAGGCAGGCAACGTAGAAGCAGGCTTTAGGCCTGTCATGTGATTAATGTAAGGTAAAATCTGTATCAAATAAGACTCCTAAGTTCTAAAATTCCTTAACTGGAAGAAATGAGAAATTTCAGACCGAATGAAGGGAAACGAGTATGAGATTTTGAGTGGGTCATGTGAAAACAGTTTTTAATTCAGAGCGCGAGCTTACATCTGACTGTGACGATGAAACTATTGTATATAGTTAGGATCATCCGATTCAGATTAGATAGGTTTGTCTGACTAACCATACCATACTGCCTGTCCATATTTTCTATGATTTTCGATGACTGGGATATCAGAGTGCGGTCACATCTTGAACATCCGTATCAATAGAATGGAATAGTTTCAACCAACACTTTTTTTTATTTGATATGATGCTTTATTTGATCCGTTAACAGCAAAAAGAGTTTCGGCCGAGCGGTATGTTTTTTCGATATGGAGAATGTATCTAATTTTATCTGTGCAATTTTCTATATTCGAAAGATATGACTGACCCCACCAAACACGAAACTGTCAAAGAACTTTTTTGCAGCTCAATTTCACCAATAAATGGTCGTTTATATATATATTAGGGAGGGTCGATTTAAAAATCGCTCATTGCTCTGTGAAAATCGTATTCTAGGGATCAAAATAAGAAACTTTGCCGAAGGAACCATACCTCTAAAACGAATTCTGATGTCCCCCAATTTGGATCGATCGAAAAATACCACTTTGACCCATTTAGAGCGCTCCAATCGAATCCAAATGTATGACCGACCCCCACTTTGGACGGCCGATCCACCCATACCAGTGGCACACCCCCTGGAACTCCCCTGGGGGGTTCCCCATACAATCATTTCAAAATATCACCATTTTTGGTCTTAACATGAGAAAAGAAACTAAAAAGTTCGACCCAAATTGGGGCACATCAGAATTCGTTTTAGAGGTATGGTTCCTTCGGCAAAGTTTCTTATTTTGATCCATAGAATACGATTTTCGCAGAGCAATGGGCGATTTTTTTTCCTTCCCACAAATCGACCCGGCCTAATATATATAATTGGCGCATACACCCTTTATGGATGTTTGGCCGAGCTCATCCTCCTATTTGTGGTGTGTGTCTTGATGTTGTTCCACAAATGGAGGGACCTACAGTTTCAAGCGGACTCCGAAGGCCAGATATTTTTTTTATGAGGAGCTTTTTCATTGCAGAAATACCCTCGGAGGTTTGCCATTGCCTGCCGAGGGGCAACAGCTATTAGAAAAAACTTTTTCTTAATTTTGGTATTTCACCGAGATTCGAACCTACGTTCTCTCTGAACTCCGAATGGTAGTCACGCACCAACCCATTCGGCTACGGTGGCCTCAAAATATACATATACAAATATATACCCTGAATACGTTGCATCTAGTCATCTAGTCGGAAGCGCTCAGTACTTTTTACTTCACCTTCAATAGTAAGAAGATATCAAGTTTTCAATTATATCTCCGAACAACCGAAAGAGTAAAATTTCAAGCAAAAACTGATATTTTCAAGAATATTTATACATAACATAAAAATTTGATCACTGCTTACACAAAAAATTGCAGAAAGCGAACCAGTCACCATTTCCAAGTCACAAGAAACTCATCAGTTCGGTGCTAGTAAATTCCTCTGCAAGAATAAAAGTGTCTATGTTTGCTAGTATGCGAACAAATATTTTTATTACCATTACCTTTATATGGCAGCCGTGGGCAGAGGTATGTATACCTAGCACTACAACAAGTGGGATAAAGTATGCGCCCCAGAGCGTCAATATTCGTGGAGCGTTGAGAGCGCTAAGCTTAAGTAAGGCAATATTTAAAATCCCACAGGATAATAAAACACATTACACTTTCGGTTCTATCCATCCCCATATACACACATGCATACATGCATACAAATATATTTGTATTTGTTTAGAGTAAGTGGGGTTTTTAAGCCACTAGCTAGCTTTGCATTAGCTGGCACTTTAGAGGATTGCTTGAAATGATGGCGGAATGCTCGCTGTGCTCCAATTTAACCGCAAACACAGCATGAGCTGACGATGTGTTTATGCTGTTAAATACAGTTCGCGTTGTTTGTTAATTTTTTGCGCTGATTCGCTTGGTACTCGTAATAATATTCATATACGTTGGCCATTGCTGTTGCAGTACGAACACTTACTCATTTGTGTATATTAGTAATAAACTTGAACGCAATGATGCATCCATGCCCACCCTCACGCACTTTGCAGCACATGCACGCATACATACGTGTACATGCAAACACTGATATAAATATTTAGTATACGCTTGTGGATCAAGCAACGGGTTGAGTTGTGAACAGCAAAAACGTTTTTCTTTCCTAGAGGTCCTGTACATTTTCTACATTTAACGAATGCTCGAAATGCTTTTTATATGAAAAGAACACCAAACAGCCTCAGCAGAAAAAATTATCAAAAATCAAAGCGATTTTTAAATCAGCTTAAACTTACATTTTATTGTACTCAAATTTAATGATTCATAAAACTGAATATTCGAAATTTTTCTTAAAATTCTGAGTAAGATACTGCAAATATGGATTAAAATTTTTAGAATTTTTCTTAAATTTGTACAAAACTTGAGACTTCACTCTACATAATTATGAACATGTGTGGTTTTTATAGCAGAATGAACTATATTTACATATAAAACATATGAAAATTAATAAAGAAAAAAATGTTCAAAAATCAACGCGATTTTTAATTACAATTACAAAAAGGTCTAATCTCATAAACTATCTGCCCTTTCGGGAGCAAAATACTTGATTTGTTTCCACATCCTAGAGCTAATGGCTCAATTATTATGACATTTTTGTTTGCCTAGAGATCCACCTTTCACTCTTTCTTACAGGAAACTTTTCACTAATTTCAAGACAAAATCCATCGTAGACATAGACGTTACTGTCGAAAATATTAAATTGGTATTACCACTAACAAAAAGGGTATTTCAAAAGACACGCCTAGCCGTTGTTGTTTTAAAGTAAAACATGAAAAATTTAGACTCTTTTCGGTGAAAATAGTGATTTTTATTGAAAACACGACTATTATATTTGAAAAATTACATCATAAAAATGTCCACCATGAGCAACATTTTGCGCTACAGCAATAATATTTCAAACAGTACGTTCAGTTTTTGGTCCGGCAGTCTTTTTTCTAACCTCAGCGGAAGCAGTTGCTTCAAATTTTTTAACCAATCTTTGAATTGTCGACTCATTGAGATGATTATTTCCCGGAGAAAAGTCACGAATTGTGCAATAAATAGACAATAGATGAAATTGTTAGATGATTAATACAGGGTGGCTGATGAAAGCCGCTACCAAAAAAAAATTGAATAACTTTTTTTCTTTTTAAGTTATCTGTTCCATTTTTGTTTTAATTTGCAGATTGATCTTTAAAATTTACAATAGTAAAATGGATAACTGGGACACGCAAACAAGAATTTGGATAGTCCGCCGCTATCACGCACTGGAGTCCGTAGTTTTGGTAGAGAGAGAGTACAGGCGGATGTTTGGCGGCGATCCCCCGAGCAGATGGACCATAATGAGACTGGTGAATAATTTTGCTGAGCAAGGAACAGTCACAAGAAGGCCTTATCATCGAAACCCACCAGTTCGGACGGAGGAAACGATCGCTGCTGTAGCTGCAGCTATACAAAGCAATCCAAGGGTTTCAACAAGAAGCTTATCTGCTAAACTTGGTGTCAGCCGACAGTCTTTGCAAACAATTGTGCATTACAAAGATTTAGACTTATTTCCCTACAAAATTCAAATGGTTAACAAACTGAATGCAGCAGACTTGCCGATTCGCTTGGAATTTTGCCAGAAGATCCTGCAAATGGTGGAAGAAGACCAAAACATGTTAAACTGCCTTTTCATGTCTGATGAGGCCCATTTCGATTTAAACGGCAATGTGAACAAACAAAATTGTCGAATATGGAGTACTTCTAACCCACAGATACTCCACGAGACGGAATTGCATCCTCTTCGCGTGACAGTGTGGTGTGCGGTTTCTTCACGCTGTATTGTCGGGCCTTATTTTTTTGAAGAAAATGGTCACACCGTTACGGTTACTGGAGACCGTTATTTGAAAATGCTGAAAGAATTTTTCTATCCAGAACTACGCCGAAAGAGAATTCCTTTCAACTCTGTGTGGTTTCAATAAGAGGGGCAACGTCTCACATAGCCCAGACTGTTATGACAGAGTTGCGACGAACATTTCCCAATAAACTGATTTCAAGAAACTCCGAATTTCGTTGGCCCCCCAGGTCGCCTGACCTTACTGCACCTGACTTTTTCTTGTGGGGTTTATGTAAACAAGAAGTTTATAAAACAAAGTCAACAAATTTGGATGCACTAAAACAATCCATTCGGGCAATAATTGCGGCTATTCCTGTCGCGACTCTCAAAGCAGCAATGAACAACTTTTTACTAAGATGCCGCACTTGTGTCAACGAGCATGGGGGGCATTTATATTCAATTATTTTTAAAACTAGTTAAGCTACATTTAATAAAATTTAATGGCCTTCAACTTAAAAAAAAATAAATGAATTCCATACACTAAAAAAAAAGTTATTTGAGTTTCTTAATGTCGCAAAATTCATCAGCCACCCGGTAGATGAACAATTTTTATAACAAGTTTCAATAATTTTAAAGTGTGGTTCCTTCGTGTAAAATTGTACATATGTCTACTTGACAGGGGTCAAAGATGACACACGAAAAAAAAAAAATACCAGTCTAACGGTCAGACGCGATAGAAGTGAAACCTTCCGTAAAACAAACTGAGAGAGAATCAGACGAAAGCAACATTAGGAGCGGGATAATTATAGCTTCATTATAATATTGCTATAAAGTTCATATTTTATTTTCTTCATTTTATTATTATTCATCTTCAATGCTTTCAATTTCAACAAATGATACGAGTGGCTTATGATAGCTAAAATATGATACAAATGCTTTGGTTTCGATGTTGTCAACATATCTTTGAAATACCGCGTCAATTGTTGTTTTTGATCGTGTTGTCGATTCAGTGCGATTGTTATACATTTTTAAATTGAATGTTGTGTTGAGAAAGTCAATTAAAGGAACCGCTGTGTCCAATGCAAAATTTACGTTAAAATCGCCACTTAAAATCATTGGAACTTTATCGTAATCTTTTCTAAGTATCCGCGATACTTCTGTTGCATACTTTATTAAATTTTCGTAAATGAATTCCGTGATGCTATTTATTGATTGATTCGGTGAAATATAAATTGCCACAATTAAAACTGTTTTTCCATTGCTCAATCTGGTTTCGCATGCACTTTTTTCTCCCACTTTAGAGAGCTGAACAGACAGCGATTCTAGTTGCTGTACATTCAGATCTAACTGTGGAGTTACAATACGAGCACCGTCATTTTGATTGTGGTATATTGCAACACCGCCTGCAATTGCGGTAAATATTTAAAAATGAAAATATTTACGAATATAAAAATACGGACGCAATACAGCACACGCGGTTGCTATTATGAGCGTCGTAACGCGTATATTACACAGACGTACTAACATACACACAAGCATTCGTAGGACGCTTGGACTAAGCAAGTATTAGGTAGTGTAGTATAGGTATACATAAAGCCTTCTCGCTCACCGTGGCTCCGTAATACGCAGGCGCGCACACATACGTACTAGCATACATACAAACATACATACGTATGACGCTTGAACTAAACACCAAAGCAAGTAATAGGCAGTGTAGTATACATACTACAATACTCACTATACTAGCGTGGCTCAGCAGTACGCAGCCACACACATATACGTATATCAACATATAACGCTTCGTAGTGTCGCTTTTTCGTTTCATCAAGTCTCAAATCACTTCCAACGATTCTAAAGAAGTTTTCACTTCAAAAAAAATGGTGTCTAGGAATTATTTACTACTGATATCAAACATAGGCGTCACTTGGAAAGGCGCTTACAAAAAACACCGTTCAAGCGTTTGCTTACTGTTGACTAAAAACAAGTGGATTACAAGTCAATCAAAACAATGGCAAAACTAAATACATGAATTGAACCTGACAAATTGATCCCACATCCATCCGTATTCGCCAGATTTGGCTCCGAGCATTGATGAATAAAGCTAATTTTGAATAAAAAAATGTTTTCTTTGTTAAGCCAAGAATGCAATTTCCCTAAAATACCTTCGAATTGCAGATTGTAGATGGAGAGACCAGACGAAATGCAAAATCAGCAGAACGTTATGGCCCACCTACAACCTCAAGCAATCGTCGGTGGATGTGGCAACAAAATGGTGCGGAAGCGCTAGTTGGATTCTGGATGAATCACCACTCTAACCAACCAACCAAGCCTGGGACTTCACAGCCCATGTGTTACCTACGAGTTATTCCCTTAATTTGATTGTTATACAATGAGAAGTCCAAAATAAGCAAGACTGACGTCATAAAAATGAGAGTTACATCCCTAGCTGACTTCCAATGAAAACTTGGTGGCATTCGGTTCTATGGAAGCGAAGTTATTATTATTATATGAAATGGAATCTTCGAACGCGTATAAGAGGCATATTTTGTATTTGATATCTAACTTTGGTTTATAGCGATGATTGCCTATCTTGTGCCAGAGTTCATGAAAGGCTTACACATTTCAGAGATGTTTGTGACGGCATAAATGACAATGAACATAAGGGCCGCCCAAATTCGGTAATCACCGAAAGCTCCATCACAATTGTTCGTAAATTTATTAAAAATGAACCGAAATTGTTGTTAAAATTCATGGAATCGGAGTTGAATATCTCTAAAACATCAATTTATGGCATTTTAACTGATCATTTGGGCTTACGAAAGGTCTGTGCACACTTCATTCCACACAAGTTAACTGAGGACCAAAAATTTTTTACAATTCAACACTCGAGAGACCTCATTAAAAAGGTGAAAAAAAACGAGAGCGTCCTTTACAACATTGTAGCTGGTGATGGAATGTGGTGTTTCCAACATTAACCTGAAACTAAGCGTCGAAGAGCCGAATGAAAGGCTCCAGCCGAGCCATCACCCAAAAAATCGCGTTCGGTGAAGTCAAGTCGATGCTGATTTATTTTTATGATTCCAAAGGAATTGTCCACAAGAAGTTCGTGTCAATGGGGCAAACCGTCAATGCAATTTTCTATCTTGGCGATTTGAAGCGTTTGTTGCATGGCTTTCGTCGAATACGCAATGAATACGGCGAAGGAGGAAGCTGACGCTTATTGCATGATAATGCACCAGATCATCGATCCACTCTTGTGAGTGATTTTTTGACTAGAAATCGCATTTTAATCATGAATCACTCACCGTATTCGCCTGATATGGCTCCCTGTGACTTTCGTAAAATTGCATTTGACCACGAAACGAAAACGTTTTGCGTCCGAAGAGGCCATCCAAACGGCTTGTACCGACATAATGAAGGACATTTCGGATTCCGGTCAATGACCTGAAACACTCGTTCGAAAAGCTTTTAGATCGCGCAAAACAGTGTACCGCGGCCAGAAGGAATTGTTTTGAATAAATAAACTCGACGTTGTTAGAACAAAGCTTTTGTTGTTTCTATCATATTTTAGCTCAGTCTTGTTTATTTTGGACTTCACCTTGTATATTGTATTTTTAGGTAGCTAAGAATACACACTAGTTTTTAAAGTAAGATGCAGAATAGTTTCCACACAAAAAATTTTTTATTTAATGATGTGCAGTGGGAAACACTTAGTGAAAAATCGTAAACTCAAAATTTTATCAAGCCGCCATTTTTAACTGTCAGTGCTTGGCTTAGATTTTATTGATGATTGTTATTAATTGATTTAGCTTTTAACTAAAAACAGAAAAAACCGGATCCTTTCACTAACAGTTGTTTGTTTATATTTCATATTTTCATTTAATAATCTTTACAGCCACGTATCTCAAAATTGTAAGTTTTGGGCGTCGTATGATACAACCAAATGAATGAGAACTGACCTAATTAATGTACTGAACTATTTAAGACGACTCTCCCGCTAACCCTGTATACTTCTGTATATGAACATACCTACTTGTAAACATATTTGCTACACTGTTAGAGTCAGGCAAACACTTTTGTGCTGTTTTTGGCGCAAAGTTCTGCTACATCGCTTTGCCCCGCCGATTTCAATTTGCTGCTCCGCCGCTGGGTACCTGTGCTGGGCATAAATTTATCTCAAATACGCAATTTCATACTATTTAAATACTATGTCAGTTAGATATTATTGTGAGAAGAAAAGTTATTGACCACTCTAAACAAATATTTACATACAAGATGGCGCAAAATGTATCACCCTATCGGAAAATTTGTTATGTTCGCAAATGGCGCCTTACGCCAAGGATATTTGACACTTTTTAACTAGACAGCTGCAGTGCTATGCAAAAACAAAATATGATTATTACTTTTGTGCCACCTTGTATGTATGTAAATGAAATATATTTTTAAGTACCTGAATGAGTATTAAGTAGCATACGAGCAAATGTAAATGCATTTATAAAAGAATAATATTTTGACATATTAAATAACATTCATATTTGGGAGGAATAAATATTGAAGCAAAACTATTTTTTAATAGACGTAAATAAAAACTAGTTTTCATTTTAGAAATTTCACCTAAATATGCTTAGTAGCTTAGCATCAAGCTTTTATTTGATTTGGATTTATTTTGCTATTCTGAGCGGATTTGACCGCAAAGCTCGTAAAAAAATTAGAATAAACTCGCTTCTGCCATCTGTATGTAGTGCTAAATGCGACCATAACCACGGACACTCATGTTTTAGGTATATTAAAAATCCCAAATTATAGCAGATATTTTAGAAGGGTAAATCCTGCTTGTATATGGAAATGTGGAAGTTTGTTTGTTTATTGTTTTTTTATTACTTTTTTTTTGCTTTGTGTTATTTATAAACTCCTAAGCCATTCAGCTGTTTGCAATGAAATTTTAGTGAATTGTTGCGCAAATGCATGAGAACTTATCCAAGTTTGTTTGGACTTCAGCGAAATATTTATAGAAAATACGTTCATGGTTGATTCTGGAAATATTTGTTAATTACATCTAAATAAAAACTATTCTTTTTTTAATTATTCCACTAGGTAGAGGAGTAGTCGAGATATTTCAAGAAAGAATTTTCGGATGTGGGTGAAATTTAGAATATATATGTATTTGCAAATTGCTTAGCAGAATTATTTTTGCAAATAATGGAATTACAAACTCACGTAGTGGTCCAGATATTTATTAGGTGCGCAACTAAGTTTTCGCTGTTTATCAATAGATGCCGCCAGCAGTGTCTGCTAGTCGATTCTAATCCGATAACCTAAACGTCATAAACCAAGCTTAGACATATGGTAAAGAAACTGCTTCGACACATTAGTGATTTTGTTTTGGTATCACATTCTTTTGGTTTTGTGAAAATGTCTGATTTTATGCCGAATAATCGTCATTTGCGGGAAGTGTTGATTTTCCTCTTTCGTTTGATAAAACAGCGGCTTAAGCGCATCGAGAGCTACAAAATGTTTATGGAGATGCTGCTTTAAGTGAAACCACTTGCCGAGATTGGTTCCGTCGCTTCAAAGACGGTGATTTTAATGTTGACGACCGTCCGCGTGAAGAAAGGCCAAAAACCTGCGAAGACGCTGAATTGGAGGCATTGCTCAATGAGGATCCGTGTCAAACGCACGATGAGTTACCCGCCAATCCATTTCCAAGCGATTGCATGCTTGAGGAATGATTCAGAAACAGGGGACTTTGGTTCCTTATGAGTTAAAACTGCTCCAGCGGCAAAAAGGAAAGGTTTTCTTCATCGCATCGTCACGGGTGATGAAAAATGGATTCATTGCAGCAATCCAAAGAAAAGAAAGTCATGGGGACTGTCCGGTCTTGCCTCTACGTCATCGCCTCGGCCGAATATTCACGCTGCGAAGGTTGTGCTATGTAATTGGAGGGAGCAAGTTGGTGTTACTTATTATTAACTGTTAAAACAAAGCGAAACCATCACTGGGGATCGGTATCGACTTCAATTGATGCGATTGAGCCGAGCAATGCGCGAGAGCCGGCCGCAATAAGCTGAGAGGCATGAAAAAGTGATTCTACAGCATGGCAATGTTCGACCGCACGTTGCCAAACTCATTAAAACCTACCTGGAAACATTACAATGGGAAATCCTACCCCAGCCGCCATATTCTCCAGATATTGCGCCGTCCGATTATCACCTGTTCCGATCGATGACACATGGTCTAGCTGACCAGCAGTTCCATTCATATGAAGACATCAAAAAATGGCTTGATACGTGGATAGCCTCAAAAGATGAACAATTTTACCGCGACGGTATACGAGGTCTACCAGAAAGATGGGCACAAGTTGTGGGCCAGCGTTGGGCAATACTTTCAATGATTCACTTGTAATCATTCTTTCAGAATAAAGTTGTACTTTCATCAGAAAAACAGCACACCTAATATAAAAATTCTATTTATAGTCGGATTTAATAAAGCCCATAGTATTTGTTTGCATGTTTTTTTATTGATGTCCAAAAAACTAAAATTGATTTTGCCGAATTAGTGCAATTGGATGTGAGATGTCATTAGTGAAATGAAGGGTGAAGGTTGTATAAGGAATAACCTGAATAAGCAGTTGTGCCACCTGTTATTCTGAGATGAAAATACTTTGTAAAATTACTTCAGGCACAACCTAAATCATCAGGGTCAGCACGGCTTCTCTCATGCTGCAAAATATCGAACGACTGGTGGAATAACACATACGCCAAAAGTTGCTGAAGGCTCACCCTCTGTCTCCATTTCAGCATACCTATCGACAGGACGGGCCACGCTATGGGCATCGTTTTAGATGTGCCATGATGTCACTTCTAATAGTATGTACAGCTCTGCTAGTAGAAACGGTGTAGACCGGGCGCTAGTAAATTGGATTCGTTCGATGCTGGCCTAAAGAATCGATACGGTACGAGCAGAGGAAGATCTGTTGGTGTCATCTGGGGTTAATAGAGGCTGCCGCCAAGGCGGTGTGCTGTCTCCATTGCTCTGGTGCATGGCGATCAATCCTCTGCTCACCACCTTAAATGATTCGGGAGTCTACGCACAAGCATATGCGGACGACATTGCCTGTTTAGTAACAGGCCCTTCGCTTATGAACATCACTTGGTGCTGTGTGAGTGGGCACCTTCGGCACAATGCCACCAAGCCTGTCATACTCCTCTCTACCAGATGAAGGAAGCTTAATGGGCTCGTTCTGCCTAAGCTAAAAGGAGTCACAATCCAGCTATCCAAAGAAAATAAATATCTTGGAGAAATTATCGATAGTAAACTCCTTTGGGAGTCCCACGTTGAAACAAGCATTCAAAGCACTGACAAATTCCGTGGCACGGAGCCCATTCTGCCACTTTCTTCTGCAGCCATCAAAGCCACGGTTAGCAAACGGGTTACTCTAACCCAGAAGTGAGCTTTGCAGGCTGAGAGAGGCTGCAAATGGACAAAACTGATGTCACCTCTCATGTCCGAGCGTCTGTCGCAGATCCTCCTGTAATTAAGCAGAGGGGACTATAGGCGGCTGGTTGGAATGATGATGGGCCACTTTGTATGGACGAAACATATGGAAAAGGCAAGCATGTCAGACAGCGCACTCTGGCCAGTATGTGGAGAGGAGGATGAGATGGCAGATCACTTTACGTGTGTCTGCCCGGCCTACGTTCGAATCAGGCTTGTGGTCTTTGGCACTGATGTGTTAAGAAGGCACTACCTCGGTTCGTTGGTACCACAAGACCTATTCAGATTTCTTCAGAGGTCTAGTAGATGTAAAGAAAATTAAAAAGGGAACCCTAGTGCAGCACAATGGCCTTAATTGTGTCTGAGTGCTGCAATTGCTAATCTGTCCCGACACACAAAAAAAAACTGCAGCTTAATAACCTTTTTACTCCGGTACAAAATTAGTCATCAAGTTCGCTGAAAATAAATCATCCCTTTTCACCTTAAATAACTTATTTACGAAATAAAAAAACTGGGAGCGATGGAAAACTTCATTTTGAACTCTATGCGCTCTATTGCTTGCCTTTTGTCTTACCTTTACTGTAGCTGTCTAGTTCACACCTATAAAATATGTTTGGCGTACGACGGATTTTCTAAAATTATTAATCTTCTAAAATCTAAATCTAATCTAAAATATTTGAAGCAGACTATCGATCAATAGTATTCACTATGGCGGCTTTTAAACGGTATGTCGATACAGATAAAATCGTCAATCAAATTTTAAACAATCTTCGATGATTAAAAATGGCTGCTGTGTAAAATTTTCCCTTTCAAATTTTTTTCACTCAGTGTTTTCTACTTTTATTATTTGAAAAAGAAGTTGTCTGTAAAGTTGGTTTACTGGCGATAGTTTAACGTGACAACGTCATAAGAAAATACTGATGTAAGGGTTGCAATTTTCCAAACAAAATGTTAATTTTATTTGTTTGATAGATATTTTGTATGGATATAGAGGAGGGGGTAAATGGAATTGCAATGGAATAGGTCAAGTTACATTTACACAAACGTGAAAAATGACGAAAAATTTATCAAATTCATGAAAGATATCTTCAATTTCGATTGTGCATCAGACGTTAATAAGTCAACAACACCAAACAGAGGCACCATCATCGATTTGCTTTTTTCAAGGCACTTTACACTCGAAACACTCCCTTTCATTTCCTACTTTTTCTATCATCGTCCTATTCTGAACAGAGAAATGGTTCATTACCAAGCACACAGGAAGAAGGCATATGCAAATACAAATATGTGAATTTATATACAAATGCGCATATACATACATATATATGCTCACTCAAGTAGGACAGAGCCAGATGTCGAACGTTGCCGAACGCGGGGGCCGATTGTGCTCTTTGTCGTTCGTTCCGCGCTCTTGCTTGCAGTTCAAGCACATTAGCTTACATTTGCTTGCGTACGGAATAGATTCGTATATTTGATATGTCCATATGACTTGTATGCATCTTTACATATAGATTTATTCTTTTTGAAAATTGCGCGAAATTGTATATGTATATGCATGGTTATATACATATATTAGTGTACAACATATCTTATAAGGTATGTGGTAAATATTACCATATATTTTTCCTTCATATATAATAAAAAAATTAATAGTAATAACATTACAACAACAGGTATTATTAAGGGGGTAGTATGGTTAATTCGGTGTAAAAAAAGCATATTTTTCGAAATTTTTTTTGTCGACACAGTTGATTTATTCAAAATTTTAAAATTACTTCATTATAAAGTCATATTTAAAGAATATTGTGTGAAATTCACGGTGCTCTAGAAGGGGGCTTAAATAAAAATGAGTTGGCACTTCGAAATTCCTTTTGATTATGATTCTTGGGTTAGTAGGGAATGTTTTAATATAGAATTTAAAATCAGTTCACGTGGCCGATTTTAAATAATTTGAGTTTGAAATTAGAAATAGCGCTATTATTACTATATTATATTTTATTCAATACTTTTTCGAAATCTCAAAACTGTTTTGAAAATTGGGATCGAAAGCCCTCGTTGTCTTCTATTTTATGCAATTTATTTGAAAAGAATCCGATCATAAATGGCAAAGTTATTCGCATTTGAATGTCCACCACAAGCGCACATTGTTCATTGTATAGGACGTATAGGATTTGTACTGGTGGACGACCCTTGCGGCATCACATTCCAATGCGAAATTATAACGGTAAACATCAAGACGTAAATGACAAAAGACGTAATGACAAAAGCTACAAACTTTGCTGTTGTTTGTGTTGACTTGATGCTCTTTGTAAGGCACATTATTGATAAACGGGAAATTTTTGATTTTCACTTAAATTTTGGTCTCGACGGTGGCGGAGGTTCCCTGAAATTCACCTTGTCTATACAATCAAGTCAAGAAAATGATGATTTAAACCAGAAAACTAAAAAAAACAGTGAAAAATGGAAGGATACTGGAGTGAAGAAAATATTTATCATTGCTCTTGCCCCAGATACCCAAGAAAATTACAATAATGTTAAACTTCTGTGGTCAAAATTGGAAATAAATAAATGTTTGATTGAATATCCTGCAACAGTAACGACGGACTTGAAACTTGCAAATATTATTACGGGTTTGACAAGTAACGCAAGTTTTTGCCCATGCATTTGGTGTGACGTCACAAAATCTGATTTAAGTTCCTGTGGTACTTTAAGGACAACTGCAAGCTGCCTGTCTAATTACAATAATTGGTGTCATCAAGGAAGTGTGAAAAATAAAGTGAAGGATTTCAAAAATTGCATACATCCACCTTTGTTTTGCTCAGATAAGGATCAATTAATTTTGGATGTGATCCCTCCTCCTGAACTGCATCTATTGTTAGGATGTGTTAACACTCTTTACAGTAGCATGCTTAAACTACATCCTAATATTGCAGAAAAGTGGGCGCAGGAATGTCATGTTCAAAAAAGTTGTACAAATGGTGGCAATTTTTCGTTTGAAGGGAATGCTTGTAAGATCTTACTTAATAATGGTGACAAACTTCAACGGTTATGCGAAGTTAATTTTGGTGGTCTATCAGGTTGCATTACGTACGTAGATACTTTTAGAAAGTTTAAAACAGTTGTTGACGATTGTTTTTCTTTTAAATTACGGCCAAAGCTTCAACAACATGTTACCGAATTTCAGAAAAGTTATGAACTTTTAGGAATTTCGGTAACACCAAAAGTTCACACAATTTATAACCACGTTCCACAGTTTTGCTCAAAATTTCAGAAAGGTCTAGGATTTTTTGCAGAACAAGCCACAGAATCGGTACATCACGATTTCAACGAAAAGTGGAAAAACTTTAAGGTAGCAAAAATTAATGAAAATTACTTTGCAAAACTACTTCGAGCTGTACGTAGCTACAATAGTACACATATATAGCTTTGTGAGCAGTATATTATATGTATTAGTTTTAATTTATATTTAATAAAATTAGTTTAATAAAATATTTCATGAACATTATTTTGTTTCTTTATGATTACATTTATGCATTAAATCAATTCCAATACGCATTAAAAGCAAGCAATTTGAAGCAATGAACAATGTGCGCTTGTGGTGGACATTCAAATGCGAATAACTTTGCCATTTATGATCGGATTCTTTTCAAATAAATTGCATAAAATAGAAGACAACGAGGGCTTTCGATCCCAATTTTCAAAACAGTTTTGAGATTTCGAAAAAGTATTGAATAAAATATAATATAGTAATAATAGCGCTATTTCTAATTTCAAACTCAAATTATTTAAAATCGGCCACGTGAACTGATTTTAAATTCTATATTAAAACATTCCCTACTAACCCAAGAATCATAATCAAAAGGAATTTCGAAGTGCCAACTCATTTTTATTTAAGCCCCCTTCTAGAGCACCGTGAATTGTCATTGATTTTTGTGAAGAAATGAGTTGGTGGCAACGAATCTTCGCGGACGTCTCATAAAAAAGTTTTATTGCGGTGTCCCTCAGAACTCATTACTGGATCAACTAAAATCAAAACACCAAATTGATTTCATCAGCTAATAAAGTTTCGCAGGTAACAACGTCGATTTTTTTTTTTTTTTTTTTTTTTTAAATTTTTTAAAGCGCTTTGAAGTCAAAACACCGATTTTTCATAAAAAAACTTGAAAACTTTGTTGTTTTAAAATATGACAAAATTTAAAAAAAAAAAACTCAACGTCATTACCTCGTGAATAAAGAATAAAGTAAAGAAACAAAAAAACCAAATTTGAAAAGAATCGGTGCAGTAGATATGAATCTACAGTGGACACCGACCGTAAAAAAGGCAAGTGTGAGAAAAACGCGTTTAAAGATTTGTGAAGATTGTGAAATCCGGTTGGAGAGGTAGATACTTAATCCTTTGTGTCTTTGTCAATTTTACTCTAATGCACTTCAAACTTTCACACAATAATCTTAAGATGTTATAGAATAATTTAAAAAAAAAAAACAAAAAAAATGAAAAAAAAAAAATACCATACTACCCCCTTTACAAACATGGTTTTGTTTCAAATTCTTTAAGTAAATCAAATTAATAATAATCAATAAGAAGGCATATGCAAATACAAATACGTGAATTTATATATGTACATATGCGCATATACATACATATACATACATATATATGCCCACTTAAGTAGGAGAGAGCAAGATGTCGAACGTTGCCGTTCGTTTGCTTTGATTGCTTTGTCGTTCGTTCCGCGTTTTCGCTTGCAGTTCATTCAAGGTAACGACGAATGAGCAAGGTAACGACAAATGAGCAGGGTAACGACGAATGAGCAAGGTAACGACACATTTTTTCGTGCGTGCAGCCGGCTAAATCGAATTATAAGACGTTATCACGTCAAAAAAAAAAAAACAATTTATGTGGTAACTATTCTGAAAATTATTTCAAAAACTTGTATGTTCCTTTGGCTATCCAGGATACTCAAAATCTATATCTTTTGGCTTTTTTGACTTCACTTTTTCTTATTTCTTTATAATTTTTAGCACTTTTGAAGTTTTTCGGTGCTGAGAAACTTTACAAAAATTTAGTTGCTACTTCATAGACAAATGTTTCCTTCTATGTACTATTTTATGAAGCCAATCAGTATTTTCTTCTAAATATTAGAGTCTATTGATTCTCTTTGCTTTTACGTCTTGCCTATTTTCTTATCTTGTCTCGTATTTTTGAATATTTTATTTGTTAATGAACAAACAACATTCCATTCCTTTTAAAAGTCGAGTAATTTAATACCATTCAGTTGTATTTGAATGTATTTATTCAAAATATATTTACAATAAAAATTTTCATATTCAATCGCCGCACGCATCATTGAAACATAGACTTTTAATTAAAACTTGAAAGTAAACATATTTTTTAGGCTTCAATTTTTCTTCTCACTTTGTTTTAAATACAGTCCTATTAGCGTTCCATATTTTTACTTGGCTTACACGTTTTTGCTTTTAACCTTTTTTATATGCCTCATCTTCAGTTCATGGCAACGGCGTTGGAATTATTTCACTGGTATAAATCTTAACATAAATCTTAAGTGAAATTTCCACTTCAGTTTTTCTTTTATTTTTAGTTGCAATATATTTTTCGTGTGTACATGCAAAAAGCCATGCAAATGGGCTGGCATCGAGTCTTGCCAGTAAAACCTTTGAAAGTGAATGTGCAGTGGTGAGCTCATGTGAACAATGGAACAAATGAAAGCCATTGAAAGCCATTGCATTTGTATTAGTTTGCAATACCAGTATCGATACTAATTTTCGAATGTTGCATTTTGGTTTGTCACAAATGTGGGTTTGCTAAAAGTGTGGTGGGTTTGTGAGTGATTACTAATTGGTTGGTCCGAATTTTTTCCAAGCGCAGGTAAAAAGCATGCAATAACAAATTCTCGGATTTATTTATGTCACGAAAGGCTGCTCATAGAAATTCATCTTCAATGGAGGGGCCTACAGTTTTACACTGCCTTCGAACGTCAAATGACTTCCTATGAAAAGCTTTTCACGACAGGAAAGCACTTAGACGTTTCTCATTACACTGCCGTAGCGAAATCGGCTCGAAAAAACTGTTTCTCTCATTTGGTGTTCCGTGTTTACAATCTGTGTGTGTTGCTACCATGAAAAAGCTCCTCATAAAAAATATCTGCCGTTTGGAGTCGACTTAAAACTGTAAGTCCCTCCATTTGTGGGACAACATCAAGACGCACACCACAAATAGAAGGAGGAGCTCGGCCAAATACCCAAAAAGGGTGTACGCGCCAATTATATATATATATATATACATACCCTTTCACCTACTGTGGCTTCTTCTGAAATATTTAAAAATTGCTTTCAATTCTCCATCAGTATTCATCGTACCTATCTGGGTCAGTAGCCAGTAATTAGCTTTTGCTGTTCTCATGAAGACTAAATGAGGAATTGGCTTTAATACATTAAAATATCTTTCTATTTTCCCATACTCTATACTATTATGCTTCGACTTTTTATTGTTCTTACTTTTAATACCATAAATAACAAATTTCTCTTAAACTACACTTCCTACTCCGACCCTAACTATGAGTACGGTTTGCGTTCCACCTCTGAATTTAAATTCAAATCCAACTCCGGATTCGACTCCGCCTTGGACTTTGACTCTGGCTCTGATAAGGTTTAACCTTAACAGTTACCTATCACACCTCATATATATCTCTCTCTCCCTCTCTCTCTCTCTCCTTCTATCCCCCTCTCACTATTTGTACGCTGTCTCATTATTTGTACGCTGTTACAGTTAATTAACATATCTCTTTTGTGGACCCCTTCTGACTCCAACTCCTGCTCAGACTCCGGTTCCACCTACAGTTCTATCTGCACTTCCGACACCGACTTTCAACCCGATCACGACTCGAGTGATGTCTCTATGAGAACGTACTTTTAACCATTAACTAACATTTCTCTCCACTTCTCCGGTTCCAGTTTCAACTTTGATCTTCACTCCAACATCGACAATGAGAAGCCCGAACCTACAGTTTTATACCGCCTCTGAATGGCGTATGATTTTTAATTGAAGTTTTTTCATGTCATAATTTTACTCTGAGGCTTACCACCACTTGGCCGCCGTTGCAAAGAACCTTTTGTTGTTGTTCTTCTAGCAGCAAAACATTCCCCATATACGCATGGGGAATGCTACTGAAGTGACAGTCCTTCGCCTAATATAAATCCAGATCGTTCCGGTAACTCAGAACCGACTGTCGTGGGAATGAGTAGCCACGTATAAAACGCATCGGCTGCGGTGGCCACAGCGCAATAAATAGCAGCAACAACTCACTATTACAATTTTCGTGTACATTACACTCAGTTTATCACCGTTACTTTAAGCAATTCTAGCCACTGTGCCCAACACTTGGCTTCAGTAACTCACAATCAGTAGAGTCGAGTGAAAAAATAACAGCAAGAAATTTAATAAAAGCCTTTGCAATGCGAAGCAAATCTCAGTTCTCTTACAACTTTATAACCATTTCACCTTTTCACTTCGCATTTCCGCCATCTCTTTTGCGACTTCTCACATTGAGCAAAGTCATAGCATAGTTTGGGGCGCTCACAATAATAAATAAAAGATGGCAATAGCAGAAGCTCGGAAATATTGTTTACCTATTTCTTACATCCATGAGTATTGAGGCCCTAAAATATAACAATTTTATTCAAATAACGGTTGTTTTCAATAGCCTAATGGAGTTGAGCAAAAATGTATGTACATATGTCGCTGCTTGTCTAAGGTAGGTGGCTATTGAAAATAGGCATTCCGCCTCTCCCCCGGCTCTCCTAATATATTAATTCTAAATTAGTATAAAAAAAACTTGGATTACAGCAAATATTTTCGCCGACTGCAAAATTTTATTAAGTCTATAGGAGAAAACGAATTCTGATGCCCCCCATTTGGGTCGAACTATTTAGTTTCTTTTCTCATGTAAAGGCCAAAAATGGTGATATTTTGAAATGATTGTATGGGGAACCCCCCAGGGGAGTTGCAGGGGGTGTGCCACTGGCCGTCCAAAGTTAGTGGGGATCGGTCATACATTTGGACTCGATTGGAGCACTCTAAATGGGTCAATGTGGGATTTTTCGTTCGACCCCAATTGGGGGACAACGTCTGGTGTTTTTAACGTGAGTACCTGCTGGCGACAGCCCGAACCCACGGTGCTCAAAAGCACAACGTATCAATACAATGCGTTGATCAGCGCCCCAAAAATGCCGAAGCATTTAAGGATACCGATTGGCAGTGTGGCATGGACACACTGACCACCTTGGTAGGGCTCGAGGCCTACCCATACCTCTGCTGTTCTTTGGGTCCCGACACCCGGTTAATTGCAACACTACATCGAGCTAAAGCTCTACCCGCGCTTTAGGTCTCAACCACAGCCACCACGAAAACCTCCCCGAAGGGCCGTTCCCATAGAACAGGTCAGAGCGAACTCTGAGGGCTCCTGTTCCCCGTGGTACCGAGTTAAGGTCTCCGGTAAGGCATCGAACCCGAAGACTCTGCCAGTTGAGCATCCATACTACTCAGGCACTGGCAAACCTAGATTTTAGTCGCCTTTTACGACAGGCATACCTTACCTCCGGCCCCAATTGGGGGACATCAGAATTCGTTTTAGAGGTATGGTTCCTTCGGCAAAATTTCTTATTTTGATCCCTAGAATACGATTTTTACAGAGCAATGACCCGCCCTAATGTATATATATGTACATATATTCTTTATATTGATAGTCGGATGGTGACAAAAGAATCGATAAGCTTTTCTTAAACTTCCTTTGAAAATTTTAACTCCCCTGGACCTGACGGAATATATACAGCAATGCTTAGGGAAGGAGGAGACAGGCTGATTGAGGCCCTGAAAAGGATCTTCACAGCCTGTCTTGCACTTGGTTATATACCATCCCAATGGCGATGCGTAAGAGTAGTATTTATTCCGAAATCAGGAAAAGATGACTATTCCCTAGCAAAAAGTTTTAGACCAATCAGTGTGGCTTCATTCGTTTTGAAGAGTCTGGAACGAGTGGTGGAAAAACATATTGGAGTGGGGGTATTGCCGAGAAGTCCACTTAGTAGAAATCAACACGCTTACCAGAGCGGCAAATCATGTGAAACTGCCTTACACGATCTTATTAGCAAGATTGAAGCCGGGCTGAAAGCTGACGAATACCCAACGGGCGTGTTCATGGACTTTGAGGGGGCTTTTGATAATGCCACTTTTGGCTCAATATCTTCTTCTGCCGAACGACATGGAGTTTATCAAACCATTGTAAAGGGGATACATTCCATGCTCTCTGAGTGGTTGTTAATCGCTGCTGAGAACAGTGACGAACTAATCTCCCAAGCGGTTGTTCTTTCTCCACTGTTGTGGTGTTTGGTAGTAGACTCTCTACTAGCGGAGATGCAGGAAATCGGTTTCATGTCCAAGCATATGCGGACGATGTCTGTGCGCTAACATCGGATAAATCCTTAAAATGGATCAGCGATTCCCCATCAAGGCCCAGAGCCAATAATCGGAATCAGTTCCGCAGGAATCATGAACTGGATCAGCGTTTTTTTTTTGTAGAAAACTCAGCGCTGAGTTTTGAAGAAATAAGGGATATTCTAAAATTTTTGAAAATAACAAAAACAAAAGCAAAGTGGTGAACACTGATAAAAATAGTATAGTGCTAGTTTCGTGGATAGTATGAACAATTTAGGTAACTGGCGCTTTTTTGAAAAAAAAAACAATTGTAACCAAATCCTTCCGCTCTTGATATTTCTCAGTCATTGACAAGTCATCACAATCCTTTAACGCCAGCACAACAGTTCCAAATTGTCGAAATTTACTTTGAGATAAAAAACCTATTCGCGAAGTTCACAGAGCAGTGGCGGCATCATCGGTCCTTCTTTCTTTCAAAATGAGCAAAGAGCTGCCATTGCTGTGAATCTCGAGAGGTACCATGACATGCTGGCTGAATTTTTGTTTCCTAAAATTAATCAGCTAGACATCGATGACATTTGGTTCCAACAAGAGGGCGCACTTGCCATAAAGCAATGTTACCAATTATTTTGTTGCAGTATTTAAGCCACCATTGACGCCTTACTATCAGAATGATAGAAAAAAGTAGTCAAAACTTGGAGCATGATTCGAATGGACCATGATTCAATCCTAGTTTTATCAAATTTTTCCTATAAATCTGGCCGTGAGGCAACTCATAGCCGCGGCGGTCATATGCTGGATATTATAAATACCCTGAAATTATCTACCAGATTGTAATTTGAAAAAATCATTTCAACAACATCTTGAAAAAAAACGCCCAATATAAACTAAAGTACCGCAGCGCTATCTTCGGCGACTTTCAAGCGGTAAATTATATATAGGGCCCGCCATCTATCGTTACGGATTTGAACTAGGTATTATTTGAAGAATGGTAACACTTAGATGTCACCTGATTTGACACAAAATTAGTTTTATTCTTCCGCTGAACGAAAATGGTTGTATATAAGCTCAAAGAACGCTGGGAAATATTGCGCCAATGGGAAGAAGAAAAGCAACGAATGAAGCGTATGTGCGTTACTTTGCGAAAAAAGTGACCGTAACCGTCAATGGAGAGCGTTATCGGGCCATGTTGAATGAATTTTTGTTCCGAGAAGTTGAAGAGGGGGATATTGGTTCCAACAAGATGGCGCTACTTCCCACACAGCGAATGCTACGATCAATCTTTTGCGCACTGTCTTCGAAGATCGCATTATCAGCCGAAATTCTGATATCGTTTGGCCGCCTCGGAGCTGCGATTTGACGCCGTTGGATTATTATCTTTGGGGTGCCGTCAAAGACCAGTGTTATGCCAACAAACCAGCAACAATTGATGCACTGAAGACCAACATACGCGATGTCATAGGTGAAATACAGCCGCATACAATCGAAAATGTGTTGAAAAATGGGACCGATCGTATGGGCTGGTGCATGGCTAGCCGAGGCAGCCATATGAATGAAGTTGTGTTCCATCATTAACCGGAAGGATTGTGCTTCAAAATAAAAAAAAACAGTTAGGGAAAATATAGAGTAGTTCCTTTTCTTTTCTTTGATTTTATTCGCCTTATCACATATTAAAATTTATTGAAGGAGTTTCTCATCTCACCTTTACTAATCGAGCCAAAAAGAACCTTAGATTTGAGGTACCCTTAAATTTTTATCAACGACTTTACAACAATGAATTTCTGAAATTACAACAATGTTGGAGTAAAAAGCTGCTAATTTAATCAATTCACCTCAGTTTTCACTACAAATTTTAAATGCCACACCGGCCATTTCAAGGCAGAAATGCTTTAATAAGCGATGCCATAATACAAAAACTCTCCGCCGAACAAACTCGTGTGGCTAGTGCCGTCAAACTTCTCTTGTAGTGCAATCATTTACAATTTTATTACCTTTTTATGAATAAATAATCAATATACAATATTTTTTCTAAAGTTTGAGGTTTCATGTCCACGCGCCTGTAATCAAGCAAGTAACAGTCACGCATAAGCCCACCCAAAATTTATTTATCTACGCAAAAGTGGCAAAGGAAAACTTCATAAGTGTGGAATCTGAATTTATGTACAAAAATATAAACACAAAAAAGTTACTTTTATTATTAACAATTTCTTCTAAGGGCATTGCATTTCGTAGCAATTTTCTTTGATTGATTGAAAGCACCCAATCACCTGCGCAATCGCTGCAGGTAATTTTGATAGTAGGCATTTTCTCACCCTTGCATTTTATTAAACTTAGAACTAAACTTTTTCTCCGACTCAATGAAAAAGTAATTTCTCTGGAACTCACTCATTCTTTGCGTACTTAATTATTAATCTCATAAGGCTACGTAAGGGTGGAGTGTAGGTATGTAATTTACCGGTCACAACTCGCTGACTCACATTAGTGTGAGTTTGCGTGTGAGTAACTCCACGAGTGAGTTGATTGTGCCTAAAACCATCCTTCGTTTGCAATTGACGACTTTTGTTTTAACAATTTTTGCTTTTGCATATTTTATTCACTTTCGGATACCTTTCACCCTTTCGTTGTGTTTCGGGTATGGCAATGTATGTAAATGTGTTTTAATATCCTCTGGGCCTATTTTAAAAAGAGGAAAATCAAGAAAGTGGGCAGCTCAAAGAGCAGCATCATATTCATGACTTCACTATTTCCATATTTTTCTAGGATACCCCAAAATATATGCGCACTTTCCTACAGCTTCTAGTAAAAATTCATTTCGGCTCTTGCCCGACTTGCACCGCTGATTTGCATACTTTTTCAAGTTTTCGATAGAAAGATAATAATAAATGAATAAGAAAACTTTTCAGTTTTAATATAAAAGCCGAATAGAAATGATGAACCTGTCCTGCAGCCCAACCTTTAGCTCATTCTTCTCCATGCGATTGATTTTGCATTTCTAATATAAATAACCTAGGGCGACAAATAAATAAAATTTTCACGAATATGAATACCTTTGCACGCGGTACCATAAACCACTACATACTAGATATACTTGTACATATGGATAAGTGCATATGTATGTGAACATGTGAGTGAATATGAGTGAGTGTCTGGTGTGGCATTGAACCGTCATAATTTGCTAAAACCATATTGCCCCTGTGTAGCCCGTGATGCCTGCGAAAAAAGCAAAAAACTAAAAACAAAAGAAAAGGAAAAAGTATGAATATAAAGCGTAGTATGCTTTCAGGCGCAAAATTTGGTGTATGCTAAAAAATTACTTTCTCTTTGTCTGAAAAAGTTGTGCATAGTTAACATGAGTGTGACAAATTTTTCATTTAACTTTCTTTTTGACAAGCCTACACGCGAAAATTCAATTTATTCGAAGGCAATGACAAAGTGGGTGTAAGTAGTAGTAGCTTTTCTCACTTGTCCAAATAAGTGTGTGTGCCCGAGGCAAGCATACGCAGTATGTATGTGTAAATTTTGGTGAAACAAAATTTTGGGTGGTGTAGTGAGAAAAGTGGTGTGAACTTACTTACTTTCATTAAATTAATTACAGCTTGAATAAAATTTTCAACTTGAATATAATGTCTTTAAGTTTTCCTTAATATAGAACTACCAAGGATTCCATACAATTATATAAGAAAGTATAAGAAAAATCTCCACTGATTCTTGTTGTTTCTGCGACCAAATCAGGATACTCCAATGATACTCCAGCATAGCCATCCATCACTTCAATGGTAGTTTAGTCCTGTAAATTCAGACTGAACTAAGTCGGTAGACTTATTATCCTTATGCTAACATGGATCCCGGCGGCCGTAGCCGAATGGGTTGGTGCGTGACTACCATTCGGAATTCACAGAGAGAACGTAGGTTCAAATCTCGATAAAACACCAAAATTAAGAAAAACATTTTTCTAATAGCGGTCGCCCCTCGGCAGGCAATGGCAAACCTCCGAGTATATTTCTGCCACGAAAAAGCTCCTCATAAAAATATCTGCCATTCGGAGTCGGCTTAAAACTGTAGGTCCTTCCATTTGTGGAACAACATCATGACGCACACCACAAATAGGAGGAGGAGCTCAGCCAAACACTCAAAAAGGGTGTACGCGCCAATTATATATATATATATATATATATAGCATGGATCCCAGGACACGTGGGTATCGCCTTCTTTAGCCCAGAGCCCGTTCTGTCATTCCCTTCTGCAGCCAACAAAGCCACGGTTAGCAAACGAGCATTTGTGGGTTTATGAGCCTAGCAAGCTGAGAGAGGCGGCAGATGAACAAAAACTGATGTTATGTACGATATTACCTGTCATGTCCACCGACTGTCGCAGATCCTCCAGTTGTTAAGCTGAAGGGACTGTGGGTAGCTGCTTGGATTGATGACGCGCCACTTTCTATAGGCGAAGCACATGGAAAAGCTAGGCATCTCAGGCAGTGCACTCTGCCCATCATGTGGAAATGGCGAAGAGACGGCGGGCCACTTTCTCAGCGTCTGCACGCCCTCCGCTCAAATCAGGTTTGAGGTCTTTGGCACTGATGTGTTAATGAGCGACCACCTTGGCGCTCTGGTACCGCAAGACCTATCATACTTAGATTTCTTCGGAGGTCGGGTAGATTTAAAAAAATATTAAAAAGGGACCCCGTGTGCAGTACAATGGACTTAATGTTGTCTGACAAAAAAAATTGAATTGAGTTGGCTAAGTGGTGGACCATGAATGCAGTCTGTGTCATTGGACGCAAAGACATTCCCGAATATCGCAACGTTGATCAACTGACCGATATGTGGGCATAGCAGACGAAAAATAGAGAGTTCGCGCAGAGTGAATGAAAAGTGAACTAGATCCTTCAACAAACGCGTCCAACCTTCCATTAGTACAGTAGTTGATATTATCAACGGGCACTGGCTGGTAGTAACACATATGAAGCGTATAAGGTTTCTCTTTAATGAGTTCTGCCGCAGTTGGAAGAACGAGGAGGATCACTTCTTCTGCCACTGTCTCGCTAAATACTTGCTTCTTTTACTGCCTGTCAGACTTAAAACCCGCAGCCATCCACAGTATTTTATAGTTTGTCTGTGAGTATCGAAGTGATTTCAGCATTTTCAGAATTAGAGAGAGAACTAGAGCCCGAACTCTTGGTATCACAACAATTCTTGAGTCTCAAGTGCGTTCCTCTACACCTTCACGTGGAGTGCGAGCTATCGAAATCTAACCTAAACAAATAAAATTAGCAAAACAATTTTATTATAATGATAGCCAATTATTAAGTTTCCTCCTGCCCAGCTTTCTTAAAAACCTCTCTGGCGTTTCAACTACGAACTCCACCGAATTCAGAGTCGCACATCAGTCGCTGTTCTTCAGTATAAGGTGCTCTCTTTAGTTTCGCCTTTTTTAAGCCACCCTGCTAAATTTTTCGCTTAAGCATGATTTTCATAATGAGGCATATTGATATGGCTCAAAGTTCTTTGGTGAGACCCATTAAGGGTTGTGTATTTCTAGGTGCGCTGATCCTTGGGTATGAAATCTAAGCCTTCAAAATGTTGACTTTAACAAA
Source organism: Anastrepha ludens (assembly GCF_028408465.1). Classification (NCBI taxonomy): domain Eukaryota; kingdom Metazoa; phylum Arthropoda; class Insecta; order Diptera; family Tephritidae; genus Anastrepha; species Anastrepha ludens. The sequence continues at coordinate 77,960,828 of NC_071501.1, read as the reverse complement.
TGTTCCTTTTATCTTGTTCATCGTAACACAACATTCACTGTAAAACGTGTGCTACAGAAAAATTCCACAAGTGCATCGTCGCTGTCGCTTAGGCTGGTAAAGTTAAAAATTATTAGAAACTCATTGGCCATATTTCGGAATGAATGCTTTGATTTTTCTATTAACTTCTATATTCCTGCAAATCCTGTATATTTAGGTGTATGGTACACGCGTAAGTTTGCCATTGTCTGCCGAAGAGTAAGTGACACTACAGAAACTGTGTCTGTCAATTGATATTTTGAGCCAGAGTTTCGAAACTCTGCTCTTCCGAATGGTGGTCACGTACCAATCCATCTGGCTACTGCGGTCGCCGTATTTTTAGTGCATACTCTTGCTTTAATCAGACTGCAATAAGAACTTCCCTGGATCAAGAGCCCCCCTCAGCTATCAAGTTCAGACAAATGCATTATTGAGCCTCAGCGTTGTACAGTTAAACATTAGGACCCACCTTAGAACACAATCTCAGAACCCCGATCCGTAGAGCCAACAAAAAATTCAAAAATAATTATCTTCAACACACTAGCGGGGTCGAATCTGAAACAAACTGTGTCTGCAAGCACTTCCCCACTTTTATATATTTAGGTTCGCTCAACTAGCAGAAGGAAAAATTTTGTTTCTTATGGTCGACTGACATCCTGTAATAACATTCTTTCACGCATCTTTACTTCCCGTAGGTTAATATTCTCACGTTCAAAATCTACGGCTATCTGATTTGCCGAATGGTAGAATGCAGAGAAAAAGATTCCGAACAGAACAGAACAGCCGTCCATCGCATCGGGCCTTTTGATGTTCCCAATGCAGCACATGCGCTCGCCGACGATAATACTTCTTCTTTGCAAACTCTCTCTGGTGGAATACAAACACAGAAACTACCCAGCGGGCCAAGCCTACACAAGTAGCGACATCTCCTAGGAACATCCCTAGGCATATCTTCTCATTCAATATCGATTTGCAGACTTATATTATATAGGGTCATTCAAAAGGTGCGCTTCAACTTTTTTCCGATAGGAAGGGCGAACGACGCAATATTTTTTATTTTTCGCTGTAAACTTCAATAGTATACATTTCATCATGGAACGCTACACACTTGAGCAACGATTGCAAATTTTTTATGAAAATAATCGTTCTGTTGCTGCTACCTTAAGAGCATTACGGCCATTTTACGGTCCATTTAACAAGCCGTCCCGTTTTGGGGTTATGTGAAGTCATTGGTCTACAGTAACAAGCCGGCGACGATTTGTGAGCTCAGAGCCAATATTGAACGCGAAATTACTAGAATTTCGGCCGATTTATGCAAAAGAGTGGTCGAAAATTGGGTTCAACGATTGGACTTCGTAAAACGTGCACGCGGTGGTCATGCAAAAGAAATCGAATTTCATACTTAAATGTATATGTTCAAACTCGATAATAAAAAAAAATTAGTTAAAAAAGTCAAACCGTTTGTGTTTTATTCAAAAAAGTTCAAAAGTTGAAGCGCTCTTACTGAAAAACCCTATACAAACACTGAATTCGACTGAATATGAGCAGACCTTAAACGATATTTATCGAAAGTCCATTGCCGCCTTGGCAAGCTCCTGTGCCCTTAACGCTGTTATCGGAGGCCAATTATCTCCAATTGCAGGTGAAGCGTTTCAGCTAGCTCGTGAGGCTCTCGTTACAATCGCGTGTTATAATCTGGTTGTAGATGCAGATTTGAACAGAGGTGATAGAGATCTTTTGCGCCCTTTGCCTTTCAAAAAGCCTTATCCAAACCCAAAGCGCTCAGTTAATCGAAAATGGTACTGGGTTGGGAGGAGCGTTTGCTTACTCTTTTCTGAATATTGTAACTGTATGAGCTCTCATCCATCCCAAGAATTGACTCCGATTTACCCAACTTCAACACAAGAAAGAGAGTGAAACCACCTACTTTTTATCCAGTCCACTTAAACCTATTCATCTCATACTCTTCCATCTTTGGTTCCATTGAGGAAACAGCTCATTAACTGTGAAAAGCGTTAAATAACATCGATGATGAGGGCTGATGATGAGCCTACGCTAAGAGGGGCTAATAAGCGTGTACAACAACAACAGCAAGCACAGGTTGTCTTCATTTTGATTAAATGATTTGTTTCCTTTGTACAACAACAACAACAAGCACAGGTTCTTCTCATTTTCGATTCAATGATTTGTTTCCTTATTCCGGAAGATCTTAAGTGCTAAACAAAAGTATGCAACTCCAAGAAATTTCGCTTTCTTATATTTCACTGCAATTTTTTAAATACAGTCTGGCAGCAGTATCAACGTAAATCTCACTATTGTTTAATTTTAATCCTAGTAAGCATTTCGATCGCTGATTGAACTATAAAAAACGTAGAAAAAAGTTTAGCAAAGCGGGACCGTGTGCGCAAAGAAAGTGGCAGAACTTGAATAGACTGCACGAACAAGTTTTTTTTATCTTCTGAATAAAACATAAATTTAACAAATAAATTTCACTCTGGATTTAAAAATATTTTTACTTTTATCAAGTAATTTGAAAACTTTTCAAAATCTCTTTTCCATTTGCTTACTTTAGTCAAAATTTAGGAGATGCATTGCTATCAAATATCTACTCGAATTGTAATTATTTTCGCAATTTTCTCATTCCAGTGACACCCAACCATGGCCCGAAGATCACCGGCGGCCAACCGCGCTATCAAATAGGCGACGTTGTACGTTTGAACTGCACATCGGCACCATCTAAACCTGTCTGTCATCTCAGTTGGCTTATCAATGGCGAACCGGCAAATCGTTCATATCTGAGACCCTACGAGAAGGCCATTGTGGGGCGCGAGGGACTCGAAATTGCGCGACTGGGCTTAGAGTTTCGCGTAAGAAGTAGCCATTTTCGGCATGGCGATATGAAATTGAAGGTTTGTTTGTACTTAAAAAGCTTTCATATCACATGTGTACGTACGAGGTGGGGCAAAAGAGTACCTTAAATTGAGTTATAAAGCGGGTTGTGTTAAGAAAATAGGATTGTGTTGATCGATAATAACGAAATTTTGCTGGTAATTAAAATTGCTTGCGTATTTTTTTGGAAAATTTCCGCGCTTAATTGCCACACCTCGTATTGACAAGTACTAAACTTTTTTTGCTAATATTTCTGCATTTTAATTGTCATTATTAGTGTGTAGCCAAGATTTCCTCATTGTACTGGCAAAGTAATGAAGCTAGCGTGGAGAGTGACCGACAACAACGTGCGCCAGCGTTGGAGTCGCGCGAAACTGTTGCTGCCAAATCGCGTGCACATGGTAACCTTGGCAACTCTGCAATTTTCAATTCACAGCATAGATCAGTTTGACATTTTTACTTACTTATATAAATGTTTTGTTACAGGTTCCTCCTCGGCAAAGCCACACTCCCGTACAACATTACAACAATTGCATTTGGTAACCCTGTTCAGCTTATTGGCGGCATTTAGTAACATTAGTTACAGTCTAACTATAAGATAACTAATTTAAATGTTTTTTCGTGCCACATTCTGAAAATGAAGGCAACATCTAAAATGAAAACGAGAAGAAAATGTTGTCACCGACAACGGAAAACACATATTAAAAAGGACACATATCCTATGCCAAATTAAAAATCCTGCATTTAGTTTTTAGACTTAGATTTATGCATAAAATAAGCAAAATATGGAAATATGATTTGTAAATATACAGACATAAACTTAAAGAAAATTTACACATAATAATTTAGTAATTAGTTTATGAATAGAAAATTATTTATACATATAATTTAGCAAAGAAAAGTAAAAAGTAAAAAAAAAATATAAAAAAAATATTTGTTAAATATATGTAGATTTACGATATTTGTACACAAAAAAAGTATAAATTTTTTCTCATTATGAAATTTTTAAAATAATGTGAAGAAACTGTAGTAGCTTAAATTTAAGTAATTATAATCAAATAAGTTGAAAACAATGGCACAGAAACTCAAATAACAGTTGCATAGCTGGCAAACTCAAAACCAAAAACAAAAAACAGACAGAAACGAAAAAAAAAAAAACAAAAAGAAGAGAAAAATAACAACAAACAAAAAGAAAAATCAATGTTTATTGACTAACAAGAACTATAATGTTAAAACTTAAGTCCAATTTATAGTTCTAAACCTCAATAGAGTATCTAAAGATTAAGCAAAAGCGGTGAAAATGGCGATTAATCTTAATTTAAAAACAAAAAAAAAACAAGTTCAACGATGTGTGCACTACCCTACCAAAGTATGTAAATTCAATACTGCGGCATAAAAGTCAAGCTTATGAATCAGTTCCACTCCTCTTGTCAAAATATGGGCCATAGGAAACCTTCGAATGCATTTCTACCCTAAAAGTATAGAGTGGGCCATGTAAAATTTGCTTTTTGAATCGGCTATAAAAAAAAAACTAATCATAATTTTTTCAAACTTTTATTTTTATTTTGAGGACTGAACATTGTCATTTATGAATGAAAAATAATTTGTTCAAATGACTGCCACGACTGGCTTTACAGTAGGCCATTCGATCAACCCAATTTTTAAGCACATTTTCGATTGTTTGGGCTCCAATTTCATGAATGGCAACTTCGATTTCGTGTTTTAAAGCATCAATCGTCTCTGGATGGTTCAAATAGCATTTGTTCTTAACGGCTCCCCACAAAAAATAGTCCAACGGGCTTAAATCACAGCTCCGAGGCGGCCAATTGATATCGGAATTTCAACTGATTATTCGGTGTTCAAAAACGGTAGCCAAAAGTTCGAGTGTGACTTTGGCAGTGTGACAAGTTGCACCGTCCTGTTGAAACCAAATGTCGTCCATGTCATCCTCTTCAATTTTTGGAAACAACTCGTTGAGCATGTCACGGTAACGCTCGCCATTTACTGTAACCGCGGAAGAGGAAGAAAACTCACCACTTTAGAAATAGGTTTTCAGGTTCTCATTTCGAAAATGTCAAAGCTTTAAGTAAATTATGAACACATTTGACATGTCATTTGTGTTACCATATGGCCCACCCTGTAGTTTTCATTAGAACTCAGCTGTCATTCTGAGGCGGCCTTAAACTGTAGGTCTCTCCATTTGAACGAAACAACATCGAGACGCACAATACAAATTGGAAGAAATCTCGGCCGCTATTGCGAATATCGCTCGCAGAAAATAGACACTTCCAGATTGAGTCGTTTCTATTTTATTTTTGAATTGTGTAACTTGATCACCAAAAATGTACTCTATTGTGAATGGTCATCTGATTTGTAAGTAGCTGTGCGACTTTGTTAACATTATTACGGAATTTAATTTACTATTTATACTTTGAGATAAATATTTTTTAACAAAAACCAAATAAATGGATAAATGGATAGTATTGAGCAGGCATCACAATTAAATTACTCTGCCAAGCTTCCTGCTCACCAGTGTTTTTTCACAATTCATCTTCCGAGTCGTTGATTCCAATATCATTTCCTGATGATCGACGCAAACACATCTTTTTAAGAAGCTCACTACGCCTTCTTCTAGAGATGTTAGAACATGCAAAACGTTTGAGCGCCCAGCAGTTGCACGAAGCACGGCTCGGTCTTGAGCCAATTTCTTCTTGGCCTTGCTTTTGAAATCTGCCCAAACCTACGTCCAAAATTCCTTAGTATTTTAGTTATTAAATCACAATTAGAATATTTTACATTAAACCACTCACTGGTGGTCCCAAGCTATTTAGCTCTGCCGCTATAGATTCCCACTTTGGCTTTGCGCACTAAGAAATTGTTGTAGAACAATAAGCGATTAAAACCTGTTCACAGTCGCTGATTTATCGAGCGATCGAGACTTAGAAATGCATTGATAATCGATAATCGCTCAATAGACGTCAAATGCTATCCGCAATAGGAGTGCAAATATCTGTTCAAAATGTTGTTGTATACGCCGTACTGTCAATATTAGCAAGCCACTAAGAAGCCACATTTTTTTAGCACGCAAACTTCAATCTTTTGTTTGCTTGCTGCCGGCATTATATGCTTTCTTTCGAACATAAAAAAAATCTAAGCCATTCATTGATGGCTCACTTTGTCGTCATTTTTCCCTTATAACGAATGATTTTCTTGCAGAACTCGTTCAAATGCATCAGTTAAGCTCGAGCTACATGCCAGACTTCACAGGTATTGCAGACGTAATGAGTAGGCAGTTCTATATGATAATTCTCAAGCGTGAGTGAAATTTACTTGCAGTTTTTCATGTTTTGCAAGGATTATTTGCGGAAATTTATTATTTTATTGCTGCACATTTGCCTCATTTTAGTTATTTTCAATAATAATATTAGTCTCTTCTCAATTTTTAAAGCTTCAATACTAAAAAAAAAAAGTGAGACCAAAATATAATATAATATTATATATATATATATTTATTTATTGGGTGCTTTGCCGAGCTTCTCCTCCTATTTGTGGCGTGCGTCTTGATGTTGTTTCACAAATGGAGGGACCTACACTTTTAAGCCGACACCGAACGGCAAATATTTTTATGAGGAGCTTTTTCGTCGCAGAAATACACTCGGAGGCTTGGCATTCCCTGCCATGTTCTCTATGTGAATTCCGAATGGTAGTCACGCACCAACCCATTCGGCTACGGCGGCCGCCATAAGATTGTAGAGAAGAAATTATCGACTAAACAGATAAGAATCTGTTGAGCATAAAATTTCTTACTTCAAACAATTTTAATTTGTTTATGGAGACCTTCTTCAAGCACAATAACGAATGTTTGTGTTTATTTTAATGTCTAAATTTTATGCATAATTTTATATAAAATGTGGGAAGAGCTGCCCATTACATCACACCGCAACTATGTAATGTTCGAAACGGCTGTTTGCCACCAACGCCTGAAGCGCCTGTAAAAAGACGTAGGTGGCGCGCCAGTAATCACTCTAACGGAAATGTATAACTCTTGAAAATGGTCATACGCCAATCATATTTGACAACTGCAGTGTGCAAATAGATAGCAACCGAGCACATGAAGATCAAAATAAAGATTTCATCATGAAACTATACCATCTACTCAAATATGAACGAGACGGTATCAATAAAACGGTCCGCGGATGACATATGGCAAAAATAAATTTTTTATTTTTTGGTAGGACTGTTATAAGCTTACATGGCGAATTTCAGCGTGATATCTCACATAGTTTGTTTTCTGTGCTACTGTAAACAAGTCAAGCTCGAGTCTCGTTCATATTTGAGTAGAAGGTAAAAGCGACTTTACTTAAAAGCGACCGTACTTTATAAAAATAGAAATTATACAAAAATTCAGAAGAATTCCATTCAAATTTTTGAACTTGTTAATCTGAATTTTAAGAATGTATATGCAGTTATATGGTTCATGAAAATTTTATAAAGTTAGTGCAATTTTAAGCCGCTTAATAATCGCGAGGATAATAATATATAATTTTTTTTTTTGCTAACAATTTTTGCACTTATGTATAAATATAAAAACAACTTTCTATATAAAAGCAAATTTCTTATAGCAAAGATGCATAAGATGTTTTCAAAAAAATTAAAAAAAAATCAATTCCTTTTTTTATTTGCATTTGAGGCAAGAGCCGCATAGAGGCGCACACAATAATTGCTGTGCGACATAATGCATTGGTTTGACCGCTTATTTATTTGTATTAATTTTTTCATTTTTATTTTTATAACCCTTTCGCGATATTGTTGCCATATGTATTTAATTTGTCATTTGGCATATAAATATTTTTTCGCTCGCAGCTTTAAAAGCTGTGCTAATTTTGAAAACTAAGCTTGTTGCCATATGGCAACAAATTTCTCGTAAGGTGTTAACTTGCATTAGATTGCAGAAGAAGTTTATTTGGGATTGAAACCAATACAAAACATTTGTTGCCACATGGCAACATTAAAAAAAAAGCACTTAACATAAAAAATAAAACAAAAAGTTATTTATATTGTTATTGGTCCTAAAATAAATACTCAGACAAAAATTTTGATTTTTTGGATGGCGCAATAAAAAGATGTAGCAAAAGGGTTAATATAGTTCATAATAGAACAAAAAACATAAAAATCCAAGATTTAAACTTTGTACAAAACTTTAAAAAATACAAGAAATCTTTATTAAAATTTTATATTTTCTAAAAAGGATTTCTAGAGAAATTCTAGGGGTAGAGCTTTAAGCAAGCTTGTGACATTTTTTTTTTTTTTGTTTTTTGTGCAGAAGGTGTTAGGTGTTTCTTCCATATAAAAATATGTATAAACAAACCTTTGCGTGTAAAGTTATGTTGCGCGTGAACATTGCCTGGCAGGGCGCAATCTGGCATTTTATTTTGGTTAAATATTGTGTATATATTGTTTGCATTATATTTCGATAAAATACTTTCATTCATGTCATATTCTGTATATGACGTAAGGATACTGTAGAAATAAAAATTTGTTTTTTTTTTTAATGAACCCTAATACCTGAAAAATTACATTCTCAAGTATTCAGATGAGAAAACTTTACTTTACTAACTACTTATCGGCTCAGGTACTCTCGGTGTACTATGCTGAGAATCGGGGATCCATTTTATTTTGAATAAGTTTTTTACTAAATAAAAAACTGATTTTCCGACTTCCGTCACTTTTATTTGGGTCTTTATTTGACTTCTGTGTTTGTGTGCTGCAACTTCACAAATGTCAACTATGATTGACATGCTACAGCGTTCGGAAAAATTACAAATTTCCGATAATAAACGCAATTTTATTGAAACTACGATTTTCATATTGGTCAGACTCATAAATCAAATAAATATGAACTGATTGGCTTGAAATTTTAAGCGTATACTCGTATTAGCAGTTAGATTCCGCGAGGAAGTGCAAATTATTTTTTTGGCTGTATAGGGTGTTTATTTTTAGCTGCATGAGAACTATCGATATCGATGACAGAGGCGCTAAAAAGTTTGATTTGCGGCACACTTAGATATCTTGTCAGATATCAATTCATATTCATATCAAGTAAGGGTTTGAATTCAGTATGAGAATCAATTAAGCTGATGACTCTCGTTATAAAGGGTGATTTCTTAAGAGCTATAGGAAAGTTTTTCAAAAAACACACGTAAAATTAAAAAAAATGCATGAAAGTTTTATTTAAATCGATAGTACAGTCCATATAATTTAATGTTTGAAGATTATTTCATGCAAATGTTGACCGCGACTGCGCTTCAAATGGTCCATCCGCTTAGTCCAATTTTGGTATACTCTTTCCAATGCTTTGGCCGGTATCTCACATAAAAATGCTTTAATGTTGTCTTCCAATGCGTTAATGGAAGCAGGCTTGTCTGAATAGACATGAGCTTTAACATAGCCCCACAAAAAATAATCTAAAGGCGTTATATCACACGATCTGGGTGGCCAATTGACAGGTCCCGAACGTGGAAGAAAATGTTCACCGAACTCAGGTCCATTGTTACGCGTGCTGTGTGGCATGTGCCACCGTCTTGCGTTGCGGTAGGTCGTTCGGCTTCAATTCTTGCACCAGCTGTATTTTGAAAGGCTTCACACTTAAATCCTTTCGCAAAATTTTCCACGTTGTTGAGTAACAGAGGCCCAATCGCTGCGAACGGCGACGAATCGATAATTGATGGTCATCATTAACACTGGCCGATACATCTGCGATATTTTCTTCAGTTCGCACTCTACGTAAGCGTGTTGGCGGTTTGATGTCCAGTAATGTAAATTTGGTTCTAAATTTAGTCACAATAGCTCGAATAGCCGCTTCAGTGGGTCAATTAAACTGGCCATGAAATGGAAGAAGCGCGCGATAAACTTTCTTAACAGAACACGCATTTTTATAATAAAATTCAATGATTAGCAAGCGTTGTTCGTTTGTAAGACGATTCATGTTTAAATTATAGACCAAACTGAAGATGTTTGACAGTGAAACAAAACACGAAACGTGCGTCAGCTGTTCAAACCAACTGTTTAAAAAGATAGTAACTAAAAAATCACTCGTTAGAACTATAGACCATAATCTCTTCAGGCTACCTAGTATGTTAAATTTAAATTTTAATTAATTTGTACTTTCTTTTTGGATCTACAAGGCTCAAATTTACCTTTTTTTGACTTTGATCATCATTAAATTGAGATGTTTCTTAAAGCTCTAAAAAAAAGTTGAATAGGCATAGAAAATCAAATTGTATTCTTGCTGCCAGGAGGATTCCGAAATGCTGTATTATATGTTAAAATTGTGTAGTAGCCAATGAAAATTTTACTCATAACCATTCAAGTATTTGATATTGAATTGAAAAATTACAAATTATATTATTTGATGAGTTAGAAATGGTTACAACGGCCAAGCATAACAAACAGTAAAATAAGAATTAACAAGTTAAACAGCACTGATAATTTACAGCATTCCTCGCAACGAATTTGTTTTAAATCTGCCAACTTTGAAGTCATTGCGATTAGAATTTCGAAAGGGAGGTGATTCAAATGATTGCTTCAAACTTATTGTAGCAGCTTGACGGACAAGAACCGTTGACTCTGGAAACGAGCTTTCATTCTGAGAAGTTGGCTGAAACGGCAGTCGACGCAAACGTGGTCCTCCCCAATCAGGAACTGAGCATCAGTGTATGAAACGAGTGACTTGACCTTTAGTTGATTTTGATGATGATTGATTAAATAGTGGACACATTATGATACCCAGCAATTCAGGCTTATGCGGAGCAAAAGCAATGATTTAGGTAAAAATATCTCAAGAAGAAATTAAAAAGTGGCTTGTTGTTAAACTTCTGCAGCGTAACGTCGTAATGTTAATAAAAATTTAAAATATCTATTTATGCCAATCAAGTAAATATGTACATAAAATCAAAAGCATAAAAAGCAAAATTCACTTGGCCTAAATATAATACGTCTAAATATTTCCACCTGCAGTGCAATTAAAAATTTTTCATGATTGACTATAAATTCATGATAAACCTATTTATAGTTTTCGAACTAAATTAATAAACGCTTATAATTTGTTTACTCTCTAATCTGCTGTCATTTAATCAAACCAATGATTATTCTCAACAAATCTTAAAAATGTTGGTGTGTTATTTTTTGTTCTAGTAGTCTAAGCTTGGGTAGGAATATCCACTAGACTTTTAATTCCAACTGATTTAGGAGAACCATGGAGAAATATGCACCAAGATTAGAATCAGTTTCAATTGCAAGGTTCATCGTACCAGATTACTTCATTGATGGAGATGGAAAAAAATATAAAAAATTGTAAACCAGCATGACTTTGCAGACCACACCGTAATCTCATATTAATGGCGTGCTCTTCCGCAATACAACTTCAAAGTAGTATGAATTGAATAATATTTGAACTTTATACAATTGAGATATATCAATGAGGTAAAGCCGTCAATAAAACACTGTTAAAAAATATGCTTGTAAAAAAAAACATTAAGACTCCACATCTTATGACAATGCCTTTGGGGCTTTTACCTCACAAAACCATGGGAAACTTTCGACATTATAATGAAATCCGATTAGAGTAAAAGAACTTAATGAAATGTGTGTGGAGGGAATGCTTATTGTATTGTGTCAGTGTACAGCACAAATGAAAGCATCTAAATTTTTTGGGAATGCCGCTATAGTGAGAGATTTTGATCGAATACAAGCCCAGCTCGTTCCGAAAAAGTAGACTGAAATGTTGGAGGAACGTGTGCCAAATGTTTTTTGAAGTGCGGTTTCAAGTATAGATATAACTCTTTTCAATCTGTTTTTACCGAGTTCAACCAAGCGAATCAGTTGTTTTTTCCTCACGACAACTGACTTCAATTATCAACACCACTTAAAGTCCAGTCCTTCTCTACTTAATATTTCTAAAGTTGGTCAGTTGGTCTTTCTCTTCCTCTGCTACCACCAGCAAGTATCGCATCGAATACTATTCGGGCTGCAGCGTTGATATTCATTGGGACCTCGTAGCCTTGCCAGTGAAACTGCTGGATATTTATTCACCTTACTATCTCTTTGATGAAGTAAAGCCCATAGAGCTGATTGCTTAATCGTCAGCGATGTTCGAAAAAACCAACTCAAACGTTTCGGTTATGACTTTCTGTCGCGCATTTCAAAGGTTTACTTTTCGGGTGTTCGGGTTCGGCATGCTAAGAAACTGTCAGAGAGTTGTTCGTCGAGAGAAGACTTTGCGGCTGAATTACCTCAAAGTGCAAAGCAACACTTTTGCCAAGTTTCTCTGTTATTATTTCTCTCTTAGATTCTCTGTTAGGTTTCGTGACAGGGACGATTATTGGTGTTAAAGCTGGTTGCCACATAAACGAAGTCTCTTGTTACTTCAAAATTGTAACTGGCTGCAGTGGGGTGGGTGCCGATACGCAAATGCGCCGACCGTGTGTTTGATGGCTGGTTATACTTCGTCTTGTTTTTGTTCACTACTAAGCCCATTATCTTCGCTAGTTTATTTATTTGGGTTTTCCTTATTCACTCCTCTCTGGAGCATAGGGCCTCGACAAGACGTGTCATGTGTTGGTTTCGTTAATCTATTTGATTTCTGACTGCCGCTGGTTTATACCGCTTTAGAAAAATCAGGACGTACTATACGGTCAATTCTCATTGTCATCTAAAGGTGAAAAAAATAAAAATAAAAAATAAAAAAATTGTAAATAAAAAAATTGTATATAAATTTTTTTTTTTTTTAATTTATATTTTTTTCTTATTTTCGTATAAATTTTTTTAATCCAATCCTTTAATGCTGATTCTACATTGACTTGATGCTGCTGGCTATTCATTCTACGCCCCTTTATCTTACACATATGGCTCGCTGAAAGTAATTGAATATAGCCCGAAAAGTTATGGGAATCACATTATGGAAATTTCGGGCATTACTGTGCACAGACTCAGCTATGAATAAAAAAATAAGTGTTTTTCAAAAATGAAAATAAGGACAGTTTTTCAAAAAGTTTTGAGCAAAAGAAACATTTTTTTCCAAAAACCTTTTTTGATGTTATATTTTAGCATAAAAGACTAAGGAAAAGATTTTAAATGGTAATAAGAGCCAAAGATATTTCAGTGGAAAAAACTATATACCGAAAGCTTCAACATTGAATAAATTGAAAACCATTAAATAATTTCAAAATCAAGCGTGCAAATAAACCAATTTTGAGAAAAAAATTCGACAATGGCCAAAACACTGGATCATCTAACGTTGAATCATGTTAAATTTCGAAAGACAAAAAACGAAACAAAAAAGACAAAGGGAATCAAAAATTTCCTTTACGGGTAATAATTTGAAAAAAGGTGGATGCGTAGTAAATATCTATTTTTTTTTTGTTATTATTGTTTTTAAAAAATAGTCTTTACGTGTGAGTAAAATTTGTATACAAGAAAAGTTATTTTAAACCAAATTTTTTTGGAAAAATTAAGTTTATAGTAGAAGAACCAGCAAAATTCGTTCAGATTAGTATATTAATTTCAATGGCTTTTCCTTAAAATTGGGTCAGTTTGACGCACACATAGCGAAAAAGCTAAATTAATTAATTTATTTGTATTCAAATTTCGTTGAAAGAGTATTTAAGTGCAATTATTGGTGAATGCGGTGGTTGGTTGGTTGGTTTAAGTGGTGATTCTTCCAGAATCCAACTGGCGTTTCCGCAACTTTTTGTTGCCACATCCTCGTTACCAACTTGTTTAAGAGTTATTTACAGCATGACTATATCCAGTCTGTGCGGTTCAGGAACCTTATCAGGTTGTTGACATCTAAGCCAGTCAGCTGTTCCAGACTCTCGAACAGCGGTTTACCCAGGGTTAACATTCTGTCCTTCCATAAAGCAGGGTATTCGCAGAGGAAATGGAAAATTGTTTCCTTTTTCTCCGGTTGTTTGCAACTGTGACAGTATGTATTGTGAGGGATGCCCATTTTGGCTGCCAAAAGCCAGTTATGACTGCCGTAAGTCTGCAGGTGTCCCGTCGTTTCATGTTTATCAATGTCGACGATTGCTTGAGGTTGTAGGTGGGCCATAACGTTCTGCTGATTTTGCATTCCATCTGGTCTCTCCATCTACAATCTGCGATTCGGAGGTATTTTAGGGAAATTGCACTCTTGACTTCACCCATTGGTGTGAATAGCGATTCAGCAAGAGCGATATTCATGGCAGATCTCCTCCTTGCCAGTTCGTCCACTTTTTCATTACCTTCGATGCTCCGATGTCCCGGGAGCCAGATTAAGCTAACGTTATGGTTTTCGCTCAAGGTGGTGAAGCTATTCCTGCTTTGCTCCACTACTTTAGGGATTGTTGTAGCTGAACCCAGTGCCTGGATTGCAGCTTGGCTATCCGAAAGAATAGCGATATTGCCCTTAAAAGAGGGATCTGTGATTAGTAGCCTACAAGCTTCCCCAATTGCCAGTACTTCCGCCTGGAAGACACTGCAGGTATTGGGGAGACGCACAGATTTTTCAATTTTAAGTCTATGAGAATATATACCAGCTCCAACACCACAATCCATTTTACTGCAAACTGTATAGACTGTAGTGTCGAACTTGTTTAGTGAGAATTCCTTATTCCATTCTTTCCGAGATGGAAAGAGAATGGTTTCACGGTTTTGTATGTTATTATATAAAAAATTGTAAATTTTTACACAAAACTATAAAAGCTAATTTGTAATAAAATATTCCTAAAAAAATGAAGTTCAAAGAGGAAAAAGCAAGACGATTTGATTAGATTTATCGAAAAATTTCCATTAGATTTATCTTAAAATTTCCATGAGCTTCACTTAAGATTCGGCCAGTTTGCTCCAAACACAGCAGAGAGGTTAAGTTGTATTTTAAATTTTTGAAATTTACTTTTTACTGTCCAGTGTGCATTGAAAAGAAATTTAACAAAAAGCAAAAAACAAAAAAATTGCAACTCAGTTTGGCGTAGGAATTGGAGTGTGAAAAAAGTCACAAAATAGGGAGTCAACCTGTTTTAAAACTCACTTGTTATCAAACGCCCTGAAGAGGTATTTCCCGATTCTTACGGATGTTTCTGTTGGTCTTCTATTGTTGTTGTGTTGTTCGTATGCCTAATTTTGCTACATCTGGGCCACCATCACATTTACCAGCCCTTCAGATATCAACGGGAGTCAGTGTACTATAGGAAAATGGCAAGCTTCTTCTGTACACTTCTCAGCCATTTGAATAATTGGCTACGCGTGCCTGCAGCGAACCGGTGATTATCTCGTTTCGTAGATAAGCTAACTTGCGCAATTTATTTCAAGTGGAAAATAATTATAAACACGAACAATTACAACAAACAAATTCTTGCAAACTTCCGAAATGCAAAGTGGGTTGTACCGCAATTTGCTTGCATACAACAACATACACGAGCACACACACTTGGAAATGCAAACACGTACAGGTCACGCAAGCCACTTTCCGCCCGAACTGATGGGAAAGTGAAAGCATTTTCGCAAAATAAGCCCGAATTTTATGACTCACATGCAGATTACAATTATTATAAATGGTTATTTTTAAATATTACTCATACGTTTGTGTGTGTGCATGTGTATGTACATACATACGTATGCTTATGTGCGTTTACATGGAAACATTTATATGAGTCATATGCGCCACATGTACCCTACATCTGAGAATTTATGAGTGGCAAAGACATTTTTCACTTCAAAGTAGTCAAAAACAATTGTGCCACATTAGCTTGTAGGCATGTTGCGTGCCACAATAACCATGTACTTTTTTGGGTTCATTGCTGCCATTGTTCGCCTGTTTATTGTTGCTGTAAATATTAGCATAAATCGTCAGCGAAAATGCTGGCGTTGTTGCGTCGGTGTGAGAAAGCGGCTTATTGTGCACCTTTTTCCAACTAATTTGCATACAAAGTGCAGCGCTTAGACTGCACGAGCCGCTGCTGCAGCGCATTGAACACGCAACAATGCAAAAAGGCAAGAAGTCAATTCGCTCGCGTGTATCGCAGCCAACTGATCTTCATATTTTTTATGTTTGCATGTATGTATTGTATTGTATTTGTACGAGAATTTGATTTCGTTTTATTGTAATGCGATTGCGTTCAATTTTTTGTCTTCAAATAGGCCGTCCAGTTGTAGCCTCCCAGTCCATGTAGTAGCACTGAATTTACATACAAATGAGTAATGTGTACGAAAATCGTGCAAAAAATATTTTGACGGTCTTGAATTGTCTGGTTACTTCAAAGAGATATGAAAGAGGAAAAATATAAAAATAAGTAAACCAAAAAAAAAAAATGTTTTAAATAATAAAATTGTAAATATGAATAATGTCTTTTAGCATGCCACACATCTAATTGCCTAAGCAAACGAATGCATACACATATGTACACATCCACACTGAAACATGCATACACACATTCATATATACCTACTCTTGTAAGCTATAGGTACGTCTATGCAATACCAGAGCCACGCAGCTGATTCATGTTCAACACGGCTGCGTGCAAATACATCTACGTACATACATACACATAAACGTAAATATATTTCGTGATATGCACATACGCACATACAAACATACATGTGTGTGTAACTGTATATCGTCGCCACGGAAGATAAGTTTTATGAATGTTAATTTATTTATAAATTTGTAATATGAAATTTTAATGCATAGTTTATTTAAAAAAACAAATACTCTGTACATTTTTCTCAATACATTGTTTATACATAAATATATTTATTTGGTTATTGAGTAAGAGAAATAAACTAAAATAAAATCAGTATTTCAAAACTAACGCACATTTGTTTGAACCTTTACAGAAGAAAGGTCTCAGTAATAGGACATATACCCACCTTCTACCGCAGCCGAATGAGTTGTGGCGTGACTACCAGTCGGATGTGCACAAGTTGGAAATCCAATGCACGAACCACCAATTGATATAATCGTTGCCCCTGGACAGGCAATGAGAAACCTCGGAGTGTGTATCTGCCATAAAAAAGCTCCTCATAAAAACCACCCACATCTAGCATTGGGAGGCGGCATAAAACTGAAGGTTCCTCCATTTGTGAAGAAACGTCAAGAAGCACACCACAAATCGGAGGAGTAGCTTGGCCAAATATAATACCAAAGCAACGGGTATAAGCGCCAGTTATACTTTATACACACCTACGAGGTTGTTCAATAAGTTTTACGGTTCGATAATATGGGCCTTGCTACTAGTCTACTTTTGTTTCCGTTATGTTGGTACACTCTTCATATGAACGTACGTGAAGTTATATTTCATTCTGTCAATTCTTTGATTACAAGCCATTTAGTACAGACGTGTCACGGTATTTTCTACAATGGAAAAATCAAGTACAAGACGTACAAGCCTTGAAAGTGTCCAAAAAGACCGGCAACACTAGAAATCGTAGAAAAAGTATTGAAAAATTCCGGATATCGTATTGAGGAATCATCGAGTGACTTAAAGAGATTTAGTAGCAGCCCTAGGCATCTCACTGGGTAGTGTAAGCAAATCTTGACAGAAGTATTGGGTTTCAGAACCCGTATTCGCTAACAATGGAACAAAAACACATTCGAATGCGACTTTCTCAACAACATTTAGGGGATTTTTGAAAGGGTGAAGAGAATTTTGTGTCTATCCGCATAATCCGAAGTCAAAACAAGTGGCTAAAGAGTGGTGTGAACCTGTGCTTTATAAAATTCCGTGAAAGCACAATCGACTTGAAAACCAGCTAGACTGGAAATTCTAGACCTATCCATGATAAATTCATGCTGATTGGGTGAAATTAAGCTTAGTTCTAAAGTACATCTTTTCTTTTACAATTTCTTCGAATTGTTTTGTTAGAAAGCTTCGAAATCGGCCTGTCACTTTTGAAAATAGGGATAATATTGTGATTTTCCAATCATTCTTAAAAATTTCAGAAGATAGAGATTTATTAAAAAGATATAAAAAATCTAGAATAATTAAGAGCAAGTTTGAAGTTTTTTCACGTCGCTGCTTTTTCACAATTTTTTAATGTGGAGTAAATGCGCAACAGCAGCAAGAAGAAAAAACCTCAAAGATCACAGCGATTTTTTAACAATTTCAAACTTGCACTTTTTTGTTATATAATTTAATAAGCAAAAAAACTGCATACCAAAAATCTAATTAAAAGCCATATAAATCCGGTACATTGTTTAAAGAAATTTCGTAACTTTTTTTTTATTTAAATCCTCGATTCATATACATTTTGTTAGTCAAGAAACAAAAATAATGAACATTCAAAAACGAAAGGAAAAATAGTCAAGACTGGTTAAAATGTTGATGTGCTGTCATTTGTAGAAGTACGAGGATCGTTTGTGAACTCCATGCAAACTTAGAGAATGCCACCTCTCTCTCTCACCTCTATTGGCACGTATTCAGGATATGTTTGGCTAGTAAAATCTCTTAGAGGAACAAGTTTCAGTCAGATAGGTACATTTCTTGGTGCTTAGCATTCGTTTGAATTGAGGAAGTCGAATGATTTTCCTTTCCATCAACACAAATTCAAGCCAAAGCCTTAGCAGTTGAGGTCGACAAATTAATGGAAATTGGAACGCTATTCACATCCTCCCCTATTGTCCAGTCTTGGATTTTGCTTCGCATGGTCAAACACTATAATGTATCATACTTGGCAGCATAACAAGACTGGCACTGCTGTAAAGAAGTGCGAGTATGCGTGACGCAATACTCTAATTTGATGTCTCTCAAAATTTAAGTTCATTTTGATAATTTTGCCCTGACGATGTTTAACATTTTCTCCTCGTAAACATAAAATTTAGTGCATATTTGGAGGAAATTCGCAACACCTTTTGCGGGAAAAAATATCAAAAATCAAATGCTTCAAGTGCCCAGCATCTTCCAGCAAGAAGATTTCTATGTAAGTATCGGGTATTTTTTAGCAGCAATCTTCTCTTGATATTTATAACTATGCTTCGAAAGCTGAGAAAAGCAAACTGACTTGACATTTCTGTTCGGTATGGTTTGAAAAGTCATCATGAATAGACTGACACCAGAATAATGCTTCCAAATTGTGGACATTAATTAAAAAAAGTCTATTCGCGAAATTCATAGAGCGAAGTGTTGAAAAAGACGCCGAAACTTCGATTCGTTGCCTTCGATATCTTGTTGGCTTTTGTTTTTGACTACGTGGAAAATTTTGTGTTGCATTTTGGCTGATTGAGTTCATTTGGATTTATTACTCCGACTTATTGGAAAAAGTAGTCAAAAATTGGGCTGATCGAATGGACCACATAACGCGTAGCCGCGGCGGTCATGAAATTATTTGTCAGATTATAATAAAAAAATTCTTTCAAGCATGATTTCTGTTTTGTAATATCTTCTTAAGTTCTCGTAAAAAAATACAAGCTCTTAAAAAATTATGTAGCATAAATACGTTCTGAAGTTGAATTAAAACACATCAGAAACACGATTTTTCAAAGTACATATCTTGATGCGCGCGTCACTTTACGAGTCAATTGCTGCCGCCCCCTCGTATTCACCCGATTTGGCTCTCTGCGACTTTTCCTTGTTCCCTAACATGAAGAAATGACTCGCGGGAAAAAAATTTAGTTTAAACGAAAAAGTCATCGCCTAAACAGAGGCGTGTTTTGGAGAGTTCAACAAATCTTATTTTTTGGAGGAGTTAAAAAATGGCCGGAGCGTTGGGAGAAGTGTATATTTCTAAAAGGTGGCTTTGTTGAAAAATAAATTTCTTTTTTTGAATAAAATGGTAGCTTCATTTCCCACGCAGGTACTTAGTGAATCCGCCTCCTATAATTCTAAGCATTTTTTTCATTTTTATAATCTATTTTAGCGATAAAAATTGGTACGGCATGTAACTTTTTTCTATCGGCAGAATGAGAATTAGAGGAATATATATCAACAAATATACATGGTGGCACAAAATTAATCAACCAATTTTGTTTTTGAATATTTTTTTTACCATATAACAAAAATTATTTTGAGGCACAGGAATTTCTATTTTGACCTTTACGCGCTCCATTGCTTGTGTGTTTCTACAGGTATAGTGCAGCTGTCTAGTTCCCAAGCTTCAAATATGATTGATATCCGCCACCATTGCAACAACTTCCGATAGAATGATTAATTTTGCGCCACTTTGTATATACATACCCTATGTATGAATATATTCTATATATATATGGTATATATATAATAAAGACTGATTGAGATATGATTTAACCACTTCCTTTGTCAGTCAGTTGCTACACACAATAAAGTCGTTGAGTGTGCCTTTGTGTGTACTTGTAAATAACTCCATAAATACTCTTTAGCGCAAACAAAACAAATGTTATAAATTATATGTAGGTATGTACGTATAAATTTGCTGTAACGAATTACTGCTTCCGCCACTATTATTATAAAAGCGCAGCTGTCATCATTCGTTTTCCTTTTGAGAATAATCTACTAGGATATTTTCAGCGTATCAGTTAGCTCATTTGTCGGATATCCGTTTGCATTTTTTTTTTTGTTTTTTGCATTTTCTGTTTATATTTTTGCGTTACGTTGTTGTTCTACTTCGTTACGCCGTTGTATACTTCCGCTATGGCTACTAATTTGAATTCCATTCGCCAGGAAATTTTTGCAATGTGCGTTCGTCTTTAATTTCATATTAAATACAACACAGGCAAACGTTTAAATATACACGCGCACATAGATGAGTACATACATATAAACGCACAAATTTATTCGAGGTTGAATTAGTTTTAAAGGTTTTTTTCGAAGATTTGGGGCTTTATTGTGAAAAAACGGTACAAAATATTTTATTCGAAGTATTGGCCATCGCTAGCTACAACTTTCGCCCATCTTTCGGGCAATTTCCGGATGCCGTTTCTCCAAAATTCTGGCCGCTGCTTGGCTATCCATGACTCAACCCTTATTTTGGTAGCCTCGTACGAGGAGAACCGCTGGTCCGCCAAATCGAGACTCATATGCCGGAACAAATGATAATCGGAGGGAACTATGTCTGGACTATACGGCGGGTGGGGTAACACTTCCTAGCCAAGCGTTCCAAGGTATTTTTTGACAGGTTGAGCAACATGCGGCCGAGCGTTGTCATGTTGCAAAATAACCTTGTCGTGCCTTTTTACCGTTTCCGGCCGTTTTTCTTTCAATGCCCGGCTTAAACGCATCAATTGCAGTCGGTAACGATCCCCCGTGATTGTTTCGCCCGGTTGGAGCAGCTCAAAATATACGACGCCGACCTGATCCCACCAAATGCAGAGCATGATTTTCTTGCCGTGAATATTCTGCTTGGCCGTCGACGTTGATGCGTGGCCGGGCAAACCCCATGATTTTTTGCGTTTTGGGTTATCGTAGTGGATCCAGTTTTCGTCGCCAGTCACCACCCGATGCAAAAAACCCTTCTGATTTTGCCGCTCGATCAGCAATTCGCGCAGCTTCAACTCGTACGGGACCCAATGTCCTTGCTTTTGGATCATTCCCATCGCATTTAGACGCTTGCAAACGGTTGATTTATCAACGCCCAATGATTCAGCAAGCTCTTCTTGGGTTTGGCACGAGTCCTCGTTTACCAATTCCCCCAATTTCGCGTCCTCGAACTTTTTGGGCTGGCCAAGACGCTCCTTATCTTCGGTGTGAAAATCACCACTTTTGAATCGTCGAAACCAGTACTCACATGTTGAAATCGACGGAGTATGGTCTGGGTAGGCCTCCTGCAGCAATTCACGGGCTTGGGCTGTATTTTTTTTTCAAATTGAAGCAGAAAAGCAAAGCTTCCCGCAAATTGCGTTTCGACGGCACGAAAGTTGACATACTCGGAGCACGAAAACACTGCGTTGTTTATACTTCAGCGAAATGACAGATACTGATAAACAAAGCCTAGGGATGAGGCTTTGTCATGAATATATATTCAGTATTGCCAACGCGATAAAGTGATAAATAGCGCCATCTGTGTGTCACCTTTAAAACTAATTCAACCTCCCAATTGGAATTAGCATGGAGAAATCTCGTGAAAGAGAAACAAAACAACAAAATTGTCTTTCTTAAATAGCAACGCATTAGATGCACTACAAAAGGATTTGGAAAGCTTTGAGAGAGAATAAATAGTGAAATTGTTTCCATTGTGAGAAGAAAGGGGTAATTTGGTGTCTCGAACGCCGAGAACCGCTATCAAAACTCTGAAAAACTTCTAATTTTTTTTTCATTTTGAGGGGAATGCTTTCTGAACTTCCGGAAATTTTTTTTATTTAAGTTCGAAAATGTATAATAAAAAATTAAATAAAATTTTTAATATTGAGGGGATTGCTTTCCAAATTTGTAGAAACATTTATTTATTTTTTTTGTTTGAGGGACATTTTTTCAAAATTTCTAGAAATATCTATTTCTGTTTTTATTTATTACTATTGTATAATTTTTTGAATTTTGAGAGGGATGATATTTGAATTTTTAAAAATATCTGTTTTTGTATTTAAGCTTATAAAATTTCAAATTTTAAGTGGAAGCAGATGCATTAATTTTTTTTTAATTTAAGTGAAAAAAACTGTGAATTTTTAGGAGTAATCATTTTTTTTTTTAACTTTGTATAATTTCGAATATGGAATGTTTCCTAAATTTTAAAAAATGTTAATTTCTTTTAAGTTTATAGTTTTTTGAACTATAGATAATATATAGAATCCCTATTTGAAGTTTCCAAAATATTAGTTTTTTCATTTAAGCTTGAGTGGAAGTAGAAATATAAATTTTTCTCTATTTAAATTGGAGAAACTGTGAATTACGAGTACAAATTTTTTTTTTCGTTTAAGTTTACGAAATTTTGCATATTGAGGGAAATTGAAATTTGAAAAGCACCAGGAGATTTGGTGGCTCCTCAAACACTCAGGCTAAAAAGCCCATAGTATTTAAAGCTCTGGAAAGGGGGTGGATAATGAAGGAGGGAAGGAGAAAAGTATCAGAGAAAGAGATAGGAAAGAATAGAGACAGAGATAGTTAGTCCTGTGAAAATTTTCCAGATTCTTTGGCAAATCTGTAAATATCCTCCAGTTGTAGAGAACGAATATTACCCATTCTCATGACATCGGAACCCAATGCTCGTAGCCTTGCTCTAGCAAAGGCAGGACACTCACAGAGAAAGTGATCAGTGCTATCCGCCTCCTCCAAGCAAGACAGGCTCATTAGATCCTCAATGTTTCCAATGGTGGTCATATGCTGACCCCATGCATTGTGTCCTGTAATGATGCCGACCATCAACCGAATATCTTTCCTTCTAAGTTTCAGTAGAAAGTTTGACAGTTTTCTGCTCGCACTTGTCACAAAACACTTTGCAGTTCTGCAGCGTTCTAGACCGGACCATCGCCCTTTATGCAGATTGTCTACATAATCGCTGATCCACTTCTTGATTCCTGCAGAACTGATTCCGATTATTGGCTCTGGCCACTGTGGGGGCACCGCTGTTCGACGGTTGGCCACTTCGTCGGCGATTTCGTTTCCTTGAACACCGGAGTGTCCCGGAACCCATAGAAATACAAGCGTGTTTTGTCTTGCGACAGAATTGAGCTTCTTCTTACATTCTTGAACAATCTTTGAGGTTTGCTTCGCGTTCTCCGGGGCCGTCAGTGCAGCCTGACTGTCACTGAAAACTCCAATCTGTTTCCCGGCTCCAGACACTATTTCATTCTTGGACCCATCGGTAACGAAAATATCCATCAAACCCCCCTGCATGCATTCTGGATTGATCCCTTGTTCACACAATGAAAATCTGACATCAAATTTCCTTCCAAATGAAACTGTGGGTATCAGGTCGTCTTTAGGTGCCAAAAACTGAGGATGCTGCTCAGATAGCAACCTAAAGATTTCTCTGTGTCCCGAAGTTCCGTCTTCGTGGCAGAAACTATATTTATGGAGTCTACAGATTGCTTTGATTGCTTTCTGTTGTATCTTAAGATCCAGGGGGGAGCAAATCAAGCATACCATTAGGGCATCACCAGAGGTTGTACTAGTAGCACCCGTAATGCATAGCCTATATAGTTCTCGGATTGTGCGTAAGTGATGAATATTGAGGGGAATGTCATCTAAATTTTTAAAAATATATGTTTTTTTTGTCTTTGTTCTTTGTTGAAGGGAATGATTTCCGAATTTTTAGAAATATTTTGGGAGTAAAAGGAAAAAAGTGTTTTATGCAAGCTTTTAAAACTTAGAGTTTTGAAATGGATCCGAAATTTTTTTTTAACTTTTTAGGAATATGTTTTTTTATAGATATTTAAGTTACTTAAATTTTTGCAGCCGCCGTAGCCAAATGGGTTGGTGCGTGACTACCCTGCGGAATTCACAGAGAGAACGTAGGTTCTAATCTCGGTGAAACACCAAAATTAAGAAAAACATTCTTCTAAAAGCAGTCGCACCTCGGCAAATATCCGAGTGTATTTCTGCCATGAAAAAGCTCCTCATAAAAATATTTGCCGTTCGGAGTCGGCTTAAAAGTGTAGGTCCCTCCATTTGTGGAACAACAGTAAGACGCACACCACAAATAGGAGGAGGAGCTCGGCCAAACACCCAAAAAAGGGTATGCGTGCCAATTTTGAATGTTTAGGGTTTTAACTTTTGAGAAATATAATATGTTTTTGTATTTCATTTCTGTAAATTTTGAATATTTAGGGGAATGCTTTTTTGGAATACTTATTTTTTTACTTAATTTTGAAATATTTTGTATTTTGAGAAGAATCCTCTTTGACTTTTCAGAAATACCTGTTTTTTCGTATTTTGTTTTTGTTTTTAAGCTTTAAATTTTGAATGTCGGAAGGAATGCTATTTGAATTTTTATGTACAATATATAATTTTTTTTTTTTTATTTAACCTACTTTAACTCTTTACAATTAAAAAGTCGATGCTCTTTTTGTGCACCGTTCTTCTTTTTAGGACCTCAAAACTATTCACCTAAATATTTTTCGAAATTTCGAAAGTGTGAACTGTGTATGGTATGTCAAAAATATTTTTTTGCAGTTAACCTCAAATTCATTAATTTATTTAATAAATATAGATTCATTTGATCCTCCCTTATATGTGAATTCGTCATAATTTGTACAAAAAAATTTGCAGGTAAACTGAAATTGAAAAATTTAATATTTTTACTAATGACGATGTATCCTCATGTGGGAAATCTCCCACTTAAAATAATTTTTGAATTCTATGTTTCATACTTCACAAATCTGAAATTAACTATCCGACATGCGTGACGATTTTTTTCGAGGACTCAACTTTGGTGCTCTCAATTAAATAATAAAAAATTTTAAATTCGGAAAAAAATTTTTTGCATTCTCTATCTCGAAATATTTCAGCCTTCTATAAAGCCTATTAAATTTTCGTCCACAAAATGTAAGTTTCAAGTGACTGCAAAATTGTGTTGATTTTTATCAATTCTTTTGTCAACTGTGTTGGGTGTTTCCTTCCATATGAAAGATATTTCGAGTATTCCTGTCGTTAATAAGTCCTAGTGCAGTTCGTATAGCAGTGTATACCAAGTGCCTATTTCCAAGATAGAAGGTAATGGTGTGCAGCGGCTCATGTGAGCGCTTATGTCGAAAGACCATGAATACTTCAGCTCGCTCTCAAACGAATTTGCAGTAGCTACCCAGAGTACATTTTTTGAAGTCGATAATGGGAGATACTGAGAAAAAATAAATTTCTGGCTCCTTCCAGGTGATGACTTCATGAACTTCAGTAGTGAGGGACTAAAGTGCTAATGACTGGGTTGCATCGCAATAAGTGATAATTCTGATGCTTGCTGATGGTAGCAAATGAAGCAGAAAAATAAATTTGCGTTGGCAAAATCAAGCGGAAAAAGATTTGACTCCATTTGGTTCCGTTTAGCACGATGAAGAAACGATTGGCTCGCTTTGTTGACGATCAGGAGAAAAAAGAATATCCTCACTGGATATTGCAGACTAAGAAGCCACGTTTGTAGTAAAGAATTGTTTGGGGCTATACAATGGGAAGTTATTCGGTAGTCTTTGGGATAACTAAAGGGGCAGGCTGGCTAATTGCAGAAGATGTTGAAGAATTAAGAATTAAAATCAAGGTCTGTAATGATAGCCAAGCTGCTCTAAAGGCCTTAGAAGCCGATCGCACTTCTTCAAAAGTAGTCCAGGAAAAGAAGTCCAGAGTTGAAGTCGTGAAAAGGTGAAATGAGCTTGAATTGGGAATATGACCGTCGAAACACTGTAGCGTTAAACTGGCAGATGAATTAGTGAGCTGTTTTTTTTTGGAGTGCTTAATTGGACCAAAGCCAATTTCAGGTTCATGCCTAGCGGAAACTAGGTGGGTACATCAATGCTCTCAGTAATACATCTCAAGAGACGCATTGGTGGAGTACTGATACCTGCCAAGATGATAGCACAACTCCTGCTCAGGCAGTGAAGCAGTGAGCAACGAGATCTTATATAACTACTTACAGAGCACAATCTATGGATACACATACGGTTAGCATAGGCACCATCGGCAATCTAATCTACTTCTTTGGAGGATGAGTAGAGTACAGGACTTTTTCACCACTTAAACTTAGGTAGTGCATTTTTGGGTCAGATATACTGAGAACGGACGGCCCACAAAACTTTCCCTTGACCAACTGCTGAGGTTCTGAAAACATTTGAGAAGTTTGAAGATTAATAATGATTTCCTACGCCTACATGTCGCTTGCTCTCTCATGTCCAATATTGTCTGAGTGCTTGGGAAATTTTCCGTTCATTCACAATTTCATTCCATTCCATTCCAATTGGGTTAAAAAAACTAAACAAAAAATCACAATTGCTTGTTATACCCCAAGCAAATGCGGCATTAACAAAGGAAGAGATCACAATGGCTGTATAAGGCACACAGTGCACGTCCGGTTTCCTTTTCTATTTAAGTTTCACCAGCGCCTCTTTTCTTAGCCACTTGTTTCAAAATTCTCAACGACAACAGAGAATACACAAATAGTAAGAAAAAATACTAAAAACAAACTAAAAGGCAAAATATAAGAAAAAAAAAACCAAAAGCAAATTAAATGCTGTAAAGCTTAAGAGGAAGACACAGCAGTATCAACATATTTTCCATGTAACTTGTGCCACCCTGTCCACAATGAACCAAATTAAGAAGCCAGCTCGGCAGTTCGCTGAGTGCAAATTGTCCAAATGCCGGAGCGGAAGTATGGAAATAGCAACAGCCAGCAAGCATACATTCCCTGGACAAATGCGCATAGCAAATTGAGACAGCAACGACTTTTTAATGCTTCCTCGTCTTCAAATTGCCGGTGACATTTTGAGGCTGATGCCGTTATTGGATTAGGGAAATCGCTCTGAATCGGCCAGCATTCACTCGACTTTTGGACTTTTGTTAGTCGTTGTGATGTTAATGTGTCGCTTTGTTGTTGCCTTTCCGGCTGTCATCAGAATTGTTGGCACTGGTGCGTGAAATTATTTAGAAAATGTCAACTTTACTTTTCGTTTGCATTATTGTTCCCTCTTTATTCTGGCACTTCCTTCTTGAATTGAGTAATTGTATTCATTTGCGTTACTGTTGAACAGTTCGTTCGTAAATTAGTTGAAGGTCAAAAGACTGGCATGAGTGCATGTTTATGCTTCCCTGCAATAGGACTGTGAGAAAAGTGGATGACCTCCGCTAAATATGCCATTAAAAGGATATGATATTTTATGTACTATTTTTAATACAATTCTTCCAGAAAATGCATTTAATACCTATAGCCTTCCAAGTAATTACTTCCATGGTCCATCTTTAACTGAAAAAGAAAAACAAAATTCTTTAAAGTCTATCTACCCATTTTGCTTGGCATGAAATATAATTGTGGATAGCCGGAAATTTTCCAAGCATTTCAGGCAATATTGCATATTGTACTTAAGATCTAGATAGAGGATTGAAA
Organism: Anastrepha ludens; assembly: GCF_028408465.1. Lineage (NCBI taxonomy): Eukaryota > Metazoa > Arthropoda > Insecta > Diptera > Tephritidae > Anastrepha > Anastrepha ludens. Next base: position 77,932,961 of record NC_071501.1, on the reverse strand, counting down.
GGACAGAGAGAGGCATTTTGGTAGGAGCTCATTACTCCTTGGAAATTTCCTAAATTGTTTCAGAATCTTAGCACTTTACATATCAAGGGACAGAGAATGTACCATAGGTCATACATCTGGCCCAAAAATGTGCGATCTAAGTCTGATCTAAGTCTGACGAAAGACAGATAGCCTCAGAGAAAATATTCCATACAATACTCATCTTTCAAACAAGATGTGCACAGTCGAACATCAATGGTATTTATGGCGATAATTTGTCATCCCCATAAATTGTGCCTCTTAATTAGCTCCACAGAGCTCGTAGCTCACTCTTTCTCTGTCTGAAAAGTTCCAATCAGGTCAGGTCAGGTATTTTTAGTTTACTTTTTGGGTATCAGAACTATAGGAACGGCTCTCATGAGCTTTATTAATAAGAAATTTGATTTCACTGACTACTTCTACTGTAATTGGCTCCCAAATTGACGCCACTTCATTGCCTTGAACACCGCAGTGCCTCGGCACCCACATATATTTAAGGGGGTCTAGAATTAAAAAAAAAACGGATTTTTTGATATTCGATATTTTTTTATATTTCGAAAGTATAGGCTTTTAGGAATATACTGTAAAATTTTTTAAGGGATATTCCTAGCATTTTCGATTCTACAGCCGTTTTAGCAGGTAGAGTCAGATTAGTCAAGCGGCCACTCTCAAAACTTTAAAATCAATTATCTCTAAAACTATTTTTTTTGGTCTGGTGTTGTAGACAAAAAAAAAAAAAAACAACTATTCAACCGAATCATCTGAAATTTTAATATGTGGTTCACAACATCCATAGCTATTCCCCGTACTAGAATCATATTAATATTTCAATTATTTCGTATCTATTTTTTTTATTAAAAAACTCCAAAAAACAGAGTGTCAAATACAATTGCCATTTGTGCCATTCTGTACAATTTTTTTTTGTTTTTTTTTTTTATTGTAATAGCTACAGTCATACTGATTAATAATTTTTCTGATTTTTGTGTTTCAAATAAAGAGAAGAGCCAAAATGGACAACACCGTCCTGGTCCAATTTTTCGAGAGGGTCAACTTCAGCGCCATTTTTAAAATTATTATAATTAATTTTTTTTTTTTCTTGTATGTAAAAGAAGTAAAGGCTTAAAAAATTCAAATTTCGTTTTTCATTTTTTATTGTAAAAAAAATTCCAGAAAATACCCTAAATTTTCGAGCTCTAGACCACCGGGAGCTCATTCAACTTTAGCACGGATTTCAGCTCCACTTTACATTGCTCAAAAATTTTTGAAGATCCGCAGGTGGTTTCTAAGAACTACAGAGCAGCTTGGCTCTCATTGAAGACCGTAATTTTAAGTCCTTGCCACCTTTTACCAATTATCTAGTACACCACTTTAAGTATTGCAAAGCCTTCGGTGACCATTAAACCTTAAGCAGTAAAGCATATGAAGTTATTGAACAAATTTGAGTCAGCTCCAGTAACATTCTCAGTCTGCGAGCCATCGGTGTACCAACTTTTTACGGAGCTTCCCACGATAGTGTCTGTACCTACCATTGCTGTCATGCAGAGAAGCTAACAATATACGAGTACTCTCTCAAAGGAGATACCTGGTGCCTCCTCCTGGCGTCATTATTGTTTTCTCTTTGTATGCTAATTCCAGAGACAACAAATCCAAAAAAGCCTCTGGGGCTTCTTGATTGACAGTAGAGTGCGATAATAGGTGCCAGTGCAGCGACGAGTAGAGAACAGAGTAGAAGAGCTTAGATACTGGAATCATTTTGCCCCGGAAAAAGCACCGAGAAATTAATTACGTCATTTAGATTGTATTTCACCAAACTCGGTTCAGTAGAACCGGCTATACTGTGTCCATTGCCCATATGAAGACCATATTTGAAGGCTGAAAACTTTTTGATGTGTGGCCAATCAAAAATGTGTATGTTTCAACAATGAATCAGAAAATGAAATACTTATATTAGTTAAAACAAAAATAAAAAATTGTTTTTAGTTTCCGTTCTACACACTTTTTAAGAAACACCCATTTCAAATGAGGCGAGGGCCTTGATAAAAGAATAATTTCGGAGGGAATTCGTTCACCTTAATGCAATGTTCAACTATAGTTAAGCGTGAACTGCAGTTAGGACTCGATGGAAATAAGCTAACTGTTTTGAAGATTTTTAATATAATAAATTTTGGTGACTAAACTTTTTTTTTATTCTCAGAATTAACCATGAACAGTTTGTTATTCAGTTAAGAACGGCCTTCTGTGAACAAACTCTTTACCCAAAAGAATAGGTAAAACAATTGATCAACCTGTTTTACTCCACTATAATAGCAACAAGGATCTTTTGCAATGTTCCGGATCTCTAGAAAAGGTGATCACAATTGACCACCTAGGTCTTGTGATTTAACACCTTGTGACTTTTTTCTTTGGGGCCACGTAAAAGAGAAGGTCTACGCCAACAGACCAGGATCGATTCAAGACCTCAAAGATGAAATTCGTGGGGCTATGAGAGCATAGGGCAGCCAATTTGCAATTCGGTTAGGGAAAACTTCTTGAAAAGGATAAGCGTGGTCGTGGTGGTAATTTGCCTGATGTTATTCTCCACTATTACCGGCATACCTTCCTCTTTATAATGAAATAAAGATCCGATAATTTATATAAAAAATAGCATTTTTCTTTGAATATCACAATAATACCTCTGATTAGAAACCCTTAAATTATCAAAAAATTTTAAAAGAATTTCAGAAAGATTTTTGAAAAATGTTTATTTACTTACTTATTTTACTTTTTCTCAATAACTTCATTCGCCTAGCTCTGTATTCGGCCATCCTACAAACCCAATTTTCTATTACATAAATGACGGTTTCGACGCCTATTTGAGTCTAAGCTTGAAAAATATTTTATTAATTGTCTGCATCGTAACTGGATGCTCGGTATAATATCAGTCCTCAATCGGTCTGCAACTTGAAAAAAGGCGAGCTTTGTTAAATCACAGTCCGACCATCATCAAAGTGGCTGATTACACGATTACTCAGGCCGATAAAATTTGATTGGCCTGCAGGACTAACAACCCGCATGCAATTATTTAAGTGTTTTTCACTTTGCTGAACCCACATAGCCATAGCACGTTCCAGTTTCAGTTGGCACTTGGTGTTGATGTTGTTCTACAAATGGAAGGACCCACAGTTTTAAGCCGATTCCGACCTGTAAATATTTTTCATGAGGAGCTTTTTCAAGACAGAAATACACTTGAAGGTTTGCCATTACCTGTCCATGGATGACCACTATTAGGAAAACATCTTTTTCTATAAGTTTGGTGTTTTATGCACGTAGATTCGAACCTAACCACTTCCGAATGATAAACAGGCACCAACCCACTACGGCGGCCAGATTAAACATTACAAACAAAAAAAACGATTTTTGGTTAATTTGAGGCGAGATATGTTTTAAAGGTCATAACAGTATCTCGAAGTACAAACTCTCCACTTCTGATCCTATTTTTACACTCAAAAAATGTTTATTTAGAAATGGTCTGTTGAATTTACAGCAGATCGAATTTACCTAAAATAGTAATCACTGCTTTCAACGGATTTAATGATTTTGCTTCCACGCCAATAATTTTGCTAAAGTTATTCTAAATTCATTGTCCTATACTGCACTTCGCAATCTTCGGAGAAATGTAGTCTGGTTATTGGTTCAAAATTTGAGCCACTAAGGCTGGCTAAGGCGAACTTCTTGCGCAAAGGATCTATTACTGGACGATTTGTGTAGCATTTAGTGCCTACTTGGTGAAACCAGGAAAAGACGTCATCGAATTACCGCCGCTCAGAACCACATGCGCAGGGTATAATGGCTTCCTCACGACTACTTATGAGTTGGGCACTAAATATGGCAAATTTACTTGTTAATGTAGCGATTAACCTTTTCAGCCCCATGGTTGAAGTTTGTGCGAAATTTTTAAATTTTTTGGTCGAGAACATCTTTTTATGAACCTATATTTCTCCTAATTTTCAACTCATTTTCTCAATGAAACAAAAAACAAAAAAAACTACTCTATAAAATTAAAGTGTAATATTGGGTAGGCGAAAAGGTATTTTCGTATTTTGTCAATAGATGTCAATGGAGTCTTCTACCTCCAGTGCTACCAATCACATTGTGTCATATCATATGGTGTTAGGAAGGTGACATTTTAAGCTTCATTTAGCAAAAAAAAAATTAAATTCGGAGAAGTTAAAAAAAAGTTATAGCTGAAATTATGGAAAAGATTGACCAGGACCGTCACATAAGCTGCCATGACGTCGCCAAGGCACTAAACATTCATTATCAAACGGTTTTGAACCATTTAAAAAAGGCTGGTTGCAAAAAAAAGCTCGATGTTTGGGTACCACATGAATTGTCTGTGAAAAATTTAACGGACCGAATTATATTAACATCTGCGATTCTTTGCTGAAACGAAATGAAATCGAACCATTTCTGAAGCGAATGGTAACAGGAGACGAAAAGTGGATCAAATACGACAATAATGTGCGGAAAAGATAATGGTGCAAGGGTGCTGAAGCTCAACAAATGGTCGGAAAGCCAGGATTGACGCCTCGAAAGGTTATGCCGTGTGTTTGGTGGGATTGGAAAGGAATCATCCACTATGAGCTGCTTCAGCCTACTCGAACGATTGATTCTTCACTTTACTGTCAACAACTGATGAGATTGAAGCAAGCAATCGAAAAAAAACAGCCAGAACTGATCAGCAGAAAGGGCGTCGTCTTCCATCAGGACAACGCTAGGCCACACACATCTTTGATGACTCGGCAAAAACTGGGAGAGCTTGGCTGGGAAGTTTTGATGCATCCACCATATAGCCCTGACCTTGCACCATTGGACTACCATTTGTTTCGGTCAATGCAGAACTCCCTTAATGGAGTAAATAAAGTTGGCTTCAAGAGCAGCCTGTGAAAATTACTTGTCGCAGTTTTTCGCCGAGAAACCACGAAAGTTTTACACTGATGGAATAATGTCTCTAGAAGAAAAGTGGCAAAAGGTGGTCGACCAAAATGGTACATATTTGGTTTAATAAAGTTCATTATAAATATAAAAAAAAAATGAATTGAAGTTTGATTAGAAATACGAAACGACTTTTTCGACTACCCAATATTACGTTTGCAATACTTCAGCTCTAAAGCAAACACTCATTTACTCCAAATTTAAATTTACCAAAAACATCTGAACTCACTTGCTTTACTCATTTCCACAAACAGTACGACGACATTTAAATGGTCGACAATTTTGAGGGAGCGGTAATTCTTTAACCAAAATATGGTATATTTCAAATAGAGAGAAAGAAACGCACAATCGATTAATATAGATCACACTTTTCGACTTCACATACAAACGAATTTATAGTAAATTCAACCAACACGTAGAAATGAGGCATCTGATCTCAAAGGGCTAAGGAAAGCAAAGAAAATCAGCTTGAACCTAAAATAGGATTTTTTAAAGATAAATCGTCGTCTCATTCGTCCTTCTTAATGACCACACATACATGCATACATATAAGTAAAAGTGGCATTTTCGAGCATTCACTTTGCCTTTAATTTTTAAGTTAATTGAACCTTTTAAGCAAATAAGTCGAAGTTTTTACTCAGAATTCGCTTCATCCGCCATTTGATGGCCCACCGTTTTTTATCAGAAAAATGTCTGTTCAGTTTTATTCGCCTACTCTGTTTGTCATTAACTTCAGCACTTTTGTATCCTACTCCTTCTTAAATATCTGAACTGAAAGTCCTCCATGCTCCATGGAGTGACTCATCATTTTTTTACTGTTTTTTTTTATTTAAGTGCATTCGTCATACCTCATCCGCAATATTTATCTTGGCATCAGTTGTGGAAACTTCACATCAGATCAGTTGCATTGAGTTCATTAAATATGTTGCGGTCGTTGAGTTTATCTTTTCAATATTTAATACGCTTAAATATTGTCGATAGATGCAACATGTCAGTGAAATTATATTTACTCAACTCTTTGGGTACACAGTTTGCAGGAGTAAATTTGCATATATGGATGAACACACACATACATACACATATGTGTATTCTTATGCTTCTGTACATTTATAAATTAAATTTTTTATATTTATTTGTAGCAAAGAGTATAGAGTTGAGCTCTTTGGAATTAAATTTCCGCAATGAGCATTACCCCGCTCGTATGTGCATATGTGGCAGCAAAATAAATATTGGCAGATGTGTGCATGTAAATACATAAATATTATATAGTAGATATAAATTTTCAAAAAGTCGATTTACGTTTTTGCTTTTTCTTTTTTTCTTCCAGTACAAATCGGGGCACGTATGGGGCGTTTCCCTCATTAACTTCTGCCACAGCTGCAGCAACGAACAAGAGGTGAGGAGCGATGAACTCTTCCTCTGCCACTGTTCCGCTCTTGCCAGGATGTGATATCACTCGCTAAATTCTTATTTCTTTAGATGTCTTGCAGTCTCTAAATCAGCCAACATTTCGGTCTCCTATAAACTGCCGGAGACAAGCAGCGTCTTTCAAGCAGAGGTCTTCGCGATCCTGCAGGCATGCAAAATGCTTCGGGATCGCTGTTGGGAGGGAGACATTAATATTTTTTCCGATAGCCAAGCTGCAATCAAGGCACTGTCGTCGCCGTATTGCAGCTCTCCTCTCGTGAACTCCTGTAAGGAGGAACTTAAACGCCTCGAACGTGCAGCAAACATTTCCCTCATCTGGGTTCCTGGGCACAGGAATATAGAGGGAAATGAAATTGCCGATGAGCTTGCCAAGAAGGGGGCGGCAGAACCGTATCCAGCTGCCCTCTTCTCAGACATCGGTATCCCCTTGGCCGTCGTTAAAGGGAAACTACACAACTTCTTTCTAAGAAAAAACGCAAGGTCTGTCTCATCGTGTGCCATTTCAAAAGCACTATGGCCTCAATACGATATAAACAGAACGCTTAAGGTGATGGGAACCCCCCGCCATTCAATTTCCAAGCTCATTGCGGTGATCACTGGCCACTGGGTGATCGGCACTCATGCGGAGAAGTTTGGTATTCCGTACAACCCCCATTCCAGAAGCTGTGAGGATTCCGCAGGGAAAGAGACTGTGGAACACTTTCGCTGCAGATGTCCGGCTTTGGCGGCTAGGCGCTTGAGATTCCTCAGCGTCCCCTTTGGGGATGACTTGATGAAATTCTCCAGCCTAGATCCCTTTTCTCTCCTCCGCTACATCAACAGCACTGGATGGCTGTAGACGGTTTTATCTCCTCCCTTAATCCTTTCACAGGTAGTGGTCCACTTTATGGTATCAAAACGGCACGTAAGTGCTACTTGTAGGGTACCTGGGGTACTCTTGCCATCTTACCTACCTGCAGTCTTGAAATCGACAGCGATCCAAAGAAGTGTTTCACCTCAAGGGAAATCAGGTGACTTTGAGTCCAAACTATTGAGTTTTTTGCTAGTCAATTGCTTTATTTTACAAAACTAAAGACATAACATTAATACATAATGTTTCCACTTGACTCTAGCAAAATTTCAAAAAAAACAATAATAATTGTAAAAGTTATCGCTGTTTGTGTCGAGCGCGTTTGTCCAAATGTCTCTTGCGGTGATCTTCACAAGTCTTTGGAGATTCATTGAAAATCAATTGGACAAGAGAAATTATTTTTATTAATAGATAATCCTGTGCCTGATCGAAGCTTTTTGGAAAATCAACAATATGGCGGCCTCAGGAAATATTTTTCATATCAAAAATTCTCTAACATTTAACCTCTCATCTCTATAATGGCAATTGAATCCTGAAGCAAGCGCGTCTGACTACTATACAAATCCACTGTGCTACGGCGGCCGCTATGTTATATTCACATCAAGTAACGTTATTCTAGTTAACCTAATTCGAATATATGTACTATATCTCACAAACTATACTCACAAATATCGAGCAAAAGCTCATACAAACACATCTCTTATTCTGTGCAAGGTGTCGCGTACATTAAACTCCTATACATATGCAGTCTGTGCGGTCACGGCTGTATTCCTGGGTTTCATTGCGATGGCAGCTTAATCGAATTTATTTGATTTTAGAGGAAAATTAGTGAATTAATTTGGCAAAGACGTGCCAAAATTTGCATTTGCATGCATTCGATGTGTCTATTTCGCGGTTCCTTTTGACACAATCAACTCCATTGTTTTGCATGCACACAACATTGCAATTTCCTTGAGTTCACAAGCAGCCATGAGAACCACTTCGGCAATGCCGCACATACAGCTGGCTAACGAGTAGCAAGAGAATGCATACACATATATGTACATATGTACATACATAAATATATTTAAAGTGAAACCTTCGTAGTGGGAAAACGTGACTCAGCTGCAATGCTATCAAATTTACACTTCCACAGCACAGCTAACAACAACACGTTCAGTGTCAAGTCAACAGTGTACAGATACATATACATATGTATATATGTATATATTTATACTTGTGTGTATGTGCGTGCGTATTGCATATCAGCTACTCTAAATGGAGGCATGCGGCATGCCACAAGTCCATTTGAGTATTTGCAACATGTCAGCACACTTTGAGCCGTTTTATGCTTATTAGGCTGATCGATTTATCGACGCTTTCAAATGGCAGTTTGAGAAATAGAGTGAGATATTGATTGAAGTCGTTATAACTAGAATTATCTGAAAATAATTATGGCGAGTCTGCCGAGCTAGTTTTTCTAAGAATAGTTAAGCTGGTCTTATATTGAAGAAACTGGCCCGTACGCATTACCCGAAGTTATCTGACAAAATTAAGCCCTTTGCCTTTTGAATTTAAAAACTCGGGTTAAATTAATAATCTGGGCACATAGTAGGGCTCTCTATGACACCACTTGGATCTAGCCTGCTTATCCGCTTTATTTTCAATATTTTGTGCTGTTGAGGCACCGAAGCGTCTGTCCCTGTTGTCACATATTTGTGTTGGATGCTTTGATGCCCAACAAGAACTTCAACGACATATTGGTTGAATCCACCACCTTTTTTCGGGACGTGAGGTTGGAGTTTATACTGCGGTTGGAGTGCTCGTGATTCACCAGAGCTGGGAGGGGGCGCTGTTAGCAAAACCAGACCACCCTCTGCATAAGGTTCTGGTTTGGCACGCAATCGTGAAGTCTGAGAAACGGAGGCTGATGTGCTCGGGTGTGTTGAAAACGTTGTGTGTCGGTCAACAATACACTGCGTGGCTGCAAAATTTCTTGTCACTTTGGTGTTGCGACTGCGCGTGGAAGCGGTGGCTTTAACGTAGATCTCGACAAATGTGTGTTGTTGTCCGCGTATGTACCACGCACCGACATACCTTCTGATGGAACCCTGAATGCCAGCAGACGAAGAGCCTTTAGCTGTGCTGCCAGCGCTTCCAACACACCCTTGAGCTTACTTACATGCACTTCTAGTTGTCCCCTACTCCCCACATCGTCCATTCCTGCTGCCTCCTCTATGTCCACACCTGCTTCGTCCTTTATAGCTGCTAGGACCGGTGCTACCTTGCCTTCATCCACCCCCTACTATCTTCTAATTAGCTCCGCATTGCTACCAGACACTTTTAAGTCTATCTGGCGATGAGCTTCTTTCAGCTGCTCTACGCTGAGTGTAAAATCCACTACTTCTGAATTAACTTGTCGGTTTATTTTAGTGTATTTTATTTGCTTCAGCTCATTTCTGAAAAATCTGTCACCACAGATTTTGATTCCTGCTAGGCGTTCTTCTTTATTCGTGTAATATCAAAAAGTTACTTTTTTTAAATAAAAATAACGATAAACTTTAAGCTAAGAGTTACAAAAGAGAAACTTAATTTTATTAGTGACACCAGTAGAAAAATATTTTCACTCACCTCTCTTAAGTTTTTACAAAGCCATTATGAGTGGACGCTGAGCCATTTTGACTATCTCTCGATCGTAGTGTGACTAGTGTATAACCCGGAAGCATGAGCTCCTGCGCTTTCATTTTGACTTAAGTAGCTTGAATGAAGTGCTGACAGTTATGATTTTGAGGTTGTAATAGACTTCGGTTATTAAGGAACCAGCAATAACACCTTATAGTGTTTGAGTGAATTAAGTGATTCTGCAGAAGATCCAGTGGCTTCGTTGGCTGGAGAAGCACCTGGCCTCACCTTGTATGTCATACTGGCGCCGGTTAGCATGAGATAGAATCGATTGGTGCGCTTTGTTAAACTCGGCCAAAATCGCGTAAGTGGATATCGCGCCAATTAAGAAGAAGAAATAGTTTGATTGTGTTACTGGAAGCACGGAAATCCCAGCTAGTAGAATCTTATTTAAGAAATGAGTACAACAATATCGAGCTAGATGGAGGTGAGTGAGATATCAACTTCCCTCTTTTAGCAATGCCAAACGCCATCGAAAAAATACCACCCATTTTTGTGATTATAAATTTTGTCATTTAATTTTTTGAATTTAATTTTAACTAACTTTCAATAAAAATATAATTCATTCTTAAACAAAATCCGTAATAATCAAAGTTCGAAGGCTTTGTGCAAAATTCAGAAAAATTTATAAATTTGTCATCAAAATTATGCCCAACCACCCTAACATACCCGAGTGTGTGTGTGTGTGTGCGTGTTTGTTCATACACATAGTTTAATACATGCGAATGGATAGTGTACATACATACAATATGATAAATGGCACAAACGCCACAACGCATAACAAGGAAGCTCAGCATCACCCGCTGCGGTTTATGTGTGCGTGTTTGTATGCGCACGCCTAAAAGGCCGCAATGTGTAAGTAGCAAACGAACGCGCACAATTGACACAGTTCACAGCCAGGCGAGCTGCACTACGAAATCGTAAACTTGGCAATGGATGCAGCTGCAACAAAGAGAGTAGCATTCATGGTAGATATTTGTATGGATATGCACATATCTATATTTATCTATATATTTATACTATTATACAATACATAAGTACATATCCATCGTAATGTCTTTGCATACAAATGTAAAAGATAGTAAGTATGTAAACAACAGAACGTTCAAGAGGCGTTGGCGCTGTCAACGACGGCAACATACCCAAGTCAAAAGCGTCAGGGGGTTTGCAAAAAGTGCAACGTTGTAGAATTTAAGTGTAGTTGCTGTGTAGTTACAAGAGTAAGAGTGCATCAAAATGAAATGATCTTCACTGAACTATTCTAACTTCAAGAGCAGTGTGTCTGCCACTTAAATTCTGACGCTTCGTCGTATGTAATAGTTAAAGTCTGGGGGCTTGATTTATGGTTAAGAGGTTAAACTTAATTTAGGATTTTCCAAAAATGCACAATCGGCAAAACCAAGCAAAAATAAAAGTCAACAAGAAAATGTCAATTTCGAACGCCCATTCTATGACGTAGGCATTGAAAAGTAAGGGCATGTAAAAAAAGTTTTAAATCTTGAAAATCTCGAGCAAATTGCTGTCCACACTTACTTTTCGAAAGCTTTTGATAGGGTCCCTCATAAAATACTGGTAAGTGAATTACTTATTTGGGATTCCATTCCAACGTGGAACAGAATCGTATTTATTTGGTGGGACCCATCCCTTGTTGGTCTAATGTCTAAGATCAAAGTGTAGTATCTGTGCTTACCAGCTTATTATCCGAAGGAAGTAACACATACAGTGTTTGAGAATCGTTGTTTTTGTTGTTGTTGAAGTGGTTGAGTATTTCGACTGAAATAATCCTAATTAGTGACCAGCACCGTTTTACTACCACCGTCCTCGTAGAATGATGTTTGTTTTTTTTTTTTTTTTTTGTTCTACGTGAACTCCATTTAGTGAGCTCCAAGTATAGCAGCAAATTCTTTATCTCGATGTCTGAGACCTCACTAATTTGCCGTGCCCTAACTAGCCCTGGACATTCACATAAGTATTGGAAACGACTTTCCTTCGCCCCTTCCGCTTGACAGGTTCTACAGATAGGATTGAAGGGTAGATTGAGTTTAGCTGCATTATCCCCTACTTTCCAATGACCTGTAAGGGTTGCAGTGATGCGTAAAATGTTTGGCCGAGAACATCCTAGCAGGTCATTCGTCCTTTGGATTTTGTATGACGGCCATGTGTTTTTTGTTGTAATACATGTAGGTATTTGCTTCCATCTTCTTTCGGCTAAAGCATGATATTGTGAAGCAATGGATGCTTTTAGTGTGTTCAGTGGGGTGGAGACTGCCACCGCCTCTGCTATTTCTAGTGTCGAACCCTTTCTTGCTAACTCATCCGCTATCTCATTGCCCCGTATGTTCCTATGACCGGGAACCCATATCAGAGTAATTTCAAGCCAATGGCTGAGCAGTTTCAGCTCCTCTCTACACTGTAGGACCAGTTTGGATGAAATGTAGTTGGAGTCTAAGGCTTTAATAGCTGCTTGACTGTCTGAGAAGATAGCTACTCTTGCACCAACTTCCTTGTAGAGTTCTAGGGATTTGCATGCTTCTCTGATCGCCAAAAGTTCTGCCTGGAACACGGTGGCATAATCAGGAAGACGAATTGAGATTGAGATAGGTTGAGTGGCTCCGAATGGAAGCCAGCTCCCACACCACAGTTCATCTTAGAACCATCGGTATAGATTTCAATATGGTATCGTCCAATCACCTCCCCTTTGCTCCATTCGGCTCGCGGTGGAGAACGTACCGTAAAGCCTTTCTTGAAGTTATTTGATTATACATACAATATATTACAAGAGTAGTAAGAACATCGTATTCTAACTGTTATATGAAAGTACTTAATGAATCTAGTGGTCATTATTTTAAAATGTATATTAATTACAAAAGCTTAAAGTTACATGAAATTAAATGAACAAAACTTGGTTTTAAAATTTGAAAGCTGTAGCATTCACGTAATTTTGCATTACTATAAAAATGAATGCTATAGCATTCACGTACACGAACGTGTTAAAAAGTCAAATCTACATTTTTTCGTATATCGATATTATAAAAAGTGCAAAATACCTAAAATCAAATATAAAAATCTAAATATAACGGGTGGTAAGATTGGAGATACTTTTTCCAATAGGCCAACTTATGGTGTTCATCGAAGAGGCCTATTTTTGGCATAATGGCTACATAAACAAAAATTGCCATTTTTGGTTTGAAGAGCAGCCCGAAGTTCTTCAAGAAACATCCGTTTGGTACTGCCTATGGGTTGGAGGATCATCTGCACATATTTCTTCAAAGACGATGCTGGCGCCGATGTAACAGTGAATAGCGGACGCTCTACGATAAACAAGTTTTTGATGCCAGAAATCGTTTCCCGTAATCCCCATAACATTTTATTCGAAAAAGATGACGCTTCCTTCCATACAGTCTGAGAAACAATCGATTAAGCGGTTAGTGGTAGTCAGAAGCACGAAAAAAGTATGACTTTCAATAATTTTTTTCTTTTGCTAGTAAAAGTTATCGCTGCTTGTGTGGAGCCAGTTTCTCCAGAAGTCCCTTGCGGTGATCATGACAAGTCCTTCGAGATTCATCTCCTATCGATCAGACAAGAGAAATTAGTTTTATTAATAGATAAACTTGTGCCTGATCGAAGCTTTTTTACAAAACTAACAATATGGTAGCCTCAGGAAGTATTTACCAGATTTTCGAGAAAAAAACCGACAATAAATTCTTTTAAAAAAATTGAAATTTTTGAAAAAAAAAATCCTTGGATCAAGTTTCAAGTATTTTATGTTTTTCAAAAGCAGTACCAATTTTATTGAAATCTACCCAGTGATTATTAAGTTACAGTGATCACCAGTTTGAAAAAACATAGTTTTGAGAAAAACGCTTTTAAAGTTTTGCTATCGATTGATGTAGAGTTATATGAATTATTTAAATATTTCCACTGGGTCATCTATTCCTGGGCCATATAATAGTTCCTCATCCATCATAACCCCTTCCAAATATCGATTTGCCGTTGTCTAAGTAGCATTCTAGCTTCTCATGTTATCGGTAGCGCGCTTATCAGCTACTTTCATACGTTCAGCATCCACACAGAGCAAAAAGTACCTAATAAAATTAATAAGATTCTCTTCATGAGCAGTTTTTGGACTCAGGGCTAGTCAAAACGTGTGAAACGAAAAAAATATCATGTGAAATTCTCTTTGGTTTGATTAAGAAATTCTTATTGATATTAGTAAGTGCAATTTCTTCTTAATTTTGCTGTGATTCTTTTTGAACATGCTATTTTTATGAAAATCTTCTCATATCCTTCAAAATTTCTGAGAAAAAATGAAAAACAATGCAAAGAGAGAAAACTTCTTATTTTTTGAAAGTATCTTTATGAATATTTTTATAAAGAAAACTTATTAGTTACATTTTTAAAACTTAACTGTCGGTTTGCAAAACTCAACATGTTTTGTTTCGTATTTTCTAGTAATTGGCATACATGAATCTATGTAAGTATGTATGTGCGTAGGTAAATATAATATATTCATGTCAGTGAAATGCTTACTTATGTAGCACAACATAATGGTTCCTTGCATTCCTTTTTTATTTCTATGACAGTAGAAAATGCTTATTATATTTTCAGTTTCAGTTTAATAAGCAAAGAGTGTGGACCAAAGTGCTAATTTTTCAGAATAATTCGGAAACTATAGAATGAAAGAGTTGGCTACATCACAACTGCAGTCCATGGGAACAGGTGATAACGTACTGGAAAGTCACATGGAAGACTAGATTTGCAGAAATAAGAAAAAGCGTTTCTTTAGATGCCATCTTTAAGGATTGGCCACGGTTTAGTGACTACAATGGTTATGATCTCGTAAGTATCTGCTACTAAGTTTTCTTTTTCATATTTATACAATTTTATTCATTTCTTCACTAGATGGAAATAGACTCTGAAAGCTTTTACCCAGGGAAGGGAAACTTATTATTTCTAAAATTAAAATCTTTTTATAAGGTCGTATTGGACATTTTTGAAAAAGAAATAAAGGACCGCCCTTCCAGAGAGTTATATTTAAAACACCTATACAATAAGGATATTTCAAATGGTTAGTATTTGGTTTCATCTTATTTGCTCCAAATTATTTTAATTATTATTTGTATAGATACTAAATATTCCATTACCACAATTCTTCTGCATGCATTACTGCCTCTTCAGCGCCTTAATAAAACCGACAAACCCACTATAGCCGATGCTTAAAATGATTTTGTCACTCTCGTAGCAACAACGAAGGATATGCAACTTAAAGTTATGGACATTATTAATCAATTTGCTGAAAGAAAAGAGAAATGTCAACCCAGAATCATTGCAGTTGGAACTGTTTTCACTTTCACTTTCATTTCACATTTGTCATATAGTAACAGCCTCTCAGACCGATAATATAAATATTTATGAAATAATTAATTTTTTAGAAAAAATAATAATGCCACGCTTTGCGTAAAAAAATGGGAAAATGTAAGTTTTTCACAAAAATATCAATCATATTTAATAGGCAATTCCACCAATGTATATAAAATAATAAACTTTAAAGAACTAGATGGGCCACATACACATTTTTATGACCTAAATAATGGACTTCAAGTATTAAAGTTGTAAAATATTGGCACTAAATGCATTCAAAACAAATAATATTTTTGCATTTATAATAATACGTAATGATAATGTTTGCATAAGAATAAACAACCATATTATTTTATAAATAAACTGAAATTTTATTTTTCGTTTAGGTATCTATAGGGTTAAATAAATAAAAGGTACTCCATTTGAAATTTGAAAGACATCTCTTCGAAAATATCAATAAGATTATCTTCTCAATAACTTGTGATATCTTTTTGGATGTATTAATAAGAACATCTTATCGGTTATAGGTATATGATACCTCTATAGATATATCAAAGAGAATCTCTGATAATTTTTCGAAGATATCTTTTTCAAGAATTTAAGCAGTTTTTCTCTACAAATATATGAAGAGCTTCTTCTTGAAGAAAATCCATAGTGGTATCTCATTTTTGTTCTATTTTATGAGGTGATTTTGACTCTGTGCATTTCAGCATACCGAACGCTCCGGAGCGTTGAATAACTCAAATATTATGTGTCGGATTCATTTCAAACTCTCACACAATATTTTTAAGATATTTTACTTTAAGAAAATGTAAAAACAAAAAATTCAATTTTTTGAAAATTCTAACTAGCCCAAACCCCTTAACTGCGTTTTTTCGTTTATCTCTCGTCTCATTGCGCAATCATTTCTGCTGGTTTATTTTGCTTATGAATGGTTTCTTCACCGGAACTTTTGCGCTGCATCCAGCTCTTCTCAGCGTATTTTGCACTGTTCTAATGGTCGGCTCGGTATCACGCTTTTGTTAAGAAAAACACCCGATAGTATCAAAAGTGTTCAACAAAAAAAATTATTTTTGCAAATATTTTTTTAAATAATATATATATATTTTATTCTAAAAATAAAATTTAAAAAATTATAAAAATTAAAAAAAATCGAAGATATACTTTAAAGAACTCTTTAACAATATATGCGACATGAAACATATTACAAAATTATTGCATTTTTTTTTAATTTACTTCTTTTTACATTCAAGCCCTCCAATATACCAATTTGAATAAACAAAATACTTGGATAACTTAACGCAGAATCGCTCATGTACAATAAGACACATTTTTCAGAATTCTAATATATTTCACTTTCTGTTCATTTTTTTGCAGCGCAAACGGTTCAACGGATTTCATCGAATATTGTTATTTTGAGATAGTCAAATTTTAAAATACCTTACCGAAAAAGATATACGCACACTTGTGAATAAGCATCTAAGAGAAACATTTTCAAATGATTGGCGCAGTTTTAGCCATTACTACAAAGGCCATAATCCCACTGGCGAAAGCGTGTAGGAAGATAACAGTATTCGCGCGTCTCAGGATTGGTCATACACTCGCAACTCACGTTCATCTCTTGAATGGCATCTCCCGACCAAACTGCGTACACTGTGGATCTCCTGATTTCAACGTGACTCACCTCCTCGATTACTGCCCAAATTTACAACCAATCAGACCATCGATATTTGATAACAACAAACCATCGGATTATCTTGCACAAACAGTAGACTGTCATATAGAGCTGATTGCGAAATTTGTTACACTTTGTAAACTTAATATAGTATAACTCCATAATTTTTTCTAACAATAAAAAACAAATGTTTACTTAACAAAACTTAGATTTAAGAGCCTGGACTTAATATGCCCAGCAGTTATAATGTCCGTTTCTAAATATTTTTATTTGCCAGAAATGTTAATATTTTCTTCTTTAGTTATAAATTCTCTTAACTCATATTAAACGATATCTATCTAGTTATAATAAATATAAATTAATTTTTACTTAAGCCGAAGGTCCTGGCAGCCAGTGCTTTAGTATTTAAGTGGAATAATTATTTATAATTGTTTTTCTTTTAAATAAATAAAAAAATACCACTAAATAAACATAAAAAAACCGACTGAAAAAATCTTATTTTTTTAAATTAATTCAGGCACACCGGGCGCTTTTTAATCTCTTTAAGTACTCTGGCTTACTTATGCACTCACCCATACACATACGTGAGCGTCCAGCTTTTCCCGTATAAAGTAAAATACGGTTACCAAAAGACTATAAAAAAATTAGCTAAACTTTTATCGTTTATGAACCTCTTCATATTTCTCCTCTCCGCTGTAGCGCTTTTTAAAATTAACCTCATATTCAACTTTACTCCAACATTTGCTAATCCGTGAGTACAATGCTATTAATTGTCTGAATGTAAATCCTTCTACTTAAACACCGAAAATATTCTGCAACAGTTACTAATTGCATGAGTCGTAGTACTCGTATGTATATGCATTGAGTTATGGGGTAAAGTTAAAGTTTATTGAGACCCTGTAGTGAAGAATACCAATTGCTAAAAAGCATTCCTTTCAACTTTTCTATAGTATCTAATTGTAAAAAATTAACATTTTGATCAAACTGCTTGGCTCTTCAATTTATAGTCAGTACATAAAGAAAGGCGGCCGCCGTAGCCGAATGGGTTGGTGCGTGACTACCATTCGGAATTCAGAGAGAAAATGAAGGTTCGAATCTCTGTGAAACACTAAAATTAACACAAACATTTTTCTAATAGCGGTCGCCGCTCGGTAGGCAATGGGAAACCTCCGAGTGTATTTCTGCCATGAAAAAAGTTCTTCATAAAAATATCTGCCGTTCGGAGTCGGCTTGAAACTGTAGGTCCCTCCATTTGTGGAAAAACATTAAGACGCACACCACAAATAGGAGGAGAAGCTCGGCCAAAGAGCCAGAAAGGGTGTACGCGCCAATTATATATATATACTACTGTGGGCAAAAAGTAAGGTTAATTTGGTTGTAAAATGAAAAATCGTTATTTATTCTTGTAAATCAATTTCATCCCCTTAAAAATAATCCCCTCTCGATGAAATACACTTATGCCCGGAACGATATGCGTGGAATTTTTGGCGAAATGCGAGATTTTTTCGTAGGCCCAAATGGTCTTTCAAAATGGTTTTCACAGATCCTTCTGATATTCCGATCATATCAGTAAGGTCTTTAACAGTCAACCGACGATTTTTGAGTACTAACTCCTTCACTTTATTGACGTGTTGGTCATCTGTTGACGTCGATGGACGTCCGGAGCGCTCCAAGCCATCAACACGTTCTCGACCCTCTTTGAAGACTTTGTACCACTTATAAACATTTTTCTGCGACATGGTCGAATCACCAAATGCCTTCTACATGCTAAACGTTTCCGCAGCCGCTTCTCTGCTCAATCAAATCAGACATTGCAAAAATCGAAAAATGCACTCTTGATCGTTTGGTAAACACAAGCGTAAATATATTATTGATAATGACATTCACATGAAAGTTGGCCCAGATGTTATTAACAGTGCTGCCAACTCATGAAAAAAATAACTAGAGCGAAATTTTAATCCCGCGAAGTTTGACAAATAAATTCACCTTACTTTTTCCCTTATTGGGTATTTGGTCGAGCTTTTCCTCCTTTTGAGTGTGCGTCTTGATATTTTTCTACAAAGGAAAAATGGAGTTTTAGCCGCCTTCGAACGGCAGAAGATTTTTGTGAGGAGCTTTTTTCATGGCAGAAATATAGTCGTTGTCATTGCCTTTCGAGGGCCGACCGTTATTACAAACAACCTTTCCTATCATTTGGTGTTTCATGCACGGAAATTGGTATGTATGCTCTTCCGAATGATAGACATGCACCACTCCATTCAGCTACGGCGACTGTGGATATAAAGTAGATATGCAAGCAAAAAAAGATTATAATTTTTTTAATAATATTCAAAATCGAATCTTACGAAAACGGTTAACCCTCGGCATCATGTACACTTACAATCTAGGGCGAACTTACGGAAATATGGGATTGTTTATTTGCAATGACAATAACTGCATGTCCCTTCTTTTCTTGAGTTAAGTTGGATTCCTCCATGTCTTATCTGAAGATGAGCAGACAAAAAATAGTGATTTCGGGAAGTTATAGCCACATATATGCATATCCTCAAATACCGTTAGTATCCTGCATGTAATTTTTATTTTCCTGCAGGGCATGTATTAAAGGGATTAGTGAAGTTTTGTAATTTTGCTTCAGAGTTGCAACATTAAATTAATTACAATATCAATGAAAAAACAAAAGCTTTTTTCAGCTAAATATTTTTGTTGAATATTTCTCATTTTTGCTAGTTTTAGCTCAGCTCAGCTCAGCGGAATTTTTCCCTCCAAAATGCTTTTAAACTTGTTTCTACGATATCGTTAACAATTACGCTGCTGTATACCGAAAACTCAACATGTCACAATTTTCGTTGAAGTCCAATTATCAAGCAATTATCTTGAAAGCAAATAATTAACAAAATAAACTTTAGCATCAATTATAAGACTAATTAATAGCTAACATTTGATCTTATTGTCAAAATTAAAAGCTTTCGAAATGACGATTTTCCAGTTTGAAAGATGGTCGGGCTCGACATGATGGGAAAACCCATATGGCATGTACGACTACGTGTTTCGGCTGATTATTTGATTTTCAGAGGGTGTGCGTAAAAGATCAAAAACAAGCACGTACCATCATCCTGTTGAAATCATATGACGTCAATTTCATCCTTCTCAATTTCGTGAAACGAAAAATCAATTAATGGCGCTAATGCTTGCCACTGAATGTAACGGCAGCTTTTATTCATTTTCAGAAATGCAAGAATGATGAATAGATTACCAGGTGAAAAGATTTCAAAGGTGTGCTCTTTTACAGACCGTTATTCGGCTCTGAGCGAATTTGACAGAATCAGGTGATGGGCTGACGTCACTTGAGGTGGGTTTACTAAAAAACTGATAAAGTGTTTTTGATATGCGAAAAAACAACCAAAGACACTTCGTCGCCGTCTGAACAACTACTGATTGGACAAATGTGAGAATACATTTGAAATTATCGTGCAGATTTCAGCTACCGAATACCGAAATAACGTGGCAGCCAAAGTTCCCCTCACAATTTTCTGTTTCACCTTAGCTAAATAGCAAACCTGATAATCTATCAAGCATGAAGGCTCCTATGGTGAAAAACAAAATTGTGCGAGCACATCACCGGACACTCGGCAGCCGAATTCTGCTCGCTCCGTAGACACGTATTCATATGAAGTAACGAAGTAACATGAGTAAAGGTTGTATTGATCAGCCAATCAGTTGATTCTTCCAAATTCTCTGAGAGCTGATTAACTGTCTGAGCTTGGACACTCCTTCTGAATTCTTTTCACCATAAAAGAAGTGGTTCAATGGTGCCACCTGCCTGAAATTTGTACCGCACAACCAGCAACAATGAGTTTGCTTTCCTGAAATTCTACATAACAAACTGTTAATTTTTCGACTCTTGAATGCGACCAACCTACATACACGTGGCAGAAAGCGGCTGCGTTTACCCATGTGTTATGTACGTTATTAAAACATGAAATTATAAAAATATATGAATCTAGAAATTATCAGCAGTTTCCTTTGACAGTCTTTCCTTAAAGGCAGTCATTCGAAGAGTCTATGCGCATATCTTCGCGGAATTTGAGCTGCGGCTTCGTGAGTTAACGAGATTAAAGTAGCGATACTCAAATAAGTCAAGGAGAAGAAGCCCGCGTTCACTTCTCATATGTAGCAACTATTGGTTGAATGAAAAAGAAGAAAAAAAGTAAGTTTTTTTTTTATTTTTTTAACATTCCAGTAGTAGTCGCGTTTAAGAAGAAAGGTTTAAGAGATAGTATTAATAGAAGAAAAATATTTTGTTTCACTATGGATAAAGAAAAGAAAGGAGATAAATATTACTAAAAGAAAAATAATCGTTAGCTGTTGGAAAATGGTACGAACCGTGGGAAAATCGCTAAAATTGTTGGCAGGCAGTACTCCCACATTTCCTTCGGAGAGAGAACGTCACTTGTGAGGACTAACCCACGATTGACAGCAAGCCAGATCGCAAACAACATAGTAGAAAAGTTTCTTAAGCAAATATGTCCGGATACAGTACGAAAAATATTTAAAAAAGGGCTGGATTTCACGTGCAGAATCGCACGAAAAAAGCTCTTAATTTCAAGAGTAAATCGACTTAAGCGGATAGGCTTGAAAAAGAAACACCTGAATAAGCCTCCTGAGTTTTGAAATGGAGTTATTTTCTCAGATAAAAGCGAGAAAGTTGCATTTTTGGTATAAAGGGCCACAAGATTGTGTGACAAAAATCGGGGAACAGTAATCGATAGTCAAATCTTGGTGCCTACGGTAAAGCATTTTCGTGGAGGTGCGATGGTGCGGCGGGGTATATGGCATGTTCGGGTGTTTTTTTATAGAATCGATAATGCACAAATATGTTTGCCTTGAAATATTAAAAACAAATTTATGAGAAAGTGCATATAAACTGGGCTTGGAGGAAATATTTATTTTCCAACGCGACAACGAGTCGAACACACGGCAAACAGTTACATACACCCCCACAATCAACAGACCTAAGCCTCGTAAAGCACTTATGGGACGTACTCGAGAAGAAAATCCGGCAGATTACAATAACCATCAGAGAAATGCTAAAAGATGTCTTTTTGAAAGAATAGGAATCAATAAGTCCAGAAATGAATGCAAAATTTGTTGGGTGAATGAAAAATCGCTTTTAGAGGTCATAAGAAGACCCGGTTAACCCACAAGCTATTGAGGTCCTGAAACTCTATAATATTATATTAGTATCTCTCCTTTCATTATCCTTGAAGGTAGCTCCAAATTTGTCCGCTTAACTTCTTTGAGGATCGCTACTTTAATGTCGTTAACACACAAAGCCGCAGCTCAAATTCAACAACATTTTGCGCATAAACTCTTTGGATGATTGCATTGAACCTTCAGAAGACACACTGGGGTGTAGTTCACCCCTCAAAATATTTAATATTAATTTATATTATTTTATTTTGTCTTACCTCATTTTTTAAATTTATTTTATTTTGTTTTGCTTAAATGCAATTTTATTTATTTATTGTTTGTCTGTTTTATTATTATTTTACAATAATTTATTATTTGTTTTTGTATTGTATAATTTTAATTCATTTTATTTTAGTTTACTTTATTTTTTTTTACATTTTAAATTTTTTTTATTTTTCATCTTTTTAAGAGTTCTGTTTCATTTAATTTTTTATTTATTTATTTTATTATATTCATCTTTTTGTTAAATTGAAATCATATTTATTTTTATTTGTATTTTATTATTATTTTAATTTGTTATTTGTATCTTATTTCATTTATTTTACTTTTTGTATGTTTTATTTTAATTTTTTTTTTTTACTTTTTGTATGTTTCTCTTTAATTATTTTTATTTTACTTTAATTAATTTTTTGATTTAATTTTAGGTTATTTTTTATGATTTGTATTTGATTCCATTTTAATTTCTTTTGTTTTTTTGTGCAAAATTTAATAATTTTTTTTATTTTTTATGTTGTTATATTTGAATCCATTGAGTTTAATTTTATTCTAATTTGGTTTACTTTAATTTCTATTTAGGTATTATTATTTTATGTTATTATATTCACTTCTTGATACCAAACGAGGTTTCAGACAGAGTATCGTGTGACTTCTTTAATCTGATGTTGAGGAGGATCGTGCGAGCCGCAGAACTTAATCGCTCAGGCACAATATTTTATAAGAGCGTACAATTGTTGGCGTATGCCGATGATAGCGATATCATCGCCCTTAACAACCGCGCTGTTAGTTCCGCCTTCTCCAAACTGGATAAAGAGGCAAGCGAATGGGTCTGGTGGTGAACGAGGACAAAACGAAGTACCTCCTGTTATCAAACAAACAGCGGGGCACTCGCGTATCGGCACTCACGTCACTGTTGACAGTAATAATTTTCAGGTTGTAAAAGACTTCGTGTATTTAGGAACCAGCATTAACACCGAAAAAAATGTCAGCCCTGAAATCCAACGGAGAATCTCTCTTACCAACAAGTGCTACTTTGGACTAAGTAGGCAACTGAGCAGTAAAGTCCTCTCTCGACGAACAAAACTATAACACTCTACAAGACTCTCATCATGCCCGTCCTCTCTCGACGAACAAAACTTACACTCTACAAGACTCTCATCATGCCCGTCCTAACGTATGGCGCAGAAGCTTGGACGATGACAACATCCGATGAACCGACGCTTGGAGTGTTTAGGAGAAAGATTCTGCGCAAGATTTTTGGACCTTTACACATGGCGATGGAACGATGAGCTATATGAGCTTTACAACGACATAGGCAACATAGCGTAGCGAATAAAGATCCAGCGGCTACGCTGTGTGGGTTATGTCATCCGAACGGATACAAACGCTCCGGCTTTGAAAGTATTTGATGCGGAACCAGTTGGTGGTAGCAGAGGAAGAGAAAGGCCTCCTCTGCGTTGGAAATATAGGGTGGAGAAGGACTTGGCTTCACTTAGTGTGTCCAACTGGCGCCGGTTAGAACGGAAGTAAACGACTTTGTTGAATTCGGCCAAAATCGCGTAAGCGGCTATCGTGCCAATTAAGAAATAAATGATTCAGTTCTTGTTTAATTAAATTTCTATTTACTTTAAATACTTTTTATTTTATTTTGCAGATTGTTTATTTCTAACATCCGAAAAAGTATACCGTTAGCTGTATTTTAGCTACGTACTCAGAAGTCCTCAGTAGTTGGTGCGCACCGAATTTATGCAGGTCTAAAAAATGATTGGGCGAAATTTATCCCAGTATGTAGTTCGCATATTGTTGTTGCAGCGTCCAAAAGAAAGTGTATACCATACACAAGACTAGGACACTATCATCATCATCAAAATCAATTCATTCATCATCCAAATCAGATGAAAAAGTTTTGCACCTCACTTTCGTTTAAACCCCGACTTCTCATTGCCATTATTGCTCTAAGAGAAAATCACTCCTGGAATTATAAATAGATAAAAATTCACCTGTGACAAAACTAAATATATGTATGTGCGTATATACTGTAAGCGTCAAAGGGAAGTGTACACCACATACCGATAAGATTTTACTCTTTGTTTATTTATTTTTTAGTTTAAGTTCAAGATAATTTTTCGATATATTTTTTCCTTTAGAACGAAACGCCTGTTTCTGATAAATATTTTCTTTATGTGAGTAAAGTCCATTCATGTTATTATATTATCTAATACCTATCTAATACCTCGGCCGCCGTAGCCGAATGGGTTGGTGCGTGATTACCATTCGAAATTCACAGAGAGAACGTTGGTTCGAATCTCGGTGAAAGCAAAACTAATAAAAACATTTTTCTAATAGCGGTCGCCCCTCGGCAGGCAATGACAGACTTTTCCTGCCTTGTATATACAATTAATGATAATTAAAGTTAACATAATTGCCGAATTGAAAATGAGCTTCATCCGAAAAGATGATGTTTCTTAAGCCATGTATCATAATTTTCAATTCACTTACACAAAGGAAAATCACAATGTACTGTAAATGTCAAACCATAAATTAATTCCTGAAACAAAAAATGAGGTTAAGCGTTATTCATTATTTTCATTTATTTGCGTCAAAATATTTGTGCGAAAACCTTAATTGCAACAAAGAAATTGAAATAAATTTTCTTCTTCTTCAAATCGTTCAATTTCATTGTATTCAATATATGGCATAATTTGTGGAAGAGTTAAATTTCTCTTTATACTTTTTACAAACGAAATATACAACATTTACACAACGCACATGGCAACATTTTCGTAATGTTGCCGTATAATAAGGTGACATTTTTTTCATGAAAAGCAAACACTATTAGTTTGTACGCTTAGATAATTGGCATTGCTAATATAGTTTGCATTTTATAAACAAAGAGGCTTTATTGTGCTCAGGCGAGTACGAGTTCAAGCCAACTATCGCAACTAAAGGGTGTTTTTTTTTAGAGGTTAGGTTTTCAAGATGAAATAAAACGTATATAATTTAATGTTATGGCCAAGAATTTAGCTTTATTATAAAGATAAGGGTTTGCCATTATGTTTTAAAAATGATTTCGGATAAGTGGCCGCCGCGGCTGGCTCGAATAAATTCCAGCCGAGAGGCCCAATTTTCGACCACTTTTTGCAGCAATTGGGCCGTATGTCAGCAATAACGCGCCGACTATTCTCTTCCAAGACGTCAATCGTCTCGGGCTTATCTGCGTAGACAAGCGACTGCACATAGCCCCACAAGAAATAGTCCAGCGGTGTTATATCGCACGATCTTGGAGGCCACGCCACAGGTCCACGGCGCGAGATAATGCGCTCACCAAAAGTTTCCTTCAATAAATCGATTGTTACGTTGGCTGTATGGCATGTAGCGCCGTCTTGTTGGAACCAAAGGTCGCCCACATCAACATCGTCCAATTCAGGTACGAAAAAGTCATTAATCATGGCTCTATAGTGCTCTCCATTGACTGTAACTTATGGCCGGCTTCATTTTTAAAGAAATATGGACCAATGATTCCCTCTGCCCATAGAGCACACCAAATAGTGACTTTTTGAGGATGTAACGGCGTCTCAGCAATGGCTTGTGGATTATGTTCACTCCAAATGCGACAATTTTGCTTATTGACATACCCATTCAACCAAAAGTGAGCTTCATCGCTGAACAAAATTTTCTTGTGAAAATCGGGATCGGTGGCCATCTCGTTTTGGGCCCATTCACCGAACGTGCGACGCGCTTGATGGTTGTTTGGCTTCAATTCTTGAACGAGTTGGATTTTGTAAGCCCGCAAACCAAGATCCTTCCGCAAAATCTTCCATAAAGTGGATGGGCACATCTCCAATTGCTGCGCGCGATGGCGGATGGACTCATTCGGGTCTTCTTCGATACTCTGCTCCACAGCAGCAATAGCGTCTTCGGTGCGCACTGTACGACGTCTCTGAGGATGCGTATTATCTACTGGAGCAAACGTGGTGCGAAACCGATCCATGGTTAATCGAATTAGTGACTCTGATGGACGATTATGTCGACCGAATATTGGACGCAGCGCGCGATGCGTCGCGCGAACCGAACCATTATTTTCGTAATAAATTTGCACGATTTGCAAACGTTGTTCAGGTGTAAGTCTATTCATTATGAAATGGCAAACCAAACTGAGCATAAATCAAGTGACAGCTGTCAAAAAGATCATCTACGAAAAAAGTAGTGCCAACTTGAAAACCTAACCTCTAAAAAAACACCCTTTATCATTTCGCAAATACATACCTGTATTGTTGGATGAAATTAAACAATAACGCAGTCATGCCTCCTGGTGTACATTTACCGCAATTTAGCATTTTATAGCATGCCAGGATTCTCTACTGCATTGCTGAGGGCTGTCAATGAAGGACTTCACTTCGGGCAATTAATTAAAATCATAATTTACTTTACCATTGCTGTCATTGCTGCAATGCTGGTTAACAGCCAAATAGATATTTGTGCGTAGTAAGTCACAAATTCAAGCCCACTAGAAAAAATTTGTAGTTGTGAATATAAAAATTTGTTTCGAAAGTGATTTTTGAAAAGATTGTAATATTAAAAAGCAAATGCTTTATAATCGTTTTTTCATCTAAACAACAAGGGGAATATGTATTATTTAAGTCCTCTTTGGTTCGAATTTGGATCAATGTCAACTTTCTTTCGATAAGATTTTGGTCCACATCTTTTTGGAATTCACTTAATAAAATTAATATTTTACCTCGAGACTAATTTCAGCTAACGCCGAGTTTTTCGATATTTCAATTACACCAAGATTCCGGAATCCCGCCAACTTGTCATTCCGGGTTTCGGGATTGTCTCCTCCAAATATTTTCGATACTTATAATAAAATCCTGGGATCCGGTAAATTTGTAATTTCGGGATTTCTGTATTGATGCCTCTACATATTTTCGATACTTAAATAGCAAGATTCCAGGACCCCGTGAAATTGCGATTTCGGGATTTCGAAATTGACATTCCTAGAAAGAACTGGTTATCATTTTAAATTTACGAGAAGGACACCAGTCTTATAAAGGGTAATAACAAAAAAGTCAAAATACAATAAATATTAAAAAAATAAATATCCTGGGTACGATAGAATTACTCCAACAATACTCCAAGCCTGTTCCACAACTGCCACTAAAATACTACACCCTATTTTGGTAAAAATATGAGATGAGGATAAGCTGGCAGATTATTGGGAGTCTTAGTAATTATGCCAAAAAAGGCAGACCCAAGTGAGTGCCGAAACTATAGGGAAATTATGTTGTTATCTATCTCATGGAAAATTTTTACAAGAGTACTTTTGGGCCGCATAAATAAGAAGCTCGACAATGTGCAGGCAATGTACAGTACTGCTTTCAACAGCATTTATAAAGGATGCATCGGGGGATGCCCTACATCGAAGAGTCAGTACGCCGAAAATCACCCAGTTTATTAAATCCCAGTAGGATAGCTTCAAATGCAGGGTTCAACATAATGGAAGTCTATCGTCACCGTTGACGAATACCTTAAAGACCTACATTATGCCGATGACATCTGCCTATTGTCAACCAAGTACTGCGACATGCAGAAGAAGCTCGACGTTTTGGTGGCAGAATCAAAGGAAATCTGGCTGAAGATTAACGGAGAAAAAATTAAATCACTTAGAGTAAATGTTGCGGATCCGAGCAATAGCTTTAGCGTTATGAATTCCAGCATTCAAAACGTCAACAACTACCTGGTAAGTGTAATTTCTACGGACGGAGGTGCAGCAGACTACATATAGTACAAAGCTGAATTGGAAAAGCTCTTATCGCGTTTGCTCAGTTGAACAAGATATGGAATTCTACATCGATTTCCGTACATACAAAGTTGCGAATTTTCAACTCAAATGTAAAATCGGCTCATGACAGATTTGTTCGCAAATAAGCTGCAAGTTTTATTGCGGATTTGGTGGCCCAGAACAATCAAGATAACAGAACAGAACAGAGAGCTCTGGACCAATTGTAAGCAGTTACCCATCCAGACTAAAATAAAGCAGACGAAGTAGAGGTAGATTGGCCATACTCTTCGAAAGGATCCCATAGAAATATGCAGACAATCACTTAATTGGAACCCGCAAGGCAATAGGAAGAAGTGACGCAGTGGGTGCACTTGGAAAAGAAGTCTCGAAAAAGAACTTAAGGCTGCAGGCTCTCAAGTCAAAGACATCGCGAAGAATCGGGCCCGTTTGAACTAAGATAGAGACTTACAGCAGAGTTTCTTTAAATAATCCTTGAAATTTAATATCTCGAAAACGATTATCTTTTTGGCATCATGTTATATAGCCAAGTTAGTCAGAAATAATCTAAGTAAAAAAATGGCTTTGAGTGTCTTGGATAAGCTACTGGGGAAACCTGTTTAGTCACAATTGATGTTTAATAATAATAATTAGTTACTTTAGCAGAAATGATCTTAGCTTTGGTTTTTGAATTTCTAGAATAGTACTTCTTCGGATAAGGCGCACAATTTTTTACTGAGTTGCCCTACTTAAATTTAATTAATTAACAAGTAATTGCCGACGGAAAATTGTTAAGAAAGCACGAAATCTTTAAAATTTATAATAAAAAAGAATCCGAAGATTTAAGCACATTTTTTTTTGTTATAAATAGTAGTTTTATTAAAATCTATTGCTCTATATTTGTGTAAGCAAATCTAAAATTGTTGGTTGGTTGGTTTAAGGGTGACTCCGCATCGGAGTGCCACATAGACCGCAAGTTGGGTCCGTTGTGTTGCCCTAGATCTCATTATGTTATATGATTTCCCCACCTAACCGAGATTTTTATTGTAGATTTTGGTCAAAGATATTAATTCGTTTCGAGAATTTGATGAGAGATTCGATTTTCAGGTTCGAGAGTACTGAAAGATTGTCAATTGTTGGAGAGCCTAGAAGAGCGAGTCGACTTCTGGCTAGACCGGGACAACTGCACAGCAAGTGTCTGCTCGATACTTCCTCATCTTCGTCCTCGCAGTATCTGCACAGGTCGTTTTTAGGAACCCCGAGCCGACGTGCGTGAGTGCCCAAAAGGCAGTGACCGGTGATGAGAGATATTATATGCCTTAGTTCGTGTTTCGAAAGACTTATAAGGGTTTTCGTCTGTTTCAGATTGTAGGATGGCCAGATTTGTCTGGTCGTAACGCAAGTAGTTTCCACTCGCCACCTCCGATCATCTAAAATTGTTACAACACGCCAAGAGCACGCACGGCTGTTGGAACTTCTTTATATGGTATGTCGGTATGTCTCTTGATAGGGCACGGGTAATCCATTTTAACTTCTGACATTTATTTTATCTTCCATTATGAGCATTTTTATCTAGTTAGGGTAGAGTCGTGCCTGAAAAATATTTAATGTATGTACTTGTAATCTTTCGAAATGCCGGAATATTCAGTTGGGACCACTGGTCAAGTAAAATCGTTCCAACATCATGCTAATAGCTTCCCTCAGCAAAAAATCATAACACGAAAAACATTCAATGAATTGAATTCATAGATAATGATCTGGTAAAGTTCTGCCTTCTTTCCTCAAGAGCACCAAGCATGTATTTCAGTAAATCTCTGTTTGGGTGAAGATTACTTATGAACCTGAAGAAAAGAACTGATTTTTTCCTGTAACATCAAAATATATTTCGTTCCGCTTTTTGCTGCATAATAGTCCCACTCAAGGGTTACAACGCCAATACTAACTCAGGTTAGTGTAGTTCGAAACTTTCCCGTAAGCGGAACCAAACAGAAATTAGTGAGAAATACGCGGACGGTATTTTTATGCACGCAATCGAAAAAGCCGAAATTATCTTCCGCCGCGGCTGCAAAAGTAATTAATAAATCAAAAAAGTTTGTTGCGATGTGGAGTCAGCGGTATAAAGTGTGCAAATATTTTGATGACTTTTCCGAACGCGGCTTGAAGCGAGTGACGACAAAAATGCAGGATTAAAGTGATCGTTCAACTTTTTAAGCAGAACCCTAAAAAGGAAACAGATGTGAGAATCAACTTCATCGAACGACGACTGAAGGAGGCGAACATATCCTACCGTCCCTCATCATCAAAACCACTGCTCTCAGAAAAACACATTGAAAAACAACAAAACAAGAAAATAGCGTCACAGTATTGAACTGGCATTCCCAATCCCCAGACACCAACCCCTTTGAAAGTATGTGGGGAACTATGAAACAGCATTTTGCCGGCAGGCCAGTACATGATTTAACGCAACTGGTGCGTCAAGTTCGCAAAATCTAGTCCTGTTTGTCGATGAGCTACGCAGAGAAGCTGGTTCAAAGCATGAAGAAGATCTCAGGCTATACTCGACAACGATGAAGACTACACGACTTATTGAGTAATGGGGATTAGTAGTTTTGTACATACTTTCATGTAATCGCGGTTCCATTTTTCTGACACAGACTGTACTTACTTGCATTGTCTCGCGCCTTTCGAGGGGATAGCGTGCAGCGCTCAACATTTTGAGCTGAAATTCGAATGAATATATGAAGGCATTGAATTTTTTCAACACTTTTAAAAATAAGTTATCATCAATTAAATCAAAACAGTTCGTTAACTAACAATTTAATTTTTTCCCCTGCTTTCGAAACCACAAAATTTGGAATTTTAATATGGCAACAATATTTTCAAATCCATATGGATTCAGTGCTGCCAATCAATTCGTGTTTTAACTTTTCTACGATGCATTCCGATAGCTGGTTATGTTTTTTTTTTAATGAAGGCATGCCAGATAATTTTTAAGAAAGCACAAAAATCACTGAGCCAGTTTTACCTTTGCGTGCGGTGTGAATATTTTGTAAAAATTTATTAAAAAATAGGTAGGTAAAATCTGTTATTCGAATGTCGAAATGCTTTAGCATGAAATGTGCTCGCAATTTACTTCCTCTGCTGCGTTTTGCTTATGCAAGCAGATCCTTCCCAAGCCAATAATAATATCTTTCGACGCTGCATATACTAATATTCTGTTCCAAATGTACCCTGCAGGAATACCGTGAGCGAAATATATGTAATATTGAGAAAGCTTTTCAGAAAATTTGAATTAGTATGGAAGTGGCTAGATTGTTACTAGTTGGAATATGTCCAAATTAAAATAAAGGTAAAGAATATTGAGCCAAATAAAACTTCTATTAATAACATAAGATATGCCGATGATACGACATTGTTTTCTGATAACACAAACGATCTTCAAACCTTAGTAAGCAAGCTAGATGAGTGTAGCTAGAAAACAAAATGTATTGTTGGTAGTAGACGAAAAACATATGACAACTTAACACTGATGATTCGAGGAGAAGCGGTAGAAGTGGTGCCTAAATTTAAGTATCTTGGAAGATGAATTAACCGGAACTGGGACTGCACGGTAGAAATATGAGCAAAAACTGAAATGGCAAGGGCATCCTTTTACAATTATAAGAAGATACTATGCAGTCATAATTTTTATATTCGCCTCAAGATTCGCTTCATCAAATGTTGCGTGGGGTCAATACGACTATACGCAATGGAAATATGGACCCTTAAAATCGCTGACTTGACTAGCCTAGAAGCGTTCAAAATGTGGCTGTACAGAAGAAAAATACTACTGCTATAATATTTTATTTTAATGAAACGAAAAAAAAATTCGTTCTCCAATGAGGACGCAGGAAAGTGTGGAATTTTTGAAAACAGTCACACAGCTTCGTAGAGCTCCGTGGAGCTCCGTAATCCAAATTATATGTCAAGCGGACGTGAATACAGATCGTAGTTATCCGCGTATTGATAACCTACGTCTGAGAGACGTATGTTTTTGGAATTTTTTGCTCCCTCTCTCTCTCTCGAGTATTTTCGGAGCGCATTGTTATTTTCGTTTTGCTCAGTCGCCTACAGCAGGTTGCCGGTGGTTGTTATTTTTTCGTCGTAAGTTCGTTTCGCTTTGAGCTATGGCTATTACATACGTCTCAAAGACGTATGGTAAGCTTTTGTATAACTTTAGCACTTGATGAAAGTGACTTTTTTTATATTGATTTAGCATCTTTTTTGTTAAAAGAAGAACAATGACCCGAAATGAACGTTTAGATGTTACACAAATTGCTGCGATTTTACAAGGTTTATCGGAAGATTCAGATTCATCTAGTAATAATAGTGAAACTGAAAATGCAGTGTTTGAGGATGATGTTCATAGGGATATAGAAGATGAGGATATCGATATCCAACAACCTGATATAATGTTATGAAAAAGAAACAATCAATGAAAGTAGTGGAAAGCCAAACATGATTTTTTATAGGCAAACAAAAGGAGGAGTCGACACGTTCCCACGACAGTCGGTTCTAGGTAACCGGAACGACCCGGATTTATATCCGGCCAAGGACTGTCACTTCAGCAGCATTCCTCGTACATGTGCGGGGAATGTTTATGCTGGCACAACAACAACAAGAGGAGTCGACACGCTCGACCATATGTGTTCAACAATGTCGTGCTCTAGAAAAATAGGAAAGGAAAAAGGAAATATATAAATATTGCGCGTAAGTACAAAAAAGCTAAAACAAAAAACAAAAAATTTTGTTCTATAAAGAAAAACAATGATACGTCTCAAAGACGTATGGTTATCTTCTTAGTAACTTTCAATAGGGTTACAAAGCGGGGTTATATAATCTATAGAACGCAATCCCAACCATTTAGATTTATGTTCGAGTCCGATGGTTCAGCGTATTTGGTGTTCTGTATTTCCAGTTATCGGAAATTTCTGTTTGAATAACTTCGACGAGTTAATAATTGGCAGAATCGTTATGTGTTTTTTTAATAATCTTTTTATTAAGCCTAACAATACAACAAAGAAATATAGGTATTAAATATGTTTCCTGTTTTCTTTATTTATAAATTATGCAAGTTTTTTGTGTAAATGGGAAACAAATGCAGCTCAAAGCGCAATGCAGTTAGCAATTTATGGAGCGCAATCCAGACATAGCCAAAGGCCATATCAAAGAGGATCGTGTGAAAGTAGAGCAGCAACAGCAAAAGTTGCCTGCCGTTTTAAATATTCACACAGGTACGTAAAAGGGTGGAAAAAGTTAAGATTTTGCACATTTGAAAATGTAGTACTGATATTAAAGATACTGGGGCTGGCGGGAAGTGAGGTACGGAAGAAAAATGCATTTTTATTTAGACGAAATGCAAAAACAAACCTAAAATGATAATAAAATATATCTTTGCTTTAATAAATCTTTACTTACAATGCTCCAGAGAGGTGCCATAACTTTTTTGTGTGAATTTATTTTTTATTGATTTCAAAGAAAAAATTGTTCAAAAATGATTACACTTTTAACATACATATATTCACTTTAGCTCGATATGACCACCTTTTGCCTTGACTATAGCCTTCAAACGATCAAAAAATGAGTTGCATGCTGTACGAATGTGAGGTATTTTGGCCCATACTCGTATAATCGCTTTTTTCTGCGCATCCATACTGGCACATATTTTAGACCTCCCCTTGCTCTCCAAAATGGACCAGATGGAAGAGTCCATCGGATTTGCGTCTGGCGAATTCGAAAGCCATTGTGTGGACGAAATGATGTGTGGAACATGATTTTTTAACCATTCTTGGTTCACACAAGCTTTATTAGAGGGTTCCGAGTCCTGTTGGAACGTCCATGGTCTACAACCGAAATGTTTGCGTGGCCAAGTCTCTAAAGCAGTTTCTAAAACATTTTCCTGATAATAAGTCGCATTCACTTTGACACCAGGCTCGATAAAAACGATTGGAGAGCGTCCATCAGCGGTCACTGCGGCCCAAACCATTACAGGTACTTGCGATGGGAAATTGCTTCAAGTGGCCATACGTAGGCTCAAATTCTCGTATGAGCGTTCGGTCAAGTAAACACGATCGTTCTGAGTATTTATGAACTGCTGAATTGGAAAATTTTGTTCATCAGAAAACACAATGTTAGGAAATTCGCCACGTTCGTGTAAGCGCAACAACTCCTTCGCTCTTTCGCACCGAACCTTTTTTGTGCTGGGGTAAAAGAGCGTGTGCTTTCTGGAACTTGTAAGCCTTGACCTTGAGCTCATTTTTCAATATGCAGTGAATGCTGTATTCCGATATTTTCAGTTCTTTGGCCATTTTTCTTCCACTTCGACGTGGATTTCGTTCAAGTCGAGTCTTCACTCTCCAAACCATTTCTGGCGTTGTTGCAGTTTTTTTGGTCCACCTCCATAGCGTTTTGCAATGCTACCAGTATCATTGTAACGTTTTATAGTGCGTTACACAAACATTTTATTCACTTTGAGGTGACTGAGCTCACGAACAATGGCTGGTTGTGATTTTCCGGCCAAATGCATGTAACGCAATCACACTATTACGTTTAAATTTCATCACAGAAAAAAAAAATTCAACAAAACAAAAATTCATAAACAATATATTGAACTGCCATTAGAACAATTTTGAGGTTGATGTCATGAGCTGCTTTACAGATACAAGCAGTGTGAAGTTGGTAACACTTCATATCGTTCAACCGTAGATAGGCACTTCAATTGGGCAATTAAAATTTTTTGATTTTGTACATGGAAACAGAGATAAATGCAGAGAAATTTAGCTTTAAAAGAGCCATTTAGCTTTAAGAGAGTCTTTGTAATCACTCGAATGTATTTTATACTGAAATGCTTGCCATTTATGAGGTATCTGTCTGTCTGGTTAGGCAGATATGTGACTACCTCTCTACTAGAAATCTAAATCTATTCAGATAGCCAATCGGCTATTAAATCTTTTGGTGGGTTATTCACTAATTCTATCATGGCTCGCAAGGCATCACTTAACGAGTTGGCGGAATATTTCTGCATCCATTAGTTATGGGTTCCAAGACAAAGTGACATACCACGGAATTATAAGGCAAACAAATTACAGAGAGAGGGTACTACCACTCACATCCTTCTTGTACCTGCATGGTACAAGAAGCATTGCCACTTCAGCGACCACGAGATCCTGTCATGTAATGCTAAAAAAATTTGGCCTAAATGAGACGTCAGGTACTCAAAAGAGCCATTTAATCAGCCAAGGAAAAATGTGTCTATGTTAGTTGCTTTCATCACAGGTCACTGCCACTTAGGTCGAAATATCCAAAGATTGAATGTACCTGATTTCGACATATGCAGAAGCTGCAAGAATGAGGAGGATGAAGAGTCTCTCAGACACCTTCTCTGCCACTGTCCTTCATGGCATGCCACTGGGTTTAGATATTAGCTCTGTAAACTGCTACTGTGGTATCGCAATGGATCGGCAACGGTCTAAGTGAGTTGATTTAACCCTAGAATATCATACTTATTTTTATACGTAAGCATCATACTTCATTGAATCGATTACGGTAATTTTTAAAAGGGTACAAAGGATGCCTGCTGTTTAAAAAAGTGGTTTAAATTTTATTAATAAATTCTTTTTAATGAATTTCAATGAAATAAGACCAAAACAGTTTAGTTTTTTAATATTATTTATTAAAAAAAAGATTTCACAGCACTATTTCATTTGCCTTATTTATAAAATAGAACAAAAACAAAACAATAAAAATATAACAAAAAAATAAAAAATTCATTTATCTTTTTTTTCTTTCTTAAAGTTAACGTATTGAATTAGAAAAAAATAATATATTTTTGGAATATTCAGACTTTAATTTGTATACGAGGCAAAATGTTGAACTTTGTGCTCCCCATACAGGCTTTAGTGATTGTGGATAAGTATTGAGCACCTGAATAGACTCGATCACACAATTTATCTGCTGATAGATGTTGGTCCTTCTTAACAGAAGTTAAAACTAATATTCCTATAAGAGATGATATTTCCTGTTGTGAAGTTTGTTTTCTTTGCGGCTCGTCGGTAATGGCAAGTGAAATTGATTTTCAATTAGCTATCTCCACATTTGTCCATTGAACTATTTCGTTGATAATTTCATTAGTTATGAACATCTAAAAACACTGCAGAGGGTCCGTGATGTTCTTACACTGTCGCGTAGGTCCTTGGTGCACGATATTCAATCCATTATGGTGCGACTTAGGTTTTATAGTCGACCATTTGTGTATATCTTTTCCACTTGCATATTCAAGTGTTCAAAGGCACATCGTCGCCGATTTCATCATCGCAAATTGCAAGAAATTGTTTAATTTCTTTATCAGTTAATCGTGTACCAGTTGCCATTTTAAGCATTAAAGTAAGTACTAAAAAACTACATAAAAAATAAAAACTATGAAATCACATGCCAAGTCACTAAAAACTACACAAATATCATACTTCGTCGTTTCGACGACGCAAACACAAAAAACAAACAAACTTACCCAAACAGAACTGAGCTGTACATGCGCACATTAAAAGAGTTCAGTAAACACTGATGCTATACAAAAAATCTGCTAAAAACAAAACATAAAAATTAAAGAGAAACACCAAAAACAAAAACATGCGTCGTCGTTTCGACGAAGTATGATATTCTAGGGTTAAAGACCGACTACCTCTTCTACCTACCTACTTACGACCATCAATCAGCATTGTTAGCTCAACAACCTGGTCAGGCTTGCTGTAACATTTGCCTGCAGTTCCATGTATCCTTCGCTTGAGTTCTCCAATAACGTATACCAAATCGCTCAGCATCCCATTCTACGCCATGCAACCATCGCAGTTATGGTGTTCTTTTTTTGTCTCTATTTCTTCTGCACGTACGCAGTAGGATTTTCTTAGTTGGATTTGCCTCTTCTGTAATGCTACCAACCCATCGTAGACCGAGTGTTTGTACAGTCTATACCTAACTACCCTGCGTAGCTTTTAGAGAAGTAGATTTGCCTATTTTTCCGTTTGCTACTGAGCTTCACTCACTGTCACCGCAAATCAAGGAAAACCGCTACAGTACCACCAATAAAGCACATCCTCTTCTTTTTTAGTGTTGGGGCTATTTGTACAATTTTAAACAGATTGATAATTGATTTTTTTTTTATTTACTCAACATAAATTTTTATGTCCACTTCTTTTTTCTTTTTTGTTCTCATGACGTTTTGTATTCTCATTTAACGCCCTTTGCTCTTCTGACTAAGCAATCTTCACAGAGTTTCATGTAAAATCTGGCTGAATTTATTAGCAATTAAGTATTAATTCATCTTCTAGGATGACTGGATAGCCACTTAAGCGATTTTCACCGCCTAGGATCCCAACTGATATTTTACTAACTTCTTCTTTTGCTTCCAACAGCTGGTGCAGAAAAATTGTTTCACACTCACCTCACTATAAAAACACCATTAAAATACTTGTTTTCAGTTTTTGCTTCTGTAACCTGCAGATATAATATTTAGTTTCACATAGACAGTGATGAAATAAATATGGCATGAATCGCACACTTTAATTCTCTAATGCACAAACTAAAACTACTGCGGATTAAGGGTACACAATTTTGCTTTTCAGCACAGAACTGCTTACTATATTTACATCATAAACTATGTATGTTATAAATGCCGGTTTACCATAAAATGGTGCAAAATTGGAAGGGGGCACTTTGAGAGGAAGTATTGCCAAAAGGGAAGATCACGCAACCAAGAAACACTTTCTTCACAATATCCATTGCGGCCCGTGCTAAGTGTGTGATTAGATCATCCTGTTGAAATCATATGTTTACCAAGCGCCGGTCATCCGATTGCGCTAGTAAGAAGTCATTTATCAAGGCCCTGTAGCATTTGCTAGTAACAGAGACCATATTGCGGATGATGTTCTCAAAAAAATACGGCCCAATAACTTCTCCTTCACCAATCGAACGCCTCACCACACATTAGCTTTGCGTAGATAAAATGGCTATTCGTGCATCACACGCAGATTCTCAGTGCTCCAAAACAAAGAATTTGCTTATTGACCTAACCGCTTAAGTGGAAATGCGCCTCGTCACTCATGTGGATTTTCTACACAAAATTGCCCAATTCGCGGATGAGATTGAGGATAGCTTGATAGTGATTCATACGCGACTGACGATCAACAGACATTAATTGATGCACTGTTTGTACTTTGTATGCGAAGTCTTAGGTTAGGTTAGGTTAGGTTGAAGCGGTTGTCTTGTGGGACACACTCAGGCTCATAGCCCATTGTGATGCCGCGTGGGGAGCTTTCCCTATTTCTCCTAAAACCATTGTGCGCTTTTCAGAAATTTTAGAAGATCTCCTATTTCTGTGGAACTGAGATCTTCCAATTCGTTAAAAAATTGTTTGCCTAGAATAGCAAATCTCCGTCTGGATAGAGCAGGACAATGGCACAGAAGGTGCAAGATTGTCTCCTCCTCTTCCTCATCAAGACAACTTCTACAGAAGTCGTGTGCTTGCACACCCATCCTTTGGGCGTGCCTACTATTAGACAATGTCCCGTTATGACTGAAATCAGTGTGCTAAGATTGTGTTTATTTTGGTTTAGCAAAGATTCTGTGCGTTTAGCACTAAGAGTCGGCCACAGTTGATGGGCGATTTTGCAGGTGGCTTCATTGCGCCATCTTTCGTTTGCTTTCCTTACGATTTCTTCAAGGATAAGTAGCTTACATGTTTGTAAGGGAATGCATATGTCATTGTCTATGCACTCATCGGTCAACTTGGTGCCGAGTCTCGCTAGTTCATCGGCTCTACAGTTATCCTCAATGTCGCGATGGCCAGGAACCCATATTATCCTTTCTTTCTTCTTTAAAATTCACTGATGGACCAGTGATACCCAATTGCGTGGTCCGTCGTACGGTTGATGTTTCTTCGTTCTCAACGACATCAGTAGCCGGTGGCAGCCATGCCTTGGAAGGTCTCTTGTGATTCCAATCTGTTCGAGTCGAGCAACTAAGCACAGAAATATTTGCCCAATTGGCACGTAACGAAATTAGGAAATGGATGCTGCTATTCGCGCTGCGTCAACACCATCACCCGATTATTAGTGATTCAAAAATGAATAGGCAGCAGAGAATTTACTGCACCGCACTGGTTCGTATCTAGCAAAGCTCTCACTGGTTCATAGTCGGTGAAATTTCTTGCTCGGTATGCTGTTGCATTCATTTATAGGTATGTGTGCCTATACATACAAACATCCGGGTATAAGTACTATAAAAAGCTCTTGCATGTATTCACATGTTTTGACTGCCGTAATTACCTATTCATAATTAATTAAAAAGCAATATGGCGAATAATTTTAGTGCAGGCCAAACAATTTTCAGCCTCTGTGTCGCTTTAGTCCGAATATTGCAGACTCCTGTGTAATCCATATACCCTTGCGTACGCATATAATTCATGTATTTAGGCACTGTCGAGTTTTCACTGGCAAAGGCTTATTAAATTACCGCTAAAAATCAGCGTAGCATAACGAAAATTGCAAGAAGCAGCAAAAATGCGTAAAATGAAAATGGCAATGTGCGCAAAATTTTAAATTTATGTTTCTCGCATAAATAGCAGAGTTACACAACCAGCAGAATAATACACCATTTCGCTGCCAATACATGAATGTTTGTGAGTATAGGTACAGTGCATATGCCCAAATTATAAAAATTGTGCTAGAAATATAATAAACTCGTAATTAACTGGAGAGAATATAAGGGAAGTCGAATACCTCTATATAAAAAATGGCCCGATTAGGTGGAAAATATAAAGCCGGCTGAAGGTATCATTGCTCGTGCTACATTTCATGTATTTATGCAATAATTTTAATTAATTGTACAAATTATTATAAATAAATACAGCCACTCTGAATTTGTTCTCAATAGTAAAATTATATTAGTAAAATTATATTAGTTTTGGGAAAAAGAAATTCATTAATTTTGCGTAAAATTCAAAACTTAATTAACGATATGACGGATTGTCCGATTTGGGTGAAATATGCACTGTTTTCTTATGCATTTTGTTGTCATTTTAAAGATAGCACTCTCATAGAAGTTTTGGTCCTTATTGGTGAAAAACTCCAGTAATCCACTTTCACAATCTCTCTTGATACAAATTTTTTACGACTCAGGAAGTTTTGCAATGAGAGAAAATGTTAGTAGTCGCTTGGTTCCAGGTTCGTATTATATGGGGGATGCATTAAGACTTCCTAACCAAGCTAATGGAGTTTTTGGCGAGTCACTACAAACGTGCATGGCTTAACGTTGTCCTGATGGAATACAACATCTCCTCTGTTGATCAATTCTGGTCGCGTCTGGTCAATGGCTAGCTTTGAACGGTCCAGTTGTTCACAGCAAAGATCTAATTTTGTGTTTGGCCATACGAAATCAACTCATAGTAAATGATTCCTTTCAATTCCCACCAAAATACACAGTAGATCCCTCATTTCGCTTTGATCACGACCATTTTCTCACAATATTGTCGCGTGTGGCACATTTCTTATACCTAGTTACCATCCGTTTAAAAAATGCATCGGTTTCATTCCGTTTGGCCAAGGCTTCGTAAACGGAAATTCGATCCATCATGTTTATGGGTGCTAATTGGTGTGACACCCAAACATCGAGCTTCTTTTTGAAGCTACATTGCGCAAATGGTTTAAGATTGTTTTATGGTCAGCTTTTAGCTCCTGGGCGATGCTGCGACTACTAACATGCCGATCAAATTCGATTATTTCCTTGATTTTATCCACATTCTCAACGACGTGCATCTTTAACATCGAAAATTACTGATCGGAATAGATGAAACCAAAATTGCTCTGTTGTAATTAGCTGTTGCAGTATCGGGACCATAAACATCATTCTCAATATCAGCGGCCTGGCTTGCATTTTCCATTGTTGACTTCCATTGTTAAGACCCTGCAACTCACAACTGAATGGAACAAACAAAAACTGCAACAAATTTTTTTAGTGTGAAATGTTACTGAATAGTTAGGATATTTTATAAAATAAATATTTGTATAGGCAAGTTTTCCTGGAGAACTGCATAGCGAAATTTTGTTTATGAAATTAATTTAAAATCTGTAAGCAATTTAGAGAGAAATAATGCTACGATTATTATTATTGCTCTCAGTGACCTCCTATGTGGACTATTATGTTTGACCGCAAATCTATAATGGAAACTTCTGATACATTTTAGTACTTTCCAAGAATTTCTGTTCCATATCACTAACATATTTAGAGTTACACCACCTAGTTTCACGTGTCTCCAAGAGTACGTAGGTCCCCTCTATCCAGGTTCAGGAGCCTATATGACGCTCTTCTGTAAGCAAAAATAAAGTATTCAGCAAATCACTACCTTGAACTCAAGATTCAGTGTTGTGTGAGTTCGACGTTTGCCCAGTGGTTGATGATATAGTTCATGTGGGCTTTGGTAGTCCATATAATTTTCATGTAGCGTACAATTTCTCGATGTATTACATTTTTTCGATGACAACAAGACCTGCATCTACTGGTACCCCGCCCAACAAAACGGTGTTACTTGATCCCACAGTATTCAGGATAGTGAAGCATTCCTCAACGTGTTTAGATGTTATTATGTAAGACTGCAGAAGGCATATGCAAAACTGCCTGGCTGTCTGACAAAATGCAGATGCAATGGATTTTCGTTTGAAAGGCTGTGGGATAATCGTTCCAGATTTCTGTTTGAAAGTATGTAGAATAACCG